>NC_139405.1:1732500-2932500 GCF_905368555.1 Meleagris gallopavo
TATGTGCATGCATTTGAATTACTTGCTTTAAAAAAAAAAAAAAAAAAAAAAAAAGCTAGATCTAGATATGTGGCTAAAAGCTTAGGATTTTAAAGCAGCTACTCTCTGTTCGTTCTCCCCCTTGGCAAAGTGAGTCCCACGGCTGAGGACGGTTTCTTTTACACTCACCCCCATTCTCTTGCGTTTCCAAAAATTAAGGAGTATCAGGGTGAGAGCCTGCTTCCTTCACACCTGGGCTGGAAACGAGGTGTGCAGCAGGAAGGAGAGGACCACTGGGAGCAGAAACATGGAGGAGCAGAGCGTGGCACGGCTCTGTGCGCACCCAGGGCTCAGCACTGCTGAGGGCTGAGCTCAGGGCTGCAGTTGGCCTCTCCCAGCAGAAAGACTTCCATATGCACAACGTTTGCAGCACTGGTGTCAGCACTCAGAGCAGTGTGCTCAGAGTGTGTTTCAGGGTGTTAACGTCTGTGATATATTCGCTTGCCCTCGTTCAGAGAGTGTGGCTTCACTCCTAATTAAGAACTGCAGTAATCAGCCGAGGGGTTTGGTGTGTGAAACTGGAGAGCCAAAATTACTTGTGAATTCAATTCAGATTCAGTGAGTTATTTTCACCCACGCTCGAAATGGTTATGTTTCATTTCTACATTTTGAAACAAAATACTTCCATTTCAAAACAAATCTAATTTCCTTCTTAGAGTGTGAAATGATAATTTTGTTTTGCTGTAGAGAGTATTCTTAGTTGATCCAAGCCACTAGTATTGTTGTGTTGGCACTGTGGTGTTTTTTATTATTATGATGATTATTTTTATTTGGTTGTCAGCTTGAAAAAATTAACTATTTGCACAGTTGGTTCCGTGAGACAGATAAGCAGCTCTGGGGCCGTACCTGAGATCAGGGGCTCTGCCAAGAAGCAGGTTCAGCTGGTGAGGCTGGATGGATTTATCCAGTGCATTCTGTGAACTGCTGTGTCTTTGCTGGGCTCTGGGGTAAGAAAGGTGTACGTGAGGGAATGCTTCACCACTTTGTTTAGAGTTACTTTTATAACTCTTCTTCCATAAGTAGTTCTATATATTTTTTTACAATTACTTCAATCCCACTTTTTTTTATGGGTCAGCAGAATTACCAAATTCCAGCACAATGTTTTTACTAATTTATTTTTTTAATTTGAGGACTCAGAGGAGTGTCAGAGCCTAGATAACTTGTTGCTGGTGGACTAGATGTCCTGTGCAACCTAGAAATAAGAGCAGACATGGCCTATTTAGAAGACATTAACCCATCAGGAATGCCTTTCCAAACCAATGTGATTTTAAAAGTGTTACTGCATTGCTGTCACAGTGCCACCCAGCAGTGCAATTAGAAATGCAGAATATGCTGTTTGAAAGCTCGCTTTGGTCAATGAAAAGACCCTGTTAATGTTGGTGGTGTGTCAGACCACGCTCTGGAAATGAGTCCATTAACAAGAGATGACCTTTTTCACTAGACTAAAATAAAAACGCACCAATCTTAGATTTGAAACCAGAGGAGTGTGATGTGATTCCATTGGCTTTGACTTATTTATTATTTTATTACTTACACCAGCGCATCTCATACCTGCAGAGGAGACTTGGCTGCAGCTCAACCCTTTACTTCATAACACAGTTTGGACTTTCCCCTTGACCTTCTGCAGCATCACTCAGCCTGACTCAAATGAAAGGCCTTAGGAATTCTCTTGCCTTTCTCAGTGCCCAAATGGGCACAGAGGATTACGCCTAAGGTTTCTGCCCTCCTGCTGTGGACTATTATGTCATGGTCTTCTTTGTGCAGGAATTCTTTCCATCTTCATCATCTCAACACGTGTACATGCATATATATCTTTACATGTACACTTAGAGGTGCTGTAGCTTTTTCTGTTGTATTCTTTTGCCCAGTCATCTGGAGTTACTCTCTCAGGCTTTCTGTAAGGTTGTGTCATTTTGTGCTTCTCATCTGGGCTTGTCGAATTTTGTTACAGAAATAGTGCGTGACTGATTTTACACTGCTCATCTTTTAGCTTTGTTTCTCCTACTTGCTGCCACCCTCACATACATGCCCACTAAAAGAAGGTCCTTCCTGGTTTAGATCTCCTTTGATTAGCATCTTGAATTTTCATGCTAATTTTGGAAGCCTGAGCCAATGCTGTACACAATAGCGTTTTTTTCTAATCTTTCCTACGTGGCTTCCACCATCTGCTGAGGAGAGCTGACCCAGCTCTAGCTCTATAGCTGCAGAATGGTTAGCACTTCTAACAATTCTAGGTATTTCCTTTACGTCCCCAACTCTGTCTGTGATGCGAGCATGGACAGCGATGGCTTCAGCTACATGAGGGCTGCACAAATGTATGACATGTATGCTAGTGAGGGACTGCTCTCAGTCCTCTAGTGCTTTAGGCCCTGTATTCATTTTGGGGTTTAACAAAAATTACCTGCCTATGTAGTGATGTTATCTTTCCCATGGGCTCTTCTATACTGGCAATGCAGGGGGAGGGATGGAGGAGGTGATTTCTAAAGGTCGTAATGTAGCTAATCAGCACCACCTCATTTAAAACAATTTAACTTCTGTCTCTCAACATTTGCTTTTGTCATTATATATATATATTTTTTGTCTCACACCAAATCATTGCACAATATTCCTGCTCATAGATTCCTTCAAACAGATGTCTTCTATACTCTTTGCATTTTTATTTATCTGTTATGTGCTTATCTTGCATATACGTGGACCCTTTTTGCCAAGAGCAGTACACCTTCTTCATATGGAAGCTTATTTTACCTGCCTGACACCCTGCCCTTCGTCCTGGTTATCTGTATATTATTCCACGCTCGCCTCTTCATGTACTGCACACAAATGTGGTCTCTGCCATTTGCTTACCCTTGTAGTCTCTCTGCATGCCTTGGTGTGCCTTTTAATTAGATGCACTTCTGTTCTTTCATTGCTTGTTAACCCTTTCTTTTGAGAAGCCGTTTGCCTTAGCCCTGCAAATAATAACCTCTTATTTTTGCAAAGTCAAGTCCATTTCCCTCAGTAACCTTGATTTCACCAGCTATCAGTTATACCACAAATAATTCAGCCTCTAATTAGTCCATCTGTTAACTATTCAAGTACACATGACTTATCTTTATTATGTAACATAATGGTCAGTCTTCTTACCTGCTAGTGATACTTTGGTATGGAAAATATGTTTTTCTGCTTCTGACATACCCGTGTTGCCAATGTGCCCCCTACGGAATATACTGCAAATTGCATGGTTTTATGGTTTGTGCCAAGGAAAACAAGGATTTCACCCTCTCTGATTTTTAAATTTAATTTTATTTTTTGTTCTTTGCGATTGTTGTTGCTTGCAAGGAAGTGTGGCAGCTTTGCCTCCTTTTTTTTTTTTTTTTTTTTTGCCAGATTTTCTTCAAGTTAAAGAGGTGAATGCTAAAGGTTTGCTACTTAACGGGAAATATCAGTGATAACAAAGGCAGAATAATTTTGACCTTAATTTTCTAATGCAAGTCATTTGGGCCAAGGTTAGATTTCTTTTGCAGGATGAGAGTCAGCATTAAATACACAACTATTTGCAGATAGGGCTCAGAGGCAAATTCTGTTCATCCGTTCAAGATCGCCACAACCTAGAGGACCAGTGCTGTTGGCCGTCAGCGATGTTGTGACAAATGCTATTGCTCCTGAATTATTTTTCAGGATTTTATTCTTGTTTCTATTTTTCTGCATTTTTTTTCTCGTTATTTGGAACAAAACAAAAACAAAACAAAAAGCAAAACAACACCCTTACATGATCTGGAAGGCTGCATTCGAGATTTGTCTTCTTTGGAACCCAAGAGCAAGCACAGATAAACACGCCCTGAAGAGCTTTCCTAAGTTTGTGTCACATATCTTGCATTTCCTTAAAAACTGCAGTCCTGAAAAGACATCCTATATAACTTCATTTTCATGGGCTCAAAATTGGGCTGAAATAATGGATCTTTGAGGGTCTTGTGGTTTCTTGGCTCCTTGAGAGATTTCAAGCAAGTCAGCTAGCAGTAATATGTTTCTTAAACTGGACACAAATCTTTTGAATTCGACTTATCTGAAACCTGCATTGCAAATGTAATTTGTTTTGAGTCTGTCTTTTTGAAAACTGTAGGCTTATGCCCCGTGTGCAGAACTTCACCTGGCTGTTTCGAATGTCACCCGGTTCCGTGCAGTGGTTTTGCAAACTAACCAACAGGCATGGCAACGCATTATTCAGTGCTCTTTCCAAACCTGCTTTTTTTTTTCCTTCTACAACTTGCATCGAGTCCCAAAAGTTCTTCGATGGGACAGAGAAGAATGAATGCCAAAGTTGAACGAGTTACAGCCGCTACTACCTAATTAAAATGATTTTGCGCCAGTTGCTTTTGTTGGGTAGGATCCACACATAATATAATTTTAATCCTGTTTATATACACTCCGGGGACAGATTTGAGATCAGCATTGCCATTTAAGCGAGGTTAATCAAGCATACCGTATGCAGCTTTTGTTTCTCGATGGTATGTGAAAGGTGACCACAGCTGATGGGCTCCTGACTGGCCGTTCGCTGCAAACCCCACCACTTCCTTGTTAACAGAGTGTCTGATCATTAACCCAACCCCAGCCCCGATGACTTCTCCTGCCCGCTCCTTGGAATTGCGCAGCTGTTGTTATTCACAGAGGAGCTCATAGTTATGAACTGGGTCGTACTGGCAGCGGGTACGCGGTTGTGCCGAGGGTAGGAAACAAGTAAGAAATAATTACATCTTCCCGAAAAACAAATGCCATTTTTTGTATTCGTGGCGCGTTTTATGTATGCTTAAAGGAAGGACATTATGGCAAAATTAAAAAAGACCCTCATAAAAATCCTTCTTGAAAAGTATTGTTGCTGACAGCCGTGACCTCTGTGAGTCTGCATGTTTACCCATAATTCATAATTAACAAAGACATTAGAACTGCCACTGGAGGATTCTGGGCTTTATTTCTTTCTAACTGGGCAGTACTAATGCTGGAAGTGCTCCCAATTCAGTGATTTAACATTTCAGGAAATCTTGGAGAGGCAGCAGAAGCCTCCTTATATAGTTCATACTCTGGGACTGTGGTTATACAGATATGGCTGAGATAATTATTCAGCTCTTGTTATTGCTGTAGTTCTGCACCTGATCCCTGAGCCATTAGAGCACTCTGCAGGTTATTACAACTATCAAACATCAAGGTCTCTTTTCTAGTCTCTCGACTATGTGGTTATCGTTTTGCTTCTTCTAAATCCTCCATCTGCATGGAAAGCTTCTGTGCTCTAACTTGGAGATCTGCTAACACTTTTTTTTTTTTTTATGACTTCCCAAATGAGGCCTTTCTCTTACCAGCACACTAGCATAAAAAGATAAGCTGAGAGTTTCTCTACTTGCATTGTTTTTATTTCCTCCCTCTTGGTGATTATTTCCTTGAGACACTGCACCTATGCTTCCACCTGTGTAGAGAAGGAGTGCTTGGGTGTTTTCAGAACTGTGAGAAAAACACAAAATCTCCCCAGGAGAGCATCGTTTCTGGCAGTGGATTACATTTGTGCCAATTTTTTACTGATATGGTACTTTGTTTTACATAAACTTCACCTCATTGCTGCTCTTCAAATTGGGCAAAAACGTCATGAAAATGGAAAGGTAGCTTAAAACGAGGCTTCGAATGCAGCTATGCTTAAAGAGAATTGATACTTCAGTGGGTACTCCTCTGTTAGCATTTAAGATGGGAAGGCATGCTGGAAAAAAATATTTCCTATGCGATAATGTCACCACCTGGCTTTTAATTTCTTCAAAAAAAAAAAAAAAAAAGTGGATTTGAATATCCTTTTTTTTTTTTTTTTTTTTTTTTAGCTATTTAGAGTGCACACATTCACTTGTATGATAATTTTTAAGATAATTTTGTACAATAAGAGCCTAGAGCAGACCTCTGCAGGCTGCGCAATAAGGGAGAACAAGGAGCTAATGCTGGGGTAGGCACAAGGGAGCTCAGCTATTTGAAATCTGTGTTTTGCATTATATCAACAAAACACCTGCAAAAGGCATTCCATCAGCACCAGGCAAGCTGATGAGGGATCTAATCCACCAAGAGGCAGGGGCAGTTTCAAGCAGTATGGCAAGAGGAGGAAACATATGGTTGCCTTACTTAATATTGCTGTACAGTCGATTCACAACATATTCCACTAAATGGGCATTAGCTTTATTGGTAAATCAGAAGCATGTGGAATGCAGGAGAAAGTAAGAAAAGTCGTACATGTGGTATTTTTTTTTTAAATACAGTCTGTAATGTGACAGGTAGACTTGTATTCCTCTCACCCAAATTATATAATGCCTATTAGACTATTCTTACAGTGATAGATATTGTGTATGTCTCTTCTGTGTAATGAAAGCAAAAGGTGTTTATGCTTTGACTTGCACTTTACTAGTTCTTTGATTATTCTTACACATTTTTACTGCACCCTCTGCATGGCTTTCCATGCAATGTCATATTGCATACCAATGCTACGTTAAAATCATTCAGTAGAAAAAAATTAACGTCTTGGCAAAAAAGAACCAAAAAAAAAACACAAAACAAACCCCAGGATTTTCCAATTGTTCTTTAAATTCTAGTAGTGCGACATGAAAATAAAGCTAATTTAAGTATAATTTGTTGGGGAGAAGTCTTGAGTATTCTCTTATGTTGGGATAACTCCCTGGAATACACTAATCTGGGTGAAAAGGGTAACAATAATTGGTTTTTAAGACTGAAATGAGCCATTCCTTTTTTTTTACACTTTGTGGAGCTGCAAGAAAAGGTATCTTTTAAACGTTTTTTTTTAGCATAAGTCTGGCAAGTCTTTAAGAGAACTGTGATTGATTATTTGTAAGAGTGCATTCTTTATGCACGAAACTCCAGTGGGCTGCTTTGCAGGCCACAAATAGCTTTTCAGTGTAGGTAGGCAAGTTTAAAAAAAATAACACGTTGCAAGCATTCTTCTCTTTCAGGTGGCTAGGGAAATAAAGAGAATTTACTTAGAGAGTACTCTTGTGTACCTGGCTTTCCTTGAGATTTTGATACGACTTCCTAATTAAACTATTTAGAGTAGAAAGAAAAGATGGTGGGAACAGCACTGACAAGATAAGCCGACTTGCCTTTAATGCAAAGTCTTGTTGCTGAACATGTCTTTCTCTTGTTTAAAAACAATGTGTGCTTGCTACTTCAAAGCCAGTCTTAGAGTTTGACACTGATGTGGAAATGTTTGCACTTGCGTCCTGTTGGACTTAGGACAGATGCAGGAATTAACAATAGCAGTATGTAGATTTATGGCATTTCATGGCTTATCACTTGCATAGGAACGTGAAACCACATCAGTGATCAGAAAATGACTCATGAACTAACTTTCAGATAGTGAATTGTATATCACTAATTACAGCCTTGTTATGATGCTTTTCAAAAAATGGGAAATGGACGTAAATGATTAATTATGCATTTTTATTTTATGACCACAGCAGAAGTTATTGGGATGCCAGAGATCCTGTTGATCTGACATGGGCACTCAAATCTGGAGGGGCTGGCCGCATGTGCACAGAAGTAAGGCATGACTTTATGGTCTTCTGGATAAATAGGAGCACACTTGAGGAGTAAATTATCAGTTTCTTGCTTTACAGTTCCTAAGCTTAACACTGAGCCACTGAACTTAAAGACAAATATATCTTCGGTTTATTTCATTTTCACAGTGCACAAAAGCACTTTGCCACACAGCTCCTTCTACATCCAGTGGGAAATGAGCAACTAAATCTTTGTGAATGACTTAGGAATGTAATGCCTTGAAAAAATGCTCGTTAGTGAGTTGTCCAGATCTCATTGCTGCCCGGATAGGCGCCGTACTCTGAAAGCAAAAACATCCCTGTACTTTTCACAGATGTTTTATAGGACTATATTCTGTGTTATTCAGGACTCACCTTGGCTTTCTTTTTTTTTTTTTTTCAGTTGTACAGATGCTCTTGATTGCAGGATTAAGCCTTTTACTTCTCAGTTCAAGACAGCAAGACGTCCAAGACAGTTTCTAAAACCTAATAGTAAAATATACTTAAATGTGAAAACTCACAGAGACCTGTCTTGCTAGTAGTTCTATCCATGAACAAATGTGTAAATGTTTGCTAAATCAGACTGCAGGGGAAGTGTTTCAGGCCAGGAAGCAAAACTTAAGAAAATATATAACAAAGCATTACTTTCATGCATTTATCATTCCGTATATCCTGGCCGTAGCTCGGGGCTTCATCCATCTTTAAGTAAGGAACTGCACTCAGAATTGTCTGTGTCTTCTGCAGAAGAGCTGACGGTGGGGGATCGTTCTGAAGTGGGAAGGATGCGGAGGCAACGGATGGGGCTGGAGGCTGGGAAAGAGATCAGAAGTAGATGGGAGTTTCCTAGGGAGGTGAAGCTGTGAACTGCCTGTCTGTCCCTCTGCTGATAGAACCTTGCCTTGGGACTGAACACCCTGCTAGAGAGCATTTCTCACAGTGACAAAAGGGAGTGTGACTCTTCATGGGTTGAGCACTCAGCAAATTATTAACATCACAAATACAATAGAGGAGAAAAAACAGAAAGTCCAACTTCTTGGTACTGCAAAGCCACTACTACTGCAGAGAAGAGAAATCTCAGCTGTAATACACTGGCATGTACACTGCAAAACCAAAATGAAAAACCTGGCCTCATCTTTAGCATGCTCCATTGCAACTTTCATGGAACATTTTATGTAGTCTCACCCTCTGCTTAGAGACTTCTTGGATAATTAGGTAATAGGAGATAGTTCTTCATTTCTTAGATAGTTCCACATTTTTGTTGATGTATATTACGATTATGCCTTTATGCCTATTCTTTTCTCTGAGGGATTATAAACAACAAAGCAACACCTTCTTTTTCCTCCACCTACAATGTTCTAAAGAAATGTCTTAAAATGAGGTTAGGTTACTTTTCATCCTTACATAGCAGTCCTGTGTTTATAGAGTCTATTCATTCTGTGCACACCAATGGTGGTTTGCTGTGAACTGGTTTATCCTTCCCCACTTCAGAAACATTGATTCAAGTCTTCTTCATTGACGGGATTTTTTAATTTCTTTTTCTTTCTCTTTCTTTTTTTTTTTTTTTTACTTCAGTGAAATATTTCAGGTCAGTCCTGTAGAACCATGCTGGTCTCATTGTAACCACTGCTGCAGAGCATGGAAACTTGCTGGCACAGTATTGCAAAGTGACTCTGCAGGGGCTGGATGACTTCCAGCCAGCAATGAACCACAGCCAAGAAATGCCAATATGGATAATGCAAACAAGAGAGATTTGGGGCACATTTCGATTTAACCATCTGATTTAATTGACAGAATAAATGCACCTGTCATCGGGTAATATTCTTGTGATTAGTTTTGGCTGTGCTGATGAAACGATGTTAAAAGAATGTCAGAACAACCTGTCCTGGGACTCCTACAGGCAGTTTCAAGCTAAGGAAGGTCAGTTTTCAGCTAGATAAAAGATTCAGAATTGTATCTTCTTTCTTTCCTCCTATGTGGTTGCGTGTCTTGTACTGAGACATGGAACAATTTATCTTGCATATTTTCCCTGCGCAGTCATTCTTACAGGTCCTCAGGTCAAAGCAAGCACAAATAAGTGAAGCTGTAACCTTTTCTTATACAGACTTCGAGGCTGTTCTGTGTTTGGAAAGAGATCCATTCACAAGGTCATCATTTGCCTACTTGTATGCTGTCATTCAGACTTGGACGCCTTTGTGGAAGTGGCAGCTCACTTAAGAGTCGAGGTGTGATGTGCTCCACTGTCTCCTGCCTCCAGAAGCAGCTGATTAGTGAAAGAAACTGATTTCTGCAGCTTTGGAGCCATAGCCCCCTGATTTTAATCTTACTGAGCATGAAGCTGGTAGGAGGAGATGAGTTGATTCTAAGTACTGGGGTGCCAAGACCTCCTGTTGTCCTTTCCATTTATTGAGCCATTTCAGTGGATTTCAAGGCAAGAGATGGGTTAACCAAAGGTAGGAGTATTAATATTGCGGGGGGAGGGAGGGGGGGGGTGGGCAGGGGCCTGGAGATGCAGCCTGTGGATAAGGTTCACTTTGCTGGTACGTGATGAGGAAAAACTCCTGGTCTGAAAAGGTAAATTAGCAACTGGACAAAGGTTTGGAGAAAAAGGCAGATGAAGAACTCCATTTCACAAGGGAACAATTTTACTGGAGAAGTCCCAAGGAAGAATTACACCAGCTCTGTGAGCTGTGATAGGCATTACACCTTCTCCACTGTACCCACTACGGTGACTTACGCTGCCATGTTGCAAGAAGTGGCAGTGCCCACATGGCTACACATCCCTCAGTACAGATGGAGCTGCATCTGTCCGTGTTTCAGAGGGGGAAATTGTGGACAAGGCAATTTAACAACTTGCCAGAGGTCACAGCTGAGGTCTGTGACGGTACAGCCAGTGAATCTAAATTCTTTCAGTCCCAAGGCCTTATCCACAAGACCATGCTTCTGATGATTAAAATAATCATACTTTTTCTTTTTTTCTTTTCTAGTGGTGTTTAATCTTATTTTTGGTTTACTTAAAAGCTCCACTTCATTATTTATTAGTTTTAAGCAGGGGCATTAACTGTCCTGAGAAAGGAACCTGAAAAACAAACTTTTTTGTTGAAGACCTGGTTAGCACAGCCTCCCTCGCCAGCAGTCAGCCCCTTTCTTTTGAGTAAAGAAATATTTTTTTCTTTTGCTAAGTCTAAATAAATGACATTGAAGAGAACATGGTGAGATTTGTCCCAAGTAGAGATATTGCAAAGACTTATGCATCATCAAATCCCATTTAAGTTCTATTTTGCGCAGAGCTGGAGGCTGCACTGCTTTATTGCACAAATGTAAATTTCATCTTGAGAGCAGATGTGCTGCACAAGTACTCTTAAAGGTGGTGGGGTTTTTTGGATCTATTTTCTAAGCATAAACATACATTATTTTCCAGGTAGCTCCAAAGTGCTGCTTCAGTTACATGCAGTTAACCATGAAATTTGAGTGCTGTGCACAGTTTCACTCTTGTGATTTAAAGTTCGGATCTCAGGCTATTTACACATTGCATCAAGAAATGAGTCAGCTGATAACCCAGCATTAGAAATTGCTCCGGGGCTGCTGGTGGTGGAGCACTGGGCTGTGTGTGGGACAGGGAGCTGGGGTGGTGGGATCACAGGCTAAAATAATTTTTCATGATTTTCCGTTCTTTAAAATAATTTCCAGACTTCATTTGTAAGTGTCCACGAGAAGAACATCACTCTTTTTAGTAAATGTCTACAAATGCTACAGTGATGCCTTAAATATTAAAGTAACATATCTGTTTACTGTTAATGAAGTTTAGGCAGATGGGCATGCAGAAGTCTGTGTATGCTCACAGCACGTTCAGCAACAAGTCTGAGCTGCAAGGTGCATTAGGTAACATCATGAGCATTCGTGTTCTCTTGCACAGTTTTGTTCCCTCTGGTGGCAATCAGAAAACTCCCATCGTTATGCAGCACAGACGTGCAGATCCCATTTTTTGAGGGATCATTTTAATTTCTGGTCAATGCTCCACAAACAAAGTTCTCCTTGTAGGAAGCTTATTTTAACTCGTAACTTTCTGTCTCCCCGCCTCCCACTGTATGGAAAGGAAATAATCACTAAGAGATTTTCTTCTCATATACATAAGAATATTTATCAGGTGTTGTTGTAATGATTCAGAGAGAGATGTAAAGCTCTAAGACTTCAAATAGTTCAGAAAAACAGGTCTATGCATATTTAAGATTGGTCAGTTAAAATACATTAAAATTGTGTGAGAGAGAAACACCAAAATATCACCGTAAAATGAATTCAGCAGATTGTGCCATGGACAAGGCTCACAGGAAGATAGGGAAAATAACAACAAGAATCTTGGATCTTCCTCTACATCCCTGGAAGCCTGGGCACCTCTTTGTTTTCAAAATAGAATTCTAGGGTACAGTAAAAAATGAAGAGGCTGAGGAATACGTGGTGTCATTTAGAAATACGCTGTAGCTTGAAAACAGAGTAACTTTTTCTTCAGTGCTCTTGGCATTTAGGAGAGAATACCTGTATTTGTTTTGGAAAATAGAACTGCTCAGCTAATAAAATGCAAAAGATTTTTCAGTTCTTTTCCATCTATGCACTGATGTTCTGCAAATAATAAGCCAAAGCTTTTGTGAAGAAATTCTACCCTTGCTGCCATATTTGGCTTTTACCTTTTGGCTAACTCTTGTGTGGGTATGTCCCACATAGCAGTGCTTTCCTAAAGCTTTTAAGCACTATAGAAGCAAGCATTACGAACATCATGAGAGCAAAGTGTTTCTGGATGATGGGTGTGAGGCAGGATCAGTTCCCTAGAATGCGAAATATTTGGGAACCTGTAGTTCTGCTTGAACTTCCCTGCCAGTGTGAACAACTCACTTGCTTTCACTATTCAAAGTGTGGCAGCCCATGGGTCACTGGAGAGGGGGAGACTGGGGAGCTGGACTAGATGACCTTTGAAGCTCCCTTCTGTCTCAAGGCATTCCTATAGTTCTATGAAATTATCTCTGTGGATGTGCAGGTGTGGTGTTGAGTTGGTCAATAAGAAAGTTGGTGAGAGTGAAGCAGTTGTTTCGATGCTGGTTGGCACATGGCAGAGCAGCATCTTCCCACAGCTGGTGGTAGCAGAGGGCTCCAGAACAGCTTGGGAAGTCAGAAGGACCCTTTACTCCTGGGGAGAAAAGCAATGCTCTGGAGAAAGAAAAAAGGACTAGAAGCCACATGTCATAGTAAAAGCAAAATTATTTTGATCCCAGTAACCAAAATATGAGTAAATGGGTTCAACCTTGATTTAGTTAATACGCATTGTGCCTGCTTTCTGGGGATGGCTTTGGCACTAAGTCTTAATTCCCAGTTTCCATCCAGCTATCCTATCGCATCATTAAATCTCACGGGAAATGCAAACACAAGTTGCCTGTCATTTATCAACAAAAATATTGTTTAACATTTGCAGCGTATACACAACCCATTATAAAACTCACTGGTGCATGCTCGGAAGCAAAATGTATTACTGTAGATATCAGTAGATAACTATTTATAATTAATCCTGTAGGAATAGCAGTTCCAGCAGTAAGAAACATCTGAACTAAAGGGAAGGTACAAATGCCTTACGTTATTTCCATGGGTTCTAAGGCTACAGGTTTGGTCATAGCAGGGTCAGCCTTCACACAGACAAAAGCAGAGGTGAGCCAGAAGACATTGGCCAGCAAATGGAAAATACTTCGAGGGAATATAAGTTATACATCGTAGTCCAGGTTTTGTTGTTCTAGGAAAAAAGGATGTCTGGACACAGAGGCTTTTGTTGCAGCCCATCACGTGATTGAAAGAGTCTGTGTGACATTCAGTTTCGAGCTAACACAGCTCTGCAGAGGTGCCTATCACAGGTGTTGCAGTCAGTTCTTCCGAAAGGAAGAATTTTTAATTCTCCTTAATATTCACATCATCAACTGGGGAGAACCCTCATTTCCGTCTATTAGCGTGGCTTCCACCTATAGGACATGAAAAATTATCTGAATTGAATTCATAAGCCATCTTCCTGAGAAATGACTGCATAATCGATTTTTAGCTGGAGATACCTCACGTTAATGACATTGCTGGTCATCCTGCCTCTGGTACTTACACTGTCACCTCTATTTCTGTCTCTTCCTGTGGTCTCTAAGGCAGCCCATTTTCTCCCATTCTCAAACCCAGAACATATGTAAATATGTAGGCCTTTTACACCTGCTGCCTGATTGAGAATTCCCCACACAAAGCTGGGTGACCTTTCTTAGAAGTATGGGGGTGTTTCGTAGAAGTAAAAAAAAACATCAGATGCAAATCCTTAAACCTGAAATACAGTCACATATTTCTGCACCTGACATTGGCTCTGTCCTTGCAGCTCTGAGATACTGCATGATGGTACATTATATCACAAAATGTTGCTATGTACGTAATTTATTTGTTTACTTATTTGAGAAGAGGCTTCTTGTTTCTAAATCTTCTCCACTGGAGGAGATGACTTCCTTCCCTGACCATTTGTTGTTGATTATTCTGACATATTCCTCTCTGCCATTCTGTCTCCTAATGTAAAGGATTTCTTCAGTTTAAACTTGAGACATACCATGGATGTGATTAGCCTGTGCTGTCAATCTCTGGTGTATTAAGACAGAATTCAACGCTTATCCTAAAAGCTTTCCAGACCCAGAGAAAAAGTACAAATGAAAAGTGAGTTAAGCTCTCATGCATCTTCGTAGATGTATTGGAGAACATATTAGAATAGTGATAAATGTCCAAGATAGCAAGAGGCCTTGTGCTTACAGCACTGTAAAAATCTGTCTTGATGCTGGCCTGTACTGGACAAAGCACCACCTGAAAGGCTTTGCTGCAGGCAACGTGTCAGAGCCTTGCAGGGGTTGTTGCTGCACTGCCTGTGTGCACAACACAGCCCTGACACCATGCCTTCGCTTCAGAGAGCACTTAACAGTGGAGCTGGACATCACACAGCCTTAGGGCGCTGCTCCTGGCTTCAGGGTGGACCTAACATGAAATCAGAATTTGCTGCCACTTCTGTGAGCACTGGAGTGTGAGAGAAATTCTTAAGCACGTTTTTTTGCTTCTTCTTCAACTACCCACTGCTGGGCTGTCTTGTCCTCCATCCTTTGCTGGTGAGAAGGACTCAGGTGCCTAAACACACTGCCTGACTGTGCCCAGAACACCCGCAGGGAATGGCACACAGCACATTATGGTAACCAACCATAGCAACCTTGGGCAGAGTGACTTGGAGGGGTCCAAAACAACTTTGAGTGTTGTGTGAAGGAGCTGAATCCAATGAGGTGAACTGATGACATGGAACTTTATCTTGAATGTATCCCACCAGCTCCAAGCTGAGCTCAAAATTCAGCACCGTATTGAACACGTAGAAGTAGACTCGTGTGAATGAGTTAATGGCCTAAGTTGTGGTTTTAGGTTCGAAAAATACAGAATCTCAACTGTTATGAGGATGCTACCATAAGAACTCATATTTCAGGCTGAATAGTCCAAATCACAGTAAAATTATAGGGAAAAAACAGCCTTGCATGTATTTGTTAGGATGACATCGTACCACGAGCAACTGTGGCCAGCAGGCAGTTTTCTGATGGAAGCTTGAAGATTTGGAGGGAGGGGGGAAGTGAAGAAATTATTTAAGCATTTAAACATGAAATTATTTTGAGTTGAGTGATCCAGTGAAAGATATTGCCTATAATTCTGTGTGTATTGACAAAAGCAGTTTTCAAATAATTCTATATGTGTTTACATGTATGTGTTGCAAAAAACAATAACAAAAAAAAAACAAAAACAAAAACAAAAACAAACAGAACTGGGTCTTCAGCATACTATTTTTAGAAAGCCATAACAGGGCAAATTAACAAAAATAGCACGTCGTAAATAACACAAAATCCTTGCAAAATAACACTTAGCAATTTTTATCACCCATCAGTGGAGGAAAAATCTCGGTGTTTATATTGTTTTTCAATCAGGAAAGTGTAGTTAATTCTTTATCAAGCTCCTTATTGTTTGTATATCTTGAGAAAGGAAATGATGAAGCAATAGAGGGCATGTTGTAAAGTGAATCCCACATTCAGAGTGATGTGGAGTGCATGATGGTACTGTTTGCAGAGCCAATGCAAAGGACATATGTTTAAGATAGATTTGTCATTAGGGATGCAGTGCGTGACAAAATTTAAGGCAGAGGAGTCTTTCAGTCCCTTCAGACCTACTTGCTTGGATCAAGTGTGGAAAAATAAAAAGATTCTTTTCACTGATGCTTTCAGCAACCTGCCATATTCTTAATGCCTGGAAGGTTTAATACATCAGTGAGTTTGTTTCTTTCAAGCATTAATCTAAGCCTGCTCTGCTGTTGCGTGTTGTAGGATTTAGTTTTGGATTCAGGAGAATCTATTAGCTCAGTGAACATATATTTTAAATAACCATGTTATAGATGGAATAGAACATGGCAACAATTTTATCATACCATCCTCTGCAAGAGGCTTTCAGTTGGGCTTTTCCTACGCAAATAAATGCCCAAGAGGATTTTGTGTTTTGGTTGCCTGTTGCACTAATGTAGATTTTTTACTTATAAGGCAGTCTTAACATTTCTTAAATTTCTTCAGGATAACACTATTTCTGTTGCTTTGTACAGACTCCATTGTACACAAACCTTTGGAAGGCTGTAGTAACGGTCACCATTTTGGTGACACTGAGTTGCTGCTCATGCCAGCACTGGTTTTGGATCTTGCTCTGCCACTGTAATGAGAGAATGATTTAATTTATTATGAGAGATGATTTAATGCATTATTAAAGAAAAATTACTCCTTTTTCTCCCCTGGTTCTAACTGCAAGAAAGTTGGGCAAATGGCTCATTTGCAAAACAATACACTCAGCAATTATTCAAGGCAGGAAACTGCAGGAAAGGAAATACTCTTGAAATCACTGAAAACTTATTGACTTGTCTTTTGGAGTCCACCAGCCATTGTTAACACCTTCCTAAGAACCTTGCTAAAACCTTAAAATTTGTCCTAATCACATAAAGCATACTGGAAATAATTCCTTCCCATCTTACTTTGGAACTCATGAACTTCCCTGGAAAATACTGAACTCTGAACATCTAAGCACAGCCTCCCTCCGAGGCTCCAGTTGCTGCTTTTTTTTTTTTTTTTTTTTTTTGTAAGTCATACCTGATGTAATTTTGGAAAGTATTATGATCTCGCCTCACCCCCGCAACTGATCAGTCAATTAACTGATCCCACTCACTAACCTCAAACACACATTAAACCTATTTGTTTCCACAGCTCAGGAGCAGCAACAAGAACAATCTATATGCCTGAGTTAATATCTATGATTCCATTACAGTTCTGGTGCCCTGCAAGATGTCACACAGGGGCTTTGTATGACCTTTCTTTTAATGTTCAAGTAGTCCTAAAGCACCATTAAGAGGCGATCAGTGGTAATTGTCTTAAGGAGGCCACCCACCCTTCTAATAAGGATGTTCAGTGAGACCCAACCTTAAGGCCTGATTTGATTTTTAAAAAGGTGTTGCCAGGTAAGCAAAGCATGCGAGTTGTCTGCTTTTTTACAACAACTACAACCCAAGGCTGCCAAAAACATTTGATTCTCTCATGAATCAGAACTCGTCGTATCAAGTGTAATGTGAGAAAACAGAATATCTCATTTTGGAATCAGCTTCCATGGTTACAAATGCTCTAAACTGATACTGGAGACAGACAAACATCTAGTTACTGTTGCAACAATAATAATAGAATTAACATTTTCCTGATATGATTAGTATAGACCTTAGATTTTTTTTCCTCTTCCTATCATTTGTATTAAATCGTGTTTTCACTTCCCTGCCTTGAGTAGCTAACTCTTTGCTCTGAAAACAGTTAATTATGCCAGCAGACCAAAGCTGACGGATCTGTGTGCAGGACAGACTCCATAGCATTCATGTCAATTATATTATATTAGGGATTTCCATTAATTTTGTCTTCCAGCTTCATGAAACACTAGGAGACAGATTAATCTTACCCCTGATGTAACACTATTGATTTCAGTGGTGCTGTTACCAAGGGAAAGAGCAGTAAGTGACAGGAGATTCTGGCCCTGAATTTTCCCAGTGTGAACTTTGTGCCAGAAGATTTGCTGGATGTGGTTGTTAGGAAGTTGTTTGCTTATTTATAGACCTTTCCTTCCTGTGATCACAGTATCCTGCCTTTTACTTTCATACCTAGGATCTCCAGGCATGTTACGTAATCCTATTTGACATTAGCTTTCAGTAATTCAGCTTTTGGTTCTAGAATGACAATCTAATTTTGTCAGAAAATCTTCATTATATTGCACAAGCCATTTATATTCTGGGCTGCTCTTCTCTTATTAGGCCATCTCAGATGTGACATGTCTTCCTCTTCCATATAATCCTGTTACGAACTCTCTCTACACTTAACCTACTTTCTCATACGAGTAATTTGGATCCCAAGAACAAATTCATTGTGAGGTAGATGAGCTGTACTGGCATCACATTGCTCAGTTTCTTGTTTTTGTCTATGATTTACACTGCTTTTAATATCAATAGCATAATTTTCCATTAGCAATGGTCAGATTATTTGCTTTAACGTGACTATGTAGGTCGCTCTAAAAGTAATGCCTCCTATTTATTTCCACGGGAGATACAACAGATACAAAGAGCAGAAAAATACAATTTGATAGAGCAAACTCTCAGCTAAAAAGCACTATTTTTCAACATAGTCCCCACCATTACCTCTGGATTTTCACCAGCGATGAACAAGAATCTGCATATCACACTCATAAACATCTGCACCAGTGGAGGTGATCCACTGTTGCTGTCACAGCTGCTGAAATGCATCACCCATCACCTCACTGTGCTCACATCCACTGCTTGGTCTCCATAAATGTTCAGCAGGTGTTGATGAATATCAGTGGATGCCATTTTTTTTCACATGGAGGAATCCAGAGACACATCTTTTCTTCACATGCACTTCCATCTCAGACACCATTCTATCACTGCCCCTTTGCTGCCATCTGTCACACAGCAACAAAATGTAATGGAATACTGCTGGGAAGGATCATTCTCTACTGCCATACCACCAACATCCATCTCTGGTGTCACAAGCCAACATCATAAAATAGGAGGCGTCAGTTTCAGAGCAGCCCTCACATGTAACTATAAAAGATCTGCAGTCATAACATAAACTTTTTTTGTTGTGTTATTTGAGGTAATGAAGAATGATTCGGTTTTTGCTACTTTTTTTCTGGAAGAAGATCACTGTCTCCAGCTGCAATTACAGACCTACTGCTACATCTACTCGTACTGTAAATGGCACGTAGACTGACTTGCATGCTCCATTTAGTCAAGAAGTAAAACAACAGATACTGTCATATGGGAAAAAGTGATGTGTAAGTAGTCCAATCAGTGGTTAGAATAAGGAATAGTGACTAGTTTTGCGTGCTTACAACTCTAGGTACACTGTAAATGGAGGCACTAGACATTTTCTCCTGAAGTAAAGGCCACAGGCTGTTGTCCTCTTTATTTGCTCCGAGCATTTTGTGCTCTGTCCACTCTTCCTGTCCTCTTGCCACTTGCAGACATGGTTGTGAGTGGGATGTGCTGTTAGCCAGCTGCGTGGTGCACCAGTGTCAAATTCTTTGGCTTTTTTAACCTATTTTTTGTTCCCCCATCGCCATGCAGTGAAATGAGGGGCCATCATAATATGGGAAATTTCCTTGTATGCAAGGAAAAATACGTGCATACAGAACTGCTAATGAAATTATGCTCACTGGCTTGCCATCTTTGCATTCATTTAAAGTGCAGGCAATCCCTTTAATACTGAGACCTGTTACAGACACGCTGAGGAACTGGGAGAAAGTGCCAGCATTCAGTCAGTAGCTGGAAGGTGTGGGCAGCTTCCCATTTTCTATTTGTGCAGACTGCTACAAATTGGGCTAATAGAAGGAAAAATGGTCGAGCTGACATAGAAAACAACGGTGCCAGTATCAAGCATTTCATTCCAGAACGCAGGCTTTGCATTGCAGAGGAAAAGAAACAACAAAAAGCAACTGCAGCCATCTAATAAAGGCAAAGATGGAAAAAATTGCTTGAAAGTAGAGTCAAAACACCAGGTAAGAGATAAAAACAGGAGCAGACAATTTGTAGACAAAAGTGCTTCCATACAACATCTGAAATGAGATTGCAGTATCAGGACAGTGGAATCATACACTGAAAACGGTGTTTAAACTGCATTCTAGAAACACCATTACTACACTGTAAGGATATTTAACAGGAAAGTGTTGTTTTTTTTTTTTATCTATTCTTGCGTGTGTCCTAAAGGAGTGTATGAAAAAAATGAAGTTTGTAGACAAATACTTGCTTTTGAAAAGACTACAATGGCACGTACATTAAAAAAAAACAAACTATCCCTACAGAAACAACTAATTGGTTCCTATTTTTGAAGGAACGGAATACTTACTGTATGGCAGATGCTAATGTGACTTTTCATTTTTGCTAGCGTGGCTATTTACTACCTGAAGAACTCATGTAAATAGTTGAGGTGGACGGCCCATGGATACTGTGCACAGATAAGCTGTCTTAAAATATCTCTTAGCTGCCATCGGTGATGCCTACTTAGAATAAGCTGACCTTCGAGCTTCTAGCACTGCAACTGCAATGGGATTTTTTTTTAATTTACTTTTAAGGAAAAAAACCAACAAATTTCAGTCTTCAGATCATTGTTATTACACGAGGAATGTGTGCAGCGTAAAATACATTCACAGATGGTCCCTAAACGTAAGCAGCACATACTGTGTATACAAGATGTGTCGTTATTCAGTTTCTCTGGGTTTTTGTATTTAACCTATTAGAGGGAAGAGGAGGAAAGAAAAAAAAGGTGTCAGAAAAGAAATCTCACCGCATTCAGGTGCTACAGCCCAAGCAATCCTTTGCAACAGCTGTAACTCTGGTGCTGCCACCTGACTGCTCAGCTCCCATTGGGGGGACTTTGGAGACAAATGTAGCTGGTGTGATAAAAGCTTTGCCACAAATTTACAGTTATGCATGATTTTAGAATATCTCTTATTAAGAAGTTCACTCCATCTTGTGCAGGCCAGCAAGATACCTGACAGAGGTCAGAGACCTTGTGCAACGTGCAGATTGCTGCTCTGGAGATTGATGGGCAGGATGGCACAATTCTGCTCATCTTCTTCCCATCAGTTCTTGTAATTTTATGCTAAACACATGCCCTTCAATAATTACTCTGATTTCTTGGAGATACGTATGAAGTACACTTCAGAACCTGTTTCAAGCAGGAAGAGGTGATCACGGGGAAACGGGGAGCCAGTTAGTCTACTGTAAGTAGCAAATTAACTTCATTTTGTCCAGTGTTCTTAGAGGGCATCCGTGCTCTGTCTTTCACACATAACTCCGTGAATGCTGGAAGCTTACAAAAGTTCATAAAGCAATTAAAAAGAGTATTGGAAGCTGTAAAACCCAGACATCAGCTCTGGATTGGCAAAGGCATTCCTGAGTAGTACATTCCTGGAGGCTGGGGGAATTTGTCGGGGAAATAACCCCGTATCACTGCGTCACTATCATGCACCTCCCAAAGTGAGCTCTGCTTAGCTATCAGCTACTTATAAGACTTGCATGAGTACACAAGAACCACATCTGGGAGGACTCAAAACAGGACAGCAGATGCCGGCGTGTTATTCTTTGCTTTACTATAGCCGTAACCATAGCCGGTCCCTTCTTCCCCATTGGCATTAGTTTTCTATTCACTCTGCATCATGGGAGGTAATGGATGCAGTGATGGAGAACAGAGTTTTTACACAAAAGGCACTGACTCAGCCTTATCTCCAGGCTCTCTTTTCCAGGTTTCTTTTGGATTCTGAGAAGTTTATTAGCTATTAATTTCTATTTTACATAATGTTATTTCTTATTATAGCTGCTTTGAAGACGTAAAGGTGGAAATATTTTTCGTTTAGAGCATTAAACTGAAGTTCTGTGTAACTACTTCACAGGACAAATTGAACACAGTTGTATTTCTGAGCAAGAAAACAAATTTAAACATAAATTCAGAGGGGGAAAAATTAACAAGAAAGCCCAGATGTGTTTGTTCTTTGTGAGTTTACTAGAAATCAAATGCGTAACCCCTTTCGTGAGTTTTGTGAGGAGGAGAGGATCAGGTCCCAAAACTTTTATATTTTTATTATATTTTTTATATCTCACTCGCACCTGTGAGTGAGACTCCACACTGAATCAGTAACGACGAATTAACTAATTGTGTAACAAGTATTGACCTAGAGCCGCAGCTAAAGCTGGAGCTGATCCTTAATCAGAGCTTTTCCAAAAAAAATAAAATAAAACTTGTCCATACTTATTTTTCTTAGTTCTGCACCTCGTGATGTCAAAGAGATGGTGGAAACAGAAATGCTGAAAACACAGCAGGAAATATTAATTTTATCCTATGGAAATGCATTTTATTTTGCACTGGAAGGAATTTCAGTATTTTCAGCCCAGATTTGTAGGCACTCAAAATTACGTCTCTGTGGATAAATATCTATGCCTGTGAGAAGTACCTGGTGTTTTCAGAGTTGAATTAACAGACGAGCTTTCTCTACTGCTGTAGACCTTGCTAGTAACAAGAGTGCTGTGATAGCACTGTCCGAAAGATGAGTTTGTTACCCACTGTGCAGTGAGCCAGTCTCATACACAGATATCAGATATTGATTCATTGCAAAGATGTGCAAATTTGGATGCTAGGTGGTCTCCCATGAAGCTTCCACACACACAGGGATTTTCTGTGACCCTTTTTATACAAATGACCGTCGCTTGACTACTATCCCGACACAGGCTCTGGATCTACGACTGCTTACTGCTGACTACTCCAGTCATACCGATTAAACACGTTTAGTTTACATATTTCCAGGATATTCCATCTTTGATGACAAGTTAAGCAGCCAAATCTTGATGAAGATTTCCTCTGCTTCAGCGCTTTCAGCAGTTTCAAGGATGGTCATTCTGTCCTAGACAAAGCTATATATTTGCTATATCTAAGGATACCCACACAAAGACTTACACAAAGATTAATTCCGACTTGACTTAAAACAGTAGAGCCCTCTGAATTTTTGTCACAGTTTTTTAAATATTTTAAGTTTCTCAGATTTCAGTCTTCCTCACTTCAGCCTTGCTCCTGGAAAACAATAAAGTAAGTGCTCAATTGACTTCACGCAGCTGGATTAACTACTTGTGAAGAATATATAGTGCTGGTTCAGAGCTCTTGAGAGCCCATGAAGGCACTGGGTGAGCAAGGATTACCAAGAGTGAAAGAGTATAAAACTAGATCTTCAATTTCGGTTTTTAAATTTGAAGATGATACAACTTATATACTAAATAAAATGTATTAGTATATGTTGATACCATATAATACTGGTGGGGGAGAAGGGGGATCGGAGAGGAAGCGTATGTAGATGTTTCAGTTTGGTTCAATCAGAGTGTGTGAGGTTAATTCTGGCTTTGATGGAGATAAAAACAATGCATAAAATCTAATTGAATGCTCATGAAACAGCGTAGTCTACCAAGGTTTATGTGGATAGTAGTGGAAGCTTTAACCAAAAGGGCTGTTCCTGCTCTCATGTGTGACTAATGTTCTTTTTCTTCATGGTTCTTGATTATTTGATTATGAGGCTCTCAGAACAATCATATTTTCCCTAAGAAAATGAAAATAACATTAAAAATTACTGGTGCAAAATGAGAGGAAACAAATCTCTAAAAGATGTAGGCACTCGCTTTTCCAAAGCCAACACAATAATGAATTGTTTGCTAGCACTGTTATGGTATAGAAAATACAACTTAAAATTGAATTCTGATCAATCTGTGCAATGTTTAGAGTGTCCCAAATTATGTTAAGTCAAATAAAATCTCTCTTTGCTAACATTTTTTCTTACTTCCTTGCACACCATCTTGCTCTATTGTGCATTCAGGCTCAGGGAAGGCAACCTCCCTTGTACAGGCGAAGAGCTCTCCGCTGTTTCGATTTGTATGATGTAAGTGAATGTAAGTGTTCAGAACCTTTCCAGCTAAGGCTACGTTTTCCTTTTCAATCCATCTTTTACAGTACGGAATTAAGAAAGACATTTTTTTCCTCACGTTTACTAGATGTTTTCCTCTACAGAGTTGTCTTTCTGATCTACATTTCCAGAGGAATTTAGGTCTTTGTTTACTTGTAGCTTCATTAAAGAACGTCCAGTAGCTAACAATTTCCATTGTCAACCTTTGAATATCAAGCACGGTATTGTAATACTCTTTGAAGGCACGGCATGTAGTGCAAAAACCAGAGAGCTCTAGTCAAGTTATAAAAAGAGCACTAGTGAAGCCGCCTGAACAGGAGGAACGTGTGGGGAGATTGAGGGCATTGCCATGACAATCCGACCGACGGAACTTTGTTCTTGTCGCCTTCTGGCATAGACTTTCTTCTTCCAACATCAGGTGCAAATGATGATTACAAGAAGCCGTGCTTGTTGTGGAGAAAATGCGGCCAAACACCTCTTCTTCTGTTTGTTGAAGCTACAAAATACGTGGTCAATGGAGTCTAATTTGAATGAAATTTTATGGGCACACAGAGGTTGGTGTGAAGTAAGGAACGCTCTATTTTGACCTCTGTAGCCTCTCTACAGAGAGCTTAATAGATAAATGTTTCAAATTACAGTATGTTCCAATTATTGTACATTTATGGGACGGTGTGAGCTCCCTCTACGGGCTAATTTAACGTCTGCAAATTCCAATAATTCTTTTTTGTAACAAAGCCTCTGTGTAGCCTAGTGGATAAGGTGCCTGCCTAAGGTTTCTAAGGTTGTGCTCTTTTGAGCGTGTGCAAGATGGCTGCCACAAAAGTGTTTGAAGCTGCCGCGTTTGAAGCTGCCGCGTGTGTTTGAAGCTGCCGCATTTGAAGCTGCCAGGTTTGAAGCTGCCGCGTGTGTTTGAAGCCGGCGTGTTTGATGTTGCTGAGTACGTTTGTAAATTTGAGGCAGACTTTAATATTGTTAGACGGTAGGGGAGTCCTTTTCAACCTTTTTTCATTTTTCACTTGAACTTTTAAAAAGTTTTATTTTAACTTTTTTTTTAAACTATTTTAACTACTTATGTCAGCTGAGGAATGCTGTGATTCACAGCCATTATTGTAAGGAGGCTGTTATGTATTTTTAGTGCTGCTGGGACCATAGGAATTTTTGAGTGACTTTGACTGCAGACAACAATGTGGAGAATAATCCTGGCTGTGAAAAGTGCTGTTGGGGCTGCAGAAAAGTACAGAATAATTTTGACCAAGGGCAATCATGGCTGCTTTTAGAAGACATCCAAGTATGCCTGAGTGTTGAATCTGTGAGTTGCTGGGACTGGGAGGGGAAAAAATACTGCTGGAAAGAGTTGGAGCTTTGTGGAGATTTGACAGTGCACTCTCTTAGCCGGGAGCTGAGAGTTTAAAAAACAGTTCTGATGGGACTGTAGAAAAGCCTTCAAAGATGCTGGGAGAGAAGTACTTAGCTGTTTGGATAGTAGGAGAAAATGGTACGTGGTGCCATTTGTTGAAAGCTGTGAACTGTCAAAACTCTGTTCAAAAAGAAATGCTTAACGTACACGAGGAATGTGAGGCATATTTTGTTCCATCTGGAGAAAAAAGTGTTCTGTAATATTATTTAGGAACACAATTTTTGAGGACAAAAACTGACCAAGAGTTGATACGGGACTGGGAAGTCATGAGCTGTTCAGTGGAAGATGGGAATATGCTTTAATTTATCTAAATGATGTTTTATTTGTTACCAAGCAATATCTTATTCTATGAAACTGAATACTGGTTGGAAGTCAGAGGTTCTCCAAATGTAACTTTTTTGCTATGGGTGGAACACAGATGGACAACTTCTGTTCATTGTTAATGGTGATTTGGGAGCGCTGTGTTCTACTGAGATGTTTCATAGTTCTGGAATGTCTGCAGGACCTCCTCTCTTTTATTCTCAGCCAGAGTTGGAGAAATTTTTAGCAATTATGTTTGTCCATTGTCTTGGAGCCTCTCTGGAGATGTTACCTGCTCTAATAGTCTTTCAGACATTAGAAAGTAGACTTGGTAGCTACTGTAGTGGCATGTGTGCTTCTTTACCATCTCCATCTATTGTTTATCAGATTGAATTCTTGGCGCAAGTTTAGGATATGTGAGTCTACTCCTCTGTTAACCTGTAGCAGATGCTAAACTTCTGTGAGATCATAGATTATTTTGTTTATAATGTTGAATCTCCTTCTGATTAAATCATCACCTTTTAATTTCCCTAGACCCGACTCCTCTGTTCTGATAATTCTTCATTCAGATCTGTTTTTCAATCATCTGAGCTGCTAACACTACATGTTGTTTTGCACGGAATTACACAAGTTGATGAAATTATTTTTTACACGCGGAGTTGAGTAACTTTGTGACTTGGCTCCCTGTGAAAGTTGGCATTCGGGGAGTTTTAATTTCTGTACGATAACCAACCCTGAATGACTCTGGATGACACAGTTTGTGACGAATGACTAGTACTGTACGTTTTTTTCCAGGCACTTCTCCTTTGTATTTTAGAATATTTGTTATGTTTGGTTGGTTCAGGCTGTTGTTCTTGCCACATTTAGTTTACCAAGCACCTCATGAAATTGACTTCAGCGTTTTCTTTGCTGATCACGCAAGCTTCTGATCGCCTTGAAATGTTTCCTCAGACAACCCAAAGCAGCCTGCACTCCTCTTTGTGCCATATCTGGAGGAATTCCTGAAATCCTCAGCCGGAAGGCTAGACACAGAGCTCTCATTATGGGCCTCAGTTCTTGTCTTTCACATGGCTTTGGTGCAGTGTTCCACCCTGACTTGTTGCAGGACCTTCCTCTCAACCTAATTTTGGTTATACATATGGTACACTGTCATCTTAATTACCATTATAACATATAATGGTTTTCTCGATCTTGAGCAACCTGCACTCTTTCATTTTACTGTTAATGAAGTTTTTTTGAGTATTATCAACTTCACGTCCATATGGTTTGATGAGTTTTGATGATTTTGTATTACAATTCTGAGTGGTTGCTGCTCTATCCCTCTGTATCTTCCAGGTTTGGTAAATCAGCTGATTCTTTTAACTTTTTGTGTAGTCTTACTGATACAATATTTATTGTCATTTATTCTAAAGCTTTAATATCTTTATTTGTTAACATTTGGGGTATTTCTTCTATGAGTTTCTTCATGAGTTTCCACCCTATCCAACAAATGCCATCCCTTTGTTTTGCTACGGACCTTGTGAATTTTAAAAGGAATGCCATGTTAACTTGTGTGTCAGTGGAGCCTTTCATCAACTTCAGTCTAATACTCATAAACCTTTGTCTTCAGTTTACGTTCTTGCCCTCAACACAGCAAAATGAGTATTGAAAGATATTGTGCTGGAACATTTGAGTAGTTTCTCTTACCTTAGAGCTTGCTGCTGGTGTAAATCAATCATAAAATTACCTAAAGCAAGACCACTGCATAAGCTTTGGATAAATTGTCTTGATTTTTCCAAAACAAAGGTCTGAAACTTTGAGGCAAGTCTTCAACAACTTAGTAAAATTAACAACACAAATCCTGATTATTTATATCTCCCTTGTTTCTTGATGTTTGTACAATATAGTTTTTTAACCCTCTGCCTATTTATATATAACTAGGTTTTGAAGAATCTAAAGCTATTTGAAATAGGATTGTTTCGGTTTCCTTTTGATTTGTTATCCTGAATATGCTTCTTACAGATGAAGATGATAATCATTCTTACAAATTTCATTCTATATTCAAACTGTATGGTATTTCATCATCTTACTGAAAATATTTTTTGAAATAGTCATACAAACTAACAGTTCACTGTGTATATGCTGTGCATTTTTTTCAGACATGACATACAGTCTGTCTATTCATTCTACTTTTTTTCATTTTCCTCATAGATTTTTTTTGCAGTTTCTGTTATTACTGTCATATAGTTGTACTTAATAATTAGTGTACTAGTTATACTTAATTGCGTGTAATTACATTCTGCTGTCAGTCACATATGAAAGATTACCAACAAGTGAGAAAATGTGAGGGATTTAGCTTATTGTTTCTTCCACTCTATTGTATGATTGTATGCACACATACAGGGAGGAGTGGTGAGGGGTTTTCTTCTCATCTGTTCTGCCTTACTTTCAATCAAATTCATATTTTGCATCTTCTGACCTAATATTTTTGTCAGAAAAAAAAAAAATGCCATTGGACAGAAGTTGTATGGCTGCAGTTGAAAATGATTTATAATAGCTGTTTTTCTCATTCTCGATTTCCTTTTGTTTCGGAAATTCTGTGGCTGAACGAACACTGTGTCCCCCAGATAGACAGGCTTCCAGCTTCTTAAACATGCTTCTATTCTGTTTCAAATTGTGAAGTTCAGCTGAAAAAATCCATACTTAGAGGGAGTGGCCTGATTTAAAAATGCTGAGCTTCAGATGCCCAGAAGGTGACACCACACACGTAAAACCTCGGATGCAACTTTACGAGATGTAGGCACCTTCCTTTGAAAACATTAGCTTTTGTCTCTTTCCACAGAAAATTGTGTTTGGCACTGCACATTCCATTCACCCAAAGAGCTTATAACCAGAGCAAAACACTCAAAGCGTAGCTAGGATATACAGTGATACCCGAGAAAGGAAATTAATGGGGTATTTATTTTTCTTGTCTTTGTTTAACTGTGGAAATTAATACCAGGCCTATGTCCACCCATGCCTCTTTTCTTAGATTTGTGACTATATAATTTGGTTCTCTGAAAAGGAAAGTGGAAAGTGTCTCATTTGGAAAACGCAGATAGTTGCAGAACAAAATTTCTCTTGATGAATTACTTATCTTTTAGTATGCCTGACTGACAAAATAAGGCAATCTTTTGGTCTAATGAACCTTCGTAACATACCCCAAAAGCTGCAAAGTGGAGGGGTTTGGATTATTGCTAGCATACGGCAATCAGTTACAATGGTAACCACTTCTCTGCATGGTCTACTTTGGGTTTGGAGGTGCGGTGCAGCAGTGGAGTCTGCCTCCATCCATTCTCACTCACTTGATTTGATCCAGACCAGAGGATCATTTATTTCATTCTCTTGCCCTTGAAAAAGCACAGAAATGCTTTTTCTGTTGATACAAAAGGAGACAGTAATGAACAGACTTGATCTAATAATGTGAAAACTCTCCAGCTCTGTTTTGGTTTCCGTCATACTCTTTGTTTGGCTACCTCTGCTCCAGGAAGATGTATTTCTCTTATGCACACCTGTATGTGCATGCTAACAAGTTATTTATATTCAAACAAAACATTTTCTGCTGCTTGTTCATTATTATTTTTTCATTCATTATGTCCTGCTGAGTAATTCCATCCAAGAGAGAAAACAACTCCCCACAATTTTATGAGTGGTCAAACACTTGAAAACTGACTTGCAGAATTAGATTCACATCAGACTAATAGTGGAAAAGGTTTGCTTCATGAAAAAATGGGATAGGCAAAGCAAGTGTTAATTGACTGGATAAGTGATTCACAATATCTAATTCCAGCAGCTCTTGTTATACATTAGGGGCAGAACTGAAATGAATGTTTTGGATGGCGAATGGAAAAGGAGTCTTCTGTCAGCTGAAGCGCTTCACTCCGGGTCTGAGAATTCCCTTCCTCTCTACAATGTTGGCTAACAGCAGCACTTCTGATGTCACACAGGTGATTCTGTTCCCTGCCACCAGAAAATCCAGCAAAGGTGTTCTTTCTGTGGATTTACCTTTCCACACTTCCACTGATGTTATAAAAACGATTGCAATGTTTTCCTCCTCTGGCAAGTCAAAGCACATGTCTAGCAGTGTTTCTGTCAGAATTTCCAGAACTAAAATACCTGTGTTTTGCATGATACTTTTCTTTGAGACATGTAGTATCTTCAACATTGGTGTCTGCATCTTCCAGTTGAAAAAACGATGGGCTCAGCTGCTGGGAGCTGTTGGCATCTTCCACCTGAAAGACCCTGATTCACATATGAATGGAATGGAATGAGGCTGTACATACAATTCCTTCCATTGTTGCAGGACTTAAGATAAGTAGCTTTAATCCCCTGTGTATGGGAAAGCAAGAGTAGGTGCTGTTGTTTATGGTATGAGGATCAGACAAGGGAGTGAGATTGGTACCTGCAACACTTCTCCCCCCGAATAATAATGTTTTGCATGTAAAGGTAAATCTGAGCCTTAATTTGGAACCTTTTCTTTACGTTTCAGGGTTACATTATGCATCCATATCTTGGGCCTAATAACATGAATTAATCCTTTTCATTTTCCTACACTTATGGCTTTAAAACAGGCAAAGTCTTTTATTTTTTTTCCACTGCAATTTAATCTAATTTTAATATTCCCTAGATAATAGTGAAACAACTGGTTCTGTGCAATTCTGCCTTAGATAAAAGCATCAGCATGTTTGGAACGTAAACCTTATTTTACCTTTTGTTGAGCTGCCCAAATTAGTAAGAGCAATTCAGCGCTACATCTTAAACATAGTATGACTTAGAACACTGGAATCTGCCTGGAATGTGAAAAAAGGGAATAATTTATATTTAATTGGTCTAAACCTACCTTTCCTAGGTCAATAAGAAGAGGAAAATCAGCAGCATTAATCAAGATAAAATTATCAGCTGATTAATCAGTGTTCTAATTACTGCATAGTTCTTTCCCTTTTCAGTTTTAATTACTAAACTTCATTGTCTTTTCCATATGGCCATCATGCATTCACCGTACACTTTTTCTCCTGGTGAGATCATTAATATAAAAAATGTACATTCAAGACATTGCTGAAGATATAAGAAATTGCTACTGCGTACTAGAAATTACCAAGGAAGCTGCAAATCAGCAATAGGTTATACAGGAAAAGTCTAATAAATCTACTAACACTTAAGAAAATAGATATAGTGGAAATGTAATTATGATTATCAAACCAACCTTTGTCCTGAAGTGAGCTTTACCAGTCTTATTTCATCAAATTTGTCTCTTGGTTGGGTCAGAAACCAATCACAATCTGATTTAAATTGGCAAAACACAAGGGAGTCCTCTTGAATTAGTAGGACTATCATGGACCAGACAAATATTGCCTGTGTTTTCTTTGGCAGAATGGCCCTGCTTACCAGTGCCCAGCTCTGCAAAGGTATTTAGGCACTCCACTGCAATGGACTAGCTGATTTCAGTACTTCCTGGGTGACCAGGATTTAAGCCCACATGAATCCATCTGCCACGCGTTGTTCTGTCAGAAGTATCTCGATTTACTTCAACTCTGTCGGCCACAATCTTTACGTGCATCTGGGATGTTCTCAGTACCACTGGTTCATCCCAGGTGTGCTCATCTTTCCAGCCAGTGCCTACCTGGAGCAAAGTGAGGACAAGTCCGTGTTCCCTCGGGACAGTGGTACTCAGAGCACGTGCTTCTCTACACTGGGGAAGTGCATAGCCACGTCTTGCCTCAATGTAATTTTTTTATTAATGTCTTCAAGCATTCCTACTCCTTCTGATTCCTCTTCCCCTTATCAAACAATGAAGAGAGCACACAGATATCTGTATGCAATGAACCTCGTGCGTGACAAGCTGCTGAGTTGTTGAGTTCTGTGCTACGCAGGAGTGGAAGAAGCTGCCCTAACATCCTCAGCCTCAGCCTTGAGCTCCTGATAGCAAAGATCTGCAGGACTTCAACGAAGTCATGGTGACTCGTACCTGATTGCATTACCATTTCCTAAATATTCATCGCCTTCCTGATCAAAGCACATTAAGTGGGCATGCGTGCAATGTAATTGTGGAGTTTCCCACTTCTCTCTATAAAACAGGTTATCCACGAGACAAAAAGAACTGCCCAGCACACACATCTACATCACCATGCAGAGGGCTGTGTGCATAGCCAGGGCTGTCCCATCTACTCCCAGCCCACAGTCCATGCCTCTGCCCATGCAGCTGAGTCTGCAGGGTGGCACGTGGGACATCAGCATGCTCCCTTTCCTGGGGACAGCTGCCAACCTTACAGTAGAGAGATCTCAAACAAGGGCAGAGGAAAGGCAATCCCAATCAAGACAGGTTACAGCTGCACCCCTGAGCTAAGTGGTGGATTTCTACCCTCTGATTATGTTAGGAAATACTACTTTTCTGAAAGAGTGGTCAGGCACTGGAATGGACTGCCCAGGAAGGTGGTAGAGTCACCAACCCTGGAGGTGTTCAAGGAACGTTTGGATTTTGTGTTGAGGGACATGGTTTAGTGAGAGCTATTGGTGATAGGTGGATGGTTGGACTGGATGATCTTGTAGGTCTTTTCCAACCTTGCTGATTCTGTGATTCTGCGGTTTCCAAAAACATCTTCTACTTTTAAAAACGATTCTATCCACTTGAGCCTGTTTCATTTACAAACCAGATTCTCCCGAGTAGCAGTAGTTGCACCAGTTATTTAGTTAGCTGATTAGCAATTGAAGGCCTACTTTGGAAATGGTGCAAGTTTCCTATGAATATTCATAAAAAATAATAAGCCTGGCTTCTGATTTAGAACCCAACAACGTTCCATTTGACTTTTTTTTGTTGTTGTTTTTTGTTTTTTGTTTTTTTGATGGATGAGTTAATCGCGTGCCGGGATCTCGTAGCCGGTCCGGAGGGGGTTCTTTCGCAGCTTTCCGTGCCTTTCCAGCGCTGCCGTTCAGCGAGGGACGCGGCTGCAGCGCTGCAAAGCTGCACGGGCCGACCCTCAGCCTCCGGCTGACTCCTCCAGAAGCAGAGGCGGCGGAGGCTCCGAACAGCCGTGGTCCGGCAGCGGCCGCAGCCCCGGGCCGGGGCAGGAAGCGGGGAGAGCGCGGAGCAACGCTGCCATCTAGCGGCGGGTCCGCCGCCCGCGCCTCCCCTTCCCGAGGAGGTTTTCATCCCGTCAAGGAAAAAAAAAAAAAAAAAAAAAAAAAAATCCGGCTCTTGGAAAACAACCAACTCAGTTGGAACTCGGAGATAATAATCAGTTTCTCTGGGCTTGTGAAATTGGCTCATTAAGCGTGCTTTTTAACAGAAAATATTGGAAGCGATTAAGTCTGCTTTACTGAGTGGGCATGAAATGGCTAACCTTCGGCCACCCACGGCTCCTAGGTGCCTGGCGTCGTTTTATGCATGCGGCGTAATGTCTTTACTTGAAGTGCTGTTTATTCATCACCTGCTTATTTATCTCTTTGCATTTGGCAGGCACATCGATCAATGTTAAACTGTCACACAAGGTTATTTTTCTTTTACATAACAGTAGAGGCCTAAGGTAGTGGCATATTAAAAGTAATAACTTTCTAACTTGTAGCTCAGGATGACAGCACCATTTGTATCTGAATATATTACAGCCAGAAATTAAAAAAAAAAAAAGTGGAAAAAAAAATAAGGAATTTAAAAAACAAATGATATCTGTGAAACACTTTTGGTCTTCCAAGGTCAAAGGAATACAACACTCCTTGTGCTGCCATGAGCTGGTGCCCATATGAATGTGTCCAAATCCTCCCCTGACCCATCTGAGCTATCTCCAGGCACTGATGGTTCTGACCAGCCCACATGGACATCCAGTATCCAACCTGACTCACACCGTGGTGACTGGCTACCACAGAATCACGGAATCGCAGGGGTTGGAAGGACCTCTGGAGCTCATCTGGCCCAGCCTCGATGGCTGCCCACTGTTTGGCTGTGGCTGGGGATGCTCGAGTTGCAAGCTGAGGGCTGTTGGCTTGGGCAGAGAAAGCAGGGAGTGGTACAGCAAACAGCACACGCGAGGGACATGCAACCATCTGAACAACAGCAACAAAAAAAGTCAACGTAGAAGGAACTCTTTTCATTCTAGTTCCTTTCCCCCCAGCCCCCCTCCCTCCCCCTTTCCTTTTTTTTTTTTTTTTTTTTTTTGGTTCTAGTGTTCTGTTGCTTTCAAACACTACCCAGCTTTGATAGACTTCCTGTCTTGGCACGGGGCCAGGCAAGCTTTCTCTGTACAAACAGGTTTTCTTATATTTTCAGCCCAGCCTAAAAATGCCTACAGATAGAAGAATGTCAGATCTTTTTAGTGTTGAATTTCAAAGCGGTCCTTAGAATTCCTTCCTTCCCTTGATCTCATCTTTGGATTGCTGCTTGGACTCGCTCTCTGTTTCTAAATATAAGCTGTGGACAGTGGCTTTCTAATAAAGAGCTTTGATAACCTTGTGTACATGGGAATTAAGTGCAGGGCCATGATGGTTCTTGTGTCAGCAGCACCATTCCTGCTGGTATTTCTCCTCTCCCACCACTGTGCACGTCGTCTGCCAAAGTGCCTTCACCAGAAAGTGTGAATGAAAAAATGGAAATGCTTAAGAAAGCAAGGCCACAAAACGCGCTCTCATTTCATGCAGATGGCATCTTGCTTTCTGGATTTAACAGAATTTATCGTTGAGGCTGGTCTATCTTTGAATCTGTTAATTCATGTATTCATTCCTGCTCTTGGGCAGACAGTTCTGCTTTATCTCACGAAGTGCAAACCTGGGAGAGAAGGAGGGGGGAAGCTTGTCCATTAAAAAAAGCATCACCTCCACATGGCTATGCTCTTTGGATCAATATTTGCATCAAAGTGGTTTAAATGTATGTGGCTCTAGGGCTGTCCATTCTTTCAACCTGACCTGCTGCATTGATTAGGGCTGGTATAAGGAAGGGAAAATAGCAAATCCGGTAAGATAAAATTTTAAAAAAGCAAGGAATGTCACTGTGACTCCTGAGAAGGATGTACTTAAAGTGCCCACATTGCTCGTATGAAGGTTTAGATAAAGGCTGCCCCTCTTCACCACCCGGGTACGGCAGCTGTGGTTCATTTGATTGTATTTCTGAGCATTACAAAGAAGAGATTTGGATTTATTTAAACAAAGATGTAACCTGCTTGTTTGGAGGCCTTGAGTTATCCTGATTCTGCTTTGAATATTCACACTGATTTGTAATTACTTCTCCAGTTTCTGCTTCTTTCCTAATTCATGGAAGGCGCACGGTAAGTTCATGCTGTGGATAGAAATTAACTTCTGCATGTTCTTTTCTTCCAGTAACACTGTGAGCCCTTCCTCGAACTCCGTTGGACATTAAACATGCAGGCAGTGCGAGGCAATTTACACCCATAAGAGATTCTTATCTGAAGAGGAGCACAATTAGAGCGAAGCTGCAGGGCTGACCCTCCAATTTTTCCTGATTACAAGCTTTTGTTAGCATTCTGGATGAAGGAAACATTCGGTTTCCTTCCCTGTTTTGCTCCTTTTGTTGCTTTTTTTTTTTCTTTCCTAATGCATTTTTCCAATTCATGTCGAAGTGATGGGTTGAGACCAATAAGATGGGTCACCTGGCAAAATCATGGCGCTGCTTACGTGGGCTGTTCACGGGCTCCACCAGGACTCCCTTGGAGGCTGACCACCCTCTGGTGGCCGCTGGCATTGGGGGGTTTCCTGGGGCAGGACCAAGGCTTACTTTTATTTGGTGTGCATACCAGTTCATTTACAGTTTTTGTCAGTGGGTGAATTTGAAAAGTCGCACTGCAGACATTGCAGTCCTGGATCTGCATTTTTTTATTTTTTTTTCTCCTGTTTGGTCTCAGCTGGACTTTTGGTATTGAATTCTCTGGGTGTAGGATCAGCCTTTAAACTCTGACCTGCATGTGTGATAGCGTAGGCAACAGCTAATTTTGAAGCAGAAAAGATTTAAGATCAGCTTTTTTTGAGACGACTTCAATTTTTGATAAAGAGAAATAGAAAAACAAAATGACAGAACACAGCATAATACATAAAACTGAGAGAGGAAAAAATGACAGCTAAGAAATTTATCATGTAAACAAAGAAATCTACCCTATTGAGTGGAATAAAATTGAATAAATAGAATGATCTCTCCTCCATGCTCTGCAGCAGTTCTACTGGCAAAACACTTAGCACCTACTCAGATTAGGCTGCATGAATACAACAGTATTAAGTTAGCCTCACAAAAGAGGACTTCTAGTATTAAGAGTGATCAAAGGATTTTATCGAGGCAGACTTGCCCATGACCATAAAGGTCTCCTAATAAAGTAGAACTGAGCAATTAATTTACTTGACAGAACGTCTGTGAGCAGATTGCAATTTCCTTGTATTTACACGTTATTCAGTGTTACTTGGCATTTTTGTGAACGTATTTACCTGCAGAACTGATCACGAGCAGGGCTCCATAAGGACTTGATACCTGATATTTTACATTTGAGCCGTAGTTGCAGCTAATTGGTCATCTTGGGCAGAGGAACGAGGAGAAAATTAGCATGTCTGAGCCACGTGCCCAAACATTAAACCACTGTTGGCCCCATAAACCTGCCTGCAGCAGTTGGCATTTATTGTCCGTTCCACTTGTCTCACTTCATGTGTCTCCCGGACATAATTTAGGGCACTAGCTGCTGGTAGACCTGTCCTAGAACTAATATACAGCTACCCATAAAACAGTTCTTTCCTAACCTGGCGTCAGTGCCTCCTGTGCTCGTTGTCTAGTGGAGTTTTATTATCCTTAAGGATGGTGGCTCCTGCAAAATGGACCAGGAGCTCATGGCTGTCGTGGAAAACGTGGGCTTGGTGGATGTGCTTTAGATGTGAGGTAAGTGGGGGTTTGTGCTGCACTTCGGGGACTATTGTAGAGGAATTGCAGCCCTGGTTTGTTCCTCCCTACAGCAGGCCTGGGTTGTTTCCTCGTAGCCTTGGGAGGCTGGTGGTTCTGGCCAGGTTTCAGGTGTCCCTCGGAGTTAGCCATGTTTTTCTGGCCATACGGTGTTAGCAGCAGCCTGGCAAGAAGCTGGGTTCTGTCCGCTGGAGATGCTGAGGTGTTAATAGCCAGCCAGTGTTGAGGTATTTTCAACTGAAACCGAACTTTGTCGCCGTGCAGCATTTTTAATTCATGTTATTTGGCCACGCACAGCGGGTGTGAGCACTTCTGTGGAAGAATGCACAGCAGGGAGCCTACAAACATAATAACCTCCATAATTTTATACAGGCTAGTTCACCAGAGTCCTCCTATGAGGCAGAGTGCCAGCTTTCCTTAAAGCAGTGCTAGGTTCTTATGAACTTACCTTTCCAAGGAACATTCACCCGTGTCCCTCCTGTCCTCTCTCCCTCTCTCTCCCTTCTTTCCTCTCCGATAGGCACATGGAAAGTGCAGCACTTTGGGATTTGCTGCTGTAGGTTGTTCTGTGGGGTAACTGTGTGTAAATGCTTCCGTATTTGAGAGCTGATTGTGAAGAGTAAAATGAAGGCAACAGTAGAACCATTATCAGGAATTTATGCTTGGTTTTTGAAGAGGTTGTATAGAATCACGGAATCTAGTCCAACCATCAACCCATCCCCACCATGCTTAACAAACCATGTCCCCAAGTGCCACATCTCTGCATTTCTTGAGCACCTTCAGGGACAGTGACCCTGAACACCTCCCTGGGCAGCCTGTGCCAATGCCTCACCGCTCTTTCTGAGAACAAATTTCTCCCAGTATCCAACCTGAACTTCCCCTGCTGCGACTGGAGGCCAAACCTCTCATCCTATCGCTGGGAGAAGAGGCTGACCTCCAGCTCACAACAAGCTCCTTGCAGGGAGTTGTAGAGAGCAATAAGGTCTCCTCGAGTCTCCTCTTCTACTGAACAATCCCAGTGCCCTCAGCCACCCTGTTTTCAGTCACCTGCCTTATAACACCCCCTTTTTTTAGGTCACTTACGTAAAGTAGATATAAGTTTCTAATGTTGGACAGGCAAGTTGTGTAGTCCTGGCTCTGATCCATTCCCATATAATGGTGAGATTGCTTCATGCAGTACGTTCTTCAGAGCTGTGTTCTGACGAGTTTGTGTCTTAAGCAATGAGTCTGTCCCACTCACAGTGCTAATTCAGCCCCCTGCACGTTGTATGCTGCAGTATCTGATGCTCTCATTTACATTTCCTTAATGTACTTCTAATTTTTACTGAACACTAAAAAAGGGAACACTTTTAGCTTCCTAAGATATCTTGCTCCTACTTCTGATGTAAGCATATAGCAAGTTCAATGCACAACAATAATGATGTTTAAGAAAACACAAGAAAAGAAAGGAAAGTGGATTATACAGTTTCATTACAGAGGTTATCAGATAGAAATATCATCTCTGTTTTTTTGAGGCAGTGTGACATTCAGACTTGGGGACTTACAGAGATCAGATTATTACACAGAAACCCAGAGTCTGTCTTGTATGGTAGCCATGTGAGATTCTGTTGGGAAATAAGGCAAGATACATCAACTCGAGCTGGCTAAAAATTGCTTTCTTGGAATGAGTAGCATTATGTGGACCAGGGTGATCCTTGGAGATCTTTTGAGAATAAGTAATAGTGGAGTAGATTACCAAGAGATGTGAAGTGCTTGCCACCCCTTCACATCCTAGAATCAGTGCTGGAAGTGATGCTCTAGCTAAGCCCCAGTCTATGCAGTTTGATTTTTGTGCAAAATGACTGACACAGGTGGCAGAAGAGGTGACTCCAGGCAGCCATTGGGTCCTTCTGTCCCTGTAGTCCATGGCTCCAATAGCAAGCACAAGGGAAGAGGAGTAAGCTCCTGGTCTGCGTGAGTGGCAACTTCGTGAGAGTGTGAGGAGTTGCCAGGCAGTTGTATCTCATGGGATACATGGCAGCCAAAGGGGCCCCTTTTCAGGCTTACTACAGCCATGAGAAGGACAAACCTTTCAGGCTGCGTGTTGCACATGCTGCCCCTGCACTTATAGGGGTTCATCAGCTCCTGCTGTCTCCAGGGCCCAGCTTCCATGCCAAGATCTTCCAAGCACTACTGAGCCCTTGATCTGCAAACTCTCCCATACTCCAAGAAGATGTTGGCAAGCTGGCTGGCTCCAAAGAACTCCAAATCCTGGCAGCAATACCCTGCTGCATTGTGCAAAGCACCCTGTTTCCAATTGGGAAAGCAGAGCTTTTGGAAAGTTTTTATCTTAGATGAATTGCAATTTGCAATAAGTTTTTATCTCAGATCCCTGCAATCAGCAACGCCTACATATGAATTCAACTTTGTAACAAATGAACGGGCACACAAACACATTGCCGCAAAATTCTGTGGCATGAACAAGAAGGGAAATGCCATAATCCGTTTGGACAGAACTATCATCAGCTTATTTTGCTCCTATTTAAACAGTTATTGACTGAAGCTGACAATAGGCAACAGACAATAGGCAATAGGCAACAGTTTCTGAACTGGCTGAAGTGCTTTTTTCACCTCTACTTCCACTAAGCTGGTATTTTTATTTTCTTTTCAATGAAGTCATTAATAAGGCAATTTCCTTTCTCTCATTGTATTTCTTAAGCATAATTCCTGTTGTTGGTTGTCTTTCAGTTACATTTTTGCATCAAAAGTAGAGGCAAGATTTCTTAAGAAGCTGAAATAGACCAATAATGGTCTCAACAGGAAAGAGATTATCAAATCGAGGAGGAAAAAGTGTAGGGAATTAAGACATCAAATACTGCAAGGCCACTTTAATAGTCACTCCATGTACTCTGGGAAACCAAGTCCTCTATGTTCTCTGAAAAAATGAAGTGTACCTCACTCAGTAAAGCCTCACTCATGTTGTCTTCTAACTTCTATGGAGTTTGGTTCAGCCCCTTTACATTTGCTTGTAATCCTGTTTAGGGAGGAGCAGAGAGAAATAATTATCTACAACTGGAATTTTCAAAAGAATTTGACAGAATTTGGGATATGCAATTAGACTAGGAATAGATGCCTATTGTCACCTTCACATGCCTGAATTATGTGCCCTTAGGCTATGAATTTCAAAGATTTCTTTCAGCAGTCTGGTATACAAATAAAGATGTTTTTGTAGCCATTCAATTTCAGGAAAAGGAATGCTAACTGAATATGGTCACAGTCCCCCAGGTATACTAAGGTGATGCATATTATCTGAGAGGGCATTAGGGTGCAACATTAGCTGATTTCTCCATAGTTCTTCAGGTTTGTTTTTTTTTTTTTTTTTAAGTAATATATAAACGTATTTTCTACGTGCATTTATATATGCACACAGAGGAAAAATCACTCCCATGTAACAAGTCTTCATTGACCTTACCAATGCTTTTGATGCTATTAGACTACTAGCTCTGTGAAAACTGTTGGCACTATTTCCAAACTCCTGGATGTCCAGAAAAGTTTGTGAAATTATCCGTCATCTGCACAATGGTGTGCTGGATAGAGGCTGTGGCTGGCACTCTGTTGGATCCATTTGTAATAGCAAAAGGAGTCAAGCAAAGGTATATTTTGGCACAGACTGTTCTTTGGACTGTTCTTTGTAGTAATGATTGATGATGCCACTAGAGACATGATGCCAGGAATATTTATTAAATTTTGAACATCTGGCAAGCTCTTTAACCTGAGCAGATTGAAGGCCTCCACAGCACTGAAGGAGAAGGTTATATGTGATCTTCTTTGCGCAGGTGGTTGTGCTTTCGTTGCACACACTATAGAAGACCTCTAGTTCACAACCAACAAATTTGCTGTGGCAGCTAAAGTCTGCAGATTTATCGTCAGTTAGAAGAAAAGAAAGGTTATGCAGTAGTCCAGAGCTGGAAAAGCATATGCAAGGCTCAGAGTCAGAATCGACGTACCAGTATGGGTAATAGATTTCATTTATTTTTTTAAGAGGCTATCAGAGATCTAAGAAATCACAAACTGAATTAAAAATACACGTTTTGCATGTGAGATTGCATCATAAATTGACACCTGCGTGGTATCCCACAGAATACCAGAGGTAGTGTTTATTTTGCTGTAGTAATTTCCACATTAGTCTGTGGCTGTGAAACATGGACAAGTCATTGCTGGCACATCAAAGAGCTGGAAAAATTCCATCAACAGCACCTTCAAGCTATTATGCATATCAAGTTGTAGGATAAGAATGGCAAATAACAAGATTTTGCAAAGAGATTTCACAAACAGCATTGAAGCAATCGTTATAAAAGCATTATTTTACTGGACTGGACATGTCCTCTGTATTTAGGACATAGAGCTCCCACAGTACGTGCTGCATAGTAAACTTACAGCAGGCAGCAAGCAGATCAGAAGTCAGAGAAAAGGAGATGCATTTGTCCAGAAAGAATTGCTCCCTGGTTGCTACACAGATGCCATCATCTGGGAAACTCAGCATCAGCTATTAATATAGAGTACTACAGTATGAAGTGAGACATGTTGGTCAATGGAGCCGAAAAATAATTCACAACTGAGAACTTGTGAATAATTTTGCCCTTGTTGAACATCTGCGATTAAATCATGTTATCTTTATACGTGGCTGTGGTAAATTCAGTTTTGAAAGGAACCAAATTGTACCTGAGGAGCAGTTCAGGCATCATTCTTTCCATCACCAATGGAAGATGAAGCTCTGCTCTGCTCTGCTAAACAGATCGGAGGAGGAGCACAAAGCACTGCTCAGATTTTAGGACGTGTCTGTCATAACTGTAAAAAGGCCAATTAGAAGAAACTGTTTGCTGAAAATGGAACTTCAGAACCTGGGACTGTAGTACACAAGCTATAGGAAATGGAGTAGGAGCAGTTCAGTGTGTGTAAAATTGATAGGCACATTTTTCTCTTGCTATCCTTTTTGTCTGAAACACCTGAAATTCAGTAACTCTCTTCACTAGCACTACTTCTGAGAGTAATTTTTCATCAGATTTTCAGTGACTGGATATCACACATTTTGTGGTCTTTCTCTAGGTTATCAGAATAGCCAAAAAGGAGTAAAATGATAAACTGAATTATTGGAGCCCGGCCAGTTTTTACGGGGAAGTAAGATGAACTAAAGCCCTAGGAGTAATCCTCTAGGCCACATTTGAAAACTTTCAGGCTAGTAAAAAGCCCAATCATTGGCATGCAGTATTTCAGCTCTGCAACGAGATACTGCTTACTGGAAGAAAGAAGGGGAAAAAAAAAATCAACAGTGTTTTATTGTAAAACCTGTCTAGATTTTTAATGAAATATTGGAGGAGGAAATACTTTTGTCCTGGCAAGACCTCAAGGGTGCTTTTCTTAATTTCTCAGTTCATTTTATTCTCTTATCTAAAGTATGTCAAAGGGATTCTGTATTCCAGTTATGAAAATGTGCATATTTTATACCACAAAAGAGAAACCTTTTTTTTTTTTCTTTTTTTTTTTTTTTTCCCTTTTTGGTAAATATTCTTTCAGAAGAAACACAATCGATGTAGTCAGAGCTAACAAGCAGATGGATGTATTTGAATGCCATTATCTTATGTACAATGATATTATCTCTTTCATGAAAAATTCAGCAGTTTGGGCTGCTTTAGTCAAGGAGAAGGAGGAAGTAGGAAAGAAAAAATAGCGAGAAAAACATGATCAGACTTGGAATCCCTGAGGGGGTCACATTGCATCATTTAGCAGGAGAATAAGCAATGCAGAAGGAGCAAAGTTGGTGGAGCTGCTGTCTGCTCTCCTTATGGCGTTCTTGGCTCCGAGCTCTCTTCAAGCCCTGCAGCTGTAGGTGGGCAGCTCTTGGGCCTGCTAAAGCATCACACCATGACATTTTTATCATCAGTCTAGGAGAAGAAAATAAATTTGCTAACAGAATATAGTTGGCAGGCTAATACTGCCTTGTCACATTCCAGACATCTCCAGGTCTGGCCTGAGCCAGAGGAAACAAGAATGAGGGCCAAGAAGTTCATGATGGACATGTTATATAAAGAGCAGAAACACTTAAGGAAAAAAAAAAAAAAAAAAAAAAAGAAATGCATCTCTATACTAGAAATCAGGTATTCCTTGTAATTTCAGAAACGGGAGTACTAGCACTTAAGTGACAGAAAGCTCTGTTTCTGTAAAACTATTCTAAATTTTCAGCGACCTTCATTTAAGTTTATTGTGAGGAAAACAAACCAAAAAAAAAAAACCTTAAATACTATGAAGGTGTAGGGTCTCACCCTGTTTTTAAGTATCCTGCTATGTCATGTAAACTCTAGCAGCTGGCCAAAATTAACCAACCTGCACACAGAAGGTCAGGTTTTTACTCTCCCTGGAAATGGGGTGTCAGAATGGTTCCCATTTGCTGGAATTCGGTGCTTGTGGTATTTTCTGTTATACAAGCCACTTATCTGTGACTTCCTCCATGGCAGTTAAACATGGAGAGAAAGTAGAGAAGCTCTGCTTTTTGCTTCACAATTTACAGGGGAAAATTGCCTGGAAAAATTAAAGTTCTCACAGGTAACTTTACAGTTGAACCATGCCAAGAAGAGATGTTTTGTACCACTTTACAACAGGAAAAACTGACATGCTATCACTCAGCTGGGTGACTGGACCACATCAGGCCTTCAGTGCATTGGGAGAATGAAGGCTGTGATGGAGATTTTCACACGGGAGAATCGATATGCAGTAGAAGTGTCACTGTTCTCTTCTGAGCTGTGTTCATTCAGCAGCTGTGCTCCCAAAATCTTACTGTAGGAGATGATTCGCACATCGGTAGGCAGATGGGTGGATTAAATTTATTTTTACTTGCCTACCAGGAGAGTGCTTCATGTGTCTGGGGGAAAACAGTGTTCCTGAGTCGTGGGGTTGGTCCTCCAGGAACATCATCTTCCAGAAGGGCTGTGTCCTATGGACATCCACCCTTGGCCCTGCAGCATTTGGAGGGCAGTGCTGAGTTTAGCTAGATGTTATAGAAGAGTTCTGGGAAGCATGTAATTGAAAAAGGCATTATGCAAACAGTGCAACCTCTTTGGGGTTCTGGATGTGTCACAGTGTCTTAATGATGAATGTTTAGGAAAATAACCAGATAAATTGACTGTGGCTTTCTGTAGCTCAGGTTGTGGGAATTAACATGTCAACTCGAACCAGACCTTCAAAAGTCCTTGCCCATCGTGATGTTTATACCCAATCCTGCTGCCTTTTGCAGTGTAATTTTCCAGATATGGTACAAGATTAGAGCATCTGAGAGTAAGATTTGCTTTGGTGTAAGGTCTTGAATGTCATTCAGATGTTTCGCTTAACTAAAATTGTTTATCTTTGAGTTTCATTTACAGCAACACATCAGGTTGGATGGTTTTCTTAAGCTTCAAAATCATTACCTCTAATTGGGAATGTTGGTTGTTTTTTCTTCCTTCAAAATTATTTCTTCCTCGATTCCTGTGTCATGTCCCTTTGGAGAGTGAACCTGTTAGTTGGGAAAAATGCTCAGGTCCCTCCTGTAAAAATAAACCCCATTTCTTAAATTTGTTGATGAAATGAAGTTTGTTGAAAGTGTTGGCATTTGGTGGGCTGAAAGAAAAAGCAGGACTGAAAAAATATTTAATCTAAGTTGTAAAGGAGCTTGGAACCACACCACAAGCATCATAATTAACTTTAATAATTATAAATGTAAATGCAGACAAGCCACAAGGTTTTAATGGTGTGCCACATGCTTCTGCTAATTATTTTAGAGTTTGGACACATTCAGTGCCAGCTAATTATAAACCCTGCTATGGAAATCATCTGTTTATATTAGACTTATTGATCTCTAGTGTTTAAGCAATATGAAAAGGGAAATCTACAATGCTGTACCATCTGCTTTGTATTCCTAATTGCTTTTAAAGAATCAAATATATAAATAGTCAGCTTTTTATATGTTAGGCTTCAAACTCATTCAAGAAACATGTTTTGCAAATCTAAGTGAACAAGAAAAATACGGAGTATTAATTCATTCTCTCTTCCCTTCCAGCTTTCTCCATCCTCGTGTCTCTGCAGTTCAGCGACCCCAACATGGGAGGAGAAATGCACATGTCCCAGAAGCCCCACATATTGGTCCAGCCAGCTGAGAAGGTATACGGTTTATCATTTACATCTTTTAATTGCACATTCTCTTTCACTCCTCACCATCAAACACACCTTATGGCCATGAACATTTCTTGTTATTCCAGTTAATGGATACACAAGAAGAGGGGAAGGGAAATTAATGTTCAAACTAATGATCACCTCCTCTGGGAAGTATTTGGCTTCGTGGCAGATTAAGCCTATTGGGCTGCATGACAGGCAGTTGTTTGGGTGGGAGATTCGTACTTTGATTATTTTTTCTTAGTACCACTGTTAAATATTTCACCTATCTCAGAATGATTTCTTCACAGATACATACATATAGTTGCTGATTTTCATGCTGGATGAAATAATTATTTGCCCACTTAGCAAAGTCGCACTTTCTCACTTTTACCTGGATGGTCTCCTTTGTTAGGTGCTGACTGTTCTTTGACCCTTTAAAAGTCTACTCATGAAAAGATGAGGCCTGCTCAGTGCTCGCAGGACCCCCAGGAGCTGAGTGCTCCCTGGGCCCATTCCACAGTCTGAGGAGAAAGAAGCAACGCTGAGGGGCTTGTGTTGGTATTCCCAACTCTCCAGCCCTTTCTGATGTCTTATCCTCTAGAATTCTTGTTAGCTTTTGCGGTTAATCTCTCCAGTGCTTCACGCACACACAAAATATATCCTTCTAAAGTCAGAATTTCTACCTTAGCCTCATTATTTTGTTGCCCCCGAGAGCGGGTGTCTCATTATGGGGCTCAGCACTCAGGGTACATGTTGAGGATACCTCTGGAGGAATCCCATCGTGAGCGTAAGAAGGAAAGTGAAGACGCAGAAGCATGCCCACTGTGAATTGTCACCGCTGTAACTTTTGAAACCTGTGATGTTTTGTGACAATCTGCATAGGACAGAGGAGTGCCCAAAGAATTGCCATCTTTGTGACAAATTGAGAAACTGGGCCAGATCCCCAGCTGGTGTCAGTTGTAGTAGCTCTGTTGAAATCCGTGGAGCTGCGCCAGGATGCACCAGCTGGGAGCCTGGCAATAGCCCTTCAAAATTAAACAAGTTAATGCACTTGACTGCTGCAGTTAAGAGGTCCTGAACTTCTACTGCTTTGCCTACAGAGGAGCTGCACATGCCTGCCTGGGCAGCTCGCTGCCCTTCCGTCCTTGCATCCAGCCTTGCTTTGGGTGAGGGCTAAGTGGTTGTGGTAGGGGTTGGTGGAAGAGAACTGGGCCTTGAAGACACACTGAGAGCTGGTGTTTGTGGGTGTGGATGGCTATTCTGCTTTCTTTAAAGGATGTTGTTCTGTTCCGCGTGTGAAATCACTCTGCTTAGCCTGGCACTTTGGAAGACCAGTCTGTCACATATGGCTTTACGCTTATCCTTTTCTAGCACACATGCGTACCCTGATTTTAATCTCTCTGCCTGTACATTAGTAGTGCAGGCTTCTATTATTATCTGAGTTTATTATAATTAGGGCTTCTGCTTTTCTGCAATTCAGTAGGGAAAGAAGCGCAGCTTCAGTTTTCTATCACTTTAAAATTCAGGCTTCTTCCCAAAAGTGAGGTACCAAGCAAAGAAACAATGCTGGAATAGGCTCTTAGATGTCCTTCCTATTAAATCTCGCATTTACAATGGACAGTGAAATTTGGAAGCTTTGAGAGAGCTGGCCAAACTCCTAAGTTGATTTTCAGAAAATTATCACCTTTGCCTTTAAGCCACTGGGGTAAACAGTAATGCTGAGAAGAAACACTGTGACGGTGCAGCATCACCTATTCACCTGCAGTCCAGGAACAGGTAACAAGCACATAGGAGTTCCCCTCCGTGACACCTGGTACAGTGCTTGCTGTGACAGTAAGGAGTTTGCTTTGGCAGCCTGCAGTGAGCCAGTGTCTGTGACGCAGTGTGGGGTGCCAAATATAGCAATGGTCTTGTAGACTTTTGTCTTGGGATGCTATGTCTTATGTGTCTTCCCTAATGGAAAGACAGACCTCCAGAGAAGGCCGCTGCAAAGTAGAATAAACACAAGTGTCTTCCTTTGCAAGAGGTGGAGATAGGAAATGTTCAGTTGTTATTTCTACTCACAGTCAACAAACGTAACTTTTATGACCTACTCTTGTACAAGGCCTCTCTTGAAAATCGTCACTTGGGCTGGCAGCATTCTGCCTCTGTGAACCATTTAGTTTTCCCAGAATGTGAATGTTACAGTCCTTCATCAGATCTTTTGGAGGGCCCTTCTGGTTGGTGGTGTTAGCATTTTAACATTATTATTAAGAACTGCATGACACACTGGGAAATGAAAGAGAAATGTCAGGTGCAATTAAGTGAGACACCTCCGACTGCATTCTCCCAGCTCCTCTGCTTGTCACCTTCCCAGGTGGCTCCTGCTGCAACAAGCTTCCAGTGCAGCCAGTGTGGATGAGGCTTCTGCTGTGAGCACAGCTCTGGTGGGATCCACACCGCTCAGGGCTTTTGAAGATCAGGGAAAGCACCTAATACTTCATCAAAAAATGTCTGTGAACAGAAAATAAGGAGCAAATGAATTATGTAGCTTTACTGGACAAGGCAAAACCAATTATATCCTTTCAATAGCACTCAGTCGTAGCTCTAGGTACTGTAAGGCTAAATAATTTATTCTGAACTTGCCAGAGGTGGGGATTATTGCTATGGCAGAGGCAATATTTGACAGAAAAAATTCTCCGGCCACGTTGGAGGTGAAAGCAGTTGGTTTTTGATGCTACTCTTATCTGGACAAAAGGAATTAGCGTTACGGATTTAAATGATGGCTGAACACTTTGATGTCCTATAACCTGTAAGTAATACATTGCACTGACTGGGGCCATCTGCCCCCATTTGTCTTCATGCTGCTTTGGCACTGCGTCCCACCATGCACGGATTGCATGAGTCATCACCCACCCGTCCATAAAGGAGCTTCTGACGTTTAACCTAGAAAATGAGCTTGCTGCACAGCAGCTCTGCCAGAACCGCAGCCATGCTGCAGACTGGGGCAGCCTCAGCTGGGTGGTGACTCCAAGGTTTTGTGGCCCCTCGGGGTGAGAACACGGCCCTCAGTACGATGATGTGTTGGTCCCATTGCACCTGAGCGCTGTCTCTTCAGAGAGAGTAGATGGGCTTTTGTGCGGAGACTGCCATAAAAGCAATGAAAGCACCTATTTTTGGCAAGCAGAAGCGGTGTAAGGACAAAACTGAGCTGCTACAAACCAGGAATTGTAAGGAGGAGGAAAACAGTGCTGACCTGCGTGGCAAGTTTCAGCCGATGCAATGCGCAATGGCGAGGATACGCAACTCCCCCGAGATCAGGGTTATAATAGGAACTCCAGTGACCCTCCACTACAGTGGGGCTTCTATGGTACTATAATTAGGGTTATTACGATGAAGTCAGGCATATAAATGTTAACATCCTGCTCATTAAAATAGTTCTTCTCAGAGAATTAAAGATTCTGCATTTTACATTCATAAAGTGAATAATATAAACTTAACTTGTGGTTTCTTTGATTACGTGTTGGAAAGAGTTAAAATTCTCTATGTAGATAGCTGTAGTTTTATTATGTAAGATGACCTTAGGAACTGTCATCCCCCTTGAATTTATACAAAGAATTCAAAGTAAAGGTTTTCTAGGTTACGCTTCTTTTTTCAACCCTTTGTCCTGTCAGCTCAGTCCTAGATATCTTCATCTGCCGACATGCCCAGATGTGCAATGAATGTTGATTTGAGCTGGCCCCTCAACCCCTCCCTGCTGGTGTCATTAAAACCAGGGAGGTAGCTGCTCCCCTGGCATCTTTGGCAAGGCTTGGCTTTACACTGCGGACTAAATTATTGATGAAGAGCACTTCTGTCGCAGTGTGTTTTACCCACCTTTAAATGAAACAGTGCGGATAGAGCTGTCATTGCCTCCTCACTCCCCGCAACTTCTACATGACATTTATGATGTGGTTCAGATTGCAGTGAAGCAATTAATTTCCAGTAGAGCCTGCACTCAGAATGAAGTTCCCTGACAATTACCAAGGGCTGGTTTTTCAGCAAGCATACTTCACCGTCATTGATACAGTATACAAAAGAAAACATCGCAGTGTTCCGTAAAGGTTTGTTGGTCTTTTTTTTTTTTTTTTCTGAATCCGATGCTTAGTGCCTGAACATCTCTTTCGCATCCTTTTCACACTGATACCATTCCTTAACAATGCCAGGAAGCACAGCGCTCAGCTCCATGCTCTGGGCCTGATCCTGCTGTGTGCTGAGTGCTCTCAGATCCTGCTGCAGTCAGCAGGACTCAGGTTTTGCCATCTGCTACGAAAAGCCTTACCAAAAATGCCTGTTGGTTTGGTAAGAGGCAGCCATCAGACATCTGTCTGCACCTGGAAGCAAAGCCTCTTTTATAATTCCGCATTCAGCCATTAAAACAGCGCTGGGTACTCCAGGAACTGCTGTTTTATCTCTCTTCTAGGTGCTGTCTGAACACGAGAATAGACTTTTTTGTGAGGAAGTAATGCTCCTGCTTAGGATTTGTGTAGGAGAAAGACCATTGCAGGTTTTGTTTATAGATGTTGTTTCTCTCACACTTCACAGTCTCCCAAAGACCTTGACAGTGAGCTCCCCACCTGCAGCATCTGCCAATCTGTGAGCAGGGAGATTCTTGTCCAGGCGTGGAGTTCATAACCTGTTTTGCTGCAGAAGGGAGCACTGACCTGAACACAGAATTGCACTTGCTGCTCCTCTTAAAATGGAGCCACCAGCTTCCACCTGAGGAGCTATCAGGGACAGACAGGAGAAGCCATGCCTTCAGGTTTGCAGAAAGAAACACAGTACAGCTCCGTCTTCCTTGTCAGCAGCAGCACTAACAGAGGGTGAGAGCTCAGACTGGCACCAGTGCATCAGGATGATGGGCATTTCACAAATGCATAGACAGGATTGTAGGTAATATATTGATGGATAAACTGATGGCTGGTCTTGTGTTTACATGCTCAGGCTCAGAGGTGAATATTCTGAGAACCGAAAGGTTTGGACACATATAATTATTAAGAAAATGTGTGAACTGGTTTGGATGAAATCAAGTGCTTCTTAACACAGAGCACGAAACTCTCTGCTGGAGAGTTGGGAAGACTAGCCAAATTTGCCTTCCTTATAGTTCTGGTAATCATACCTCACAGTAGAACTAGCAGTATCGGAAGGTGGCTCTTTGAAATGTGGTCTGAGGTGTTTGAGCTCTGGAGAAGCTCTGCAGTGAGTGCTGGCCTCATGCCACAACATTTATGGATTTAGGAACCTCTTTTTAAGCTCTTTCCCTCTGAGAAAACTGTAGCTGTGCTGCAGCTGCTTGCAATTTTTTTTTTTTTTTTTTTTTTTTTTTCAGGTTCATGAGATTTAAATTTCATTTGAGGCAGAGGCAGCAGAAATAAATCAACTAAAGGGATTTTATTCCATGCCATATTTAACTAGAATAAAATAAAAAAAAAAAAAGCGGAATTCTTAAAAATAAATAACTAAATATCAAATGTGCCTGGCTGCCTAGCCAGCTAACCTAACTATGTTCAGTGTGGCAAAAGCATCTAAAATAGTCTGAAGGAAGGCTAGCATCCTTTCCCTGACAAGGAAACTCTTCCCTGGTTGCTTCCTCCCTTGGAGAGGCTCCCAAATTTGTTGCTTTGGCTGAATTACAGCAAGGTCTCATCGGTATCTCTCTGAGGTCAGAGGAACTAAGACTGAAATCATTGCAACCTGAATGAGGCACTAAAAAAAGTGGGTAAGGAATCTGGCGTGTTCCTCACATTTTAGTGGTTTCACTTCTAATGATTCTACCACCATTCTGCAGTTAAGGTTAAACAGAAAGGCTTATGGGATTCACTGCAGTATTGTGTTGGAGACTGAGGGATGCTTATACAAGGGATTTGTAGGATAGGGAACAGCCTTTAAATGAGCATTTCAAATGTCCTGTAGATATATGTTGGATCTTTAGTGGGAAGTGAGGGGGGGGTCTTCCAAATATACCACATATCTTCAGAAATCTCGTTGCTTTTGTCCATGTTTCAGCTGGTTAGAGACGGATCGCATAAGTGTAATGCATCCTTTCTGCCCTGATTGGAGAGCACAAAAGCCCATGTCTTCTCACTGATGTTTCAAGCTTGGCTATTTCAACATCAAGATTTGCACCTCTGCCAGGACAGTGTGTTTCACCCCGGGGGCTTAGAATAAGCCGTACCAGCACACTGTTAATTGTGTCTATTTTAATAGTAATTGGCTGGTGCAACAAGCTAATTTATCTGCTGATTTTCTGGTATGCATGTTGGTTTGCCTATTGTGGTTTTATCAGCAGATGCTGAGATAGATAGTAGATGGAAAAATTGTTTTGGTATTGCTTTCCTTTCTGTCTTTCTATTAGCAGGGACCAGTAACATGCAAACTTTAAAAAGGGTTGAAATTTGGTTAATTATCCAAAAACCTGTGTGAATTCCTCAGTTGCTTTGTCAGGTGGGCAAACAACAGAGCAGTGTCTTGCTGGGCACCACATGCAGCAAAGCATAGGCTGGCCTGCATGTTTTGGCTTTTGTTTATGGAGGGGAACAGGATAATAAACCTGTTCACTGCTGCATCCCTCCTTGGAAGTAGGCACTTCAGTATTTCAGGCTGTGTACTGCCAGACCATTTCACATTTTTATATGGTGGATTGAGAAAACTCTGGTCTTGCTACCTCTGGCTCTTTAAAACACCCTGGGGATGAAATGCCTCAGAGAAGACTTGATTAGTTTAGTCCTTTTCCTTTTTTTCTGTCTTTTTAAAAACATATATATAAACCAGGAATTTATTGGCATGCCTACTTCTGCAAACCAGAGTTGCAGTCTAGCCCTGATATGTATTTTTCACATAAAACCACAACCTATCAATCAACATTTTAAAACTCTGGCATCTGTATTCAGCAATCTAAATAAAACTGGCTTTATTTTCAGAGGTGTGGGAAACTTTGAGCGATGAGGAAAAAAAAAAAAAAAGGGAAGGATCACCACAGAATAAAATAAATGGTGCATCACCATTGGTGTTGCACAAGTGGAAACTGGATTTTCCATGGGCCTGGCGCACTGGGTTTTTGAGGCAAGTTGGGCTGATGCCCCAGAGAAAGGGGTGTGATTGGGTGGTGGGTGACAGCAGGACACTGCTGCAGGCAGAAGGTTGGTGAGGAACTCCTTTTCACTCCCTTGCTGAAATTCAAAGGTCAGCGGGGAGGAGAAGGCTGCTGGGTGCTGCTGGAAAAATAATGGTCTGGCTTGATGTAAAAGTGGTCTGCTGGAGCTGGAGAAAGCTGCTGATGAAAGAGTGACGGATTATTTTACATCGAATAAAAAAATAAAGCTTATCTTTAAAATACCTACAGATTTCTCTATGTTTTAAGGCTCATGATCCTTTATGGCTACTAGCCTAAACAATACCTCAAGTCTGAGGTCTGGATTTTTGAGTAGGGCAAGACGAAATTTCTGTTTAAATGTGGGTAAACAAACTCCCTTGTGTCCAGGAGAGCTGGGATACGACTCTCTGCTCTGTTGTAGTCCTTTTCTGCTGGTGCTCCAAATATGATTTGCACCGGTGTTAAAAAATGCTGTTATGTGGCAGAGAATTAGACCTCGGTATGTAAAACAGGGAGATGATGCAGAGTAATTTGAGTGGGAAATCCTGGGACATTAGCGATGCTCCAAGAGCAAATTTTAATATGGATTTAACTGCGGAGCTGTTACTGAGGCCTCTGTAATGTTATTTTAAGGTTAATTTGGAAACCTCGTTGGGTGTTTTGGCTGCCTAACAGCCACTGTCATTAGTGAGAGTCGCATGGTTGAGTTCCAGTGCTCTGCTCTGAAAATCTCCCTCTCTTCGGTTGTTTATGTACACAGAAATAAATGAGCAAACAGACCATTCTTTGAAAAGACAATTTCATGTATAATAATGTGTTAATGTTTTAATCCAGTCATCTGTACTCCCCCAAGGCAGGCAAAGGAGCTTCAGATCTGAGTTCTGAACCTTTTCTTAATGACAGATTTCTTTGGTCAGAAGCAAGTCAAGCTCTCCCTTTGTCATCCTGGCTTATTTTGCAGTCTTACTGTCTTTCCACGAGACAGCAGTGAGAGATTGCTATGAAACTAATTAATGTCTGACAGACAGATCGAACCAAATATCCAAAGGATTCAGAGTACAGTTCATTCCCCTTTACAAAACAGAATACCACGAGGCAAGAAACATATAGATGACATTATTATACTAACAAATAGCTGAGGGAATTTTCTTGCTCATTTTATCCAAATTAGGCAGTTTAAGACAATTATGGTTAAACTCCCCACCCAGGCTGCAGCTGAGTTACCTTGATGTGTTGGTAGTTGTGAAGAGGTATTATGAAATATTACCTAAGAGGGAAGCTGTGTGCTTTACTGGACCTCTATTGTCTCTCAGAGTGCAACCACAAGGGAGAAATAAGGGTCATGTGTCATGTATGCACAGCCAAAGTATAGAAGATTTATGACTTGGTGAATATGTAGATGTGCTAGTGTTCTTGACCAGGCTGTGGAAGCTGTCCTTGAGTGTGTCTGCGGTTTTACAGTTTTTAAAAAAATACTTCAAAGAGAGGAAGAGGCAAACAATTATACACACACAGTCTTGGAACACTTGGGCAGTGTTCTCTGCAATCGCAAAAATAATGACTGCTCATCCTAGTCTCTTGAGGGGAAAATTTCCATATTTTTGCTTTCGAAGCACTTTCAAAGCCATTTACTGCCATAATTCATACACCACTGGATTAAGAACCATATGCCTCTTAAAATCAGCAAGAGGCTATGTAACGGATTTGCTGATTTAAGGAAAAGGAAAAAATAAAAATAAAATAGGCAGACTGAGACCTACTTTTACTTCAAAGGATATAATAATACCAGTTCGTAAGTCCACCCATTCAGAAATCCTTTCAAATTAATTGCGTAGGTGACAACAAAAAATATCCAACTCCAATTTGTTGCCCACTGCACTTGATTTCTGTGCTTACTGTAGTGCCTTTTGGTCACCATTAACAGTAATTGTGGGCTGTACATTCAACACGAGCTATGAGTGCATCCAGAGGTTTAAGCAGTGCTTGTGGATCACAAGAGGAACATTTTATCTGAGAAGCAGACACCGTTCAGAGAAACAGGGGGTGCTCCTGTGATGTTAATGGTGAGCGACCACAGTTTGCTACAGAAGATTACAGCTTGATGCTAATTCACTGTTCTCAGAGCACAGATTTCACTGCTTAGCAGTCACATACCTTTCATTGGTGCTGTTAATACCAGCATGTCTTCTGGACTATCTCTTCTCTTGTCTGGTGTGTGGTGTCTTGCAGATCTCTGCTGGCTTCTGCGTAGGGCAACTCATGAAAGTCCTCAAAACTCAATTCATAAGTACTGTGTCAGTATTTATTTACTGTCTTTGTGGTCACAAAGAAAAGTTTTCAAATAGCAGCAGGCTCTTTGTCTATGAGCCACATGGAATGACCACCAAAGCGGCTGCCTACGTCTGCAGACTGCCAAAAAATAGCTTTGAAAGGATTCTGTCCAGAGCACTGATGGCATTTCCAAGGAGAGCAGGGGTCTTCTCATTGTTAATGGTTTTCCCAGCACATAGCCTATGTGGGCATAGTTCCTGCGGGTGGCAAGGAGATGGGGAGCATGAAGTTGTCATGATGAGCATCTGCCAAAAACAGAAAAGCAGTCAGACTTTTCAACCAAATTCGAGATAATTCTAACTTTTTTCTCTAAATGGAAACATCAGGAAATTTAACTCCCTTTCAGTCTTCTTGATTGCTTTTTCTTGGCTGTGTGGCTCACAGAGCAAAATTAAAAGAAATATCTTGCCAAGCCTGAGCCATGGTGCCTGGAAGGGAGTATGACCGGTGCCTTCACATTTGTACGTCTGATCTCCCTTTCCGTGGTGGACAAAGGAATGGGATTGAGCTTTCAAGATTCGAGTTGGATTTTAAAGAAGACTTCCCTGCTCAGGGAGGTTGTGATATCACTGCAACAGGTTGCTGAAGTCACTTTTACTGTGTCCTGCTTGGATCTGGGTAGATAGACATCTGGTGAAATGGGTGGAATTTGCTCTGGAAGAGATATATCTTTTATCTCTCAGGGTCCCCTGCTACCTTATGATTCTCTGTATGTCCATAATGTTCCAAAAACTGCTGTTGTTACAGCATATAAAGTCATCCCTGTTAAGCAGTTGGATAAAGAAGGAGAGTTTCCTACTTCCCCTCCTTTTCCTGGGAAGAGGCAATCAATAGGTGCAGAGCTTCATTACAAAACATTTAATTCATTACAAAACATTAAGAAGATGTTATTTGTTTCCTGGCAGTTCTGCAAGGGGCAGACCAACAAATTCAAAAGCCTGTAGAAGAACGATTCCAAGGATCTGGGAGAGAGGACTTAATTGTAGCTAATGTATAGCAAGTCCCAACGTGGATTGCTAAGAGTTGTCCCTGTCACATGGGGCTATGACTGTTTACAGAGCAAACTGCAGCTCCCTGGAACAATCTGCTTCTTTTTTTCTCATTTGCCCATTGAAACAGGTGACCGTGGTCTAATTTTGTCCTACACAATTTGTTTTCTTGTGTTTCAGCCTTTCAGAAATGAATAGAAAAAAAGTGTGATGCATTTCCATGTGCTTGAAGCTTGCTCTGCAAATGTACTTGCCCAGGATTTACTATAGAAAACTAAACCTTTTGTTGTCTGTTTTTCAGTTAAGAGGGACAGCTACTTGTTGTGCTTCAGAAGGGACTGTAAGCCTCTGCTTGTAATATCTGCTTCTGAAGGAAAATTTCCCCTTAGTTAACCAGGGTGAATCCTGGCAAGAACTGAAATGGAACTCACACCCCATGTTGTTGGTCATTTTTCATCATTCATTTCTTCTGAGGTCTTAAAAGCTTTCACACAGAAACCTGATCTAACCCTCCAGTTGCCTCCCTTCCCCTCAACAGACACATGGGAACTCTGAGGATACCAATAGGACAAGCCCCCCAAAACCACGTCCTTGGAATTCACTTTTTTTTTTCTCCCATTTGAAAGAACAAACAATCACATGCCTGCAATAATGTGAATTTTACTTTCATTATGACTGTACTCTCCCACAAGCTAATTACATTTCAGACACAAAGGCTGTCAACTTTCCTGCTCCATGGTGATAAAGGAACCTGCTGGGTAAAATAGCCACCACTCATGTGTTATTTCAGGAAATATCTAGCCTACTGTGGGAGAGAGTTCTTGTTTTTGTATTGAAGAAATGAAACAGGAAAACTCTAGTAGTTTTACAGTAAATGTAAGTGGCTATAATGATCAATATGATTGGACAACACAGTTTAAAATTAATCACAGCCTTTGTTTAAGGAACCTGTCTGGTTTTGCCTTCTGTGTTTGTTTTTTTTTGTTTTGTTTTGTTGTGTTTTGTTTTTTGTTTTTTGTTTTTTTGTTTTTTGTTTTTGTTGTTCTTTTTTTTATTTATTTAGAATACTGCCTGAATTCAAGACCCTTTCTACTGGGATTTAAGGTAGCATGCTTTCCTTTGCAGCAGGGCAGGGCTGGAGTGACGCCAGAGGAGTGTTGCAAAAGAGACTGAATTTCCTCCCAACTCTTTGTCACCCCTGGTGTCCTACAGGTTATCACCCCAACCTGTGGGAAATAAAACGTGCAGGGAGGCCTGTGCTTCAGGACTCGTGCAGCCAAGTTACTTCAGAGCTCCGTTTTAACCAAGCCATTGGATTATTCTGCTGTTAAGCAGATGAAAGTACTCAGCTTTGGATTTGCCAGCTGAAACAAGGAGGTGATGACTTGCAGCAGAAACCCAAAGAAACGAGGGTTGAAGGCAGCATCTTTCTCTGCATGGCCGTCTCCATAATAAGCTTTGGGTGGAACATAAAGGCACTACCAGAAGTAGGCTTAGAGGCCAGCTGACAGGTGCTAACTTGTTTAGCTGCTGTGCCTTGATTGCACTTGATTGTGTGCCTGCAACCTGAGCAGATTCCAGCAAGGAGTCGTGTATTCTATTTAAGGCACGTTCTTTAGGCAGTATATCATACTTTTGGCATCTGGTTTGGCCTTGGGGTAAGGAGGCAACCCAGATGAGTGTGGTTAAGGCTTTGAGGGGAGCTGGTGCTCTCCTGCCTGTCTGGGGACATACTGTTGTTTTGGTGGCGTGATGACAGTGGTACTTTTTGCGTCGGGCTGTGATTTGGCCCACCTCCCATGGCACAGCATTACAGCATTTCTCTCTACACCTAGATGTGAGGAACTACAGACATGGCCCAGTGCTTTTCTTCCAACGGGTGTGATAGTGCAGTTGGGAAAGTGGGAGGTGAGTGCAAACGAGAGGGAGGGGTGCTCAGTTCATTAACTGCCCGCAGTAAATGAGTACAAGACACTTAGGAGGATGCCCTTTCTACTGAAAAAGCTGATGTGAATCACCCTTTCTGCTTATCAAGGCTGTCATACTGCAAGTTAGTAAATGTTGCATCGTTCTCATTCAGTTTAGCAGCACCAAGTATGAAATGAGCTCAGGGAGGTCAAACGTGGCTGTGGTTACTTAATGTTAAATCTTTGTAAATAGTTTCAGATCTTCTCCAGGATTCATGCTGCTGGTGTGCAGTAACTTCAGCTTCACAATGGCTTGATTGCTAGATCCAAGGGCGTAGCCCTTCAGTTACCTGAGTATCACACCCAGTAAAATAATGAGAACTGGTGTTTCAGTACATATATGAATCTGGGCAATAATATGTAGCAATGCACGTTATGTGTCCAGATATTCAATAGGCTCAGCTGAAGGAAATGATATTTGGGCAGTCTTTTAGAATTACAGCCCTGTGAGTGACAACTTCATGCTTCTGGTCACTAATGAAGTGTGTGACATGCACTCAGGCACTTGTGTGGCTCTGAGCCTTCACACCTCTAACTATCTGCTGCAAATAACAGTGAGTGATTTCTAGGACGCAATGATCCAGACTCTCTGACTTTCAGGTTAACGTGCCGCTGCTTTCTTCAGTGGAACAACAGTGAGAATCTGTCCCAGAGGATGAGAGAAATAAGAGTGTAAAACAAAGTTCTGCTCTAATGTTGTTAAATACCTACATCGTTGGAAAAAAGGACAAGTGCTCCATTTATGTATGAAGCAAGTGTGAATGTTTAGGTAAATGTGTAAATGCAGAATTAAGCAGTGCTTGCTCAAACACTTTTTTCATGAAAGAGTTGTTCTTCTGAACATACTCCGTGCTTTGAGAGGAAATGGTGGAAATGGTGAGGACACGGTGGCTTAAAAGTAACTTAATTGTGCACAGTAATTTTTTCCATACATTTTCATGAGTGTTTTTTATTATGCATTGCACACGTCCTAAATACATAATTACATGCTGTCTTGGCCGATCGAGTAAATAGTACACATTAAAAAAAAAAAAAAAAGAAAGAAAGAAAAAGAATGAATATTTAACAAATGGAGTGTGGTGGCTTCAATGTGGGGAACGTAATACGGGTTTGAAAAACCTGCCTAATTATGCACTTAACCAAGACATGAGGACAGTTCCTCTAGAGCCATTCTGGCCTGTCAAGTAAATAATATGCATTTTACAAAACCAACTAATTATGGATTTGCCCACGGGACTGTAAAAGATCTGAAGATGCAGGTAAGTAATACGCACTTTATAGCTAACCATGCATGGGGAATTTAATTTAATTAAAAATGCGGGAGGTAGAAAAAAAGAAAGTAAATAATGCCTATAATCTCTCAAAAGCCAGGAAATTCAAGTTCAGTTAGCTCCTGTGCTGTTGAAATAGTCAACGTGGTGTGAGTGGGATTTCTGAGTCTGGCTGCTCCTTGGTGGAAGGGCCCTTGTGCTCTCCAGGATGATGCTTGGCATAGCAGATCTGGTCTGGCTGCCAGCACTGCACACTCAGGGCTCCTCTTGGAGGACCTGTGTGTCCAGGGTTGTGCACTGCTCAGCATCACGCTTGTGCATTTTTCAGTAGATTGGCTATGGGCTTGACCAGGTACAAGATGAATGGAAATCTGTGTTCATGTTCGGTTTTATTAATATGCATTTGCCAAGGCTCTGAAGGATGTTTCAGATCTTTTAGGGAGTATGAGGAGGATTTGGGAAGTTTCTGAACCCCGAGAAGAGGCATGCTTAGCCTTGAGTGGTCCATCATATGTCTCATTTTGGAATTTTTTCAACTGAAAAGAAGGTGGCAGCAAGACTTTTAAAGGGTCATAGAATCACAGAATCATAGAATGGCCTGGGTTGAAAAGGGCCTCAAAGATCATCCAGTTCCAACCCCCTGCTATGTGCATGGTCACCAACCAGCAGCTCAGGCTGGCCAGAGCCACATCCAGCCTGGCCTTGAATGCCTGCAGGGATGGGGCATCCACAGCCTCCTTGGGCAACCTGGTCCAATGCCTCACCACCCTCTGGGTGAAAAAATTCCTCCTTGTATCTAACCTAAACCTCCCCTGTCTCAGTTAATGCGAAAGCCATTCTGAGTTTAATCCTGCAAAGTACCAAGAACTCTGTGGTATCACTCTCTGCGTAGACAACTGCAAAAAAATCGTGCCCGAGGAAGACTGATGTATGAACCAACTACCTTATGATTTATCAAACTGAGGAAGGGCAGATCTGGGGTGAATGTGTAGGAAGGAGTGCTAACTAGGGTAGTGCAGGAGTTTGTTCATACAGACATGCCAAACCAGCCATCTCTTCACTGGAGGCTTGAACATGAATCTGAAAGAATGTAGGCTGCTCATTTCTTTGGGAAGCAGTCTCATAACAAGAAGGCAGTAAAGTCAGTCAGTAGTGGCACTAGCCTGCCACTTCTCAAACAGTATACAAGTGTAAAGAAATTACTTTTTTCTTTTTTTTTTTTGGTCTTCCTCTTTTTTCTTAACTCTGAAAAGCAACGTTGGTGCAGCTGAGATACTCCAGTCTGCTCACTGATGGCAGTTTCATACATAAATACATCACCCAACATTTTTTTCCCTGTGTTTTTTTTTTTTTTTTTCCACCAAAGTTGCATTCTGAATATAAATTCCTGCAAGCTATTGAGATCACAAGTATGAAATCTGAAACTTCTGGTTCTATGATGATAAAGGGACATGCTCTTTAAAAGAACCCGTTTTTGCTGCAAGCAATGAACATGTTATGCGGAAAGAGACCTAGATTTGAAGTACAGTTTGAAATGCTGCAGGGACTGCATTACATCCTTCTAACACTCTTCTTCCTTGGTCTGATAGAAGCTTTTTTTTCTGTTGTTGTTTGTGTGCTTACTTGGAGAGTGTTAGATTGGAAAACTTCTATTAACCCCCTTCTTCTGGGCTGCCTTTCTTCCCCTGTCCTTCTCCGTCACTGGAAGTAGCGCTTCTGTTTGGAAGCTGAAGAACTGCTTTCTGTGGCCACAAATCCATCTTCTCCAGCATTTTCTTTCCCTAAAAATGCTCTTTGTTGTAAAATGCAGAATGGGTGTTGCAGTAGTTGTCACTTATTGAAGTCAGATACAGAAATCTGTTATTAGGAAATCAAGTGTCAGGCTAGAATAGACGGGAGCACAGTCATATTAACAACTTGATGTGTTCTTAACTGTGTGCCAGGGTCTCACCCTCCTGCTTACATCCCTCACAAAAAGAGAAATCGATAACTTTAAAACAAACAAACCACACACACACGCACAAACCAAAAAAACAACAAAACAAAACAAAACAAAAAGAAACCAGAATCAAACCAAACTCAACCACACTGATGTTTATTGCTTTAGAAATAGTTGTTTTTGCTTCAGCTCCTTTGGAAAGCAGAGGAGTGAAATGAGCTAATGGCTGTGCAGGTTTCAGGTCCAAACGCTGCAAATAAAACTCACCTGGAGCTTTTGAGGAGTGAAAGATCAAGACTGCAACGAACAATTTCTTGCCAGCAATTGCCTTGACCGTTGGGTCACCATTGGAGAAATAATATGATAATCTTTACGCTAACTGCAGTGTTTCCCTTTGTGCCAATTGCTGCTATTGTTGCCGTGCTCAGCGAGGCTGGCATGCAGGAGGTGTGCCACTGGACTGCTGAAGGGAAGACTTGCTCGAGTTCTCAAGCGAGGTGAATAGGACTTGGAGAATCTGACAAAAATGTTTTATCTGAGCTGTTCTCTTAATTAAATTAGTCCCATTCCAATAGCCAGCTGAATAGTGATGTCAAGAAGGAGACAGCCACCTTATGAAACCTCTCCTGTAAAACTTACTGTATTTTTAGATTCTTTCAGTGCCATCTGCAGCGCACACATCACATTCTTCGCCGTGTCATTACCTTACAGAAGTAGATGAAGAATAAGAAATTATTTTATCTAGGTCAGAAAGGGAATACGTTGAGAGAGAACTCCTTTGCAAAGGGAGAAACCAAGCCAACGCACAGCATTGGGAAGCACAGGGGAGCGTTTATTTAGATATTGTTTTAGCCGTAGCAATCGCAGCAGCAGCACAGCAGGATCGTGTAACAACTGATGCTGCTGTTGCTGGCTGAAACGAATCTCAGCGTCGGGCAATTCAGGAACTTTTGGTTCCTTGCCCCTCCGCTGCCTGATGGCCAAACCCCGCTCGACCCATCGGTGCTTTTTGCTGGGGGAGCGAGCCCAGAGAACCTTCGGGAGGTGTGGGTGATGGTTTCCCAGGTACGAGCCGGGAAATAGCGGCGGTTGGTTTTGTTTTCCCGTATTCTGCCGTCGCGGTGTGCATCCGAGGCAGCCGGGCTGAGCGGTGCGGCGCCACTGCCCTCTGCTGCCGGCCGAGCGGCACGGCCCGACCGCCGAAAAAAGGGAGAAAATGGAGAAAAAAAAAGAAGGGGGAAAAAAAAAAGGAGAAAAAAAAAAAAGAAAAGAAAAGAAAAGAAAAGGAAAAAAAGGGAAAATGAAAAAAAAAAAAGGAGGGGGGAGGGGGAAAGGGAAAAAGAAAAGGAAAAAGAGGGAAAAAAAATAGCGTTCACCCCTGCGATGCACAGTGAGGGAGTTGGGTGTGCTTGGGGAATTGGCAGAGCATGGAGCCCGGCTGGGGTCAGTGGAATTTACCAACTCAGATCATAATATTTTATTGAACATTTGCACTGGTGAGTAATTTTGAGAGCTGCAGTAACAAGCTCTGTGAATAATTCCAGCGTCTGTGCTTGAATATGGTGAAATGCTTTGAAGAACTTAAAAGTATGGTTTAATATATTCCCTGAGTGCTAAGGTCATTTGTGGTCATCATTCTTAACTCATTTATTTATGATAGAGCTTAAAGGAAAAAGAAAATACTTTAAATTTCCAAGTTGGAGCTTGTACAAAATCTAGCAAATCTATTTTTAACCAAGTGTTTTAGCTAGTAAGTATTCCTATTATTTTGTGCTTTTCCATATAACTTATACTGACAGCAGCTTTTACAGAATACTAATATTCTCTCACACACATTACACATCTAAGGCTTCTAATTACAAATCACATTTTACACCAGCTTTGAAAAGAAAGCTCCAACACTTTGTAGAGCATTCTTTTAAATAGCCTAGTACAATATTAAATAATCATTAGACAAAGATTATTATAAAACCGGGCTGCCAAATTACTGACTTTGTGTTTTCTGCGGCAATAATCTTTCATTTCTTCCTCAAGCACAACTCCCACTGGTGTGCAGAATGCAAGATTTAGGTCCCTTGCACGACGTGAGCCGTGCATATGAACTACAGCGTGGCTGGCTGTAGTATTTCAGCATTATCTGGAGATCAGGTGCGGATTGTATATTGTGAACCTGCAAGTGGGAAACGTCGTGGCTCCTTGCCAGGTGGGCTGAGGACATTAATAAGATCCAAAGTGTCTTCTCAGCTGTACTCGTGAACACCAACTGGAAACAACTTTGAATTCCCTGCTTACAATGAACAGCGCGTTGAAATCTGCTGTAAAAGTCAGTTTTCTGGTTTTGGAGCTGCTGCCTTTGTGGAAGCTGTGGAAAAACGTAGCTCGTGGTATGCAGTGCTAATCAAGAGGTTCTTAACCTTTTATCTTGCGGTGAGCCCTTCTGATGCATTAAATATTCCTCCATTCTTTCCTTGTTCCAAGTTCAGCGCTATTCCGGATAAAGCCTTAAGCAGTTTGAAACATCACCATGAAATTAATGCTGTGAAAAATCAATACACGTGTAATTTAACACCAAGCAAGTTAGCTCAGAGTGAATTTGCTGCAGAATTGACTGGAAGGAGTGTCCCACAAGCAGTGCAGGTTCTGCCATACGTCTGTGCCTCCTGGCACCTGGGTTCAAATGCGTGTTTGTTTTGTTGGCTCGGGTCGGTGTTGCTCCTGCTCTCTGCAGTGGTGTAAATCAGAACTAATTTAGTGGTCCTTGCATGAAAAATGCGTGTTGTGAAGGTTTGCAAATCAGGGCTGGAGTGCCGTGACAGAGCTGTGTGTGGTAAATTCACACACATTTATCTTCCTGGTATCTTCTTCTGCTCCATGCTATTGTTCTTTCGCTTCTGCAAAGATTGAAACTCACCTAAAATCTTGAAGATAAATCAAATTCATAACCTTGAGTGGGTATACAATTCCACAGAGAACAAACCTGACAAGACGGTGAGGCTGATACAATTGTAAGGCAGCCACCTAGCCTAGGGGGTTCCTTTAATGTTACTTGTGCTGCAATCAGGCATTGGCACAAATTCAGACGTGGTGCAGGCTGGAGCTCTTGAGAGCTCTGCAGTGTACTGGGCTGATGGGAGTGCTCTTAGCACGGCTTGCTGAGCTCATGGGCAGCAGAAGGCTGTGTGCTCTGGGTGCAGGGCAAGGAAAGGTGTGCAGCTGTGGGATGAAAGAACAGAATTTGGGAAATGGAAATTGGTGTGATCCTTCTGTGTGCTGCGAGGTGAGAAGGTGCAAGCACCGAAGAGAAGGAGTATTGCTGCTTAAAGCAACTGCTGTTCTTCCTTTCTGTGTCGTGTCTGGTAGCTAAGTCATCTTCATAATGCAAATGCTCTTCTGTTTGGATAGTAGATCCTTCGATCAGATCTCTTCATCTCGTATCTTATACAGCCCGAATTTTAACAGCAAAATCTAAAACTGAGATTGTTTCTCAAGTGTTGGGATTTAGCCCTTCACCTGAAGTAAATGGCTGGATCTGGGCACTATTTATAAGCTTCACTTTCCCACGAACACCATTTCCCTTTCCCTTTTTAGGAGTACTTCTGCAGTGCTGAGAAGCTGATGCTGTGACATATCGGAGGCAGCTTTAGGGGTGAATCTCCTCTGTACCCCTTGTAGGCTCTGTCTCATAGTGGGTCCAACGGATATGTTTGAGCTGAGCCTCACACTGGGAAATACAGCTGTTGCCTCCACTGTTACCAACTTTGTTGCCTTTAATGCCTCACTTGCAAACCTAAGAGGCAGCAGACTGCTGTTTGCATTTCCCTTAATGTCAGAGTTCTCTTTTACGAGTTTCACTTTAGAAAAATGAGTTTTGAGCAGGCAGAACATATGGTCTCGTAATTCTACAGAACTGTAGCTTTATTAACTTAGTACAAGTTGTTAAAAAATACTTTAGGAAACGCAGTATCTATGTAGATACAGGAATGAAATTTGTACCTCTGCAGGAGCATCTATGCCAGTGTAAAGTTAGTGTAGCACAGGGCAAGTGTTTGCAAGAATGCCTTCAAGAAAGTGTCAAAGCCAGAAGCAGAGTATGAATGCTGGCCCTCTTCCTGCATTTCTTCCTGTCCAAGTTCAGAAAAATTATTTCACAGCTCTTTCTTTGATGTCTTATTTCTTGCCATTAATTAGCTTCTTGAAATTCCTTCTGAAACGAGCTGATGACAAAAGTCCTGTGATTTTATGGGCAGACAGCATCTGGAGGTGCCGGAGTACTTTTGAGTCCATCCTCAGGGCTCGCCACAGTATCTATTTGACACCCATTTGCCTTTAAAATTATTTTCCTCAGAGCTTTCTAAAATGATAATCTCCCCCTCCCACATCACATATTCAGTTTTAATTCCTTTGTTTAATACGTTTCACAGTCCTTAGCGATAGTCAGTGCTTTTGGCTGTTTTTTTCCCACACAGGCAGGCAGATCTACGGCCAGCTGACAACAGACTTATCACACTGATGATGCATGTGTATGTCAAGGTAGGGAAAAGGATGAGATAAATGAGAGGGAAGAGGAGAGACCCTCTACTAATGAGGAAACCTGCGCACGTTCTATTTTTGTAGGTGGAAATTTGAGCTATTGTTATTAGGCAGTAAAACTCGATGGCAGATGCCAAGATGCTCATCAGAGCTGAGGACAAGGGTGGGTAGGGCAGGAAGCTGAGGTGCTGGGATAGGATTGGAGCAGAAATATGAATATGGGCGTTTTGGAAATGTAATGAAATGCAAATGGCAGACGTTTGGAGTGAAGAAAGCTTGACAACACTGGATTATCTGGTGTTTTCCAAAGAGCTGAACACTGAGCCTTCCCATGACTGTCCAGTCCTGCCCTGTGTCTGTCAGGCTGGGTTGCTCAGCAAGTTTCTTCCTGGCTTGCAGATAGGATGGGTAATTTCAATAGCTCCAATAGAGAGGATGTGTCTGCTGTAGAACCAGAAGTAATCTTGGTGACTGTGAAACTCCTAGAGACAATGTGGACTCATTTGGGCCAGGAGCCAGAGGGAATATCTTTGGCTGTTTTAAGCCCTACAGTTGTAGACTAACAATGCAAATTTCCAAGGATAATTGTATATCAATTTCATATGCAAGTTCCTTTACTGAGGGGAAATATCAGAAATTAAACCTTACAAGTATCCAGAAGCAATTATAAAATGAGTCGATTATAGTGGTAATATTGTAAATGGAAATTCACTGAAATGTCAAAGTACTTGCCATAAAATGTAGCAATAATATGATACTAAACACAATACAGAGAGCTTTCAAATATTAATACCTTTATTATTTTCTCTATTAATACTGATAAAGTTCAAACAATCATCACAAGCTGATCAGGGGAATAATAATATCATTACAATCAGCTGCTGGCGGGAGCTACGTACACATAATGGTGCTGTCATTCTGTCCTGCTGGAAGATCACTTACGAACCAAGTTGGATTCTGACATAAATCCCTGGAGGTAAATGACAGGACATTACAAGGCTCAGAGGATAATTGTAAACTCACATGCTAATAGCTCAGACTTGCAAAGATACCAATCATAACAAAAATGGTAATAAATAGCAAATTAATTTTTTCAGCTTGCTTGGCACTGTCTGCTCAGAGAAAAAGTTCATTGTATTTGAAGGCTTAGTGAGCTTTGCTTGCTGTATTTATTCTACTATTCTTTCCCTTATAGTGATCCATACATAATGCCACTGCTCGCGGCTGGTTTATTTAATGACCTAATCAGCAGGCTGCTCCTGGAGTTTTCACAGGATGGGGATGCATTTTCTTGCAGAAGTGCTTGCTTTGCAAAGGAGGCTTCTGAGTTGGGCAGACCAGGAGATCTCCAAGCGATGCAGATGGCGCATAACTTGAGTGTCTTTGAACTCTGTAGTCGCTGCTCTTTGGCACTGAGGCACGTTGAGGCTCCCAACATCTGCATGTATCTCTGCATACAGCTTCACAGTCACCACCGTAATAAATAATGTAAGCATTTCATCCGGGATTGCAGAGCCCAGGCGTGTCCCCATGTCTATGTAATGACACTTGTTTTTTAAGGAAATCGGTGTTTTAAAAGTAAGTATTTAAAAATCAAGGATTAAAGTCAAAGACAGAACAACAAAATGAACCGTTCCATTACTTGAAGGTATAGGTGCTCTTAGAGGAGCATATCTCAGGCAGCAGGGTTAACACCAAGGGCACTGCTAGCTGCTTGAGGATGAGTTCAGGAGTTACAGTGCCTCTGGCAAAGCTGTGGGTCCTGCTTGCAGGGTGGGTTACACTTCTGTTGTGTGGTGGAGGAGTCTGTTGCTGATGATGTGCTTTCCAGGTATGTTTTTTTAAGTAAATTTTTGCTTTAGAAATAACTAAAACAGAATTTTCAGAAGAGCAGCCTGTGCATTTAATTATAATACTGAATATTAATTAATAAAAAACATCAAAAATAAGTTGCTGGCTGCTGTATAATTAGGTATCTACACCCATCAGATCAAAGTATGCAAATGAACTACATTCTAATAAGCCCCACTGTTTAGCTTGAGAAAGATAATGAATCTAATTTGCCTGCCTTAACTTAGCCAAAGTCACTAACTATGTGATTTTCTTTTCTTTGTACATTTTTTTGAGCTGGTACAAAAATGAGATAATCAATAATGGGGGATAGTCTCCTGAGTGATTCCCGCTAATGCTAATGGGAGTTAATTGCTTATATTTAGAGGAGATCGCACAGTTCTGGCACCCCAGTGAATATAAATTACACAGTGGCGGTGATCGCACAATAGGCTAAATCATCCCCACCCACAGGAGGAGGAAAGTTATTTGGGGAAAACTGCTCTATTCCTCCCTCAGCATGTCGTCTGTTTCCCCAGGGGCACACCACCAGGCTCCTCGCCTGGCCATGGCCGTGCCCAGGGTGCCCAGAGCTGCCACTGGGCCCACAGTGCTGCCTCTGCCCGTGCTCTTGGGAACAGCAAAGCAAGGCTGGCAGTGCCTGCTGGAGCCAGCTTGATGTATCTCCTGCTCTTGTGGCATCAGACGCATTTGGCTGTCCCCAGCTTCTGGTTCCTCTGTGTTCCTTTCAGCCCTCTGTTGAACCAGAGGATCATTAAGGTCAGAAAAGACCTCTAAGATCACCACGTCCAACCCCCACCCACCTCCGCTGTGCCACCAACCACGTCCCTCAGTGCCACATCCCCACAGTTTCTGAACACCTCCAGGGATGGTGACTCCACCACCTCCCCAGGCAGCCTGTGCCACTGCCTCACCACCCTCTCTGAGAATAAATTGTTCCTAACGCCCAAACCGAACCTCCCTGCTGCAACTCGAGGTCATTACCTCTCATCCTAAGAGCTGCAGGAGAGGGACTAGCATCCCGTCTGTACTCCCACATTGTCCCCAGGGCTCCCATGCATTTTGTCCTCCACTTCTTTGCACTGGTTCCAGGGCACAAACAAAGACTTCACCACAGCCTGTTGGCAGTGCAATGTCCCTGAGACCACTGGCACGAGGCTAGCAGCGAGCCTGGTGCTAATGAGGGAAATGGAGTTGTTAACGTCATTAGGAGTTTGTCAGATCCTGTTTGGAAGGGCTGCATGAGGATGCTGGGCTGTTAATTCTGTTGTTAGCGGTACCTCGGGCTGAAACTCTGCCACTTTGCTTCTGAGTCTCCAAGCATCCTATCTAAATTAAATTGGCCTGACATGCCGTTATCCATTTCTAAACAAGAAACAAGACAAAACAAACAAAAGCTTTCACAGTTTAGCTGAGTCTATGAAAAATGCTGTATTATCTTGGCTACAAAAAAAAGAAAAAAAAAAAAGACTTATTTGAAGATGGAATTTTGCATATTGTTAGTCTATAATTTAGGCACTTCAGTATTTAAAAAATTATATGGCTGAGTTATTTACAGCAGAAGAGAGGGAGTTGTGCATACAGATTAGCTTCTTGTCATCATGTTTTTAAATCTGTAATGGGCATAATGGAGTCAGCTGTACAACGGTAATTTGCAAAGCCCCATTGATTTCAATGAAAGTGCAATGAGGATGGTTAAAGGTATTGGGAAGGCCGGTGCTTCCAAATGAAGAGAGATTAAAAAGGCCAATATTAGCAAAAGGAACAAATAGAAACAAATGAGATTATAGAGAAGGCTTCCGATACAGTTCAGGCAAAGATAGGTTAGCTGATCAGCAAAGCGAAATATCCCCATGTTTAAACAGGACTCACAAGTTTTCATGCTTTGATTTAAAATAGTTGACCTATAAATTGATGTTTTTCTTTCTCACGAACTGCATTTCAGCCTGATGTTCACATCTGCCCTCTGCCTTTTGGATGGCTCGTTATCCTTGCTTTTTTTATCAAACAAGTAGGAAAGGATGAGTACCACGAGCACCAGGATCATCATCAAATAACGAACTACCAGTTGTAAGGACCAGTTGTCAGTACTGTGGCACGTTGCCATTTTTACAGTCTTTGCTGCATAATTTTTTTTTACTGTATAATTTTTGAAGGGCCCAGCATCTTTGTGCTTTTTTGAGAAACAGCTCTCTGCAACAGAATGATTTGCTGTGCTAACAGGGAGTTGCAAGCAGATGAAGATATTGTTTTGGGTTTTGTAAGGGCTGGTGTATGAGAGGTCCACAGTGCTAACTTTGTGCTGAAGAAGAGCCCTTCTCATACTGTCACAGGACTGCTCTATTATTCTCCTATGAGACATTACATACAAATGTAGCAACAGCCAGCAGCTGGCAGAGACCCCTGCCCATCCTGCTGACCAGCGTTATCAGATATTTTCTCTCTCCACTTGGTCTGTATGTAACCACATACCATGTCTTGCCCTACATATCAGGTACAGGAGCTCTTTGAAGTGTTGTGTTAGCATGATGCCCGATATCAGGAAGCTTTGACCTCAGATTGACATCCTATACAGTTGTTACTAGGAAGTGTAATGAACGTGCATATATTTGCGTGTATATACATGTTTGTGCTGTATATATATGCATCCGCATATATATGTGCGTGTGTATTCTGCAAATAAGCTTATAATTTTACATATTAAACACTGGAACTTTTTTTTTTTTTTTGAGCATTTTTCAAAAAAATTCCATATTTGGGAAGTTGCGTTTGCCTTAAAGTTTGCGTGGTTTTTGTTGTTGTTGTTGTTGTTTTTTCCCTTAAATCGTATGATTTGGTATTAAACTGTTAGAGCAGACTCCATCTCTCCAGCCATAATGCTGAGCTCTGCCTTCCTGCGGCAGAACATTTGTGCAGCTAAAGTAAGAGGTTTTCCAAGCAGTTAGCAAGAATAAAAGAAGTGCAGGAGTTCGCACTTAGAGACTTCCTTTCATCACTTCATGTTTTCTTTGCAGGGACATTTCATCCTTTATGATAATAAAGATTAAAACCTCTTATTGGTAGTATGAGCATAGCTCTCTTCCCTTCTCTAAAGCTTAAAAAGCCCTGCTTTCTGACTGCAAATCATGCATTTTCAATATGAGTGTTGTGACGTTAAGCCAAGTGAACTGTCCTGAAGTGCTAGAAACCAATTTTTTCCTATCAGCTTGTCATCATTTGTTACTGTTCTCCTCAGCAGCAGAGGCACAGGAAGTTTTATGTCTGGCACTGAATGTGAGAAGATAGCAACCCTGCCACAGAACAAAAAGGACTCATCAAGATTCATTTCAAGGTGTTCCATGTCTCTGTGTTTTGAGGACTAAAACCGTCGAAGCAGCTAAACAGTTTTGTCAGTACTGCTTAAATTGAACCGAATTTACATGAGCAAGCTATAGGCTTTTTGTATAAAAGGTCTGAATCACCAAACATCTCATTTTTAGCAGCACTGCTAACAATAAAAGTAACACTTCATTATCTTTGTAGATAGTCAAATGTATCTAGATTGCTTTTAAATTCCAGCTTCGCTTTTGCAGATCGGGTTATGAATAAGGCATGCAGCAATGCATCGATTGAAATAATTCTATCCTCTGCTTTCAGGAAGCATGGAGATATTTGGGAAATAGATCTCTATGTAAATTGCTTCTTTTGAGTTAGGAGGCGTATTTATTTTTAAAAAGGTTCCGAGCCTCCCAAAAGGCCTCAGGCATTTTGTGGCACTTCTGGATCTGCTGCAGAGCACACAGCCAGCTCCAATATCCCTGCGTCCAGACAACTGCCTGCTTTGCCAGGGCTGCCACATGAATTGGAAAGATGCTGCATGCCTCTGCGTATTGGTGAGAGGATGTAAAAGGGATAAGAAAAGCATGCTCGTTCAATCTTTCTCTGTTTTTATGTACATAAACATAGTGGAGCCTCTGGGATGACACTTTCTCTTTTATGGTGGTAAATCTATTGACTTAAATGGGGATAACTTGTGTAGAGGACTGACATTCAAATCGGAGGAAGAGCATTAAGAGGCTGATTTCTGGGTGGTTCAGCCTGGATGTAAGTGCAGTTTTTCAGTCCAAAATTTGTTTTATTGTGAACTATGTTCTCACACTTGAAAGTAATGTGAGCTCTTTATCTGGCATTGACAGCACAAGTGCAGGATTTCGGTGGAAGAACATCTCAATTGCATCAGTTAGACTGACAAGAGCATCAAACCCATGATTGATTCTCACATTTGCACGTATCTTTCCTTTTCAGTTTGGTTTATCCAGGAAAAACATGCCAGATCTTTAGCAGTGAGCTGTAAGTTGCAGCAAACAGGCTTAGTGCTGAGCTCAGTTGCTCTTCTTTTCTGTTTTCCAACTCAGTCTCTGCATTTCCAGCTACAGGCTGAGGCATAGAGACTCCTTGCTAAAAGGGAAAAAGAGAGTTGCATAGGAAATCTGATCATCAGGTATTTCCCCAAAACTTCTCTGATTATTTATTGCAATAATGCCAAAGTCTTTGATACTTTCCCTATCTGTAAAGCGACGCCGAATGCCATTCGGTGGTGCCTCAGGTCCAGTTGTTTTGCAGAGAGGGAGCTCCTTTTTGGCAAAACCACAGTTCAGTGTAGGGCACTGTCACACTCTGATGTGCCCCCGCAGTGCTGCAGTTTTCTCAAAGTCACACCTTTAGGGCCCAACTGAAAGTTGATTTCAAGCTTCCGTTGGTATCAAAGAGTGGGACTTTCGGAAGGCTTCCTGCAGCATCCAAAGACTCAGGGAGCTCCAGCAAGGAGAGCGGCAGTGCAGATTACGGCACAGATGGAGCCAGTCCATTTTTATCAAGTGAAAAATTAAATGATGCACTTGAAGCCCCGAAGCCTTTCCTGCACTTACCACCATCGGGTCTGTAAGCGATAGCAGGAAGGCTGCTGACGCTGCCCTGGGGAGAAGCACTGCGTTGTTCCAGCCAGGCCTGCAGCTGGCTGTGTGTCACACACCCAGCAGTTCCAATGCAGATGCAACCAACTGGTCTGAAGAAGAGTTTCTGTAGGGAGTGGAGATGTAAGGCAGCATTAGTGCAGGAGTGCAAGCAGCACCACAGCGTGGCAACGTGGGAAGCCGACAGAATCCCGCAGGGAGCTGCTTAAAATCTACTTCACTTGAGTGGCCAGCCAAGGAGTGCAGAGAGGTCAATATATCCATAATTATTATTACAATTTTCTGTTTAAAATATGCCAAGCTCTTAAAGGAAAAAAAAAAAAAAGAAAAAAAGATTTTTTTTTTAAACCTTTTAAATTACAGCTTCAAAGCATTAACTTGTCTAGTAGCTTCCTAATTTCCCTAAGGATGTAAGAAATAGGCATTAGGATTCCTGGAGCAAGACAAAGACTTTTAAAATTCTAGATTTTAAATATAAAAGCATTTAATATACGTTATTGAAATGGAGCAGCTAATTTTGTGTGACTTTCACTAACTAGTTCCTGGAGCCCACACAAAAGTACATGGAGAGGATGCTTCATTTTCATCTTCAGAATACCCGTTAGCATTGGGAAGAGACGAACATATTTCCATTTTGCACATCTCTCTGGAAAGCGTTCTGGCCATGGAGAACAATGACTTCTATTTCTGAATTTGGAAAGCTGTACAGCTTGCAAATAATGCCATCTTATTTTTTCAATATATTTATTTTCTTCAGCAAATGAATGAGGTATCCTTCATGACGGTGACAATGAGGAAAACATTACCAATCCATTATGCAGCACTTCAGATAATTAATTTTAGTATAGCAAGTAAATAATTCTCCCAATGGCCTTATGAACTAGCGAGATAAGTATTATCTTTCCAAGGGTAAGTGTCACTGGCAGTAACAGAACTGAAAGAATGGGATGCTGAGTTTTAATTTTCTTATTTATTCAGGGTGAGATAGGATATGTATGTGATAAGTGTTCATAATGTCAGCCCAAGAAGCTTACTGTGCCAAATGGCTCATGATGTGCTAACCACATCACACTTGCCCCTGCTTCAATTCACAGGGATTACTGACCTCAGAAATGGTGCAGCACCTTCCTATCAGAGAATACTCAGGGATACACGAGTGTAGGAGTGTAGGAGTGAGGATAATAGTGCCTGTGGGGAGAGCTGTTTTATGTTGAAGGGGTGGAGTTTTGGACCATTCCTATAATTATTTCTTGTTTTTACTGGGATGAACCAGACCAGAGTTTGTCTGCCGTGACAAGGGACATGTCTGTTGGTTGGGTACCATCACCATCAGAAGCAGTGCACAGAGCTGGCTGAGATGAGCCCTCCATGTGAGCTGCTCAGCTACCAACAGGTCACCAGCTCCTCTGGTACCTAGAATATGTCAATAAGAGGGGACAGAATTACAAGGAGAATCTGTGCCTTTGTTGTAAGGGTTGATGCAATCTGTACCTTGGTCACTTCCCTCCAGATTGTGAGCAAGTGTCAAAACGAGCCCAGCAGGGCCAGAGTAATTCGGAATTAAATCCCTCCTGTACTCATTTTGTTTCTTAAGGCGTTTCATTTTCCATTGTGAATCTGATGGAACACATAAGGACAATGGCTACTGTCCTTCCCATGTGAAGTCCATTCACCAACAGGCACCGTGCCCCAGCTCCAGGCTTTGTGGGGCTCTTCTTAATGTGCACCATGCTGGCTTCGGTTCACAGCAGGAAGGCATTGTGCATCAGGCATTTAATTGGAAATGTTTTGTTTGAGTAGGCATTGTTTCCAAGGCCAGTGTTTTAGGCCTTTATGTAAATGCTGAATTACTTCTATCAAAACAGGAAAAAGAAGAAAATAATTATAGCCATATTATTATATCTAATTTACATTTTGCCCTTTATGGGGTACTCTCTAATAGAAGTTTTCAAGGCAAAATGTGTTCTTATTAAAAGGCATTATGAACTCTATCTGCTTATTTTGAGAACACTGTATTAAAACCTACGTACAGTAGGGTACCTTTGTGATCTACCACCATTTATATGAAAAGCTTTGGTTTAATGCTTGTTCTAATGGGAAGCTCAACATTTTATCTCTACAGGTGTTGTGACAACGAAGAAAATGAGCTTTAACCAATGTCCTTGTTTGGGGATGGTTTGGATTATTTTTTGTTCTCATCTTTTTCTGTGAAATCAGACAGGAAAAAAGAGAAGTTTAAAGCTAATGCTGTAGAGAAATCTATACAGTTGTGTAGAAAGTGTTTACCTTATTATTAAGGAGCTAATTAGAAGGCTGTAACTATTATTTTTTCTTAGAAAACGTGGAAAAAAATAAGGAATATTGATATAATAGATATTATTAGTTTGAAGCACCTTTTCGTATAGCTTCTATTTTGATGATGATGGATTTGAGATCCTTTTATTATCTTCTGTTTCAAGAAGTGTCCTTGGGAAGCATGGATTTCAAGAAACGCATTAATATTAAGTTAGGGAGAAAAGTATCTGTTCCTTTCAAGCATTTCAGAAGACTTTGTTTTGAGATGAGTTACACGCTACAAAACACCATGAAAAAGAAAGAAAGAGAGATGTTACTGTTGGTTCAATGGCTGAGGACAGCAATTGAGCACCTGCTGAAGTAGTTTTTCATAGATACGGAATGCTGCATTCAGAGAAAAGATGGGAAAGGAGTAGGAAATTGTCATGTCAACTAAATAAAATATTCTGCTCAAGTAGCATCTCCTGGAATAAACAGTCATTACTACAAGAATCAGGTTGGTTTAAATGTTTTGTGCTTGTCAGTCTTCCATCCTCAGCTTTAACTGGGCCAATGGACTCCTGGCATGGATGGGGACAGAAGCAATAAAATGCTCTGAGGGAAGCAGCACTGGAGGAAGAAGTAGCAGGAAAGACTGCAGGAAAACATGCAAGTTAGCCTCTCTATCTTGTGGAAACAGCCGCATTTCATCCTCTCCTAATAGAATTTAGCCATATTTTAATTTAGAAATGATTCTTTTCTTTTACAAACCTTACACAAAAAAATGTGCTTTATCAGTTTTGAAGCATTCTTATTGTTATTCTTCTTGGACAAAAGCCTGATATTTATTTTCTAGTTGTATTTTGATGTACATTTTAATAATCTGACTGTAGATCTGAGAAAAAGAAATGATGCTACGTGTGCACAGAGTATGATGAAGTGTGCATCCTCTGATGTACCTGCGAGCCTTGAATTTCCTCTGCTCTCATACGCTCCATTGCAAGGTCCAGTTCTGAAAAGCTGGAAGTTGTAAAGCTCACTGGATTGCTATTGCTTTGCGCAGCTTATTCTTGTACTCTCTAACTGCTGCTTTCTCAGTGTGAAGGAATGTATTCCGTGCCAAAAACCCACAGATTCAGAGCTCGACTCCTATCTTCTGCAAACCTGTCTTCTGCTTCCCAGGGTGAGTGTGATCACTGCAGCCCTGTTGTTAGCTTTGCAGTGGTCCAAGGTTGGTTATCAGCAGGCATAGGACTTGCTTGGCAGCAGGCCTGCACCAAGACTCTCTGGTTTGTCTCAGAGGGCACTGAGTTCTGCCTGGAGAAAAGTCCTAGCCCTGCAGGACTTGCATTCTTCATGGGCACAAAGGGTTTGTACAGCAAGCCGTCTGTTTCCGTCAGCCAGTTTGTAAGAACTGCCCTCATCCTGATCAGCATGGAGAAACCAAGTCACAAGGAAGCACAGAGCACAGCTCCTGCCCAGCATGGTGGGCTGACAGGAGGGAGAACATGGAAGAGGGACTGGGCCCATGGGGCCAAGCTGGGAGACCGCATCCTCCTGCCAGCAGTGCAGGGGCCAGGTGGGCAAGAAAGAAATCAGACGGATGAAGACGAGTCTAAAGTCTTGCAGTGAATCCACAGCCATCCCAAGAAGCACGGCAGCCCTGGGCAAGCTTTGCTCTTGGCAAACATTTATTCAGTGGGCGCTGCAAGCTGCTGACTGACAGCGAGCTCTGCGTGCCCGCAGTCCTTGTCCCCCAGCATCACACAGCTCTCCTCTCCTGCAAAGGGAGAGGGAAGCACGCCGCTCCTGCTGCACACTCCACTTGAACCGAGGTTCAAGGATAAATATTACCTCCCCTCGGATGTGTTAACTATTTTTTAATGATGCGATCTGATATTTTAACAGTGTGCGCAGTGCAGCAGAGCTTTGGGTTTGTTGTTTAAATATCTTTGATGGTATGTCATAACAAATTAGTTTCTAAATGTTGCCAATTTGGCAGACAAAGCTGATTATTTCCTGCAATCACACTGCATATGTGCACAAGATTATAATTAATGACCAGGGATGCCAAGCACACTTTAATAATGATCCTTCAGCATTTAAGGGACTGTTAGAGCTATTGGCATTTGTGCCTCGTGTTGCAGAGGATAGGGGCAATGAATACTGATAGATCTATCAGTGTCATAGAATCCAATAGCTTCCTGATTTTTCTTATAAATTGGAGGATTCACTGGGAGTTATTGACAAAGCAGCTGCAGTGAATATTAACAGTGTTTGTGCTGCTTTCACTGAAGTACGATGAACTCCTAATTAGATTGGAATTGCTCTTTTGGCAACTTTGCCAGGTGGATTTTCCTTTCACATATTGTCCATTTTGTGTAAGGATTATAAGGAAATCAGCAACGGATTTTTGAAGAGCACCAGAATGTCAAGGCAGCAGAGGGATGGATCAGAATGAAAACTAACGTGGAAAGCCACTAAGGATGCTTAAAAAAAGAGAGAGAGAGAAAAGAAAAAGGTGCAGCTTGTGATGCAGCCCGTCAGAACCAGGGTGTGGATCCAGCTCCAGTGCTCTTTCCAACATGCTCAGTAAAACAAATCTTTGGCAATGTTCATGTGCTCAGTATGAGAACTGTTATAACACTATATTTGGGTCATGGAGAGGGTAAAAAGTATCTTAAGACTGTTGCTAATTCAGCATCAGTGCCTCCCTACCATTTGCTCAAATTAGCTGCGATTGAACGGGACACATGGACTGGCAAAAGCTGGATCAGGATAGCTTATTTTACATACTATGGACTTTAGTTTAAATAAATAAAATCCAGCTATCTGTGAGGGAGCAGATTCACATGGACTGCATGAGGAAAGGAGAGCATTGCTGGTACTGATACATCAAACCCACAAACTTCCACTTGAATTCTACTCTGACTCATGAAATTGGGTAAAATGTGAGTGATGGTTTTACAGACAAGGGAAAGAGGAAGCAAATGTTCCTGGCTTGATAAGAACTGAACACCACGATATCAGCCAGGCAGTGTGGAAAATAACAACCAGGAAGACCAAACAAACAACAGGGAGGATGACTCGTACCAGCATTGTGAACCTTGATGCCTCTTGCAGTACAATGAGCAGATCTATATCAAGGTAAAGTCTCTGTACTGTGTTCGTGTCCTTGGTTTCTTCCAGCAAGTGTGGGTCTGAACTGCTTTGGCTGCGTGCTTGCTAAATAAACAGTTGCAAAGTGGAGAGGGAAAGAAAAAAGAACAAAAGTCCCCCCCTTGTGAAAATCTCCAAGGATTAGCATTGCCAGAAAACAAAGAGCCCAGGACTGAGCATCTGCCCCTGCCCTTGGCCTCAGGGAGGTCAGCTAAGCTTCCAGTCTCTAACATGAGGCACTGGGCAGTCAAAAATTCCTCTGATTGGAAGATCTACTGATAAAGTCTGCTTAAAATATTATGCAGGTATTATTCATGAATATAAGGGGATTAAAATCTTGTTGGTAATAAAAGCTGTAGGACATAGTTCTGTTATGAGAAAGTAAGAATATTATTGAGGTCTGGTGTAAGGAGAGGTGCCAGCATATGAACTGCTTCTGATATTGATCAATAACCATCTTTTGCTGTAATTGTTCCAGTTTGTTTACTGCTGGGTATGTGAGTTATTGATCTTTTCTTCCTACTTCTTTGTGTTCTTCCAGTTTCTAATTCATTCTTGCTTCTTTTTCTCTTTTAAAGAGTTTAAATAAAAGCTTGAAAAGGATTATCAAAGTGAGCCCTGTGAAGAGATTGCTTAAAGCTGGCATTCATAAAAAAAAAAAAAGGAAAATAATAAAAATCTGTAGTCCTGATGACTATTCTAACCTTATCAGTGAGCTGCCTTGCAATAACAACAAATCAGAACAATTTATGTCCTGATAATGAGAAGCCCAGCATGGAGCACTCAGTGTTACTCAGTCTTTGGAATTCATAGTACCATGGGGCTCATTCTCACAGTCTTCTCTCTCCTTTTTGTAGAAGTCTGATGCCTTCTCTCATTTCTGTGCAGAGGGGAAAGCAAGACGGGAAAGCAATGTGCAAACTGTAAAATAACACCCATGTCTGAGAGTCTATCCAACACATCTTTGGTTTGCTATTGTAAATGCTGAAGCACTGTGACCATCTGATGCCTTCTTAGCAGGTGGGAAGGCACTCTTCCTTCTTGCTTTGCATTGCAATTGGTCAGGAAAGGCATCTCTGGGATGGTAGACTTAAGCCAATGTCAGACTTACTGGTGCACGGCTACTGCAGCATGTTCAAATAAAACAGAAGAGGACGTGCTTGGCGTAAGCAGCTGTAGTGCTGCCATAAGAATATTCAGAAATAACTTGGGATCAGATAGATTTTCCATTTTGGAAACTCCCTGTATGCATTTTTTTCTTTTTGTAACAGATCTCATATTTACATTACCAAAGCTCTATCTCAGTTGAACAGAAGTGCTCTGTAGTATTGCAGATGATGCCAAGTTGTGTGGTGGGGTTGAAATACCCAAAGGATAGAGTGCCATCCAGAGAGACCTGGACATGCTTGAGCAGTGGGCCCAGGAAAACATCATGAGTTTCAACAAAGCAGAATGCAAGGTCTGGGTGTAGTGGTGGATAGGAAGTTTGACATGAGCCAGCAGTGTGCCTTCAGAGCCCATAGAGCCAACTGTATTCTTGGCTGCATTGAAAGCAGTGCGGCCAGTAGGGTAAGGGAGGGGGTCTGCCCCTCTGCTCTGTGCTGTGAGACCTCACCTGGAGCACTGTGTCCAGATGGGGAGTGCTCAGTACAGGAGAGATGTTGACCTGTTGGAGAGTGTCCAGAGGAAGGCCACAGAAAATGATCCAGGGATGGAACACCTCTCCTATGAGAGCAGGCTGAAAGAACTGGGGCTGTTCAGTCTGCAGAAAAGTAGGCTGCAGGGAGACCTGAGAGCAGCCTTTTAGAAATATCTAAATGAGGGCTGTAGGAAGGAAGGTGACAGGACAAGGGGAAATAGTTTCAAACTAAAAGAGGAGAGATTTAGATTGGACATAGGGAAGAAGATTTTTACAATAAGGCTGGTGAGGCACTGGCACAGGCTGCCCAGAGAGGTGGTGGATGCTCCATTCTTGAAGACGCCCAAGGACAGGCTGGACAGGACTCTTAGCACTTGGCTGAGCTGTAGATGTCTTGTTCATTGCGAGGGAGTTGGACTAGATGACATTTTAGGCCCCATTCCTTCTCAAATGATTGTGAGACTCTCTGATTTCCCTTAATCTCTTTGCTTGAACTGAACTTGCCTCCTTCAGAACAGCTCAGTTTTCCTACCTCTTTATCTTGGATCTCATTTGGTAGAAAACCTTCTAACTGGTTGTCCCCACCTGTGGCTTCTGTACTGGCCTGACCTACCCTGAAGTCTTGGTGCCTTCTTAAACTTAAACAGCAGTAGCAGTAACTCTGGGTGGATAGACAGCCAGCAGCAAAGGTAGAACCTGAGGCTTCTCTCAGATCTGGTGCAATGTAGATTAGAGTAGGACGACAATCACATAATTAAGCTTAAGAAAGATCCGATGACATTCGTTTTCTGGCATGCTATCTGGGAGTATCCTTTGATGTTGAATTTGAACAGGAATGAAGTGCTGTATGAATTACACATTTCCTTCCTCACACCTCCTTTCTTGCCTTAGATGCGTCCCTTGGGTTTGTTTTGTGCCTTCCCACCTTGTTTCCCTGCTTCCTTTGAATACTGCTGCTTCAGCTGTCCCTTGGCCCCTCCATGGACATTCTCTAGGACCACCTTCCTTTGAGGAAGGAGAACAACTCAGGAAGCACTTTATCCACAGGATTGTTGAGGCTGCATAATAGCAGACTTAATCTGGGAGATCCCCTGTATATATATTGTGTGTTCGTGTGTGCCAGCTCCAGGATGGATAAGCAAAAGGAGAGGCGTGAAACTGAGGGGAAAAATGGCTACCAATACAATCCAAGCCTGATTTCTTTAAGCGTTAAGGCTTATTATCTGCCTATTTTTTGAACCATTTCTTTGATGTATGTAGGTGACAGTGCTCTAAAAAGCCGAAGACATATTTAAGATACCTGAAAGAGAATGTAGGGGTCTTAAGTTTTTAATAAGCTTGCTGATCAAATGATGAATATGCCTATCACTGAACTTCTGGCATTTATCTTCATAACTTTATCAAGATCTGATAGCAGTAGCTTTAAGAGTGCCCCTTCTCCTTTCTCCACTTTCATCCCTATCAGCAGGTATTAAAATGGCCTGTTTCCAGAGAAGAAAAATATATGTCATGTAATATATCTGTGGTTTTCTAAATGGCTTGCACATCTCATTAACTTAATATTTTTTCCATTGGTCACTTCAGATTTATTGCTTTCAAACCATAATTTTTTAAATTTAATTTTGACCTGACATTACCCTAAAATTAAATTCTGATCTACCCTCCACCTGAAATGGTCTGGGGAGGAAGCCATTTTGCATTACATTATCATCCTATTGAATTTAACTAATTTAGAGGTGACATGAATAAAATATTCATTAAAAGTACAGTAGCCGTTTGTCTGTGATCTTTAGCAGTGTCCCCATTAACTTTCAGTTGACTCCCAGTTGCAAATAGCAACCTCTCTTCCTAAGCCTTTCTGGAACAACTTTGATTTACATGAAGAACGTAGCCTGTCTTCTTGCTCTCTTACCCACTATTTGTTAAACTACCTTTTTATTTTCTGGCTCTGAGCTAAAATGATTCCCCTCCATGGTAGCCCGAAGTATGGATGCAGTGATGTATTAATGCAGAGAGATATTATGACTTTGTCAAACTCCTTTAAACAAAGATATTCCCGAGGGTCTTCAGCAGCTGTTTGGGGAAGTAGATATTTTCTCTTTAGTTAAGCAATTACTCACTGTTTGCCTTCAGTTGTTCCTGCGTGCTTCCTTCCTGTAAGCAGAATGGCACAACATCCTCGAGGTGAGGGCTGCTTCTTGCAGGAGTTGTGCTGAATTGTGCTTGGGAATTTCCTATGTCTGGAGTGCACTGTTCCTTTCCACTTGGGTAACTCTGGTAAAAGTCCAGCACAATTTTGTAGTAGAATACGGGAAGAAGGTATTATTCTTCGAAATTATTTCAAATGAAAGCTGGAAATATGCATAAGATTGTATTAAATAATAAGCAGAAATAAAAGTTCTGTTGGGCATTTGAAACCCGGTTTGCGGCTCATGTGAATCACTGGATGCTTAGAAATGCTTTATTCTCAACTTAAAGGCACAGTGTTATAGTGGCACAATGGGATCATAAATAACTTGTGCACACTCTGGTTTTGCCTTATTGATTGTGAAATGATGGGATAATTTCAGGGCTTTTTTTCCTCTGAGATTCTTAGATAAGGTGTTTTCCTCCTTTCCAAAGTTAATAACCAAAATCTGTTGATGCCACCGGGATGGAGATATGATCCATATTACAAATACTTGTCAAACTTCTTCCCCCTTAAAATTGTGAGTACTCTGGATTGCTTTTAATTGAAATTCAACATTTCCTTCTTTTTTAGATCTTAGTGCCCATAGCTTTAAAGATTTATTAAACCTTGGAGTATTTTAAAGTTTAAAAAATCTGCTTAACTTTATATATAATTTGAAGCATAATAGTAAGTAATATGTTAATAATAGCAAAAATGATTCCACACAGTCCAGTGCCCAGGCCTACATTCTTTCAGCAATCAGGGTGAAAGCATAAGATAAATTGGGTTAGACCCATGGAAGTTCTCATGTTTTCACTCAGCATAGCTGGTCTAGGAGCAAGTCTAGCTTCCTTCCTTTACAGCCACAGCTGAATGATGGGTACAGTATTGAATGCAAGAACATGGCATGATGGGTGATACTCATTATGAGGTGATGGGTTTTAGTACTTTCAGTGCAGGAATGTAATGATCACCATTTGCATGTTACTAAGAAAGAAGCTTTGGCCCCAGTAGATATTTCTTGTATTAATAGATAAATTGAATATTCTTGTGCCAGTTATCCAGATTCCGCAATAATCTAAGGCAGCCTATGCAGAAGTAGCAATTATGTGCTGTTCAATAAGGCATGTGGCGTATTTCACTCCAAAACATCAGCAACTCTTTTAACTAGTGGCTGTTTTACATCTACATTCATTTAATCTCATTTTATCTTGCAGATGGGACAGTGGACATGCATCTGCTCCTGGTTATGAGTGTTGGCCTCCTGTCTGCAGCAGATACAAAATGAAGGGATTGGGGCCACGTGCATTAGCTGCCAGACCTGTAGAGCTCAACAGCCACAGGGTACAGTATGGACCTTACTCAACCCTGAAGACTTGCATCAGAGAGAGCTGCAAATCTCATCTTCATCTATTATCATGGTAGAGCATCATGCTTTCAGCCAGGCTCAGACGCTGTGCACACAGGTCTGTAATACATGTGTGTCTTCCTGAGGACATGCTTTGGTTTGTATCAACACTGCTTACCTTGTCAGTTTGTGTAGGAGGTAAGCAGAGCATCTCTTCAGGCAGGAGACACAGGAGATCTTGAGTGGCCAAACTTTATTCCCCTTTAAGAGCCAAATACCAAAATCTTTCTTTCTGCCAAACGTTGGCAAAGCTCAGCTAGCTCTGTGCACACTGATGAAGTGCCCAGCTGATGTGGGAGATAGACAAGATAGGGACCTGAGCTTATCAAAATCTTTTCACAGACCTACCAGAGCTTTGTGATCATTGTAGTGAATTACACAAGAATAACCCAGTCAGAGAGCTCTCACATTAAAAATAGAATGATAAGAATCAAAGCAAAGTATCCCAGCATGAGTTTAATATCCTTGAAGGTTTGAGTCAATTTCTCAAGAAGTCTAGTGAGTACACAAAAATCCAAATTAAAAGTAGATCAAATTTACTCAAGCCAATACAACGTTAGCAAATTCAGAAGACACGTGTCTTGAAAGTTTCCTTAGGGCCATCCAGACAATCTGCCAAAAAACGCCAAAGGATTAACAAAAGGTGCAGCAGCAACTGCAGCAGGACTCTGAGTGGAGTGAAATTTTTTTGCACTAACTTTTGCTTTTTGTGTCTTTCTTGAACAAAAACATAAAGCCCAGGAAATGCATGCTATAGCAGTGACAATTTATGGATCCAATAATTTCTCAGATGCTATTTGAAAAATGTTTCTTTATCCAGGGGTTAACTCCTTTAGGAGTACAAATCTTTAAATTTTCTTACTTGCTCTATTAATTGGTACAACTAGATTCACCACTGTTATAAATCTCTCAATTTTCTAGTCTGTAACTGAATAATCCCTGAAATCTCATAGGCACAAATGGAATTGCTAATTTTCAATAAATCTGCAGTAACAGGTAATAGTGTCATGTTTCCCAGTTCCAATCATTTTTGCCATAATAAATGAGACTATAGAAGAGTCACTTTTGGCCATAAAATCTACTGTTCAGGGCACATATTTTAACCCCTAAAGCACTTAACCAGTTTCCCTCTCTTTGTTGTTGTCACTGTTGCAGCACAGCATCTCTTCCTGATGTAAGATCAGGACCATTTTGGACCACACTTGCTACTTATAGGCTGATCTGGGGGAGAAATTGAGAATATTTTCAGCTTTACAGTATTCAGTATGGGGCTGCAAACTCAGGCTGTTTGCATGAACCTGGAGATAGATGCAGTTCACCTGAAACCTCCCCAGTGCCCAATCCCAAGCCTGAAATCTGACTTTAAGGTTAGATGAACGCTGCGAATGTTGCCAGCCCTGTTGTGCTGAAGGAAACTGGTGCTGTCATCTGTGGAGGCTCTGAAAGCTTCTACTCAGATGGCTGCTGCTAAGGGTTTGTGAGGCTACTTCATTCCAAAATGCTCCACAGCAGTTATGTTTTTCTGGGGTTTTTGGCATTCCATCCTTCATAACCCACTGGCTCTTTTGGGATGCTACAGGCAGAGGCTATGCTGACTTCGGGAGCATTCTGTAGGCAGACTTACAAAGACTTGGATGCTGGATTTGGTAGTAACTTTAAATCACCAAACTGCTCACAGTCATGTCGCTAGCTACGTACCTTGCAAGTTTATACCATCAAATGCATGCATACATCTTCACAGAAACAAGCTGGGAACGGATATAAGGACCTGGAGAGCTGTAGATACTTGTCCCACATGTTATAAATGGCTCTAAGTTTAGAATCCATATTTCTGGAGTCCCAGTTCAAGGATCTGCCAACACAGGTTTGACTTTCAGTGCCAGCAAAACAATGCTGAAAAATATTAAATTTGTTAGAAACTTGCCAAAAGAAAGTTATAATAACAAAAAATGACTCTTTGAGCTGTATCGATTTTCAGCTTTTGGGTGGAAGAAACTCTCTAGACAGACATTTAAACACATTATTGTCTTCTATTTACTCTGCAGATATACCTTTATAAGATGAATTCAGTAGGAAAGAGGCCAATTAAAATCTGAATCTCATGCAGCAAAAGATTGAAATAACTCCATATTTGTTACATTCAGCTTTAATGATAACACCCAAGCCACAAAGCATCTAAACCTAGCTCCAAATCTTACACATCAGGCTTTCTCTGCACAATTCACTCTGTGAATTGGTTGAAGCTTCACAAAGGACACAGGCAACGTCCTTTCAGTTAAGACCTCTTTGTGAAGCTTATAGATGTTTGACATGGGATAAATGGTAGATTAGGAGCCAGTCACAAGCTGGTGTCATAGAATTACAGAATGGCTTGGGTTGGATGAGACCTAGAAGCCTATGCAGCCCCAAGCCTTGTCGTGGGCTGGTTGCCACCCACTAGATCAGGCTACAGTTGGCTTTCAGGCTTCAAGCTCTTGCTACAGGCTTGTGTCAAGTCTTTTATCCACCAGACATCCGGTATCATATGAAATAGCTCACTACGTTGGACAGGTCAAGACCTTACGCTGTTTTCTTTAAAAAGATATTTGTCTGTTAGAACATGATGGGTGTACTCAAGAATAAGTTGGCCAAGAAGCCAATCACTGTTAGATATGTATGCAGTGCAGAAAGTGGAGGATAATGTGGCAGCTGTCTTTCAACTGTTACATCCAATATGAACTATCATGTCACCCTGCCTGTACATTTCCACAAGCAATGAAAATGTGAACTTCTGCTTCATGAAATGTTCTGTTTATCTACTTTTATACTTTTACCAAAGCTTTCAAATATTGTTGAGCTCTTGCTAAAATGCATGAGGTAGTTATTTGAGCTTTCTGAGGTTCTTCTCTAGATGTTAACTCCTTTTGCATGCAATATCCAAAGGATTATATATCAGCAATACAGCAGATACTCTAATACATAATTAATCTGCAGTGTAGCAGGCAACAGAAAGGCCAGACCTCATGTACTGCTATGGACTGCTGCTGATTTCACAGTGCTTTATTTAGCTGTCTAGCAGCTTCATGGGCAACCACCCACCATCATGCAAAAGCACTTAGTTAAAAAGCATCTTATTTAACGTGCATTTTACCGGAAAAGGCACTGGAGATGTGTGAAATAGATTTCATGTTGCATTGGGAGCACATATGGGAAACAGCACACGTCATACACAACTGTGGGAACTGCAGTGAAATATTCACCAAATGCCATTAGACACAAATCTGCTCCCTCTCAAGTAAGCAAAGCCCCACATCCTACCCCCATTTATTTCCTGTGACTGATGTCTGATGTATGTCCTTGTGCAAGGATGAAAATGAGATGTCCTTAAGTACTGTTAAGTCTTTCACTGAAATCTTTATAGGGAGTGATAGGACTTTTGTACAAGCATTAAAGAGGAGCAGGACTTGCAAGGCTGCTGCTGAGGCGATGTGGGCAAGGTACGGGAGGAAAGTGTCAGGGAAAGCAGCACAGCATTGCCAGGCATGGAGGAAACTTGGTCAGGAGCCTGGGAGGAATTTGAGAATGAGCAGTAGCTCAGTCAGTGCTGCATTTTACAGGCTCATTACAACTAGTAAATATTTCAGAAAGTGGAGGAAAACATCTGTCTCGCATTCCAGCCACTCACTTTTCAGTACTTCAGGCTTTGTTTGAAATGGTAATTCAAGTTGGATCATCAATGAGCCTTGGGTAATACTTTCCAGTGGGAACAAGCCAGCCCATCTTCTGGAAGCAGAGGCTGGTTCCAGCCCTTGCACTAAGGGTTAAGAAACTCTATCTGAACTTGCTCTCGTTAAACTTTTGTAGTGCACCTGTATGCTGCTGACATAATCACAATAACTGATCTCTTCTTTAACACTTCATGCCATATCTGCACTTTCTGCATATGAAATTTTTCCCATCCTGTTATGTTCTTGAAGAAGTAGAGCATGGCTCGAACAATTTAGGCAATTTTCTAACTTGTCTATTTCTGTTTGCTTCTGAAAAAAGGGCAGGTCTTTGTGGAAATAAGTAGGATTCGCATTACTTCTCTTATTTTGTGGAAACACATTAAAAATGGCACTGATTAATAGACTGGCAATTGTTATAGAAGGCTTCCAAATCCTTCAGGACATCTTCTAGAAGCTGCTTCTCAGGATAATTTCATCATTTAAAAAAAAGAAGAGGAAAAAAGAAACATATAGATGTCTTTTCACCTTCTATCCACCTGTTAATAAACTTGTCATTTCTACAGCCAATTCGGGAAAGGAGTTATCAGATCCTTTCCTTGGAGACCTAAGTGTAACCCTGCAGGTCTCTGGGGTCAACCTCATACCTTCTCAGAAAAGCTCCCTGCACAATTTTGATAGTCACGGCAGTCATTATCAACCAGCTTGGCATGGGCCTCTAGGGTTTTCCCATTGAGCAAGGTCTGAACTGTGCTGCCCATGCCTTCTCTCACCAATTATAAGTTCTGTACAGTTTTTTAAAAGACTGCAAAAACATATCAACATCATTCCGTTCCTTGTAATGAGGAAGCAATTTTACCTTATTATAACTGACTAAATATGCATGGGCTGACCCAGTAGGACCCTCATTCACCCTTATTCTTTCCCTCTGGAAATCATATTCCATTTTCATCGTTTCCATTTCAAATTTTTCTTCCTCTCCATCCTTTCTCTGCTCTCTCTCTTGATCCCATTCTTGTTCCAGCTTTATCTTTTCCATGCTGAATTGCCACTCTCCACACTCCTGCTCTCATTACAACTTCCTTTGTATTTGATGCTCGCTCATTCTCGTTTACAATTGCCTTCCCTTTTACCTTGTGCCTTTATATCATTGGCTTGGCACCTACGCAGCATATTTGCTGTTCGGAGTCCCCTGCATGGCTTCAATTAGCTGATGGGTGTCATTAGCACAGTTTCCTGCCTCCGCCCTGCTGCTTCAAAATGAGAAGAAGGCTGCTAGTGGGAGACAGCACAGGAGCAGAGGGATGGTTGTGTGTCCCTGTATGGCCACGGTGGATGGCTGCCCATATCCTTCTACAAGAGAGCAGGTGCTCAGCAGAACCCACCAAATTTTCCACCCTACTCTCAGGGTAAGCCTGGGCCACTTCCCCAAAAGTAATTTCCACTCAAGCTCTTCCGAGATCTCCCTTTTCTCATGTTTGTGAAGAGCTCTGGCTCTGAAAACCCCAGTCTGGGCTGTGAGGAAATGTATAACATTGTGAAAATCACTTCTCAGCCTTCCGAGTAGCAACCGTTGAGATTGTTCAGCAGAGCATGTGGAAACCTGCTTTCTCAGTGACAAAGCACTGCACATTCTTCATGCCTATCATGCCTGAGGGCTTGGCATGAGAATGAGGTAGGTGATGCAGAATAAAACAAGGAGACTCTTAAATGCCTCAGAAAAACTATGCCCCGAAAAGCGCTCTAGGCCGTAGTGTCAAAGATGAGAGACACATCAGAGCTGTAAATCCCAGTGACCACTGGAGGTAGCTCCCGGCCCGTCCCAGGTTGGCCTTGGTCATTCATCTACAGAAATGAAAACAGCTCCAAGTGCAGTGTCTGGGATGGGCTGAGAGTTGAAACAGCGCAGGATCTGATTTATATAGCATGAAAGAGAAAGGGACAGATGGTTCCCAAAGTCCAGGAGTGGTCCCACACCACCAGACAATCCCGGCTGCTCGGGCCTTACCCAGCAGGGCACTGGGTTAAACCCACCAGTTATGATGGGCAGTGAAGTATTGACAGAAGTCAGGTTGAGTGAAGCTACAAAAAACCGACCAGATATTTGTACAGTCTGTGGATTACTTTCCTATGGACACAAGATTACCTGTTTCCGTTGACCTAAGTCTCTTTTTTTAGCAATATATGCCCTGTATGATCCCCAAAGATGCACAGGTATCACTTGTCTGCTGGCACTTTAAAAATATTGCTCTTCTTTTGACATTTGAAAAACTTGATGTGCAGGAATATTTTCATACACAGAAATGCTATCTGTGACCTTTCTGCAAAAAGTGAGCAGCCCAGTATATCTTGGCTGGAGATGCAGGGGACAGGAAAATGCAAGTGGAGAGGGAAAGCATCTGGCACCTCTGCAACGTGACTCATCTAACAGCAGTCAGGGCTCCCTGCTGGTGCAGGGGACACAGCACCATGGCTTCTGCAGGGCTCCTTGGTGCATGAACCCTGTCCTCAGCCTCCAACAAGGCACGGCACTGTGTGTGCATCTTGCTTGGAGGAGTTCAGACGAGGAAAGGAAGATCCTGAATATTTCCTCGTATTGATCTACGTTTGTGTTCATATGTGCAGAGAAATTCTGTGCAATGCCAGTGGAGTGAGCATTTCTTAACAGCTTCTTATTATCATCTGCCTCTTCTTAGGATGCATTCTGCTGTGCTACACATTTAGCTCTGCCTGCTGAAGAACTAACAAAGGTCAAATGAAGGTGAGAACGCTTCATTCATAATTTTTACGAGTGATTCAGACCCACTGTATCATTATCCTTTGGGAACATATGTTTTCTGATAGCACTTTAGAAAATATTCAGCACATCTCAACAATCTCTCATAAGCAATACAGTTCAGCTGTCACACTTTGTCATGCGGCATCAGGTTGTATAGTGTGGTGAATTCACTGTAGAGTCGTACACTACAGCCATTTGAGAAGCTGTTCAGATCATTTCTGTGTCTCTGAATGTAATGGTATACACGATGTTTCTCTCTAGAAGTCAGAAGTATTTTAGTATATCCCCATCTGAGTTAAATCTTAAAGGGTTTCAGAGAAAGTACTTAGTCATCCCTCCTCTACTAGTTTTAAGTGTCTCTGATACGAGTATGTTAAACAAAACTTTTGATGAAATGGGTGCCCCAGAAAGCTAAATGTTTTAAAGGTGCTGTCTCAGGCTGCCTTTTGTGTAGTGCTTGAGTAGCTGAAGTTGGGATTTCTCTTAGGTGGCCCCAGGAAACTCTGCACTATTTAGAGCTGAGGCAGGGGCAGGGAGGAGAGAGATTACCCCACTATCATACTCCAGGATGTTGCTAAACAATAGACTCTATTTCTCATTAGGATTTTACTAGCTTTTCTGCAGGAAAACAGGAATGCAGAGCAAGGTTCCAGTGTTTCCTCCTGCATTGCCCACCCATCCACAAAATTACACGTAATCCAGACCAGTACGCAAGGATATCAACATTTCAGCTAGCAGAGAAGTTAGATTAGATGGAAAGCATTAAATCTGTGTTCATAGCTGCTATCCTGATGGGTACATTATCACTCAGTTTGTTGAGAGCAGAATCAAGCCCTCCTACTCACAGGTTGTAAGGTCGGGCTGATGTCTTTTAGGTCTGCTTTCCTAACACAGGGCTCCATGTTGAATATAGCCCCAGTCTGTGACACCTCATGAACACTGGAGTCCAGCAGATCCCAAGCAGCCCCTGTGTCTTTCCCCACAGTGGGACATTCACTGCAGTGTGGGTGAGCTGGAGGAACCATTTGTTTCCTTTTCTGCCCCTGCTGTGTATACACTGGAGAGCTGTGACTCAAGCTGAAGTTTTCCAGACTTCCAAGAAAATCCACCTTTATCCCAGCAATTACCATGATGCAAAAAAAAGAAAAAAGAAAAAAAAAAGAAACAATGAGAGTTTACTACCTCATTTAAAAACATCTGTTTGGCAAGATGAGTTTTATTACGGTTGCACTAGCAAACAAAAGTATAAAGGACAGGGGTTGTGAGTTCATCATGCTGTGCTGATGGTGATCGTACCAGTCACTGCTCCACTTGCAAAGCAGGTGGAAGAGCAGAGATAGTACATTTCTTGGAATGGCTTGGTGGCTTTTCTTGCCTTTCTTGCTAATTACAGCCTCACAAATGCTCAAAACAAGAAGAATAGAGGCTCTTTCCTCTGTCATCCCTAAAGGTTGGCCTTAAACATAATTCTTTGCATATTTCCAGGCTGCACTGTGCCAACTCTGTGGGGTCCCACGCATGCAAAGGTGCTTTGCTTTATGATGAACAGATTTCTGAACCTCAGCAGACTCTTGGTTTCCCAATCCCCTGCTGAATGTTATGAGATTTGCAGAAAAATGAGCCAACATATAAGGTGCTATTTGGATTCTGGAGCGAGAAGAAAACCTTTCTAAGTCATCCATTCAAATGCTTAACTGCATGTGCTTTTCTACTGCCACCTCATCAGTAGCAATTTGGAAACTGTAACCACAAAATAACTAGCAGGCCAAGTACGTAACTAGCATATCCAAATGATCTCAAACCTCTGGTTTCTATAGCTTCTAATAACCTAATAAATGGATTTTTGGTACTGGGCTAAGTACAGTCATATATAATTGCCGTTATTCTCACATTAAGCTGCAGGGAAGTGGCAAACCCAATTAGATTAAATCCTACCACGTCTCCTTGGGAGTTGTGGTAGACATTTAAGCAGAGAGGCATGTCACTTCCACAGACCAATTTGCTTGTACCTGTCTGCTTAGATTTATTGTGATTTGTCCTTGTTGTTGTGCATGTTTATTTGCAGAAGCCTGCTCCAGCTGCATGAGACATTGGTGTACTTTGGAGCATTGTTTCTAATTAGCTGTGTTCAGCTTGTAGTTAAATGCTTGAATTGCTTCTGTGCTACCAATGGAGTGTGGAAAATAAGTACTGTTGCTCTCAGTTGGTATTTTTTTTCTGGTTATGGTGGTAAGGGAGGAGGTAACCTTCCCATACTTTGGCACAGAAGTGTTCTTGTCATGAGCCTCACAGACAACTGAGAGAAAACATTGTGACCAAATTTTTCCTCATAAACCTGCTTTGCTCTGCTTCCAAAACCCATGGGCACAGTTCTGCACTGTGCTATAGCTTTGTGCAAAGGAAGAGCAAAACATTTCCTTCTCCTTTGTGTTCCATACTTGTGTAAGTGACTGCATGAGGAAAAATGTGGAGGGCTGAGGACAACTGATGATTTATTTTGCAGAAAAACATCTCTTGGAGAAATGTTTCTGGATGAGGAGGTACCGTACAGAACAAAACCAATGCAAATTGACAAAAAAGATCCAGGTTCCAAGTTTCTGCAAGGCCAGAGTTGCCCACTACTGACAAATCTTGCTGTTAACACAAGCAAGCCTAAAGCCCTGCAGTGCTGAAAGCACTGGGTTTTGGATACACCCTGTTGCAAAGGGTCTGTACAGGTTGGATGTGGCTCTGGGCAGCCTGGTCTGGTGATTGGCAGCCCTGCCCACAGCAGGGGGGTTGAAACTAGATGATCTTTGAGTCCTTTGCAACCCAAGCTATGATTCTATGATTCTATGATTCTATGATTCTATGATTCTATGATTCTGTGATTCTATGATTCTGTGATTCTATGATTCTATGATTCTATGATATGATTCTCTCCTTTGGCTGAGGATGCAGCCATGTCAATGACTGCTCGTCCATCCACAAGGTTTTCATCGTGGGCAGTGATTTCACAAAACTCAGGCACTTCTGCAGGGAAAGAGGGCAGACAGCACCCCCAGCACCCAGCAGACCCCGTTGGACATACTGTTTATTTGTGGGAGCTTTGTGCATGTGGGCCTCAGAGTCCCAGTTAGGCGTGAAGGAGCAGGATTTGCTTGTGCTGCTGTGCTGGAGCTGTCTGCTAGGGGCTGGGCTCAGGGAGAAGAGTAGATGGCAAGTGGGGATGACAACTGCTGCTCACAGGTTGAATAGCTGGCAGCAGGGCCAGGGAATGTGTGTGAGGATGGCACAGTGTACATGATGTGCAGCATGAAGCTGAATGGGTGAAGGCAGGGAGGAAAATGAGGGATGAGGAAATGGAGTCTGTGACCCTATTTGCTCACTGCGAATGTACTGATCATGTTCCACTTCTAATCCAATCCTTACATCTCTTCCTGCTTGCTATACTGTCTTCCCTTGGTAGTTTGCAGCAGAAAGAGCACAGAGGGCTGGATGTGCCCATCACACCTTGCTGGGGCAGAATCCTTGGCCTTGTCCTGAAGTGTAGCATCTGTGGGGTAAGCCATGTTACATGTTCACCTATTGCTCTAAACTGAGTGGAAGCTGTGGTGAGCATAAAAAAAAAAGCCATGCTGTGAACGAACATAAGTGCTATGGACGGTGCTTAGGGCAATTACAGCCCTATAGAGATATTACAGTGACAATTATCTGTAAGATAAGACAAATGAGAAATTTTCTCTCTCTTTACCTGGTCACGTTGGTGGTTATTTAGATACCAATAACAGCAAGCCTGGGGGAACACAACTGCTCTGTTATTTATAACTGCCTTGCGAACTACTGGGACCAGTGTGACGGCCTGACAAACAAGTCAGAAGGTATTTATTCAGTAGTCTGTTCCATTGATTATTGTCAAACAAGAATTCATAATTTTGCACAGTGAGAATTTTATGACCGCAGTGATGTGAAGCATGTCTCTGTGCTTAGAAACCAAGCTGCTTATTTAATTAAGTACTTCTGGTTGTTTGGATTTAATAATTCTAATTAAATTGTTATGGTTATGACTTGCACTGTGATTATGCCCACAGTCTCAATTAAGATTATAAGAGGTCCTTACAAGCACGTGGATTGCCTTCTTTGGGGTGATGAGCAACAAGGGATTGGAAGGACCTATGGGTCAGCAGCCCTGATAGCCTGGGTGTTTCAGAGACAGTGCTGAGTACACCAAAACCTGACAGTCTCTTTGACCACAAGAAATGATAGGTAGAAAGTGAGGAGTAACAGCAACACTAACAAAATGTGCTATGTTCAGGCTGGCAGCATGCACAGTTTGATACTCCTGAATGCTCAGAAATATTTAAAGGAACATCTCAAACATAAGGGGACTTCACATTCTGGTTTTGTTTTGGTCTGGTTTAGTTTTATTCCCAAACAGCACTGAACACATCCAACTTTCCATTGCCCTGTGGCTGTGAAATATTTGTGAGAAGATGTGTGGCTGCCTAAATGAAGAGAGAGCCTCACTCAGCTTTAGATACTTGCATTTGAAGATTGCTGTGTACTGAGATCATCACCTTTAAACACGGAATCACAGAATCACTGAGGTTGGAAAAGACCACTAAGACCAAATATTAAGACCATCTAGTCCAACCGTAAACAAACACATTACAAGAACTGTACTTAAAATGTGCTGCTAGATTATTTTAGAGTATCCAGCATAACTGAGCGGTGGTGTATTTGAGTGACAACTGTCAACTTCTACCTGGCAGGCAGCCGCTGGGTTTTAAACCCATATAAATCCCTTATTGGTACTGAAGTAATCACCTGTTGGATTTATTTCAGTAGCCTTGCATCCTGGAGGCTCTCCAGGTCCAAGGGAGATATCTCACTCCTTTTGCTTTTACTGAGATTTTTTTTTTTTTGCTTTTAAAGTTAGGCTGAGTTAGTGGTAGGAACTGTGTGTTCAAAAGGGAAAGCAAGGTGTGGCGAAGGTCTGAATGGTAGAAGGCAGGCAATTGCACAGCTAGGAGCTGCAGCTGCAGAAACTGGGATGGCAAACAACCACACTGGATAACACAAATACAAATAGCAGCTGGGTGTCATGGAGCACTGAGCGCATTTGTTTCTCATAGCCATCTGCTGTAAAATGCACTTGACATTTCCAGCCATACCTCTTCAGAGTGTCACAACTAGAAAACCATTTTTCTTACTCAGAGAGTGCCGTATGCTTCCTTGACTCCTCTCAAGATGGGGAAGTGTTCTAATGGTGAGAAGTGGTGTGCCTTGTCCATAGGAAAACAGCAGCGTGGCTGAACGTGATAAACTCTTTCTGATGTCATTAGACATGTGGGTAGAAAAGTGACTGTCAGTCTGATGTGGAGGTCTGACTAACTCAAACCCCATCAAATCTAGTTTCTTTTCACAAACTTGTTCTTTTGTAGAAGAATTTATTTTTCCAGGCCTTTGCTTTGGCCAGTCACTTGAAAAATAGCAACATTAACACAGCGGAGAAGAGGTCAAGAGCTGTGCTTGATCAATGCACGTTCTGTATTGTGGCTATTGATCTATCCTCAGATACCTTTCCTCGCCAAATGCCTTTTGAAGAGCAAACAGACAAGAAAGACCTCACGCCTGGCTCTGTGGGAGAAACTGCACGTGGACAGCATTGCCATTATCCCTGGAGAGCCAACGTCTGCTCTGCCAGGATTCACAGTGCCTTTAGCAGAAGGGTGTTCTGTGGCAGTCACTAGTTACAGTTCATTGGCCAACAAAATCAGATGAATCTCCGTTCCTGGCCACTTATGCATATTAAATGACTGATACGAAAGGTGTGTGATAGAACAGAATGCCCTGATTATACATTTTGACTGCCTTCGTGAAAAGGAGGTTCAGTAAATCTACTGCTATTAGTAAATAATCAAGACTATTACTGATTGAGGTTTCTTTCTAATGTGAACTGTGCCTGGTTGAAATTATGATGATTTTGTCCACCATGAGAAGGCTTCAGTCACATCCCTCACCTCCACTGGACTCACAGTTCGTAAAAGGCATCACTTGCTCTCCGAAGGAGGTCCTAGCAGACCTATCAATGAAGCATTGGTCTTATGTCCCTTGGTCAGATATTTCTGCTTCAAAAGCAGAAACTGTCCTCTGCAAACCTGCCCCAAAAGCTGTATCTCAGCATGGTAAGAAATGACTCTCTCAGTGATCCTGAATGACTCATCACAACTCAAACTGCCGTTGTCCCTTTGGGAGTTTGTGGTGGTGATGACAGCACAACCCTGCTCATAATTTCGTGCTTCCACATGCAAACTTTCCCATTTAGAATGGAAAAGAGTGGCTGGTGGCCACACATAATGCAGAAACAGTAAGGGACGTCTGCCCTTATGAAGCTTAATGGATTCCTGCACTTGCTACATGGAGGTCAATCTTTCTCAGAGTATATTTTCCCTAGATTATTGTTCATCTCTGCCTGTTTGTCACTGGTGTCTTAAATTACCTCCCAAGTTGTATCTCTGCAGGCTTGTTTGGTTTGCGTTCTGCATTGATTCAGACGCAGAACAGCTTCTAGTATTTTGGAATCCTTTTGCAGTTGTCAAACTATGAAACAAAATACAGGTTTGAGTACTGTGCACTAACCCATCACCCTGTTTGAGGCTGACAGCGTGTTCAGAGCAAATAATTTCCCCTGCTGTATGGAAGATGGAATCTTTTCAAGCGTTATTTTATGTCTGTCACTAAGTTCGCTTTTTTGACAAGTGCCTGAAATACACTTGGTAGAGCTGATAAAAGCCATGCCAGCACTGAGAAGAAAAGTCAGATGTAGGGGTAGAGATTGGAAGATACCATCTAGAAATATGACCAGGTGCTGTTTGACCCTGGGATTTTTACATATGGAACTTATCTATTAAGGCTGTAACTCTGCAGAGGTATGTTGGAGGGAGAGGGAAGCTGATGGTCGTGACAGATGACCCCTACAGCTCTTATTGATGAGGTTCTTTTAAGGGAAACAGATTTTTCCAAGTGTTTTCCTGAGATAAGCCTTTAATGACAGTGCTGGGAACTGTCTGGTACAAAGACCACACAAATCTTTCTTAGAAACTTCTGTTTGCCAGATTTTTATGGCTGGTTATATGTCTTTGCCAAAGGATTGCTTAAGATCCTGGAGTGTGTAAAGCAGATGTTAGGATACATGTTGTATAATTTAGGAAGGCTGTGTTGTTTGAATATTTACTGAAAACTCTAAGAAATCTAACATCTATAGAAAATGGGTTGATTGTTTTACACAACTTTATTTTATACCGTTTTGTAGACACGGGTGAATTTTTGGTTCAAATGAAAACAGCTGCAAAACTGGCACCAACACGCCCCTACCTATGTCACCTATCTGCTGCAGCACGGTACTGTGCTGTTTCCTTGCACAGACCCATAATCCTGTCGTGTCAGCCTGCCCTAGGCAGCAAGCAGGTGCCTCTGCCACCACATCTGTATCCCATGCCTTCTTTGCTCTCCCCACTATCCCATTCTTTCCCTTTTTTCTCCAAGCCTTTCGCTTGGATGTGTTCAGATGATTTTATGTACATTCTATTCAAATTTCCTTTCTCTTGTCAGACTTACAGCCCTTGTCTCAAATACCAGCTCTCTTCTTTGAATCTGTCCTTCGCTACTAAAAGATTGACTTCCACTGCCAACACCGTGTGAAGCCCCGTTAAAATTTCAAATACTTCATTGTTTCTTTCACCATTACTTACAAAGAGAATATCCCAATGAAAAACAGCAGTCACTTGCAAAACTGCTCCATCAGGATGCCCATGAAGTTTCAGTATGTATTTTACTGATGTCCTGGGACTGCCAGTGGAGCTGCCTTCACTCGGTGGTGTTTCCCACTGCAATCCCAGAGCAGAAGCTGACATGGGAAGGGCCAGTTTTGTTTCCTTACAGTACAGTCCAGCCTGGGTCCAGGACTGGGATCCCCATCTGCTGCTGGGATGCAGATAATGGAAGCTCATTGATTCTTTGCTCGTCTGGAAAACCATCCACTCAAACCGCCAAAATACAGTTTAGGTATTTATGTTCTTAAGTTCTTCAAGCAATTCTAATAAAGCTCTGTTTTCTTTTAGCTGCCTATTTAACTTCTCAAAAATATATTTTTCAGTATTTTATATCAGTATGGCTCATGTACAGCCCTACAGGTACAGCAGAATCACATATATGGGTGAAGAAAGCTTTTTTCCACAACAGCTGCCTGAGATCTTTTTAGTATGCAGAAATGATAGGTAATATTGGGAGATTTGCTGGTTTGGTGTAGCAAAAATGTGGGGGCTGCCACGGGCATCCTTGGGGAAAATCTGCTCTGATTATTTTTAGCTTTGGACTAAGATTTCTTTCTTATGAGGTCATATTTGAGATCACGCACTTTCTCCCCTAAATTGTTGACGGTTCTTAATACTATGACAATCATAGACCACTAGAGGACTCTCTTTTCCAGCTTATTAAATAATTCTCTGCAATCGTGCTCTTTCTTAGGTTTTTTTGTGTGTATGCTTTACAGAGTGTACAAAAATACTCCAATTTAGAGAGTAACCAGGTAGGGCTCGGCCATTCAGCAATCAGTAATGCATTCTGAACAAAGATGAAGTCTCTACGGAAAATCTGGTCTGCCCTCTAAACAGAAGTAATGGGTGAGCAACTCCGTCCATCTCTCTGTATGAATATTTGATGTAATATTAGGATCCTGCCTTCAGTTCTGGCCTACACCATCACTTATTTGGTTGTGGGATTTCTGAAATTGCAGCTGTCATAAACATGAGAGTTTGACAAGCTCTGACCGTTTGATGACTTTTAAAACATTGTCCCCATCTTTTCTCACCAGTCTCAGAGAAACCTGTCCCATCAAAGCTGGGTGACCCACTTTTCCCTCACTTGACAGGTGTGCTGGGCTTGGGTTCCTTCCAAAGACAGCCTGATAGCTTTTCAAGATAAGAGGATCCTTGCTGTAATTTTGGGGGAAAGGAGCCAGAAAATGAAGTAGATTACCTCTCTTTGCTGTCTTTGGGCAGACAACAGAAATCATTGTAATTCAGAGCCACTGTTTGTTTTTTTTCCCAAGATGTTTTTCATGAGAACAATGCAGATCCTCACGTCCATCAGAGGCACTGTTTACCCAGCAGCTGGCTCACCCAGCAATGAAAAACATCTCTCTAATTGCAGCGAACTGAAAACTGCCAGAGGATATCTGGCTCTGCTTTTCAGCCGCAGCACTGCCCATCAGTGAGAGCTGGAGTAACGCAGGCATTTGTGTAGGAGTTGCCATTCATCAGTGCAAAAGAATGAGTCTAACAGGAAAATAACCAAAGTGCCCCCACGGGTTCATAAGTCTAACAGGGATTGCTTGGAATTTGCTCAAGTGAGCACAGAAAACCCCCTGCTAATGGGAGGGTTTCTTTTATAAGCAACTGCCACACTGGAATGTTGTGTTCTTGTGCACGTATACAATTTCTATGCAGCAAAGATGGCATTGTAAGAATATTTCTGCATTGTCTTCATGCAACTAAAGGTTATCCTCTAACAAATTAGAATGGAAAAGCATTAGCAGTGGCTGCAGAACCTAGTAAAGCATGTAGGGAAACAGTTCTTCAGGGGCTCTGATGTGAGATGATGCTCTTCTGTTCAGTTCCCTGCTTGTTTTTGAGGTTTGTGGGGTCTTTTCCCTAAAGCCTACAATTCTGGAGAGCAATTTTAAAATAATTTCAGTGGGAACTTCATGCGCTGTTTTGATATTTTTCATAGAATCTGTCAGTTATAGATCTGGGGGGAAAAAAAAAGAAAAAAAAAAAAGGTGAGTTCTTGAAACAGTTTTCTTAGATTTTTTTGATCAGGGATTTTTTTATAAGCTCTTCTTGAACTCGCTGGAATCCTGCAGTAAGCTTCATTTTTGTATGGACCAAGGGTACAAGAAAAAGAAGAATTGAAAGCATTCACTGAATTTGATGCTTTGCCTGTATGGAAAGACAAAGGTATTATTATAGGCTGTGCTACGTGCTTTTCTACTGCATTTTTGTGATGTTAGTGTGTGCTTGCCCAATTTCTTCAATTACAAGAAAGTATTTTCATAGTTTTCTGGACACATTGAAGTCTGTAGTGAAATAGAAAATAATTTTTTCAAACATTTCTGATTTCTGCTGTATTTTGCACAGGATAAAGAATGCATCAAGGAACCCAGTAACTGTATTTACATACAGCTAGCATAGATGTGAGAGTTCAGTTAAGCACTGAAGCTGCAAAGGTGCCAAGAAGCCCTTAGCCACGGCTCTCTGACCACAAGCAGCAGCATTTCTGCTCTCAGGAAGACATGGGGAGGAGAACAAGGATGTGGCCAAAATCTGCCACCCTGATGGCCTTCACTTCTGTGAAGGTGACCTATGGATATAGGAAAAAGCATGTGTAACCATGCACAACTGTATGCAGGGGCAATTTAGATGATTTAAGCAATGCCCCACTGGGAAGGAGTTCATGCCAGCTGCTGGGTATTTAAAGATCTGTGATGAGGTCCATAGGTTGCTGTAGGAATGCAGATTTTCAGCCCAGTATCTCTCTCCCCGTACAAAATTCACCTGAGCAACAGCACCTTCTGGAAATCCTTTCCTACCAAATGGAGGAAAATACTTGTCTTGTGCTGGGAATATATTTAGAAAGTTTAAACACAGTTTTGCAACCAGTAGCATTGACCATATAGAGGACTGACATGGTGTGAATTACACATCAGAATGGGCAGTATTTGTAATATGAACTTAGAGCAAGAATTTCAGCTGCTGAAATGGTGAGCATCAAACCCCACCATTTCCTCCATGTGTAACATATATCCAAATAGTTATTTCTCTGCCTACATTTGTATATCTCTCACTTCCCGGGGTAGTGCTGTCTCATCCTGTTCTGCTGCAGAACTCACCCTTCTGCAGGGATTCAGAAAGAAATTGCATCACTTAATATTTCCAAAAACTTCTGGAGCAAAAAGAATTTGATGAATTTCAGGGATTCCATCCTAAGCTTTATAAATGAAAATACCTGGACAGAAGCAGTGCATCAAAGCAGCCAGCCTCATTTTATATAGCTCTAAAAATCTTAGCATTGGTTTCTACATGCACCACGGCAGCTGTCAGGTCACACCTGATCCTAACCCATGCTAAGATGTGTAAGAAGCTTGTGCTGTGATATATGTTGTGAAGCAAAGGCCCTGAAATAAGACAAAAAATAACTATGTGCTCTGATGCACAAACATTTTGAAACTAGCTGAGATAAGGATTCCTGGCCAACAACACATCTCATGCTTTGAAACCACTGCAGGCACCTTTGTCCTGGGCAAGAAAGAAGTGCAGTAACTGCTGTTAAATCTGTGAATCCCTGAGACATTATTTCCATCCACTCCTCCCAGTGAGAAATCAGATCACCAGGCTGACAAACACATTTTGCCATCTTGTTTGTCTTGCCTCAGCATCCCACAGTGCCTGCCCCACAGCTCACCACGCTGCTGCTCAACTCCTCCTTGCCGGAGTGCAGCCAGGACACTGACTTCAAAGGAGCACATTTAAGTGCATTCCTGAGTCGGAGTCAACTTTTGTGCATAGATCAGGGTAATAAGGATTTATGGAAGATGTAAAAACTACTCAGTGACCTGTGATACTTGGCTGCATGTCTTTGGTATCGTACTTGGCAGGAGAAATGACTATTCTGTTTTGCAGCAACTTTCATGATTTGCAGAATTATTTTTATTCCAGGCTAAAATAAAAACAAAGTGGTTTTTTGTTTTTTTTTTTTAAGTAGTACCACAAAGCTATCTGGGTCTCTTTGGATGGATGATACCAAATCTGCTCTATCTAAAAGAGAGTTCGGCCTGAGCCCTTCAAAATGATACCATCTGTAGTCCCTGTAAGATATTTCAGCTCCCATGAAACAGCAGTTTCACTGGAACAGACTGATAAAGTGTTTCCAGTTATCTCATGTTGATATCTTCATGCACTTTACTGGGATTTTGTATCATGATGAAGTGAAGCATGTGGTTAATTACAGTCTAAATGGGTAGATTTTCTAAAGGGCCACTTTTTGACTTCCTCTGAATCTTGCCCAGCAGCCCATTGCTTTGCTTCTGTCTCTGTTTGTTTTGTAACTTCCTTGGGGAGTAGAGCTTGTTTGCTCAGTGGTTTATTATGTGCATGGAAAATTGCCATGAAAGCCACTCGCACACGCTGCAAATGTGACTGACAGCACATTATTTAACTGCCTAGTGAATTGGCCAGCATCACAGCAGAAGTGCTCTTTTCAATTTACATGAATCACTTCTTCAGGTGGGAAATTCAAAAACGTTCTGTGTTGTACATGGGAATGATGGGCTGTGCATTTGCCAGCTTCCTTGTTAGGGCTGCTTGCATTATTGGATGATACAGTAAGTGCCCAGGTTTAAATGGGAAGATTCATGACTCATGCCTACCATCAGGTGCCCATTTGACCAACCACTCTCAGCACGGGACAACCATAACTGCTTATACAGCCGTGGATCAGTGCCATCCTGGCACTGCTCCTCATTGAAACCCATCCTCTGCAGTGCAGAGCTGGAGCAGGAACTGCCTTTACTGGGATTTACTTTTGCACAGAAGTCTCTTCTCCCCTTGCTGGGACCCTAGAGATACCATGGGGTAGCTGGGGAATGATTTTTGGGACAGTTGCATAAAAAGATGGGGAAAATGATCCATACAAAGCTGCTTTGAGAACGCACTGGGGAGATCAGAAACACACAGCTGGGGCTGAGCTGCATGACATCGTGCTTTGGTACCTGGCCCGAGGTGTGTCAGCAGTGTGCTCCATTGCCACGGTTCTGTGGTTGCTGAAAGAGGAATAAAGGGCACTTTGTGCTTGACTTCATCCACTGATGGAGACATCACAGCTAGTAATCTCCCATCGCCTTGCTGCCACGTGCAGTGGTGGAAAGGGCCTTCTGAGATATCACCTTCACTCCCTGTCTTTGCAGGCACCACGTGGTGGGAGCCATTTGTGCATTGTTCAGATTGCACTTATGCTCTGGTCTTGTCTTCCTGATCATTGTTTATCTCATATTTCACTTTTCTTCCTACACCACTGCTGCCTAATTTATTTGAGAGTTAATCAGGCTCTCGCTCATAAACTCCACCTCTTCTCTTGTGAAATTATTTACAGAGAGATATTCGAGGACTGTAATGTTCATCCACAATTTGTATTCATATGGAAGAAGCCAAACTTTCATTAAAAAAAAAAAAACTTGATTAATTTATTTGAGAGGACTTGAGCTCAAAAAGAGAAAGGAAAAAAGCACAGCTCTGAATATTTCTGACAGAAGAGCTGAAAGCAGCTATGGAAGAAGTGGGTAGGGGTATCTTAGCACAGACAGTCCTCAGCTCCTCAGGAATGAGGTGAGGATGTGGTGGTTTTGGATATTCCTTCTGCTTTTTCTTTCTGTTGAAAACAACAAAGAAATTTGGGACAGCAGGCTATCAAATAGATTTTCGGTGTCATAGTCTATGTTCTGTGTATTTCATACTGTGTAGAAGTTGACTCAGCACCCTCTGAAGTTGGTGTAGGACCTTCTAAAGAATTTTCAGTGGGGCAACTCCAGTTGGATACACACACAAGAAGCACAGAAATCATAAGAGAAAACTTATATATATGACAGCAGTTGTTGCATTCAAAAAACATTGTGGGTATACTTTCCTTTTTGCAGAAGGATGCTCAGAAACAAGGAAGTGATCCTTTCCTGATGCTTAGGGTGGCCCCAGAACAGTTTTGGCCTTTTGATCACTTCTCTAACAGCGCTGGTTTGAGAGTCAGACACACATTGGCTTAGTGTGGATATGGGAGTACCTGCTGCTCTGCTAAACTTAAATCGCAGAATCACCAAGGCTGGAAAAGATCTCTAAGGTCATTCAGTCCAACTGTCCACCTGTCACCAATATTTCCCACTAAACCATGTCTCTCAGTACAACATTTAAACATTTCTTGAACACCTCCAGGGTCAGTGACTCCACCACCCCCTGGGCAGCTTTTCCAGCACCTGACCACTTTTTCTTAAAGTATTTCACAGAATCGCAGAAACACCAAGGTTGGAAAAGACCTACAAGATCATCCAGTCCAAAAATCCACCTATCACCAACAGTTCTCACTAAACCATGTCCCTCAGCACAAAATCCAGATGTTCCTTGAACACCTCCAGGGTTGGTGACTCCATCACCTCCCTGGGCAGCCCATTCCAGTGACCACAGGACAGGTCCCAATACCAACCCCTGGGGAACACCACTCATAACTAGTTGTCACCCTCCATTCACCATCACTCTCTGGGTCTGGGCATCCAGCCAGTTCTTTACCCAGTAAAAAGTGCATCTGTCCAGGCCACAGCTGACAGCTTCTTCATGAGAATACAGAGAGTACTGAAGGCTTTGCTGAAGTCTAGGTAGTCTATGTCAACAGCCTCTCCCTCATCCACCAGGCAGGTCACTCATAGGAAATCAGGTGGGTCAAGCAGGATCTGCCTTTCATGGAGAATCTCCATCCTTTACTGAATGCAGTGGGAATGTGACCACTGAGGATAAGGAAAAGGCTAAGGTTCTCTTACATCTTCTTTACATCTGTATTTAAAAATCAGACCACTTGTATTGGAGCACTCTACCCCCTAATCTGGAAGTCTTGGAAAAGTTCCATGTTCATGATCTTCCCTGCTAGCCCATCTTGTGGCACAGAAGGACAGCCTACTCCTGTGTCTGTAAGACTTTGTTTTTGAATAGTGACCAGCATTCCTGGACCACTTTACCCTTCAAGTCTGAATCCCGAGTGACTTTCTCTACCAGCATCCTGACCAGTTTGAAGTCCACCCGCCAGAAGTCCAAGGTAGCAGTTTTGTTGCCTCTCCTCCTGACTTCACCAAGAATTGAGAACTCTACCATTTTGTGGTCACTGTGTCCAAGACAGCTCTCGACCTCCACATCTCCCACCACTCCTTCTCTGTTTGTCAACAGCAAGTCTAGCCGGGCACCTCCCCTGGCAGGCTCTTACCAGCTGTGTCAGGATGTTGTCTTCCATACACTCTGGAAGACTGCTTCTTCTGTGCTGTGTTGTATTCCCAGCATACATCAGGGAAGTTGAAGTCCCCCGTAAGGACAAGGGCTGACAGTCACACAACTTCTGCCAGCTGCTCATAGAACACCTCATCTGTCTCTTCATCCTGATTAGGCAGTCTATAACAGAGCCTCACTAGGATGTCAGCCATGCCATAGAGACCCAACCTTATCATTCCCAGCCCAGCTCAACAACATCAAAACATTCTCTAACATAAAGAGCCATATTACCACCCCTCCTTCCTTGCATATACCTTCTGAAGAGCTTATAGCCACACACTGCAGCACTTTAACAATCCCACTATGTTTCTGTAATGGCAACTAAGTCATAGTTAGCCTGCTGCACAATGGCTTCCATCTCCTCCTGTTTGTTGCCCATGCTGTGTACATTGGTGTAGATGCACTTCGGCTGAGCCTCTTGCCTAGCACCAATCCTGTCACTGTTCCCCTAGGCTTAACTCTAGCAGGCCTGGTTTTATCTCCTCCCCCTTCATGCCTTGTTTAAAGCCCTCTCAAATAGTCCTGCCAGCTCCTGGGCTAGGATCTGTTTCCCCATTTGAGACCCACCAGCAGACATCAGGCCAGGCAGCAAGTAAATGGCCCTGGGTTATGGGTTGATGGTTTACTAGACGGTCCTAGATGTCTCTTTCATCTTAACGATTCTGTGATTCTATTTAAAAAAAAAAATAAAATCATGGGTGAATTCAAAGAAACTAGAGTGAGGGCCCTTCTCAGCTTTCAGAACTCATCTCCAAGTTTATCTTTCCTTCTGCATAAATCAGCTCTGGCTTGCAGAGCTGTGCTGCATGAGGAATATCCCTGCACAGTGTGTTTACTTAGTGTGGCAAAAGAACTCTGCATCTCCTTGTGTTAATCTGTTAATCATTTTATGTCCTACCTCTTTTCTCATCTCTCCAGCAGCACATAAATGCATGCTGGGAAAGAAGGTGAGATTTCTAGCCCTGTAAGAAACATTGCTAGATCTATTCTTTCCAGCACTCCTGACAGAAGGTCCGATTTCTCCCAGAGAAATAATCTGCCTTGACACTGCAGGGAAATATGCAATCCAGAGTTTCAAACTATATGGGTAATGCTGCCTGCTTCCAAGAGCAAAAATATTTTTAGATTTCAAGCCTATTTTAAACAACTCGCATGAGGGAACCTTCAGTTTGTCAAGCACACTATTTGCTTTCAGGAGAAGTGAGGCTTGAGAGTGCATTGATTGTAGCCTAGATGTCACCCTGCAGAAAAAGTCCTGGAAAGGCTCTGGGAAAAATCTCTGGGGCAGGCTAGATTCAATTTGCAGGAAATGGCAGAAGATAGAGAGGTCTGTACACTAGGAAAGCTTGAAAGCAGAAGCATCAATTCAACCATAAGTAGTGCTCTTACTCTGCTTAGCTCAGCCTCACGCTCCCTGCTCTCTCCTGCTGTTTGGGCAGCCACATTGTGGCACTGCAAGGACATGCTCCCCAAACAGGCTGAAGATGAAGAAGAATGAGAGGCACAGTCCTGCGTGGTGGATATGGTAACGCAGGCAGAACAAGGGGTGCCTTCCTTGCAGAGTTACTATGCAAGAGCAGGATGAATTTGCATCAGATATCCAAACCTTGCACAAGGAGAGGTCAAACTACGGTGGTACAATTTGCAGCTGATGTGAAGGACTGGGTGACTGCATTCAGGTTCCTCCTTGGCATTTATCCAGCCACTGATTTTCCACTTTCCTTAAAGTGTAGGAAAAGTCGATAACAAGGTTGCCCATCCCTTCAGTGAAAACTGTGGAGAGAATTTAGTTCATTTCAGACAATAGCCCCAGATGACATTTCACAGTATGTTGCCGAAATTCTGAAACCTTTTTAATAAATACAGAAATTGACCTGATTCTGTCTCACACAAATTGATAGTCTGTAAATTCGGTGTATTTATTCATTATTTGCACCCTTTGAGGGCAGATTTTTATCAGGATCTTCAAGACCAGTAACTGGCATAAAGATAACTGTGGAGAAATGAATCAATACCTCCTGGTTAATATTTTGGGCAAGTTCAATACACCAGTGCCATCTCTCTCTCTGTTTAGGCATTTAGTAGCTGAAGGATACAACTCCCTTGTTGTTACAGAAGAGGGCAGTGATGTTTCATTTTTTAAAGATAGAATCAACAGCTGACAAAACCTTCCACTCTGCTTAATGCAGAAATAGATATAAACACCATATCCAAGGTTTGCTCGTGCAAACTTGCTTCCTCACCTTGCAGCGTGCTTCCTATTTGTTGTTTGATTTTCTTCAAGGCTCCATCTTGGAGGAAGCATTAACAACACTGGATTCTGCAGAGCGCTTCTGCTTGAATCCTGAGAGCTCACTGGCTGAAAGGGCAAATTCACAGCAATACATGAACCTTTATGTAAAACTGCTAACTACCTGTTATCTTTTAGTTTCACTATGCAGTTTGTTTAGCCTTGGGGCTACTGACGTTACTGCAAGTCAGTAGCATTTCAAGATTCTCACTCATAAGTCTGCTTAGTGCAGTTTGGGGAAAATGAAATAAAATGAGGGCTCATTACAGAAAATGAGCATGTGCATATAGCACAGAGGCTTCCACTCTAAGAACAGCTTGCATAGTCGAGACATCAAATACCAGCTTGTGTGATATGAAGTCAGCTCACACATGCAAGTGAATGACAAGGCAGAGTTTCATTATAAACTTTTGTGGCAGATTCTTCTAGGGCTTTTGCTTCTCAGAGCACATGGGACGCCAGAGGAGAAAATATGTAGTGTGGACATTAGATGCTGGCATCTTTTCTGAATATAACCCAGTAAGATTGAAGTCTAACCCTATTACTGAAAAAAAATCAAGCATTTCCAGTAGCAACCACAGCGAAACAATTACAGGAATTCCTAGACTTACTGGGATATTGGAGAACTTTCATATCCCACCTCACATAGATCTTAAGACCTCTGTATCAGTTAACTAAGAAAGGCCAGTTGTGGGATTGGGAGCAAGCAGAACAGGATGCTTTTCAACAGCCAAAGTTAGCCATTAAACAAGCACATGTGCTTAGTATATTTGATCCCACTCTCCTCACCAAACTGGATGTCCATGTGACTCAGGAACTGTTCAGCTGGAGATTGTGGCAGTGCCTGGATTCCATTGGAACCCTGATTGGTTTTTGGTCTCAGGTATGGTTCAGTATGCTTGAGATGCATTTATGGCTACCTATTATTCATTGCAGGTAGTAGAAACAATTACACAGATAGCAGAGGGAATAGTAAAAACAATGCTGCCTATTCAGGAGTGGGTGAAAGATCTGGCCCTTATTCCTAAAACACGGGTGGTCCAAGCCCAAATGGTGGTGCATCGGGTCACCTATATGGGACAACACAGCTGTTTGTCTTCTTTGCCACGGAAAGAAGAGTTGCAGAATCGTGTCACTTCAGCAGGTCAGAACCTCCCCTCTGGTTCCTGGTATAATTGTCAGTATCAGGCCAAAGGGTGTGGTATATACAAGCTGAGCATGACTGTTCAGGCAGAAATATTGACCCAGGAGTGTAATGTTGCATGTATTTTACCTTGGAGGGCAGACTTGCCCGTTCTGGTCCCAGTTAGACATTTGTTTTACTCCTCCTGAGATCCACAAGACCGTCAGCAGGAGCAACATCACTGAACTCTGATATGCTCCAGTGTTACTGAAGTCATCGTAACATCCAGCACTTCAATGGCAGCTGGTGGTGGACTTTCTCAGATTAAAAATTGGACATTCTGGAAGACTGAATAAATCCTGCAACAACTATAAAACTCGTGTGTGATCCTGCAGCAACTACAAAGACTGCATGCACAAGATTTACAGACTTTTACATATTCTGTATGGGAACTGTTGATGGCATATATACTGTAATTGAAATGTGTAGGCTCATGCCATGAAGGGGTGGAGTGTGGAGGAACTGTTTGGTCATGGCTTGAACTGGTGATTGAGTACCTGGTGAAGGGCTGTGGCTGGCCCAGGGAGCACAGGCACATTTTTTGCACCTGTGCTCAATATGTGACCAGAAAGGTTGGACCTGGAGTGGAACCACTCTGGGTTGACATAGGGGTCAGCCTCTGCAGGGAGAGCGTCTCTTGGATACGGGCTGCTTCCTGGGAAGAAGTGATGTATAGCCAGAGATGCCCTTCACCAGTTGGGTGAGTTCAGCTCTTCATTCTGTATATAACTACTGGCCTACTTGCAAATACTTAAGAACCTGTCAGAAGCAATTTTGCTTCTTTGGAAGCAGAATGAAGTGAGTAAGAAAAAGAGTGCTAATCAAGCCTTACTAAGGAGCCCCTCTATATAAGGAGTATCAGCATGCTTAAGATCAGTGGTAAAAGTGTAGTAGCTGAGTGTTTCCCAGTTGGCATATATCACAAACTGTATGAAATAATACTGTGTATTAATATTTTTCAAACATACATTAAAATTTTTGTTCCAGAGAAGCAGATGATACATAGTTTCTAACAAACACCTTCAGAACTGCAGCGCTTCTTGATCAAGCTAGAAAGCAGTGGTTCAAAAAGGTCACATCTGTACCCACACACAGCTTCTGAAAATTGATTTAAATAATCGCTTCTGTCCCAAAGAATAAGCAGGGCTATTAATTGATCTGAACTGCAAATATCATATGGTCTTTGTCTAGCACGGAGAGCGAGATGAATCCTGTGGGAAGTGAAAGGCTTTGTTTTAACAAAGATTCAGAGTGGAGAACATGAAGGTATTTCCTCTTCCTACACAAATAAGATATTTGACTAAGATATATGTGGTGGGATTCTGATCCTTGTGAGGTCTCTCTGCAACTGAGAGGAGGGACCTGCATTTTACAAGTCTATTTCTCTTTTTCCACTAGAGCCTCGGTGCCTACATTTGCCCATCCAGTCAGACCATGGCCTTCAGTTAAGTTCCCGGAGTTACAAAATTCAACCTAAATTATCCTCTTCCAACTAGCAGAGAAAATTGTCAGCACGTGACAGCAGCTTCAAAGTTTGCTGTAAAAATTAATAGCTGCTCAAAAGCCCTACGAGTTAGCAATGCTTCTCTGAATTGCAGAACTTGAGGTTTAATACATAAAGCAGCATTTTGTGTTTAGCTCAACGCTAACAAGTCTGTAGGTGCAAGCTGGGAAAGAATAGTAAATATTACTGTATTAAATAAAATATTAATGATTCATGATGGTTAAGAAGTGATGCTGGAAGCTGTTGCAGACCTGCAGGTGGTAGTGTTGAAAAATGATATCAATGTAGTTGATATCTGCTTTGATAGGTTAAGCAGTTTATATCTCTTATGCAGCAGGGTAGCAGTATTTGTGAATGGCCTGCTTTTCTGTGTTTGTTTTAATTAACCAAAACAACATCAGGAGACAGAATAACTGACCTACAGTACAGACAGTGGTAATGACAAATGAGGAATAATTCCAAAGGCATGTGTTAGCTTATTGGTAGTGGGTAACTAGTAGACCTTCTTTTATGTGGAAGTAGGTGGAAAGATAACTACTTTTAAATGCACCTGGTAGATAGTTCAGCCTCTGCTAAACTGCCTATGCCCTGCAGAAAGGCAGAGTGACAAGTGGCTGCTATTTCTTTAAGTTTATCAAGGCTCCAGAAGGATTTAGGCATCCATTAATCAAAGATCTATTTCGCAAATGTCTGAAACTGAAACTGAAAACACAGAAAACAAATTCTGAAAATAGGTAGGAAGTAATAGCATGACTTTGGGATTAGAAATGTTCACCGTATTCCACAGAGCTGGCTGCTGTGCTCTTCACTATACCACTCTTGATATGTCTGATGAGTTTATTAAAGAACTGTTTGATTTTTCTGAGGAGGAATATTGGTATGTTTTAGAGGCGCTCTGAAGGGCCAAGCTCTGCAAGCAACTTATGTTTGGGTTATGATTCTTCACCAGATCTCACAAGAAAAGAGCAAGTCTCCACTGAGGCACCTTCAGGTCAATGAGCTCCATGTTTGTTAAGTTATGCTTGAGCTCACCAAGGACAGAACTCAGTAGGTATTTACTGTAAATGGATGTGTCTACCTGCCATAACCATAGTGGATGGGGAAGACAGGCAGTGCAGTGTTAAAGGTACTTGCAATCAAGTGCCAGTGAAAGCATTTGCAAAAGTGATGGTATGTCCCTTCTGTCAAAAAATCTTGTGCGTGCTTTCAAAAACATTGATGTGTTTATCCATCAATACTTCTTTTAATATGTCTGCTAAACAAGTTCCCCCTCTTTCCTTCCTACTGTTTCTTGTTAATAAAACATTGATGCTTTAATCCCTGCAGCATAAAGTTCAGAAATCTTAACATGAAAAGCAGTTTGTTTTTTTTTTCTTGAATGCGGTAATGATTTTTACAGGTTGTTTTTATGAAGAGAGGTTGAACTCTCTGTAACTCTGTAACTCCAGATGAAGCACTATATCAATTTTACAAGAGTTGTTCTTATTAATCTGCCTACTGATAGTATCTGTAAAACCCCAGTAAGTAAAGCAAACCATGTCGGGAGAAAACTGAATGCATCTGAGATGCTCAGAATATAATTGCACTGAATTTCTGTTCTAGCAGTAAATTGCACAAGCATTTAGCTTCCTCATGATATTCCCCGTGTGAATTTTGCTGCCGCTGGCAATACACACTCTATTCTTTCCTCACATTTGATGCCAAGTGCTTGGAAACACTTTCAGTTACCTAGCTTCAGCTCTTTGGTCTGCTTTATTTAGAATAAATAAACTGCAGTTTTATTTATACCCATGTGACCCACATGGCTTGGAGGGGAATATGGATTTAACTGGGAGCACGGCTTCACCTGTGTTCTTCAATATCATATTCCTAGGCAGACACTTGACTGATAACTATGCCTCTGCAGGACCAGCAGGTCTGGAAGTTACGTTGTATTAAGCAGACTTTCTGCAGAGCTCTCAGGAACTTATCCTTCCTTTATTCCTCCTGCAAACTCTTGGGTTTGGAGATGGCTTGCTGTTTTTTGGGTTTTTTATTTCCCTCTGCAATTTGAAACCAAGACCTACAGAAATTTTTGAGTTAAATGAAGGCACATAGGAAAAAAAATAGAAAAAAGAGAACGTTAGGAAAGAAGCTGTGGCAGGCTCCTCTAACATGAGTACTATTCAAACTTGTTGCTCCACAGCAATACTGCTATTTAAATAAGGGAAATTGCAATGATTGGTCTTAGTCTATTCACTAAAATATGTGTGTGATTGCTTCTAATTGTGTAAACACATCTCAGCATTTCCTGTAATGTACTAGGCTTTTTGTTTGGTACTCATAGAGTATGTGTTATGATCTACTACTCCCACTGTTAGACTATTCCTGTCTTACTAGAAATGATGGGGCCAAAGTGTCCACCTCTCCTGGTTAAATCTGCACAACCTCATCCTTTAATCAGAACTGAATATGTCACTAGGTTAATTCTTGCCTCTCTTCTTTCACGTTTATTCTGAGCCATGTGGAAGTGATATCTGTAAGGAAAGTTCCAGTAAGACTGTGAAGAGGAGAATTCTGCCAGTATTTTGGTTTTGATGCATTTCTTAATGATTTGTGTCTAAGGAAAACAACTGTAAACGTTTTCATTATCTGTCAGTGCAAAGTGTCATTACACAACATAGCAATGTTAAAAAAAAAAAACAACTATAAATTATCTCAAGTATTTTGGGATATTCTGGTCTTTGTAGTGCTGAGTTACTCGGAGGGCTCCCTGGGCATGTTCAACCTGCTCTAGCAGCATGGAGCCAGAAGGCACAAAGACCTCAGCTCATGCAAAGTTGGATTAGTTGGACTTTGTAGTAGTCCTACTATTTAATAATCTATGGATGCTATTTGTCTGCAATATGTTAGACCAGTTGTTAGCCTCGCATTATGGGTGTTTCTGCTTATTGCTTATCTGTTAGATTAGGTAGCAGCTATGTCTTGGCAATCTCAGCTTCAGCAGTGAATCAGGCTCTTCATATTGCTCATTGATTTTTATGCTACTTTAACCATAGCTCGTAGACAAATTCCTCAAATGCAGTGGGGGATTTCTGAGGCACCTGGTTCCTCTTTTAGTTATACTTTAATGTTTCAGAGGCTCAGCTATAGTGGTTTGTTGCCTTTTAGTATTTTTGGTTTGGGGAGCTATTTCAGCTGTTGATCTTTTCACCAGAGCTTCAGAGGAGGGTCATCTCAGACATCTCATGAAATGTGAGAATCCTTTTCCTGTTGCTGGGCTCTCCTAGAACACCATTACAGTCACCATCTATTGCTTTGCTGCACACCAGCAATTCAGTCCTTACTTCAGTAATAACACTGGATGAGGAGCTTGCCTTTTTATTGTTGTTTATGGTTCAGGCTTATGAGAAAGAAGTGATTTTTCTGGCCAGTGGGAGTTTTAAATTTGGTTTAAGGAGAACAAAATTCTGTCTCTGATTCTTCTACTGCTGTTCAAACCAGCTCCAACACAGATTGCTAAGAGTATGATGCTTAATTTATCCTCTTGTTCTCTTGCAGCGAATGCACAGATGAGAGCTTTCCATCATTATGCAACATCTAGGTGTCAATCAAAGCATGTGTTAAGAGAAGCTTTAATAATCTTCATGTATAGTGTTTTGTGTAGTTGTGATTTACATCTGGATTGAGCACTTAAACTGGGTGATGACTGTAAAATTCAACAGAAAGCATAGAAATGGCTGCAGACAGGGAAACAAACTGCTTAAATCTGTTGCAAAGAATAGTGTTTTCATTGCACAGCATTAATCTGCAAAGCTGCTCAAGGACTTCAGCGATATTTCCTATCTTCTGCATTGGTCTCATAAACAAGAAAGTAAAGAAGAAATCTAGAGGGAAATTCTTGGCTTTTTTTTTTTTTTTTTTGGCAGTACTTGTAGGAACTCTTCCTGATGCATTTTGTTCCATACATGCCTCTCTGAAGATCTTGTGATTCATATCTCAGGTCATTCTTTTAATGCCCTTTCTGTTAAAATGACTGCCTTTAATATAATCATTCCACAACCTCATATTTTCTACAGGAAAAGTTCCTTATATCACATAGCTTCACAGTAGAGAGGAAACTCTGCAGCATATTTTGAAAACATAAGTAAAACAAAATCATTACACAGATCCTTCAAGTTGTTCTTTTTCATATTTCTTCAGGTACCCTCATATCTCTTTTGTACACGTTTTAATAAATATCTTGGCAGGCCTTTTGATGAAAAAGAAAACCATGCAAAATAATGGCTTATGAGAGCAAATGAATTGTGACTTGCAATTGTGAGCAGTCATGCAAAAAGTGACTCTCCTGCTGCTTCACCTCTGATTAGAGGATTGGAAAAAAAAAAAAATACTAACAAATATTGTTGCTTCAAAGCACCGTTTTGGGATATTACTTTCATCACATTCCATACAAATAAAATTTATAAATAGTCTTGGTGTGTGGTTTTCTTGGATGTAACACTACTAAGGCGTCTTCAGGCAAATTAGAAAAGGACTTGCAGACAATGACAAAATATTCTTACTTCAGTTGTGAGTGGTGAAGAGGTTTAGGGATGCTCAGTGTTCTCCTTGTCTGACACTTCACCCCTTCGGTCTCAAGAAGAAAGCAAGTCAACTTTCATGTTTTTGGGGAAACTGAGCCTAAGTCTCTTGACCCTGGGTTGTGAATTGCAGAAGTTGAATTCGTTTTGAACCCTAGTTAGAAAATTTCTCTTGAGAATAACATGGTATACAGTAGTCCTGGTTTTATTAGAAAAGCTGCTGTAAGTGAGATTTCTTTTCTTGTAATTGCTTGGGGACCTTCATCTGATCTCTCCACTTGAAGGTAATATTGTAGGTCTTAATTGAGTAAGAGTCCAATATGATAGTTTACATAGTAAGAGTCACTTCTAGACTACCTTGGCCTTTGTCTTGGGGAAAAAATGGCTGCTACTGTCCCTGCCCTGCATGCAGATTTTGGAGCCCTCCTCACCTGGATTCTTGGCACTCCTAGCAGGAGCTCCCCTCTCAACAGATTCAGCATGGGAACAAGTATTTTAACAAGTATTTTAGTCCTTTTTGAGACGCATCACAGCCCAGGCTTCAAGCCCAAGGTTTTAAAAGAAGTAGAATAAAACAGAACTCTGCTGGCTTTCTCTCTTTTCTAGTTTGAGTTGCTTTACGAGTGTACTACTCATGGCATTTTCTAAAACTAGGGATTATCACAGAATGCCCCAAATCCTTTTGAAGCACAGATAAAAATCAGTCACAGTTCCTTACTTGAAGTAATGCTTTCACTTAGGACAATTCCAGGTGTTGCAGAGTCCTGGGAAGAGAGAAATCTGAGGCATTTTGGTATTATTTCTGAAGAAGATTGGGGATAATCAAAGAAATACACATGGGAAGAGAGCAAGTACAGGTGTAAAGAAGGCTAAAATAGTACTTAAAAACAGCATCTGTCCTACATTCTAAAGACTAGCCTGGTGTATAAGAACAGGGCAGCGTGGAAGAGTGAAGGTTTCTGTTATCCATCAATGCTATCAGGAAGGAAATTCTTGAGTGATTCTGTGCTGGAAAGGAGTCTTCACATGCATGAAATCATCTGTTTAAGCTTAGCAACTGAGAGCTTTTGGTGTCTACTGTCAATTATATAAGAAGGTGCTGTAAAACCCTGCTGTTGCCAGCTTTGATCCCCACTGGTGCTAAATGTAGCAGCGTTGGTAATCTGCTGTTGCTACTAGAAACACTTATTTTTCCCCAAAGAAAAGTCCATGTATTTATTGATGAGACTGCAGAGTTGTTTTTTTTTGTTTGTTTTTTGTTTTTGTGATTTACAGTTAGCTTTTGTCTTTCTGTCTCTAAACTCTCTGTGGCTAGGAAGACAGAAAAAAATGGTTGCAGGTGGCTGGTATCCTCTGCATGCCCAGCCTCAGAAGCAAGTTCATAGCCCTGACTGTTCAGTACTCATAAGTAAGCTCCAGGACACCAAAAAGGTGTTTCCCTAAAGGGAACCTTTACCTCAATTGAGAACCCTTGTGTCTGTTTATATAATTTTGTGCTTCCTATTGCTAGAGCCGAGTCATTAGTGCTGATGCTTTTCCCAGGAACCCCTTTGGAAAAATGCAGCAGCACCTGGTAGTTTAGGGAATCATCACTGTTCCTGGATCTTCAACTCCAGTCCCTCTTTGTGACTTCTTACCATGCTTATTAATAAAAGCACACACCCTGATTTAAAATAGAAAGTGATTTGTGGGCATTTTTTTCATTCATCTTTTTTTTTTCCTTTGACTTGCCTTCCTTTGCTCACTCACATTAAACTTCAGGAAGGCTGTTTAGAGAAGCAAATAATAAACATATCTTAGTTCTCAACATCAGGCAAAATTTGAAACTTCTTCAAAATGCTTCCATCCATGTTATTAACCAGCCTTGTATGAACTGTTGGGATGGAGTCAACAGGGGCAAATATCCTTCTTGGAAGGCAACGCAGGTCACAGAAGAGTGTTTGCTGCTGCATGGGCATTTCTCACGCTTTGCTGCATCTTTATACTTTTAATGACATCTGTGGGGACCATAAGCATCATATCAGTACTCGTCTGTGAATTCAGATCTTCAGTACTGTAACAATTTATTAGCATAGGAGAGCGTGCTGAGAAAAGCAGAGAAGCAGTGAGTGAACAACCTTTGAAGCTTGCCATCTTTCTCTGCTGTTCCACGTTAAGCAGCAGAACAAGACAGTTGAAAGCATTGCTGACTTGTGGCCAAATCCTAGAAATCTTCTTCAGCAACAATATTTTGGCTTTTGCAGCTTTTATGGAAAAGATAAGTTGTCTGGATAAGGCTAGAGTCTCTGTACACTTATCAAGGAGTGCCACGCTGCTCTCCATCAAAGAGCTAGCACAAGTTTGGTGATGTCATGAGCACGAGTGCTCAGCCAGATTTCTTCAGTGACCTACCTTTGCTTTGATCTGAAGGATTTTGCATTCCCCCAGGATTTGTCAGGATGACAATGAAGCATTACTGCATTTCTTTTAATGAGATCTGCAGTAACAATCCAGACAAATATAAACGCCGTCTGCAAATTTAGATGAAATCTTGTCTGAGAATTACACATTGCCTCCTGGGAAAAATATTTTAGTGGAAAGAACATACAGTGTATTTCTGCCGATCTCTTTGATCCCACTGATGTTCAAGACACCCAGTGTTTCTCCCCCTCTTTGAGGACATGGGATGCTGTGTGCAGTACCATGGTATGGTGCACTGGTTGAGGTACTGCTACGGGTGCCTGGTGAGTGCGGGAGTCTTTTTGCCAAGGCAGAACTGATGATAAAATCACTAATAATCAATATAAAATTTGCACGTTCAGTATTCAGGCTCGTATCTTTCCTTTTTGATTTCAACTTAATGGAATATTGTTTAGTTCTTTCTCTGGTGTGAAAGGCCTTAAAGCGAGAAAGGTGGGCAGCACTTTTCAGTATCTAGAAAACCTATCTTTGATCCTATTTCTTCAGGCTTACAGTGTTTGAGAAGGGGCAGCTGGGGGTTGAAGAAATAAAAATCATCATTTAATTAGAAGAAAAATAAGGACTTCTTAAAAGAAGGTTTTCTCCCTCTTACTTCTTTTGGGAAGGAAGAACTTTTAGCAAACAGATGGAAAATTTTGGAAATGAATCAGACAGCATAGCATCACTTATCAAACCTGCAAAGAAGAATCATTGTATGAGGATATATCATTCGGAAAGCTGATTAAAATTCTCCATGCAATCTCTGTACATCTCCAAATTTCATATGGATTTCTTGCAGCCTTGGTGGATGGTTTGAAATATTCTCTTCTGAACTGCCCAAAATCTCAGTCCTGAGCAGTAAGGGAAAAAAGTGCACTGCAGCAGCGTGAAAGGGGCAAAATAACAGCTTTGCATCTGTTCACAAAACAAGTAAGAATTGAATCATCTGCTCGTGTAACTGTATCATAACCTTTGTAGCTCATAACTGTACATTTTAGCCCTACATTTTCTATGTAGATTTCATCTTGTTTTATGTGGAATAATAAGAAAAAGCACTATCAGTGTATGTATGCAATGTCTTTACCCTTGTACACTGCATGTTCTGCACATCACCTCTGCAAGAGGGAAGAGGAAAAACATGGCAGTTTAATTCTGTGACGTGTCCTAACATTGCAGTTTGTTCTATACATTAACTTGTAATAAGACTCCTCCTTTACTACAGTTTTTGCAGAATCAGTGCTTCACCGAGCTGCTGAATAAAGCTTTAAAGCCTGCACTGTGCTGCTTGACTCTAGCAACTGTAGGTACTGTATTAGTATTTGTGCCCTGTGGTGTGTTGGGTCATTCACTGCCAGTTCAGAGAAGCAAGTTGTGTTCTGAGCTGACGTGCTATGTGTTGTCAGGGTTCCTGGGTTCATCCTGGCTGCATATAATGCAGATGGATTGGAGAAAATGAAGGGAATATCCCCTCAGTTCAGTTATTTTGGCTCAGCTTCCAGGACATGGAGTAGTAGGAGTTAAAAAACTGCTGGTGTGGTTGCTTTTGTCTTAGGCTGGATTTTTAAGTCTTGAGTACTGATCCACTTTATGTGGCATCTTTCGGCCGTATCTGCCCAACTATGGAAAAAATGTACTTGTAATTCATCCTAACAAGTTTAGAAATGATATAATGAGTACTTAATTTCAACTGGTTTTTTGTTGTTTTTTTTTTTTTTTTTTCCTCAGTAAATCCTTTTCTTTTTTATCCCTTTAAACTACTGATGAATACTGCTCATCTAAAAATGATTCTTCAGTAATGGCTTGTTTCAAGACCGCTTCTTTTGCAGCCCATATAATAATTTTATCCCATTGCTCTTATGGCAGTGACAGATGATGATTTCTTCTTTTTATTTACACTGCTTACTGATATAACAAAGACCCTTTTTCTTATGTTGAAGCTTCAAAGCCCTAGGTGTGCTCGAAAAACATACTACATTTATGGTCATTTTTCCTCATTTTTTATCATTAGAACTATGATCCCTTTTCTGTATAATGTTATTTCTGAAAGATATGAAAGGAAGAAAAAATGGTCTGCTTTGAATGAGACCAGAGAGGCTGTTTTCTAGTGAATATTAGTGTCAGAACTACTGTGTGCTTGAGTTGCTTTTGCAAAATCGAGCAGCTGAGTTGTATGTAGGATAACAGAACAAACAACACACTTCTTAAGTGTTAGCCTGATATTGCTGAACAAGATGTGAGCATCTTAAGAAGACTTGCTGCAAAACATAGGCCAAAGTGAGCTTGTTAATACCATAGCAAGTGGTCTAAGATTTTTTTTCTCCTGATAGAACTTGTTTAAAATTGGCCAAATTCCTCACATAGCTGAGTTCATGTTAGTGAATTCTGTCTCTTCTCTTTCCTGACCTTCTCAGTCATATTGCCTTGTTTTGGAAAGGAGAAATTCCAAGGTGAGTGTGGTCTAGATTCCACTGCTGTGAGGGTGACAAGCTCAGGCAAGCTTTCTTAATTAGGTTTTCTGCCAAAAATCTGGGAAATGTGTTTTCAACTGTGGAACATTCCCAATCATAACTAGGTGGCTTTTCTTCAGATTCACTGAAGAAAGCATAAAAAGTTTCACGTTTCATATTGAAAGAAATGTGTTCATTTTTCATGTCCATCAGAAGGCCCCTGCACATCTTTCTAGTCCGTGTAATTTCGGCTGAAGTCACTGGCCTGAATTTAATAATTGCAGCCTAACCTTTATAAATATTCTTAATAGGTGAGAGAGAGTCTCCTGGCATGAGGTATGTAGGGAAAAGTTGAGATCTGGAGATTCATAAGACCATATATATTCCTATTTTCTTTAAAAGTGTCTTTTTCTTTGCCTGTAGGCACCATTAAACAATGCAGAATGAGAAAGAAGTGAGAAAACGGGAGGGGAAAAGTCATTGTATCTTATCTCCAATGCTATAAATGTTACTTAAAGGAGAGACAGACATTTTTCACTCCGGCTTCAAAATAAGCCAGCAGGATTTCAGAGAAGAATTTGCTTGACTAAATGATTAGAAAGCCAAGGATAGACTTTCACCTCTTATCTACCTGCCTGCCACTCCAAAAGCAGATTTCAAGAAGGAAGAAAGACTGAAAACTTCCCTGTGCCTGGGAGAGTAACTTTTGTAGTGGTTTAAGGCATCAGAAAAAAATGTAATTGCAGTGTTACAGAAATTAGACTGAGGATTGCTTTTTACTTGAAAAGTGCTCTTTGGTGATGTGTGAAGTCAGTGTGTTTGTATCTGTGTGTTTCCATTGTATATTAGTATCTGGTTTTATGGCCAGTACTCTATTCAATGCAAAAGTACTTCCCAAAAGTTGAAGGAGGCAAGCTAGCAGAACTTGTCACGCAGAGTCCCATGCTTTTCTGGTACGTAAGGAAAAAATTAGGATGCTTTGGTGAAGATCTTGGAAAACAGTCAATTTCCTGAGTGTGCTGGGGCCTTTAACTGCAGGGGTCAGAAAAGAATATTTTGTGAGAAATCTCCGTGGAGACAGATGGACAGACATCAGAGTGAAATGAGGGTGGCACAAAGCCCTGAGAGATGGCTGAGGTGTAAACCAGGTTTGACTGGGCAACTGCAACCCATCTCTATGACAGTGGAGAGCCATCATCTTTTGTAGATCAGCCCTGGCCTAACAGGAGAGCGTGGCTGCCTGAAGGACCAGAGACACGATGGAGGGCTGTTTGGTATTGATGTGAGCTCTCAGTATGTGTTTGTGTTCAGGCCTAGCTTGTACCAGGGATGTTGCTGCATCCTTCATCAAATTTACTATTCAGATTAAAGAAAAAGAAAGAAATTCTTACATTTTTATCTAAGCATTTTTGAGGTTTGGTTAAACCACAGGAAGAAATCTGCTTTTTGTCCCACCTGTAAACATTCAGTGGAGGAGCTCAAAGTCTGAAATGTCTGTCAGGAAACGTGTGTTATGCTGAGCCCTTCAAATTTCTTACAAAATGCACTGTGTAAGAAAGTGATGGGAATCTATTAGCCAGGTGATCAAGTATCTAGATCCTTAAAGCTTTCGGCTCTCAGGATTTAGTGAAGTTTATAGAGCTGTAGATTTTCCTTCATATCTGAGTGACACAAGCAACTTGTAGCAGGATGTCCACAGCACCTAGGAGCTACGTTCACATATTGATACTGCAGACAATGAGAGAGTTATAATTGCATTTTTTTTTCCACATTACTCAAACGTCTCTATCTTGGTAAAGCAGGAAAGTTGTTTATTTCTTGAATTTTGAGCATTTGTTAGCAATTCTCCTTGAACAAGCAGATGTCTTCCAATGCTTCCCAGCACCTTTGGCATTGCTCATACTGTGGCCTTCAGTACTCAAAATATCTTTGATTCCCTCAGTCACAAAGAAACTTATTGCCTGCAAATCTGCTGATGAGCAATGATAAATGTTTCTTGCACTGTTTTTTTTTTTTTTGTTTGTTTGTTTGTTTGTTTTTTCCCCCCCGGTAAGTTTTGTCTGCTTATAGCCTTCCTCCCTTTGACAGGGAGATTTTTGCTGTTTGGTTTTTATAGGTTTGTTTTTCTCATCTAAATACTTACAGCTGTGCTGAGGTTGGTAGATCAATATTTATTTTTAACCACCTGAGTGCTCCTAGTTTGTAGGCTGATGCACAACACTAAAAATGGCAGGGCACTGCTGGGAAGTAAAAATTATGAGTGAAAGCCATTACAAGGGAGGTATAATTTTGGACAAATTAGGGTAATTAAGTTTGCTGTGGGGAAATAAGTTAAAGGTGCTTTTGTCTAATCCATGCATTGAAAGAAGTTTGTCTTTTTTGCCCAGATCTCACTTCTTCAGTGTAGCAGGCTGTTACTCTTACAAGCTTCCTATATGACAAGCCATAATTACACACAGCACGTTATGTGATGGAATGAGGCTGCAGTCGGTTTCCTCATTTTCAGATGATGTGCTGTTGGAACTTCAGCTTGGGGTCAATTATTTGGTTGCTGTGGCTGCAGTTTGCTTACACAGAAGAGCACTAATACACATGGAATAATTTCAGAGTAATTTGCTGTTAGGCAATCAAAAAATATTGTGAAGAAAAGCTGTTTTTTTCCATATTCTTCACAATATTCTCTTGGTTAGGGATCCTGCCTTGCACCCTGTTTGAAATTGGGTTGTATTCATGCTGCTTGCTGGTGAGCAGTCCCACACAGGGTTGGGCTACTGTGCATTCTGCATTTTTGGCTGGGACTGAGCAGAGCTTTCTGAGATTCATTCTATTTGGAGAGCTTGGGAGGCAGATCAGAGCAGGGGAAGCTGCTTGGGGTGCCAGGAGCAGTGCGGCTGTGTTAGCGCATGGCTGCAATTGAGCCAGCTCAGACACTGTGGACAACATAGATGCATTTTCAGCTCCTGAGCATGCTGAATCAGTCTGCAGGGAACTGTCTGGCTGTCTTTGTTGACTGAATGATGTGTATGGGTGTTCCATCATGTGTTTACTCCACTGGTGCATCTCTGACCTATATCAGTAAGTGTGAAACAGTTAACTTGTCTAGGAAAACAACATTGCGTTGATTTATTTCCAAGGCTGCCTTCTTTTTCCAGATATTACTCTTGATACCTGGGTGTTTTCACTCTCTCACATGGTTATGCTCTTATAGTGGGTCACATCTCAGGGAAACTCCTCAAGGAAATCAGGGCAGGATGGTTGGTACTGCCATCTCTGTGTGGGGATGGCACTTCCATCTCTGCTGCTTTTAATCCCTTCACATGACTTGCAGAAAGGAAATGGCACCAGTGAACTCACCAACCAAGACAAAAATCAGTAGGAGAGAAATGTAAGTTCAGAGAGTTCTTACAATGCAGCATCATTAATTTTACACAGCTTCCTATGCTCTTCAATCACAAGAAGCATAGTGGGTAGCAGTGGAAGAAAGCAGTTACTGAATTACAGATCTTGGTGTGGTAGCTTCATGGGGTGTGATAGAGCAGTGGAAAAGAGTGCTGCAATTTAAACACAGTAAATGCTTATGATAATATTTTTACAGCTCTCTAGCGTAGATTCTGCTGCCTGAGAAACAATAACACATCTTGTTCTAGAAGTTTTTAATCAAAAGGAAAGATATCTGAAAATTTCAGACAGTAATGGGAAATCCAAGGGTTATATTGTTTTATATGGTTTCTAAGTAACAAAGTCTTGAGCCTACAAATCTTGGAGGCAACACGGTCTTGTACACATAAGATATCTGCTCTTGACAATAGGCAATGGCCATATGCCCTCATGGTATTTAACATCCTGCAGATAAAAGCCAAAACTGCAAAGAGGCAGCTTAATTAGATATTGTTGAGTAAAACTGTCCTCATATGGAGAGATCTATGAAGAGCTTAACGTGGAAGAATGACAAAATTAATCAGTTTCTGTGTGCTGTTAATGGTTCCTGTGCTTGAAAATGGATGGAAACTTTTAACTAAAGGCTTTAAGTAAGTACTGACCTTTACTGTGTTTTTCAGCCAATTAAGTTATTCCTTCCATACGTGTTCTAGGTTCAGCTGGAAATGAGATTCTTCTCTACATTTACTTTCATGGCAGCACGTGGCATAGTGGTATTATAACGCCTTGTGTTGTTTTCTTATGGTGCTATTGATTCCGAGTAACCTTGATATTCACTTCAAGGTCTTGGTTAATTTTCTAAACACAACAATTACCCAACAATTTAAGCTTCTTCACCAAATTTGGTAAAATCTGCCTTTTCACTGCCGGAGGACATAAAGCAAGTGTGACCCACTTGCTGTTTCCCTGTACTAATTTAGAAATGGAACTGAAAATGCCATGGGCAAAGTGGGGTTTCTTGCAGTGCTGTATGTATTTCATTAACTTCTTCAGTTGTCTTAGCAATGCAGAGGCAAAGTGATGGCTGACCTTTGATTAACATTCAAGCTTCTAAAAAGATAAATGAAATATTTAAAGGGATGATTAGTAGAGTTGCCAATTCACACAAGCCTAACTCCGGTATGCTTCAGGGAATCCTTTGAATTACTGTTCATGGAAGTGAAGGAAACACTTCGTGGCAGATGCAGAGAGAATTTCCTATGTGGAAAGGATAAAACTTAATTCAACTACTCGCTGAAAAGAGATCTTTAGGGAGTCAGAGGACATCCTCTGCAATTGCCAGGTGTGGAATTTCTGAGAACTAATGTAAATCATTAGATTTCTTTAATTAATGTCAATTACATGATCGTTGGTGGTTTTGAACTGGTGTAACTATCTGGAATTAAATGCCATGCTGGCTTCTTACTGGTGCATTTGTTCAAGGAATGCTGTAACAGGATGCACAGAAAGTGGGAGTTGTAGGTTTAGGATCAGTCAGTAAAACAGCACATCTGGGATGGCCATAACTTCTTCTAAAGACAGAGTTAAACATTTTTGAAGTATCAAAAAATCAGGTAAGGGAGGGATGCAAGTTTGAAGCGTTAACATTTTTGTCTGTTACTGTGGTAATTACTGAAAATTAATCATCTCTTCTGTGTGATATTGTTGATAAAAGCTGGCAATTAATGGCAGTCAGTGTTTCCCATATGAAAGAAAGTAAATGAGGAGTGAATCAGCTGTAGTCCTGCTCCCTTCCCTCCCTCTCCCTCTGTTTCTCTTCCCTCTGCCTCCAGCAATATGCACAGCAGGCACTTATTTCATTGGATTCTGACAAGCTTCATCGTGCTACTTAACCTCCCTTCACAGAAAGTCCTTTGCAAATAACAAGCATATGGGTGTCACTTTGGGCACAATTCACATCCAGAGTCTTGATATGAGTGTGAGAACTATGGTTCAGATGCTCATATTTGGTTTTGCGTGTAGCTGTATAATTTCATTAACAAAGCGCTCCTAGAATTTCTATCTGCAGATACTGTGACCGTGTTTATGAATTCATCAGTCTGTACACCATGCGAGTGGATATAAATCCATTTGTTCTACTCACGACAGAATGCTAGGTGATATCAGTCGTGACTCACCAGCAGCTTTTACGTCCATGCAGTTGCTGGTGCATGCATGCTGTGAAGACGGCCAGCTGGGTAAGGTACAGCCACAGTGATATGTAGGAAAGCCCTCAGTCATATCCCTGCTTCTTTGGTCCATTTCTGTTTCTTATTGCCCTGCTACAAATCATTTTTTCCGAATAATTCTTTTGAAATGCACTCCAGGCAACTTTCTATGCTTCCCATAGTTTTCAATTTAGTAATTTACCAAGAAACCTCATGCTGAAACTTGTCCTTTCAGCCAAAAGTCCCTAATATGTACAACTGTTTGGATGAACCCAGTAATTACAGAAGATAACCTCAGCTATTTCACATCATCTTCTCCTACTGATTTTCCTATGTGCAGTGTCTCTATGAAGTTGTTAGGTGAATAATCCTAAATGAATGTCAGTCCAGTCTATTGTTTCCATTCTAATTCTATTCTAATTGTGTAAGGCAGGTGGGGATTGTGTAATGAGGTGGAGATATGCAGTGGGATTTTGATTACTGGAAGTCAACAGTAAATCTCTTATTGATGTTAAAGCAGTGTTTTTCTAGAGCTTATTAAATGGCTTGGTTTTTGTTTTTTTTTTCAAATAAATGGAAATAAATGAGAATCTTTCTAAATATTTTTGGTATCAGATTGCACTGGTGATTATTACATTTCATGAGATATAAAAGTCCTGAGACTTAAGAAATGTTGGGACTTTTTCCTAGTGAAACAATGAATATTAGGTCAAGATATGCAAATGTTTATAATTCCCTGCAGAAAAGTTTCAGGCACCCATCCACAAGGTAGAAGGAAGCGCATTGTGTGTTAATCTAGACAAGTGAAGAGTAGCAAATGGGACATTTGATGTAAATACTTATTAATTTCAGCATGTGGACAATTCTAATGGATGTTGCATGTATTTGTAGCTAATTATCTGGGGTGCCAAGGAAGAAGTTTACCCTGCAAGGGATACTTGAAGCCCTGCTGTGCACTCAGCTGTTCTTGCAGTGAAGTTACGGATCAGATCAAGTATCCTCAAAGCTGTGTCTTCTGCTTTATGGCTTTCCAGAAAACACTCTGATAAGGTTGGTGATAAGGTTGGTAGGGAGGGATTATACTTTTTCACCTCAGGGCTTTGGATGTGTTGTGGTTTTTTTTTGTTACTGAAGGGCTATTCCTTGTCACTGGTGGTGGCTTCCCATTGCTGAATGTTGTAAATCATCCCTTGAAGGTTTCCATCCAGCGTGTGCCCTTTCTAAATGTGGTCAGGTAAGTGGAAGGTAGTGCTAGGTAAACTATTACAGCTAGGTAATGCTGTACCTGCTCAGTCTATCCCAGAATATGCTTTCTGGTGGGCTGCCTTGTAACAAGTATGTGGTATTAAAAATGAAGCAAAGACAGCAGTGATCCTGAGATTGGTCCATACCTCACTGGAGAGGAAGCTTGTGCACCTCTCTTCATCCTGATGCACAGCAGGAATAGGGAGTGGGATGCCCTGTGTGTGCAGGGAAATCTTGATTTGAAGTGACTTCAGTTCCGTAGCTTTCTCTAATAAAGAAAAGGGGAAATAAGCTTATACTCCCTAAGACATAAGAGATGATGACTAAGAAATTGTCTCTTGGTGAATAAAGTCACTATAAAATATAACCTGAAAACAGAAATCTACAGTTAAAATGACTTAAAATTGCACTGCTGTGGTGAAGTTTCAAGTACCAAATTATCATTTGTTTCCATTACCAGTTGCAACTCCTGTACTTTACATTATAATTGCATGAAAGTGCTATTAATCAGAGCCCAGATGTTCCTTCTGATATTATTTGTTATATAGAAGGAAAATATTACCTGTTTTTGTTAGAAAACATTAGAGATAAATCAAATACTGATGCTTGCATTTAAATGCTGTTGATACATGTATGATGCATTTTCCCTCTCCCTCACCTCCCCTCTTGCTTCTAGAATGATATTTTGCAGTCTGTGTGAAACCCAGCTTTCCTGGATGCTCAGCCTCAAAAAAAAAAAAAAAAAAAAAAAAAGCAAATAGGCTTGTTTTGGCTGCTCAGGTCCTTGTCCAGCAGAGACTTTTAGTATGTCTGAAGAAAGGTATCCCATGGTGTGCGGGCCCTGTTGGTTTAACCAACCTCAGAGCTCTCTCTGGGGCACTGGCATTTCTGATTAATCTTTTTACTTGCTGATAAACTTGTATCTTGCTAAACAAGCAAGGACAAACACTTTTTTTTCTTCCTCCTCTTCAGTCACTCATGTTTTCGAGTGTGAGGTATGGTGCATTAACAGGCATGCATGATGCAAATGACTCTGGGATAAATGTAGGTAATTGCTGGCTCTTGAAAGAGACCAGATATGATGGAAATCAATTTGGAGTGACTGATTTCCATTTTGTTTGTCTTAGTCATATCCTGACACTCTTACACTGAATCTGTTAATATGCTCTTGATTGTAATGCATTTTCAAATAGTTTGAAAGGTGACCCTGCTGCAATAATTATTTGCTGTTAATATTAAACTTCTCTAGAGACATCGTATTACTGCACAGTTATCAAAAGCAACCACCTGTATTCTGACTCTGAGAAACTCAAACACAATTGAACTTTCCCATAGATGTAACTGCCCGCTTTATATTGCTGACCTCAGTGCTGTTAATTACGGTGATTAATTCTGCTTAGCTAAGGATGTACACCTGTAGGTTGTGAAACTCATTCTGCTCTCAGTGCTCTGATATCCCCTTAGAAGGGGAAAAAAATCCTCCTTTCAGCCTTAAGTCCTTTTTCCTCGTTTTCACTGGTAAAAAATGATTTTTCAAGCATGCAAATTTGTGTGCAGTGTTTTTAAAGCTGACATGTTGGTGGAGACCTTCCCTTTCTCATGCACGGCTTGCTCTGCGTAGCCATGGGATAGAAGAGTCACTCTGGGTTAGAGGCAGTGAGCAGCTATAATGAATGGACACGTGCATATTCAACACATTATGTGGGGGAAGTCAGAGGGATGGGATGACAACGCTGTGTGGCTCTGGCACCAACCCCTGGGAAACTGCTGGTGGCAACACAGTCTCTGCAAATTACTTCTGGTATCGAAAAAGTGACAAAATGGCCCATAACAATTTGGTAAGCTTTGTCTCTGACTGCCAATAGATAGCATCTCACTAAACTCTTCTTTGTGAGTGCCCAGAGGATGTAAGGGAAAAAGCAGTGTTAAAAGAAGATAGAAAAGTTCCATTTGTCCCAAGTGTTTTGGCTGTTTGTACCTATCTCCCCCTGCACATGCATTGCTCTGGGAAATACCCATCACCCCGACAGGGAGACCAGGATAGCTTACTCTGTTAAACTCAGCTTTAGCTCATACCTGTTAATGTGTAAACTCAGTTTTGGTCAAGCCTAACACTGAATCACACCTCTATGTAGCTCACAGGCTGATGTGAAGTCAGTTCCTCCTTTCTTCCTGTTGTGGTTGGTTACTTGCAAATGCTATCCTTCCCACACAGCGTGGGCTTCCTCTGGACTGTGTGTGCATGGGCTGTAGTGGGAACTGCAGAGCTGTGATGGCACTTGGGAGCTGTATCTCATCTTGTCCCAAGGGGCTTGGCTAAATATGTATTTATACATTAAGAAACATAACTTTGAATTCAATGAAACAAGAGATTTGTGTTTGTTCATGTTTTGCTTTAGTTCAAAAATGACATTTTTTTTGTTTTGTTTTTTCCCCAAGAAGGAAACTATAATAAGAGTTAGTGTTGCAGGGAAAAGGAGCAAGAGCTTCAAATCTCTGGTGGAACAGCTGAATCTGGGTCTTGAGTGATCTCCACTTGAACGCTTAAAGGTTCACAGCACCAATTAACTATTCCATTTGATAGCTAAAGGCTTAATTAAATAGTAGTATGCTGCTAGAAAAACTTCAGGATGTGAAGCAACTGCTGCTTTTTGTGGGTTTTCTTTTGATAGAAATTGAAAAGGAATTGCATGGAGGGGGAGGACCCAAATGGGTGCAGTGTCTCACTGGGAAAACAAGGGCTGCAAGTCCTCTTTTAAACTTCCAGGGGAAGGTACAGCCCAAAAACAATGGCTTTAAAATGGCATTGAAAAGTCAATTCATTTTATGGCAAAACAGTTAAGTGCATTTTGATCTGCGGAACTGTGAGAATCAAATGTTGTTTCTGCATTAGAATTGGATAATATATATTTTTATTTCATGATCTCCACTGTCATAGTTCTTTCTGGGAGTCTTTCTGCTTAACTTGGGGAAGATCCCTCATAGTTTACATCACTTATCGTCTAGATAACCCTTCCCAGGGACGCACACTCTGTATATAGGTGTATATATGTATATTTTGTCATACACACTGCAAGAATATCCTGCACCAGATCAAACCATAGAACAAGTCATGGCATGCCCGAGGAAGCACCTGAAGAGACATCGGAAGGCCTGACATCATCCCCCACTACGGTTATCCTTGTTTAACGAAGACTTGGAAGCAAATCACCATATCAATACGACAAGAAGAGCACTGAGACATCTTGGAAACGACAGGATGGCGACACCAGATAACAAACAAATTAACAACTAAATAACAAATGTAAATCCTCTGATAAGATTGTGAACCTGGAGTACCCAGCCAGTGGGGAAACAGGGGAGAGGGGGGAGACAAGGGGGAGAAAACAGGGTATAAAGGCTGTCATGTTGTGTCCATAGGTGCGCTCCTGCTTGCGGGACGCCCGCCATTGCAATCGCGAATAAAATCTGCTTTTATCAGAGATACCGTCCTGACGAAATTATTTGGATATTTCCAACAATTTGGGGGCTCGTCCGGGATTATTATTGCCTCTTTGGGTGTCTCCCTACTGCCCTGGACAGGATAGGTGCACCCCGCTGATTTCAGCGGTCCTGTCTGAGTGGTGAGGTGACTCCTTGGGACGGCCGATAAGAAACCGAGACTGTTAGATAAAGGACGGATTCTGTAAAAGCCAAGGGGCAGGTAGGCACGGGTGTTGGCCATTGCGACCCGGTAACTTCGTGCACGGACCAAGGTAAGAGAGTTTAATTCTTGCCTTGGGGGTCGGTTGAGACTCTTGAGTGTGTGTATGTGTGAGACGCACTTCAGTGCGAAGCGAGTGCGGAGTCCCGACCTGCGGTTCCGTTGTCCCGCGAGGGGCACGGCCAGGGACGGACGAAGCGGCTGTGTTGGTGGAAGGAAGAGTCTCGGGAGGGAGCTGTTGGTGTACGGTACCCTGTGCACTTGACGAAGTGGCAGCAGTACACCCCTATTTGAATCCGAGAATCGGAGTAAGGTACTCCGGAGGGATTGGCCCTAAATCCGAGAGTCGGAGTGTGGTGACCTGTGGGCTGGGTAGTTCACAGTAGCACTCCGGAGGGATGGGGAATAGGAGCTCCCGAGAGCAGGGGAAAAAAGGTCCCCTGGTTTGTGCCTAAAGAAGCCCCTTACGAAAATGTTTCAGAATTGGAAAGACGGTCCCAAGACCAGGGACAAGGATAAGAAAAAGATGCTTAAATATTGTATACAGATATGGCCTAGAGAGCCAATACAGGGAAAATAAATATTCTGGCCAGAATATGGATCTGACAAAGATTGGGTGTGTCAGATTCTGAATTCGTATGTAAAGAATAAAACCCTCTTTTCAAAGGAGGAATCAGACTACGCTGCTTGCTGGATTCAAGAAGCCAGTCTGTTATTAGTGAGAAAAGGTCCGGACCAGGAAGGGGAGGAAATATGAAAGAGAACCAGAAAGATCATAAATGGGACCCCTTAGACAACTTCTCTCCCCCCTTTCAATTTCAAAAGCACTGCAAGTGGCAGTGATCTCTACAGACTAAGAGAGCGGCCGTGCTGCTGATCTGTGCAGGGTCCTGGAGAGAGGATGCACATTCTACTACTGAGGGAGTTGGAGCAATGTGAATGGGACCTGGAGAATTTTCCTTTCTCTAACACTAACCTTACTAATACTTCACTTTATCCTCTTAGGGCAGTCTCCTTAGGTCAAAGGGAAATAGGGTATGCTAATGTCTGTTGTTTTTATGAGAAGAAAAGTTAGGAGTTTCAAGAATTCCTTAATTGAGGATTCTGTAAGTGTAGCAGAACAATTAGATCAATTTCTAGGGCCTAATTTCATGGCTGGAAATGATGTTATCACTGATATGTTGTTTATTGGAGAAGGAGGTGGGCACCTATGCAAGTATGGGAAAGGAATACAGAGGGAAGATTGGGCTCTGGAGGGAGGCAGAGAGAGAAAGGATCCTGAGGATAAATTGTATTGATTATTGTCACTGTCTTTGTGATTGTTAAATGTTTATGTTGTGAAAGTGTTATGTTGTGTTATGATATGTCATGTACGAGGCTGTTGTGATACAAGGAGGTCTAAAGTGATACTGAGAAGACCCCCTGGGTTGTATTTTGGCTCAGTGGAGAAAACATTGCTGGTGAGCCAGGGAGAATATTGAATAAGAAACCGGGAACATAAATGGAGTAACGGGGTCAGTTTTATAGTTAAGTACTCTAATCATGAGACCAAGTGCTGGGTATTTGTGGAAGTTGAGGAATTGTATTGTAACTTTTAATGGTATGTGGAAATGCAACTTTTAATGGTATGTGGAAAAGCAGTTGTTAACGGTATGTGGAAAAGCAGTTGTTAACGGTATGTGGAAATGTAGTTGAGGTATAAATAGTGGAATTGTGGAAAAACAAACAAACAAACAACAAAAACGGCAAGAGAAAAAAAAAAAAAAAGGGTTAAGGAAAAAGTGAGTTTGGGATATTAGAGTTTGGGCCGGCACGAGAACACATCCCCCATACTACCCCCCCCCCCCCCACCGCGGCTTGTAAGAACAAAACGGAGTAGGAGAAAGAGGTGTGGGCCGGAGCCTCCCGCTGTGAATGTAAAGGGTGCATTGCTTGTGAATGGGGATGGGACGGGACATTGAAAGTGAGAATAGCCGTCATCTGCAGAGATCTCGGAAACCCGATATCCCAGTGTGAGCACTGGAAGCCTGGGGAGGGGAGGGGGTGAAACTGAAATAGTTAGTAATGTATGTGATGATGAAAGTCTAGAAAGTCTAGAAAGTGAAAAGGGTTTAGAAAAAAAAAGAAAACAAAAACAACAACAAAAAAAAACACAGGCTGAGGAAGGCAAAGTTGAGTAAAGGTATAACAGGGATGTCCTTACCAAGAAGAAGAGGTAAGGGGGAGCCTGGAAGGGCTCAGGGAGAGTTCCCCCCCGCCACTGGACCAAAAGCAGCTTGGGGAAGCAGGGTAAAGAGGTTTATTTTCTGATATGGATGCCTCTTACTCTGTGCTACATCAAGAATTATTACCTTTAGATGATTTTTTTTGTAGTTGTAGGAGTTATTGGCAAGAGAAGTTTACTTTTTTTAGGGGATCAATTAAATACAGTCTAGGAGAAGAAGTAGGAATATATAAATTCTTGTACATGCCAAGTTCTCCAAAACCATTACTTGGGCATGACATATTAGAACAGTTGAATGTAGAGATTAAATTCAGTAGAGAAAATTGGAGCTAAGTGTCAAGCAAGAGCAATTGACTGAAAATTTTTGAAAAAGTTTGGCTTTAACATAAACTGGGAAAAGCAATGTTGGTACCCCCAGAAGTTACGTAAATCGTAAGTCAGGTATACACAGGATTGCAGGCATCAGGAAAGCCTGGCAGAGCCAAAAATGCAGCCCAATAAAAGTTAAGTTAAAGATGGAAGCCAGCCCAACCTGGGTAAAGCAATTCCCTTTGAGGATAGAAGATTGTAGGAGGATAAAAGAAATAACTTTTTGAATTTTGGATTATTAATTGGATAGGAATTCAAATACAACACCCTAATCTTGCATATGAGAAATTGGATGGCAAGAGCTATAGTTAGGTAGAAGATTTGAGGGCAAATAATAAAAATGTTGAATATATACAACCCATGGTGTATATCTTTATTAATCAAGTTAAGGAATAAGTAGGTGAGGTTTAGAGCACTGAGACATCTTGGAAACGACAGGATGGCGACACCAGATAACAAACAAATTAACAACTAAATAACAAATGTAAATCCTCTGATAAGATTGTGAACCTGGAGTACCCAGCCAGTGGGGAAACAGGGGAGAGGGGGGAGACAAGGGGGAGAAAACAGGGTATAAAGGCTGTCATGTTGTGTCCATAGGTGCGCTCCTGCTTGCGGGACGCCCGCCATTGCAATCGCGAATAAAATCTGCTTTTATCAGAGATACCGTCCTGACAAAATTATTTGGATATTTCCAACAGGAACTTACACACATTTCACATTCTCATCTTGATTTGGGATGAAAACAGATACCGAGTTGTCACAGCTTGCCACAGGGTAGCAGATCTGAGCTTCAATCCATTCTGCTCACCACCCATCAGTACAGGTTTCTTACAGGCTTTATTCCACATTTCTCCTTGAGTCTATGCAAGGAAACATGATAAGTGAGGCTTAGATCTCATCGAGGAGTTAGTTTGTTTTTCCTAGTGAAAACTGCAAAGGAAGCATACTCAGAATCCCACAATATTAGGTAAAACAGATTTAAATTAGCATTATTTTTATGCGTGAAAACTCATCATTAGGTTTCCAGGAGAGTTGTAACTTTTTTTTGCAATGAAAATTAACCTTTCTCCTTCACAGTTTAAAGCCAGAGAAAATCTCATGGCAAATCACTGTAAAAAGGTCTGTTTGGGTGGTGCAGGTGGCATTGCACTTAGTACCAGTAAAAACAGAAAAGCCATGATGGTTTTCTCAGATCACTTTCTTATAATAATAAAAAAACAGTACGCAGATCACCTGGCTTCTGTTCCATTCTCCTGCAAGGGAGAGATTTGCTCTGTGATTGAGCCATTCAGCTGCTCCATGTTACAGGTTATCTGGCTGTGAAAATGGACTCTATTTACCTGCAGCGTGGCTGCATTACGGAACAACTGGATGCAAACTGAAATCTAAAGCTGCCATTGCTAATCTTCACTTTGACCCATAGAACCCATGGTGCAGCTCAGAAATACCTTGGAAAAAAAATACTGGCATTGTGTTTATAAAAAAATAAAAATAAAAAATCAGCTTTTTGTTTCAATGTTGTTTCCTTTGTGGAGAAATGTGATGCTTTCAACAGGACTGGAATTGAGAATAGAGATGGAGTTTGGTTTGAAAGTGTCTGCTTTCAGATTCTGGCTTGTCTTGGTCTAAAAAGTGCCCTTTTATTCACTCTTTGTTCTTGCATGACAAGTGTTTCTGTAGTTCATGCAGGTGTTCCTGCCTAGGCCTGGCTTTGTCAAGTAGGAGCTTTACTATAGTGGTAAAGTGAGTGAGAAAAACTGTCATTAAATGCAGCCTCACTTGCTGGTTTCTGTGCCCTGCTGTGTTAACTATTGCTGTGTGGTGTTTTGTTATGTGTGCCTTCAAACCAATACCTCTCTGGATGTTTTTATTTCTAACTCTGTGTCCCACAGCATCTCAGACTTTGTTTTTTCTGCTTCAATTGTATTAGAGATATGAGGCATTTGTGCTGCCACATTTCTTTGTACAGATTATAAATACATGCTACACAACTGGTGAAACGTGGTAGCTGTTGCTAAAAATGCATTGGGATGATGGAAAGTGGGAGTAAATAAAATGGATATTGAACTTGTAGCACCTCTTCCTTCCCTCCCCACCATTTTTATTTTTGGTGAACAGAATGTATGTCACTATATGACATATCTATGCAGATAAGAGGGCTTTCTTATGATGGTTACTCCAAACGATGTATGGTGAGGCATGAGGAAAGATGGGAACAAGTCCCTGTTGAGGAAAAATTTTGACTTAGAGTAAACAATTCTAGATCTCCAAAGTCACACTGTGGAAGTCCGATGTATTTTGTCAAGTGCCCAACATCTATCTACAGCCATGAAGAGGCAGAGGATATAAAAACTGTAGAGGAGAAAAACAGAAAAGTAGCAGCAGAAAGTGTAAAAATTAAATACATGAATTGGAAGTGATCATGAAAATGTTCTTCTCACTCACAGTCCTATACATAACTACTGTCTAGCACTTAAGCCCATCTATGTGAGTGCATTGGACATAGCCAAAACAGGCAGAGGTGAAAAGAGATGACACAATTGCTACTTCAGTAAAATTAAATTTAATTTTATTTAAATTAGTTTAATTTACTTGTACTCTCTACAAGTTCAATAGTTATTAATATCCCAGCCAAATTTGTTGCAATTTTCTACACCTGCCTCTTGTTGCTAAACTAAGAGAATACCTTGAGCTGAAGCATCAAATCCCATTCCCACTGCTTTTGTCAGTAGGAGAAAGCAACATCCGAACTCTGCTGCTGAAGTGGCTTTTTTCCAGGAGACAAATGCTACTATAGGGTATATTTGTTTCAAATAAAAGTTACTTAGAAGAACACACAAACGACTTCACCTACTGAATGAAAGATAAATTAGAATGTCTGGCTCTCCCTCTCTAAATGGATAAAGCTAGAAGAGAATAAATACAGATAAACCTGTACACACACAAACATGCTCTTATCTTTTGGAAAGTAAAACACTATGTGTACTTTCCAAAATACATTTCCATAGAGGACATCACATCTTCGTATGCATCCATGTCCATAGGCATTTCACTCATTAAAATTAGCTGCTTTTGATGAGTGATAAAAAAGAAGGGAAGTAGTCTTTCTTACTAGTTTGGGCCATCCGAAGTCATGGTGGTCAGGGAGCTAATCTCAATGATGGGCTGCCTCTTTTGTCAGAGGAGAATTCTTCAGTGGAGCTGCCTTCTTCTTTGGCATGCTCAGTAATACCTTTCCTTGCTTGTTTCTGACTGAATGGGAAGGTGCCAGATGCTTGTCAGCAGTCTGTGCTGTGGTTTGATTCAGCAGCCACTCATGAGGTTACCAAGGCCTATTGAAAACTCAGCTCTGATTTTGGAGCTGCAGGACGGGCACATACCCTTCTAGCTCTCCAGACCTTGCTGTCTGTGCTCTTTAGAAAGGATTGCTTTTACTGCCTGCTGTGGTTGTGTATTACTGTTGGTAACAGCAGGAACACAGAAGGGTCTCCTACCCCTGCGTGTCTGTTGAGCACACAAATGCTCACTTGTCATACTTCAGTCAACCTTGTATTTGGTAAGTCTGAGCCCAAGGGGTAAATTCTCTTAGTCCTTTCTGAGTCAGTGAGGGGTTAAAAGCAAAAGTAATTACTGGCAGGTGAAATTAGAGTATTTGTGCCCTTGTTATTCTCTTGCCTTTTTTGATACTTTTTTTTCTATCTATAATCCACCTATTTGGGGGAGTGGAATTGGTTTGTAAATGGCTGATCAAAGCATGGAGGGAACAACTGCTTCTCTTGGTTTCACAGCCTTACTCTTGCAAACAGACTGAACTGTTTTCAGCGGAGACATAAGTGCTCGTGTAACCTCTTTGCTTGGCAGCAGTGTGTGTACATGTGTGCAATTGCACAAGTCAGATTGCCTGCACTCCTGTAAGCCTTGTTACACTCTGCTCTGCTTCCCTGTCACCCACTCCACAGAAAAAAAAATAGGAAATAATCTCTTTTCATCTCCCTGCAGATGCTCTTGTGTAACAGTCCTACCACAGCATTTTTGTCAGTCATGGACTAAATCCAGGAATGCATTTAAGCCTGTGAGCCCCATTTAGCTTATGCTCTCGTGTGTGTACATGCTTAGATGTTTTTCTTGATTTTTCTCAGAAGAATTCAGGTCAGGAATCTCTGAAGTACTCATAAATCCTGTGTATCATCAGCAGGGGAGGGATACCCTAACCTATCTGTTCCCTGAAGCCATGAGCAGCCTCTGAAGCTTAAAGAAGTGGTATCCACAATGGCTATCTGGCCATAAAGTGATGGAAAGTAGCATAGGATGAAGATTCCAGAGGCTTCCTTTCATAGCATCGATCGAAGGCTTTTAAGGGATAAGGATCATAAAGATGTGAATTGAAATGTGAGAAAGCACTATTTATAAAAACCTATCAAATGATACTTATCAGCTATATTTGGATTAGCCTCCATTTGGATTAGTCTCAGACCATCAGGGATTACTTTCCTAAGGCAGAAACTCAGAAGGAAAAAAGCTCTTGCAATCTATCATCAAAGTTCGTGGTTTTCTTTTCACCCTGAAGTTAAATGCTGTTTCCAGCACTCCTATCCCCTCAGTGTCCTCCTGGTAAAGGTTCATTGTCCCCCAGTGAAGGTTAGGTCTTCTGGACTCCTGTCAGTGTACCAGGGAAGACATAACTGTGAAATTGGAACTGTCTTTTCTTTTCAGCATGCTAGCAAAGAAAACATGACAGGAAAGTGCTCTCACAGCCTGGGAGAAGTCATCTGCCTGACTGTGCTGCTGACAAGCTGTTGATGGCTGTAGCTCCTTTAATTTGAGATGCCATGTCGGGATGAAGAAGGGATCAAAGCCCATTTTTCACTTATTTTATGAATATAAAATCCATGTCACTGCAGTACTAGATAACAGCATCCAGTGGTAAATACTTGCAGCAGTGCTGGCATTTGGGTGTGGTACACAGTCATTTTGCTCATAATACAAACTGGACAAATCTGCCAAAAACACCTTCAGCTCACTCCAGAGTGACTTTGTGCTGGGCATTTCCTGAGAGTGCAGCACAGGACGGGATGCTCCCGTGTATGAGAGTCTCACTGCATCCCCAGCACACAGCAGATGAGTGCCTCTGGCTCAGGACAACGTTTACAAAGGGTGCAGCTCATCCTGTAGGGATCTTGGCTGAGAGTCTGACCTCAGTGCTTTGTGCTGGGGCTGGAAGTTACGATGATCTCAGTGGAATTCATGCCTTAAATCAATGCTTTATGGCATAGTGTAATATTGAAGGTACCACAACTTCATCTTGCCTGTCCTTTCGGGTTTGCATTGCATCAAACACCACAGCAGCTTCATCTCTTGACCATTACCCTGTGACTGCTGCTTTGATTGGTGAAAGCAGTCGCTGTCACACATAAAGGAAGGGTTCAGTCTCTGAGATTCTCATTTCTGGGTTTGTGTCATTGGTGCAAACTCCTTAACTATCCAAAATGACTTCCCATCTCTGCAAGCAGAAGGTGCACATGTCAACCATCTGGGAGATGTAGGAATATGACCAATTCCTCTTTCTTCCTCTGGAAAAAAACTGTCAGTTTTCATATGCTTACATTTAAACTTTCTGTTCTCAGACTTGAATTTGTATCTTATGAGTAGAAGCTACTGGCAATCATTGTGCTACTTACCAGCAGATATCTAACCACTTTCAGAAGAATGATTATAATATTGCCACTTTCCAGTTGTGGAATTATAGGCAAAGCAAGATAAAATCATAAAATCATTAGGCTTGGAAGAGACCAGTAAGATCACCAAGTCTAGCCCCAACATATTACCTCTTGTCCTCATGCTGGTAAGATCTGCTTCGTGCTGCAAACCAAGACAATGGAAAAATGTGTCAGTGAGCTTGACTCAACTTCAAATAGGGCTGTGAAATATCCATCCTCAGGTGTATTCAAGCTCAGGTGGACCAGTTGTTAGCAACCTGCTGTAGCTTGGAAGTTTGCCCTGCTTTTGGCCCGCGTTGTAACCAGATGTGCTGTAATCAGTATTGTGCTATGACTTGTTTTCAGAGACAAGAGTGAGATTCTTTTGCAGAATCCTGCTTTGATCTTCAATATGTCACGCAAGGTAAACATATCTTTTGCATTAGAGAGAGAAAATTAATCTTTTTTTGGGACGTTTTATTTTGAAACTTAACAAAGAGGAGTTGAAAATAAAGTAACAATTGCAGCCAGCTCAGTGTCAATATATTGCCTGACAGTCAGTGCAAAGCTGGTGTAATAGGTGAAGTTGGTAGGAAAGCAGTGTGACCACTGAGCAGAGCAAAAGAGCATTTATTGAAGACTCTGCACGCAGACAGAGCAAACATAGACCACATCCTGCATCTGTGAAATCCAATTGCATCGCATTTTATAGACACCCACCTAACATAATTGAGTAATTCTATTTATACAGAAATCATTCCTGCAGCTAGTTTGCTCAGTCAGGAATCTAATATCACTGGTAACCATGGCACCATGGTCTTTCGTTTATCAAACAACTCACACTTTATTCAGTGCTGGACTGTAAAAATAAGAATAATTAGAAAAGAAAAGAAAAGAAAAGAAAAGAAAAGAAAAGAAAAGAAAAGAAAAGAAAAGAAAAGAAAAGAAAAGAAAAGAAAAGAAAAGAAAAGAAAAGAAAAGAGAAGAGAAAAGAGAAGAGAAGAGAAGAAAAGAAAAACTACCACGAAATCAGATCCTTATCTTTTTGGTGGTTTGGATGCACATGTACCAGTCTGGATTTTTTGTTTCTGCACACTAAAATGTCTGTACTATACAGCTGATGGTTCACAATCATTTCAGGTGCTGTCCCATACCAACTTACCCACTCATTTCTGGTGCTGTGGGTTCCCTAGGGGCACCAAATGGTGCCAAAAGCTGTAGAAGCTCTCTGATCTGGTGAGTGACAGCCCTGCCCATGGCAGGGGGCTGGAATTAGATTTTCTTTAAGATTCCTTCTAACCTTAAGCCTGATTCTGTGGTTCTTAGCATGTCCTAATTGCTCCATTAGCAAGTTCTATGCTAACAGAGATGCACATACACTCGGCCCTTCACACATCGCGGATGGCTTGTCAGGGTTCTGCAGACTAAAGTGGATTTCTCTGCTCTGAATCCCCTGTTCTCCTTTCCTCCTGCAGGTGACATTCAAGACATCTTCCCTGGAGGTGAAAAAACAGCTCTTGAGGGGATTGGCAAACTCCTTTGTTTCTTGATTCTCCATGGTACCCTTATCAACGAACTGTCTTATGAAAAAAAGAGAGGTGATGATAGGATGGTAGATATGTTTTAAACAAAGTTCTTGGCTTTTGAAGGACTTCTTTTTTTTTTTTTAATAGAAAAAAAGGCTTTGAGAGACCAAGCTGTAATTGTGTGTAAGAGAAGACATCTCTGCCCAGATCCAACCAAGGCTTTGACTGCTTAACAACGATAGCATATCATCACTACTACCTCTGCAGATTATTCAGAATTCCTGGCCCTGCTTGGCCTCAGATGACAACCTGGGCACCATGTGAGTCTTGTCAGAATGATTCTCAGATGCCAGATGCCCCTCTTGCTTTTTGGGGGGATACTGCTGCCTCAGTGAGCAGCACTATGATGTCCATAGACTGCAGAAATTGACAGATACTGAGATGTAAACTTTTACCACTTTTGTTCTCCTGCTTGAAATGCTTTTCACAGAATCACAGAATCAGCAAGTTTGGAAAAGACCTGCAAGATCATCCAACCGTCCACCTATCACCAGTACTTCTCACTAAACCATGTCCCTCAATACAACATCCAAACATTCCTTGAACACCTCCAAGGTCAGTGACTCCACCATCTCCCTGGGCAGCCCAGTCCTGACCACTCTTTCCACTCTTTCAGATAAGTAGTAACTTCACAAAATTTGTCTCGAATAAGTCCAAATACTTTTTTTTTTTTTTTTTTTTTTTTTTTCTGTAAAGAAGCTGTGAATTGCTCATACTCAGGCTATGAACTGCACTGTTCCTGAATACACCCCTCCTTGCATTTTTGACCAAACTCAGACTGCCAGGGCAAAATAAATATTTAGGTTTAAGCTGATACTCTTACGTTCACAAAATGCCTTTTTTCTTTTTTTTTTTTTTAATGACAAAACAGCTATTTTCTTGGAACCTGTGCATCTGCTATTAGATGACAGAAATTAGATCTTCCCTGAGAATTTCCTGAAATCAAATGTTTTGTCTGAGATAAACAACTGTATTGGTGGACAACATTATACTGAAAAAAATGGGGCTTTTACTCATCTATTGGTAAAAATACTATCACCCTAGGCTTTGCCTAAACTCAAACCAGATACATATAGAGGCATTAAAATGCTGTAGAAGACAGATTTGTTTTTTAATGGGACAAGTTTTTGGGAGCTGTTAACTAGGTTATCCTGTGTACTGAAGTGTTTCTGATGGAATTACACTCATCATTCCCATATAAATACCCACTGTCTTTATGGTGATCACTTCAGAGAACAAGAAGTGTATTAATACTGATTAAGCTGCTTTATGGAAATAGAACATTTTCACAGGATTGGAAGCTGCTTTCCCAGTGACGCTGTGCTGGGTATGGGAACTAATTCAAGCTGCTTAGCATTAATGAATAAGAATTATTAAATAGAAACAATTTTTTAAAGAGGATGGTTCTGCCAACCTGCTGACATTGAACTACAACGAGATACCCATTAGCTATTTTACTGTTACCTATATAGTATTGTCGCCTGTTCTTTTCTTTTTTTTCTCTTTCCAACATTTTACCCTTTTTTAAGCCCATGAGTCAAGGAATTCCACAGTGATTGATGGCTGTTTGGGCTCATAATTCAGTAGGTCTACTGCGTGAGATTACTTTAAAGGAGGCAAAGGAAAACTGTGCTTGTTCCTAGATGGTACGAAGAATGCAAAAAGCTTTGTGTAACATTTTCCAGTGACGGTAATGAATAATGTCCATATCTCTGTCTATGTATAATACCTTCTTGTCTTGCACCACAAAACCTGGTTATGGAAGGCAATTACTCATGGACTTTACCTGAAAAGTAACTTCATTTTTTTTAAGACTTACAATAAGAAATTACCTCTAAAATATTTATTGCTATTATATTAAAAACTGCAATGTGTTTTCCCCACTGCACGTGGTTATGAGAGACCAACTAGAGGGAGATTTTCCAGGAGAGCCCTAAAGCAAATAACATGAACATCTAAGCTGTGCTTCTTTTCTGCCCTGTGTTTTAAAGACATCTGTGAAACACTGAGAAAAGAAAGAACAACAAACTTTCAGGACTAACAAATAATACTAACACTCACATAAACTGAAAAACAGTCTCAGAGAAGGCAAAGGACTTAATCAGAAGTGAAGTGTGAGCATACAGATTGAGTCAGCTGGACATGACAGCAAAGGGGCCATCACTGTGCCAATGAAGCCTAAGCCACGGATGAACGCTTGCAGGGAGCAGGAGGAGAGGGAAGCTCACACTGCTCCAAGACTGAGGTGGATCGATTCAGTAATGTTTACAACATCAGCAGGTGCTTCTCTAGAAGAAGTTGGAAGGCTTAAATAAGTTTAAAAAGCTCTTGTTAAGATCCAGTTTGCCTCTGGTAAATTATGCCCAAATGGCAGGGGGCTTCTGGACTTTTTTTCCCTAAAATTGTCATAGGTAAAAGGAAGCGTCTTTATTACGGGCCTTTGCAATTTGCTGGAGACAAACACCCAACGTGTTACTGAAGCTTGTTTTGTCACAGCCTCAATCCTGCCTCACAGAGCTTTCACTGTACAGCAACTGGTGCCCATTTCTGTGGCTGCTGTCACCATCTTGAGATTTCTATCAGTTAGTTCCAAGCAAGAAAACCGAAACTTTGCCCCAAACCTCGTAATTTGTTCTGTTGACCTCGTGTCATTCAGTGGCTTGACAACCAGCTTTAGGTGAAAGCAAACGTATTTTCAGCTGACAGCCTGGATTGGCAGTAAAAGCCAGTCTCCAAACTCTTGCAGTTCCCAGGGCCGTGAGCAACTTTACAAAACAAGAGCTGGCAGGTGCCGGGGTGCGTGCCATATTTGAGGTGTATGGGCAGCCTGAACTCAATCTCTTGTAGTGCCAATGAGGGTCACTCTTAGCAGTGCCCTTCTCGCTGCCTCCCGTGCTTTTGTCGTGCCCTCTGCCGTGCAGCTCCCTTCTCTGGGAGCACACCAGTACTGACTGGAGAGTTTCCAATTTGATCTTTGTGCGCTTCTGGTCTTTATTACTCAAAAGAAATCCTGTCAACTTTTCCTTGAATTCCTTTGCTGGAAAAAAAGTAAAGAACAGAGAGGGATTTTTCCCTCCCTTTGCTCTGCTTGGTGTTGTCTGTGATTGCCCTGTACCACCTCTTGCTATTCTGTACCAACATGTAGAATAAAATCTCTTTTGCTTAAATACCAAGGTACCTGCAGGATGGCAGAGCACAGAAATAGCAACAGATAGTTCTTTTATATTTCTGTACATATACACAAGCACAGAGGCATGAATCTTTGTGAGAACGTGATTTTCACAAGAGAACAGAACCAAAGCCGTGTTACCATGGCTTAATTATATTTAAAATAATCGATTAATTATCAACTGTAGTTAATGAGCGGAATGGGCTACTGCCACCTGAAATTATTTTCAGGGAAGCTTGAGCAGTTTTAGGCATTTTTTGCTGCTAATATGCAATTTGGGCATGGTTTTAACCATGTGTTAGGGGCCCCTCAATCTGCAGTGTTGACCTGCAGCCCAACCCAAGCAAAGCACTCCGATCTGCCCAGTTTGGGACATTGTTGGCTGCACAGAATCGACCGTGGTCTGCCAGTGAACATCCTTGGTTTCTAATGAGCTCCCATGGTTGTGATGTGGGGTTCTGTGCTCTGCTGGCTCTGTGGGTCCGCTTTCTCATTACACTGCTTTGATTTTCCCCAGTGTTGAGGCTGGTAAGAGCAGTCTGGACGCTAGGTTTGTGCTGTATGCTGTCACAGCTAGAGGGTAGGGATGGCTTGATGTGCCAGATTTGTGTCTGTTCCTCCTGCTCATTAATTAGTAAATCTGCCCTGCTGAAAATAGAATTAAATGAGACAAAACATTTTGCTAAAACTGGCATCAAACTTGAAGCAGTCACGGTTAGAGAAAGTTATGGATGTTGGAAAATGAAAATGGAATCAGGGGGTAAATGAGAGGCAAGCAGGAAGGAATGTAGATGAAGAAGGGGGGGGGGGAGGGGGGAAAGAAAAAAAGAAAAGAAAAAAACAAAAAAGAAAAAGAAGGAAAGAAAACACAAATGCCTGCATTCTGTTTTGCATGTAACATACAGGGAAGAGTTCGGCAGGGTCTCCTTCCGATGACCGGTGCCCAGAGGGAACTATCACCGCTAGAGGGAACCGCTGCATTTCACATCCACCACCGCCAGTTCGAAACGAGTGTTACCTAGCAGGGGGTCAGGGAGGCATTTTCAGAAGGGACTGGAGGCACTCAAGGTGGATTTTAAAAAGTGGATTAGTACTTAAAGATGAAAAGCAGTGATGTTCTCAAAGGAATGAAGGATCCCCATAATAGCCCAGGTGGCTGCTTTGTGTTTTTGTTCTCAAAGTATTGATCAATCTGACATGTTTCTTGTTTTCTCGGGGTTTACGCAATTAAGATATTTGGAAGTCAGCCTGCATCTAGTTACAGCTGTTCTGAGAACAGTGAGGAAGATGTAGGGATGCTTTGAGAGCGCTCAGCATTGTCCTGTTTTTTTAACACCTGAAGTCATTTTCTGGAGGAGCATAGCTGAGGCAACACTAATTGCAAAATCATCCTTTCTCCTTCCTCCCCTGTTGCAGAAGCAGCATTTGTGCCAAGTCAGTGCTAGCATTTGCGTGAAATAAAAATAGACTGAATGCTAATGCGTGGTTGCAGGGTATACGTTACTATAGCCTATAATTTGGAAGAAAAAAAAAAAAAGTAAGGGTTGATAGAGTGCATGAGACAGCAACAAATAGGATTCAATCATGTCTTGCTTGAATGAGAATGCATTAGTCAAAGAGGAGAAGGACAATTCTCTTGTTAGGAAAGATGGGGGGGTTGCCGAAACCAGGTGAGGAAAGTGTGAATGTTTGGGGTGGGAGGAAGGCCTTAGTGCCAAGCCCAGAGGGCTCAGTGGGTGTTGTTGGTTGGTCTATAGCTCCTAAAGGCCAGAGCTATTAGCAAAGCAGAGTGAAAGCCTGAACTGAAAGGTTAGCTGAAACGTGGTAGGAGTTGCCAAAGTGGGAAATTAAGTGTTCTGTGAAGGAGTTCAGGGGATAATTGGATGCTGTCGAGTTAACAAAGGGACTGGCAAATTAATGTCTGTGTAAATATACAGCTTGGTGAAATAACAGTTTATATGAAGTAATGCTCAAAATGTTTATTCCTGGGAAATAAAAATTTGCAAGATAAATATGTATAACTGGCATCATATTAAGGATGATGTGGCTTCTGACCATGGCTGGGATATCCTTACAATAGTAAATAAGAGAAAAATTATTGCCTTGATGGCATATATGGCAGATTTCCAGTGAACTTAATGGCTAGGAATCTTACTGTGTACTTTTACAGAAAAGGATTGTACGCGTGTGGTTAATGGCATGACCTATTTGAGGAAAGTGTTGAGTCCTGAATCAGGTCCTGCTTCTGCAGAAAAAAATCTACTCTTCCACTTGATACCTTAATAACCCCCCACAGGCAAAAAATGGCTGTCTGATGTTTTTTGTTTGGAGGTTTGGGCTATCTAAACCTAGACTGGAGTTCTCAGAACAAGCTGCTACAGATTTTTTTAGGGAAAAAAAAAAATCAACAATTTAGGTCAGCATATATCAGCATTTAAACAGATTAGACTGCAATAGAAATTGTTTTAAAAGTAAAAATATAGTGGAGTAAGCATTCAGTCTCCCAACCTTAGGGAGCACTGGGAATAAGATACCAACACATGGTGGGGTTTAGCTCGCAGAGCGTTACGTGGAGGATCTGTTCATGTCATTAGTGCATAACTATCTGATACATACAGATCTTAGGTTGTGTGCACCACATTTAGGGTGGATCTTTTAATGCATCGTTTGTTTTTAAACATATGAGGAACATACGTTGTGTTTTTCTATGGGTTATTCTATTGGGTTATTCTATTGGGCTATTTCTTGCCTGCTGTTATTAAGCTGTTTATCTGCACCCGTTATCATTTGTGCATAAGCTGTTTGCAATGCTTTGGAATATATTTTCTAATATGTGAACATTTCTGCTTGTTTTTTGAGAATATTTTTGCTATTTTAATTGCTTTTCCTGAACTAGAGACAGTTCTAGTTTTGGCAGGACTCAAGATAATGGGATGCAGCCTGCACAGGCTGCTTTTTCTTAGCCAAGTGGAAATCTCCATTTGTAAGTACCTTTAGAAGTAAAGTCAGTGAGCTGCAATAAATAGGTTGTATCGTCATTAATGTCAAGCTGTAGCCTCCAGGTTTAATCATCCCTTCTTTAGGATGGTAAAACCCTTAAGATTATGGTTTCCTTGGAAGCTGTTCTTCTTCACATCCCTCTCAAAGTCCTAGGAGCTATCTTTGATTCCTGTAGCAATAAATGAAAACATATTATTGATTCTAAAATTTTTGCCAGCATCAGTCAAATTTTGTCACCCAAATGTTATTCTGGTCCAATTCTGTGCTAATATTTGATAATTTTATCCCAGGGAAAAAAAAGCACAGTGTTCTCTGCCTAGTTCTTTCTCTGTCCTTAGTCTGAAGTTCCTGATGAGGACTGTTTGGTCCTCAAGGTGGGTGAAATCCCTCTGTCAGTAGCGCTTTGTATCACATACAGGTTCATTGCTCACTGTAGTACATGCATGCCTCTGTTTTGGTTTTCCCCCCTTCTCCAGAGGCATGTTGCTTGGCAGTTCATTTGCAGAGAGCCTGGTAGTGGCTGATCACTTTCGGCTGGGTTTCTGGTCTTTTGGTGCTCTCCTCATTTTAGTTACAGAGGTCATCCCCATGATGTGCAATTCATAGAATCATATCATAGAATCACAGAATGGCCTGGGTTGAAAAGGATCACAATGCTCACCCAGTTCCAACCCCCTGCTGTGTGCAGGTCACCAACCAGCAGACCAGGCTGCCCAGAGCCACATCCAGCCTGGCCTTGAATGCCTGCAGGAATGGGGCATCCACAGCCTCCTTGGGCAACCTGTTCCAGTGCCTCACCACCCTCTGGGGGAAAAACTTCCTCCTACTATCTAACCTAAACCTCCCCTGTCTCAGTTTAAAACCATTCCCCTTGTCCTATCCCTGTCCACCCTCACAAAGAGCTGTTTCCCCTCCTGTTTATACACTCCCTTCAAGTACTGGAAGGCCACTTGAGGTCTCCCCAGAGCCTTCTCTTCTCCCAGCTAAACAAGCCCAGTTCCCTCAACCTTTCCTCACAGGAGAGCTGCTCCAGCCCTCTGATCATCTCAGTGCCCTCCTCTGGAGCCATTCCAAGAGCTCCACGTCCTTCCTGTGCTGGAGGCCCCAGGCCTAGGCGCAGTGCTGCAGATGGGAGCCACTTGGAAGTGGGCTGAATGTCCGAACTGGAGGGCAGTGAGAGGCTCGAGTATAGCTGGTCCTGAAAGCAGAGCTGCTGTTGTTTCCCTTACAGAAACACCAAGTTGTAAAAGCAGAGGCAAACTGAAAAAAAACAACATTTTTCTTAGGATCTGAGGCATCTATAGGTATTTCTGCGTGACAGGGTATTGCACTGTGTCAGCATAACAAGTGCAATGCAGTGCTGTATTTATTGTTGTATGGATTGTCACGTTCCCAGATCCCTGAGTGCCTGAGTTTCTCTGGGTGAAAAATTGTGAAAAACACATTTTGCAGACCAACTATCTGTCACTGAGAAAACCCATGAATAATTCTGAGTGAGAAGCAGACTTGAGGACTTTGCAATGTGCTCATAAACAGAAGAAGTTTCTCTGAATAAATAATTGGTTGGGAATCAGTCAGCCCACTCAACTCGTTACCAAACCCTTCTCAAAAGATAAGTTTGGCCTTATGGGAAACTACACACAGATACATGTTTTTAGAACAAACCCCAGATAGAATATTAAAAATTAAAGTCAATAAAAACAAACTATTATTATGCATTGAGCAATGAACAAGAGGAAGAACAAACTGCAGTCATTTAATGACAGGCCATTAAAATGTGCTGTTGTGCTGTCAAAACCAGGATGTCAGCGGGAAGGCTGAACTGCAAGTATACCTCTGGTGGCACTAGTGTTTCATTGCCCTGTTTCAGAGGTAGAATTGCAGTAGTAGTAAAGTGCCACTGGCAGCAGTGCCTGGCGTGGCTCTGTTGGCTGCCATCCTGCTGCTGTGTCCTGGATCCAGCATGCTTGGAAGAGAAAAAGGCTGCCTGCATACAGTGGTACTGCAGAAACTCATGGTGACAGAGCACTCTCAGCTTTCCTCCAGCTACACGAAGAGCCATTGCCCGGGGCTGCTTTGACAGAAAGGAGTGAAGCAGAAAGGTGGCAAGGTGTTGTTTTTGATTTGCATCAGGGGTTCCACCAACTCTGTGTCAGGGAAACTAGATCTCAGCCTAGAGAAAGGCCGATGTGTGTTTGGCTCCTGATGGAAAGTGGTTGGCTCTTCGCTGCTGCTTAGAGCCCTTGTAAATAGCTTCAAATGAGAATGTGCTCAAATGGAGAAGTATGAGTTATGACCACAGAGGGATGGAGCCAAAACCTGGTCTAGCACTGCAAAACTGAACAGAGATCCTTTAAAATACAGTACAGTGAAGGAGCAGTGGTGTGTATGTTGATCTTGTCACTGAGTCCTGAGCATGAGTAAGATAGCAGTGATTTTCTGAGGATGCTTGCAAAAGGATTTCTTGGCTTTCCAATGCCTGAGGTTGCAGCAGTTGTGTTCCCATTAATGCTGGTTTGAGCTGTGCTACAGGGACTGTCAGGAACCATTGCGGTTTCCCCGTTCTGCCCTTGCAAGAGCCTGAATTCCCTCCTAGAGAATCCCTTCCCTCTCTGCAGAAGATCTCCAAGGACACCAGCCACCCAAGCCTAGGTTTGTGGCTGTCCAGCATAGTCTAAGACATTGTGTTCTTGTCGCTGTCAATGCTACAAAAGCCAGAAACATCACAGCTTTCCTTCCAGCCGTCAGACTGCGTTTAAGGAGCTGACGGTTAAAGAAGTCACCTTTTCTTTCCAGAGCACAGACAGGAGAATGCTTGTGTTGTCTGTGCTGCTTTTCAGAGAAAACCATGCTCTACAAAAGGCCTACTCTCAGTGGTGAAAACTGGGGTAAGATCTCTGCTTTCTGTGAAATGTCACAAGCTGACACCAGTTTGGGCTGTGGCACAGTGTCACTGGAGAGCACGTTTGTTCTGGGAGACTGCCCCACTCATAAGTTTGGACACTTGCTATTTGCCTTGCCATTGCATGAGCGGAGGAAAAACAGGGAAGGCAGTACCAAGGTCCAAGCTTTATGGCTGCCTTATTTCAGATAGGGATTCCCCTGGGAAACTGTCCTTAGGGACAAAGGGAGCTGAACAGAGGAGAGGGATGAGAGAAATAACAAGGAGGGATTCTATAGGTACACTGAACATAAGAGACAAGCAAAGGAAGTGTATCCCCTCTGATAAATGAGAAGGGAGATCTGGCTTCTTCAGATATGAGATACTTAATGAGTTCTTTGCCTCAGATTTCACAGCCAGTCAGGCTTCCCACTCCTCTCACGTCCTTGAACATCCAGGTGGGGATCAGGGGGGAAAAATCCATCCCACTGTAAGAGTGGAGGAAGTCTAAGACCACCTCATGAGGCTGAATGTGTACAAGTCTATGGGATCAGATGACATGCATCCCAGGGTCCTGAAGGAACTGGCTGATGTGGTTGCTGAGCCACTTTCCATCATATTTGAAAAACTGTGACTATCAGGCAAAGTCCCTGGTGTCTGGAAAAAAAGAAGTATCACTTCCATTTTTAAGAAAGATAAAAAGGAAAACCTGGGGAACTACAGGCCAGTGAGCCTCACCTCTGTGCCTGGGGAGCAGATCCTCTTGGAAGAGATGCTAAGGCACATATGAAACACAATCTGATGGCCATCATCTACCAGGATTTGTGCAAGGCCTTTGACATGGTCCCACACCACATCCTTATCTCTAAGTTGGAGAGAGACACATTTGAAGGCTGGACTGTTAGGTGGATAAAGAATCGGTTGTATGGTCACAGCCAGAGCATTGTTGTCAATAGTTCTACGTTCAGTGGAAGCCAGTCTCCCTTTGCTCCATCCTTGTAAGTCCCCATGTGGAGTACCACGTCCAGACCTGGAGCCCTCTGCACAAGAAAGGTGTGGAGCTACTGGAGCAGGTCCAGAGGAGAACGATGAAGATGATCAAAGGGCTGGAACACTTCCATTTTTGTTCACTGAATGTTTCTGCATCTGAATTATTTCTACTGAATTAAGCAGCAGGTCTAGAAAAAGGCTTTATTTCACTAAGAAAGCAGATAGTAAGAAGATTTATGCTTCCTGTTAGCTACTCGATGATATGATCAATTAAATAGGTTTTGGTATTTAATTCTTACAGAGAGCTCATTCATTTGGGCTGCATGTCTTGAAAGACACCAAAGAGATAAGAAAATAAAATATCATACTACGTATAGCCTTCAAGTCCCTTAGTCCACTGTTGGACACAGCTCAACAGCTGCTGCCTGTGTCTGAGCTAACAAACCAATTCTCATCCTTCTCTACACCTCCTCCAGGCTCTGCTTTCTGCCCACCCTGCGTGGGGCTGAGCTGATAACCCAGCAAGGTGATGGCAGGCTCTGCCCTGCTGTTGCATTTAGAGTGTGAGGAGGGCTTGTCAAGCAACACCAGCTGGAACAATATGAAACAGCGACATCTCCCACGTCGGAATGATGAATATGAGAATGCCAAAGATTGCCTAAACATAAATAATCCAGCTCGGTCTTTTCCTAAATTCAGGGGAATGAATTGCTCAAGGCCCAGCTCCTGAAAGAAGTTCAAGACATTAACCCAGCTGCAATTGGTCTCCCTCTGTGAAATTATGGCAGAAGTTGCACCTCAGATGGCTTTATATTTGCATTTTTATTAAATATTTATTGTTTCTACTCCTGCAAGGAACCATTACGTAGTAGACATCCTATATATTTTTATATTCCCATTTTCTCCTAGTTTACATGTGCTACTGCCTGGAATAAACATACTCAATCATTAAAAAATCATAATATCCAAGGTTACTCGAGCATTTTCTTTCCTGAGCTTTCATCCAATTAGCATTTGTTTTTTTAAAATATGATAATTTTCCTGAAAATAGGGGAAAAATAGAAGAGAAGCAGGGCAGGTATTTATGAGCCAATGTAAAAACATGCTATTAATAGTACTGCTGTGCACTTAGGGTGCCTCCCCTCTGAGTCCCTTAAAATGCAAGATATAAATGAATTATAAATGCACCTTTCCCCAGTCTCTCTGAAGTAGGTACTGCTAATTGAACTTCATAGACAAAACAACCAAATGGCAAAGGGATATGTTTCAAACCCCGTCTTCCCTAATAAGTCCTTCAGTGCATTTAGTAGCTGTATCAGTGAGCACCGTTTAATACAAGTATTTTCAAGTGAAGTCGTAACAGGGGGGCCCATCAGTGCTGCATACCAAGGGATAGGAGAGGACAAGCTGACCACTGAGGCATTTACGGTCAGTGCTGAAGAGAGCTTTTCAAGATGCAGAACAGAGAAGCCAGCCGAGAGCCTCCCATGCATCCCAAAAGCCAGAGCATAGCACCAGTGGTTGAGGGCTGGCTGCAGTAGCTGTGCATCGCTCAGCTTTGGATCACAGGACAAACGTCTTTCGTGTTGGTTGGAAACATGAGTGCAAAATCAAGCCTGTCCTCACTGAGGACTCTCCTCTTCAGTAGTGCGGTCTCAGATGCTCTCAGTGATGAGACTGAGCAGATGTGGATGGTTACCAGGAAAACCACCAAGGAATCTTCCAGCACAAGAGGCCATTAGGTACTTAAAGCCCAGAACAGGACCCAATCCATGCAGAAGTGGCAGCAGCTGGCTCTAAATGGATAATAGCAACAGCCAGATCTGAAACCCCATGTGTGGCAGTTTAACTACACAGACATTTGCCTACCTCTTCTCTCTCTGCACCATCTATTCTCTTCCCTCAAGTGGCTGAGACTGAGGGCAGTTTAGATGAAAACACTTCTTTTATTGCCTGCACGACTAAGGAACAGTTTTGTGACTGCTCCTATTTGCTCACTACTACTGCAGGAAAGTGAGCATGCTTGCTGGAGCCCTGCATGCAAAGCGATTGCAGGATTAGGCCCAAAATGGGGATTGAAGAGAGCTCAAAGTGTGAACAAAAAACAGGAATGAACACAGAGAGACAATTACTGCAAATGGGTTGAAAGAGAAGAATGCCTTTAGGGAGTGGGGAAAAAAAAAAAAAAAAAAAGGAAAAAAACAAGAGGCAGGAGGTGGAAAGGGTGTAGTAGAGACACTGGTAGGTTTTGCATGGTTAAACTGACGTTTAAAGCACATCCTCAATGCGGGAGCAACTGCAAATGAATTTGACAAGCCAGAGCATGGCTGTTCCAAGCATCTGAGCTTTGGGGGTTTCAGTAAGTGTCCGCAAGGAGCATGAGCTGATGAAGTGCTGGTAGGTCTTCAGCTTTAGTGTTTGTGAACTCATGAGGAAAAACAGGGCTTTCAGCTTCAGCTAGGTTGCAACTTTTATTGCAAATGTAATCACAAATGTAAAGAAAGCAAGTAAATCTTCTTGGATAATGAACTCTAAAGCAGACACTGTGTGGTGTTTCTGGGATAGGCCTTGCCTAGATTTATCCTGCGTACTCATTAAATGGTTGTAAGTGTTCTTCTAGAGCTCATAGATACTTTTACAGCCCTATTAAATCTAAATTAAATGCTTTTTTAAGACACTTAGAATGCTACCATTTGCCCCAGCAGGGAATATGCAAAGCAACTGTTTCAAAAGAAATTAGGGCATATTCTCAGGAACGCTTTAACAAAGGCAAGGAAAAGCCAGTACCATGCTGGGCATCACTGCAGGTGTTCCTGGGATTTCCTGTTAGATTTTGGCTTTGCTGATTAAAAAGCCTTGCTAAATTTGGATGGGAGCCATGGGGAGTTCTGTCTTTGCGACAGCCCTGGAAAACAGTGCTCAAGCTGTGGCTGGCTGGCATGGGAAAGGCACGGGCTGACTTCCAGGCCTGTTCTTGTTGGGTCCTGGTGTCACCCCATGCCTCTGCCTCTCATGGGCTCAAGTTGCTTTCCCTGGTGGGACCAGGTGTTAGCTGTTGTGCCCATTCTTATCTTTTAGTAATATCTTGCCCCCATCTTCACTACTTCAGTGCTGATGTTTCAATTTAAAAATGCTTCTTTTTGAATGGATGTGAGTGGTTCTCCCTAATAACAGCATCAGTGTTACTATGGCTACAGCTTTCTATTGTTGGGCTTTAGAGTGTGAAAAAGAGAAAAATTAGTCCCACACTGACAGTTAAATGTTATTAATAAAACCAGACAGCAATGGATATACACATTAGCTAACTTATGTATCTCAGACCACTGCCTGCAATGAATACATATTCCTTTAGACCTTTAGTCTTTTGTTCCTCCATTGATATCCAACCTACTTCACACTGTTGGGAATCAGAAATGCATGGTGTATTTGACATTTCTCTTGACTCAGAGCAGAACTATTCTCTTGCTGTCAAAATGATTAATGTGTTAAATTCTTCAACACCTTTTTGCCTTCTCTCTGGCCCTCTTTTGGACTATGTTAGAGATTAAAGGTATGAGGAATGTTGGGTGTCTTTGATTTGGCAATTTTTTCCTAATTTGCTGAATTCAGTGTTATATTCCTTCTTGTGGCCAGAATACAAGGGTTTGGGGTTGAGGATTTATTTAGTAATTTATGTATATTTTTAGTGGGAAAGAATACTTTTTTTTCAATACATCTGTTACCATCCTATTTAATAAGAAGCACAAAACTTCCAAATGAATATCTTTCACTGATTTCATCCCTGGAAATGTTCGAGGAATATTTAGACATTGTACTAAAGGACATGGTTTAGTGAGGAAGTATTGCTGGTAGGTGAAAGGTTGGACTAGATGACCCTGGAGCTCTTTTCCAACCTTGGTGATTCTATGATTCAATTATACCACGATTCTTCTCATGAGCTTCACGATATTTGACAAAATAATTGAAATTCTTTCTGAAGAGTATGCAGATTTTGTTGTATGTTAAATAGTCTTATTTTGCTGGATGTCTGTGGAGTCAGGTTTTTGTGCAAATACTGATGATTTCAGGTTTGTGAAGAGCATGCCAGCCAGTAAACATAGATGCTGGGATACTAAACACAGCCACAGCAAAGTGGCCTGAAGTTTGAACAGTGCATTGCTCACAGATAATTGTGTGCGGAGTTGGCCAAGGTCTCACAGTAGCTATGAATTATTCATTTGATTCATAATAAATTACACAGTCTGAACAGGGGAAATAGAATAATTTGGAAACAGGGGATGTTACTTTTACCATCCTAATTAACAAGGTCTGAAATTTTATACTTTGGAAGGCTTTTCCAATATTTTCAATATTTAATAGGGGAACCTTTCAAGTTATTTAAGAGCTTAAATCACTTGTGAATTCTTGGCCTTTAACACTGAGTTACTTACAAGTTGATTATTATATATATATATTTATAGTCATCTCAGAAACAATTTAACTTATAGTAAAATTATTTAATATTCAGAAAGTGTTCTAGCATCTGCAGATGTTTGTTTAAATTTTTAGTTTGGCCTTAGGAGAAGAATGATGTGCTAAGATTGTGATAGCAGCACACTGAACCCATGAGCCCAAATGATTCATTTCAAATTTTCATTACAGTGTTTGACCCCAGAAGAAACTCTAAATTACTAAGAAAGAAAGATTTTATGTACAGCTTCTACATAATGCCTGGTAAATGGTTCTCATTGTTGAATGGGACATGGTATCCTAGTTAGGTGGTTGAGAGACACATGCCTCCTAAAACCTGCAGGCTGAAACTCCCAACTGTATGGACAGCAAATTAATTTAAGTTATATGTACATTCAAGAATAGAGGTAAATATGATTATTCTTAAACAGCATTCGAGAATAGCTTTTGTTGTCTACTAACTCAATTTTCAGCAAGCTTTCAGAAGGAATAACAGTTGTTTTGTCACATATATTGAAGGACACAAGAAGAAACAAGACCTGTCATCTGGTTTATATTTGACTGTTTTAACCAGTTTCCTGGTTTCTGTACTGGTGCCTTCCTCCAGGGCTCATTGATTACGCTTGGTGAACCAATACTGAATCAATTTTAGTTGCTTCTTGGACAGTAGTAATTCTTAGAGGTCTGAGTAAAATGTAGATGCTCTAACTCCTTGAGCCAAGCCTGGTCTGTGCATGCATGTTACAACTGATAAGTTTTAAGGCAGAGGCTAAACTAAACAGTGTCATTATGGAGAAGATGATCTATTCCCTGAGATTCATTTTTAGAAGAAAAAAGATCTAGCTACATAGGTGGGATTAGAATGACAATGTTTTTCATTGAGAGTTGCTTTTCTGCATCAGCAAGGTCCCTCGGAAAGGTTTGCTTTTCTGCAATTGATACAGAAAAATTACTTGTAGTCACGGTATCTGAGACATTGCTGTGTGTGCAGCTTGAATATTGTCATTGAATCATGGAACTATTAAGGTAGGTAGAGACCATTAAGGTTTCTAGAGATCATCCAGTCCAACGATCCACCTACCACCAATATTGCCACAAAACCATGTTCCTCAATACCACATCTACAAGTTTCTTGAAAGCCTCCACAGCCAGTGACTCTCCCAGCTCCCTGGGCAACCTCTGCTGGTGCCTGACCATTATTTAGAGAATAATCTTTTCCTCATATCCAACCTGAACCTCCCCTTGAGGCCATTATCTCTCATCCTATTGCTAGTTACCCAGGAAAAGAGGCTGACTCCCACCTCACCACAACCTCATTTCAGGTCGTTGTAGAGGGCAATAAGGTCTCCCCTGAACCTTCCCTTCTCCAGACTGAATATACCCAAGTACTCAGCTGTTCCCTACAAGATTTGTGCTCCAGACCCTTCACCAGCTTTGTTGCCCTTCTCTGGACAACTCCAGTACCTCAGTTTCTTGTAGTGAGAGGCCCATTGATGAATACAGCATTCAAGATGAGGCAGTACAGAGGGATGGTTACCTCCTGTTCGTGCTGACTGCACTGTTTCTGATACAAGTCAGGATGCCATTGGCCTTCTTGGCCAGCTGGGCACACTGCTGGCTCAGGTTCAGCTGAGCAACAACCTGGAGATATTCTCCCAGTCCATTTCTTCCACACAGTCTTCCAGCCACTCTACCCCAAGTCTGCAGCGGTTATTGTGACCAAAGTGTTGGACCCAGCACTTGGTCTTGCTGAACTTCATTCCATTCACCTTAGCCCAGCAATCCAGCCTGTCCAGATCCCTCTATAGGGCCTTCTTACCATTAGGCAGATCAACACTTCCTCCCAAGTGGGTGTCATCTGCAAACTTACTGAAGGTGCACTCAATCCCCTCATCCAGATCATCAATAAAGATATTAAACAGGATGGGCCCCAGTATTGACCCCTGGGGAATACTACTTATGGCTGGACACCAGCTGGACTTAACTCAGTTCACCACCGCTGTCTGAGACTGGCCACACAGCCAGTTCTTTACCCAGAAGAGTCTACCTGTCCAAGCTATAGGCTGCCAGTTTCCCCAGGACAATACTGGGAAGAGGAGAGGAGAGAGGGAGCTCATAGAATCATAGAATAGCTTAGATTGGAAGAGACCTTAAAGATGTAGTTGTAGTGAGCTGGGGGTTGGCCTCTTCTCTTGTGTAACTGGTGATAGGACTAGAGGGTATGGCTTCAAACTGTGCCAGGGGAGATTTAGCCTGGACGTCAGGAAATACTACTTCTCTGAAAGAGTGGTCAGGCACTGGAATGAACTACCCAGGGATGTGGTGGCTTCACTGACCCTGGAGGTGTTCGAGGATCATTTGGATTTTGTGTTGAGGGACATAGATTAGTGAGAGCTATTGGTGATAGGTGGATGGTTGGACTGGATGACCTTGTAGGTCTTTTCCAACCTTGATGTTTCTGTGATTTCTGATTTCTGATCAAGCTCCAACTCTCTTGCCATGGGTAGGGTTGCCTCCCACCAGATCAGGATGCCCAGGGCCCCATCCAGCCTGGCCTTGAATACTTCTAGAGATGGGGCATCCACAGTTCTCTGGGCAGCCTCTGCCAGTGCCTCACTACTGTCTGAGTTAAAAACTTCCAAACAGCTATCGTGAATTTCCCCTTTTAGTTTAAAGTCATTCCCCCTTATTGTATCACTATCAAACCATGTAAAAAGTTGTTCCCCCCCCTGCCTGTAGCAGGGCAGTTGGAACCTGATAATCCTTGAGGCCACTTCCAAACCAAGCCATTCTATAATTCTATGATTTCCTTCAAGTACTGGAAGGCCACCCACAATGAAGTCTCCTCAGAGCCTTCTCTTTTCCAAGTTAAATAAGCCCCATAAATATGTCACAGAGGGGCAGGGGTGCCTTTAACAATGCTGGAAAATCATTGTTCAGAAACGGAGCATTTATCAGAATTTAAATTGCTGCACTCCTTTGCAGATGTTATAATAGCTGTGTTGTAGCTGAACACCTCTTGAGCGTGAGCAGAAGGAGCTCTGCCTGCTTATGTTGTGGAGGTGATTGCTGCTCTTAGTCCTTTCGGTACTGCAGGTGTTGCACAGTGAATCTGTGCTAATACTATGCCACTGGTTATCTGAATCCAGAGGCAGGTTTGAAAAAAATCTTTCATATATTCTAATTACCTCTGCTTGTTCAGGTTGTTGTAAATGCTATTTCAGAGGTCATTATTTACACGTCACAGGTTTACAAAAAGTTGTATTCCACCCTTTCCCTTCAAACCACTTAGAATAAGTAGTAAAAGTTAAAAAACCCTTTGTTTTATTCTTAAAATTCAGGGTTTGTAAGAAAGCTTTAGGATACATTTGCTGTGGCACTGGTAGGTATTCTTACTGAAGAGCATCTGAGTAGAATTACACAACACTGGAGTTAAGAGCTGTATTTGGTATGGAGTCCTTGGACTTAGATTCCTGAGATGTTCTTAAAACCTAATTTTTGAAAATACTTCGTTATCTCATGAAAGAAATAGGAGTATTTATCCACTAGGAAAAAAATCTGTTTTATTGATCAGATCACAGTTTTGAATGTTTTGTTCAGTCAGTTAAAAAGAGGATGCTAGTGACCATTCCTAGTGTCTGCGTTGTGTTGAGTTTGAAGTACATGCTGTAATATGCAGGTCATGTTTACCAGAGTGATTCGAGTACATCTGTGATATGAGAAATTGTGGACTATACAGCTCTGAAGAAGTAAAGGTGGCTTAATATATTACATCCATCAAAGCAAGATCGTTTATAAGCAGGAAACTTTTCATGTATACACTTATATATCTTTATTACTTTAAAACTTAATGGATAACTTTCTTGGGGAAATAGCATAAGCAGATGGCTCATGAATTGTCAAATATAAGGAAACATGCAAAACATGAAAGATGCAGTGCTAAGTGACTGAAGCTGGATGCATGAAATTTTAATGACTTTGAGAAAGGGAACACCTCATCATTGATTAACAAAGCATTGCCTTCAAAATGATCATCTATCTGGCATACATAATAATTTAAGAAAAAAATAACACAATTATTTTCTTTTCAGATGGTTTATCATGTTTGTGTTTTAACTGAGTCATGCAAGAGCGTGTTTGCTTTATAACAGAAACGAGAGGACATCTGTTCAGATAGAAACACTTCAATATACTCAGGAGACATTTTTTCCACTTAGTTTTCACTTCTTGACTTTCTGGCAAAGGCAGTATTTTGTGCAATGGATTAATAACAAAAGATATTTCTGCAAGTATTTGTTTGTTCTTTCAGGTATTTTCAGACCTTGTCTTGAGGGCTAGAATTTTGCACCTGCTGTAGGGGCTAATTGGATTACTTCTTCCCTTCCCTTCCCTTTCCCTTCCCTTCCCTTCCCTTCCCTTCCCTTCCCTTCCCTTCCCTTCCCTTCCCTTCCCTTCCCTTCCCTTCCCTTCCCTTCCCTTCCCTTCCCTTCCCTTCCCTTCCCTTCCCTTCCCTTCCCTTCCCTTCCCTTCCCTTCCCTTCCCTTCCCTTCCCTTCCCTTCCTTCCTTCCCTTCCTTCCTTCCCTTCCCTCCCTTCCCTTCCCTTCCCTTCCCTTCCTCCCTTCTTCCTTCTTCTCTTCTCTTCTCTTCTCTTCTCTTTCTTCTTCTTTCTTTCTCTTCTCTTCTTTCTTTTTCTCTTTCTCTTCTCTTCCTTTCTTTCTTCTTCTTTCTTTCTTTCTTTCCTTCTTTCTCTTCTTTCCTTCTTTCTTCTTTCTTTCTTTCTTTCTTTCTTTCTTTCTTTCTTTCTTTCTTTCTTCTTCTTTCTTTCTTTCTTTTCTTTCTTCTTCTTCTTCTTTTTTCTTCTTTCTTTCTTTCTTTCTTTCTTTCTTTCTTTCTTTCTTTCTTTCTTTCTTTCTTTCTTTCTTTCTTTCTTTCTTTCTTTCTTTCTTTCTTTCTTTCTCCTTTCTTCCTTTCTTCCTTTCTTCCTTTCTTCCTTTCTTCCTTTCTTCCTTTTTTGTTTCTTTGTGGGTTTTTTTTCAATTTTTTTCAATTTTTTTCTTTTTTTTTCTTTTTTTGGGGAAGGGGGAAGTATGCTGATCTTTTCTTAGAAGTGGAATTTCTGCTAGCCTGTTAAAACTGTCCATCCTTTAGAAAGCAGTGAGAGATTTATTCACTTTGTAACAGAAAAAAAGTTTGACAGACTATAATTGAATGTTTGTGATAAAGTCCTAGAGCCTTCACTCTATGGAGCACAGGTCAGGACATTGTATCCCCATTGCTCCCAATTGAGTACTTGTGCCCAAAAGAGTTAGAGGCTTACAATAAGCTGCAGAGATGTATTGTGTTTTGTGCAAACTCCTTGTGGAGCCATAAATCTTATATTCCTTCTTCCACATCAGCCCAGCTTAATCATGGGAGGCAGGACGTTCTTTAACCTATGGAGCAGACCTTGCCTGTCTCTTGAGCAGCAGAGGTAGGATGTTTAAATATCTAAAGTACACATTTTACCAATACCTTGCCCTGACATTTTCATTTTGAAAAGAAAATGCTGGGTTTTGTGCAGGTCCCTATATGTGTAAAGGACATGTCTCTACCATCAGGCTCACCGGGAGCCCAAGGCAAAGGAACACCCCATTCCTGGATCCCACCATGATGTCCCTGGAAGAAAAACATAGCTGTTCACCAAAGTCCATGGGCACCAGCAAAAGCAGGAGAAAAGTTCTTGATAAGAAAGTCTCAGAAGGAAGCACCAGGCAGCATAAGACTTCCGACTGTCTCATTTTTGTGATTTTAGTGGGCAGTGCTGCCCGTGGTTACACATTCTCATTTCAAGTAGCTGTTGAACACCTCCCCATCTGCACTTGAATAATCGCACAGAAGAGAATTGCACTGCATTTTATGATGTTGTTGTATTAAATGCTGTAATCATTTCTGGATTATGATCTATCATTTACATATCCAGACTGGACTGATATTGCTATAAACAGAGAAATCTCATTGCTAAATTTACTATAGCTCAAGTGTCAACTGCTGTATGAGAAATGTTTACAGCAGATTGAAGTAAGAAACAGAGTAATTTGATTTTCATTTTGATTTTATTTGTGTGCTTGGCTGAAGATCTTCATCGTGGCTGATGCTACGGTGGTAGGAAACTTTTTACTTCCCAGGCTTTATTGTCTTTTTCCCTGACCTTTCTGCTCCTCTGCAGATCCACTTCCCCATCAGGAGAGCTGATGGGATCTGGGATCTTTGCCTGGCAAAGCACAAGCAAACTGAATGGGTCAGATGCCCCTTAAAAAAGGAGCAGTCTCCAGCTTTATTTTGTTTACTAGCTCTGTTATTTGCATTCATTGCCAAAAATTGGCTGAATTCTCCGCAGTCTTCTCTTTCCTGTTCAACTGTCCCAACACCTCCAGTTGCCACTTTCTGCTTTGAAATCTGTGCTTGTCAGCTGTTTGGCCTTGCCAAGTTTTCCCAGCACTGCCTTGCAAAACAGCTCTGCAATACAGCCTCACTGGGAACTCCAATTTCTAGCTCTCAGGGTGCAGAGGTCCCACGCGGGATTTGAAATCCCCAATTGTGGGTCTGTCTTGTCCTCAGAACTGAATCACATAACAAATTCAAAACATTTGTGGAACTTAATAATGCGCAGAAGCTTGCAGTGCCTTTTTTGATCTTTTTTCTTTGGTAGCACTCCTGAGCTCTCCACTCATTCTACTGTGCTTCATGCTCCATAACTGCTCAATTAACCGCTCCAACATTACCAAGCAATTGGAATGGGATGAGGAAGCAGCAAGGATGAATGGATACCACGGGTATTTCCTCTGGGTGTATGAAATCTGTAGAAGCAACAGTATGGGGTATTTAACTACGGCTGACACACAACACTATGGGTCAAGATTCACTCAAAGAGTTGTGGGCATGGGTCCTTGGGTAGTGCCACAGCTCTGCCAGTGTTGGGATTAATTCCTTTACGTTTATGGCAGGGAAAGTCCAAGGATGAATCAATTCTAATCTCTCTCTAATTGCCTGAAATAATGTTTTCTCTGTGCTTACTGCACTGCAATGCATTTGCATGAGTTTATATTTTAATTAGGGCTTGAAAGTTTACATTGTTGGGTTGGTTTGGTTTTTTTTTTTTACGTAATGCCTCTGAGCTGTTGTTAGAAAATTCTTATGCACAGTGTTTATAAGGCCTTTTGCAAAAGAAAACCCCAAACATTTTTGCTCTGATAGGATTATAGTAGTGGATTTTACTTTCTCTTAGAAGTCTGACAATAGGATAAACATGTAGCTAATGGGCATTACTTAGCAAAATATATAATTACAAACTGAAAAGCTGAAGAAAAGACAGAAGGAAGCCACTGAACAATACCACTGTATCTCGCATCTTAGAAATAACTCCTGGGATTTAAAATTGTTGAAATAATTTGAGAACTCCAATGGAACAGAAAGAATTCAGGATATTCTTTGTGATGATTAAACAAACATAATAATTCCTGTAATTTAACACTGGGAAATATTAATATTAAAGTGCTTAAAAGGATGAAGTTGTTAGCAGAAGTCAAATAACTGTAAATGTGCTTCGAATATCTCTTGATCATCTATACTTGAAAGACACATAGGGATTTGGCAGCTGGAACCAAAATCAAGCAGAGGACAGAGTAAGGGTAATACCTGATAAAATGGGTATGAATAATGCATGTAAACTCAAAGCTTGCTCCAGCACCTGCCAGAGAGGCAGCCCTGAGCAGAGCTCACCCCAGTGCTGCACAGCATGTGCAAGAAGCCTCCATCATCAGCTCCCTGCTGCACTGCTTCCAGGGACACCACGGCCACTTCAACAGTTTGCATTCTAGCACTTTGGTTGCATCAGGTGCTTTTCATAACGGGATGTGACAAACGTGCTTTGTGTCTTGCTTCCAAAAGGGTAGAGAGTGTCAAATGTTTGGTGCTTCCTCTTACATTCCCCAAAGCTGCAAACCTCACCTGTTGTACAGTAAGGGAGTCTGTAAACTCTTTAAAGTCATTCTCCCGAATTTTATTCTCTGCTCCCACACCTCATCTTATTTTTGTTGTTAATGAAAAAAAAAAAAAAAAAAAAAAAAAAAAAGCATTATCTGCAGTACAGGTACAGTTCTTTTGACAAAAGTAAGGGTAGGAATAAGACTTGAATAGATAAGATGTGATGGAGCAGAGTTAGACTAACCCATGAGCAGATGAAAGATATGATGTGGATTAGTGGGTGATAGCTATCAAGGATAACGAATCATTGCATCTTGAGTTCTGAAATTCCAGATTTCCAACAGTAAGCTCAGTATTCACTGCCTGAAGATAAGCAAATTGCTAAAATGAGAAGCAGAGTCATGGCACAGTGATAGCCCCAGGGAAAAGGAGCTGAATAAATGGGTGGACGTAGACTTTGTTTACTCTTCCTCATTTAAAGAAACTTCTTTATCAGCTCACAGGGGTGGGATAGTGCATTGTGATTGGAAATAGAAAATGCAAATTTGAAATTTTGAGCTTTTCAAAGTTTTGAGAAAGGAGAGGAGATAAGGTCTTGCTGTAGGCTATTGTCCTCTCATTTCCTTGTGCAATATGAAAGTGAGGAACAAGGAAAATCATACCTTTTTTTTTTTTTTTTGTATAGATTTATCTTTTCCTCTTTTTCTTTGGCTGTAATCACAAATTGCACTTCTACCACTTACGCTGATAAACATTGTTCAGTGTGCAAAGGCAGAAGCAGGTCTTTGGGTATACTTTTTTTTTCCTCAGATGTAAATTGTACTTTACTGTGTCACCTGGCTCTACCAGCGTGGCTCATTTTGAGCTCTTTTATCTTCTTGATGCATGGACGTCCCCTCCAAGAGAGGATTTCCTATGTGTACAACATCCCAGCAAGTCCACAAAGAGCAGCATGTATGCCACGTCTTGCTTAAGCACTTCTCTGGGCTCATGAGGGAAACCAGTGTCCACGATGCAGGGAAGAGCTTGCTGGCTTTGCTGAACTTCTGAGGAGTGCTGGACCCAAGAGGACACCACCTATTTTGTTTTTGTTTTTGTTTTTTAATTAAATAAAAAACAGCATCTCCTTGAGTGTAAAAAATGAATTTCTTTCACATAATTCTTGTGATACTTCTGCTCAGACAGGAATAGGAAAAACAGCATATGGCTGTGAAACACTGGTAATCTGGGAGCTTCTGCAGGTTTGCACTCATCATTGCTGCTCTTTTCCATGCTTTACAACCTAAAGTCACAGTGTGTATTTAGAACATGCAACCCAATAGGCGTTAATCCCAAAATGCTGCTTAGAAATCCCGTATTTAAATGTGTTTAAACTTTCTTAGCGATGCCTTCCTGAACTGAAGCTTTAAGATACCAAACCGAGCTGCCATCACATCAGTGTTCAACTTTTAGGAGAGCTTCCCTGGGAAAAGAAATAGTGAAAGTGCTCCTGGTTCATTTCAGGGAGGTCTTCTCAGCAACAGCAACTGCCCACATTCACTAGAAACTGATGGAATCTGAGTTTATCCTCATGGATTTATTCAAGTCTGGTTTTGTCTCATCCATGCTACATTATCTGTGAGAATCAGGACTGGGTGCTCCATTGATCTTTGTGTGATACCATCAGTTTACCCAAGGTGACAAGAACATAGCAAAAGCCAGTACTAATTGCTTTTTTCATACTTTCAGGACCTCTGTGATAATATTTCAGCCATTTGAAAGTGAAAGGAGAGATTTATTTTACACAGGGCAATTATTAGAGATATCTGAAAGAGCTTTTGAGATGAAAATCTATCAGCATTGCCATTTAAGCAGAACTTGCCCTTTTAAGGTACTGGCTAATTTCTTTTTATTGTTTTTAATTTGGCAGCCAGACTAATGGTATTCACACTAGTCCTGGCTTTCCTGCACCAGATGCTGCTCCCCCATAATTCATTGTTCAGAATATCATTAGTGCTGTTTATGGGAACTGACCTCAGAATGCCTCACCCTTTTCATACCCATCTTGTTCTGAGCATGTCTTACAAAATGTATCTTAATTTTCCTTGGCCTTAAATCCCCAGGTGGAGGCTTTGATGGGTGTACAGGGTGCTGCTGCTCTTCCAGTGAGAGATGGCTGCAAGAAGGTGTGGATGCTTGTCACCCAAGGCAGAGCATGGGCTGGCACATGGATCTGTGTTGGTGCTGCGTTGGTGGCAAGGGCTGACATGTCAAGTCCAGCATTCCTCTTTTCTGTGATCCTTCCTGGATGAGTTTTCAGTGAGGGGCATTAAAAAAAAAAAAAGAAAAACTTGAGAATATAGCTTCTTAATGACTCACAAATGTAACCTCAGTAAGTTTGCAGGTGACACCAACAAACGTTGATCAGCCTGAGGGTAGGAAGGCCCTACAGAGGGATCTGGACAGGCTGGATCGCTGGGCTGAAGCCAGTGGGATGGAGTTCAACAAGATCAAGTGCTGAGTCTTGCACTTTGGCCACAACAACCCCACATACCAAAGCAGACTTAGGGCAGAGTGGCTGGCAAGGTTTAGTGGGCTCAGTAAGATGGGTTGGTGGTTGGACTCAGGGATCTTCGTGGTCTTTTCCAACCCTAACGATCTTATGATTCTAAGTGTGCTTGGATTCTTTTTAAGATGTTGGCTCATTTGTTTAGGATTGCATTAATTCTGTGCTGTATTAAGACTCTTGGTGGTGCACAAATGTCCCTAGCACTCTTACTCATGCTTTTCTCTGAAGAAAAGCAGTGTTACATGAACCCTTTTCTAAGTGTTATGATATCTATTTCACTGTCTTCCTTCTCTTATCTGTTTGGCAAATGGCTTACTTTCCCTTTCATAGCAGTGGTTGGAGATGTTAGTAGGCTGAATTGAGCCTGGTACCCAGTTGTTCTTCTGGGGCTGCTTGTGGCCTGAGCCCTGCAGTGATCAACAGAAACTGCTGCTCCTTTGTCTTCTTATTTCTCTGGAGGCAGTCAGGTTCGTGATGTCAGTCCAATTCATAGTCAGTCTGACAACATAAGGCAAAGAAGAGGATCAGCAGATGTTTTGAAAAGTTTTTAGGGCAATATTGTTTTGCTTTATTTTCCCCTAGGACTGAGCAAATCACAAAGTAGAAAATGGCTTTGAAGGAAAGAGCAACCAGCTATGCTGCATTTCCCTTTTCCCAGTTACATGAATATCTAGTTTATCCAGTTTCTCCTAAGCGAGTTCTGATTCCTCAAGGCATTACAGATACTATTAAAGCCAATAATAAATTTTGCTTAAATATATATAGGCATCATATACATATGTGCATGTATTTTTATGGATATGACTTTAATTATAGCTATCTCATGTCTGTGTTATTGTTGTTTTTTCCTCCTAGTTGAAACATTTTTTTGGTATTCAGGCTAAAGTCCATATCAAGCTGCAGGCATGCAGTAAAATGGGGAGGCAAAAAGCCACTCTTACAATGGTCTCTGGCACAAAATCCATGCCAGATGCCTCAAGCCTTTCTTTTTCTGTCAGCAGGCCAGCTGCTGGAGGGAGTGCCTTGCAGAGGCCCTGTGTGAAGAGCTCTTGCCTCATAAGAATAAGGAAATTGGAAACAGAAACTCCCCTGCTTCCTCTGCAATACTTTCCCTGCAACATCTTTGTATGAAAAACCTTTCTGAGGTGTTCTTCCAAGGATATTTCTTTGTGTGTAATTTTTTCATTTCACATATAATTGTTGGGATGACGTTTTGTATGCTACTCCAAATCATTTCAGGTTTTGGAAGGCTGGCTTTGGCACCATGCTCTGTGTAGCATGAGATGAGGAGGGTAAGGATAAAGGGACAGGAGCACAAACGGAGAGGCATTGTTAGGTCTTGGTGAATTCCTTTAGCGAGAACAACTGTCCCAAGCACTGCTGTTAACAAGCAGTGAGGCAAGAAAACAGATGTGAGAATCAAAGATCAGAAATCTGAACTGAAGTGCAAGATCAAAAGACTCAGTCGCAGCTAAGCTGTGCACAGTCATCGTCTCACTTCTATTTCCATCTAACCAGAGGAAAAAAAAAGGAATTTCAAAATATTTATTCCACCAGTGACTATCAAAATGGAAGATTTGACAGCAGTATGTTTCTAAGTGCAAAAAAACAAAACAAAACAGAACAGAACAAAAAAACTAGAGGCAAAAGCAGCTCTCAAATAGCATTGCAAGGATTCCTATTAACTGTCAATTTCTTATTTATAGGAAATGACCTGCCAGGTAAGTGGTCTCAATGAGCAGTGCTCACAGTTGACTCTGCTCTGATGGAAGATATTTTTCAAAATAAATTATTCTAATCCCTTTATTTCTCCCTATCAATGAATATTAATACTTCATATTGCTCTTGTATAATAGCATGTGCAGAAAGGCAGGTAGAGAACTGCCTTTGGATTTGGGCTTCGCATATTTTGAGATACTTGAGGAAGTCCTACTGCTTTCTTAGCACCAATCTCACTACAGCCCTGATCAGGGCCGTGGCCAAAAGATGAGTGAATTTAGGTTGGATATGAGGAGGAAGTTTTTCGCCCAGATGGTGGTGAGGCACTGGAACAGGTTGCCCAAGGAGGCTGTGGATGCCCCATCCCTGCAGGCATCCAAGGCCAGGCTGGATGTGGCTCTGGGCAGCCTGGGCCGCTGGTTGGTGACCCTGCACACAGCAGGGGGTTGGAACTGGATGATCTTTGAGCTTCTTTTCAACTCAGGCCATTCTGTGATTCTATGATGATTCTATGAACGCCAGTCCATGTGTTCTGGATTTCAGGACTGCCAATGTCACTGCCATTTTTTGCTGAGTTGGGCTTGCACTGGAGCTCCAGTGGGCTTCTGAGCAACTTACTTTCATATCCAAGTGGGTAAGAACAGTATTATGGTGGGGATATTTAGAACTTCACCACAGTGGTGAAGAATGAGTAGGAATGTCTGCTGGCCATCAAAGTAGGACTGTGGAGTTACATATTATCCCCCATCCACTTTTCCCTTTCTGTATTTTCTCCCTCACTGAATTAATGAAAAGATGATGCAGTGACATATGAGTGTCATCAAAGCAAGGCATCGGGTTCAGCATCTAAATGATTTTCGTGACCGATTTACACCAATATTCAAAAATTGCAAGTGCCTCATCCCTTTCTCTGTGTGGCTCCTAGTCAAGTGCACTTTTTCTAAATGATACTGGAATTGTCCTTGTTCTCTTGTTTGATAATTCAGCTTGGATATAATGCTACTAAGGTAGTGCAATTGCAAGCACAGTTCAGTGGAAAGATATGTAATAAAATATAGCCAATCATCACCTATATAGTTAATTAGTATAATGATGTCTCATCAAATAATTAGGGTAAATGTGTAATCCAATTTCTCTTATATACCACAGCATGTTTATTATGTACTGAGATGTATTTATAACATGTAATGATATTATTAAGTTGTTGTGCACACTGAGTTAAAAATAAGTAGGTGCTGATACCTTAGGTATATCTACACTTAAAGTTTATTTTATTGACTATATTTGAGTTAAAATGCCTGAGCATGAATAATGCTTAAATTTGTGTATTAGTAAGCACCATTGCTAACTGGCATTCTAAGATCACATACTACCTTCAGAGTGATCTGTCATCATCATCACTTGGATATGGTCATCTTGATGTCTGTAAACTAAGAACAGAATGTCATCATTCTGTTATGATGGAGGTTTAAATCAACCAGTGCTTTTTAGCTTAGACATTGAGGGGCACGTGTTGGTATTGCAAATAATACTGGTTGTCTTTCTGCCCACTGGTGCAGCCAGGGAGGGATCACGTGAAGCAATTGTCAGTGAGTCTGTGTGATGCCAGAGCGTCTAGGAATAAAATAAGAAAAATGCTGTGTGAATCAAAATATCTAATACATTTCTCATTTGTAAAGCAGTCAAAAAATGTTAGAAATCCATCTCTTTTGCTCACATCATATTCATTTACCTATCCATACAAAGCATGAATTTCCGTAGCAGCGGAGACCTTTAAATTATGCAGTTGTTTTATCCTCACTGATTTTTCACTTTTCTCTCACTATATTATACACTTATTACATGAACCTATTTCTCTGTGAAGTTAGTGGCAAATACTCCTTCATGAGAACACATGAAGAAACCATTAGTCTGAAGGCTTAAAGAGCCATTAGTTAGAGTCTATAAACTGCACTAATAAATAGATACTAGATCAATCCTTAGTGTAAACCACAACAGCATTCATACTCTAGGCTTAGTTCAAAAATTAATAGGTCTTGCACTGCTTTGTAAAAAAGCAATTAATGAGCTGACTTTATTCAGCCTGCTTTAGAGGTAAAATGGTTGAATGGTTGAAATGGTGGAGAGGAGTGAACCAACTTCTGTTGGTAAGCTCTAAATTTTTTAAGGGCGTAAAATGACTCAAATTGGAAACTATGGTCACACTGAACTTACTGGCAGAACTCATTTAGCTATCCACAGAGCAGAGTTATAAGTCTTTTATTGCCATTCCAAACAGCTAGGTTATGAAGAACTATGTTATGACCTTCTTCAATTAAAGCAAACACAGAAACACCGGATTTGTTTATACACAGGGAGAAATTGGTATAGAAGATTTCTTTTGTAATGTATCTCCTATTTAACTCAACGTGGAAGAAGGCGTTTAATTTTTCATCCTTAGTTCTATGCAGTGTCAAATGCTGGTGCTTTCCTTACCTTATCTAAACCTCTTGGGCTCACAAATCTGGACTAGAAATCTCAGCAGCTGGCCTGTTTCTATGGCATTTCCATTCCTCATGCTTTGGCCATAAACAATGAGCTAACAGCTGAGCTGATCGTTTGCAATCTCTAGAACAGGAACTATAAAGTCCTGAGCACAGTTTGGCCCCTTGAAGCAAAGTGAGAGCAAGCAGAAGAGAGCAAGGAATGAAGCCCATGACATATGTCTTTATTCTGGGAGACTGAATTTTCTCAAAATGCATGCCAGGCACACTTTAATTATTTTTTTTCTCTCCATCACATCACATAGGTGATAAAAGGTGTCTATCTGAGGACAACAGACACATCGTTATTTCTTGGGAAAAGATCCCCATAGACAGATTTAGCCATTCCTTCAGAAACCCTTGCAGGGAGCAAACCAGCTGGGCCCTTGATTGACAGTGGTCCGTGTGCTCTCATCCTGATGAGGATGTGTCAGTGGGTAGTCTGCCCATCAGGTCGAGTATGTATTAAGGGCAAAAACTGACAAAGAGTATGCTAGAAAAAGAATGCTTTACCAGCTGCATGCAGTCATTTTAAGCACCCTGGGTTGATTGTTATCTGTTATTTGATTGTAACAGAAAGCTGTGGACTGCGGGGATGGGAAACCTGAGGTTCAGATTCGCTGTAGTGGTAAAACACTGAAATTGTAGTGTCCAGGAGGAGTTGCCTCATCTATTTTAGTGCTCTGCTTTGTTTCATTTCGTTTTCTTTTTGGCCAGACTGAATTAGAAACCAAATCATCTGTTTGTCCTTCTACTTCTCTGTTACCACCTTTTGAAATCCTTGTTGAAATTACTTCCACAACCTTAACGCAGCATCTCGTTAATAGCATGGACTATGAGCTAATAGTTCTTAGTAATACTTTTATTCACCCCTTTTATTCACCCTTCATTATTTCTGAATTATTTTGATACCACAATCAGACATGATAAACGAATAACTTTTATGCACTTCAGGATATATTTCTTGGACCATTACAACCCTTCTTGTGATGCGCAGTTAAGGGATTCTGACTTCAAGTATAATGATAAACTATCCATCTTATCTCTTATTGTTTAAGCATTTGGCCCCATTCTGATAACCCATGTGAATCCTAATGCTTGTGAAACATAAAGCAGCCTTATGCAGAAGTGGCTCGTTAAGTCTTGGTTTACCTTTTCCTTGCCAGCTTCATGGAAGAGGGCCTGGCCCAGCAGCAAAGTTTGCTTTGAAACTGAGCACTGACGTCAAGAGCTTTTAAAGGACAGGGACGACTCTGTACAGCTTCATTTCTTTCTTACCTCTGGTCTTAGATTTCTGCGAGGGGCTTGACAGCAGACCAGCAACAGCACAAACCACCATCCCTCTGACAGCGTTCACAGGATCAGCCGAAGATGTGGGGGATTACAGAGCTCTTTGAAGACGAAATACACTGCCACTTTGACAAACAGTGTGATTTTGGAGAAAGTATCGCTACTTCATTTTCATCCTTCTTAAGTAACGTGGCTCCTTCTTGAAGAATTCCAGAAATTTCTCAAGAAGCCTTGGAAAGGCAGCCTTAGATTTATTTCTTTTTATTTTTATTTTTGACAATTTGTAGATATCTATATTTTTCTTTCATCTTTTTGATCCCTTAACATTCCCAACTTCCTGACTTTTAGGGATAAATGGGATATTTTGTATCGCTCTCCTTAAAAAAATCTGTCTGGTCATATATAAGATTACCTGAGATTGGTCATATATAAAGGTTAGCACCAAGATCCCAAGATTAACCACTGAAACAAAGTCCCAAGAGTTCCTTGTTGTTAGGGATGGGGGATATTTTCTTTGTCTTATGAGAGAGTAGTTGGAATCTATTAGCAACCAGGACATGAGAAATACTCAGGTAACACGCATCTTTGATAATTGTTGTCCTCTCAAAAGTAGAAATACATTTTCAAAATGACCTGTGCAGAATGAGGGCAGAGGCAGGAGCAATGGGGTTGAGAAAATAAAAGGCATTGAAATAAATAAATTTCAAATACCGTGCCTGAAATGAAGAACAGTGCAGAGGGGCGTTGGGTGTTTTGACAGAGAAAAATGAAGAGAAAATGTCTGCATATTACTTGCATAGAAATATGACTTGTCTGAACTAAGCTGGTCTGAGTTGGTTTTATATATTTTTCACATGGCACATGAGTGGGAAATACAGTAAAGTAAGCAGCAGCTGCAATGTCAGATCAGCCTTACAGAGAGGGAAAATATTACATCCAGCTCACTGTGAAATACCCAGAAGTAAAATGTTTCTGCTTCTCATGCCCGAGAGTGTATACTGACTCCGTGTCCAATATCACTGAATATTGATAGCACAGGACAAGTGGCATGGGATGTCAGAAGCACCACAAGGAGTATGGGGGAGTGTGGATAGCATGCATTTTGGTTTTCTTCCCTTCTGCAAAAAATTAAAGTAGTCCACAGTTGAGCACCAGTCTGCTAATGAGCCTGCAGTGGCTCACAGCTGCTCAATCCAACGCATAGGAGAATTCATTCCTTTCTCAGGAAATGCCCCAAAAGATGCTGCTTCATCCTAGTCTTCCTTTTCTTTCTCTGAGACAGCAGAATTCAAAGATCAGCAGTGCAAGGAAAAAGAAAAAAGTTAAAAACAAAAAAGTTCATAAATCAATTAAGGACAAGTTCCAAAGTCCGGTTGCATCAATTAAAAAGTACCACTCAGAGATCAGTTACATTTTAGAAGTATTGGAAGTAAATTTTCTTCCCTGAATGAAAGAATAAATACCTTCCACAAATATGGCTAATTAAAATTGTCATTTACTTATTAAACATATGTGATTTTCCTTTATTGAGTACGTTTACTTTTGGGTCTGGCTTTTTGTGTAGTTTTGTTTAGTTAGAGAAGAATAGACTTAGCATTGATGAATGGGGGTGCAACTCTGGTTTTAATCCTCTCATCTAAGAGCTGGAGCTGATTGGCCCCTGCCCAGCAGTGCAAATGGTCAGATATCCTTCAGAATTGCAGTTTTCCTATCCTTTTGTTTCGAATCTGGCTGAATGCTGGGTTTCAACTTGCTGTTGAGAAGACTAATTTCCTGGTTAAATTACATACAATTACTATAAAGTTTGGTTCCAGCTTCCTATCTTTCAATTTCTCTCTTTTTTGTTACACGTTAGACACAGGTGACAAGGAAATCTTAAGGTCTGCCTTCAGCATTATATCACTATTATTTTATATACTCAAACCATGTCTGCCCCACCTTGCTTTTTCTCTAGAATGAGCAATCTCTTGACTTCTCTGCCTAGGGAAAGTGTTTCTGAAAAGCCTGTTAGTGTTCTTTTGGCAATGAAGACAATCATTTAATAAAGTATACAACATAATGCTAACCATTAGTTTCTATGTGATTCATTATCTCAATATTTATGCTTTCACCTCCCTTTGCTTTTTCTGATCCAGACTCTGGATGCAGTCTTGTTCAACATCTTCCTCAACATGGATAAAGGAATAGAGTCTCAGCAAGTTTGCTGATGATACGACTGGGAGGATTGGCTGACACACCAGAAGTCCGCGCTTCCTTTCAGTGGAACCTGGACAGGCTGGTGAGTTGGGCAGGGAGGAATCTGATGAGGTTTAACAAGAGCACCTGAGTGTGGAGTCTTGCACCTGAGGAGGAATCACTGCATGCATCAATATAAGTTAGGAGTTGACAGGTTAGGGGATGATGGAGAGGTGTTCTGTGGAGAAGGACCTGGGAATCCTGGTGGACAACAGGTTGGCCATGAGCCAGCAGTGTGTCCTTGTGGCCAAGAAAGCCAGTGATATCCTGGGGTGCGTTACAAAGAGCGTTGGGCAGCAGGTCAAGGGAGGTGATCCTGCCCCTCTACACTGTCCTGATAAGGCCACATTTAGACTCCTGTGTCCAGTTCTGGTCTCCTCAGTTCAAAAAAGACAGGAATCTCCTAGGAGTCCAGCAGAGGACCACAGAGATGATAAAGGGCCTGGAGCATCTCCTGTACAAGGAAAGGCTGAGTTACCTGGGTCTGTTCAACCTGGGAATCTGATTAATATTTATAACTATCTAAAGGGAGGTGGGAGACAAATGGATGAGGCCAGTCTCTTCTCAGTAATGTGTAGTGATAGGACAAGGAGTAATGGCCTAAAACTTGAACACTGGAAGTTCTGTGCTAATATGCAGAAGAACTTCTTCACGGTAAGGGTGATGGAGCACTGGAACGGGCTGCCCAGACAGGTGGTGGAGTCTCCTTCAATGGAGATACTCAAGACTCATCTGGACACCTCCCTGTGTGACTTACTGTAGGGTACCTGCTTTAGCAGGGCAGTTGGACTCAACGATCTCTTGATGTCCCTTCCAATCCCTCCCGTTCTGTGATTCTGTGCTTCACAAAGCTGTAGGCAAGAAACTTTCTCAGACATAACCAAATTTTCAGATTTAAATTTTGTGTGTGTGTGTAATGCAGAGTATTTTTTCTCCGTATCAGAAAACTAATTTAAATCTGCAGATGTATATCCTCATTTTCTTTCACTCTCACTTTCTACTTATTTATTTTCCTTCTTTCAACCTGTTCTCTTTCCAAGACTTCAGTCACATGCAGATTTCATCAAAGCCTCTTTGGAGATTTTAAGCTAGTAAATGCTACAGCAGGAATGGCCACGTGCAGAGCAGCTGAACAAAACCAACTGGATGATGATCGTATCAGGGAGATCAGGATTCAGGGCAAAGTATGGAGATTTCTTGAAGACAGCAGTGCCATCAAGCTCAGTGTTCCAGACCCTTAGATACAAGGCTTCTTTCCATGGTTTTGAGAGCAGAGTGCTGAGAGGTAACAGTTCCCAGAAGTTACTTGCAAAGAGATTTTTAATTTTTTTAATTTACTCAATTAAATATATGCAAGTGGACTCTAAAAGAAGTCCTTGCTAATTTCTGTAGATTTAGAGACGCTTAATATTGAGTTGTTAGTACTCTGGAATTTGTCTGAAGTTTAGTCTGCAACCAACCCAAACAATTTTTTTTTTAAATAAAGCAAGTACACGTAATGGTTTTGTTTTGATTTTCTTCTTACTACTTTTGTCTCTTGCATGCTCCCCATATCTCTGAAGTTCCTGGCAGACCTAGCAGGGGAGGAGCCATGGTTTAAATTCATAGAGGAAAGCATCAGGTCATTTTCTACAGCTCCTACAACTCAAAAGTATTGCTTCCCTTAGTTTTGAAAGTACTTAATACCCCAGCTTTAACTATAGATATGAGCATTTTAACAAGACAGGAAAATGAGACACTTGGATGCTTTATCTGACCATAATCCACATAATTGTCACTTTGCCTGCTAAAGTGCTCTCTCGAGCAGCCAAAAGAAACCTTTGGACTGCCCATTATTTTGCTCAGGTGAGCTGTTCTTCAATTAAGTGTCTCTACGAAAGGAAATTGAAGAGTTTTAAGTACCAGTTGGTTTTCATTGTGCAATTCAAGTCACATATTTGTTACTCAACATATTTCCTGTAAAAACAAAAGCACAATCTACCATCATAGTTCTTGTTGAACAGACAATACCAGAAAAAAGACACTTGTATGACTTCCTTTAACTGCTTATATCCATTGCTTCAACTTAAGTCCACTTTATCTTTGTGTCCTGGCTTCAGCTGAGACAGTTGTGCTGTTAGACAGGTGTTGGGTGGCAGATAGCATGTAATTGCATTGAAGAAATATGTATATATATATATGTATACACACAGATGTATATAGCAGATATATATATATATATATACAGATGTATATATGTAGTTATCATCACACTTCTCTTTTTACCTGCTCTATCTTAGTAAATAGTTTTTATCTCAGTTCACAAATTCTATTTTGCTTCCTTTTCTCTCTCACCCCACTGGGAGGAGTGAACAAACGGCTGTGTGGTGCTGCTGGGTTAAATCACAACATGTTAGCATCACAGGAGATGTTTAGTAGTAATGAATGTGTTAATCATGATTAATCTGTAGACTTGAATTCACTTCCAAACAGTAAATCAAAGCATCAAAGGATGCTTCTGAAATTTATAATCTCCAATGCATGTGCGTAAGAAAACTTGGAGTATGTCCCAAGTTACTGAATTTGCAATACTGTATTTTATAGTTGGCTATAAACTCAGGATAAGCAAAGCTAGAAGCTGAACAACTGCAGTGTTGGAGTTTCTGCCATGGCTCTGAAAGAAATGGGCTAATTCTGAAGTAAGACCAGTTGTTTCCTCACACATTACATGTATACATACATTACAACCATTGGCCTAAATATGTATACATATTTTTTATAGATCTTTATATATCTTTCCTCAGAAACATGCTTGATATTTTCCACATTTGAGTGATTATCATTCAAACATTTTTTGACATCAGTTTAGAATCACAGTTTTAGATAATCATGGAGAATTCAGCAAGCAGCTCTGATTGCAGGATGGAAGTGCACCAAGTCACTATCTTGCTATCAGCATCCCTCTGCTCTAAGAAACTGAAAAAGTGGGAAAAAAATGAAGTTTTAGAGTTAGGCTTCTCTTGCATATTATGTTAGAAGTCAAAACAAAGGAAGAACTCCAGTCCTTTCTGAATCCTTCTCCTTCACCTTTCTCTTGAGGTGATTTCCAAGCTTTGCTTGGACTTGTGTGACACATCTCAGTGCAACGACTATATCAGGGATCATGAAGACAGATCAGTCTCTTACTTTCCTACAACAAGTTGGTATTGCTGAGCAAAGAAACAAACCAAATGAAAGACACCAAATAAGAAAACATGTCCCGAAGAGTCTGTGTGTCTTGTAATCTCTTTCTTCCTCTTTTTTAGCAGGTGAATTTTATTTCAGGATAATTGTTTTCAGTTACAGGTTGATTTAAAGGCCTTGGACTCTTCATAGGACTTTTCCCTCTAGATGATACTTTCCATTTTGCTACATGTCATTCACTCCTTCAAAATGATCCAAAGTCCTGGTGGAGAAGATGCTTAGCACACTCATTCTGAGGTACAGCCAGATACCAAATATCTCCATGTTGCTTTTTGCTCACAGCACAGAAAAAGAGGAGATCTTGCAAAGTTTAGAAGGTATTCCTGCCAACAGCTCAGACTCTTAGTTAAATCAATTTCTTTTTATTTTATTCAAATACGGGCATGTTGTTTGTGACCTTCATACTAGATGAAAACAGTCCATTATACATAGTTTTAGTTTTACATCTCTGTGGGCAGTGTTCTCCCTGGGGACCTGCAGAGGAAACCTAGAGAAACCTGATTTTGTTGGTTGCTGATTTCAGCTGCAGTGCAGAAGTGTTGATTGCTCATGACCTTTGTGTACATTTACCAGCTATCATTAAACTTCCAAAGCATTCTGAACTTTTTGGCTGCTATATAAGAATAAGTATGAGCAATCGCTTTCTTTGGGGAAGAGGAAAGTCCATCCTGTTCTCAGGAGTTAGTCGTGAGAAAAATATGTTTTTCCTGCAGACCATTGCTACTTGCCAATCCAACTGCTTTCTGTCACATTAAGCAAGCAGGATGCAGGGTACATTGTAAGCACTTTGACCCTTCACCCTCTCACTCTTTGTTTTCAGAATTGTGTAAGCAGTTTAGGAGAGAAAAATCACTCCCAAGTAAGGAATTTGATAATGCCTGAGACTACATCCCCCTCAGAGACTTGCACGATGGAGGTCAGCCTGCAACAGCCTCAGGCAGGTACAGCCTGACATGCAAGTGCACCCTTCTGCCTGCAGCAGGGGTGAGCTGCTTGGCACTGTTGGCACAGGTCATCCCCAAGCGTGTTGGAGCTCTCACTCATATCATGTCCTGCATGATAGAATTTGAAGGAGAGTTTTCTCTTTCTTTTTTCCATTGAAGTGCACTTCACTGAGAGGCTTCTAAGGGAAACTGTGCAGTAGCACAAATACACCTGATACCGGCAGCTGTGCTGTCATACCTCTTAGCAAAATCCAGACATGTTCCCTTGCCCTGCAATTTGCCACTAAATGCCATCTTTTTCTTCACTCACATGCAGGAATTATACAGATATATCCGTCCCTCAGAAACAGAGCAATGCCTACTGAGTTTAAGAGGGGCAGGGTGGGTGGGGGAGATAATTCGATCACTTGTTAGGGTAGTGAGAACTGCTTTGTTAATGGTTATACACTTCCCATTTTTGCTTTTTATTTCTAATGAGAGAGTTATTTGCTGTTGTCAATTTGAATCTATCAAAATCTGATGTTAACCAACACTTTAGTTTTTTGCTTATCTATTAAGTTGACATCTAAAATGCACAAGGAATGAGACCAGAGAACACCAAGAAACTCTTCAGGTGATAGCCATGATCTTCACTGAGTGAAACAGAGTGTAGTTCACATGTCACTGAAGATAATAGGACATGGATTCATGTTCAGTAGGAGTGTGATCAGACAGGATATGCGAGGACAGAGGCATTAAAATAGACATAAGACATGTTGACTTTGGGTTGCCCAAGGAGGCTGTGGATGCCCCATCCCTGCAGGCATTCAAGGCCAGGCTGGATGTGGCTCTGGGCAGCCTGGGCTGCTGGTTGGTGACCCTGCACACAGCAGGGGGTTGGAACTGGATGAGCACTGTGGTCCTTTTCAACCCAGGCCATCCTATGATTCTGTGACTGTACATGAATGAAGGTTGTCTTCGTATTTTATGCTCTGCCCTGTTCTTTTTGTATGGACGTGTACTTAAGCCTGAAGTGAGGTTTGTGACCAGTCTCATTGTTTTCAGCGGATAGATTTCTGTGAGGAAAGTTGGGCACATATATTTTGGTAGAATCAGAGCCTTATTTAGAATTCAATCTGAAAAACAAACAAGCAAGTGACAAACTATCATTAAATCAACTGGTACAGTACTTCTAGCACAATTTATTTCGATACAGATAAAGTAAATATTTTGTTCACAACACCATCCAGGCTCAGATGTGCAAACAGCCATCTTGTTGAATTATGCTTTCAGAGGTGTAGACATAAATAATAACAACCCAGCAAAGGTTTTGAAGCTCTTTAGAAAGACAGGAAAATATTATCTTCATTTAGGGATGGAAAGAACTTTAGATGAGGTGCTCGAGGTCACAAATTAACTCTATTAGATTTGAAACCTGAGCTTATTGTCAACCAAAAGCAAAATGTAATTGTTTCTGTTCAATTGTAACTTGATTTACATCTCCAGATGAACAACCAGGTTTAATGGGTAGGAAGCTCAGATCTTTCTAATGGAAAAATGTAGTCAAATTCACTTTCTTTATCTAGACGTTCACTTAAGATCTGTAGCTCCACTAATTGTGACTATCTGTGGCTCTGTCTTGTTCAAGTAACTGTTTTTTAATAGATTTTCAGTGTTCACAGTTTTTAGCTCTGCTGTTGTTAATTGATGCTAATTGGACAATAGCAATAGTGTGACAGTCTCTACTCCTTTCCTGTGCTAGGAAGTTTCTAAGATCTCTGGGGTGATGTTTCTGGGCTATGGCAGCCTAAACCACAGTGCTTTATAATGCTGTGTAATACTTTGTAATGCTACTTCAAGTATCATTTTAAAATTGTCACTTTTTGCTCCCTTACTACCTCTTATGTCCTTGGAGTACCATGTACTCATTTAGAACAATAGCAAACACGACATTGACTCCAAACCAAATTTGAGCCTGGCAGGGAAATAACTTCATCTGATTACATTAATATTTTATTGGAAGCAGCATGACAAATTGGAGACTGATTGCAAACAGCAGACAATCACTGACTATGGAGAATCCTGCCACTCCACTGGCACTTTAGATCTTTTAAGAAGCCATTCCAAATTTGCAGGAAAATAGTTCAAACATTTTAATTTTGTGATTTAAATTGCAGCACTCACTCAACCAGCTATTTAGCTGATTATAATTATGAAAACGCCGTGACGTACTTAGTAAAGGCTTAGAAGACCTGTGACAGTGTATCTTATTAATAGACTTGCATGTTTTCATTATAACATTCACTATTAGCAATTTGTATCAAATCAGTGAGAGTATAACAATACCTCTCCAAATACAAGGAAATGCTATCTTGTCTCAGTTGTGTACTTCCCCCAGGATTGTGTGGAGTTGAGTTTATTCATCACTTTTTCTTTATTTGTACATTCATCTGAATTTGGTACCTTAATTGTGGCATCTTGATTTAATGTATGCAAATGCATTTTGTAACAGAAGCCTTCACTATATATAGAATGACTTTGACTGTTTTCTGAGATGCTGCAGTCATTTCTTATTAGCAAAATAAAGCCCAGTGCTCCAAGCATCTACTGGCAGCTCTTTCCCGATTTAGCAACTGAAAAATGCTGGCAAATCAGGATACTGCAAACACTTAAAATTGTTTGAAGGGATTATTTTGGATCAGTGCTACACTTCTGAACTTTTCAGGTGAACTGGAAATGTTATTGAAAAGTAAATGACGCAGTCAGAGCCTTCCATTGACTTAGCAATGTTGTGAAATGTGATCTGGGTCAGAGGGAGAACTTTGTTTCACTGTGCTGTGGTAATTCAGTTTTATGTGCAAGTAAAACCAACCAATCAACCAAAAATAGCCAGACCAAGATTTCTGCGTACGTAGTGGGTCAACCAGAGTCTGGAAGCTGTAGGTATGATTTTTAGCTCTAATAAGCACAGGCACATCCAAATAGCTTCTGCTGGGAGTGGTGATGTGTATATGGCATCCCCAACCTAGAGGAGTGCAGTCCAGATCTTATGCAATACTACAGTCCTGTTCTGTCTTTTCCTAGAGATGTAAAAGAGATCAAAGAAAAATGCCTCAAGATTATGTCAAAACTGTGTGCCAAAAGAATATCTGAGCAGACGCTTGCGGTCCTAAAAATAAATTATTTTGACTTTCATAAGTGAATACTTAAATAAGTGTTCTCCTCTAGTCTGTGTCTGGAATGCTTTAAAAGTTCTTATTGTAGTGAAATTGCACTTTCTGTGGCTCGTGCTCTACAGGAGGGAAATTCATATGGTGTCACCTTGATGGTTAGTAAAAGGCAACAGTGACGTAGTGTGTATTTCCATGTGTTTAGTCTTGCAAAGTAGACATTAGTGATTTTGTGCTTCCCTCGCTAATAATTATTAGTATGGCATTTTGGTGAAATTTTCTATCACTGTCTCTACCCTCTGTTACCTAAAAGAGCAAGTCTGGGCTCTGCTGTGTATATCCCCATAGGAATGATAAATACCAGATGCACTGTCACTCTTACATCTACAGAAACCAATGCTGTGTGTTGTAGAGCCTAGTAGTGCTAAACCTGAATCTAAATATTACCCATAGGAAACCTACAATCTTAATCATTTAAGATCAATCATTTGCTTGAATTATGCATATGAGAGTATGGTATCTGCTAGTTCAACATAGATTATTGCTTAGGGACTAGTATAAATGTAACTGTGGTATTAGGATGGATAAATTACACCCAGCAGTACAATTACATGCCTCCCAGTTTTCCAGATTCAGTCTTGTCTTCAAATGGTAGGCTTGAAGTTTATAGAGACTGTACATTGCAGTTACAGTTATTCAAAGTCCACACATATTCTTAAAGCCAATTTAATAATAGATCTGAACAATAAGTGCCAGTGTAATGCATGGTTATTCATCATTCTTTCATGAAGTGCTCTGACTTCTTTTCTGCATGAGATTTATTCTCATATGGTGAGACAAAAGCACAGCACTGCACACAGAGGCAAACCTGAATGCACATGGGGAATTTACATAGTTTTCTCAGAAAGTAATACCTTCTATTTATTTCATGGAAACCACAACAGATACAAAGAGCACAATAGCACTATTTGATAGAGCAAATTCTCAGCTACAAAGCATTATTTTTCAACATAATCACCATCATCAAAATGTAACAGAATTTTGGTGGGAGGGTTCAACCTCTACTGCCATAATGCCAACATCCGCCTCTGATGTCGTGAGCCAACATCATAAAATAGGAGGCATTACTTTCAGAGCAAGCTTCATATTTCAGTAAGTACTCCTACTGACAACAGGAGCTCTGAGGAACAAAACTGTGATGAATGACTGTGTAAGAGGGACAGCTTTCATCATGTGATGTGTAGGATACCTTTATCTGCCTAGAATATTGGAGAAATCAAATAACTATTCCAGCTCTTGAAAAGTAGCTTCACTAATGCAAGCACTGCCTGAACTTTACAGCGTAACTGGGTTAGTACTTCTTATTTCTCATTTATTGAATATTTTCTGATCACCTGGAAGAGGCCCACAGTTGCAAGACTGCACCCAGTTCTGTATAAGGTCCTTTATCCTTTGGCTGACCCTGTAGTATGAATCATCTTTTCACAGGATGGGGCAGAAGTCAGTGCTAGATACAGTGAATCAGTGTGGAAATACCTCAACAGCTAAGCCATGGGATTTGTAAACAGTGGGGTCTGGGAATGGGGATTAAGAATGGGGAGGGATGTTTGCTCCAGCAAGTATTCATTAGAGCCAATGGTCGCAAGCTCAGATAGGATCACAAGGAGATGGGGTTTTAAATCATTGTAGATGAGCTAAGAGTAATTTATCGTGTACACAGGGTCGACTGGTTGACTGTTTCAGTGCTGTTTGAGTTGTACTTGACCTGTAGTATCTGATTTTGTGGCTTTTTACTCTTAATCTTCCCAACTTCTTTCTCATAAATTAAGTACTGCCTGACATTAAAACATGCCTGGTAGTTTCGTGTTGAAGCCATGTAAGTTTGGCAGTGTTAAGAAATAACAACAAAACAAAACCAGTAAAAACATTTCAGGGTAAAATAGGATTGGACTGCCAGCTGTGCTCCCCGGAAGAGCTCTTAGCTGCAGAGCACTTCCAAAAGCAATGGATAATCAAGCTCAGACGAGGAACCTGCATGGCATGCCACAGGGAACTGTCTTCATGGAAACTCAATTTAGTGTCCCCTCAGTTTTGTTTATTATTTTAGTGGCATAAAACTTATTCTGTAGCCATGAACTCCACATTATATTTGCAATTTTAGTATTATTTGAAAGTGATGCTCCTAAAACTTGCCTTTTGGGAAGCTACCATAAGTTGCTCCCACTGCCCCTTGGCAGAAAGGAAAAGCTTCTGCTACGTACTCGTACCTCCCACTTCCAGCAGGGTCCTTGGTCTTGCTTGTCCATCTAAACCATCTGCTTTGTGAAACAGGGCAATGTATCTGCCAACCAGGCAGTTACTACAGGTCACATTGTGTTAACCTGAAAACAGACCAGTTAAGCAATTAATCTAAGTAGAGAGAAGTGGAGATATGCATTTAAAAATCTATCAGTGTCACTTTTTTTTTTACCCTGAGAGAATATCCAGTTATTATGTAAAGTTTCAGTTGTTATTTAAGTAGAGTTGAAGCTACGTCATATACGCCTCAGAGCTCCATATTGTGCCAGTTGCAGCAAGAGGATATGAATATGTAGCAAATATGCAGGGAGAGAAGGGTGGTCATTGGTTTTGCCAAAGTGATGTGACACTTCTTGTGGCCTTTGTGAGGTTTTTTGTTAATTTGTTTTTTTTTTTTTTTTTTTTTTCTGGATGTCTTCAATTGGAAAATAGAGCTCTTAGTATATAATTTATATGGCTGTTTACACTGTGAAACAGCAGTAGCAGTGCATAATTTGAAAGCAATCTATAGATAGAAATGACTTTGCATGAATTAGTGGTCAAATAAGTAGGATTTGTTCAAATCAGCTCATGAAGAATTAACAAAGAAAAACAAAGGGGGTAAGTGAATCAATTAAACTCTCCATTGCAAGCAGTTCTCCCTACTCTAGTATTTATGATTTCAGTGCTGTGTTGTTGGTAACCTATCAGAGTAAAAACCGTAATACTTTTTGTGAAATCCATGGTCTTATTGCTGGGAAACTAATCTGCACTGCCAGGCACATGGATGTCTGAACTTATTTGACCACATTTCTCAGTAGAAGAGGGACTTCTGTCTTTCTTCTAAGAGATGAGTAAGATAGGCAGTGCACAGCATGCTTTCAACATTCTTTTCCTATAGGGTTGATAAAAATCATTAGCTATGGTATATTAATGCAACATGATTGCATTATAGAATGCTGCACTGCCCTATCTTCTTTATTAAGGCATGCCAGACCAGATAACGTGAAAACATTTCATCCCAGTGGAAATCTTCTCATGTTACCTGGATGTAAAGCAGCTTAGCTGAGTTTGGCCCTCCACATGCCTGCGTCCCATCGTCCCTGTCCTGCTGCTGCCCTGGCTGTGTGTTAGGGCACAGAGAGCCTCCTTCCTTTGGGCACTGCTGCAGAGCTGGTGTGTTCCCATTATCCATGGCAACGGGCCAGCCCTGGGGCGGAAGCGGTGTGAGGGTGAAGGCTGTGTGAACTGGGAGCAGGAGGAGAGAGAAGGGCATCTGGATTTGCCTAGCCTGAGTCTCTCGTGGAAAGCTCACACCTCAGCAGGAACTTTTTCCTCCTCTCTGCTCTCTTTTTAGCAGGAAAACAAATATGCCCCATTAAACTCATTGAAAACTGTAACTGGCCACCGTGACAGGATGTGTTAGAAACAGAACTTCTTCCCCTCCAGCCCTCCCCAAATACACGTAAGGTTTGCAGATAATATTTTCCATTAGCCTAAAGCATCGTTTTCAGAAACAAGTGGCTCTCCTGTGGCTCTCTGTCAGCATCATGTCAAGCTGAAATGTATGCTGAGCAGACCAGGAATTCTTTCTAACCTACTTTGTATAGGTTCAAATGTATATATTATGCAGGGCAATCAGGGATCAGACTCAGCGGAGAAACTTCAGATAGAATTGAAAGCAGGACTTGTTCCTAGTACTTTGTAAATAGCAGCAATAATTCCAAGTGTTTCACACATTATTTGAGCTTTTAATATTCTGCTGTGCCATTCTGTGGCCAGCACTGAAAAGCAAAATCCTTTCAGATCTCTTGTAACTTGGCAGAGAGCTGTAAGAGGTAAATCAGAGATAAAGAAGAATAATTAACTCTATCAGAAGTCACTTTTAGTCAGGAGAATTTAAGGCTTGCTTTTGATCTTTCAAATTGACCATGAACCTTGCATTCCTTGTACGTTGTATATTATAATTATAGGCAATTATGCTTTATAATATACATGTAAGTAGATCTGCACTACAAAGAAAATGAATTAAAGCGTGGAAAAGATTTTGAAAGAGATGCAAGTGAATAAACATGAAGCATATGAATAGTCTGATCAATAAAATACAATTTCAAAGTGAAAACATCAGCTGCTGGAGCATCGTGATAAATCACAGCAGTAGTATACAGTCGTATACATAGAATTGGAATTAAATGATGTGGTGGTGAGGAGCAGAACATGTCAAACACAAACAAGTGATGTCCCCTGCTTCACGTGTTCATTTTACCTACAATTTATTTTCAGCCTTTTTCTCTTCATCTCTAACCATACCCTGAGTCAACCCTGTGGTTAAAGCCAAGCTTGAAGCTCTGCTGGTGGTGGAATAGCTACCCACCAACCAGGCTTAGCTTGTTGGGGGAACTCTCATAGCAGTGCCATTTCACCTGTGTTCTCTCCCTGCCCCACATCTCACAGACCCTTTTAGAATCATTTTAGGCCCTTAAATTTTAGCTCCTGTTCAATAAATACATTCCTAAAGTCGGTGATCAAGTGCCTTTGCAGCCAAAGGAGCCCTAGCCATAGCAACTGCAATGCAGAGCAATCAGAGCCACGTCACAGACAGGTTGCAAAATGTCACATCTGCCACTGCAAATGAGCCACCACCACACCTTTAACAGAGCTCTTTTGATGTATTCTAATGCACAAATTATGATTGCTGTCAGATCTTGTTGCTATTATCCTGTGGAAGATTGAAATGTTTTGCTCTTTGACATCAAATTCCTAATAATTTTCCTGCCTGAGACACAAAGCAGTTGTGTAGAATGCCATTTTTTTCTCGAACAGCTGAATACTCCCTCAGTAGTATTTACTACACTTTACTACTGTAACTTGTTTTGAAAGATTCAGTGTATACATTTGCAGGCAAACTATATGGAGTAGGCTTCACCTAAAGCCATCTAGGCACCAGGGAATAGTGAGCAGTGTGATGGAGTGGAGTGAGACAGCCAACACTGCTCTGTATTTTTCAGCTAAGCACAGGTGAACAGGATGGCTGTGACTCTTTCAGTTGGGTGAGTAAAGGCTGTGCTGCGTGGAAAATAATGTGTTAGAAGTACTGCAGCTCAGGTAGTAGTGAAGGCATTATGGCAAAAATGGCAGCATGTCCCAGCAGATGCAGAGCTGCGGCTCAGTAAGCAGAGGGCAACTTTTACATGGCTCAAAAGTGGGATCTTTATCCCTGCATGGGTCTGTCTAGGATGTTCCAGAAAAAAAAAAGAAAAAAAAAAAGGTCCTGGAGGAAGCTGCTTGCTCATCCCTTCCCTATGTACAGAGCCAAATGCTTTACAATGGGTGTGTTTCTTTGGACCCCCACAGTGGATGCTTGCAGGACGTGATGCCATTGTGGCACAGGGCTCTGCATTTGTGGGGGAAAACTTCATTCTAGGGTAGGGTGTGGAAGGAGATCTACTGGAGTGCTGGAAGCAGTGCAGCATGTCAGTCTAGGCAACTGTACAGAGCCTCTGAATGTGAACTGTGGCTTCCAAAATGAATAGATTCCTCATCCCCTTTAGTTGATGAACATTCCTGGTGGTTCCAAAGAAGTTGAAGTATGTTTGGTGAATTGCATTGTGCTTACCAACTGGAGAGGATAACTCCTAAGCATCTTTTTTGTCCTTTTAATATCTGAACCTGGGAATACTATGGCTGTGAAATGAATTACAGTGATGTGCTTAAAGAGGAATAATCTCAGTCATTTTATTAAGCACTTTGGGAATGCAAGGGAGGCTGCTGGTGCTGTGTTTTCTGTGAATGCACGCTTGTTCCTTTTCAGAATATGTGTGCAGCTCCTCAAGGAATGGGGATGCAAACCATACGGTATATGCTGGGGTGCCAGCATATTTTGAACCTTCTAGCAATGAACAGATATCTTACAGCAGTGTCTCCCAAAACACTTGGAAGATCTTCCATACAATTTATTTGATGTTTTTTTGATTTTTTTTCTTATTAAAATGATCTGTCAGTACCTCTAACGATTCAGTTATTGTCAAAGAATAGTGATCTCATTTTGCAAGGTTTATTCCCTATCAACATATATTTTCTTGTGTGTCACCTGGTTCCTTCCCAAAGAAAGGGCAGCTTCCTTTGAGGTGAGGTTTGATGCTTTGGTTAAGTTCATGTATTTGCTTCTTTATATTTTCTCTTTGATTAACATTAGTCACTTCCATCAATTATTTTCTGTACAGAAATGTTAATATCTAGATGTGGGGAAGAACTGGAATCGTATTCTCTTTAGGTAAGACCCGTGTTTTGTCCTGTGATTGCACAGCATCCCAAGCCCATGAAGGAAGATCTGGGGTGTCCTTGCAATAAACTTAACTTTGGTCATCACCTGTAGCACATTTAGGCCAGATAGGGAAGGGATGGAGGTTGATGGAATGAAAGGCTCGTGCATGGAGACTCCTGGAAAGCAAGCAAACTGTTCATTACAGGGAAATGATGACTTAGAGAGTCAAATCAATTCCAGGAAACACCAAGTAAATGGGACCCGAGGCGCAGTTATTTGCCAAGTTTGGGTCCCAAGTCACATCTGCAAGGTGCTGGGGGCACAGAGAGCAGAGCAGACGCTGCAGCAGGTATTAATCTGAGAACAGGCTGTGGGGAAACAATTTCCTCTGCCACAGCTAGGGAAGTAAATTTGACAGCAGCTTTGTTGTAAAGTTCCTCCCTGTAATGCTGCACATTCAATAGCAATCTGAATATATACCAGTTTGGATCCAATGTTTATTGGTTTCCTTCAATGCAGTAACTTGGTAATGCTTGAGATTAAGAACACCTCTGACAAAAATGTACTTAAATCTTAATTCAGAATCTCACAGTAGTACCAAATTCTCAAATGCAGCAGTTAGAACTGTTTCCCGTGGGTTTTTCTTACAGGCATTTGAATATTACTTTCTGTTTTCTCCTTCTTTTGGAAATCTGATTGTTACAACAGGCATTAATGCACATGCCAGTATCATACAGGCCTACTCTGGAATTATTAACACAGTACAAGGATAATGCACAGATTTTTAGGTTACCTTGGAATTTGTGAGAAAAAAGTTTTCTTCCTAGAAACAAACAATTGCTTTTCACAGTTACAGAAGCAGTATTCAATCAGATGCAAGTGCATATAAAATCAAAGTGTTAATCACAGAATCAGTACTTTAGAAACAAAAGGTGTCTAAAATGCACTGAGCATGGAAGATCTGAAATGGAAGGAAAAGACACTTCTACATATTCTTGAGTTTTTTTACAGAAATGAGTATCAGAGTGATGAAAAGTATATATTTGAGTGCAAAAAGCCCATTGTCGTTAATCTCTTCAAAAATTCACAGGGCAGCATATCAGTTTATCACCAGCTACAGGGAGATGATGTTCTTTCACCACATTGCTCTTTGATGGGTGTGAGGCTGATGCTGCTTAGGTAGGATTAATCACACGGTCACATGTAGAGCTCTATCAGATCCATGATACATAGGAAAAGTGGGTAGTTTCTCTTTCCTCTCCCCCCCTCTCCCCCCCTCTTGCAGGGATATATGTTGTGTTTCATTGATTGATTAAAAAATCCCCCATCTAGTTTATCCACACTATGAAGAATTGAACTTTGCTATAGGCTTTTGGCCATCATGTAGGTTCCAGGACTGCAAGGGCACCTGGGTAAAAAATAAAAATAAACAGGAAAAGAAAAAGCAATTCCCAGCAATCTACTGAAATTTATTAGAGTTCTTGTGATAACAAGGCCGTTGGCTGCTGCTCTGGGTGCCATGGAAACAGGCATTGCTGCAAACAGGGGAGGCTGCTTTAAACTCATTCCTATTTCAGAAAAAAAAAAAATAAAGAAAATCATTTGTGGGATGATTTGTTTAAAGGGCTTTGCCCCCATCTTTTGGCATATCACCATGGCGTGACAGAGGGATTGAGGGGGACACAGAACCGACTGGTGTCTGCGAGAGGCAGAAGTCTGCCAGTACTCTTCCTTAATTTTTGTGTGAGTTAAGTACCAAGCAGAAGAGGGCATTTTTAAACAAAGTGCTAATCTTGTTAGAGAATGCTCTTGTGGTTAGAGCATTGCACTGGAGCTCTGGAAATCTGACTTACATGCCCCATTTGGCAGAGAGTTTCTTATGCCAGTGGTGCTCAGCCCGATTTTTGCTCCACTCCAGCTTCCCCACAGTCCAGCTGCCATGGGCATGGCTGCAGCTCACAGGGCACATCACTCAGTGGTGTGCAACCTGCATCGTGCACAGGTTACTGCTCAGAGCCTTCAGACTTTATTGAAGCCACTCCCCTGGGATTCCTTCCAGTTCCTTCCTTATTCTAGCATGGATATTTAAAATGTATTTCAAAGTGATAGTGTAAATACAGACTGACACCTCCAAAGAGCTTGCAGACTCGTGAAAGAAAAATATAATAGCTATCCAATGGCACTGTTCTTGCTAATGGTAAATAAGTGGACAAATATGAAATCAGAAACGCTTACAGGTTTCACACCTGCTTGTGCTTCTCTACTGGCGACAGACATTCGTGTATTCTCTTCCCATTCACACTCTACGAACAAACTGAGGAGGCTAATGCATCTTGTGACACATTTAGTCCTATTTCATAGCCTATTTGACAAGGCCGGCAAATAGAAAACTGTACCTATTAGTGGCAGGGAATATTGCAGGCATTATGAGTGCTACATACGTCCTTCCACTTCTCAATTGACAGCAGCGTTAGCCCTTGTTAAATGATGTGGTTGTTTGTGTAGCCCAGATAGTACGAGGAGATTTCTAGTCCCTAAGTCGACCTTGGTAATACCTCTGTGATGGAAGCTTCAGATGCAGCCTGGGCTTCCTACAGCTACATATCTTAGCCCCAAACTGCCAGTGCCTAATGATCTTCTACAGGAGATGAAACAGATGCAGGAAAACATTTCAATAAGCTCTGATTAGTTGCACTCTTGCAGAACTGATCATTTAAACAGTGTTAAGCTGTAACAACCCCAAGCGTGGGATCACTATTGTGCCGGGATATCTGAATGAAAGTTGCTTGTTGTAGTGTTTGTTAGTTTATTAATAGCTCAAATGCACCGAGAAACATCCAGAGAATGGGTTCTTCTGAGTCTCAGCTGTTTGTGCTCCAGCTCATCTCTTGGCTGATGTAGCTGGGCTTATCCAGAAGGCCAGGAAGGATTGTGCCCCAGATCCATGCTCTCATTGCGACCATCCAGCTTCTCAGAATGACCCATTTAGGACCCACTCTCCTCACCAAAGCCGTCTGTCACCCAGAAGGGGGAAAGAGAGAAAAACACTAACATCACCATGATCTGAAGCATTTGTTTCTGTACTCAGAAATCCCAGATATTAGTTATTTTTACCCTTGTCAGTGCACGCCCCTCTTCCATGATGTGAAGCATCATGATGGGTAAGTTTTCGTTCCAAAAATAATTGGTGGGAATCAGCATAATAGTTTTATCAAGGATGAACGCTTTGTACAGCAACACTGTTCAAAAAGTATTTGTTGGTATTGTTGTCATAGAAATAGTCTGATCACAATGAATGTACACAAATCCACGAAGCAAAATGTCACTGAAACAATAAAATCCCTGCAGTGAGTAAGCTGCTTGCTTTAACACCCAGCTGACATGGTATTTTTTCAGCTGAGGCCAAAGTTAGGCATTTGAGATGTGCTCCAAAAACCACAAGCAGAGCACAAATGGACACACAAATAGAGATTGGCCATGGTGTCCAACCTTTGGCTTGCCTGAGCAGCAGTGACTGAAGAGAAATTGTCTAGGGCCATATTTACAAAGGTTTCTGTGAAAGTAATGCCTCCTAATTATTTCCACTGAACCTGCGACCAATACAAAGAGCACAATAACTCTATTTAATAGAGGAAATTCTCAGCTACAAAACACTCTTTTTCAACAGAGTCACCACCATTAGCTGTGCATTTACACCAGCAATGAAAGAGAGCCTGCGCGCTGCACTTGGGACAATCTGCACCAGTGGAGGTGACCCACTGAAGCAGTTACCACTGCTGAAATGCACCACCTACCCCTCACTGTGCTCACATCCACTGTTTGGTCTCCATAAATGTTCAGCAAGCACTGATGAATGCCAGCAGTGCCATTTTTTTGCCACGTGGAGGAATTCGATTCCACACCTTTCTTTGCCTCCTATGCACTTCTCTGTCAGATATAATTCTGTCAGACTGCCCCTCTGCTGCCATCTGTCACAACAACAAAGTGTAAATGGATATTGGTGGGAAAATTCAACCTCTACTGCTCTACCACTAACACCCACTTCTGACACTGTGGGCCAACAATATAACAGAGGGCATTACTTTTGGAGCAGTCCTCACAAAGCATATGATATAGTTAATGTATTTAAGTGACAAAACTTGCTGGATTTTTTTTTGTTTTGTTTTTTATTAAAGCATGCACAAAAATGTGCAACAAAACCATAAGACCAGTGGGATATGTGACCTTGCTTTTGTGAAACTAATGCATCCATCAGGTTCGTTGGAAGTGGTTGCAATTCCCAGATCTCTCTGGTGTTCGTCAGCGATTTCTTATTTTTACTCTTCCTGTACTTACTTCATCCTTGAAAACAGTTGTTCACTAATGTACTAACTGGCAAAAAGCGATGACATGAATGAGGCAGACTGTGCAGCAAAGGGTATTTCTCTCTGCTAAGAGAGGTCTTGTAAAAGTCTGGTAAAGAGACATGATCAAATTTTTGATTGCAACTCAATACATTCCCTTGGAAAATTCACAAGCAATGTACTTATATAGACTGAAAATGGAGTAACAAATAAAGAAATTGATCATTATTTGGCAATCTTGACACCTATTCTCAAATTCCTTTATCAAAATGGAAAGCATAGCTGCATGTTTTTCTTTGTTCACAGTGCCAGGCTGCATGCTGGCCGAGGGCTGGGACATGTCTGAGACAGGCTGTTGTTGGTCTTGCTGGAAGATAGGACAGTCCACCACAAGATTTCTTTGTCCTGTGTTAGCAATCTAAAAACTGATTGCCACAATGAGGTATAAAGCAGCACCTCTGTGAGCATGGAGTAATCCCTTTGTGGGTGCAGTGCTGCAGGTAGGAACTGAAGCTGATGGAAGGTTGCACGGGCCTTTCCTTCGTTATAGAATGCAGAGACAAAAACACAAGCTCTGTCTGTAACTTATTCTCTGACACAAATGGTTTGTGCCAGTTTTAAATTTAGGATTTCAAGTTCAGGTGATAAATGAGGGAAGAATGCATGTTTCTTGTAAACATACAATCACCAAACCCAGCAAGCTAAATCACACTTATTTGAGCAGTAAAAGAGCATGGATGGAAGATGGGGCACAATGGGAGCTGGTTTGTCCCCACCTCTTGCATAGTACATGGCATGCACATTGCACGGTGCTGCTGTAACCATCCAACACATTAAACACTTCCCCTCATGTTAGAAAGGGGCAACATTTTTTCTTGGGTCTAATTATCAATTGAGTTTTGTCTGCTGTACCGTGTGAATGTAAGACAAAGAAACTCCTGTTTTTATGGTTAAGAGATGTATTTTGTTGCAACGAGTCCAAAGAAATCATATTTCCTTTGCTCTTCTTGTTTTCTTTCTATTTAGTAGCAGGGACTGAGGATGTGGTAATTGGATGGCCAGGAGGGAGGAGCACTCTCAAAGCCTTCAACTTATTTCCAGAGGAAATAAGAATGCTCCTGTAACGGCTTGGCGGTGCAAACCACTTTTCTCTCTGTTTGTTAGTGAGAGGACTGCAAGTAGGTGTGCCTGAATGAAAGCAGCAGGGGAAAATGACAAAGGTTTTCCTGCTATATATTGCAATCCTATCACCCAAGAGTTGCGTTGGGGATTTATGCTGTCCCATGAAGCACTGGTTAGATCTGTTTCAATTTACACCTTGTGCCATAAGCCATGTTAACCTACCGTGGTCTTTAAGTAAAAGCACAAGAAACACCTCTACACATGCACTCAGGGCAAAGTCTTGCAAAAATGGAAGATCAGAAGAAGCTGAAGCACAGTGCTTGGCTGATTAGTACAGATTAATTGGATTTGGGTTAGTGCAGCTCTCCTGTATCAGTATGCTTTCTGATAAAATGTCATGTGACTGCAGAAGAGATTATAGGATAGATAAGAGCAAAATCTGGGATGTCTGCATATTCACATGGCCATACAATCTAATCACACCAGATTAAAGGTTTTTTATTATTATTATTTATGAATAGCTGTTGAATATTTTTTTATGACATTCTGGAACTGCATTAAATTGTTCCATTTTATTTCTGCAAACCCAAGTGTGCAGTTCCACAAAGAAGCAAAACACTTGCCTTTCTCATTCCTAATATTTTTCACCTAACTCACATCACAGCATGTTCACCTTCCTGTAATCCCATTCAAGTTTGACACAGCTTTTCCAGGTATCATGTCGTCATCTTCTTTGTAAATTCCCCCTGGTGACTCTGTGGAATTGCCTCATTGCACTTTAGTTGAAACTTACAATGTCTCTCTCAGTTACAAACTTAGATTAAGTGTAAAATTACAGATTCAGCGTAAATTTTCATGAGGGTTTTATAATGATTTCCATAATCAGAAAATTTTAAAAATCTCCATCGAGGGAACTTGTCCTAAATTGCCTTTCTTATGAGTTACAGCTGCCTGCTTAACTGAGCAATGAAAACCTTTGAAAAGATGTTTTAAAGCCCAAGGTTTTTTTTTTTAATCACTAATATGTACATTTCTCCACAAAATACAATCAACAGTTGTAAAAAATAATCTGGATTCATATTCTATTAAATAATGCTACTTCATATTCAGACTTTCATTCTATTTGTTAGTCTCTGTTTGAGTGGAACATTTTAACATTTTTTCTCCATCTCACCCAACTTGACACCCTCATCACCAACATTCAAGATATCTGACGTTGAAATGGATGTAGCTTGTTTCTTTTTCATGTTGATATTTGCTATTGAGTCTGGAGTTTAAAACAAATCTTATAAAAAACACCAACAGTTAAATTGCTCCTCTGCACTGATGAAATCTCAGATGTGATAAACTGTGATCATTGTTTAGGGTGAGCCTGACTGTAACAGAAGTGCTCTGAACTTCTTTGTTTTTCACGTTGCAAAATAAGACTGTGCAGACTGATAATGATTCTTGCAATCAACTGAAGATGATCGAGTGTCCCCATTAATGTTGTCATGATGACATCTGATAAAAAACAGAACATTGATCAAATATGAACTCAAACTAATTTCCCAGTGAAGAATTTTTCACTTGAGAATAGTTTTCTTGATAACTTCCTTTCCACCACTTAAATTTAGGGATGCAGGAGACCTCAGGTAATATAGGTGTAGCCAGAATGAGTAATGAACCAGAGGACATGTGTACTTACAGCAAAGAGAAATTTTAATGAAATTTTACTGTCTTATAATAAAAAGAAATTAGACAAGGAATCTCTTTTCAAAGAGAAATTTGGTGAGAGGTGAGATGGATGTGGGCGATGAACTTCTAAAATACAGCATGATCTAGTTTGTTTTCTCTCCACACACTTTCAGAAAAAGTAATCTTTTTATGCTTATAGTTTCCTTCCTTGGTTTCTTTTGGACGAGGTCAAATCTTAAGAAGAATTTCTGAAAGGAAAATTTGGATCCTTTGGATGCAGACACGTGCACCTTGTTGGGAGGAGCACACTGTAGCAGCAGGCTGCCAAGTGGTGCCATCCTGCCATGAGCACGAGGCTGGCAGCTGAACGAGCTGCAGGTTGGACCTACAGCCTGCCTGGTTGGACAGCAGCTGGGGTGGAAAGGTGTGCCCAAAGGTATTTGGGGCTTTCTTTTTTGACTGGTTGATGTTAAATGCATAACAAGGCTCTGCATCTAACAAATATTTTAAAGTAAAGTAGCAATTAAAAGGTGGGGGGCATGAGAAACCTTTGACATGTTATCGTTCTTTACTGCTGGGAGACAATTAGTAAAATTGAACAAGAGCTGTGGGAAGCCAGCTGGCTGTCTTTCAAAATGGCAATCATTGTCACACTTTGCAGATGCCATTCCTTTCTTTAGTTGGGATGTTTCATTTATTTCAATTAATCGTCACCATTTAGCTGCAGAAATATTTGCTTGTTTCTTTGTTTTTACTTTTTATTGTACTTTTAGCTTCAGACACTTGTCTCTTAATTAATGTTTCTTACCACAGAGTGTCTTCTATGACAAAGGTCATTCCTTATCAGTTCACATGAATACCCATGCATCATCTACGTTTCTAGTGCACTGTGACATTCTCTGCTGTACCTGTCTGCCTTACCACTGTTTGCCTTGCCATCTGTCTTATTCCCACGTGTAACACCTGATTAACATCTGTGGTAATTAAAAATGCCGTGGAATCTCTTCTATTATCTATTATTTGTTTCAGTAAGGATAAATCAGCACATTGAACACTAAAAGGACTGTAATATCTAACAACGAGGAACATAAAAAATACACTTAAAGTTTTTAAATATTCATAAAATAGAAGGCAGGAGCCATTAATGTTAATAGAAAATTTTACATGGTGAATAAAACTGATATTTTACTGCTTCTGCACAGCATACTCTCAGGGCACTATGTAGCTAGGAGCCACCACATGTATGGGAAAGAGTTAGGTGAGCAGCTCGTGGTTACTGTGCTGAGGAAATGATTGAGTATATGTTTTTTTGAATTTTAATAGATTGCAGTTTTTGATAGTGGTATCTGGCCAATTGTTAAATGAATTGGTCTGTACAAAACTGCAGATTAAGGCGGTTATTTTCTATGGATTATCTCCACTAAAGGAAACCATTTGGTCATCTCAATCACATAGCATTTCACACAGCATAGTTTCTGCAAAGATCTCTTTGGATGATCATAAACAGAAGTACATCTAGTTTAAAAATCAGACTGGTGCCTACTTTCTTCCAAAATAATTTGTGTTGAACACTAAACACACTTTTGCTTTTAAGCCTAAAAGATGAACACAAAAGTAATACAATCCCGCCATAGCACCAAAATCTATGCCTGTAGTATGTAACAGTCACAGAATTTGGACCATCAATCATGTTCTTCTAAGAGAATTGGTAAAGGAAGGTACCCACTGTATGACAGGAAATGCTCCTCTACAGATGTGTCTGTGTTATCAGTGACACTCAAAGACATGTTGTTTATTTTGTTACTCTGAACACATCTCAGGTAACTGGTCAAATCTAAGAAATAAAGCATGTGATTTGGTTAGTCACCTGCATTCTGTTGTTTCACCTAGGATGCCTTAATTAAACTTCCAGAAAACCTTGCCCATCACTAGACTATTTAAATTTTCAGTGAGAATATCACAGGAAGATTCCTAATTCTTAGTCTTAAAAAAGTTGAAAATAATGCACTAATTTAATTCCTAGACTGCTCACATATTCATGAAGGAGCAGCTATCTCATTGTAGTGAGGTATTTCCTTTCAGTTTATTTATTTATTTATTTTTCCCCAGAAAAAAAAAAGGGGGGGGGGAGGGGAGGGGAGGAATTTGTTGCTGGGAGCTGTTTTGCATGTGAAAAATTACATTTTTTTCTATCAACTTTTCCAGCTCTTTTGTGAAAGATGAATTAAATCTGAATCCGTCTCAATTACTTGGGGACTGTATTTCATTTCAACTGATCACATTGCATTACAGGTTTGTAGATTAAGCACAGGGACTGGCAGTATGACTTCTAACTTCACTGACAGATATACCTGCAGCTAAGAGTTGCTAAAATAAAATTGACCTGAGAGCAGAAAAAAAGGAGGAGATTTTCCCTTCCTGCTTTCCTTTGTTGCTCTGATTGCAAAATCTTGACAAGTACAGTGATAATGAACATAAATGGATTTTCAGGGTATTCTAATTAAGGGATGAGCTAACACTGGAACAGGCTGCCCAGAGATGTGGAGCTGGAGAGATTCTGAACCCAACTGGACATGGTTTTGAGCAGCCTGCTTTGATTAACCTTGCACTGAGCAGGCAGTTTGGATCATCTCCAGAGGTGCCTTCCCAGTTTGGCCTGTCGTGAGTCTATGAAAACACCATCAGGAAGAAGGTGTGGGGACTGTGGTTGTCCAATCTGTGTTTAACATATGTACTACCTGTATCCTGGCTTGATTAGTTAAAAATGATGAAAAACATGGGAAGAATTTGGGAAAATGTTCCCAAGATTCTTGTATGCTTTCTGCCCTAATGGAGTTCAATATTACTTAAATGTCACCAGAAAAGTTAAGAATACCATAATTATAAGAGGTGCCTATTTCTAGGAACTTACACACGTGAAAGCAAATATTACTGTCCATTCTTTTTTTAAATAAGATTTGTAAGAACTGAATTGCTGTTCCTCAGACTCTGCAATGAAGTAAGTACTGAAGAAGTGGACATTGAAAAAAGAGGGTGGCTGGGATGTAGCTTGACATTTATCTTTCAAATTCATTCCTGACTGCTATGGTTTTATTCCGTCCTCCTTTGTTATCATTTAACATTTGATGTCAGTTCAGCCCTGGCTGCATCTCAGTAATGTTTCAATTCTAAATCTTTGCAATCCATGCATTCGTTCCCCCTATCCTTTCCACACCCTATCGAAGTCTTACAATGCAGCCTGAGAGAAAGAAGTATAAGTAACCTCCTTCTACCTGAGCAAATCAGTCCTAGGCAAGAAGGAAGGTGCTGCTAGGGAGAAGATGTAGGCCCACACTTGCAATAGGCAGCTAAGCATCTTGGTGCTGTTTCAGGCAGGGCCAAACTGGAGGCAGAAGGCTGTAGCCCTGGGCTCAAGGTCTGCTGCTGTGCTGGTAATTCTGGGTGAAATGTCTGCCAGGGACCCCTTACAGAAGCTTCTCATTAGGCCCTTCCGCAGCAGTTTCTCCTGAAGGAAAATGAAGCTGGCCCAGGCTAGGCCTGCTTCCCACTTGTGCTTGAAGGCAGATGGAGCATGCTGGAGGCACCCAGGCATTCTCTTCTTATTAACAGCTGTCTCTTCTATTTTGTTCATTACAAGAATGATGAGCCCTGTTAAAGCACCGAGGATAAATCCTTAAAGAAAACGTTCCTCGCACAAAAAAATAGCTGCAGCAGAAAAGATTGTTTAAGCTTTATCATCAGCAGTTTAAATACAGCATTAGCTCTCTCTTCACAGTGTGCAAAGCTGAGCAAGCCAGAATTGCAGTGGGTGGGAGATACACGATCAGCTTTGCAGTTGGCTTAGACCTGAAGAGCTGTGTGTGTGCTGGGTCTCATCACTGACCAGCAGGAAGGAAATGCTGGAAACGCCTGATGGTTTTCTGTATGCAGTGTGCAGGTTGGTGAGCTGTCTGTATGGGCACATGGAGAGAAGTTGTTAATAATTCTGCTCCTGAACCATTCCTTTCATCATGCTTTTCTTGGCTGGTATGTTGTCATGAACTAAGGGAGAACTCATGGTTCAGGAAAAAAGTCAATTCTTATGTATATTGGTGGGTTACCTGGCCTGGAAATACTTCAGTCACCTGCAGTGATTTGTTTATTTCTACAAGAAAAATGGTCTCTCGCTTTGTTTGTTAGTCATATATGAAAGAAAAAGGAAAGATAGAGAAGGCAGCACTTCTCTTTGCTGATGATGAATTTGATGGATGGTTCTCTTACGATCTGATTGAACTCAGTATTATACCCACCAAATTAAGATAAATCATTACTCAAGAGTTCATGGAGTACATACACAAAATCAATTATGCTCACGTGGAGCTCCATTAATCTATCTCTTCCTGTTCAATCTGTCCAGCCTCTTTTAATGACTTTTTATCATTCCAAACATAGGTTATCTTTTTTAAGCAGTGGTACAGTTTCTGGTAGTTTGCATCAAAATTACAATTGCCTCTCTTACTTGAAGAGTCCTTCCAGCCCTTCCCACTGCTCAGCTCGATTACCCTTTCTCCCAAGAAAATCTCCTCAGCTGTAAATGGCAGTGTGAATACTGACCATTTTCTGCAGTGGTTAGGTCGTTGTCACCTTTCCTTGTTGATACACAACAAAGTGGACACTATGTCCTTCTCAAAATAAAGAATAATAATAATAAATGCTTTGTTGGGGAATGGCTGCAGGAGCAGGGTGGACATGAGACTGTGTACGAGCATAGCTGGTGCGGCAGCACAGAGTGCATAGCCATGAGAAAACATTAGGAGTTAAGATGGGAGTCACAACATCCTTGGGGCAGCATGTAAACAGCAGGCCCACATCCGCAGCTGTGCTCTGTGGATATGTGGGGGGCTGATAAGCAGATGAGCTCAATGGCAGGTGTGAATGCTGGCTGAGCATTGGTTGAAGCTAGGCAGCCCACCTAGCCGCCCACCTTGTGCTCCAATAGTAAGTGAACATATTTGTATTGGAATCATATATAAACTCTGTGTGTGCAACAATAAAGTGAAGCTTGATCACTCATATTGAGTACTGTCGTGCTTCCCCGCTTGAAAACAATCTGATTAGGACGCTATCCGTGGCAATGCTTTATTTCCAATAGATAGATATGGTCTCCAAGTTAGGATAAAACTTGGAGCAGATAGAAAACAATACAGGAAGAGTTAGACATAGAAAAAAATTCACATCTAAATCAATGCACTCAAGTGAGTTGAGTTTGCCTTCAAATGTCCATTTTAGATAACTGATGAAAAAAAAAATTAAATTAATAACCCACAAAATAATGACTCAACTGTTTTCTGAATGAAGTAGTATATATCTGTCTAATTCTATGTTCAATCAAATCTTATAAAATTAAGCATATAATTAGAAATGATCGTAGATGAAGGGTTAACTGCACATGAGATTGCATTTCTCAACTTAAAAGCTTCTTATAGTTTTTTCTTTTCTTTCACTGAAATATTCATTCCACTTGGCAGCCGGATCTATGTTTTTATTTTGTTTTCAATTCACAGTTCAGTTTAGTACAAAGTGTATCTTCCTTCATATAAATTATGCAAATACTTACGCTTAATACATGGTCAGCACTCTGTTTTAAAACTTCCGACACACAGAAATAAGAAGGAAAAATTTCAGATTTCATCTATTGGCTTTGTGGCTTTGTTAGCTGTGAACAGGGGAAAGGTTTGCTATTAGAAATGGAGCATAGCTGGAAAAATAATCAAGATACCTGCCTTAATGAGTAGCTAGGGCTGTAGTCTCCTTGATTTCATGTGATTTTGCAGCTAGCAAAATAAGGTGCAGTATGATTATATTTGTTTATTCTCAGGACTTCCACACTTTGTCAGTGACCGGTAAAAACAGTATCTTTTACTTGGTAGTGAACAATTTATTCTTTTTAATTTGTGGGATGCATCAGTGCTCCCAGCTCTCTTCTCTCATTATACAGCAGCTTAAACGTTACACTAAAAAAATACAGTGTTTCTGTGTGTCTTTTGGTATGTTGTGCCAAAAAAATGAAAGGACCGCAGCACTGTGAAGTACTTAAAGTAAGAAGAAGATGCACTTTTAATAAAGTGGGGCATGTGAATAAATCAATGAAGCTGAGGGATAATTGTCCCGCACCTAAGAATTTCTCAAGCTAGTTCTGTCTCCAGAGTGAAATATTGGCAGTTAAGGTACAGAAATCCTGCCAGCGGATTCCAGCACCAAATGGAAGCACACTGAAACAGATTGCACACTGAAATGGTGTATTTGTGGAGGCTAAAAACACTACCATGATTTGGTGCGGTGAAAAACAGAATCATAAAATCATAGAATCACCAAGGTTGGAAGAAACCTCTAAGGTCATCCAGTCCAACTGTCCACCTACTACAAACAGTGCCTACTGAGCCACGTTCTTTACTACCACATTTATGTGTTTCTTGAAATCCTCCAGGGACGGTGACTCTACCACCTCCCTAGGCAGTCCATTCCAGTGCCTGATCACTCTTTCAGAGGAGAAGTTTCACACAATATCTGATCTGAACTTCCCCTGGCTCAAATTCATGCCATTCCCTCTAGTCCTATCACTAGCTGTCCAGGAGAAGGTGCCAACTCCTACCTCACCACAACCTTCCTTCAGCTCATTGTAGAGTGCAGTAAGGTCTCCCCTTCCCTGATCCTCCTCTTCTCCGGACAAAACAATCTGTTTCCTCAGCTGCTCATCATCATATCTGTGCTCTAGTCACCTCAACAGCTTCATTGCCCTTTTCTGGACATGCTCCAGGGCCTCAATGTCTTTCTTGTAGTGAGAGGCCCAACCTCCATGAGGTGTGGAGGTGCAGTTTCACCAGCACTGAGTACAAGGGGACAATCACCTCCCTGCTCCTGCACTCTTTCTGATGCAAGCCAAGATGCTGTTGGCTTTCTTGTCCACCTGGTGACACTGCTGGCTCTTGTTCAGCCAGCCGTCAACCAACATACCCAGATCCATTTCCCCAGTGGAGCGTTGCCTGGGGTTGCTGTGACCAAAGTGCAAGACCTGGCACATGATCTTGCTGAACTTCATCCTGTTGGCCTCAGCCCAGTGATTCAGCCTGTCCAGATCCCTCTGTAGGGCCTTCCTGCTTCCAGGCGGATCAACACTTCCTGCCAGTTTGGTGTCACCTGCAAACTTTCTGGGGGTGCACTCAATCACCCCATCCAGGTCATCAATAAATATATTAAATAGGATGGGCTCCAGTATCAACCCCTGAGGAACACACCACTCATGACAGGCCGCCATCTAGATTTAACTCCGTTCACCTCCATCCTTTGGGCTCGATCCTCCAGCCACTTCTCTCCAGCAAAGTGTACGTCTCCAAGCCACCAGCTGCCAGTTTCCACAGGAGAATAATGTGGGAGACAGTGTCAAAGGCTTTGCTGAAGTTCAGGTAGACTATGTTAATAGCCTTTCCCTAATCCACCAGGCCAGTCACCTGTTCGTAGATGGAGATGAGGTTGGTCAAGAAGGACCTGCTGTCTCCAGACCACTTTTGTGCCTGTGTTTGAGGAGGATACCAGAGCCTCTGCATCACACATGAAGAGACTCCCTGGGACAATCCCCTGAGTGACAGAAAGAGGTACTGAATCACTATTATCTTTGCACTTGGCTTCGGAGTCAGATATTTAGCATGTATCTGAAAGAACAGCCCTTCAGAGGCTGAACTCAAGGTCTTTAAAGACAGTGGCTATGTTGAACAGCTGCTAAGGATGGGGTGAAATCATCTTAATTTTAAAAGGTGTTACCTTAACAGCTCCACAGCTGGGATTTTGCTCAAACATATCCACATGCAGTTCTTCTCCTACTTCGGTTGTCCTGTAAGTGCCTGACATGCTAGTTTGCTGCTTTTATGCCAGAACTGTGGAGAATATCAAAATGAACTCAGTGGAAGCAGCCATGATTCTCCTCCCCAAGAAATGCAGCCAACTCCATGGCCCACCAGAGCTTCTGGCTCTCTAAGGGGTTCTAAGGACATTCTAATATGCATCGTGTGATTGCACTTCTAAACAGAGGAACCTTCATAGACTCTCTAAACCAATGAATTCAGCCTTGGATTTTGAGCATAGAATTTTTGTCAATAAGGCTTGATACACAAATGCAATGCTTTCATTTTTTTGATTGCAAGGCATCAGTATCACGGCTGTGAATTTCATTGACTTTCTAAGCAGAATTGAACTTTTTTCAGCAATTCATTCAAAGCAAGTAGCTGGTGTATAAATCCTTAGTTCTGCAGTAATGCTTGTACATACAAAATTAAACCGGATAAAATCTAGGAGCCTGCTGGTATTTTGGGTGAGTTTCCTGCTTTTATGTCCAACCTTTCTTTTGATGGTATTTATAAATGTTTCGAATTGTTGCCCCTGCAGACAGACAACTTCTGAAACATTGAATAGTAGTGTATTGCCAAAAACTGGTCTCCGTTAATAAGAAACAACACAGCAATTATTTGTTTATGTAACTTACACTGATGGTGCAGCCAGATAAGCATAAGTGAAACATCCCACCACAGTCAATTGAGATGGAAATCAGAGCAGACCTCTCCAGGTCAGCCTTGCATATCTCGATGACAGTGATCCTATAATGTTTTAGGTGAGCACTAACATCTTTCCATTTGTTTTTATTATTCTTATTACATAATTTGCTGGGTGGCTTTTCTAGCCTGTAAGCATGAGAGCAACAAAACTGTTCTCAAATCATACCATCAAGAATTGCTGATTCCAGCTAAATTTAGTTCGTAGAGCAAGCACTGAAACTGTGCTCCACTTTCTGATATGATTCAAGTCAAATTCATGTCTTACATGACACCAGCATAACACTGGAGAGGAAAATCTGTTTCAAATATAGGAAAAAGATGAATACATTTCATAAGGTAATCATTATTTATTATGAGACAAAAGGATTTTTTGTTTAACACAGGTTTACATGGGATAAGGATGTTAGTGAGACAGGCAGTTTTCATACCTTTTTCAATCTGGCAGATTATATCACAGATTGCTTTTTATATATATATATATATATTTCCACTGTTTCTCTCAGTTTATGTCATTCAGGTGAACAAACTGCTTAGAATGGTAGAAAATGAGCCAAATTAGTAAACTTACCCAGCTCTACTCACCTTATATTGACTTTTTTGAATCTAGAAAGAAAGAGGCATTACTGATAGAAACCAGTAAGAGATCACTCCAGAGAAGGACAAACACGAGTGCACCTTTTATGCCTGAAAGCTGGGTTCCATGGGTCATTTGCCTTCTTTGCACTGATTATGGTTGAAAAGACCTATTTGTAATAAATGTTGGCCTAGGGAACATATTTTCAACTTGTTTGGTTTTCATGGCGTATTTTTTGTTTTCCTTTTGTTCTTTGCCAAATCACAAGTTCAAATCCTTGCACAGAAGTTTCTCATGTTTAGATCAGGATCCTTACTTATAAGCGTGGCTCTGAATGGACTTTTCTCCCCTTAGACAGAATTCAAAAGAACACAGTATAGAAGTCAGCAATTATGCTCGATATTTCAACCCCAAAACCACACACCATTTTTATTTTCACTGAGCAGTATTTTCATGGGGGTTTCCTCCTAAATCACTGTGAGTACACCGACAATAATACTGCTAGTGAGTAAGAGCAGAACAAACCCATCTGCGATGGCTCAGAGAAAGCAGGTTTATTTTTCTGAGCTGTACTGAAGGACTGAAAAACCTCCTGAGAACTTAATGAGAGTAAATCAAGGCCTAAGGTCTGTGCCATTTCTGGAGCTGGTCAGTGAAATATTTTCAGTCAATATTTTTAATACCAGGTGTGTATTAAATGAGCCCTCGGTACTAAGTGATGAAAGGGAAAAAATGACGTATGCAGAAAACAGTTTTTTGAAACAATAGAAGAGCCCTGTGGATTTTGCTTTGCGTGGCTTTCTATCAGAAATAATAATGCAGAGAAGGCATGAAAAAAAAATCCAACAAATTACTTTGCATGGTTTTATGGTTATTTTTGTACATGTCTCCTTGTGAATTAAAAAAAAAATACAACTGTCTCACTTTGTCCTAGTCCTGTCCAGTCCATTTTGGATGTAGGAATGAAGGTCTCTATAAACTCTTGGCATGCCTCATTCATATTTTTCCATTTTTATGTGATTAATTCTGTTAATGTACATGGTGCCAGTCCTTAGATATGGATAATTGAATGTTACTTACCATTAGCCATTGGAAGAACCTTTAAACTTCTGATGAGTCTTGTACATATGAGTAAGTGGATAGAGCAGCATTAGGAGCATTCTGTTTTTCCTGGATTCTTTGCTTCTTGCAGGTACTTGCATCAGCCTGCATTTCATCTGCAGACAAAGGATTTTGTCCTATATTTGCTGGTCAGTAGGTTAATCTTGGGAAATGATAGGAAAGTCAAATAACACTTTAAAAGTCTCTATTGAGTCAAAAAGGAGGTTGTAGTGAGAGCATTGTGAGAACCGGTTTTAGCCCAGGCCAAACCAAATTGAAATGGAAATTGGGAATAAAGCAATCCTTCATTCCTGCTTACTAATGTAACGTACCTCTTCTGACATTTGGTATGAAGCTTAAACAGTAGAAAACAGAATATTATCTCCACCAAATATGTATGAAACATTCAGCGTTACAGACTTCATCACACAGTCTGGACTAGACCTCACAAATGGAAAGTGGTATCAAGACTTCATAACACTGAGGGCAGAGACCAGCTGAACAAGGGACTGATGTTTTTCCTAATCATCACCTACCCTTTCCAATCAAGTAAATAGCCTCAGATCCAGCTAAACCAGTAACAGCTCTGCTAAGACGTCTCCCAGGGAATCACACAGGTGTGCCTTGCTGTCCTGTTGAAGCTGCTCTTGCCCACCACTGGGGCTGCCTCGCCTCTGCCTCATCTCCCTCTGGCTATATCTGTCTCTCAGTGACCAGAAAGGCTCTTTTCTGCTAAGGGAGAGATAGTGCCCTGTCTGCAGGCTCCTGAGTGCTTCTCTGCCAGGGCAGGAGCCGTTGTGTCTGCGGCTGAGGCAGGAGGATGCTGTCACTGAGAAGTGCTAACTTTGCTACATATTGATGCTTTATGCAGCCTTACTTCGTGTGCTGTGAGTTTAGGTGTGCTAGTAGTTATGCTTATGCTATCAGGCTTGCAGTTGTTTTCTCTGTTAAAATGTTTAAAATCTTTTTGGAGCAGTTGAAGGAAGACTGGTTTTAACAGAGATGCAATGACAGTGTCTTAAATTCAAGTCAGAGTGTCTCAGTGAATGGCTTATGTGAAAATTTTGCTTGCTTGCTTTCTGAGTTCCACTGAGAAGGATAGATCTTTCTTTCTCTCTCAAATGCTGATAATGTAAGCTGTGCTTTGGGTAGAAAGGTCTCTGTTGTCTAAATAAATGAGTATGGAAGCACTGTAGCTCAAAACCCAATTATTGGTTGGTCTTAATATTCTTGGGTTTTGGCAATGTGTTTTAAACTCTTTATCCAGAATAGTAGCCCTAAATGGAAATCACAGCAGCCTAACATGCTGTGAAGGCATGAACTTTGCATTTTGCACTGCTTCTGTGCTGTGTTTCGCAAAACTACAGCCAGAAGCAATTCAGGATTTTGGAGCTGGGGTAGGTATGGTGGTGGGTAGATCTCTAGAGCAAGCTTTTGAAATGTGTTAATGGCATTCCTTGCCAAATTTATTACTCTTCTTAAAACATTTACCATATGTTGCTTGTAAATAAATAGTGAGTAACTACAGGCAAGAATTGTTAACGTTTTCTTCCCCTGTATCCATTGTTTATGAAATTGACTGTTACTAGTTTCTGTTTTGAATCATTTTCAATCTGAAAATCACTTCGCTGGTCCAAAAATTAATAAGGTCTATAGTGAAGCTCTTAGAATGAACAAAATAAATGTCTAATGGTTTGTGAGAGTTTGGATAAGAACAGCTGAAAAGCTTTTGTACAGAACCTAATATGGTAATACTGATTTGTATTAAGCATATTTAAGATATCTGTTGGAAATTACATAAAAGGAAATGGTAAGGTGCATGACTAGGGAATACGTAAGTTTTAAACTTCAGTAGTTAACCTATCAAATATTTTCATAATAAACTGTGGTTTCTTTATAAGAAAGATGTGATCAGGAATATTTTTATTACAAGAGCTCTTCCCCCTCCTGCTATGCTATGGGCAATCATAAATCTGAGCTACCTCTGTTTTCAAAAATAATCTGCAAAAAGAAACAAAGGTCAGATTTGCAAATATACACCTAGCACATTATGCTAGTTCAAGATCTGTGGCTATGTTTCCTATTATTTCTTTTCTGTTCAGAACTATTGCAGAGCTTCACTTTGTCATTTTTCTCAACATAAATCTCTATCACCTTTATTTTTTTTCTCTGAGGGAAAAGCCAAAAGCCAAACTGATACAGAATTACGAATAAGCCTCAGTATCCCATTAAAACTGTGTTTCATAGAAGAAATATTTTAAAATCCCAAAGCTAACACAACTAATGATATTTTTTGCTTGCTAACTGAAATAACAGGATAAGAGCTGTTACATGTACTCATTTAGGTTGTTAATTCATGTAACCAAGTATTAGATATGTGTTCAACTCTGGCCACAGCAATTCAGTTTCTTGGTGGTCAACTGACCATGAAGATGGTGGTCAGTTTTGGACTAGATGATTGGACTAAATAATCTTGTAGGTCCTTTCCAACCTTGTGATTCTATGATAACTGTGTACAGCCAAGTCTTCTGATGCTTTGAGAAAGCATTTGTAACAACAGCCTTTGATGGGTAAGTGCCCCATACCAAACCATTGATTGCTTAAACTCTTCCTCCTGGCACCAGAGAGGTAGAATAGAAGCAATAGGGAAAAATCAATATACAACAAAAAGAGGTAAAAGCCAGTGCTGTTCATATCAGGGATTTCCAGGGCTGTTATCCCAGACATCACCGCTCAAATTCTGCCTAGAATTTACTTCAGTGGTGGTTATTCCTTTTGCTGTGCTATGTTGTAAATGCCTTTTTGTGTTTGGGGAGGTGGGAACAAGAGGCGGTTGACAGAGCTGTGGCTGTGTTTTAATTATTCCTATGGTAGAACATCAAATTAGAGAACATAAAGGAACACAGAATGCATGTAGATGCTAGCAGATGTTTAGTTATTTTGTTAGCAGGGCACCAAATATTTTAGCTTCTGACTGAAACTCGTTAATCTGTGGTAATGCTTTGCTTTGGCTATTAGTGACACGCCAGCATGTAAACACAGCCAGCCCTCTCTGTTCACATCTGGTGAAGGCTTTAGGACATCCCCAGTCTGTGAGGCCAATCCTCCCTACAGCAGCACCAGGAGGCACCTGGTGCAGGGAGCCTGCCTGCGTGTGGGGGCTGTGCATGCACAAGAGGGACAAGCTGGGTCACTTATATGGGCCTAAAAATTGCAGGCAACTGTCAAGTTGATGTCCATGATATAGGTAAGAAAGAGAGTTAATGGCATGTTGCTTCCTTGCTTCTACATAATTGCTAACAAGAATAGTTAGTTCTTTGTTTTGATGACCTGTTATGACAGTGAGTCTCACAGGGTTAACCTGCAAGATCTCATCAGTGTGTAGGCACCACTAGAGAAGGGTAAAAGAATGCAGAACTGGACGGTGGGAATAGCTGAAAGGATGGGGAGTGGTTGCTGATGGAAAGTTTGAAATACAGAGTTTATTCTGTTTGGCAGGAGACAAGAAGCAGTTAGTGGAAATGGACAGTGCAAAACAACGAAGGTCAGGGGAAAGCATTTTGCTGTATCAGCACCCCTTGATGCTTTAATGAGCTTTTCTTGACTATTCATCCAAATTATATAATACCTTAAACTGATTTTACTTGCAAATGTTGTATCCGTTCCCGAGTTAAATGTGCCAGAGGGCTCTGCAGTTCCTTTCCACAATATTTCATGACTTACTAAACTCCATGTCCTTTACTTCCACAATAAATCCTATCTATCAGCTATATACTTACAGATATAGAAGACATAATTTTTTAATATTGAGATGATAACGTAGATATATTATTTTTTAATTCCTCAAGAACTTATGCAAGTGGTAAGTAGTGACTTTCAGTGACTATCAAGTTAAATACTTGATCTGTGCTGGATCAGGATATGGTTTGATGTTTCTCCTTACTTAGAGGTCCAAGATGTAAAAGAGATTTAGTTTTCTTCAGTACCCCCAGACAATGATGGCAATGGAGCTCAGCACTTTCCGATCAGAGTTTGGTTCTCAGCTCACCTGGATTTCACAACTGTTTCCCCACCCAATGCTCAAGAACTTGACACCCAATATTCTGTTCTGCAGGAGCTTAGCTCAGCCTTAGGTTTGAACCTCCCCTTCGTCATTTAAAGAGCAATTGGCACTTAATCTCGGAAATGTGCCTGTCTTAAAGGAGAAATAAAAGGTGTTTTTGTCTGCTCTTCATTGTGCTCTGTTAAAGCAAGAAGGAGAATGTTCTAACTAGATTTGTGAGCTGAAGTTTAGCCTTTTCTAGGCTTTCTCTCAAATTAATTCTGGGCTGCTGTCTTACTTTTTTTTTTTTTTTTTTTAATCCTGGTTAATGACTTCAGCTGGCTACCATTCTCTTCCAGCTTAAATGAACCCTAACTAGCCCAGTTATCTAATTGTATTGATCTGGGGCAGTCACTTTTGAGCACAGCCACTTGGTTGTACTGAAGCTCTTTACTTGCAACCCAAAACAGGACTGTAATTTTGAGCCTTTCTGCTCTCTGAAATGCCAGTTTCCCTGTTATACGCCCAGATGCAGGCAGGGTCACCTCAGCATCAGTTGCACTGCTGATTTGAGACCAAACTTGCAGTAATGATTTCAGAAAGACTGTGTAGATTAGAAGCTACACTTGCATGTTAGTTCTCTTTGACAGAAGGCCAATATTTCTGCTCTCCTTTGGAAATGGTTATCAGATGGACGGAATAAATCACATGAGAAATTTCTGCATCAAAGCTGCTAAAGCCAGCTGTTGTGTGGAACTGGGAGAATCTCCACTTTTGTGACATGATAGAAAAGGCTGTTTGATCCTAATATGATGGTGGCTTGAGGAGAAGAACAATTACAGAGTCATTAGCTCAGATTTTCAGCTGTTTGGCTGATATAATTTCAAATGTGCAGTTAGTGGATTAATGAACTACGCGCAGCTTGTAAATCCCTGGCCTTTGGAACTTGTCTCTGCTTCATGTAATGGGGACTGTAACTTGGGGAAATTATGCTCTGATTAGTAGCTTTCCTATCTGGATCATCGTTGCCTATTCTCATGAATCCATTTTTTTAGCTAGGTTTAGACTTAAATCCTTTACATTCTGTAAAACCATCTGTGTTTCACTGCTTTTTAGGCAAATAACTGAATAGAGGTGAGGGACAACTTCTTGTCAGCATTAGCAGAATTTCTTCTTGGATCCATAACTACATCATGGGCCATTGCAGGTTTATTTTGTCAAAGCTTTAAGTTAAACCTTAAAGTTCTAAGTGGAAAAATGAAATAATTGGGTAATACGGGTCTTCAGAGGTCTTTCTAGAATCTGGAAACTGCTGTATAGGAATGCCCATGATATCTCCTTCTACCTGCATGCCCAATCTTCTCTTGTGTTTGTATTTGATGCAATGATACATTCACAAAGGGTTGCATGGCTCCAGTCTTGCTGATACCAAGGTGCTTTAGTGATCACTTGACAAATGTTTCACATATTTGAAGCAAGGAACATGTTAAAATCCCATGAGTACCCAGAGATATCAGAAATGCATAGCATCAAACCATCCTTGGCACAGCGTACAACTGAGAAAGCAACTGGCCTGCCTTGTCCAGGATTGACAGAGGCAGGACAAATGTGAAGAGGTATAGTTGAGTTCAGTTACATGAGTTTAACACTCATCCATGCAGTAGTAAATGCAGACCCACAGGTAGGATTGGGAGACTGGCTGCCTGAACAGAACCTCCCTGTTCTGAGGCAGGAGGAGCAGGCGTTCTGCCTGGAAGCCATTCCTCCTGGAATGATGGTACATGCACTGAAAAAAGAGACAGAAGCAAGTACAGGGTAACTTGTATCACCTTTTCACCCCGACACCTCTCACTGTGCATGATGGGGACATTTGATTGATCCAGCCTTTACTTTTCCATGTCTGAGCAGTCATTCAGGTCATCTGAACATGTTGTGGTGTTAGCTCATAGACTGAAAGCTATTAACAGCAGCTGCACTCTCTCCTATCCAAGGAGCAAGAATCATGCGTGCAGTGCAAGTTACCTTTATAAATGAAAGAGTTCTGCCAATTTGAATTTATCCTTGGGATTTAATAGATGTCACCAAAACAAAGTAGATGTCTTGGGGCTTGCACAGAATTCACTGTTATTAACAACAGCAGTCTTAGGCTTTTTAAGGACTTTCTTGTCACCTGACAGGGCAAAACTGGCAAACTGGCATCACAAGTCCTTTGTATGGATTGCTTCTTTTCTCTGTGCTCTGAGCTTGCAGCCAAAAGGTTTCAAGACTGCCATCTGACACTTCTCAACTGCTTGTGATACAAACTTTCAAATATAATAGTATAGGAATTATTAAAAAAAAAAAAAAGGCTAATTTCTGAAATCTCCAAATTAAGAATTAAACACTTCAGCATGAGGAATAAGGATTGTTTTCTTAATAGATTAGCATTACTATTGTGTTGAAAATCACATTCCTGCATTTCAGTGTATTTGTGTGCCACAGATGTTTACTCTCATCCTGTTTCCCACCAAGTAAGAGCAGATACACTCTTAAGTATGAAGAAAACTTTGTGAGTGCCAGGGCAATGCTGGAGCAAAAGACTTGCTGAAAACCAGCTTTAAACCAGGACCTCTGAAAATCTGCCCCATCAGTTTGCTTTTTGCAGCCCAGAAGACAAAACTGGGTTCCTCGGTTAAAACTTCTACCAAAGCAATAGCTCTACCTCCAGTTCCCATGCCCTGTTCTGTACCTCAATATCCAGACATAGTGTCACGTGGAAGGTTCCATGTCTGTGTGAGCGTTCTGTTCCACTACTTCATTGAAAGTGCTTTCATTCCTTGTCTTCTGTTTTTAGTAATAAGTGGATAGGGTGTTTGATGAGCCATCAAATTATCTCAGATGAATAAGAAGACCAAAATAAAAACAAGTTTAGCGTGGTAAATAGCAAGAGAACAGGTTTTCAATTTCATTCCTCCTCTCTCCAAAGACCAGGGCATCACTTCGTATGTTTACAGAATATTCCTCTATTAGTTACTGTATGTGTACATAGTCATTTCTAAGCTGTGCTTGAAGTCGTTTCTTTTGGTCTGATAAGAACCATAACTGATTCTCAAAAAACATTTTAGATTTTATTTGTAATGCTCTTGTGTTTCCTTCTCTGGTTCTCCCTCCTTGGGAGAGCGTTTCTCCTTCCTGTCCCTGGGGTTTGTAACCTCATTATCTGTACATTAGGTGAAGTTGGAGTCACTGTACGCTCAGAACCAGGTCACATTCCCTTCATAGTCTGCATCTGGGTCTCTCAATATTGTTTGTAACTTTATCAAATTCCTAGAAGTATTTCCACGATAACAAAGAACTCATCTGAATTCAACTTTCCCCAGCTGCTTTCTGCCTGTTGTCAGAGATCAGACTGGAAAGTATGCTCGAGCTGTAATCTGTGTGTTGGTATGAACTCGGCATGAATATAGAATGTCATCCCATTCACTTCCCTACTGAGAGGAAACTACAAAACAAGAGAGCTTAATTAAGGATAATTTTGGTTCTTGATGATGAAAAACAATCGTTGTATAAAGACACCGAAAAAATTGAATTTTCCCATAGATACAAGATGAATAAGCAGCACATGACAGCTAAACGAAACTGGAAAAGTTTCTCTTTGGAGAATTTGAACAGTAAAAAAGGTGATATTCACTGAGAGTAGAAGATTGATAATGATAAGCAAGTGCTTTTACTAGATGTAGGCTAACGTAGCAAAGAATTTCATTGACTTCAATATGATACGGAGAAAAAGAAATCCACTGATGCTAAATGGACAAGATGTGTAATTGGAATTAATAGAGCCAGGACAAAAGATAAAGAACTGTTCATGCTCTCGGACTGCTTGCTTGAGGAAGACTAGATATTTGCAATAACTGAGGATTGTTTTCAAGATAAAAGTGTGTTAAATTATGGTTATGGAGTCAAGCAGTTTCAAATAATTCACTTCAGAATGATACATAAGTGTGCATGGAGTTCATTGAATGTCATTTGTCATATTTGGAGATATATATTACCAGAAGAGTTACAGTGCTTGTTTAATGTAGAATTAGACTATATCCAATGTGCTAGTGGAAACTATCAGCAATGAGAGCAACCCCTTTCCTCCAGCTGATACTAAAAACATTCTTTGATATAATGGGGATTATGCAAATACTGCGACTTCTATAAAAGCTTGAAAGTAGGTGAGATGTTCTGCTGCTGTGGCTGTGGAAAATATACACTTTAAAAAGAAAAACTAAGCCTGGCACCAATAAAAGGGTTGGTTGGCTTGAATTCATTTGAGTTTTCTAGCATGACAGTTTGTGCTACTAATGAGGCAATATTGGGAGTGAAAGCAATTTTTGAGACTTGCTTCATCAGCTGTTTTGCACAGTAATGAATCCCCTTAAAGCTTGGGGCCACAGGATTTGTCTTTTCCTTTCTTTGATTGAATGAAACGCCTAACTCTGACAATAAAGAAGCTGCAATTAAAGAACTTCACTTGAAGGAGATCTACAGTTCTGTAACTTTGGGATGTGGAGGAGGAAAAGATTCACTTTTGGGAAGAAAATGTACTCTCATCACTATAAAGTTGTTCAAAAGACCATTTCTTCAGCCATTTAACCTTAAAGCAAATGCAGGAGAAAATATTCAAGTAGTATGTTATATATATGTTAAGCAGTATTGTCCACACCATGCTATCTTTTCTTTTTCTCCCAAACCCACATTTCTCTTACTTTTTCCTCATGCAGATTCTGAACATCCAGCTCAGTATCGTAGAATCATAGACCCTGTAGAGTTGGAAGGGACATCTGAAGGCCATCCAGTCCAACTCCCCTGCAATGACCAGGGACACCACAGCTAGAGCACGTTGCCTAGGTGAACCTCATGACGTTCAACAAATCCAAATGCAATATCTTGCATCTGGGTCAAGGCAACCCCCATTACCAACGCCAACTGAGGGATGAAAGGATTGAGTACAGCCCTGCCAAAAAAGACCTGGGGGTACTGGTGGAAGGGAAGCTGGACGTTAGCCAGCAATGTGCCCTCACAGCCCAGAGAGCCAACCGTATCCTGGGCTGCACCAAAAGAAGCACGTAAGTGGGTTCATGTCAAAAGAGCCAAGCTCATTTTCCTTTTGGGTAGTGCCTTCCTTTTTGAGCTATTTCTCTGATGAGAATTGTATGACACAGTGTGGCAGAACATGATCTGGAAAGATAACTCCTTTTCCTATGCCACCACTTTGAACCACATGAAGACCAACCAGACGCTCAATCGCATGTCAAGTTTGTCTGACAGGCTGTCACATTTAAATCCTAAATCAAAATGCTCTGGTGGTTTATTTTCCCTCAACGCTGTAAAAAATATCAGGCTTTGCAAGGAATGTGTGACAGCTCCATTCAGCACTAACGCTAGCAAGAGCAGCTCTCATGAATGTAAAAGAAAAAGATCTTTGGCACTGCGCTATAGCAGCACCATCACAGTTATCTCTATTGCTCACTCTGTCCTAATATTCCCTCTGAATGCACCAGACACAACAACTGAAAAGCAAAATGAGCACAATGGCACTGCCCTTTGCCCACATGCACAAGTGGGCCTCCCCCCTCCTGGGACAGCAGTATGTCCCACAGAGGGCATAGGACCACTTGGCACCTGGTCAGGCAGACCACCTACCCATCCCATCAGCATCTCATGGAAAGTGGGTAGATTTGCTTTCAGTTAAGGGTAGAAGCTTGTATATATATACGTAAGTATTTTTATTAGGCAGTTATCACCTTGTCTATACAAAAATAAGTCTGTTAAAGAGTGTTTTGCTTTGAGGAGGGAAATATTTTAGGAGCACAAGTGTTATTCATAAAAATCCATTAACTGAAGTTAAGAGAAGAATGCATAGGGGAAGAAAAATCAATCAGCCATGTACAGTAAACGATACAGAGTGACATCATGCCAGGAACTCACAACAGCTCCCAACCCTGATGACTGAGCAATGCCATAAATTAGTCCCCAGATCCTTGTATACATTGATAGAGAAAAAAAAATTGTACCAAACAATTCCGTATAGTCTGCTCGAGTGGCATAAAGTCTACAGCCAAAATTTAGTGATGAGGTGGGTGGTAGGGAGGTTCAAAAATAGCTTTCAGTAAAAACCTTGTTAATGCAAAGCAAATTCTTCCTGAGCTAGAAACCTAAAGCTTCCAAGGGCTGGTTGCTTGCCTTCTCTAGCAAAAAGAAAAAATAAATAAATTACAATATTGCTTAAATCATGGGGAAAAAAAAAATTAAAATGGATTGTAAAAACTGAAACTGACTCTATCAGTGATCTGCTTGTCTCTAAACCCAAAGAACTTGTGGCTTCCTTCTCCGAACAGTTAATAAACCAAGTTGTTGGGTTGTTGGTTTTTTTTTTTTCTTAGTGATAAAATTTATTCCGTTTGTTTTGTAAATTGCTTTTGTAATCCTAATGTCCAGTTTGTTCACAATACTAGATTAGAATGAATATTTTTCCCCTCAATAATTTGGGTAATTTTTAGACCAAGATGCAAATTCCTTCATTCAAAATGCTTTAAAATTGCTTTTAAATGTGAGGTATCTCTGCTGAATTAAAGATAGCTGGTATTAATCTCTATGCAGAACAGCTAATTGTATTTAATATTCAACCTTGTCTACTGAACTACTGGAGCCATCAGGGAAGAAACACAGAGTTGTGCTGGTGCGGCTGAGCTCATGCTGGCAAACACTAGAATACTAAAATAAAAGTAATTAAATCAAAGAGTTGCAGCAGATGAGAGAAATTTTACACATGTAATGAATGTGCCACAAGTTTGGGGTTTCTGAATACAAAGCCCTTTCCACAAGAGTGAGCTGTCCTGAGAAGCAGCAATGTAAGTGTTGGGTAGATTATTGCAATTTCAGCAACTGTCATTAAAGGCACTGTCAGTAGGTTTTTATCTATTCTAAATCTTCTAAAAATTCCGACCCTTATTTCTCACAGGGCAATCCTGGCTTGGTTTTTATTATTATCTCATATTTTTAAAAAATCGTTGAAAGGAAAGCAAGAAGATTCCCTTGTCCTCAGTATGGAAACCTGTGACGGTAATACTTTTGCAGCAAAATATTTCTACTGAAAGATTATTTTGAATGGAGGATGATATTGATGAAACAGGAGTCTTTTCCCATGGAGATGGACGAATTTTCTCTTGATATTTGCAATATTAAGATCAAGGTAATGAAACTTACACTTTGAAGTTAAAGTTGCCCTATTGCTTGCAAAATCAAATAAAAATAAAAAAGCCAAAATTGGCATGCTTTTTCTTCAAGGTTGTAGTATCCTGGTGATCCGCTGATCTTCAGTGCTAAATTTGAAGTTCTTTAACCAGAATAGGTGTAAGATAAGCCAGAGACAATTCTGAAGTTTATTTTGAGAGAAGCTGGGAGAGAGGTTTGGAAGCAGCTCATAGTTGCTGAGTTCTTACATTGGCAACAGCTGCTTCTCTCTCACCTAAATGTTTCTAACTGATGGAACTTGAGGTAGAAACTTCACATGAGAATTTTCAGCCGAAATAGCTTAAATCAGGAGAACAACAAACATAGACAAATCTAATACAGCACTTTATCATGCCTGACAGCATTAATAACTGGCAGAGATATACAGGCAGGGCTCTGCCTAAATATAGCAGCTACTGAATGCGCAGTATTCAGGTTTTCCATGTCAGGATAAGGATGAGCAAAAACAGCCCTACAGAAATCAGTTCAACTTCAAAATATGACTTTTCTTCCTTGTACTAATTCACATGGCCATATTTCTGCTATCTTAAACAAAAGTTTAATTTGGACTGTCTCTCAGCTGGTAAGCAATTTTCAGATTCCTTAGGTAGCATCTTTTTAAGCAAATTGTAGCAAAAGTAATTACTTTGGGTAGAGTCTGAAGCATTTATTGTTGCCTTCTCTCAAGCAATAAGGAGAGCATGCTTTCAAGGGCTGTACTTCCAAATTGTTCATATTTAAAATGCAATCACCAACAGGGAAGCTAAATCAGAGACCCATTCTTCATCCTCCTGTTGAGGAGAGACCAGCATCAGCCTGAGCTTGAGCACAGACCTTCCAAGTGAACTGAAATAACACTGAAGTACTCACATTAATTCTTGCACTGAGACAGGATGAATATAGCTGTATTGAAGCTCAGTAGTGATTCACTCCTTTTCACCCAGGTACCACAGCTGCAGGGTAGAGATGGCACAACTCATTTTGCTCCTTGCCTGGCAACCCTGTGCTTCCATTATGCTGTCATTCTCCTCCTGACTTCCCCTCTATCCTCTGTTATGCTGTCTCACGTGAGCTGGTGAGGGAGGGGATTTAAGTTTCGTAAATTGTAGAATGGCTTGTGTAGGAAGGAACCTTCAAGATCATCTAGCTCCAATATGCTTCATAAACAATAACTGCCAATGTTTGTTTGGGATGCCATTAGACTTGGCTTTTATATCACACTATTTTAAAATATTTTCTAACATGAGGAGTTTGGTAAAGAAAATCTCAGAAAATAGCTCACTCGTTTTTGTAATTGAATTGAAAGAAACTGAACAAAACCATTGGGCTTGCTGCCACTTCTATAAGAAGAAAATGGCACAAGGCAGCTAGCTGTTTGCAGGATATGAGCCACAGAGTTAGATTAGCTGATCAGAAAACCTGAGACACACAAATGATGGATGACTTTTATCTCTGATGCTTTGGTTCAGCAAAGCATCTACACATGTGCCTAATCTTAAAAAACCTTGGACAAAATCATTACTCCACAGAAGTCAATATAATTGAGCTCCGGCTTCTTCGGAGCAAGTACTATATCATCCACTGCATGTACTGGCATTCCTTGCCAAATAGCAACCTAAATGCATATAACAAGAAGGGTGCTTTGTGGTGTCAGTTGACCTATACTGGGTGAGATTTATCTATCTCTAAAATACGTGGAGTGAAAAAATACTTTGTAGTTCAATCTGGGTATCTGTTCCTTGACTTGGAAAAGTTGGATTTGGCAGCATTAGCAATGCCAAAAAATGCTGATAAGTATGTTTGAAATCTATAGGAATGAGGATTCCTATGCACGCAAACCAGATCTTGTTCTTTAGCCAAAAGAAAATACTTCAGAAAGAGGACATGAAATCTTGCCTCTCTCTTCCAGGTAGAAGTACTTACCTGCAGCTCAACTTAAGTTTATTAGAGAGCTACACATGGACAGGAATTTAGCTTTCAATTCCAATGATAAGTGTACTTCCCAGGAGGGAAGCTCTCCTAGGTTCTAGATTCATAACAACTGGCAATGTCATAAATGAGCTTAGAGAAATCTGTTCTAAAACTACAACAACAGAAGTGCAGTTAAAGTTATATTGATTCTCACAGCTCTGGAAAGCCTATCCAAAAGGAACATTTGCATTGCCTACAAAATATGGATATTTTGTGAGATAGTGACTTAGACAACTAAGGTCACTCTTCTGGCTAGAATTTATGGAGACATTATTGGCTGTATCTATACTTCCCTGAATAGTGCTCCAGATGGAATAATTTGTGTACTGAGGTTGAAATAAATTAATTTAGTCAAGCTGATAGTTTGGGTTTTTTTTGTCACCACTTACAAAGAGGAGAGGTGATGTTATCTGGGCACACCAATCTCAAGCTTTCTCTCCAACAGCCATAATCTAATTTCTGTAAAGATAATTTAAGATAGGCATATGCTGGATTTTTCCAAGAAGGAAGCAATTCGGACACCTCGCTTAAATTAAGGGTAACTTCTTCCAAAGAATTAAACTTTTTTGAAAATTATTAAGACATTGTCATGGAAATCACAGTGATAACTCAACCTCAAAAGAAGGAATAAACCTTTGAGTAAAACACCAGAGCAGGTGCTTTACAACTTCAAAGTATAATTGTCTTCTGTCTTTAACCTATCAAAGCTATAGGATATAGTTAAGACATCTAACAGAAACAGTCTTGTGAATTATATCTTCCAAGCCTATGATACCTTCCTGGTATGGAGAGGGTTGTTGGAGGCTCAATGAGGTGCCCGTGGGTAGAGAGGGACCCAGCAGAGAAAGGAAGTGGTTGATGCTTCACTGAGTGCGCTTAGCCCTAGGTCTAGGGATGTTGCATTCCCACTACTATCTTCCGCTGAATAATGCCACTGGGTTGATCTTCCTCCTGCACTTCATTTTGATACGCCAGAATATGTGTCCTTCTGCTGTGATGGTGACACAAAGTATTTAGGAATGGAAATCCCTCTGAGCACAGTTCAAGAAATTAGGTTCACCCTTCATTTATACCCCAGTGCTGCTCTCAAAAAGTCAGCCTGTTTCCTTACTTTACCCTGAAATCCCATCTGGCTAACAAGTAACGCATCTGGTTAGCCAGCTGTATGATTGTCCTGAAAAAATAGATCTGTTCTTTAGCTATAGATAATAATTATTGTTATCCTTAATTCATAGAATCATAGGATCAGTGTCATAGATTGTCACAGAATGGCTTGGGTTGGAAGGGACTTCAAAGACATCTAGTTCCAACCCTCCTGCCATGGGCAGGCTTGACTCTTCTAGTCCTTATTGTTATTCCTGAGGGGGTTTAGAACTAGCCAAGTATTGAATTGATCCTCTATAAATATGGAGGTGTATTTCTGTACTAAATAAATGCTTTGCACAAATGATAAATCACTTAGTACATTCACACTAGACGTGTGAGTGCTTAATGCCAAGAACTTAACACTCATGATCCTAACTGCTCCCTAACCCTAGGTGACTTTCTGATTTGACAGTCACTAATCATAAGCAGTCAGTTTAACTTTCATGTAATTTGTTTGTGCTGACTGGGAAATAGATGTAAAGCAGTTGCTTTTCTTTGTGCAGAATTTTCATCAGAAAAATCCAATAACTTTAATGTAGATTGTATAGAGCTGTGTCGGAAATGGTCTTGCTAATTATTGTATATCTGGGAGGTTTCCAAAACCATTTGTTGCATCTGGAGTTATTGGAAAGGCCAGTCTGTGTCCTGCATAAGTCCCATCCATGTACGTATTCAGTACTTTATTTGCATTACTCTAAGCATTCTTAGAGTGCTGTATGGATTCTAAATTTTATGACGTATCTGTGCTGTAGATATTTTTCTGGTTTTTGTTTGTTTGTTTGTTTGTTTGTTTGTTTTTTTCAGTAAAATGGTTAATCTAGGCCACATGGCCATACTTAATCAAGGTTTATAATTACTCTGAAAGCCAATTCTGTGACAAGGATGACATAACTGCAATTATCCCTTAATTAAGTATGAAATATGTGTGATAGGCTCTTATGTAGCTAAAGCATTTAACATGTAGTTGAGAATAATTATAGTGTGTGCTGTAATTTCAATGTAGTTAAGATGCATGGGTTTCTAATATGAAAAGTTCTGATATATCAAGTTGCAGTAGTGGATGAATCAGTCATATTAACTTTCCAATTTCATTACTCATTCTGTTTCAAGCCCTGGAGCTCCCAACATCGTCACTGTTCAGTGTCCAACACTCAGCTTCTCTGCATGCTCGCCTGATTAAACACAGAAATTGTTTTTGTTTTTGTTTTTAACCACAAAAAAAAACATAAACATAAATTCTATAAAATCAAATATACAGGCACACAGTACAGTGATGTTTATACATTCAAAGCACTGAAGTAGCAATATGTTATGTATCAGCCGAAAATTGAAGCTTCCATTTTTTTTATCTACCAAAGAATATGTGCCTTGTCAATATCTCACAAATGTAACTGCCTTGTAGTTGCTTTTATTTTATGGTGAACCATAATTATCTATGAAAGGGGAAAAAGCCAATCTGCTTTTTGATTTCTTCAACAATGTTATATTTGTGTATGTGACACAACTTCTACCTGCAGCTTTAATGAAGCTACTAAGGAATGGTTTCCATCCCAGGTGGGTCCTAAGCATTCTGTAAGATAACTTCTTCAGCTAGCAAAAAAAAATCCAACCCTCCCTTTGCACGAGTCTGTGAGCACTGAGTTCCTGGTCCCACAGGTGGTGGGGAATCCCTTCTCCCAGCTATCCTTGCAGGCTGCTAATATTTCTGGATACTAACACTACACTGCCATGTCTGAGCTGCACAGACCTTCAAGGGCTACTAGTGAAGCACTACACTAATTCCATAGTTGCTGAAAGGAAAAATTGAGTGAGAATATTGTAACACTTTGCTACTCCAGATGGACACGAGCAAATAGATTGAAATCCCTTGATATCCTCATGAATTTCTTAATTTGTTTGGGGCCAATAGTGACTACAAACCATCACAAAAGTTGACCTCTATATGCAAAATAAGCACTTCCGTAATTTTCCTCTTATTTTTCTTGGTGCGATGCCATTTCTTGTAGAAAGTCTTTTCAAATTGGCATGTTTGCAAACACAAGAGTCTAGTCTTTAGTAGTGTTCGGTGGCATGTTCTAGGAATTTTTGCAGCCATGCTTCTAAGGGTCTTGTTACCATAAAACCATAACTATGTCAGGCCAACCCACAGCAAGTGTAGCACTGGAACCCCTGGTTTTACTGGCTTAATTTCAGATTGCTGTCATCTTGTCTGGTCGTCTGTTTACTAGATCAACCTGTTTTGGTTTTTTAAGAGTTTGGTTTTTACAGGTTGAAAACATTTTTTTAGAATAACTTTAGTGTTACAGAAAATTGCAATTCGTGTTTTATCATCTGATAAGCTTGAAAGAGACAACAAGGCTGTCTGCTTCTACCACTTTAGTAGATACTCATCATTTCACTGGCAATTTTGTTCAAAATGATCCTGGTTGATGTTTTTCATCTTGAAGAATACTTTGAAAAGCACAAAATGGGTATGTGTTTTCTTTTCTTCGAAACAGCAATGAAAAGCACAACATAATAAAGTAAGTTTAAGACAATTAAATGAGATTTAAAAAAAAAAAAACACAAAGAAAAACCAGATGGATGTAATCAAGTTAATATGGTAACTTGAAAAAGTGTAACTGTGCAATTCAGAGTTATATGTGGCTTAGGTTAAGATATTTAAAAATCAACGTTCATTAGGTGCCAAAATTTGTGCTTCCTCTCGATGAAAACTGCAAAACAAGGAAGGTTCCTCCCTTTGCACATCTCCTTGAAGCTACTAAAGGAACTTTCTGCTCTGCATATTTTGCTATCTGATCTTAACTATTCTAAGTCTCAATGTTTTCCCAGATTTTTAATAGCTCTTCAAAGCAGAAAGAGTTGCTTCGCAATAGTATTTCAGAGGTTCAGTTGCCATTGTTTCCTGTGGCTTTTTGGAAAAGATGGACAGAATGTTGACTTAGATGAAGTTTAATACACTTTGAAACCAACCGAACAAAAACCCACTGAGTCCTCGCTGAACCTTCACCAAGAAAAACACAGTGATTTCCGTAATGCTCACCACTCTTTTTTAGTACCATGTCATCCACAAAGCCTTAGGCTGCTTCCATCCTCCCTGCTGATGTGAAGACCTCACTCTGCATCACTGGAGAAAACCCATGGACTCCTCCATCCTCAGTACAGGAACGTGACTATGTGGCTGTGCCTATGCAGAGATTCACTTAACAACTTCAAATATAATAGCTCTGCAGCTGATGGAGTGGGACAGCACTGATTTTCCTGTCCAGTGAGAAGGTGTGGCTGTTGATCTTTTTATTTTTATTTCCTGGTTTCCTTCTTTTGAGCCAGTTTTCTTCTGTCCTGAATTCCAGCAAAAGGCTAGCATCTCCAATATTGTCATAAATTGAAAAAGTAGAACGAACAAGTCAGTTATTGCTTGCATTTTGCATCTCTAGGTCTCTGTGTTTAATGGAACATTTCTAAACAAAATTAATTTCAGTTGTCAAAATAAAAAAAATCCAGTTTCAGAGCTTTTTGTTAAACAGGGTTGGAATTTTCCTCATTCATCTTTTCCTGTGAGTGAGCAAAGAAAATAACCTGCCATCACAAGCAAACCTGGAGACATTTCTGCCCAGTTTGGGTTGTGCATTTGTCACACACACACATTCATACACATGCACACACACAAGACCAGGCGCATGAACAATATGAATGCACTATTATGAACTGACAGACTGTATTCAGTAAATATGTATACATGCTTACATTCTTTGTCTTCTAACAGTCTGTTTCTGAGACTTAAGTACGTGCAAAGAGTAAATATTGGGATCTGACCGCGTGGTTGTTGGTGACAGTGAAATCTGTCTTATCTGTCTTTTCAGGTATTTTAAGCCAACAAGTTTTGGCAGGAATCCTGAGAGCCATGGGCTGCCTCCTCCAGTATCTGTCCTTCTTCTGGTGCTCCTAAATAGTGAGTAAGGCTCCCACACTATTTGCTTTCAAAGACTTATCCTGCTCTCTGCAATGGTAGGGAGTTTGCTACTGGAAAAAATTGGGGATGAATTGCTTCCACTGCACTCCTTGTCTGTAAATTCAGAGTTCTTAACTTCCCATGGAAAAGTAGCTTTGTGTGTACAATAAGTCTGTAAGAAGGATGTGGGATTCAGGGTATTGCTGCACTTCAGACTTGATCATATACCAATCTGGGGTTTTAGTAGCTAGGAACAGCAATGAAATACTGCATATTCTGTGTTCAGAGTTTCTCCAGCGTATTTGAGCAAATGGTGGTTTGTTGTGTTGCGAGTTTGGGGGATTTGTTTGTTTTTGTTTTGTTAAACATCAGATGGAATGGCTTTTTGAATAACTTCAATGGCAGTGTGAAACTAACTGCGGTTGGTTCATGCTGGAAGTGGTAACCTGGGCATAAGTCAGCAATGTGCCCCAGCACCCCAGAAAGCAAACTATAACTTGGGCTTCATCAAAAGTGTGCTCAGCAGGGCAGGGAGGGGATCTGCCCCTCTGCTCTGTGCTGTGAGACCTCACCTGGAGCACTGCGTCCAGATGGGGAGTGCTCAGTACAGGAGAGACATGGAGCTGTTGAAGTGCATCCAGAGGAGGGCCACAAAAATGATCTCAGGGATGGAACACCTCCCTCTGAGGACAGGCTGAGAGAGCTGGGGATGTGCAGCCTGGAAAAGAGAAGGCTCCAGTGAGACCTGAGACCTGTCAGTATCTAAAGATGGCTATAACAAAGAACGGGGACAGACTCTTTATCAGGGTCTGTTGTGATAAGACAAAGGGGAATGGTTTCAAACTAGAAGAAGGGAGATTAAGAATATAAGGAAGATGTTTTTTTACCATAAGGGCAGTGAGGTGCTGGCGCAGTCAGTAAAAGTGATTTTGTGTATGTGTATAATAGCCATTTCTACGTGTTTCATGCCATTCTCTTCCACTTAAAACACTTCCTTGCATTTCAATGCCTGTATTTATAGGTAGGCTTTGCGTGTAATCTGCTTCCTTTACTCCTTAATCTTCACAATAAATACTGCCCTAAAATTTAAATCTGATTACTTAATTCACTGTTGGCATAATCTTGGGAGTGTCTCCAAAACGCAGAAAGGTGGTTAAAGCTGCACTACTCTGTCTAATGCACAGAGAAAACAAAAAAGTGGGATGGAGGTATCTTGAGAGGCTCTGCAGCTCAAGGTATATACAAAAAGGCTGAATAGTGATAACAGTGGTGTGAATGTGCTGCAGGTCTCTTGCAATTATTTCTGGCAAAAGCTTTATCTGGCTTTTACAGTGGCCCAAAATAACATTTCATAGCTATTTTTTGTCTTCACGGTCCTTGCTTTTCTCTGCTTGTTACTCTGGGCTTCCCCTGAGTTGGAAGCCTTCAGGTTTTCCTGCTACACAATGCACAGGGAGGCTCTTCAGTTGGGCAGAGGACCAATTTGGCAACAACTTGGAGGCTGGTGTCTTCCTTTGTGATCTCTCCACTATTAAATGACATCATCTGACTCAAAGTCAGCAAATGTTTGAGTGTTAGGTCTGTCACGTTGCCAGGAGCCATACAGTGATCTAGAAGAGCATCTGGGAGTACAGCATGAAAAGCTGTCTTGCATAATCCAGTACAATAGCTTTTACAGTCACTGCTCACATCATTTCCAGAACCTGTGTCAGGTGTAAGTGCAATTTATCTGAGGGCAGTATTTTGGTCAGTATTATTACAGCAGGTCTGATAAGCAACTCATTCCTTTTAAGACACTAATTCCTGTCAATAGTATCAGCTCTAGTTAACACACGTCTTTATTTTCTTGTTTGAGAACAGTTATCCACTTTCTAATCAATTTTTCCATGCTTTTTAATTTAGATTCATTTGTATGTTTTATCAATGCCCAATTTGCTTTAATTTCCAGTTCATTAATAAAGAAATTACATCAGTCAACGTGAGAATGGGTACTGCTGCATCTATTTTTCCAAGTTAGAATTTATATATATAACGTGTATATATATAAATATATATATTATATTATTATCATTATTTTTTTAAGCATCTGCTTAAATTCTCGTCAAATCAGGAGCATCTTTCTCCTCCTTCCTTTCTCTTTGCCCCATCTAGCAAATTATTTGGCAAAATAAATACAAATGAAGCAAAGTGGAGAAAAAAAAAACAACACAACAACAACAACTCAGATTGTTGCCACAGCCTCTTCTCTTTGTATTTGTATTACTCAGGATTAAGCACTGTAGAACAAATCCCTAAATATCTACCCATATTGATTTATTTTTACCAAAACGTTCAGCTTTCTGCCAAATACTCACAAAAGGGACTCTGGCTGGAACACAGGTTCACAGAAGGCATGTTAGAGGTGGACGTATCCATGGAAACAAACTTTACTGCAGATGTTTAGATATTCTTCGGTCACAACCAGAGGGAGAAAGCAGTACTGACTAACCTATATTTGAGGACTCACAGCTAAAGAGCATGGCTTTAGCTTTGTTAAATGCCAGTCTCAGAGCAAACTATTGGCAGATTCAACGTGTTGCCTGTTCTGGACAAGTACTGTTGAATAATTGTGGTAAATTAATAGATTTGGTACTCTATTTTGTCTTTGTAGAAACAAAAGACAGAACTTTTCTGAAAGGTTTTGCTGTCTCAAGCTTGATCTTCAGCTCAATTTCTTGCTGTTTTGTGCCCTTTCGAAAGCGGCTGTGTTAAATCTTTTTGTTAACCTTCACCATCCTTCCTGCTCCTGAGTCTGTATTAACCCATAGCGATGAGTGCAGCCAAATCCTGCCTGCCTAGTTCAGTCAGGCAGTTCCACTTCATAGCAGCACACAATTAGGGATATTATAGATGGGATTAGAAAGACAAATATATGAGAAGGAAGCAGGATTCAGCTACTCAGCACGTTCTTCATAATCCAGCCCTCAAGTAATTTTTCCCAAATTTAAAAACAAACAAGAAACACTGGAAGATCTTTATATCTTATTTTTCTCCGTAGTTTTATTCAGACACTTAGTATCTGCACCAATCTGTAAAGGTCTAAGTGCTTACCAGGGGCCTCTCAAAGCATAGTCTCCTGCTGTGTGCTTGTCAGCATAGAGGCAATTTAAAGCTCACATTTGCAAAGCCAAGTCTGCTGTTCATTTGAAAATCTGGCTGTGAGTACAGGATCTCACTGTTTTTTCTTTCTAGGTACTTTATGATTCCTAGGAGGGAATTATTTGCATCTGGTCAAAAAGTTTAGGTTGGATATGAGGAGGAAGTTTTTCACCCAGAGGGTGGTGAGGCACTGGAACAGGTTGCCCAAAGAGGCTGTGGATGCCCCATCCCTGCAGGCATCCAAGGCCAGGCTGGATGTGGCTCTGGGCAGCCTGGGCCTCTGGTTGGTGACCTGCACACAGCAGGGGGTTGGAACTGGATGAGCATTGTGCTCCTTTTCAACCCAGGACATTCTGTGATTCTATGAAAACTGAACTCATTGAATTTTCACTTCAAAATGAAGCTAACTTGGACTAAGTGGAGACTTTCCAGATTAAAGGGTGGCAAAGGGAACTGTGAGGTGACAGCAGAGGAGCTAGCTGGGTGCCAGCCCCTCATCCCTTTCTTTGGTTCCTATCCCCAATTTGGCAGCCAAAAACACTGACCATTTATGAAGAAAATTATCGATTTTAGTAAGTGCTAATCAGGCAACACATAAATACAGATACAAGAGCAGAATGTTCTGCGTGTTGAGAAATGACAAGATAACTGATAGATCTCTAAAACTCTCTTTTTTCATAACAGGCATCATACATGGTAACATCTCAGATTGTTCTTGTTTTTTCTCCAGTTCCCGTCCCGATTGCCTCACTCCAGAGTTCAGTTTTGTGCACAAGCCTATATGATGTGCTCTTACTCTACAGTGCTTGCTTGCTACAAGCCAAACGGAGTTCTCAGAATGAGAGTCCTATGGTGTCACCAGTGAGCAGTTTCAGACTGCTTTAATTGTGTGTGGGTCGAGTCCCAAGAGCCACATTGGGCACCTGCAGAATATAACAAGAGAGTTTCTTGCCAATTACAGTTCTTCCCTCTAATGGGACATGGAAAATTAATGGGGTTTGCATGACAACAGGTCGTAGCGCTTTTTAACTTTGTTCCTTCAGCTTAACCTATCAGCTTGATAATGCTAGGAATCAATGCTTCGGAGAGGAATTCTGCATTGTGTTTTAATCTATGGCAATTAGCTTCGGCTTTTTTTCTTTTTTTTTTTTCTTTTCCTTTTTCTTTTTAATTTTATAGCTCTTAAAATGTAGCTGCAGGCTCTTTGTCTGAACTAAACAATTATTTTTCTATCAGAGAAGCCTGTCTCCTCCTCAAAATTACTTTCATTTAACTTTTGAAGCAATATTAGTTTGGGGATGATCAATTATGATTTTCTAATGTTACTCTGAAACTACTGTAATCTCATAATTGTCTTCCACGGCAATGTCCCCATAGGCCCTGATCATTCAGCTGGTAAAACAAATGTGCTTCTTTTGACATTAGGCATGAAATACATTCCTGGGACTTCAGGAGGATGGAAAAAAAATATGTCAGCTGTGAGCAACCAGGGAGTACTGCACTTTTGTAAACACTTCTGGTTGAAAAGCAGTGGTATTCCCACCAGGCACAAACCAGATCAGTGTGTTATGAGCAGCCACAATGAGCTGTATAGATTCATGTGAGTGCATATAGTAGTAGATTGGCTCCTGATAGAACCCAGTACATTGAAAAAGTAGGGAAAACTGATTACAGAGCATTACAAATTCATGTTAAATGTAATGAATAATAAGATGCATCCTTCAAGGACTGCACTCAGTCAGCTATTGAAATTGTCCCTAGATAGTTTAAAACAATATTAATACTGTTGGCATTCTCATAATCTGGTGTGATTGTGAGCAAGCAATTTACATTATGAAGAATTGAGAAGTGTTGCCACTAGTCATCACATTTTAGTAATTATTATAGTAGTTAATGGTATTGCTCTGTATCAGTAAGTCCCACTCTTTCAGTTAGCTGGAGTGTTGGCAGAAAATAACGAAGGAAAAATGCTCATTGGTGTAGGTTGCTCAAAACCAGTTCAAGAGAAGACAGGGAATTATAGAAAGGAGGTCTGTGGCAGGCAGAAACTTCCTATTTGTCATTTGTAACTGGTGTTATTGTCAGTCTCTTTTCTTTTCTTTGTTTCTAACTGCAGTTGTATAACTTCTTTGACACTGTTAGCAGGAAGTAACTCTTTGAGCTACATTTCACTTGAAGTTTGCCATTGCTCTGTCATTCAGAAGGAAACTCATGTGCCCAAAAGCTGCATCTGCCAGCCTGGGAACCTGGGAGCTTCATCCACTCCCTATAAGCATGTTTTAACAGGAGAAAATTGGTTAAAGAGATTTCTTTATTGGGAAATATCCATTCTACTATTTTGGGAAATTAGTTACTGTGCACGTTTAACTAACTAAGGCTAAAGCAAAGGATGGCCAAATCAGCCATTGCTCACATTGACTTAAGAGAGTCGTGCCTAATGTGACCTTGGGAATCACAGTTTTTGAGGAAACTAGTGCTGAGTATCCTTGAAGAGATGGACACTGGGGACACTGAAGATAGTAACTTCCAAGATCAGTCATGAAGAAGTGCCTGTGATTGTGTTTATAGTGCTTATGCATTGCAGCATCTTTGCTGTTGTTCTTGTGGCTTTTCTGGTGTCATTAAAAATGAATTTCATATCCTGCAAGGGTTTTCTCATGGACACATGTTCAACACCAACTGCAAATTCAGTGTCTTGTACCGTACCTCCATTGAGACTGTGTGCTTCACGAGCAAGTGCCTATGCAGTCACTGCTTTCACACTGCATGGTCAGCTTTTGCTATCATTATTTCACCAACTTCACTCACATGAGGGTGTGACACCCTATTGAAATTAACATGGTGACCTCCTGCTCCAACAGCCAGGCTGAGGCAGCAACTCAGACACAGGAGCAACAAACTTTCTGGGCTGACACATGCACCCGTCTGTGGGGAGCTCCAGAATGTGGAAATCATCCCAAGGGACTGATGTGGCTGGGGAGTGTCATGGATGCAAGTCTGATGAGCTTTTTGAGCTACCAGAGGATGTTGTCAGGCTGAGATGTATCCAGCAGTAGAGAGAGAGGTTGACACCTGGCAGCAGTAGAGGCAGACCAACAGCCCTATCTTAGGTCCCAGCCAGGGGAAGAAAATAAGAAGGCTTCCACCCTGACTGAGGGCAAATGTGCAGGATGAGGGAGACTGGAATCTTGTCTCTGCTCGGGCCAAAGGAGAAGCCCTCCCATTGCCCCTGACATCATAGAATCATAGAATTGCTCAGAAAGACCTTCAGGATCATCAAGTCCAACCTCAACCAAACCCTGACAGCCCATACTACCCTAACAACTCACCACAAAAGCATGTCCCTGAGCATCACATCCAAACAGTTTTTAAATACATCCAGGGATGGTGACTCAAACACCTCCCTGGGGAGCCCATTCCAGTGCTTAACAACCCTTTCTGTAAAGAAGTTTTTCCTGATATCCAATCTAAACTTCTTCTGGTGCAACTTGAGACCATGGCAAGTCCTCCATAGCCAATAGATATGAAGCTCTGGGGATGAAAGGAGAAGATATGAGTAATGGTTCAGAACTGGTAGAGGATGATCACAGTAAAAAGGCCCAACCAAGAAGCAGAGTCACAACGAGTACCACTGAGAAAAAAGTGAAGGGTCTTAGTAATTGGAGACCGTGCTGAGAAGCACTGAGGTGCCCTTCTGCTGCCCAATCTCTCTGAGGAGGTTTGCTGCCTGCCAGGGGCCTGCAATTGGAACATCAGAAAGAGGATATCATGTATGATAAAGCCAGACAACCACTATCTCCTCCTGGTCTTTCAAGCTGGGTCACACAAGGTTGTGACCAGGAAATTAAAATATATCAAAAAAGACTTTATGTCTCTTGGGAATATGCTGAAGGGATTGGGAGTGCAGGTAGTATTCTCCTCAGTCCTCCCAGCTGGAAACTGGGATCCAGGCAGAAGGAGGAGAGCAGACCAGTTGAATGAATGGCTATGTGGGTGGTGTCACAGCCAAGGGTTTTGACTCCTATGATCTAGGACACACCTTTGATAAACCAGGAAGGCTGATGGGAAACAACTGACCAGGAGGGACAAGAATATATGAGGCAGAATGCTAACTGGGCTCATCACTAGGGCTTTAAACTAGATTTGATGGGGGAAGGGGATGTACAGTTGAGTGATAGGGAAGAGCCGGGGACCACTTTAGGAAACAGTGGGAGAAAACTTCAGAGTGTCCTGGAGGTTTGTGGGAGGGCTCCTGCAAAAAGATAGTACAGCTGAAAGCACAGCTGAAGTGCCTCAATGCCAATGCACACAGCATAGGAAATAAGCAGGAGGAGCTGAAAACCATGGTGCAATTGAAAAACTAATTTATCAATGATATAGACAGTGGGATTGAGTGTACTCTCAGCAAGTTTGCTGATAACACTAAGTTGAGTGGTGCAGATGATGCAATAGAAGGGAGGGATGCCATCCAGAGGGACCTGAACATGCTTGAAAAGTGGGCACTTGAGAATCTAATGAGGTTAAACAAGGCACTTGGGGTTGGGACAATCCCAAACGTGAATATGGACTGGGAAAAGAACTCATTAAGAACAGTCCTGCAGAGAAGGACGTGGGAGTTCTGATGGATGAAGAGCTGGATATGAGCCATCAGCATGCACTTGCCACTCAGAAGAGCTACGGTGTCTAGGCTGCATCAGCAATGGGATGGCAACAGGGAGAGGGAGGGGATGTTCCCCTCTGCTCTGCCCTTGTGAGATTCCATGTGGAGTACTGCATCCAGGCCTGGGGTCCCCAAGCACAGGAGGGATGTGGAGCTCTTGGAGCGAGTCCAGAGATGATCGAAGAATTAAGATGAAGAAAGATTGAGGGCATTGGGCTTGTTTAGCTTGGAAAAGAGAAGGCTCTGGGGAGACATCATTGCAGCCTTCCTATATGTGGGGGGCTTATAAGCAGGAAGGCGATTTACCTTTTGCTCTAACGGTGACAGAACAAGGGAGAATAGCTTTATACTAAAAGAGGGGAGATTTAGGTTAAATGTTCGGATGAGAGAGTGGTGAGGCACTGGAACAGGTTGCCCAGAGAGCTGTGGGTTCCCCCATTCATGGAACCATTCAAGGCCAGGTTGGATGGGGCCCTGGGCACACAGAGCTGCTGGGTAGCAACCCTGCCTATGGCAGGGGGGTTGGAAATAGATGGTACCCTCCAACTTTTTACCCTCTAACCATTCTATGATATGATTTCAACTCTTATCTCTTATATTCGTCTTACCAATAGAGAGGCTCTTGCTAGTGAATCCATGTCAGATATGATGGCTGATACACAAAATGAGTTTATGAAGAGCTGTGCTTTGCAGCAGGTAGGAGGATGCTGACTTTTGAATCATTTATCAGAGCTTTAATAAACCATGGAATAGATTCCTATTGCAAGCTCAGCCCTTGTCATCGTGAAATACTGAAACTGAGGTGATTTAAATACTCTGCAAGTATGTGCTTGGTCATGGGGAAAAAATGAGCAATGCCAACTTGTGATTAATGACAAGGAAGGCGTTTTAACAGCTCGCAGCCAAGTGTCTGGTGTTCTTATCCTGTACTTTGTGTGTTTTGGCTCTGTTGTGCTTCCTGGGTATGAGCTGAAAGCCATTAGCAATATGCTGCATTTGAGGGACTTAGTGGTTCATCACATTCAATCTTCTCCTATGCAGCTAGCATCTCATGCAAATGGGCTGCTTTTGATAAGCATTTCATGGCAGGGAGTTCTGGAGTTCGGAGTTGGGTGGGTTGCTGGGTTTGGGTGGCACATTATAGCCCTCCTGGGGGGCGACTTCTGTCTGACTGCATTTGGAGCATCCACTCCTGGGAAGCTTTGTAGCCATTACAGTTCAACTTATGGAGCTGTTTTCTCCCCTTGGGGGCTTACCTCAGTGACACTTATGGCAATGATCCCATTTGCTTTTTATTTTGTCTAATCAAGGCGAAGTCTCTCTGTTCCCAATTTCCTTCTGTTCCCCAATTACTCTGGTAGTCCTTTTCAAGCGAGTTTTAGTTTCTGACTTTCATACAGCTCTTGTAGCCTTTGAGTCTTTCAAATGAGGTAATTAGGCCCTTGTTACAGCAGCTTGAATGTTGAAAATAACTCTCATGGACTCAAATTTTCCTTTTTCATCACTGCCTCAGTGCTCTAAAGTCAGCCTGAGATTACCCCACTTGCTTTCTGCTTCATTTCCATTTTAGGGGCTTGCATCAGAGAACTTTGCTACTTCTGGAGTCTGAGCTCATGTCTTGTACCATTGAGTTTTATCCTATTCCATCCTGGTCTTCTTCACCATTAATCAATTTGAGCTTGCATAAAGAAAATGAGCTGTTCTCCGCTGTGAACAGGAAAAAGAATTCCTAGATGTTAACTATATAGCTGTCTGTCTATACTGATTTATGAATAATCACACTTTGTCTTCCAACCTGCAAACCAATTGTACTTTAAAAAAGGGAAAGTCCCATAAGGTATGTTTATTAGTTATGCAGTAATTTACACCTTGAAAAATTTCCTCAGGGCTATTTGTTCCAACAGGCTGAAAAACAAAGTACAAAGTTATTCTGGTCAGGATTGCTTAAGATTTGCAATAGAAAAGGAGGGGAGAATTGGTGATGTGTCTTGGCTTTTGTTTGATTTGGGACTTTTGGGGTTCTAGGTTTTTGGTGTGCATTGTGTGTGTCTTTGTTTGTTTTGTTGGCTTGCTTAAATAAAACCCAAATGTTTTCCACATTTCAGCAGTGTTTGAGATTTAGCATTAGACATTATCTACATTGCTAAATCCTCAGATCTTCTTAAGAAGCATTTCAGTGATAACCCTATATTCTATAAGTACATTTAATCTGGAACTTTACCAACTCTTAAAAGCTTGGGGTATTTTCATTCTGACCCTTCTACTGTGGCATACATCTGGAAAATGATGCCATTGTTTTTAGTGAAGCCCCCATGTTTGTTTGTTTTTAATTGAATGACATCCCCAGTGTGATTTCATGTCAGAAAGATACAGGCTATTGAACAAAATCCTTGTGTTAAAAAAGCAGCATACACATTGTGATGTATCTGCTGAGATCTTGATTCTTTAGCCAAATGAAATTAATACTGGAAGAAATAAATCATCCATCCGTTTTTCTCAAAAAAAAAATTAATAGGAAGAGCTGAAGTTGTGCTTCTCCCATCCAGCAGTTGAGGTTCTGCTTACATACACATGTTGTACATAAAATAGCAGCAAACCATATACTCCTGTTTTGTCCTCTGTGCAGTACAGACGATGCAGGTGATAACTTCAAATTTAATTTCCAGATGTGCAGAGTGCAGAAGGGCTAACAAGAGCTCTGAACTCAAAGTCTTTTCAGACTATCTGATTTAATATAAAGAATGAAATTTCTTTCTAGGTTCTGGGTTGGTATAAATAGACACTGACTTCTGCAAGCCATTCTTTTCAGAATAGCCGGGAACATGTCTTAAAGATTTTTTGCTTGAACTTTATTATAGACACAGGCGCTTTTTAATTGCAAATGTGGCTGTATTACAAACTGAAAGAAAATAATCAAGGGAAGTTTCCATTGTGCTGAGCAGAAAGAAAAAGCAGCAAGCCCTTTGTTTTCCAAAACACATCTGCTTTGGAATTTGGAGTAATTAACTTTTTTTTTTTTTGCAGCTGATGACCCTACAGTCTTATTACTTAGCTGGTCACCAATCACATGCATCTGGATCATGAAGCCCAGTGTACTTTAGGCCCTGTCATTATAACGAGAGGTTATTAATTTCAAACGACTTAAACTAGTCTCCCAGTGAACACTCAGCTGTGTTAATTGCAATGAGACTTTTGGGTGAGAAATGCCTCTTTTATCCACAAACCCTTCGCTAAGCTGTAGCTTTCTAAGTAAGCAAAACCAGAAAAAGGAACCAAGTCCTCGGTTAGGAAAGAGGCATTTTACAGCAAGTTTTGCAAATCAGATGTTTTGGGATGATATTTATGGGCAGAGACATTTCCTGATGTTTGAAATGTCTGTTTTTAAGAGGTCCGCAGAACGCATTTCTGTGTGATGACAAATTAATATCTTAGCAATAACGGTTAGTCTCAAAGCATAATTTAGCTTCATTAATACAACAAAATTGTCATGTATCCCACTTTCATCGAGCCTAAGCATGTAAATGGTGCCCTTGATATTCCATAACAGCTGCTTGCTTCCTGGCAAAGGAAAACGTGTTGCATTAACATGAAGAAATGGATCCTTTCTATTTAGATACTCTTACTATATTCTACATAGGCAGGATAATTAACATGCTGAGTGCAGTCTAGATGACCAATTAACCTCCTGTAAATGTGTTCTGGTAATTACTCCCCGTACAGTAATACAAATATTAGATTAACTTTTAGGAGCAAATTTTATGAATCTTTGAGTGAGTAATTCAAGGTTTCATAAATTGACTGAGCCCTACTGTCAGTGTCTTATAAAACCTCCAGCCCGTTTCCCTCCCTTCTGCCCAAGCATTGGAGTGCACAGGTCCTTGCCCCCTGTACACCATCTGGAATTCCCCACCACTACCTATTGCTATGGAAATACATGGAAACCAGGGCAAGTGTTCAGGTAGACCTGTGTGCCTTCCTGAAGCTTAATTTGTAGTATTTCCACGTTGCTTATATATTCTGTCAACTACTTCTGAAAATCACTCAAGGCCGTTGAATTAATACCAGAATCAAACAACCTTTAAATTAATAGCGAGTAATTGGATGCATCACAGTTACTAATTAAATCTTTAAACAACACCTGCCTTCTGGTATCTGTCACCCTGAGACGGCTTCCTGTGTGTGTCTGGCCAACTTGCTGACAGCACCATCTCCGAGACTGAAATTCTGTATGAGGCTTCCTCACTTTTCCAGACGTCCTCCTGAATTTCTCATGGCCTTTTCTTCTTTGTGCATGCAAACCAATTAGACGGCGGCGTTTCTCTTCGTGCACCATCAGTTCATTAATGAAAAGAAAAAGTTGATAAATGTTGTGATCCAGCACAAGGAAGAATATTGCTAACATTTAAAGCAATTGTGATCATGCAAATCTCTCAACAACCATGGCCTACGTCAGGGTCAGCTCTGTGGCTCACGGAGCAGATAACCACTCCCCAGCTGATCAGGTTAATGCAAGAGAAGAATGAGCAGTTAATTACACCCTTGTAGACAGACCAAGTTCCCAAACTGCCTTCTTGACCACTGTGAGAAAGAAAGAGGGAGCAATCTGGGAATCCTATTGCATGCAGCTCCTAATTCATACAGTTGAGCCAGGTCTTTAAATCTCTAAGAAATCCCTCTTCAGCTCTATATTTACTGATTCAGTCGCTGAGTGGCACACAATTATTTCTGCGTATTTACATTAACTTTTGTGCTTACGGGAACTTAATTTAGGGAGCTGCATGGAGTGGAGGCCCTGGGTTCTGCCTGTGAGGGGGTGTTGATCCCCACAGCATGGGAATTAGTGAATACCCACTGACTGAGTGGAATACAGTTGTTCATACTGTTGTTCTAGATTTAGGCTTCCAGCTGGCTAGGTACTTATTCTCAATTACACAAATTCATCTCTGTCCCACAAAGTTTGCTTTAAATATCTAATATAAGATGCTATTGCAATGAACTTTTGGATGGCATTAAAATGGAAAACTTCACACGTCTCCAGTAACTGAGCTTAACAATTTGCCCAGATATCAAAGGTGATTTGGGTGGTTTCAGTCACGTTAAAGATACGGATGGGGTATTCCAAATGAAGGGATGTGACCTAGGGATGTGGCTCCATAATAAAGTGGCAGCCAATTAGTGAGATGCTGAACACTTGTCTCTTTCTCCTCTGCCTGCTGGAAACACTGCTTCATTTCTGAAAGAATATAGTGGTTTTGCAAACCTGGCAAAGGTCACTCATTATATGGATATGTCTGTGCTATACCAGATTTAATACCAGACCTTCAGAACTTGCAGAATTTGAGTGAAGACTTACTCTTTTTTGAGGAATTAGAAACTTTTTAAAATAGAGAATCCTGTCTCTTGAAAATGCTGCTTTCTGTTCAGCAGAATGTAGTGAGCTTCTTCTGGAGGTACCAGCTCTCATCTCTATGCAGATTTGATTGGGATTACAAACTGTACTGCAAAAACTTCAATCACAGAAGCATTTGAAAATTTTCCAGTCTTATATGTCCAGGTTGGTGTGGCTGGGGCATCTGAGTTGGGCATCACCCTCCACTTTTGACACAATTCTCCTGTTCCATCTAGCCTACTGATCTGGAGTCCAAAACACAAGGTCTGCATAAGGCAGCTACTTCCCTGAAATCCTAGAACTATTATGGTATTTAGAAGTTCTTTTTCCAACTGAGACCTACCACAACTTGTAGGGGAGGAAGCAATTAAAACAACTGTGGAGTGGCGTTTTTCTTTCAAATATTTGCAAAGGATATTTGTTATACATGAGGCTATGAGGGAAAGATTGCTGTACTGTATGTCATGTTCCTGTGACTTACTTACTGGGTTTTAGCCTCTTACAACTGAATTACACCCAGAAAAGTCTGTTCAGGACAGCAAGCAGGAAAATGAAGGAGCATCTAGTGATAAAAAAAGGCTTTGGGGAAAATACATCAAGGGCCCTTCAGGAAACATCGAGATCCTTATGCTTAGGAAATGTTTTCTTGCCTGGTTCCAGCGAGGTTAACAGCTTTGTTTCTGTTTGCTTTATGTTCCCTGGGCTGGAGCCAGTGCTGTGCTGAGCACCCTGCCTGCACCAAGGCAGCAGTTTGACTATAATAAAGCCTTAGAGATAGGCATCCATAAGGTGATGCCATTCAAAGCCATATTACAAAATTTTCTGGGGCTCCAAATTTCTATTGCTTTGTGGTGTATTTTTAGGTGACGACCCAAGCTGTCATTTTGTAAGGCACTGTTTTGAGACACTTGAAGGTGAATATAATAAGCAAAAAAGGAAAAATAAAAACAATCCTGGGTGAGCTGTAGGTTCAGTTTGCCAATAGTATGGAAATAAGTGCATGAATATTAATTGCACGAGGAGCCCACACATTTGACTGAAGAGTTGTGATGGTTGCTTGTGTTTCAGTAGTTTTCTGCCTCCCACCTGATTCTTGCTGACCTCCGTAATGTTTGTGTGTACACAGCTTCTCAGAGTGTCTTTATGAGTTCAAGTCCAGAAAAGCAAATCCCAGAAGGTAAATACCTGTGGAAGCTGTGCTTTAGAGGTGTGAGTGAGATTTAATGGCCAGACCCAAGAGGGCTACAGCTGCCATCTCACAGGTCAGATTCTGGCACTTGCTACCAGGAAACAGCAATAAATCTTACTAGGACAAGTGATAAAAGGCTCTGCTTTGGATACTTGAAACTTAGCCCATGCCTGCTTTGGAGTAGCAATAGCGCAAGAAGAGAATTTGACTTTGATGGGCTTGTGAAGTACGTATGATTATGAGCCAAATATGTAGCTTAGATAAAATCCTCATTAGCAAGAGATGTAGCTTAGATAAAATGTTATGAGAATGTATTGACCTTGTTTAGAAGAATGGTATTGAGGCCTACTACACAAACTCTCTTGGATCCTCTTTGAGCCCTGACCAGACTTGAGGTGGAATCCAAAAAGGAGAATGAAACCAGATGTTTCTACCTTTGAAATTATGTAAGCTTGTTTTAGTCAACAATACAAAAGGAGGACCTTTTTGCAGCAAAGTTGGAGAGCTCCCCTATGGTAGGACCTCTCAGTTGTTGGGAAAGGTTCTCCAAGTCCTCACTGTAACCAGGGCTCCCCAGTGATTGTCGATTTGGACAGTAGTAATGTATTAGGGCAATTGGTGATGTATCTTTCTTAATCACCATAGTTAATCTCATGTAGCAATGATTGGGTGCATTACTTTGCTCTGTTTTATTCTTGCTGTCTCATTTCATCTCTTGTTTCCTTCTTGCTGCATTATTTCACTTCTTTTTCTATTGCTTTAAGCATAAGTAAAGATAAACTCACTTCTCTAACTTGGCGTCTTTGTCCTACCTGCTAACCCCATCCATGGAAAAACAGGTCAGGAAAAACTACACAGGAAAAACAGAAAAACCTACAGTGATCCAAGTCTTAAATGTTCTCCCAGCACTGAGGTGACAACAGCAAAACATCTGAAAGCAGAACTTGGCCCTGTATTTCAAGGAAACGTATTTGCAGACCATGTGCAAACATCCTCTCTTTGCAGTCAGCTCTAGTCTGCTGCTTTGAGCAATTTCCTGGAATTGCAAAGGCTTCGAGAGGTGATCCAGAGATGGTCTGAATTTCTGTGGCATTCACTTAGCTCAGTGCATCATCTTCAAATAATTTGGGTGTTTGCATGCAAAGAAAGTGCTCTGAAGCATTTCAAGGAGCCTACAGCAGGTCAGAGAAACGTATCTGAAAGAGAACTGAAACAGTAAAATTTTATTTTGTTGGAGCATCTGACTACCAGATGGTGAGAAATAAATTGAAGAATGTGAAAGCATGTGGATGTGTCAAGGGAGCTAGTTACCAGCAGGTGAAGTGTGGGACTTCTATAGCAGGAGCGATAATCCAGTCCCTAAAATAGCCGCCATGGCTGTGGCACTGCCAGGAACTTGAGGGTAGTTAGGATCACGTAGCCCTGGGAGCACTCAGGGCCTTGAACAGCTCCAGTTCAGGCTTACAGGGCTGTGCTAGGAAATAACTTGAGTTTTCTTTTTGATACTCCCAATATATTTAGGATGTCAGGAAAGGAAGGCAAGAGACCAACGTGACTGAACCAGGACCTGCTGGTCAAACTGGAGAAGAAGAAAACGCACAGGCAGTGAAAGCAGGGACAGGTGCCCTTGGAGGAGTATCAGAATCCTGCTGGAACCAGACTTGGCAAAAGGTGAAGAGGAAAACAAGAAAGTCTCCTACATGTACATCAACCAGAAAAGGAAAGTCCAGGAGGATGGACCTCCCAAAATGAGCAGTACAGGCAGGCTGGTAACAATGGACAAAGAGAAAGCAACAACATTTTTGCCTCAGTCTTCACTACAGACTATTCTTCATACACCCCTTGAGTGGATAGATCTAAAGATGGGGACTGGTGGAAGAATGTCCCTACATTTGTCAGCAGAGATCTGGTTTGCAACAACCTGAGGAACCTGAACATCCATGTGTATGTGCATCATGATGAGATGCATTGCAGAGTCCTGAGGGAACTCGTTGATGCAGTGGCCAAGCCACTCTCAAAGATATTTGAAAAGTCCTGCTGGTCAGGTGAAGTCCCTTGTGACAGGAAAAAAAAGGCAAAATCACACCCATTTTTAAGAAGGGTAGAAAGGATGACCCCAGGAACAACCAATCACTTGTGCTGGGGAAGATCGTAGAGCAGATACTTCTGGAAACTGCAAAGGCGCATGGAAAAGAGGTGATATGGGATAACAAGCATGGCTTCACCAAAGGCAGATTCTGCCTGTTGCTTTTAATGATGGTGTAACTGCATCAACGGACAAGGGAAGAGCCATTGATATTATTGATATCTGGACTCAGTAAAGTCTTTGACATGGTTCCCCACACAACATCCTTCCCTCCAAATTGGAAAGAAATGGATTTAATGGGTAGGCTATTCAGTGGATGAGGATCATATCCAGAGAGTGGTGGTCAATGGACCAATGTCCAGATGGAGAACAGTGATGAGTGGTGTCAGTACTGGGACCAGTTAACATCTTCATCGATGATATCAACAGTGGGACTGAGTGCAAACTCAGCAGGTTTGCAGATGACATCAAGCTGTGGGGTGCAGTTGCTGCACTTGAGGGACAGAGTGCCATCCAGAGAGACCTAGGCAAACTTCAGCAAATCACCTTTATCACCTACGTTGTGGCAACCTCTACTAAAAAGGATAAAAGGATAAAAAGGACAAAAGGATAGAGCATAGCCCTACCAAAAAAGACCTGTGGGTACTTATTAATGGCAACTGGACATGAGCCAGCAATGTGCCCCAGCACCCCAGAGAGCTAACTGTATCCTGGACTGCATCAAAAACAGCGTGGCCAGCAGGGCGAGGGAAGGGATCTGCACCTCTGCTCTGTGCTGTGAGACCTCACCTAGAGTGTCAGTACAGGAAAGTGCAGGAAAGACATGGACCTGCTGGAGTGCGTCCAGAGGAGGGCCACAAAAATGATCCCAAGGATAGAACATCTCCCTATGAGGACAGGCTGAGAGCCTGATGGCTATGATGGGCTGGATAAATTCATTATTTTGATCCTTAGGGACGCTCTGTAGCATTTGAGCATAGAACAGCAGTAGCGGTGACAACTTCTTGGCAAGTATAAATATTTTTTAACTTGATAAATTCACTTTTCATATCTTTTGTTTATTCTGAAGAAGACAGAACACAGAGAAATTTGCTGGGTTTAGGTCCCATTTCTTTAATGGAATTCAGGGGAATGAGAACAAAGAGTGGCTGTAATGCTTAGTTTGTGAACAGGTCATACATTAGCCTCCAAGTCTGCTTTTATTGATAACTCACAAACTGTGCTTCCCAGACCATTAAGAACTGGAAAAAAATTACATGTGCACAAAGCTGACAATTCTGCTTGCTGAGACAGGAGGTTATGTAACTGGGCTGAGGCTGAGACAAGAAGAAGCTGTTAAAATCAAATGTGCCTGTTTGTAGGAATTGCATTTAACTGTTAAACATGTAAGAAGATACCCTTCGATTGCAGACGTACATATGGCAAAGGGCTACATCTTGCTTAATGCAGCCTTCTCAGGTGTTATATATGCCTCTGCTTTATGGATCGAGTGAATTACTTGGCAGATTCTTCCGTTCCTGATTTGCAGGTGAACAACCTGTTGAGCCATTCCCCACTCTTGCAGGAGGGCAGCACGATAGACTGCTTCAAGCCTCAGCTCAGAGTATTCACGGGGTGCTGGGATTACCAAAGCTGTTCATTCTGGGAGTTAACCATGGGTTCTGGGTGACTTTTGATATCCATTAGGATAAGTTAAGATTAATTGTGCTGTAATTCGTGACTTGTCCATCTGCATAATATCACCGTGGTAAGAGCATTTGGCTCAAACATGATACACTCAGCTCAAAAGAGGAGGGAGGTGATTCTTCATGTCATAAACCAGAGTTCGTTTTTTCTCCTCGGTTTTCTTTTAATCCTTCCCACAAATGAAACCACAAGTTCCAGTTCTCAATAAGCTTGCAGAGCAAGGGCTACAGTTGTAGCAACGTATGTGAGAGCCTGGCACACTTAATCACACAGTGCTCACAGTCACACAGCAGCCAAAGCTTTCCCCCTTCCTCTTTCTGCAGATGTTGCAGTGATGCTGGACAAGGAAATGTCCATTGTGCTGTTAGGAAGTAATGTTCCAGAGAATGCATGCAACTGGGCTGTGGAAGGGGAGGGGGGAAATGACAACAGCTGGAAAATTTGAGAGACTTGGAATAAGAGAAGCGGTAAGTGGGGTTGTGGCCAGACTCAGGAAAAAGCTTTCCTCTTGTGCTTTAAAGTATGCCCGTTATTAAGTATGTCCTTAGTTGCACCGGTTTGCATGAGACATAATCACATACTTGAAGCTTTTGTAGACTTTGTTCATTGAAGTCCTTCCCATACCAGGGTTTTTATTTTCCTTCCAGCGCTGCAGCCTGTTCCTGTTTCATCCATCCTTAGGCTTTTTGCTTACACCTGTGATGTTTTACAGGGATTTCACTGAAGTCAATTCAATGAATCTGGTTTTACGCTCTCGGTGAAAGACTGTACACATGTAATTTCTAAGTCTTCTCCCTTGTTCCCAAATATATGGCTCACCTATAAAGTGGGGAAGGGACACTTTTTGGTATGAAGGTGTAGGACCATGGGACCACTGAGATCCTGCCCAGAAGGAGTTGTTAAGTGCATCTATGTTTCTTGCCAATGATGGAGTGCCACTGGGGCATTGCTGCTTGCTGAAGTCAGAGAATTCCCAAAGGAGCACTACTAACAAATCTGAACTCTCACCTGCTACCTGCTTTTCTGGTAGTGGGTCACACTGATACAGGGATGTGCCTTTTGTGAAGACTGACTCATAGCACAAACATCCGAGTTTGTGCTCACAAACAGTCCATACTACATCAGTGTTACTGACCCACAGCATGCCAGTGCACAGCTGAAGAAGAAATTATAAGTAAAATAGGTCCGTTGCCTCAAAGAAACGTGCTGCAAGCACCAGGCAAACAGTGCCTGGCTGGGCCATGAACCAAGAGCTTTCTTATCATACATAAAAGTCTCGTATTTTTCATAGTCATCTCTTGGGGAAACCATCAGTGGGATATCTGAAGTAGCTCTTCTTGTTACCATCCAAAAGGGAAATGCATGGCTCTGCCAGTATTACTACAGGTTTAGTGGCAAAATAGAGTGTTCTCATGTCTTCAAGGCTAGTGTTGTTGGCTATGGTCAACTTCAGGGAGTTCTGAAGTTCAGGGATAGGATGAGAGCAGAGGACCTTCAAGATGATGTCAAAGAGTATCTGTCATGGTAGAGGAAAGATGGTACACAGGGCAGCTAAAAATATTTTCTTGCAGGTAAATGTGATGCATGCATCTTGTTAATTATGCATCTTTAAAGTTTGGTTTGCAGATTGACTTAATAGTATTTAATCATGATTTATTTAAAGGCAAAATAGCATTTGACTTTGAATTTCCAGTTTAAGTCATCTGCTTTTTTCATTTGCCATTATCATGGAGCTCACATTTGGTACTTTGTATCTCTGGGGTCATTAACGAGAGACAACTTTTTTTTCCTTAAGATTTAACTTAGATCATGTAGCTGAGTAACACTGCATTTGTGTCAATGAGAACGTTTTGCTAGTTATTAAAAGTATATGAGGTGCTTTCCTTCACCTACAGAAGGTGAAGGTGCTGTTACTGACTTTCTGTGTTTGTGCCCAGCAGTCTCCAGGGCACCTGAACACAGGTATTTTCCCATGTTGCACACATCCATAGCAGTTTGTGGCACAGGTACTCAGCCTCAGCACTTCGGTACAAAACACCTGTGGTGGGGAAGGGAAGGATGCTAACATCTTGAAACACCTCCGTGAGGGGTGAAGGGGTGATTTTTGATAGGAAAAGGAGTTTTTTGAAAATTGGAAATGTCTTAACTATCTGCTTCTGGGAGAGGGTCTTCTCTTCCACTGTGATGGGCATTCATTTATTTCTGTTTGCTTTCATGCAAACTTTCTCCTTGTTGCTTCTGTCAAAGCTTTCTGTTTATCAAGGAGCCTCAAAAGATCTTTGAAGGCCTTTCAGATAGCCTGGGGAAACTTATTAGATGGATATTTTTAGCTTTTACACATTTCCAGTGCTGTTCATTGTTGGAAGGCAAAGAAAGATAAAAACTGTGTAAAACTTCAGAACAGGGCAGTGCTTTATTACAGAGTTTAGCAGGTTCGTTAGTCCTGTGAGTATCTCCTCCTCACTGCTGATGGTGGATTTGTCTGCGGTGCTCTTGTACACAATAAACACAAACTGCTGCAGTCTGGAAGAGCTTCCTTGTGATTTGCACTCCCCCAGAAGCAGCAGTTCCTATATCTAACATCGACTGTTTCCTCTTAGAGCTGTTTAAGCTCAGAGTAGCTTCTGAATTCCTGATATAGCTGCAGCCTGAATGTTGGGATGCCTGTTGAGTACACAGGTGGTATATTCCTGCAGGATCCTTCCATTGGCAGCAGCACTGCTGGTGGATGCTCCTGGTCAAAATCCTCCTCATTATGCCCTGATAGCAACCAGAGCAGCGTATCCTGCTGTTCTCTTTCCGCTTTTATAGGCACCTTATGACAAGTCATGGCAACCTCATATTACCCAAAACACCCATGAAAATCCAACGCACTTAATTTTAAGTCAGACCTGGTAAATAAATATGCATAGAGAACTCCACTTTTCAAATCTGCCCTCCGCTACTGTAAGTCGTTTGTCAGTGTCTGACCACTGCTATATTTTGTTGCTCAGCATTACTCACCAAAGACAGACCAAAAACGACCTAGAAGAGGCATGTTGCTCACAAGAGGTAGTACAATTTGAACAGTCCAGCCAGTTTCACTCAATGTAGAAGTGAACTGAGATTTTCCCACAAACCACATAAATGTCTCCAGCATTGCCTGGCTGGTGCTAGTACATGCCATGACCATCCAAAATGCAATTTTTCTAAATCTATTGCAATATTCACTTGCCGACCTTGTGTGCTTGACAATAAAGCTCCTGTGTATATATATGCAAGAAATGAGTACAAAACTGAGATGAGAGCTGCAGTGAGGGAATTTTAATAGTCAGAATGAATGGGTTGAGCAGGAAAAGCACATTCTGGGTGTTTTTATGCGACGCTGTGTACATGCTGTTACTGTTGCAATTCCATAAAGCTCCAGGGATTCTGTATAGTTTATAGGATATGACTCACTGGTCTTTTGACTCTAAGCTATTTGACACACAAAGATTTTAATATATACTTCCCTGGAGAAACATATGCATAAAGGTTACAGGGGGAGATAAATGGCCCTCAAATTGTATTACCTTTAAAAAGCAAGAGAAAGGCTCTCCTCCCTTAAAACATTGAATAGGATTGCAATCATGCCAGTTACAGATGGAGCATGCCACTCTGCAGTTTGTTTACATCCATCTAGGATGAAGGTAATGAAGGCACTGCTAACATTTACCTTCCGCTTAAGTAAAGCGGTAGTGAAAGACCCCAGATTTGAAAGTACTTTATTTATAGCATTTTATTCCAACATTTGGTTCATGTTCCTCTTCTTTAGCTCATCAAGCTGATAGAACTGTTGAGTGGGTAGAAGTGACTAAACTGCTATGTTCCTTTTTCCTTCCTTTTCTTTCCGTGACTTTAGATCTCCTGGCCAGTACCTTTTTAAAGAAGGGTTTGGTATGCATTATTAGTTAATCTCTACAGCCATGCTTTGTGGGAAGTGATCTGAAAGCACTGGAGCTTGGCAGAAAACTCCTTTGAAGAATTTACAAAAATATTCTGCAGGTGCAAAAAGGAAAAAGGCTGACAAAAATGCTGAGGTGAACATATATAGGACCATGTCTTGAGAGCTGCTGCAAGGGGGGGAGGGGATGAAATTCTCTCTCCACCTTCCCTCAAAAAGCCATCGACTGTTCTGATCTTCATTTCAGTGGAGAACAAAAGGAGAAGCAGAGCCGGGCCAGGCACAGGTTGTATAATGGCCATCCTTTTCCTATAGAGAACCACATTCAGCTGTGCATAATTAATTTTCCTCTGGTGCTTCACTTACAGCCTCTGAGCACTTGCGTTTTCCCCAAGAACACAATACTTCCTTTCTTAACTGCAGAAAACAGTATTGAAACTTCACTGAGCCCAAGCAGCTTGAAGAACTTCAATAGCCCAAAAGCAGTCATTCAGGGTGAAATCTTTGCTCTTGCTCTTTTTAATACCAGGTGATTTGTATTATTGTACATCAATAGTTTGTCTAAAAGAAATGGGAAGAAAGACAGCACTATTTCTAGGAGGACTCTGATAGGCAGCTAGCAGTTTTTCACTTGTCTGTCGATGTTTCAGTACTTCAAAATTGCTATGGGAAAGCATATTATTGTTCAGGCCAGGGTCATTGAAATTGTCAAAATGAGATAATTTTAATGAATGTGAAGGGATTGCAACAGTCCTCAGTATATGAGTCAGTTGTGCAGATCTGCTAGCAACTTCAAATGATTAAACTTACCAAAAAGGCTGTCTATAAGTGATATCCTCTCTCCTTTTTGCATTGTCATTCTCTACCTGATGGTGAAGATTCTGTATTATCATTTCTAAGCCTTTCTCTCCATAGGATCAATTTAGTGGGGGAGTGGACTTTACCATTAAGAGAAACCTTGCTGTTGTTGCAAAGTAAGGTTTCATCCATACACGATACTGAGTATATGGTCTGACCCTATAGGGTCCACAGCAGAGCCTTCAGAGTCAACAGCAACATTTTTTACCAGCCCCAATGGCACATAGAATCATTGAGGTTGGAAAAGACCACTAAGATCCCCAAGTCCAACCATCAACACACCCCACCATGCCCCCAGCCCACGTCCCTCAGTGCCACATCCCCATGGCTCTGGGACACCTCCAGGTGACCCCACCACTCCCTGGGCAGCTGTGCCACTGCATCGCTGCTCTCTGAGAGAATAAATGTTTCTTAATATCCAACCCAAACCTTTCCTTATTCAACCAGAACCTCAGCCTCCTTCCTATTTTAGGCAGCCCTCTGAGATATTGCCATCACTGGGACAGCTTGACTGCTGTGCCCTAGCTGCCGGGACTGTTCAGTGGAGTGCCTCGACTTCCTCCAGCCTGGCTTTCAGGAGCAGCACCTTCTTGGTGCCTTCCTCTCCTTTGACTTTCTTGTGGGGTACACTTGTGTCTATTTCAGTTCCCACTGAACAGAGACCTTGGTTTTGCTGTGCTGCAGGTCACTGGCAAACATCTGGCAAACAGACAGCAGAGGATATCTGGGTGACCCTTAGCAATCTCCGGACAGAAGAGAGTGGATGTGGCTCCAGCATTCACACAGCAGGTGGAAGTTTCCTTTGGGACATCCGTGGAGAAGGGAAGGCTTCCTGGCACCTACTGGTTTAAGTGTGGCTACGTTCCCTTCAAGCTTACCCAATCCGTGGCAGGAACCATAAGGAGAAAAAGTTAGTTAGCATGATTCTTGCCTCTGAGAGAGGGAAAAATTCTGCCTTAAATCTCTAGAACAGGGCGATTTGTCATTTTAAAAGCTCTATTCTTCTTTGCTATTTATGTGGCGCAATCCCAGCCATTACACTGGCTGTTAAATTTAGCACATCATCTCAGGAGCTGCATTGTCCAAAAAGCTGTGTTGTAAAAAAGTCCAGGAAAACACTGCACCTCAGATTATAATGCAGCAATGTAGCTGCTCTCGTCATGACAGGAGTATTTTTCCTTTTTCATCTTCAGCTGCTTTGCCCACGTGGATGCTGCACAGAGAGAAAGCAAGCTGTTGTGTACTCATGCATTTATATGACTTGGAGAAAAGCAGCAAAACCTTTCAGTGTTTAGTGCTAATACAATACCTGTTAGTGGGATTTGCAATCTGCACACATTATGTTGGAGAGGGAAGATTCCCCGCTGATCTGCGTTACACAGAACTGATGGCACAAAGGATGAGGATTTAAAATTCCTTTTTATTCCCTGGATCAGCAAATCTTTTAGAATTCACAATTAAATCTCGGCAAACAGTTCAAACAGTTCTTGGATGGCAAACTACTCAACTGCAGCCTCTCCCAGACTGTGCAGAGAAGGTGGAAACCCAAATCTTTGTGTGATTCTGTAACAAAAGACAGCTGGGGGGGCTGACAGATATTCTATGCCCTTCTTCTGCCCTTTGGCCCTGGGTAGAAGCATCAGCTCCTATTTCTTCTTGAACTGCGGTTGAGATTTCCCTTTGCTTAACAAAAGACCAGGATGAGGAGGGATGAGGAGGGGATGATATTCCAGCAGGCACCAAAGATCTCCCTTCTGCTTTAACCTCTATATGAAGTCCCTGGGTATAGAAATGTTGGGGGAAAAAGTATAAGCAAATAAACTAGGCTCCATCAAGTTTCATGGGCAGCGTGGCTGCTGTGGTAAAAGGAGAAATTGGAGAGCTCTCATAGAAAAGCAGAATCTGCCTGAAATTTACAGCAGTTAAAAGCTGGTGCCGGCAGCCAGAATAGCTAGTTGTGTTCTACAAAATAGCAGAAGTTAAGAATAATGTTTCAGATAGGAGTTAGGAATCATAGAATCATAGAATATCCTTAGTTGGAAAGGATATTTGTGACTGATAGGAACAAGAAAGTTTGGTATGTGGCCGCTTCCAAGCTAAAAAGAAATGCAAAGTTTCCATCTAAAACCACTTTTTATAGATGCTGTTAAACATAGTCCACCAAATCACGAAACAACGCTTTCCAATATGTAGAACTGGAAGACACTTTCCACTCTCTCCTTGTTGAACATCCCCTCTCAGGTATTTGCTATGCCATTTTAAACTTGGTAGATGTTTTTATTATTTGTGACGTCACTGAATTTGGAGCACTTAGAGCTATTTTCAATGACTGCTCCATAATTTCCACAATGTGAGCTATGGATCAGCCTAAGGATGAGTTTTGTGTTGTGTACCATCTTGGTCACAGATTAGGGTTACTCAGATACTTCAAAATTGAGCTTCTGGGTTAAATTCTCCTTTTGTTGTACCCACTGTTTGTGGAGACTTGACATTGCAGTGGATTAGCTGGTAACAGTTACTCAGGCTCTCTTCTTTGCATTGACAGCCCTGCCACTGAAAGCCAGCCAGCAGACTGATGTCTGAGATGAACTGCCTTGCACTGATAAGCATCTCTGATAAAAGCTGAAATTCACAGTGATCTTGGGGAAGACGCAGAATGATCTATCAGAACCTGTCCCTCTCTGACCACCTCAGGGCTGCTTTCCAGAAGATGGTGCTCTTTCCCCAAGCCTGGTGTTGGAGACCTTGCAAAAAGAGTTTCATATGAAATTTGGCCATTCTTACAGATGTCAGTGAGTTCTTAGCTGACGTTAAGGAACATGACCATATTAACCATAGATGTAATTACAAAATAAATCTTCTAAATTCTTATTTTTTCCCTCATTAAATGACAAAACTGTAATAATAGCACATGAAAGTAAATGCAGTTACTGAGCAGCCCTGGTAGTAAAGTTTTTTTTCTTTTCCCCCTCAGAAGCAACATGTGACTCCTTGGCAGATCTGGGTGTGTAAAGCTGTGTCATTTCCCTGGGTTAATCACTTGACTAGGAAGATGGGGATTTGTCTTATTGATGTCAGTCACTCCATTTGTGCTGGAAGCCAATCCATTAACTTGTCTCTGGGGTGGAGAGGAGCATTTATTTCTGGTGTGCTTTGGTTTCTAACTGCGAATGAGACTGAGAAGGATTACAGATTTACACACTGAAAGCCAAGTGAAAAAGTAATGAGCACAGAAGAATGAAAGAGAAGTATATGTGTTAGCTCTTGGTCAAGGAAGGACGGTGCATGGGAACCCACAAATCACACAGAAAGTGTTCTTTGTGTTGGGGCTGGGCCTTCCTGGTATCGGGTGCTGTAGGAAACAACTACCTGAGAATGTGAGGACATCAGTAATATGCTGATGGTTATGTATTTCGTGTTTGATCTTCCCTTAAGATCAGTGCTAAGCCTCCCTCTCTTCCCTTCTCACCCCTAGATTTGGGGTAAGGCTCTTGGTGTCTTTAAAGCCTGGTGCCATTGAGGAGTCCTTGTGGAAACTGAAAAAACCTGCTGTTAATGACACCAAATAATTGGCAGCCTCAGCTTCCACTCTTTTGGACACTGGACACTGGATATTTTTACTTTTCATTTCATTATTTTATTGCTCTGGATCAGATATTCTTTTTTTTTTTTTTTTTTTTTTTACAGCTCGTGTGTATTATCTAAACTGCAGAAAGATTATGAAGAAGAGAAGTTTTCTAAGTGCTGACATGGTTGTCATGACTACCTAAGCCACTTTGCTGGTACCAAACAAGTCTTTCACTTTATCTGTCTAGCTTTTTACACAAACAACATTTTTGTATGTGAGAGAGTCTGGAGAAACAAGACTCAAGCCTAAATGCATGTCAGGTGTGTGTGTTTGTTTGGCTTCCAGGTGAAGATAAGACTTTTTTGGCTTCCTCCTTTCCCACAAAATCAAACTGCACCTGTTTGTTATCTGCCTTGGACTCTGAGAAAGGCAGGTCAAAGCTATTCTCTGCTTCTGGCTGAACTGACAGGGTCTGAAGTCCTGGTAATCAGGACTAAGAATGACCAAGTGAAGTGGGTTTTTCATGAGCTGCAGGCATCCTCTGTGAAACTGTAGACATTCAAGGAAATCTGATTCTTTATCAAGTTTCAAATTTTTGTTCCTATCCCCTTCATCTTTGCACTAACTGGGATATTTGCAAAGACTCCCCAGACTCTTCAGCACCTGATTATCGCCTCAGATGCAATAGATGTGCCTTTCTGTTTTGACCAGCTAGAAAAAAAGGAGGTAAAGGGACAACTGAAGGATCTATGACAACAGAGGGGCCTCTGACAAGATGCTGCAGAAGATTCCATGCACGTCATTAAAATTAAAAAGAAACAGCAAACTCGTATCAGGGTATAGCTGTATTCATTGTCATCTGCTGCAACCAGACCCATTGAGAATCATTTCCATGTCCTTTCACCTCTGCGAAATCACAGTGCAGCTGAACATCTGAGAAGTAGCAGACAGACCATTAACTTGACCAGAAGAGACTTCCAGCTGAATTTGCTCTTCGGATCTGACTGGGGCAGGGTGTGTGTGGCTGCAGGCTCTGTGGGAGTGAAGGACCCATCATTATGGCAGTTTGTAGGCCTCCTCCTTCAGGGCTGTGAAGTTGGGACAGCTGGAACATGCGGGCACTCTGTCATAGTGCCCAGGAAATTGCAATTAAACACCCAGAGCCATTCTGCTTTCTTTAAGTAAAGGGCTTGCTAAGTGACAGACTCGTGGATCATCTGCAAGAGAACTAACAGAGGCAGGAGCAGCACGAGTCCAAATGCTAGCATACTGCTGGTATTTTATTTCAGGGAAGATGTTGAGATCAAACCTGATAGGTAAGCAAGAACAAGGAAAAGCATTAAGTGTGTTTAAGAAGCAGAAGAGATGTAACGTGCTTTGGGCACAAGGTCTCCAAAACAGTGAGGGTCAGTTTAAGATAAAGTTTTGTTGCTAGGAGACTGTAACCATGAAATAGAAATTCCAATGAGTTGACATAGTTGAAAGAGGATGGGAAGAGACATCTCAGTCTGTATTATGTCAAAACAACGTAAAACAACATCGTCATTTTTGAAAAACTAAATGCAACGATACAAATCCAAACAGCAGTAAATTCAGCCCAAGTGCAAACGGTCACAGGCTCTGATTTAAAGTTTGATTACAAGAAGATAGCTGGAGTTAATAATTTAGATGACCCAGCAGTTAAATCCTCTGGGGAGGATAAGGAAATAGATAGGAAAAGACAAGCTGAACATATACAGCTACATCATTCTTTTTGCAGTACATCAATCCAAACCTATTGGAGAGCAGACAGCTCAGGTGACAGGAGTTCATACAATCCATTCGTGCCTTGCTTTGCTTGTGCTTTCCTAAAGACCTTGAGATTTCTGAAGAGTCACTGCAGAATGAAAAGTATTCTAAGTTTCAGATGGGCATCAAAGACAATAACTTGGAAAGAAATCTGAAAGATTTCCAAAAAAATCTGAACAGCAAAAAAAAAAAAAGAGTTACAGTGCAATGATAGAACTGCACAAACCTGGGACAAAGGCACAGCATGAAGTTCCCTAAAGCTGCAGATAACAAGAACCAAGAGGACAGTGGGATACAACAAAACTCTCTGAAAGTCATGACTGTAAAGTTGCCTTGGGATTATATAGTTGCCCCCATTGCAAATGGTGCCCATCAGTAACTTTTACCCATCGTGCAAGTGTGGATCAAACTGCTTTAAAGATGAGCCCCAAAAGCCAGGTTGGGTCATCAAGTTCTCTTTTAATATTACCAGGAAAAGAACACCTGGCAAAAATAAATAAATAAATAAAAAATCTGCTCTTTCATGTCCTTCATAGTCAGAGTGAAAAGATAGCTGTCCATCTGATGAGGTAGTTCTGCACTGCCATCTTGTTCCTAAGAAAGCTGGCAGATATCTGTGTAAAAGGAAACATCTGCAAAATGTTTTTGCAGCCAGTGGCAACACGAAGGAAATTTCAGATAAAACCATTTTTGTATGCTGATACACTTTGAAAATCTGATCAGGTGTAGAGAGAATCTGCAGTTGTGAAAGCTTGCAATGCAAAAATTTTATCTTCAGTATTAATAATATTATCGAGGCAATAAAGTATGCTAAGGATACTTCAAAATTGCAAAATGTAATTTAATTATTTTACCAGTGGGGAAATTGTGGAAAAACAAAAAACAGGTTACATTTTTTTTAACTTAATTTTGGGTTCTTAGCACGAGTTTTATAATTGCTTTAGGTAAGCATGTTGTTTTCATTAGCTGTAATTGAACGGTAAACATACTTTCTTTGTTTATTGAACATAGTAACATACTTTCAAAAAAATCCACCGTAAGTCTCTTTAGTAAGGAGCTCTGATTGAAAATACCATATGGAGAGGATCTTGAACATGTTACCCTTGAGACTAGCTGCCCTCAGTGTAATGCATCCATTACAAAGTACGAACTGCAGGCCCACATGTGTTGGTGTCTTGATGTTGCAGGTTGCAGAGATGAGTGTGTGAACTCAGGAATGCACTCCCCAAGCTGTGCTTAGACATCTTTATAACACCCCAGCAACTGGAGAAACTTTATTTATGCAAGTCTGGCTCTAAGTTTGAAAGAGGTAGCATAGATCATCCTGCTTGCAAATATCTTTCACCTCTGCCTCTAGAGTAAGCAGCAGCCTGGAGGAAATATTTCTGCTGATAATAGCATGAGTTCAGGTATTAAAGGCTTGGAGCCTTGTATATCTCTCCAGAGCAGATATCTTTAAAAAAAAAAAAAAATCAAACAAAAAACCATACAATGTATCTTTACTCTTTCTTTATATGCAGTTTTGATGGCTGGTGGAGTTCAGCCCTCCATAGTTCAGCAGCAAAGGCAGGTGCATAGTACACTCCAAATTACCCATTTGAGCTGAAGTACCCACCTCTGCTTAGATTCAGCATAAGCAGCAGTCAGTGCCGTGTCTCCTGTTACAATGACCTTACTTGTCAGCACAGATGTAATATAATAAGAAGGAGGGAAGGTTTAGATTAGGTGTCGGGGAAGTTCTTCACAGAGAGAGTGGTGAGGTGCTGGCACAGGCTGCCCGGAGAGCTGTGGATGCCCCATCCCTGAAGGTGTTCAAAGCCAGTTTGAATGGGACCCCAGTACCAGATCAGGAGGTTGGTGGTCCTGCCTGTGGCATGGGGGTTGGAATTTGATGATCCTTGGGGTTCCTTCCAACCCAAGCCATTCTGTGATTCTATGATAGTATACAGATAAACCCAGAAGTAACACTCGTTACATCCTCAGCAAGAGTAGGCAACATTACCAAGCAGGCAAAGTCGTATTGATTTCTCATCTAATCTGTTCTGATTATAACTTCGGCTGCTCTGCGAGAAGGATAAAATTGGGTCTGGATGTCTGTTTTCTTCATCTAGGTAGCTGGAAACTGGAGTGCTTTGCTCCAGATCCCAAGCAGATGCTCACAGCACTTTCCCCCTCAGGTTGCTGCTGGCTTGTGTGTAGCACCAATACTGCTGCTGTGTGCTGGGGCACCCAACAAGATCACACAAAGGGCACCTACAACCAGAAGACATCTGATTTTTCAATCAACCATCTTAACTATTAGGTCCCCTTGACTCTCCAAATTTTGTTCCCCAGCTCGCAAAGCCCTGACTGCATTCCGAATCTATGATTGAATTTGATGGCTGTGTGCAGTATACCTTTCTCTTCTTCTAAACGAGTGGGAAATCCAGAAGGAAAGCATCCAACACCGAAGCCTGTCACAGCCATGAAAAGCCATCCTGGCACAGAGCTGGAAGGAGTGCACAGCCCTCTACAGACCATAAGCAGCGTAATCAGTTCATCAGCTGCTCACAGCTGGCCAAGACATCAAGCACACAGTCATCAAGCACTCTTAAAAATCAAGAGGTTATAAGAAGGAAAGTTTCTTTTCAGAGGCAGAGTTTGCTTTGCAGACTGTAAATCATCACAAGTAGGTAAAGGGGAATTGCAGAAAAGGCCAATTGAGGAGACACGTAGAAATCATCAGAGGAAAACAACAGGGAAATAAACAAAATTATCACCCAGCAAAAGGCAGTGCACACTGTGTTGCAGCAATATCTTCATTACACTGGTAGACAACAAAAATCACTCATAATGGGAGTGTTGAGCTAAACAGCATTGCTTGCAAGCTCCGATATCACAGACTGGTTACACAGGCAGCAGATCAGCAGTGTGCATGGGGCAGCCACCTCCCTGCAGTAAACAAGTACCTTTTGTTAGTGTAAGAAGGCTGGCTGAGGATTACAGAGACTCGCATTTGTTATCTCCAGACAATCCTTGTTTCAGGTTGGCTTACTTCTTCTTAAAGGCTTGGAATAAATAAAATATTGATTTCCATTGAAACTTAAGAATGCGTTTGCTGTTAAAGTATTCACGCTGCTTCAAAAAGAGGAGGGATTACTTTGCTTTTAAGGCCTTCTGTATCAGTGTGGAAAGATGGCCATTCTGCCAAATTTGTCCATAACCTTATATAATTATACAGGAATTGTATACACATATGTTTAACCTACACAAGTTACTTCTTGGCTACTGATTAGGAAGGAAAAGGTATTTGGAAACCATTTGTTCTTATGACCCTGTTGATGCATAAATGTAGAGGCAGAGGAGGGCATTTATGTTGGGATTGGTGCAAGGGTCTGCCTGTGCTCTTTTCCTGCTTATCCTGCTTTGGGCTGCCTGGTGCAGTAGCAGTATCTGTTAGAGGACAGGGTATATCTATGAGCAAATGCCTACTTTACATAGTCTCTCCGTCTCTAGATTCTGTTATTATGCATTCTGCAGTTTCTTAGTGCTGAGCTCCCAGCCTGCCCATAACATCTTGCTGCACTTAGCTGGCATGTAACCTCTCCTCTAAGTGCTCGGTTTCAGCAGAGTCAGAAAAAACCATTCTCAGGAGCTGACCCACAGCAAAATGTATCCTGAGAGAACAAAAGAGATACGGATCACCTGCTGGGGATTAATTGATCAAATACACCTGCTTTACTGGAAGAGAGCATTGAAGCACTCCCACTTAAGCTTTGCTGGGCTTCAGAGTTCCCTTTCTCTTAGATGCTTATTGTTAATGATATTTCTCAAATCAGATTTATATTATTGAGACTGAAATAGGATGCATTCACTGGGGGTGAAAAGTAAATGTTGGAAGGCATTGCTAACAGCATCTATCCTGTGAGTGAGACTTGGACATCAAATAGAGTAAGAATAATGCATGTTAATACCTTACTAGTTCTAGCATTCCATTTTCAAAAACTGCCTATAGCAGGAACATTGCTGCTACACCTGGAGCTCAGTTGTTGCTTGTAAGCTGCCTAAATATTAGATGTTTATTGATTTCCTATCCTGATAGTTTCAGCCACCTGACATCTCTGTATAAAATACTCAGTCCTTGAGGAGGCTGTAAGCAGGGGTGTTTAGAGAGAGAGAACATGGTAGAACAGCTTTATGGGGGCAGAGAGGAACGGAAGGAATAGGCATCACTGCAAACAAAGCGTTGCTTAGTGCTAAGCAGATTAGCCAGAAAAGCATGACTTCATTTTGTCTGCAGTTCTTTTCAGCCCAAACTCTGGTCTCATTGGCCGCAGTGGGAGTGGGGAGTTGCTTTCAGAGAATATTTATGCTAAAAGAATTTGATCTCTGGCTAAGTGCACCATCATCTGTAATGGGTAGGATTCAGAAATTAGTTAGTTCTTAACTCTGGGACTGGAGGTAAGGGATGTTGTCTTATCCTGCGGCTCTGTCTGTCCCTGTAATATTGACAAAGAGTTTCCAGGAAAGGTTGTTCACTAGTAGATGTTCAGCCCAAATGTTCAGTGAGGTCTGGGTTTGATCTTGATCTTAGGTCTATGTTTTCATTTATTTTAATACTACCCTACATTTTACAATGAGCAAGCTCCTGATGAATAATTAATTTACTTTAGCAAACCGTTCCTGCTGGAGTGTTACCTTGAGCTAATTCATGCCAGCATCCCAACGTGTGCAGGAAGTGTTCTCCCTGCTTCGAGGTTAATCTCGTTAGCCACTTACAAAATAAAGGTAAGTAAATTAGTATTGATTCCTTTGCATGAGATAACATGAATGCAGTCTAATTGATACTCTGAAACACTGAAGCGTTCCAGACTGAGAATGGAATGTAAAAAAGAAGAAGAAAAAAAGTGATAAAGCTGGGATTTTGTATTGCTGAGGGCACCACTTGTGAAAGATGTCTGGCTAAGCCTTGTGTCCCTTCCTATAGTGGGAGAAGAGTGCTTTGAATGTTAGTTGCAATAAATCAGTAGTTCTGTCCTCTAAATTGCATGGTTTTCTGAACTGCTTCTATTGCTGACGTAGATTCATTAATGTAAGTTCTACTTTTGAAAACCTCATGGCATTCTTCTTTCCATTTTGTTAAGTTGCATTCATACTCTCATAGCTATCAATGCAGACTTAGGAGCAGAGCTTTGGGAAAGTCTTTCACTTCAGCTGGGTGGATCAGGAATTAATTGCTGCAGTTAACTCGGAAGGGTGAATAAATGCAGATAAAGAGAGAAATCTAAAATGGTAAAGATTGCTTCAGTAACTGTGTTCTCTTTTAGTCTATTTCGTATGTAGTAATTCCCTCCCTGGGCCTTCAATAAGCTAAAACCATCATTCTTCCTGCAAACAAACACTGAAGCACCGAGGCAGGACAATGCTACACTGGGCAATTTACAGAAATTGCCATGCATTCTGAAAATCTTCTTGCAACAAGGGTCTAAATACTTGTGCTGCTATCAAATATGTTGCTGGTTTTTCCAAAACAAACAAAAGCAAAATGGGAGGAAAAAGAAGGAAAAACTGTACACCAGAGTAGAAACAATGAGCAATTGCTATTTTTTCTGAGAAAGATCACCTCAAATATTGAAAAAAGGTCATGCACAGCTTTTGCAGCACATTTAATACCTAATCACACTGCGCTGAGGAAATAAACTTAAAAAGTAAATGAACTTAGTTTGGCAAATGCTTAGCTTAAAATACTTGCATCTACACAGAACTTTATTTCAAAAGGTTTTTCTTCATTCAAATTTTCTAAGTATATTTCTTTCGTACTCTGTTGCCCCAGTTCTGCAAAACTTAATGCAAAATTGTATTTTCAGTATAAGGTCAATCTAACATCACCTTCTGTCTCCAATACTTACTAAGCACATGTCTCTCTATGTAATGTTATGCTGTCACAAACCAAGTGTGTCGTCCATGAAATCAGGCCTTCTGCATTCCGGGTAAAATTATAAGGGCATCAACCAGTTTATAGATGAATGTCGTTTATAGATTTACTTAACCTCTTGTCACTCCAGTCTTCAAAAAGGGCAAGGAGGATTCAGGTTACTACAGGTCAGTCAGCCTCACTTCCACCCCTGAAAAGGATGTCATCTCCCAGCAAATGGAAGGTTATCAGGAGCAGTCAATATGGAGTCACCAAGGGGAAGTCATGCTTGACCAACCTGGTAGCCTTCTATGATGTCATCACTGGCTGAGTAGATGGGAGTGAGAACAGTGCATGTTGTGTACCTCGTTTGCAGCAAGGCATTTGACACTGTCTCCCACAGGGTCCTTGTAATGAAGCTTAGGAAGTGTGAGATAGATGAGTGAACAGTGAGGTGGGTTGAGAACTGGATGACTGGCAGAGCTCAGGGGGTTGTGATCAGTGGTGCAGAGCCCACTAAGAAGCTTTAACTAGTGGTGTTCCTCAGTGGTCAGTGCTGGGTCCAGTCTTGTTCAGTATCTTCTTCAGTGGCCTGGATGAAGGAATAGAGTGCACCCTCAGCAACTTTGCTGATGATCCAGAGCTGGGAGAAGTGACTAACGTGCCAGGAGACTGTGTTGCCATTCAGCGAGACCTGCATGGGCTGCGGAATTCAACAGGGAGGAATCTAATGAGGTTTAACACGAGCAAGTGTAGAGTCCTGCACTTGAGGAGGAATACCTGCATGCATCATTACAGGTTAGGGGCTGAACTGTTGGAGAGGAGCTCTGAGGAAAAGGACCTGAGGGTCCTGATGAACAACAGATTGGCCATAAGGCAGCCACGAGTAGTGTGCATGCTTCTGGCCAAGAAGGCTAGAGGTATACTGGGATGCATCACAAAGAGCATGGTCAGCAGGTTGAGTGAGGTTCTCCTCCCCCTCTATTCTGCCCTGGTGAGGTCACATCTGGAGCACTGTGTCCAGTTCTGGGCTTCTCAGCTGAAGAAAGACAGGGATCACGTAGAAAGAGTCCCATGGATGGCAACAAAGACAGTTAGGGCCTGGAGCATCTCCTGTATGAGGAAAGGTTGAGAGACCTGGGGCTGCTCAGCCTGGAGAAGAGAAGGCTGAGAGGGGATCTCACCAATATTTATAAATATCTCAAGTGCAAAAGTCAAGTAAATGGGGGCAGGCTCTTTTCAGTGGTGTACAGCTATAGAACAAGGGTCAGTGGGCAGAAATTGGAACACAAAGTTCTATACAAACATGAGAAAGATCGCTGTTGGAGTGACAGAGCACTGGTACAGGAACCAGGGAGGCGGTGGAATCTCCTTTTCTTGAGATATTCAGGACTCATCTGGACACTTACCTGCTCAAGCTACTGTAGGAAACATGCTTTTAGCAAAGGATTGGACTCAGCGGCTTCCAGAGATCCCTTCCAATCCCTCCAGTTCTGTGATTCTGTGAAAAAAATTCTATCACATAATCTCTTTGGTTGCTGTTCATGTGCAATGAGTAGAGAGACACAAACAACAACAACAACAACAACAACAAAGTTAGAATTGAATGTCTGAGAAAGCAGTGACTGAGCAATTCAGTAGTGGGGCAATAGAACTTAGTAATATACATGTCGGAGGACAGAAAAAAGAAAATAAACTGCTCAGAAAATCCCTGCATACCTTGAAACGCAATGCAGAAATTTTGAAAATGTTAAACAGCCAATACTACAACATCTTTATCCTCATCCACAATTATTATGTAATCAAATGTTACATTTGTCAGTGTGACATCCCCCAGCTGCTGTAGATGATCCCCAAATGTTCAACACTTTCATTCCAATGTGCTTTCAAAACGCATCAGAACAAATTATTCATTCACTCTTATTGTTTCATTGATGATATGGTAGTAGCAACAAACCCAGCAGCAATTTACAGTAAGTTTTACCTTCCTGAGCTGGAGATGCCTGATACTCAGAATTCCTTTGCCTAACGCCCAATGGGCAGCTCAGAAATTGGTCAGCAAACCTATTCCTGGGATGGAATTGTGTGTTTTGAGGGCAGTTCCCATTGCAGAAGTTGGCATGGAAATACCATGGTGTTCACGTGCTCCAGTGGCACAGCCACTGGGAGATGAGGGGTTAATTTACCCTTCTATACGTGAGGTAGATATAAGAAATCTGGTCTTTCCAATCTGAAATTTCACTGTTGCCAATGTTAGTGTGTATATCGTGCATGCAATTACCTATGAAATAAATTAATTTCTGTTTTCTTTCTTCAGTGTAATATTATGACATGAAAGAAATTAGTTCTACTCTTGGGATGTACAGCAAGATGTATTTCCCCTTGTACAGAGCAGTGAAGCCCTTTGGGAGACTTTTATTAAGCATGAGCTGCTACCAGGCTGCCTCAGAAGTTAAAAAAAGAAAAAGCAATAACATCAGTCTGAAAACTTCGGATCTTGCAAAGCCTCTTCAAAGCCATCTTTCACTTCAACTTTTATTCCATTCATTTTTCTCTCACTCAGTCATTCGTATCTGTTTAATTCTCCCCAAGTGCAAACAATGTTTGTGTTGAATGCAGTTGCAGGTGTAACTGCTGCCATTGCACAGTAATTATCACCAACAAGTTCAGAAAAGGCTTTGATGAACCATGTGTGATGTGACTGCAAACGTTCAACAGGCCCGCTAATTTAACTCAGGTTTCTGAGCTCCATGAAAATGTTTATCTGTTGGTAGAGAGTGACACTACTTACCCTTGATCACCTTTGACATTATTAATAAACCCCAGTGTATCTCACAAAGAGTTAAATAACCTCTTACCTTGTTCTGTATGGTTGCTGAAGCTTATATGCATTTGAAGCTATGAACTGTTCCTGTGGGCTTAATTACTGGGGGGAATACATTGCATATTAAACAGAATCCCTCTCCTTATTACAAACTGGTCAGAATGCTTGTTCTCCAGCTGGAAAACCATTCTCATCTCTAGTTCTGCTCCCTAATGGAGGAGCAAACACTGTTTGCTGCTTCCAGGAACAAATAGCAAAATGGCAGGAAAAATATCCTCTATGTATTTTAATCATTATTTTTTTATTTCCAGTTTTTTTAAAAAATACAACTACTGATAATTTACTGCAAGGAGCTGCAGTTTGTAGGACTAGCTTGTCAGCTGGCAATAGGTGCTGTCTTACTGTCTAAATTGCCAGCTGCAAGTAGGTAGAGAAATGAGGTTTAAAATAGCAGCATACCCAGAACATGATCAGCATACCTAGAAATGCTGGCGGTTTGAGCATGTTTATTCCCAATCATGAGAAAAAGCCATGAAATCTCTGCTCTGCTGAATCCTGAAATAAATCTCCCCTTGCATTCTCAGTAGCATTAGCTTGCCGCTTTCTTTCCATTTAAATTGCAGAATTGGTCAATAACAGGTATTCTGCTCTGCTCAGAGTAGCACTGAGCATGTCAGAGTGCCCCAGGCTTCCAGGGCTTGGCATTGGGGTGTGCTGTCCCTGCTGCCTACCATGAGCCCATCATGCATGGCAGGGCAGCCACACTTGGTGTTCCCTGTGCCACAGCTCCATCTGGCAGCACTCCTTATGCCCAGCCTGGAGGCAGATCCCTTCTTGCTGGGTTGCACAGGTGTCCTTGAACCGAATCTGAGTAAATAGTGAGAGCTATTGGTGATAGGTGGATGGTTGGATTGGATGACCTTGTAGGTCTTTTCCAACTTTGGTGTTTCTGTGATTCTGTGAAATCTGGGGTGTGGAGATATTACAGTGAGGCTATAGAGTACCTTGGCTAAAAACAGTGAGCCTCTTTCTCCCCATCGCATCTCCTCTCAGCTGTGTTTTAACTCCAGGTAAAATACTGACAATTTTAACATCAGTGTAGTTGACACACTTTTTTCCTCTTTCTTGTGATTTTAGCTTTTTTTTTTTTTTTTTTCAATTTCAAGAGTTTCGCAGTGCTCCTGTAATTCCTCTTTCCACAAATTAGACAAACAGTAAGATCCCTTTCTTTCCTTAGAGCATTTTTAGCACTTGCCACATGTGCTAATCCAACTGATGTCTATCAACACATCTGTTCCCTACTTTTTCCTTTTTTTTCTCTTTATAGAGGAGGAAATGTTAGCACTGTTCAGCATCCCATAGTTGCTGGTCTGGGTTATCAAGGATATTAATGGAATGCTAAAACTTATAGGCTTCTAAGGGAGTTTCTGTAGGAATGGATTCTTTTCTCAACTCCCTGCTAAATTAGTTTTTAGTGAAATCTGCCTACAGTACTTGAAAGTAAGCTTGAGGCACTGTTTTCATTTGCCTAATGCACATACTAACTTTCAATAAGTAAGAGATTGGCATTTGGGTCAGCACAGAGTTGGGCAGTCAGTGCAGCTGAGCACTTCTAGCTGGAGTTAAGGGATGTAGGACAGGCTTTCCTCAAGGCTTACCACTAAATGTGGCTGCCAAAGGTGGGGACTCTGGGCTAATTGCAAGTGATGGATTATGGGGAAAATTATTACACAGAATCACAGAACGGCCTGGGTTGGAAAGGACCTCAAGGATCACGAATCTCCAACCCCCCTGCCACATGCAGGGTCACCAACCTCCACATTTAATACCAGAACAAGCTGCGCAGGGCCCCATCCAACCTGGCCTTGAACACCTCCAGGGATGGACGGGGCATCCACAGCCTCTCTGGGCAGCTGTTCCAGCATCTCACCACTCTCATAGTGAAGAACTTCCCCCTGACATCCAACCTCAATCTTCCTTCCCTCAACTTAAAACCATTCCCCTTGTCCTGTAGTTATCTACCCTTTCAAAGAGTTGATTCCCCTCCTGTTTGTAGGCTCCCTTTAGGTCCTGGAAGGCTGCAGTGAGCTCACCCCGCAGCCTTCTTTTCTGCAGGCTGAACAAGCCCAGCCCCCTCAGCCTGTCTTCGTTGGGGATGTGTTCCAGTCCCCTGATCATCTCTGATCATCTTTGTATTCTTCCTATGAAAAAAAATATCTTCATGATAAGTAATATTGATAATACTTTTCTGTCCAATCTGAATGCATTGATGATTAATATAAAATTAAGATAAATCCTTGGTGAGAACTCTGCTAGATATGCACTGGAATCAGTCAAGCGTACATCATACCCAATTAGTCATAAGGCTGCTCTTCCCTCAGCCCCTGTTCAGCTGTGTTCACTGTGTTTTCACCCCAAGTCACAGTCACCAGCAAAGCCCCTGCCATTCTGACACCTGAAGTGTCTTGCAACCACATCGCTCCTCCTGTCCCAAAGGCTTTTTCTTCCACTTGGTACCCAGTTATGTCCCAACAAATTAATCATCACATATTAAATAGCATGGCACTCGCACAAGGACATTCTGTATTGAAGGTGACAAGATATTTGTGGGTTTTTAGAGTTGATAACTAAAAACTGGATAGTTTTCAGTGTTTCCCACCCTCCCAACCCCTCTCAAAATATAAGCATGTCCTAGAACTTCATTTGCACTGACTGCATGTGACAGGATGCAGGCAGAAAGCAAGCAGGCGCTGCTGAGGGTTTGCAAAGAGCCTCCCAGCTCTGCCTCTGGGAACCCACCAGATCCTTTTGGCACAATGTTTCAGCCAATTGCAGCCCCAATGGGTCTCCAGCTGCTAGCAGATCCTGCCGCTGCCTGTCTGTCCTGTGCTGAGGTCACCACATTGTTTGAGGCATGCAATCCTCGCTATGCCGTTGTGCAGAGCCTGATGAAATGTCAGGTACAGTTGGTATTTCAGTTCATAATATGGACATTTTTTTAGAGTATCATTTAAAATACCAAGACTGTCTTTTTGTTCCACTGTGATAATCTCTTTATTGGGTTACTTAGAATCACATAATCATTAAGGCTGGAAAAGACCTCTAAGATCACCAAGTCCAACCATCCACCCCCACCATGCCTACTCACTGACCATGTCCCTCTGTGCCACATCTCGAATATTTTTGAACACCTCCAAGAATGGTGACAACCCCACCTCCCTGTGCAGCCTGTGCCAGTTCCTCACTGCTGTTTTTTAGAAGAAATTGTTCCTGATATCCAACCTGAAGCTCCTCTGGCCCAACTTGAGGCTATTCCCTCTCATCATATCACTGCTCACCTGGGAGAAGAGACCAACTACTTCAATCTTTTATCTCTGAAAGTGGAGAAAGTGGGAGGCTCTGCAGTCAGCCATTAGATGTCAAGTTACTAGCATCTCTCACAATATTCTTACCCATTTATTTTCTGTCACCAAATTTTTCTTACAAACTGTGAATTGAGCTATATGTAGCCTACTTCCTAGTCAGATGATAGCTCAGGGAGCCTGGGATGGAGGCTAGTGCTCCTGGATACAGTGGGTGCACAGGATGGCCAAAGTCTTGCAATGCGTGTTCCTCCACCTAGCACAGAGCCATTCGCATTTCTGTGAAGACAGAGAAAGTGAGAGACAGGGAAAAGAAAACACCAAGCTGAGAGGTGCAGTTAACACACCAGAGGGGAGATATGCTATTTGGAGGGACCTAGACAGGCTTGAGAGGTGGGCTCATGCCAACCTCATAAAGTTCGACAAGGCCAAGTGCAAGGCCCTGCACCTGGCTAAGGGCAATCCCAAGCACAGATACAGGTTGGGTGAAAATGGCTTGAGGGTACTCTGAGGATAAGGATTTGGGAGTGTTGGTTGATGAAAGAGTCAACATGAGCTGGCAGCATGAGTTTGCAGCCCAGAAGGCCAACTGCATCCTGGGTTGCATCAAGAGAAATGAAACTAGCAGGTCGAGGGAGATGATTCTGCCCCTCTGCTCTGCTCTCATGAGAACCCACCTGGAGTACTGCGTCCAGTTCTGGTGCCCCCAGCACAAGAAAGACATGGAGTTGTTGGAGCAGGTCCAGAGGAGGGCAATGAAGATGATCAGAGGGCTGGAGCACCACCCATATGAGGACAGGCTGAGGGAGCTGGGGCTCTTCAACCTGTGGAAGACAAGGCTCCAGGGGGACCTTGAGCGACCTGCCAGTACCTAAAGGGGCCTACAGGAAAGCTGGGGAGGGACTTTTTGTAAGGGCATGTAGTGACAGGACAAGGGGAAATGGTTTTAAACAGAAACAGGGTACGTTTAGACTAGATATTAAGATGAAATTATTTACTGTGGGAGTGGTGAGACACTGGAACGGGTTTCCCAGAGATGTTGTGCATGTCCCCTCCCTGGAGACATTCAAAACCAGACCAGATGGGCTGTGAGCAACCTGGTTGAGAGGGAGATGTCCCTGCCTGTAGCAGAAGGCTGGAATTAAATGATCTCAAAGGTCCCTTCCAACCCAAACCATTAAATGATTCTATGTTTCTATGAAAATGAATAAATATACAGAATGTCCACAAATTTATTTATGTTGTTTTTGTTGCTTTTTTTTTTTTTTTCTATTGATTGGCTTCAATGCCCAAATCAGTAATGTCTGCCCTCCTGCCACATAATTTTTGCATTTTTCAGCCCCAATGATCAGGGGCTGTTACTCTCTTTGTTACCAAGTCTGACAAGCTGGCTGCTGCTCATTTTGTGTGAGAGACAGGAACCTGGAGATATGACCCTCTCTGCTGTGTGCGTGCTGTCAGCTCGGGTTATTCACATCCTGTGGTAGTGTTGAATTGCCTTTCTGATGTAGGCAGAGAGCCTATTTGTCTTTGTAGCTGCAGAACTGGCAGACTTGCTGAAGTTTAACCAGAAGGCCCTTCCAAGTCCCTACGGCTGATTTCGTTATGGCTTTTTTCTTTTTCATTATGTTTGACATTTTGAAGGCTGAGCCTCATTATGGGCAGGCAATCTACAGCACCAGACTGGGGAAATGAGTTCTGTAAGATGGTGAGCACATGAAAAAAGTGAAAGAGTGACCACAAAATTAAAATGAGATTTGAGGTACGTTTTTGTCCTGTGATGTAAGCCTGTGCAATATCCGCTTGATACAATGTGCTTGGAAACCAGAGACTTTTAAAATGGGAGCAAAAGAAATCCCTTTTCCCTAGGCGTCCAAGAAACAGAGAAGTATTCAGGTCACTGTAACATTTATTCTGCTCAGAGCATAAATATCCTGGGTAAAGTATCAACATTAAAATTTGCAAGGCTAATTCTGCTTTTGTAATGATGGAAATGTGATAACTATTTGAGATTGTTCCTTGTCAAAGTTCTCCAAACCAAAGGCAAAATATCACTGAAAAAATCCCAGTGAAGGAGGAGCCCCATGCACTTTCTTTAAAGGTGGTCATGCTAAGATAACCCCAGAACACATCTAAAGCCATCCAATATCAATTGTTTCACTGGACTGAGTCCCAGCTGAGGATATCCTGGCATGTAAGATGAGCTCTGCTTTCTTCGTCTCCCTCTGCCTTTCCCGAGGCCCATTTTATTCCCAATTATAGTTATATATAGATGATGTATAGTTATATACAAGATTATGTTGTTTTTGTTTTTAAAATCCAGCTCTCCTACTTCACTGTACTATGCACATGCTAATAATAATGGGCTGCTACACCAGGAAACTCCTGCGTAACTCAGGGCAAGGACAGGCTAAAGCAAAACATGGTTCACATGCACTAAAATGCTATACCTCCTGTCTGCCACGGAGCAAGCAGGCAGATGACACGGCGTAAGTATTTGCTAAGATATTAACGTATCAGTGGCTAATTAGATTTCATTTGTAAGCTTTGTTCCTGCCTTTCTTTGTCTCTTAATGGAGGCGATACATCTTCCGAGAATGTTGAGCTGTGGTTCCAAAATGCAGTAAATTCTTAATAATGTAATTGGATAATTAGACGTTAGCACTTGTGACAATTTTGACATTAAGTGTTCTCATTATACTCAATTTCCCCCTTGCCTGTGGCAAAGAAGAAGAGAAATGCTGAGGCAGCAAGATCTGAGTTTCCTGCTTCAGAGCCACCCCACTGCCCAGCTCCATGTCAAAGTGATCTGGTGACCCTGTGTGAGTACCTGAGGAACGCAGCCCCTCCCCAGTAATGGGATGAGAGATGCCACTTCCTGCCTGAGGCTTTTCAGATTATCAGTCATCAGTAGATTATTCTATGTGATCTCCTTTCTGTGAGATTTTGTGTAGGTCGAGCTTTTAGGATTGAGGATTTTGTTAAAACTGCGTGTATCAAATGAAAATTCAAGGAGAGAGATCTTTTGCTAGAGTCAGTTGAGAAAAATGCTAGAGAAAATCAATAATGGTACGCAGCATTTCTGCAAAACCAGAGAGAAATCCTGAAATGCGGATTTTTGTGTGACATGATTGATCATAGCGTTGCCTTCTGCTGAAAGCTTTGTGAGGCTGTGCCCATCTTGCTCTTTGGTGTGAAACAGTGGGCATTCAATCCATGCCTCCACAAAGCCATGATTATAGTAACAAAAAGATACCATGTGTAAAGGAAGAACACTAGTTTATAATCAGTTTTGGGCACCTCAGTACAGAAAGCACATTAAGGTGCAGTCCTAAGAAGGGCAACAAGGCTTGTGAAGGGCTTGGAGAATATGCCCTATGAGGAGAGACTGAAGGATCTGGGGCTGTGTGGGGAAAAGGAGGCTGAGGGAAGACCTTATTTCTCTCTTCAAATACCTGAAAGGTGCTTATAGCAGAGCGGGGTTGGTCTCTTCTCACTGATGACAGGTGACAGGACGAGGGCAAATGGCCTCAAGTTGTGCCAGGGTGAGTTTAGGTTGGATATCAGGAAAAACATCCTGCAAATAGGATGTAGAAATAGATTTAATTGTAAAGTAGGTAGTATTTTGGCTTGGATAATTTTAGATAAATCAGAAAACAATTGGTCAGGTTGTAAAAAACAGAGCTTGTAAAAATGTAAAAACTATTTCCTTTGTTTCCTTCCCCCGTGGCTCAAGGAATAAATCTTCAAAACAGATAATCTTTTAGAACCGCTGCTGAGATCAAATAATAACATCTACTGAAGTCTCAGAACAAGGTGAAATAACAGAAACAACAGAGGGATGTGATCTCTGAAAGCTTCTGTACTCAGGGAAAAGGAGAAAAGTGTGATGTTCTCACCTTGGATCTAGGAGTTGTCCAAAGTGCTGTCGAAAATCAAACTGGGTAAATTGGAATTTTTTTAAAACTGTGTGGAGAAAATAGCACATCTAAGTGGAACTTGAGCTTTGCAGAAAGACGTATGTAGTACTTCTGCACTTTCTGATGTTGACCATCCAGTCTCCTAGCTTTGCCTTCTGAAATTCTGGAGCAGGGCAAGACAAGGTGCCATCTGCATCCAGCCCCATCTGACATCTGTGTCCATCCCCAGATACCAGCAGCTGAGGCAGCCATGGGCACCTGTCAGCCCATTCCTTCTCCATGGCACTCCCCAGGAGCTGCCACGCTGCAGCCAGGCCCACTTGGTCCCAACAGCACCCCAGGCAGCAGGCAGGCATGTGAGCATCTCAGTTCTGCTACCCTTTGATGTTAGCTCCCATTGCACCGGGTCATATTCGTCTTTCTTTCCGGGTCTGCTTTTATCCACTTGTTGCTGACGCTGTTGGGAAAAAGCTTCTTGACAGCTCTGATATGAGTGTTAATCTGGCAGATTGACAGCTCCTACAGCTGCTGATGGGAAGCCCCTGTTGGGACAAAAGGAGTCTGCAGACTTGGAAATCTTAGTTCAAGGGGGCAGGAGAGAAAGAGAAGGAAGGGAAGAAGAAGAGATGGCAGAGAAAGAAAGGGAGCATTCTCTTTAAAGCAAACTGGAAGGAAAAAAAATCTTAAAATCAGGCTATGCAGTAAAACGAACTTCCTACTGTGATACAGACAAAAGCCCATTTTGGCAACAGGGAAGGTATTGCAGCTCACTCCAGATTATTTTACTGAAGCACAAAAAAAGCCATGCTAGAACTGAGTTTTGTACGTGGCATCCCACCTTCAGATTAGCTCAGTAATCCACTGACTTTCATTAGATTTTTTTTTGCTGAGCACTGACTTTAAAGTGAAAAGTATTTCAAATAGCCATTAAGCCTTTACTGTGATGAACAAAATAAAGGCTGCAAGGTATTACTATTTAAAAAAACTATTTGGCTACCTCTTTGAAATGCCTTTCCAACATGAGTGCCATAAGTTTTATTAAATATATTGCGTGTATATCTCTCTTTTAATTTAAAAGGAAATTTGATTTCATTTAAACTACAATATACGTGAAGGGATTCATTTGATGCTTTCTCAAAGCTTTATACACTATAAATTCAGAGAATACCTGCAAGACAAAGACAAGGGGGAATGGTTTTAAAGTAAAAGTGGGGAGATTTAGATGTCAGGGGGGAACTTTTTCGCTGAGAAGGTGGTGAGGTGCTGGCACAGGCTGCTCATAGAGGTTGTGGATGCCCCATCCCTGGAGGTATTTAAGGTCAGGTTGGATAGAACCCTGGGAAGCCTGGTCCAGTGCTTGATCTAGTGGTTGACAATCCTCCCCACTGGAGGAGGGTTGGAACTTGATGATCCTTGAGGTTCCTTCTAGCCCCAGCCATTCTAATTCTATGATTCTAAGACCTTAAGAACATTTGAGCTATTTTCAAATGTTTTCTTCATGGAAAGATGGATATCCCATAGGTTACCAATTCTCACAGCATTTCTGCTGCTGGCCCTGGATATATTCCGAAAGCAAAACACAAGAACAAAGTGAGAGGAATTTCTGAGAACTCTCTGTTGTCTCTCACCACTCAACTGAATTGGATGGCAGCAAAAACCCAGCAAGCTCCAAGTTCTCAGAATGTTAACTAAATACATAAAGCTGCGTGTTAGACTTTTTGATAGTGTGTTTCTGTATCCATGGTAAATGCTGAACAGTTTCTCTGCAGTGCCGAGTTCAGTTCTCTGCAGTTTAGACAAACTGATGGACAACCTGCAAATTTGTGGTATGAAGTACGAAAAATCAAGTGCCCACTGAACCTGAAGGACATGCTTCAGGAATTGAACATGATGCAAATACCCTCTTTTTTTTTTTTTTTTATTACTAATTGAATTTAATTATCTTTTAGGTATTTAGTTGTCAGACAGAGTTTTTCTGAATGTGATAATTACTGAATAAGGATAATAATCTGCGTGCTCCTCCTGTTCCTTAATAGGAATGCACATTGAATCATCTGCATAACCATATTTTGGTTGGATGCCAGGCTGACATAGAGTATAGCTGAATATCTTGCAAGTTAATAAAAAGCATACACATCCTGCTGCCATGTTTAAAATACTTCCAGTGAAAATGTGTGTGAGGAAAATAAACGACTGCAAACATAAATCCATCTGGTGTGTGAACAGCAAAGATTGCTGAAAAATTGTTTCTGCTCTGAAATGGGAATAAAACAAACAAACAAAACATCTCCCTGTGATACCAACTTCTTTCAGTTTCTTCAGCTTTGTAAATATGTTATGATTGTTTTTCCTCTCCTGCACTGAAACTTCGTTGACAAGAATTAGGAGAAAGAGCTGCTTTGAAATGAATCATTCAGCCATTTAATTTTCATTCTCATAGAACGGGAATTTTCTGAGGTATAGGAAACATGTGAGTGTAATTTTCATCTCCCGCAAGAGTTCTTCAGAAATGGCAAAAATACGGGGAAAGTTCAGATTTATAGGTTATAGGGACATTTTCCAGTGGAGAAAAAAGCAATCAAAAACATTTGATCTGAAAATGCTCTAGAGAAAAGGATCCAAAGGCAGCTTCAGTCACTTCAGTCACAGTTACTCAAGAAAAGCCATAAATGACATAACATAATATTGAAGTAAAATTCAAATGACGACTCTAAGGCATGAAACAAGATTGAGCTGCAATTATGAAATCAGACAGTCTATGTTTTGATCCTCCAACAGCACAAATTTACTGCAGTAAATTTCAGTGGCTCTCATTTCACACATTGTTGGAAACAATAATAAACATACAGTGGATAAAAAATGCTTGATGTTCTAATGTGCTAAAATGCAGGCTAAAAGGAGTAATGAGGCACTTATACAAAGTCAACCAAAAATGAGATCCTATTTATGTGCCTGTGCTTAAGCATGATTTTCTCAGCTGTTGATAATAGGCAGTAGTCTTTAAATTTCTGTTGTCATTAAGGCTTTAAAATTTAAACACCATGAAACTTTTCAAGAGAGACCACCATCAAAACTATCTTCGCTCCTTTTTAAGTTCTCTTTTGTTTGTATTATTTTCCCTTTGTTCAACATCATTATCATTACTTGGCATGACCAATAGAAATGAGGAAAGAGTCTTTAATTCTGTTAAGATGGAAATGTCTTGGATGTGAGTGATGCATTCAGTAAAACATCCATAGTCATAGGTCAAGAAATACGAGTTTTTCTTACAGATCTGATGGGTATTGCAAGCTGACCTATGTGGTCCATCAGTTGATGTTGACTTTGGCTTCAAGAAACTCGCAAAGTCATGAAAAAGCATATATTTGTGTCTGTATAAATATATATTTTCTCTTAGTTCAATCTAAGGGTTATTGCATTGCTAAGGCTGCTGATGAGGAAGTCAATATTTCAACTGTAGAATGATTTAAATGACAAAAGACCTCCAGTTGATATGGGTATCTACCAGCTGGCTCATTTCTGTCTGCCTTTGAAAAACTTTTCATCCGTGATGACCTTAACAGAGCTCATACCTAAAGGAGGAAACTAAATATCCTCCTACCATTTAGCTCTGTTCACAGTTTTCTGTGATTTGTGTTGACTCACAAAGTTATTGAATTAAAAAGCATGAGATTTCTGAAGTCCAATTAAAACTTAATGTTCTTTTCCTTTCTGACTATTTTGCTGCGCACTCCAAATATTCTTGATTTAGTAATGGCTGATCTAGGGGAAGGAAGATTATAAATATTGCAAAAGCTGGCCAAAACCTACCTGCTTTTAGAAACGAAATGTAACGTTGCTCTGATTTCTCCAGTTTGTAGTGTGGCATATTTCTGTGAATTACACATTGACAATACTTCTCCTCCTCAAAAGCAGTCATTACAATATCCATTCTCCTCTTCAGGTATTCAGTACCACAGTTTCTGAATATTTATCGAGAGCCAATTTCAGATTTCAAGCATAATAAAGACTTTATTCTTTCGTTTCCTGAAGTATCCTCCTTGACCAGTAACCTAGCACTGTTTAATCTTTATCAAATTACATTTCTATTCTATTAGGACAAGGAATATATTTGCATCATTTGTTACTTCTATTGATGAAAGTTGAGTTCTGTGTTACCTTGCAGTCCTTTAAGCACTCATGTGGCACTGAGCAATGCTCAGCTGGCTTCCCAGCTGCTGAGCTGGGATAGAGATTTGGATTGGAAATTAGACAGGGTTTGGTAGCTACATCCAGGCACAAAGAATGTTACCTTCCTAAAAACTGAGTTAAGGGATCTGGGGCTACTTCTCATCCACTTGGCAGGCTTCTGTCCCTGATGAATGAGATCTTACCAAAGTAATGGTGAAATAAAAGAGGGAGCTGTTAAACATTTCCATGGGGCTACCTGTGTGAGAGGCTTCCCCCCTGGCTAGCTGTAGAGAGTTAAACACCAGTTCCATGATCACAATGAAGTGGTTGCTGTAGGTGCATTATACATTTGTATGGGAGTAGCTTTTCTTAATGCATTTATTACCTTAAGACAGGAATCAACACCAGTTGCACCGAGAGCCTTCATTTTACATTGGAGTGAAGGAAATGGTGGCAGCAACTTTTAAAATTAACAGTATAACTTGATAGCAGCCTAAAAATCCTAATTCACTGTGTCATTAAAGCAAATACTATATCTACTTTCAACCCTGAAAGTAGTTAATCAGTATAAAGATTAACACACCCTTAAATGTTCAGAGTATATAAATCATAAAGATTAGCAATCATCTCATAGGATTACATGTTAGAAAAGTAGATACTAGGTCCATAGTGTTATATCAAGTAAAGGAAATACTGTTGTTTGATTGATGCACACAGCTAAAGCTGTCTGAAAGATCTTAAATGTAATCATAGTCTGAACGAACTGCTCACAAATGCTCTAATGGCCAATAATTATTTAAAGAAATTATTAAGGAGAAATTTTGTGGAACAAATGTGCTGAAGAAAATCTAAAACTACTCATGATTATTTCTGGAGTAAGAACTGCCAAAACTTATTAAATAATTCACTAGCTATCGTTTGTCCTGCTCAGTGTATGACAAAAGTTATTGATTAGGGGGTTTATAGCAGTTGGTTGTATTTACAGAAATGTATTTATCTTCCCTGCTTTTGTTTTATAGTATGTGGTTTGTTTTTTCCAAAAACGAACAGGGAGTAAGTCATGTGTTATTTATCACATGCTTAGCACTCAGATAGTAAGCTAGTGGGCATTGTGCAGTTAGAAGGACTCTATTTCACTATTCCAAAATGAACAACCTATGTTTGAATAAAATATTGTGGATAATGACAGAAAAGCAAAGCAAAACACTCTTAAAATATACATGAAAGACTAAAAGCTTTCAGGTGGGAGTCTACCAAATTCTTTGAAAAAGCATTATTTTTTTCTCTCTCTCTCTTTGTCAGAACAGCTGAGCTTCCCAAAGTGGAATCTAATAGTATACTAACACAAAAGTACAAATTCTAGATTTCTTTGAACTAGGCATTTTGACATGTAATACGTCATAAATACTTGAAAGTCCATTTAGTATCTGCAGACAAACACTGTTGGTCAGTAAGATATTAATCTCTATAGCAAGTGGTTGGAAGATAATACTCACAGTGTGAATAGGTGTGCAAAGTGGAGGCCATGAACTCATTCTTCCACTTGATAAGAAGACTGCAAATGACAAAACATCCATGATAAACTTGGGTCTGCTGCTCCAAGTCAGTAATTTCCTCAGCTGGAACTGCTACCTTACTTGCTATTCAGGTTTGTATGTTGCTGCTTCATATGTAATGTGTTGGTATTAAGAATTTGTGGCTTCCATTAATTTTGGCAGTTCCTCTTGTGCATTTGAGAAATAATCTGATGTTCACTGTTAAGGTTGAAAAATTGTATTTAAATACAATAGGTTAAGGTGTGCTCTCCTTGATTTATGGACTTCCCTGCTGTGACTAATTAGAAGATGCAGACAATAATTTTTTTTAAAAAAAGGAATTCCTCTTCTTGCCATTTGTCTTTTATAGTAGACGTGCTCTGATAGCTTAGTGCTCTGTAAAGTCTTTTGGAACTTTTAATGGCAGCCATTTCGATATCACTCAGGAGAAATACTGGTAGCTTTTTCAAATGGCAATGCTGGTAAACAAATATTTAAGGGAACTTGATAAATGCAGTCACTGCTGTATAAAACTCATTTTTTCCTCAGCAGTTTTTTCTCTTAACTGTCTGTCCTCTTCTATTATTTTTCTTGTCTCCCAAACATTATGTGTTTAGGTCAAAGTGTCAAACTGTCCAACCTGTCTCCTCTGAATGACAGCAGACTTAAGAGAAACTCCTGCAGGACAGTGGTAACGTCTGCCTTAGACCTTCCCACTTGTTTACCACCTTTCTCCTAAGCTACATAAGTGGCAACAAGGAAAGTTCTGGATGTAATTACAAATCTGTGTCTCAATCTTGTTATTCCAATTGAGACCTCGTCTCAGCTCTTGTTGATGAACGACTGGAGACCTTCCACGGGGTTGAGTGGAGTAGGTTGGTGAACTGAATTCAGCTCTATTAAATGATACTGATATTAGTATCAGTTCTCAACTTCTAGTGGAAAATCTTCCCTCTCAGGCTGATTAGAAAGGCTTTCAGTGAGCACCAAGCCTTGTGACTATTACTGGTCTTAGGACTGTAACCAGCAATTACTGGTGCTGCTCATATTTAAAATATTTCCACGGTCTGGAAAAGGAGGTAAAGAAGTGATTTTTCTATTTATAATCCTAAGTTTCTATCTAGCTGAGTCTGTCCTCAAATATCATTTGCTACTAAGCAAATTAAACAGTGTAGTAGGTTGTGTCATACAAGAATTGCAAATGGGCAGTTAATTGCATATACAGCAGTAAACCATGGAGTGGTCTTCATTGCACATGTTCAGTGGATGGGAGACATCATGTCAGGCTATGTCAGGCTCTGCTTAGACTTAAAAATAGGCTGAGCAACTTTTGCTTGTCTGGCATAACTGGCTTGTTTTGTTTTTATTTTGGTTTGGTCCATACGCACATGACTTCACAAAAGAGATGTAAACATCCCGTTTCCCTTTGAAACACTCAGAGGTGAAGGAAAGAAAATGTATTGTCATCCTGCTGGTTGCATGCTCAATAGATGAGACTGTGAGATGGATGGGCTCTTCCAGACTTGGTGCTTATTTTATGATTTTGAGCTATGCGTAGAGAAGACCTTTGCCTGAAACAGAAATGATGTCCAAAATCTACAACACTGAAGGATCATACCAGTAATATATTAGGTCATTTAGAGGTGCACCCATTTCTGCTAAGGCTCCTTGATGCATTTGTTCAGCTTGTTTCTCTGAAAGGAGAACAAGGGTATGAAACTGGAGGTGGGGATGAATATTAGCAGCACAAAAATTCATCTTTCCCTTTGAATAAGCTTTATCATGAGAGTTTATTTATTGTTGCTACAGAGGACTTCACATGGGTGGGAAGGAAAGTTGTGTGTTTTGTAGCAGCAGTATGGGGAATTTTGGGTTAAAGATGATGGTGACTGCCATAAGCATTCAGATTTTGATAGGAAGGCTTGAAATAAGTAAGAGTCCAATATTTCAGTGGTGCTTTGTGGATACTATTCATACACTCAATAAAGTTTGTCAAATCTCAGGTTAACACTTATGCTAAGGATCAGGGCAATCTCTGAAACTTCTCATGTGAGGAGTAACTCTTACACATACCCTTGAAAGATGAGAATTCACATAATCCCTTCCTTGCAGGAATCTACTATGGTCTGAATAGTGACCTGCTTGGATTGATTAGAAAGCATTTTTAATAAATGCAGACTTAATACTCATCTTCTGCATCTGTAAAAGCTCCCTAACTTTACAAAGAACTACTTCAGGATTTGACCCACAGAGGAAATCAAAAGTAGAAAAATTCCTTTGTAGTGTGGATAAAAACTCAAATTGTGGATGTGGAAGTATAACCTTAGGTATGACTGTAAATATCTACCAATAATGCATTTGTGTGGCTGTGGGTCTTCAAGCAAGATGTGCAGTGTGAGTGCTAGCCCATGAAACTGTGACTGTCCACTCAGCCAACATATATTGTCATGACGATTAGCTGCCAAAGAATTGAACATAATTTCTGTGCAACTTCTGGAAGTTTCCATGTCATCAGTCACATATGCTTGATGCCTAATCTTGAATGCCTAACACCTGAATCTTGAAAGGCTTTGAACCTTTTGTTTTCTTTAACTGCTGCAGGCTGAGATGGCTCTCCATGGCAGCAACGGTTGGGCATCAGTCCAAAGGAAGAGGGAGTGGAGGTGGAGGAAGGTGATGACTTGTACCATCAATGACACTGACTATGGAATCGACTGCACTCTCAGCAAGTTTGCTGATGACACCAAGCTGAGTGGTGCGGTTGACACGGTGGAAGGAAGGGATGCCATTCAGAGGGACCTCGGCAGGCTTGAAAGGTGGGCCCAGGGGAACCTGATGAGGTTTGATACACCAAAGTGCAAAGTTTTGCACTGGGCTGGAGGAATCCCAGGCATCCATATAGACTGAAAGGAGCGGTCCGTGAGAGCAGCCCTGCAGAGAAGGCCCTGGGGGTCCTGATGGATGAAAAGCTTAACATGAGTCAGCGGTGTGCTCTTGCAGCTCAAAAAGCAAATGGTATCCTGGGCTCCATCAGAAGAGGGGTGACCAGCAGGGACAGGGAGGTGATTGTCCCCCTCTACTCTGCTCTTGTGAGGCCCCACCTGGAGTACTGTGTCTGGAGCCGCCAGTACAAGAAAGACAGGGAGCTATTGGAGAGGGTCAAGAGGAGGGCCACAAAGATGATCAGGGGACTGGAGCACCTCCCCTGCGAAGACAGGCTGAGGGGGCTGGGCTTGTTCAGCCTGGAGAAAAGAAGGCTTGGGGTGACCTCATTGCAGCCTTTCAGTACCTAAAGGGAGCCTACAAACAGGAGGGGAATCAACTCTTTGAAAGGGTAGATAACTGCAGGACAAGGGGAAATGGTTTTAAGTTGAGGGAGGAAGAACTTAGGTTGGATGTCAGGAGGAAGTTCTTCACTATGAGAGTGGTGAGGTGCTGGAACAGCTGCCCAGAGAGGCTGTGGATGCCCTGTCCATCCCTGGAGGTGTTCAAGGCCAGGTTGGATGGGGCCCTGGGCAGCCTGGGCTGGTATTAAATGTGGAGGTTGGTGGCCCTGCATGTGGCAGGGGGGTTGGAGATTCGTGATCCTTGAGGTCCCTTCCAACCCTGGCCACTCTGTGATTCTGTGATTCTAAATCACGTCTTTCCAGGAGTAGGGTCTCGTGCCTCTTTTCTGTTCAATTTGTGAAGTCTGTCAAATTGTGATGCCAAACCCTTTTCCATCAGTGACCTAGAAGTAATATTTGAGTACTGCAGATTATTTAGACCTCTACTTCCAGATTATTTAGCAGATTATTTAGAAGCTACTTCCTATTTCATCACTGCTCAGATATCATCAGCCACAAGGAAAATGCAAAATTATGCTCACCCAGCTGGATATATATGTGACTGAAACACCTGATCAACAAGGCTTGTGTTTGAGATCTAGCATTCTGAGTCTGAACTGCTTTCAAAGTTGCAGGAATTAAGCAGAAATGAATTCTAATGGGAACTGCAGTTGGCTCCTTGTTGCCTTTCAAACAAAAAAAAAAGACACAAAATCAATCAAAACTCAATGTAAATTATCCATCTGACTTTATGTTGACTTAAAAAAGGCAACAAAAGGCCTTTCATTGCAAGAGGTAGCACAGCCCTGCTCAGGAGCCTAGGCTGTAAGCAGGGCTGTAGGAAGTGTGGCCAAGCAGCCTCCTCTCTTCATGTCTGCTCCTGCCATGTGGCAGTCAGATGTGGGGAACAGACCAGTGAAGGTAACACCAATACGACACACCCAGTTTTAAAATCTCAGGTACCATTTTGCATGAAGAAAACAGTGAATCTTTCATATCAACAAATGTTCAAGTTCCAAAGCAAAGCAGTAATGAGACAGAGTTTAATGAACTCTTTAGAGATGTTTTTTTCATCTGGTGTAAATTGGTACAGCTAAAAAAAATAAAGTAAAACTCAAAGAACACCTAAAAGAGTATCCCTGGCTTTATATAAGTATACAGTAATTATCTTTCCATCTCCTTTTCTGGAGCTTTTATCCTCAAACACTTTGTTCCATGTGAATGGTCATGATGTTCTTCCCCCCACCATTTTAACATTTAGGGTTAGCCATAGACTCTGGCTTCTGTATTTAACTGTATCATTTTCTATTAGGAAATAAAGCAGTACTTTCTAAGGGTAGCTTCTGCATTGAAGTCAGCTGTCAAAGCCGCTCATGCTGCTTTGGGTAATTGGCTACTCACAAATCTTTATCTGAAGTATAAAGGTAAATAACTACTAAAAGCCTAACCTAAACTGAAGCCGTAAATTATCCCACAAATTTCTTTTACTGCTCTGTTTTGCTTGGATTTCCAAAAGCTATAAATCAGAACTGAACAAGAAGTTTGCAGAATGATGGTCACAAGGATCTTTATGAGGTCTATAGCCATAAATTTCAAAGCTGAAGCGCTTGAACCTGCAACAATCTGAGCTTGGTTTGCGTGCTCGCTTGCTTCCTTCTGCCAAATTTCTCTGCATGGCACAATAGGGATTCTGCTTCATTTTTTAGACACACTTTTGGGTTTTGTTTTCAAAATGCAATAGGCTGGGAAGAGGCTGAGGGTACCCAGCATTCTCTGCAGAGACTGGCTGTTAGAGCAAGCAGCCAAACCGCAGGAAGGCAGGATCTGTCTTCCTTGTGAGCCTGTGCAGCATGGGTTGGCATGTCCAGCTGCTGGGAAGAATGCTTCTAGAGAAACCTACTGTCTGTGGTCCAGGTTGAGCAAAGGAAGCGATGGCTGAGAGAAGAGCTGTGGGAATTCACAAGAAATAATATTTGACTCAGAGAGTGGAAGGGAGGACAGTGGAGGGAGCCATTGCTGCACTGAGCTTACTGTCTCCTAGTGAGCATTTTCTAGTATCACTCTATCTTCCAAACTGCCAAACCAATGGGAAGCAAATGTTTAAGTTTTAAATAACTGGGTACAGCTGAATTAGTGGTTCCAGCTCTGGAAGTTGCCATTTTACTCTAAGTAAGCTCAGTCCTTGCTTATCATGAATCTGATTAATCCACATCCCAGGGTCTGACAAACCAAGCCATAAAATCCTGGGGCAGCAGGGATTGCCTTGTACAGTTTACTTGAGCTTCTAGCTGTGGTTTCAGCCTGCAAAGCAGAGAAAATCCATGAAATAAAGATGCGTTCATCTCTGGCTTCCCATCCTCACTTAAAAGTGTTGGTTTATCTGCTCATGGAGCTGTGCTGTGCAAGGAACTCAGGGGCTATTGTATTTATTTGCTTCTGTGATTCTGAAATCCACAACGTTCCTATAAATGTGTGGCGTGGCTTTTGTCTGAACACGTATTGATTTCTGCATGCAAATAGTGTAGAACTGAACAATACAATTCTGCCAAGACTTAATGTACGGAGCTCAACTGCTGGGCCCTTGTCAGAATATTCCTGAAGTTTTGAAATACTGCATTGTGCCTGCTTTCTCTGTTTTGGAAGTAGGTCAAAGAGTTTGTATTCTGGGATTTTTCCCTCTGTAGTTTTCCATTACATCTTTGCCATCAAACTCTTCTTTAAAGTGCACATCTATTAGCAATTCAGGTCTTTTGTTCTTATTATACATGAACATTTGGAGAATGACGTTTTGGGATTATGTCCTGCATATGTATTTTAGAAATGCTTCTTGACGACAAACTTCAGTAAGCTCATATTTTTCTGCATCTGGAGCACCTTTTTCTTACTGCTGCTGTTCTTTAAGTGCCGCTTTTTTTTTTTTTTTTTTTTTTTTTTTGGTGCAGTTAAATAAGACCTTATTGTTTATACAAGTACTAGCAGCTTCCTAGAAAAAAATCATCCAAGTTAGCCAAAAAACATTTTGTCATACCCACAGGGGACAAAATGACTGTATTTTTCCAGTGATACTGAGGTTGGCTTTTTCCTCCCAGTCTTCAAAATATATTTTCCTTAGTGAGAGAATGTCCTATCTACTCTAGATGTGAATAATTATGACACTGGCTCTTCCAAACATACTTGACACCACTTTACAGCCACTGTTGTTGCTAACTAACAGTCTAGACCATGGTTCCTAATCTTGGTCATGATCTCCAACTTCTGTGATTGGTTTATTTTCCATATCTCTCTCAGGCCATAACATTCTCCATATCTAGTGTTTAGAGCATTATATCAGCATTAAACATAAATCATGTAAATTACTATAGCAAAAGCTTGAAAAAAAGTAGCCAGAATTTAACTACTTATTCCTCTGCTATAAGTGTAGGAAAGCCAAAACTTTTTATATGCAGTCTTTCCTGTTAGGTACGTCAGGCTTAGGTTCAGTGCCTTTCCTTTTGTTCGGTGTTCAGTCCACTTACATAGCAAGCAGGTTCACTCAATGTAATCTGTTAATTTTGTTAGCTTTACTACACAAAATAAACTGTTGATAACTTCTTTTTCCCCTATGTAAAGCCAATGCTTGCGAACACCTGAAATTTATTCCTTATGTTATAAATATTACTGAATGTATTTCATCGGTTCTCCATGCATGTTATTGATCTGCTATCCCCCTCTTCCACACGTCACTTCAGCTGGAGCTTTAGCTCTTGCAGCTCAAGTAGCAAAGCAGTCAGACACTGTCGTCTGTCTCCGCCTCTGTTACAAACTTCTCTATGATCTACAGATAGGTAAGCCTCACACCTATGCCTGGGAAGATCACGGAGCAGATCCAGGGCTCCTGGAAGAGATGCTAAGGCATGTGAGAGAAGATGAGGAGGTGATCCAAGACAGTCAGCACAGCTTCACCAAGACAGATTGTGCCCAAACAATCTCATTGCTTTTTATGATGAAATGATGGCATCAGTGGACAAAGTGAGGGCAACTGATATTGTCTATCTGGACTTGAGCAAGGCCTTTGATATGGTTCCCACACCACATCCTTATCTCTTGCACTTGGGTTGAGGTAATCCCAGATATGAGGACAGACTGGGAGAAGAACTCACTGAGAGCAGCCCTGCAGAGAAGGACTAGGGGGTTCCGGTGGACAAGAAGCTGGACACGAGCCAGAAGTGTGCTTGCAGCCCAGAAGGCCAACAGTGTCCTGGACTGCATCAATAGAGGTGGCAGCAGGGAGAGGGAGGGGATTGTCACCCTCTGCTCTATCCTTGTGAGACTCCACCTGGAGTACTTCGTCCAGGCCTGGGGCCCCCAGATCAGGAAAGATGTGGAGCTGTTGGAGCAGATCCAGAGGAGGTCCATGAAGATGCTCAGAGGGCTGGAGCACCTCTCCTATGAGAAGGGTTGGGGGAGTTGGACTTGTTCGGTCTGGAGAAGAGAAGACCTCGTTGCAGTCTTCCAATATTTAACGGGAGATTATTAACAGGAAAGAAATCAACTATTTACAGACATATGTAGTAATATGAAATGGGGAAATGGCTCTAAACTAAAATAGGGGAGATTTAGATTAGATGTTAGGTGAAATTCTTCACTCAGGGGGCAGTGAGGCCCTGGCAGTGCTGCCCAGAGCTGTGGGTGCCCCATCCCTGGAGGTGCCCAAGGCCAGGTTGGATGGGCCCTGGGCAACCTGAGCTGGTGGGAGGCAGCCAGCCCATAGCAGGGGTTGGGGCTGGATGATCTTTAAGGTCCCTTCCAACACAAGCCATTCTATGATTCTATAATTCTGAACTTTCAGTGTCCCACATGTGCACTGGGAAATTGTATCTTGGCATCACACAAATGGAAGTCTGCTGGACGATGCTGTGTGTCTCTGTTTCTGCTGTCTGGGTATTCTTTGGAATACCCAAAACAGAATGGATTTTTGTTGGGAAGGAAGGTATGTCATGGCCATCTATCATGGCCATCTGCAAGATGAGTAGAAAATTGTTACTTCTCTCCTTCTCTCCTATTGTTTGACAGTCCTGAAAACGTTCGCAGTTGAGTGAGGGTCTTTAGTTTTTTTTTCTGGGATTTTTATTTGTTTATTTATTTATTTATTTGCTTGAAACTGTGCCACTGACCTGGGAGAGGCTTATGCCTGTTCTGGACTGTAGGAAAAGGATTTTCTTACCCTTTCTTAATGGAGTCACTGCACAATGGGGTGTTGAAAATCCCATATTGCTTAAGATCTGATCTAAAATTAATTTTCTTTATTTTTTAATTTAGTCCCTTTATGTCAGCAGCTGGTGCTATCCATGGACGTGCATCACATTTTTAGCTCTATCTGCCCCAGATTTAAATTTGGCACATACATTTCTTCATCAAGCCCTATTTGCTTGTCACCCCACAGTGTGTGTTGAGATGGAACCAATTTCAGCTCCTTGAATATGGGAGCATGTGAAGGACACGGTGAAGTGGCACATAGGCTTGGGAGCTGTTAAGGGAGACTTCAGCATTTACATCAAAGAGAGTCTCTCTGTTCTTGCCATCCTCAAAACAACTGAAGATTTGCCCTGCAGAAGGAAATTTTAAGCATTTTTAAAGCCTGATGAGAGTCGGATGGTACTTTTTTTTCATTTCTGTAGAAGAATCAGGAATGCAGCTACATCCTTTTCCCTGTAATCACGTATCAGGTGTTGGATGCTGATTTGTGACACTTGGTTCCCCCAGTCCCTCCTGAGTTGTTATGTCGAATGTTGGATGTCCATGTGGACACATCCAATGTAGAGGAGAAAATGTACCTGGTTCCTCAAATGGGAGCAGAGGTTGGCTCCTGAGTAACCATGGCAACCACACCATCACTGTGAGCATCAGGACGTGGTATGCCAAAAAGTAAAAAAGCCCAACAACATACATTATCACTCCAGCTCATTTGGAGATCTGCATCTCAGTTTTACTCCTTACAGATGCTGACAGCCGTGGTTGTCAGATGTAAGTATTTTTCCCTGCCCCATCTGCAGCATCATCAGCACAAATTGTTCCTGGTGGTGAGTGTAATCGCTTCCAATTAAAGAGGATATTTGAAATCCAAGTTGTGGAAACACTGTAGACAATTTGATATTCACCTTAAAAAGTTTCATCACACACATCCAAAAGCAGCATGCTCACATCAATATTTATAGCATTCAGCTCACAAAAGGGCCATTAATACAGCATATCAACTCTGGTGACAAGTTACATTTTATTGCTGTCAACACAGATGTTCTTTCTTTCTCAGCAAACCCCTGTTTTTCTCTTCTTTTAATCAAACTGAGTTTTGAAGGATACATGTGGATATGTGTTCCAATATTTCTGGAAGGCTGCTGGAGAGAGATGACAGAGCGAGCTCATAAGGGCTTATGGAAGACATTGATTAAGACTTTCCTATGAGATTTAAAAAAAAAAAAAAAGATTTGGGGGTAAGTTCTTTGCTTGGATTGGAACTTAGCTAATATCTGAAAAAGCCATGGGAATCATTCAGGAGGGAGAAGTCACTGAAATAAATATTTGGCTTTGAAAACACCTCAGAATATTGATCGCTGCACCGCAGTTCTGGTTTGAATGAATTTTGACTTTCTGCTAGTGTAACAGGGACAGGGAACAGATCTACCCCATCATATTTAATAATCTCCTGTTATCATACCACATGACGTGATTTAAGCACTTCATACGAACAAGCTCAGTTCCACAGAACTACCCAGTTCAGATAGCTGTTTCTTACTGGTACAGAATTCACTCTTTCAATCTTGCACTTCTCTCCAGCTGCTGGAATCAATGCAGCAGGCCAAGCAACCTGCAGCTCTCCGCCATTATTCCTTAATATGTCCACAGAGGCTCAGCAGGACAGCAGGAAATAAACCTCCAGGACAGACTGTACCACCACGTTCAGTTACATTTGATTTTTTTTCTGCCCAGACTATTGATTTCTGCATGTAAAGTAAAGGGGGGGTTTGCTAGCTTCATAGGTTGTGTTGTGAAAGTGGTCATTCTGTTTCTTTCCAGTTTTGTCTCTCTCCCGCAGAATTCAAGCTACTCTGTATGATTTCACCTTTTGGTTGAGCTGTTTTTGAACCTGGAAGGACCTGGAGACCAAAAAAAAATACACTTTTTCTTTGCAGATGTACTTATGTGTGTGCTATTTTCAGCAGCTCCTGTGCTCCTCAGGTCTAGACTGGCTTTTTGTTGGGTGTATGCTGTGCCAGCATGAGACTAGCTTTAAGCTTCCTTTATTTGAGAGCTCTCATGATCATTATTATCAGATGTACAACCCAGTTGCAGCAGTGGGATTCTCTGCTCCCCAGATCATGAGAAAAGAATATTCTACTTTTTTTTGTGTCTATTTGGTCCCATTCCAGTTCAACCATTGGGATTATTGCCATTGGCTGTCATGAGGTGCAGATACAGGTTCTAGGGACGGAGTAAATATCAAGTTACTCTCAGCAAACTGCAAAGAACAAAAGGCCATGAATGTAATCAAGTTCTGTCAGCCTCTGTTGCCATGGCCTTTCACTCTGAGTCCATCTCAGCCAAGACATATCAAACTTGCTGTAAAGTTCAGCTGTGTAAAACTCTCTCCAAGTTTGCAAGAACCAACCTACAGTTCAGCTCAGGTGCAGGGTAGAATGTTTGTCAAATTTCATCAGAAAGGTTTGCTCATACCCAAGTTATTCATCTGAGCACATCTCAAGTCTTACAGATAGATCAGATCTTGAAGATTTTCTAGATTTAACTTTTTTCCAAAGAAAGTAGGGAGTAGGGAGCGTTTCATAGAAGCACAGAATTGTTAAGGTTGGAAAAGACCTCAAGGATTAACAAGTCCAACCATCTAGTGGTTGGGGACCCTGCACATAGCAGAGGGATTGGAACTAGATGATCAATGTGGTTCTTTTCAACCCAGGCTATTCTATGATTCATATGATTCTATGATCAACCCATCACAATCATGCACTTCTAATTCCACATAAGATATGCCTAAGTTGCAAGATGGTCTCCTTTTTTTTCTGGTAAAACAGCTCATGCTTTTCAATTTTTTACCTATTTCCTTCATCATTCTTTCATGTGGTTTATTTTTCCCATCATTTTGAAAACAAGTGAGAAAATGAAAATAAACCCATAGATCACTGAAACTGTTCTGACAACTACTATGATAGGAAAAATCATCAGTTTCAGCTGTGCTAGCTTATTTGGCTATCTCAATTGAAGGTCAGCACTTTGAATCTCTCTGCAAATTATGCATAGAACTGCGTCCAAACTAGAAGAAAAAAAAAAGGAATCAGGAATGAGATTCAAATCTGAAGTGCCATAAGGCAGGCAAAAACCAAGATTCAAAAGCTGCTCATATACAAACCATGCAGCAGTTGTAATTTGTGTAGGCTGGAGACCTATCCAAAAACATGAGCTGTCATTCAGCTAGCATGAACTGAAGGCAGCTCAGCAGTTCTGCCACCCTGGGACAGTGAAGTCCAACTCCTGTTGACTTTAAAGAGGGAACTGGTGACCTCCATAAAAGGCAATTGAAATCCCAGCTTTACTGAGGTCAAAAATAAAAGCTCCCGATGAATTTTAAAGAGACTGGGATTTTGTAACCAGTGCCCAATATGTTAAGACTCATGAATCAAGAAAACAGCAAAGGGAATTACTTTCAAAATGTTTCATTGCATACTCCCGGTTTTACAGGGTGTGCACTACTGGGGAATTTATGCATTTTGTCTAAATCTGCCACTGAATATTTTGGCTATCAGTGTGAAAAAATAATTGAAGTAACCTACTGACAAAGTCATTTTGAAGATTTGTTCATCTCTTGATTTACCAAAGAGGATGGCTAACGCTTCTTCTGTACAATGTGCTCTAGATGACCCTGCTTGAGCAGAGATGGGTGGAATATCTGATCTCCAGAGGTCCTTTGAACCTCAGCTTTTCTGTCTGTCTGTATTTCTGTCTGTCTTTGATGCAGGCAGCAAATCAATTTCCATGTCCCCGATGGCAACGTCATTATAGTAAGTTGACCATGAAAGACAACACTAATTTTAAGCCATATGTGGCTGGAGAGAAATATGCAGATTGCAATAATCTGCACGTTGCATCACAAGTGAATCCAGTTTCCTTTGCTACTTGTATTGTGTGGTCTGTGTTTTACTGAGAATTTTAAGTGTGAAGTGAACAGTGGGTGCTTATTTGAGAAGGAAATACTTGTGATTAAGACCAGTGAGAAACTTTTCGTCAAATCTCTTTAACACGTATATTTTTGTTCTTAGCATTGGATGCTTGTATGTCATTCTTTTCACTGCTATGAGGTAGGTATTGTACACCTAAGTGCAATCTGCTGCTTTTGAGTCCTAGAGGAAATCACAGCCACATTAATGGATCACAAGGTGCTGCTGCTGGGCCTTCAGCTGCAGCTCAGTGCTATGCTCTAACTCCTCCTGGCCTGAGGAAAGCAGGACTGATGGCTGAGCACCAGCATTGGTGCATGGGACATAGCCACAAGCACAGAAGCTGAATAGCAGAAGCATCACAAACTCATGTGGTCTTAAGAAATAATACTTGTTGGGATGTTCAGCTTTTGCGCTCATCATTTCCATCTTTCCATGGTATCTTCAAAGATTTTCTTTTTAAAAAAGGTCTTGCAGTCCTATGATGCCCTTTTAGAAAGTATTTAATGATAATAAATAATTGCAATATATTAAAAATCTGAAGATTGACAGTAGTAAATCAGGTTAGAGGCTTCACTGGCTTTAATTAACAAATCATCTGTTTGAAAACCCAAATGTCCTAAACGTACTGCATGTCACATGGAGCATCAGGAGGAGAATGGTTGATGGTTATAATAAGATCAGGACGACAGTGGGGGGTCTTTAATTGAAAGCTGCAATTCTGCTGAAAATTGAATTATAGGACTATAGGCTGGTTGAGGTTAGAAGGGACCTCTGTAGATCATCCACCCAACCCCTCTGCTCAAGCAGAGTCCCCTAGAGCACATCACACAATAATGTGTGCAGTTGGCTATTGAGCATTTCCAGGGAAGTATTTCCAGGGACTGCACAGTCTCTCTGGGCAATCTGTGCCAGTGTTCATCTTCCCTCACAGAAAAGACGTTTTTCCTCATGGCCAATCAGAGCTTCCTGTGTTCCAATTTGTGCTCATTGCCTCTCAATCTATTGCTGCGCACCAGTGAGAAGAATCTGACCCCATCCTCTTGACACCCTCCCATCAGATTATTGTACACATCAATCAGATCCCTCTGAACCTTCTCTTCTCAAGGCTCAGCTGGCACAGCTCCCTCAATCTTTCCTCATGTGAGAGATGCCCCAGTACCGTCACCATTTCAATAGCTCCTCAGTGGACCAGGAGCTCCAGGTCTCTCCGAGGAACCCGGCGCTGAACCCAGCACTCCTGATGAGGCCTCAAAAGGCTGGCTGAGCAGAGGGGGAGAAGACCTTCTGTCAACCCTTAACTCCTCCCAATGCACTCCAGGATACCGCTGACCTTCTTTGCCGCAAGGGCACACTGCTGGCTCAGGGTCAACCTGTTGGCCACCAAGATCTTCTCCACAGATCTCTTTCCCAGCAGATCAGCCCCTTACCTGTACTGGTGCATGGCATTACTCTTTCTCAGGTGCAAGACTCCTCACCTACCATTGTTGAATTTTGAGAGGTTCCTCTCTGCCCATCTCTCCAGCCTGCTGAGATCATGAATGGCAGCACAGCACTCCAGAGAATCAGCCACTCATCCCAGTTTTACATCATCAGCAAACTTGCTGTGAAGGTACTCCGTGCCTTCTTTGAAGGTACAGATTAATAAATTAAACAAGACTGGACCAGTATCCACCCCTGGATGATACTACTAGTCACAGGCCTCCAACTAGACTCTGTGCCACTGGCCACAGCCCTCTGAGCTCTGCCAGTCAGCCAGGTCTCAATCCACCTCACTACCCACTCATCCAGCCCACATTTCCTGAGATTGCCTATGAGGAGCCAATGTCAAAGGCCTTGCTGGAGTGCATGTAGACAACATTCACTGCTCTTCTCTCATCTATCCAGGTAGTTGTCCCATCGTAGAAGGTGATCAGGTCAAATTAAGCATCGTTTCACTTTGGTGAATCCCATGCTGATTATTGATTATCTTTTTCTCTTCCACATGCATGTGAAAAGCACATATGCTTTTATCCTCTCCACAGATACAACTACAATTTTCCCACATATATCTTTTCAAATTTCACATGCAACTCTCAGAATGTCTTTAGAACTTCTCTGGGGTTTGAGAAGCACTATCCTGGTTTTCTTTACCAAAGATTGATATCTGTACACATGAAGGGTCCGATTATGTTTGATTCAGTGCAAACCTTCACGAAATCTGAAGTCTGTAATAGCCTCAGCTCTCTGTCATGAGCCACAGAAATGAGCAGAAACACCCTCAAGGACAATTCCAATGGATCTTTTTCTCTTCTTGTTTTACTCAGGAGCAGTTGGGCTCATTCCTACTTTTTCAAAAATGGGTAGAATTGGAAGGCAGGTCACTACTGGGAGCAAAAAAATAAAAATAAATACACTGCATATCATTATAAAAATAATGTGAAAAATAATAATATTAATAGTAATAATAACAAAACAGTTTGAAAGCATTCTTTAATGTTAGTCCTTTCCTCGCCTTTGTCCCTGTGGTATTTGAAAGAAAAAAAAAAAACCACAGGAAAAATCTTGCAAATGTTAAATGAAGGAGTTTGCAAATGAAAGAGGGATTTTTTAAATCTCTTCTAACTAATAATATCAGATTCTATACCAGGTGCTGATTGGAACATCCATATTTCATGGCGTGTTAAGACTTACACAAACCCACTAAAAAACTAGTTACTCTTACAGGGTAATTTTTGTACGACCTTCATGATCAGAGTACGTGAGAACGTACACAAGGTAATGAATTCTGTCTTTTCTCGCAACTGTGAAGTACTGCAGTAATAATCTCTTGTTACAGAGAGGATAAGAGGGCACATGACACATGCAATATTTTAGTGTAGCTGAGCTGTGAACTAAACCCAGCTCTCCAGAGCCAAGCTCAGTGCAGAAGCAGCGAGCTCGTTGCTGCTCTCACTGGGCCATCCATCAGATGAATTGCAACGTTCCTTTAAAACTCATCTTCAACATGTTTAGACCAGGATCCAAATTTTCTTCTTCAAAATTTGCCTTTATTACTCTAACACCAGCTCTCATGGGTAGATTTGACCTGTTAAAACGATTCCCAAAGTTACTTTAAGGGGGAAGTAGTGCTTTTCATACTGACAGCAATCTTTTTTTTTCCTGGCTTATGGGAAACTTTCTGTATGCAGTACTATGCATGAGGAAATGCCTCTCATTTGACATATATGGTACTGAAACTACTCGGTGCTCAGGGAAAAGCACTTTGCACAACCTCTTCAGATAACACTGTGGTTTTGTTTATTTGTTTAAAGTAGTGTATGTGAATACAATGCAGAAAAGGACAATAAAACTTAAAAGTATTCTTGTCTGCCTGTAGCTAAGGGCATGTGCTCCTCTCAGGTCATGTGGAAGTATCACTTAGGGAACTGGAGGCATCCCTGTGTTCTCAGATTGGAGTGTTGCTGGGACGTACAAGGCTGACGCTTGATCTCGCATTTTTTCTTCACTTCTCTTTTCTTCTCTCTCTTTCCTTCAGTTTATTTATTTCTTTTTGTAAGAAACATAAAACCTTTAAGATTTTTTGTCCATTTCAAGATCCAAGTTGGCTGCTGAGAGAGACTACAGGGCATTCATAGTGCAGGCCATCAGCAGAGTACTGCTCTGGTCATGCTGTCCAAGTCTCCATTTGGGAGAAATTTAGTAGAGATAATGCTATCCATGGGCAATTAAATTGCCTTTTTCAAAATGCTATAAATAATATTAGCTACGCTGAATGAATAATACCACTCGGTGCTCTGCAAATTACCAGCATACAGAGTGCAAGTGGAATAAGAATGATTTTATTTTCATGCAGAGACAGAAGTTTTGTGCCACGATGAGATGGAGTTTTGCTCATTTCCCATTTAATTTTATATGCAACTCACTAATAGCATCCCAATGTCCCTCTCCACATTTCTCTTCTTGTAGTGTCTCTAAGGCACCTTAAATGATGAGAGCACTACATCAATAGTCTCAATTTAGGCAATGTGTGCTTTTGGCAAAAAAAAAAACCTGCGAAGTATTGCTAGCATAAATCTCCCATTACTGTAATGACACATTAAAATGGCACAAGGGTTTACAATCTGTGTTGCGAATTATCCATCCACCTGCTCTCTGAAATCGTGCTATGTATGTCTATCCTTTCCTTCACCCATCTTCGTATTAGACCAACTTGCCAAGAAGTTAAAAAAAGCAGGCATTTATCAATGCACCAATGCTTTGTGTAGCATTCCAGTGAGCGTTTGGATCAGATGCCCAACATTGTTAGTGAGAGATAAACAAAGGGAAGTGAATGTGGGTGACTAATCAGCAACAGCTAGCTGTAGCCCCCTGCTTTTCTCCAGCCATAAATTGAAAATGATGCTGGCAGGAGGAATAGGGTTTTAATCTAGATGAAACATTTTTGAATGTGTTTTCTGAATTACAGGACGCACATTGATCTGGCTGTCATTCTGTTCCATTTGGAGTGATAGATCTGCAGAAAAACACTTTTGTTTAATTGAGATAATATTGTGTTTTCCCCAAGTCCTTTAGGAGAGAACTGATTTATGAGGAATGTTCTTCCTGAAATAAAAAAGACACTGGCATATGAAATCCTTGCAACATAGGCTAAAATCAGAGATTGCTTTATACTGCTGGCTTAACAAGTCATTGTGTTCACCTCTGCATGCTGGTTGCTCATCTGTGAGGCCAAACCAAGCTCAGAGTAGTGTTTCTTCCCAAAACAGTAGTATTTAGGTGAGCTGGGCACTCATCACATACTCAAAAGTGCCTCAGCAGAAGCTGCCTCACAGCAGTGGTGAAGGCCTTTGTGCTCCAGATGTTGCATTGCCTCTGTTGTGCTCCAGATAACAGTCTGGGGTTATGATGTCCTGGAAAACGAGGATGCTGCCCACGCCCCACTAGCAAGAAAGTGTAGTGCTTCTACAGGAAGACGCGTACTCAGCTTTCACCACCAAAAGGGGGAAAACATTCAGTATATGCTCAGAAATTACAGAGTAGAACCACAAAGGACTTTTCTAATTTTGCAGGCTTGTTGATGCCAACACCTTTGTTTTGTTCTGCATTGGGCTGACAAAGAATGTTCTGATGTCTGCTCTCAGGTAGCAGTCTCACCATCCAGATTTGGGAAGTGCTCTTCGGGTCAAGCAATGGTTGGAAAGCATGAGAGCAACTAATGTGGGGATCTGACTGACCCAGATTTTCTTCTGCAGTGCCAAGCAGTCACTGTCTTGCCACAGGAAAGTGACCCAAGCTGAGAAACACTATCCAGAATCTGGTAGAGACTTGAGCTAGAACTGCTGTGCAGAGAGCACCAGGAAAATCTCCAGTAGCCTGCAAGCTACATCAAAGCAGCCTGGCCCCCAAAACTGGGAATGCTGAGTGTGACATTTCAGCCTTGAGAAGAATGTCTTCTTGTTAAGTACGATCTGGCCAACTCCAGAAGAAGTCTTGAACCATCTGTCTTGTGATCCTGTTTAGCATCTGTTCTCTGCCTGACATTTCTGTAATATATTCTGCTTGCAGAGCTCTCCTTCCTAAGGGGCTGCACACCAGGACTGTTCACTTGTTCACAAAAGTGTAGAGAGTTTTCAAACCAAAGAGACTTGGGAAATTTTTTGTCTCTGACCCAGCTTCATTCACAGCTTGCAAGTGCTATAAATCTTGTGCTGAATGTATCACAGAGTGCTGATGGCATATGTGTCTTGCCACTCTTGTTTTCCTCACCTGCTTCTGCAGATAGAAGACTTGGTACTCTTGCTCCGAAATATAGAAGCACCCAAAGCCATTCCATTTGGAGCTGTAGCCTCTTTCTTATGGAAATACTTAATATGTATAAATTTACGTTCTATAGGATTTCTTCAGTGATAACTGTGTCCTTTAAACAATCACCTTTGGTAAGGAAGCTTTATTTTCAAAAAGATGTCATTTGTACCCACAGAAAATGAAGTTTTCCTGCAGAAAGCTGAGGTAGTAAGGAACTTTACGTTCACTTTATCAAAGACGAAAAGTATTAAAAAGGGAGAGGGAAATGTCCTAAGCAAAGTTTAACTTCTTGTCTCATTTGTATATGACATGTGAAATCGCTGGGTTTGGCTGGATATCCCTATTAAGAACTGGGTGAGGTTTTGGAGGAAAGCTCAGTGTAACAGGATGATGTGGGGCACAGAGGGCTCTTGTGTCCTGCCTGGGTGCAGTCCAGACCCCTGCCCCTGTGTCCTGGCCTGAGCCACGCTGCGCTGGGGTCGATTCTCTCTCTTCATGCCAAAGTACAGCTGGGTTGTCCACTTGCTTTGGAATGGCAGATCATCTTTAGGATAGACTCTATCTGATGATGCAGCTCAAAGAAGTCAATATAAAGAAATTTAGAGTTGGGTTGCTTGGTTGTTTTTTTGTGTTTTTTTTTTTTTTTCTGAAAATAATTAACAGCAATGATAGACAAAAGCAGAAGAAGGTGTAGGTTCATCTTCTGTCAAAAGAAGCAATTTACTAGAAGGAGAAACAAATGCATGAGGACACACTGCATTCCAGGAGCTAGGGTTAGTACCTTCTGAGTTAGCACAAGGCTACAGGCACAGCCTTGGTTTTGCAGTCCTCATTTCCATGCACAACAGGAGCCTTTTGGGGGGCTACATGTTGTCCTTGAGGGGCTGTTTGCTGTGGTATGTGCCTGACTGTGATCTGTCTTCTCTGAGAAAGGCATTGAGGATGATGTGCATTCACTGCTGAATTTTTCTTTTCTTGTTCTCAACCTGGCCATTGCACTTCTTCTAGGATGCTGGACAACATAACCCTGTTCTGAGACTCATTAAGGCTGTTTCTGCCAAGCAATGGCATTCTCTAGAAAATATATATATACATATATTCCAGCCTACTTCTTATTTTATAATTATTTGGTTTCCTGTGTGACCCTCCAGAGACATTACACTGCACTTGCTTTTATGTAGGGCTTGCACTACATGAAGCAGCGCACAGCTAAATCCCAAAGTCCCACTCTATTGTTCAGCTGTGCCCAACAGCCTGCACACATCCAAGGCTTGACAATGTGCTGCCTTCAGCCAGCTCTCAAGCTGCAGCAGGTGGGTGCACCAGCATGGGCTTTGGGATCTCCTCCTGGCTGCAAGCTTTACTTTAAGTGGATGCATAGGTTAAACATGACGTCTGCTATTGGTAAATTAAAGCTCACGGAAAAATGTGGGGTTGTTTGCTTCCTAGCTTGTTTTTCCCCTTGACGAGGATACTGGGGAGAACCCTAATTTTCCATGCTCGTGTAGTGCTTAATGCAAAGGGGCCACAGCCAACCTCTGGCAGAGGAACCTCACAGCTGCAGCAGCAATAAAATGATAAAACAGCAGCAATGAGGACATTTTTGTGACTTTTGTAGCCCTGTCCCAAGCTTCTTCAGGAGGCAGATAACAGGAGCAAGAGCTTTAAATTATGTAACTTTTATGCAATTATTTATTTATTTATTTGTTTGTTTGTTTTTTGAGACAGAAATGCCCTACTTTGCTTGTTCTTTGGCTCTGTAGAAGAGATGATGGAAGGGTAACTATCATTTCACGTACTATCATCTAACTTTATAACCACAAGTTTCAATGGTCACATCAGTGCCAGGAGATGCCCTGCTAACAAATGTCATGGGATCCAATTTCTCATTGTAATCACCACAGTATTGAGGAGGTATTTTGACTTCAAGTAATCAGCCGGACTAAAGGAGAAAGTCAATGAGAGCTGCACTTTTGTAAAAGGAAAAGATAGTAGGAATGTTTTGCAATTCTAATAATTGTGTTATTAGAATAAATGAATAGAACCAAAACTAGATCTGAAATGTGGCTAGGCAGTAGAGGGTGCCCTATTCTGCCATGTGCTCTCCCACAGATGTGACCAGCTATTGCTGTCACACAGCACACTGATATTAAACCATGAGACATCCGTCACTATCAACAAAAAATTCAATCCATGAGACACCCATCACAATCAACCAACAATTCAAACCATGAGTACAGCCTAATATAGGAAAAGAACAATTACAGCTTTCATTTCTTGGTCACCTTGCCATTTAGATGACAATCTGCTCTGCCCAGCCAAATTGGAGGATCAGAGCATCATAGAATGGCTTAAGTCGAATGGGACCTCAAAGATCATCCAGTTCCAACCCCTGCCATGGGCTGGCTGCCCCCCACCAGCTCAGGCTGCCCAGGGCCCATCCAACCTGGCCGTGGGCACCTCCAGGGATGGGGCACCCACAGCTCTGGGCAGCACTGCCAGGGCCTCTCTCCTCTTTGAGTAACATCCTCTTTTCCTATCATCTAATTTAAACAGACTTTATAAACAGCAAAAACAAACAAACAAACAAAAGAAACAACTGGAGAAACTGAGAAAATATTTTGAATCCTCACCCTCCCATTCTGTTTAAAAAACAGCACTTGTTTCTGGTGGAATAATGATTTCTTGATGGATTCTCATAAGTGGACTGTTTCCCACATTATCAGAAATAATTGGTTCATAGCAGCCACAAAGCGAACAGCAGGTAGGAAATGAGTTTGCAGTTGCCAAACTTAATGGATCATTTATTCATTCTCTGAAGATTTTAACACTTCTTTGGCTATCAGGCCTTCATCTAATTGCACTATTTTTATTAGAGAGATGGCTATCGCAATCAGTGAGTTTGCATGGCTGGAATCTCAGAATAAGACCCATCAAAAATAAACACTGACATTCAAAACAAAGGCCTACAAAAGATAAATACTACGAAATAGATATATTCAAGGTGTTGTTACATTTTGCATTCACTTAATCCTCTGATTTACCTGATATGCATTACACACAGGAAAGTTCTTTTTCTTCTGTTTTTAGTATTGTTTGATAATGTTACATCTAGGGCTTATACAAACAGAAAACACCAAGACTTGCTGCAATTTTGACACCACCTAGTTTCTTGCAGAGAGCCTGAGTGGAGTGCAGTGAATCCATCAGTGGGAAATAAGTGCTGATTCCAGTGTAATGGATTGCATGAACTATTCCAACTTCTTAACTGCCACTGTTGTATGCGTTTGGAGGTGAAAACACTACCAATGTACATTTTACATTTCCACTGTTCCAAGATTACCCTTTCCCTACTTAATTATCTGATTACTGTCTTAATGTGAAGGCTGTGCTGTAAGTCAGCTAACATGTAGAACTCCCACATCCATACACCCTCTGCCCTCCACCCCCACCTGAGCACACTTTTCCTTTTTTCCCCTTCCTTATATTCTGCATTTTTTCTAATATACTTGTTTTTCCTTAAAGACATTTCCAGCCCTCCTTCTCCATATTAATACTGATGAAAAATGTTCAGGCCCATATATCCCAAAGTCTTGAACAGTTTTCATTCTTTTTGCCATTAAACCATGTATGAAGCACCAACTCTGTATCTGAGAGATCCATATCTAAGCTCATCTCCGTGCCATCAGTCCATGTGTAGTGTTTTCTGGAGTTGATTGCATCATTTTTTTCACTTCTTTCAATTAAATTAAACATTTTGGGGGAGGTGAGTTGCCTTATGAAAAAGAGCCAGACAAGTCTTGCTAATAAATATGTATTTTTAATCATGTCCTTTAGTAGAAATCGTATTTGAATTATATTCTTCACCCTACAGCTTTCAAAGAGCTATTATGGTATAAGCATTAAAGTTGTCTACTTTATTATTATTTTTATTGTTATTGTTATTATTATTTTAGTGAATGTGTTAGTGTGCTTATACACAAAGATATAATTTGGCTTAGAAAAGAGGAATGTAAGAGGAATGTATTGCAGTTTGGTAAGTGGATCAAGATGTCAATCTTTTTTCATAGTAAAGAGTTCCTTTTATTCCCAAAAATGCTTAGCTGATGATTTTAAAAATAATGGCTTTAACATTGCCCAGAAACCAATAAAAGCAGCCCTTTAGTCACTGCTTTGAGTTTTGCTTTGGGAGATACCCCAAAGCCACTTGATCTCTGAAGCAAGAAAGACATTTTCTGATGAAAACAGAAACCTTACATGAAATGCAAGGCTCTAGGAAGGATAGAATAGGATGGCTGTTGATGAAAGAAGAACCTTCCTTCAGTCCAGAACTGGCAGATTTTTCTTTTTTTCTAGCCCTCCTAAAAACCACGTGTACTGTCCAAGTGCAATGTAAAACTATTAAACTATTGTGCTCTGAAAACTGGAGTATTGCTTATTTTGAGCTCAAATGGAGAAGTGGAGTTTAGAAGGCAGGAAGCTGATTAGGCTGGGGATATTAAGAAACAAACTGCCAGGAACAGGCTGCAGAAACCTGCATTATTCAGAATATTGATGAGGAGAAAGTGAGAGAGATGTTCCACTCCACCTACTGCTGTGCGTTTCAGCGTGGTTACATCAGCATTTGCAGAACAAAATCCAGTCTAACTCTGAGTTTATTCCAGAGATGGGTTTGAACAGGAAAATTTCAGGTCGAAGAGGAATTGTTATGATGGACTGCTTGCACATGAGATTATAAATTTGGTGCAATACAAAGATTGAAAGCAACAAAAATAAATCCGAAGCAATGCTTCAGTTCCATGACAGTTGTGAACAGAACTCTCACTGGCTTCACTGTAGCTAAGAATTTATCCCCAGACATCACCAAACTGATGTTCTCTTCCACTTGAACTCCAAAGCCTTAGTTAAAAAGGGTTGGCTTCCAAAAAGATGTAGGAAATATTGTAAAGGTACTTTCTAGAACTACTCTGGAATACGTTAAACAGGAAAAGGGGAAGATTTCAAAACGACATGCAGGGTTTACTCAAAACCCAAATGTGTGTTTTTAAAGCTGTGCTGGGTTGAAGCAAAATTCATAGTTTCTGTTTCCATATAAGTAAGTAGATCTAGATAAATATGCATTTCCCAAGTGCTGCAGAAAAAAACAGACATGTGGGATCAGTTAAACATGCCTTCACTTACCCTGCATTTACCTTACTGTCACTCATCCCTGGATCAGGGCAGTGAGGAGGGACACATCTGTGCTCTTCGTGTTTCAGAAATCAGGGAACAGCACAGGGCACCATCACAGTCTGCTAAACAAGTATGATTTCCTCTCCTTTGACAATAAAAATCACTTGCACCAGATACCAAAGCAATGCTGCAGAGCAGCTGGAACATGGGGCCAAAACTCTCCCTGAGAACAGTGGCAAAATGGAACTCCAACAAGCCTGAGATCTCAGATATGTTGGAAGGACAATGTTCTTCTAATTCTTAAGCTGAGAAAACCAGGATGAAATTTACCACAGTGTTTGGTGGCAGAACATATCTAAAATATGATTGGCTTTATTTTTTTTATTTGTCTGTGTTTGGGAACTGAGTTAAGAATTCCACACCATCATCAATTACTATTTTAACAAAGAAAAGCCACTGTATTAATTCCGCCCATTGCTGGCATTCTGGCACAACATATAGAGTTTGTATTACAGAAATGGTTATATACTTGCATCTTAATGTTTCTGCTATTTAATAATAGCATTGTGCCTCACTCTGCACTAAACTACCCCAAAAGTTGTGAATTTTCCCATTTGCTGTAGCTGATGTACCTGAAGTAGGTGAATGGCAATATTGTGATCCTGCAGGAAAAGAGTCAATGCAGTGTTTTTCCAGTAACGTTTTTCCAAAAAACGCATTCAAATAGAAATGCTCACAAATGAGATGTGTTTTTTTAAATAACTTAGGAAATTTAACTGCCATGAATCTCACGTGCCTTCCTTTCAGTCCACTAAGATCACCAAAGAATATAATCTGCTATTTCCTCCCAGCAAACACTTTGGAGAGTCTTCTGGTAAAATTCTGTAGTATTTTTCCCACAAATCCTCAACATTTTGATTAGGAAATGCTGTTTCCTGTGTTTCATATCTGGTTGCTTCCTGCAGCTCCTTTCCTGGCTGAATGCCTGGCAAACTCAGATTTATGTACTGAAGTCTCTCCCTTCCCTTCTCAACCTAGGTTAAAAGGATTTTTTTGTTTTTCTCCTACCAGGTAAAACTTCTCACTCCAGACATGCCTGTGGTGGGACGCTGCTCACGGTGTTTGACCCAGGCTGGGTACTGCGAGACCTTCCTGACGCACCAAAAGGCTGTGCTGTCATTCAACAAGACCTGGACAGGATGGAGAGTTGTGCAGAGAGGAAACCGATGAGGGTCAGCAAGTGCAAATGTAGTGTCCTGCACCTGGGGGGGAACAACTGCATGCAACAGGTTGGCCATGAGCCAGCAGTGTGCCCTGGTGGCAAAGAAGGCCAATGGTACCCTGGGCTGCATTACAAAGAGCATGGCCAGAAGGATGAGGGAGGTGATCTCCCTCTACTCTGCCCTGGTGAGGCCATACCTGGAGCACTGCGCCCAGTTCTGGGCTTCCCAGTTGAAAAAAAAACCAGGGACCTCCTAGAGAGAATCCAGCTGAGGGACACAAAGATGTGAGAAGCCTGGAGCATCTCCTGTGTGAGGGCAGGCTGAGAGACCTGGGACTGCTCAGCCTAGGGAAGAGAAGGCTGAGAGGGGATCTCATCAATGCTTATAAACATTTAAGGTGCAGGTGTCAAGTGGATGGGGCCAGGCTCTTTTTGGTAGTGTGCAACAAGACAAGGGGTAACAGGCACCAACTGGAACATAGGAAGTTCCTTACTAACATGAGGAAGGACTTTACTGTGAGAGTGCAAGCACTGGAGCACTGGAACAGGCTGTTCAGAGAGGTGGTGGAGTCTTCTTTTCTGGAGATATTCAAGACCTACCTGGATGCTTTCCTGCTGAACCTGCTGTAGGGAGCCTGCTATAGCAGGGGGTTGGACTCCACGACTTCCAGAGGTCCTCTCCAACTCCTATGATTCTATGGGAGAAAGAGAATCATTTAATCAGTTAATTCCTCTGTAAAGGAATATGTCTTACTGGAGTCCTATAAAGATAAATTACTATATCAAGAAACACATATTCCAGGAAAGAAAAAGCCAATATTTATATTCCAGCTCCCAGCTTGCTGTTAAGCCATAGCAGTAGTTGTAAAACTGAAGCTGAACAAGAAAAAAAAAATTGTCACTATATTTTGGTTTTGGATCTCCACTTGAGACCCACAGTGGGAAAGGCATTGGAAGATTTTAGACAGAAAACAACTTTTTTGTGAAAAGCTGCTTCTGGCTGGCAGACTCCAGCCTGCACCATTCACTGAAGAGAGGACGATGGATGAGAAGACAACTTTGTCTTCTCTGTTGTGGAGATGCCAGCCAGGAGTTAAATATGACTCTTTGCAGGGTTGTCTTGGGTGAAATGAAGTTATGCAGAAGCTGTAAAAATAAATCACAAGGGAAGTCAGGGAATACATCTTAACTTTATTGTTTGCTACTACTGGTTGTGGTCTTAATGCTTTGTATGGTTATTCACTTTGGCTGCTAAATTAGATTTGGGGGGGAGGGGAGATTTAAACTGTGGAAAGCAAAACACCATCTTAGCAGATCTTGAGGACTTAAACATTTCAAGGATATTAAAAGAGAAAAAACTAGGGTTACTGTAGTTTGATATGCACAGCTCAAAAAGCTTCCCAAATAATTTGCAACAAGTAGCAGCAACTATCTCACATCAAAGGAAGCCTGAAGGCTGATGTGAAATTGCATAAAGCTCCTATTAAATATTGAGAGAGTAAGGAGGAATGAATGTTGGATGTATGCATATACAATGACAAAAACACACAGATACCTATACATATTCCTGTACATCACTCCAAAATACCTATAGCTGTATTTCTCTACATATCTAACTATGTAAAAGTCACATCAATTTGAAATCCAGTGGTACTCAGCATCCAATCAGACATTTTCTCCTGCACAATACTATAATTATTAATGTGATTCTTTTTCCTAAAAGTAAATACAGTCAACTACTTCTACTACTAGCTAATTCAAACGTGGTTTGGGGTGCATAAGTTATGTTCATTCCCATGAGTGCTGATAGATAGGTATTGTACAGCATGGACTTTTCCAAGTTACAGGCCATGATTTTAATCAGACATATGTTAGTGTCAAGTTTGTGAGATCTGGATGTCAGTGGCAGCACAAGTGACTTATGACATGTGTTGAAGTTTTATCACACATGGATTGAGTTTCAGATGGCTCCTCACAGTGAAATAGCCACCAGAAATCATTACAAAGAGCCATGTAAATCAACACAAAATGGGTCTTAAGTGAGGCTTTATATGTAATGGATAGAAAAGGAAAACTTCCTGATTTATTCCAAATCCTGTTTTAATTAACACTTAGTCTGGCTGTATAGTTGCTTTTCATCTCCTGCATGTCATTTATTTGATGTCTCCAGTGCAATGGGAGTGATACATAAAATGAAAAGGGAACACTACAAAAGAACCATTTCCAGTGCTCTGTTTGATTTGAGAGATTCTGCTGATTCATATCACTATGTTCATCTTGTAGCAGGTCAGAATACTCATCAGGGTGTTGCCAAGGAACAGCTGAGTCATTAGCTTTCAATAAGAGACAGGTGCAAAGCATCACCGACTTTGGTTCTCAGCACTTTTTCCATGGAAAGCTATTGCTAGTGGCACAGTTTCTGAAATCCCTTTCCTTCTGTCCTCCCCAAGAAACGTGGTGCTACCAGGAGATTCTGACCCCTGATTTACCACCACTCAGTTGCTGACCTCAGCAAAGACAGGACCATACCAGTAGTCCTACAGAGTCTCCTTGCTGAGAACACCTCACCACTAAACATAAGAAACTTTACCAGGAGTCATAGAATCATAGAATCTCCGAAGTTGAAAAGACCTCTATGGTCATCCAGTCAACCATCCACCTATCACCAGTACTTCCCACTAAACCCTGTCTCTCAGTACAACACCTCCAGGGACAGTGACTCCACCACCTCCCTTGGCAGCCTGTGCCAATGAACAAGAAGTGAAGGATGCTGTTTGGGAGGGCGTGTGTGTGCTTAGCTCTAAATCAGGTGGCTGTAAATGAAACAGAAAAGAAGTTGTATAGTCCCTTCCAGATGTATTAATCTTTGCAAAAGATTATCACTGAACTGTTTCTTTTCATGGCATCTCAGAGTAATACTATGATTCTAACAGCAAACATAACTGAGGACAGAATTTCGATAAAAATAGTCAACGGTCAAACCCCAAACATTTTTTTTTTTCTCACCCCACCATATTTTCCTATTAAACTCAATTCCTGGGTTGCTAAACGTCTCCAAAATCAGCCTGATGCTGAGGCTTTAAAATTATGATTCAAGAGAAAAGTAGGGCAGGCAGGCAGAGGAAATTTTTCGGACACGATCACGATTGCCATAAATCCAGATTCCGCTGCAATCAGTATTGAAACACACCTCACTGCCACTGCCAGCAGAAGTGGGCTGCTCTCCTGATGGAGGTGTTGTTGTCATACCAGTGTCGAATGGGGCAGCTTGAAAAACGTAACGAGTCGTTACCATCTGCCTAAAATCACGCCAGCAGTCGACATCATCATATTCATTTTCTTTGTGCATACGTAACTGATGACTAAGTGCTGATCTATTGCAGAGTTGCCCTTCATGCAGCTCAGTGGGTTTGTTTGGGGTCTGCATGGTGTCAGTTTAAATTTTGCTCCATGGCTTCTATCTGGCCTGGTACGCTCTACAGAATTGAAAAAGTCAACTCCTGCTGCAAAATGGTATGCTGTTAGCTTTGATTGAATTACGGTAGCAGATTGTAAGAACTCTTTTCTCTGAATTTACTCACTTCTTGCTTTCAGTGTGCCTTATGCCAGTACACAATTACATTGTCAAATCTGTATGCAAATAGACATGAAGTATGCAAAACCTGGATAATGTTACCAGCTGCTATAAGTTTGCAGTCAAACTGTGCTAAACAATCCTGGCAGCTGGATATTACTTATTATTCCTATTGCCATCCTGTATTCCTTAATAGTTGGACCTTCACAGACTTGAGAAAGCGGGGGGAAATCAAAGAGAGGCTGATGAGCCCCCAGTCAATTAGCTCACGCAGCGGTATTATTTCTTTCAGTGTGTTGGGACAAAACTCTCCTAGCTAAACCACCTATTGGCCTTCCTGTAAGCAGGGAGAGACTGCCAAAGGCTGCCAGAATTTCAGATTTGCAGACTTTTTTTGCCACTGTACTGCATTACAGAGGAGGGGTCCAAAACTCTTCCAAAAGGCAGAGGCAGTTCCAGGCTCTCATAACATGAGGCTGACTTCCACTAAATGCACGGTGAGGCGGTGAGTAACAGCAGCTCTTCTGACACACCATCAGTCCATCGTATCACCTCATTGATTTCTGCTACAGCTGACATCCCCCAAACTTGCTCCTACAAGAGGTGCAGGCTTCCTATTTTTAGATACGCGGTCAATATTTTTTTTTTTCCCCCAATATCATTTCTGCATGGTTTGATGCTAATTAGGCACTTTCCTGGTTATGTCAAGAGCAAAACTCTCTTTGATCAATATTGTTTCTCTGCCTATTTTATTCTCAACTGCCAGATGTGCTCTGAAATTCAAATGAGCCTCCAGCAAGACACCGCAACGCGGCGCCGTCAGAGCACAACCACTACTTTGTGGTCTTTGGGAAAGATGAGGCTATCAGAAATCAGGACCTTCCCTGGTTGTGGCACTGACAGCTGGCGCCTCGGCTCCTGTGAATTATTTAGAGTGTTGCATTCACAAAACGAAAGAGCCAGAAGGCCCTGCATAATGACAAACAAAATGCAAGTTTAACCTTTTAACATGTAATGAGTTAAAGTACCTCTGCAGGGATGAAAGAATGTTGGACTACCTCACGCTGCTCAAAGGAGCTGAAATATTTGCAGTGAGTGATGTTCGTTCTGACAGTGTTCACCAGACCTTGTATTAACTGTGCTGGAGCTTTTAGTCTTTACAGAAACCCATAATTTTCCTGGGAACATTTAAATAACAAACAGACAAATTCTTACTCTGCTTTAAATAGTTCTTTTTCCCAGTGTGCATCACACACCTGAAGAGTCATAGAAGCCAATTGCCAACTGTTCTATCACATACTTTAGTCAAAGGCAAGACTACCAGCAAGCCCTCCAGGTAGCAGTCTGTATGCATCATCACTGGTCAGCCCAGAGGCTGAAAAGCAACAACAGAAACTGCAGAAATATGAGGTTTTAGGGGAAAAAAAAAAACCTTTCTTATGGTAGAACAGTGAATCACTCGGAGAGAAGCACTACAGAAAAATGTAAGGTCTTTATGTGTATTTAACTAGTCAGACAGCTGTCCGTTAGGGTGACACAAATACAACACTTCTTCCTTGGGGCTTGGAAACATCCTCAGGTCTGTTCCTGTTGGATGGTTTTTGAGTTCCTCTGGTGTTTAGTGAAGGTCCGGTTATGAGATAAATGCTTTCCTATTTGCCTTGGTACACTGCTTGTATCTGGCTGGTTTGGTAAACAACCTGCAATAACCCACCCACTAACAAAATCTTAAGAAAAAACTTCGGTGAGAAATGAAGCTGTTTTTCAGTTCTTCATGGTTATCCTACATCCAGACCAACGTGAGCTTTAGTGGGATGACTGGCATTGGTATCACATGTCTTTGGTGGGGAGCTATAAGTCCCTCTCCTTCCATCCATTCCTTGTAGCTGTCAGAAACAAGGAGGACTGTACGCATGACCTTGCAGAATTTGCACTGTACTGAGCACATAGGTAACGTGTTAGAATTTATTCCATTATTTAATGAATATAAAAAAAATCCTTTTGCTTTACATTTCTCCCCTACTATTTTCTGCTTTCTAACCAGTGTCCAGCTACCAACTGCTGTCTCTGGGCTCTTTTCAATTGACAATGCAAATGGAAAAGAACTCAGACTCTGAAGAGACTATGCTCAAGTATTCACGAATATTCACACAGAATCACAGAATGGCAGGGGTTGGGAGGGACCTCAAGAGATCACTGAGTCCAACCTCTCCGCTAAAGGAGGCACCCTACAATAGGGCACACAGGTAGGAGTCCAGATGGGTCTTGAATATCTCCGTAGGAGGAGACTCCACCACCTCTCTGGGCAGCCTGTTGTAGTGCTCCATCACCCTTACCATTAAGGAGTTCTTTTACATGTTTGTTCCTCAGTCTCACAGCTCCCTTATGGCACCTTTGGCCAATCCATTTCCAAAAATGTTTTTTTTCATGACAACCTGGCAGAGGGAACAGCAGTCAAGCAAGGCCCATGTTTCTGTTGCAGTTGGTTTGGGACACACAAGCACACAAGAAGCCATCAAGACAGCTCTGCTTTGGCTGTTATGGGATGTTAGGGTGAGCTGGGGAGTTATTTAATGAGAACCATTTTTATCCTTCTGAAGGGGAAGCCTTGGAGAGACTATTGACTTTTCTGTGAGTGATCTAAGCATTGTTAAACAAGATTGCTGTATCACTTCCATAGTTAGCATATCAGTTCCACAGTTAGTGCCATTCAGACTCACATGTCAAGCTATCAATTTTTCAAACAAAGGATGGGAAAAGCTCACATCCATGCAGTGCTACGGGGATTAAAGGGGAAACGCAGCTTTTAACTTTCACTTGGTGAGCTCACACATAAGCAGAAGGGAGCAGCCATCGGCAAAACAAACCAAAAGCCATCCTGAGAGCAGGGAATGTCACCTTCATGCCAGGTCTGAACTTTCCAGAGCCCTTTTAAGGAAGGATAGATCTTGAAGGAGTTGCAAATGAGGATAACTGCAAGGTAAGAGACCTCAGACCTTTGGCTGTTGGGTGTGTTTTTTCTAATCCTTTCCTGACTCAATCAAATTAATTCCTGGCACAACTCTATGAAAGTCACCCCAGGGAAGAGTTAGGACTGTTGGCTGACCGAGGTTTTAATACCAAGTGACATTTTGCCTTTGAATTTGCCATTTAAGACAACATAATGAAGGGAAAATGCTAAATCACAGAATCAAAGACAAGCTTGAGTTGCAAGGAACCTTTAGAGATCTAGTTCCAACCTCCAATAAATGCAAAGACAACAATTCTTAATAAATATCTTACTTTTTCTACCACATGTTCTGTTAAAGAAAAACACAAAGCTATGATAACCATGAGAAATGTGTTTTTTTCCAGTTTTACTGACAGATGCTGCACTGTCTCTGCCTCATAGAACTGCTATGGTGCAGACCTGGTCCTGAGCAGGAGCCATGTCCTCCCAGAGCAATGGGCAGGCACCATCACTTGTTTCTCATCAGGACCAGGGCATTTCTGGTCCTAACTGTGGGTGGTTTGGATGCATGTGTTACTAAACCTGGTGGTTTGAGAGACAAAAATACATTCCAATGAATCTCCCTTGTTTTCTCATCCAATTCATTGTGATGTTCTTAATAAGTTGTGGTAGGTGTCATCCTGATGAAAACAAAATGAAAAATCTGCCATATTATCTTGAGTGAACAATATTACTGTAGTTTTAATGACAGCGCTCATTCCTTTTTCCTTCTGCTTTTTAATTAGTTCCAGGTAACTGTGTGTAAGTTGTGTTAGAGTCAGTGATGCGTGTTGTATTTCCTGATGGGAAATAGGAAATCACTGGAAAATGATGACACAGCAGGTTAATAATGCCTTTCATGTGCCTAAGTTTGGTCCTAATATATATTTACAAGGAAAAAAAAAAAAGCCTTGAGTGGTGTATTGTTCATTAACTCACTGTGCTAAAGACACACGACCATTTGAAACAGCAATAAAGAAAACAATCTCTTCTTGATGATTATATATGGTGCCTTGTGATATCTGGTAGTGCAATTGCAATGAAATCAGAAAACAATTAGAAAAATGATAACGTAAGACGTCACAAAAATATGGAAAGCATATGTCCCTGTGTGGAGATAGCTGTAGTGGGAGGAGAAGAGCCACCAGATCCAGCACTGCAGACTGCTTCTCATCACAGAGCACAAAGTAATAATCATCTGAGAGCCCCTGTTGCGAGGAAGTATTTAAAGATTAACGTTAAAGGAAGAATAAACCTTTCCAATCAATTGTGAAAGTAAAATCAGCAGTGAAGCAACAAAGGAGATTGAAACGCAGCTAGAAGAAAATTAGAAACAGCTACCCCAAAATACCTGTTGTAATTAAATCTTGGTTGGGAATACGTGAATTAAAAGAGGTACGACATTTGAATTAATAAAAAAAAGCAGCAAAAGGATGCAGGTTATTTTTCTTTGAACACTGGTGCAATTTACTGATGTTTAAGGCATGTCTTCCGCCAGACAGAGCAGCTTTACATGGACACTCAGGGAAGAACAGCTCTGTCCATAGTTAATCGAGCACTGTGCTGAGTTCCCTCACGTCATCCATCTGTAGAAGCTAATCAAGCTTCAAGCCATCAGGATGGCTCAGGTTGCAAAAAAAAAAAAAAGCAAGGATGGATGTTTTTTTCAGGCTGTAAACAAATGTACAGATTGAACTGCAAGAATACTGCAGCATCTAGATAGCTAAAAGATGTTGAAGTGTGCATGGTAGGCATGAGAGAAACAACCTTGAAATCTGCTCAGAACATTTCTGTGCTAGGGAATTTTTCCAACATTTCCAACACTTCCAAACATATGTACAAATGGAAAAATACCATAAAGCCCCAGCAACTGGCTGTATTGGCTTCTGAATGCCCCCCAGGTAAGACTGTGTCTCAGCAGTGCTGGAGGAAGGCAGTGCAGTTCGATGCTCATTAGAAGTCTGTAGATGATCTCAGCCTCTCCAGGTATTGAAGATTCATCAGTTTCTTTTTCCACAGGAATGCAGCATTTTGAAAGTAGAGCAATAGGTACCAATTATATCCTCCTCCAGTCCGTGTCTGCATACAAAATTTCTGTTGGGGTGGAATGGTATTAAGGTTAACAGTATTTTGCCAGAATTTGCAGATATTAGCTATAAATTGTGGTGCAGTGACAAAACCATGCTCTGGCAGACTGCTGGAGCCTTGGAGGAGGAAGCTTGCCCCCTCCCCTCCCTTCATCCCATACAGGAAGCATGCAGCCTTCAAACTAAAATACCAAGGGCATTTTTGTAGGGTTGGCCATCCCCACTGCTCATGGCCCCAATTGAGCTGCCAGCTCTGACCCCCTCTGCTCTGCCTGTACAGGTGTGAAAGGGAGTTAATGGTAAAATCAGGGAAGGTTTCAGGTGTACATCATCTCCTCCAAGCACAGAGCATGAGCCTCTGCTCTTGTCTGATTTTTAAAAATATTCAGGTAAAAGCTAACAAAGCACAGAAATTAATTATAAACAGTTTAAAGACGGGTTGTCTTCAGGCTTCTGTGTGTTTGCACGCAAGCATGAGACATGAGTCACACAAGCACTTTCAAAAAGCTTATTTATCATCCTGTTCTTGTACAAAGATGCCCATGGTGCCTTGCAGCCTTACCACCAACAGCCAATATCCTATTGCATGGGCTCCCCACACACACTTGCAGAGGAGAACTGTAAAATGCTGAAGAGAAGGCTCACAGAGGTAATAAACCAGACAGAGGAAATACCTGAGGTGGGAGCACAACACAGCCATACATGCCTATGAGAATAATAACAGGATACAAGTCAATAAATACGTGCTGATCTATAGTGCAGTGCCCAGCTTCTAAGGTAAAGATGTGTGAAATGAACTGCCTGGAGGAGCAGGGTATGAGGAGTGAAGGAAGTGGTGATTTGTGCCATATGATGAGAAAAATTTCATTTATTGACTGTACGAGGCAGCTGGACCTGCAGCCAGCAGTCTGGAGTCAAATAGGAGGAGATGAGCCTTGGAAAACAGCGTTGTGATGTTGATTGCTGGGTGAGCTGGAATTACTGCTAGAGAATAATCAAAGAAAAGAAAAATTAAGAATATTAAATGAAGACTGGAGAAGTGGGAAAGGGCAAATGCAATGAAAAGGTTTGTAAAGGATGGGCAGCATGTGATCTGGTGAAAGCAAGGGCAACAAGTCCATGCTGATGCTATTTCCACATTTAAAAACAGAAGTAATCTTGAAGTTATTAAAAGCAGAACAAGAAAAAATACTATCTACGTAAAACAAAGAAAAAAACTTCTGCATTTAGTTCATTTCAGCATCACAGAGTATTTGTCCTGAAGGACAAAATGCCTGTGCTGCCAAAGCAACATCAGAGGGTAAAACAAGCATTAACAGCAGAAAACAAAATTAAAACAACACTGGAATGACAGCAGAGACAGTTCATCCTTTCAATTATGATAACTATGTCTTCATGAGTCCTCCAAGTGGGGGACATTCCCCCAAGAAGAATGCAGATGAGGGTGGATTTGCAGACAGCAAGGCTGAAAATGACAGCAGATAGTACAGTGGAAAAAGAGGAGATGGTTTGGCTTTTCCCTGCTGAGCTCTGTGGTCATGCATGCTCCATCACATGCATATCCTTCACACACTAACAAGAGGGTCTGCAGACATTCTGGTGGTGGCTGTCATATGTTTTCCTATTCATTAACTCTGTGTAATGGGAACTTCATAAATCAGCAGCAGTGCCACCTGATAGCCATGAGCTGGAGAACGTCCCCTTGGCTAATTTTCCAGGCAACTTTTGGAAGAAGGTCAAAAGTAGAGATCCAAGTACATCGCCCAAAGGAAAAAGGAGGTTAGCTGTGGCATTTCAAAGAGACATATTCAAAGCTCTTGCATATGAAAAATTAATAAGCTAACCAAACATTTGAAAGCTGAATAAATAACATTTCCCTAGCAAAAATAAAGCTGAACGATCTATAGCAAAATAAGGGCATTCATCCAGCAAGGAGAAGGAAAAGATAAGCTGTTTTCCTCTCTAAACTTTCCCAGCTTTCATTAGAGGTCACCCAGTTCAAAGAGGCTTGAGTTCAAAAATGTCTTCAGCATTTCAGTCCAACCTTGATCACAGTGCTTTTTCTTGGGCAAGAAAAGTTAGGACACAGAATCATAGAAGCATAGAATTGTTTTGAGTTGGAAGGAACCCTTAAAGGTCATCTAGTTCAATCCTCCTGCAATGAACAGGGACATCTACAGCTTCATCTGGTACTCAGAGCCCTATCCAGCCTGACATTGGGTGTCTCCAAGGATGGGGCATCTACCAGCTCTCTGGCAACCTTACTGTAAAACACTTCTTCCTTATATCCAGTCTAAATCTCCTCTCTTTTAGTTAGAAACCATTTCCCCGTGTCCTATCACCACAGACACAACTAAATAGTCTGCCCCTTCCTTCTTACAGTCCCCCCTTGGATACTGAAAGGCAGCTCAGGTCTCCCCGGAGCCTTTTCTTCCCCAGGCTGAACAGACCCAGCTATCTCATCCTGTCTTCACCATGAAGGTGCTCTTCTGGTTGATGTACCTGTAGAAGCCTTTCTTATCCTTCTTTGCACCCCTTGCCAAGCCCAGTTCCAGTTGGCCTTCTTGAGCCCACCACCCCATCCCTACATAGCCTAGCTGCATCCCTTGCTCCTCCCACAGTACCTATCACTGCTTCCACTGTCTTGTATTTTCTTCTTGCTCTCCAGTTTGGCCATCAGGTCCCAGTTCAGCCATGCCAGTCTCTTCCATTCCTTTCCTCACCTGGGGTGAAAAGCTCTTGTGCCCTAAGGAAACCTATAAAGACTGGACAGCTCTGCTCTGCTCTCTTGACCTTGAGTACACATTCCCAGGGGTTTTGTTGACTAAGAGGAGATGCAAGTTGGCTTTCCTAAAATCAAGCTTCCTGCTTTTACTCTTTGCCTGTCCAATATCTCTCAAGACTTTGAACTCAACCATTGCATGATCACTACAGCCCAGGCAGCCTACAATCCTGATGTCACCAATCAGTTTGCTCACACTGCTGATCAACAACTCCAGCACTGCATCCCCTCTGCTGGGGCTGTCTATTACTTGGTTCAGGAAGATATCCTCAGTGTGTTCCAGGAGTCTTCTGGATTGCTCAGTTTGCCATGCTACTTTTCCAGCAGATCAGTTAAACTCCAAGCTAAGGTGACACACCTGAAAGCACAGGTCACACTTTATGTCCTGAAACAGGAGCTCTGTTCCATTTCCCCATCCCCTCCTGGCGGCACCATTCATCATCTTCTGGGGCCACACAGGTTGCTCAGACCTTTCAGCCACCTCTGGAGTACTCAGAATGGCTCAGAAATAGCTCCCATCTTCTTATTCTTGCACAAGCCCAGTAAGGAGGACTCCCTCTCCTCCATGAGGTCCCTCTGGTTTGTTGCAGAGCAAACTGCTCAGATCAATGCTCTTTGCCACTTGTTACACTAACCATCGCATGGTCTTCCACACAGGAAGGAAGTAAAATGCTTGGAGGGTGGAAAGAGGAGATGGGAAGGTGCATCCCACAGAGGGAGATTCAAGCAGTGGCACATCCTGCTTATACAGGCAGCAACTTTTGAGTCATTTATTCAAATTATTCAATTGTGAGTCACATTAAAAGAATCTTCCCAATAGCGCTGCTCAACCCACTCTTTTAAGGCTTGAACATTCATTCTGAGTCAGGCCTGTCTATAAAGGCAGTTAGTTGAATATTCTTATTGGGTTCTTGGGATGCTTTTTTTCCCTGTGAGTTCAACGTACTGTGCTGCAGCTTTTCCCCAAGCCACGGAAGAATCAAAGCCTTTTGTCAGCTCTCCACACCGCTGCACGCCCATTTTTCCCACTAAATACCCTCATTTCAAAGCATCAGCTTGACTCACAACCTCACACTAGATCTGCAAACCAAGGGTAATTAATATACAGTATATGCCCAATAACAAACAGTTGATGAGTCACTTCCAGATTTGTCACGCATTAACTTCACAGCCGATCTCCGCTGGGAAACAGAGAGATGGTGCTTTGAAAGAGCTTTAGAAGAACTCAGGGGACCTGCTGAACTTTCAGTTTGTTCACCAAAAGGCACAATTTGATGGTATCAGTAATATTCTGAAACGTCAGAGTAACACACAGAATTTCTCAAGGCTTTCTTTGCCTTGATATACAGTCCCACCCAGCTTACAAATAAAGTAGTACATCAGATATGCTCACATAAATCTGCCCGCAAAGCTACGGCCAAAATGTAATAAAGCCTACAGAAGATACTTTCCCAGCTTCACTGCAATGGCTGATAGTAACAGCTTGAATTAATTCCATCTTATTTTTCTATTAAAAAAACTCTTCATCCCTGGAAAGCTTGCACATCAATACTGCTAAGAGTGAAATGCAGCCTGACAGAGTTACCATTTCAGCATCAGAAGGTGGTCAGAAATCAGAACACCCCATTGTTCTGAGTGGGAGAGTATGCAACAGTTGGGTTCAGTCCCCACTCCCTCCATCGCCACATCTCTGAGCACGTATTACCATCCCCTCACTTACAGTCCCACATTCACCCTGCAAGCTGTTGTAGGACTGACACAGATCATTCCTCCCCAGGTTTTGCTCACCCAGAGCAGCTCTGCCAGACAAGGACATGAGAGATGGACTGGTGCTGCATTGGGCACATCCATGTTGTCTCAGCAGAGCTGCTGCCACCACTCCCTCAAAGGTTTCAGTGCCCTAGAATTAAAAAAGCTTTGTAGAAAGAAAGGCTTTTCTTCTGGAACGTTTCAAATCAGGATCTATGCTGGAGCATGCAATTATCCTACATGTGCCTGAAATCAAGGAGAGCCAGCCAGATGCCTCTCTGTAGCAGCATGTTGCTTTCACAGCATATAATTTTCAGATCACGCACATCAGTATTATAATTGGGTTATGGAAGCAGAGGGTATCTTTATTTACATACATTTGTTTTAATTCAGAGAAGTGCTATAATTTCCCTTCTCCTTAGTAAATATTTTTCTCTCCCAGTCTGCACCACATTATAATGACTGTATGGCTGCATTTTGCACTTGAGATGAATGGCCCATGGCTGTGAGAGCCCTGCTTGCTTAAGAGGTGATTTCATTTGGTAAATTAATTCTAATAGCAGGTGTAATTCCTGCAAAGTGTGTTGGATTGAAAGCTTGGTGGAGTAGAGTCTTTTTGTGGCTTTAATCAGAAAACATTCCAACACAAACACTTAAAACTCCCAGAAATAAGATTAATAATAAAATTAATCAATACGATTAATTAATTGAAAAAAAAATTACATATGGAGGAGTTATAGGCTTGCATACTTGCATTCCAGCAGCCATGAAAAGCACGTGTACTAGGGAAAATATAATAAACATAAAGCTAGGGTTTCTTTTAATAAGTACCAGAATGATGCATGAGTGGCAAATCCAGATGAATCCATCCCGGATGATTTCTTTATTTTGTTTTGCTTTGCTTTCAACAGTGCTACAGCTATTTTCATTAAGCTTGCCTCTGATTTTCCTGCAGTAAGTGCCTTGCCTAAGGAGCTTTTGGCTCACAGTTTCCCGGGCTGACCTTAGTGCTGTCCTTGTGTCTCTCACAGCGGAGCCCGTTGCTCTGCCGATGCCATTAAGTAGATTGGCTCAATGAATGCAATGGGGTAATTTAGGGGAAACTTTGTTTAAGCAAAGCCTGGATGATTTAGCCTGTGCAGAGCATAAATACAGTCACAAATGCAACGGTTTCCCTTTAAAAAATAATGATGAATAATAACCAGTAGCCTCTGCTGGGCAGCGGGGAACATATTGTCTTGAGGAAACAGACGTGGGCAAGTTTTCTTCTTTGTGAAGAAGAAAAGTATGGCTACATCGAATGGTGTCACAGAAGTATGATTATAGCACCGAATGCCACATGGAAAAATATAAGAAAAAGTTTCTTTTGACTAGCTTAAAAAGCTCTACCAGTGTTCATAAACAAGGTACTTAAATTCTTCCTTCAATTTCATGTGGCTTTGCACTTAGAAATGTCCATTTGCTTTTAGTTTTCAAAACTCGTTCTTGCAATCAAACAGGGATATTACATTATAGTTTGATGCAAGGTTGTTTTTGAGAACTTGTGAAATTATTTCTATTAATTATTATATTCTGAACCTCCAGTGAGCTGAAAAACAAGTTTCCAAAAAACTCTCTTATTGTCCTTCTGCAACCCTGGCTATTACAGATGTTTCAGCATTCTCCTCTGGGAGTCTCTGATCACCAGAATGAAATGATCAATTGCTCTAATTTTGCTTTTAAGCCAAACAGAATCTAGTTCTCTATGATGTCTTTGCTCACGGGTTTTTGAAACCCAGCCTCTTAGAATAGAGGGAGAAAGGTACTGCTACTAAGAGGTGGCTGCAACACAGCCGGCCAATTTCCTGCCATTTAATATCAGAATAGTGGAGTTACTGCTAATAACAAATTCAATTTATAAATCCATTAAGCAACAAACCAGCCAGATTTGCTACATAAAAAATAATGGGTTTGTCCTAGAATAAAAGGTGTTTGTCTCAACAAGACTGGTAAGAGTTGCACTGTGATTGCTGTCCTTTATGTCCCCTCTGCTCACACAACACAGAAGATTTGTACATGTTCTTACTTCCAGTGGCTTTCCAGGGCCAGCTCCTGCCCTTAGCTGTTCTCAAGAAAACCTGCTTAAATCAAGAATTGAACCAACATCTAATTGAGGGCAGAAGCTGACCCAGATGTGTTCAAGCAAAAAGACTCAAGGGTTTGGCAGGAATTCAACTTGAAATGGTGATGAAAAGCAGCAAAAGAGGGGATCCCATGCTGCTGTGGGTGCTGAGCTCCCTTGCCCCAGCTCAGGAGACTGGCCCCATCTGATCTACTGTCATGCTGGACGCACAGGTTCCTGCAGAGCTTCTCAACAGCCTTCCGTTGGGTGCCTGGCACGGAGGTCCCATGATAGGGCACAGCCTCTGTAACAGTAATGGTGGGACCAGCAGTACAGCAGTTCAGAGGCAATTATCATTATAGATGCTCACTGCAACCATTCTGTAGTCAAAACATCAGGGTAAAGATTTTGAAGGCAAATATAAAAAAGTCAGATCACTTTACATGTCTTTCAGTATAAATCTTTGCGCCTTGCTAACTGAATTACGACAAACCATGCAGACATTCGATAGGGTAATTATTCTTAATGAGATTTTGACACAATCTTTGGGAAACGGGCATTTGAGTCAGATGAACCGATTTTCTCATGAAAATTTGTAGAAATGGCGAGGTTGTTCTGCTGAAAAGCCAACCACAGCAACTTAGTGGTAAGAGATAATCGCGTACACGCAGGAGAGGAGTCAGGTAATCCACTGTGAGGAGGTGCTGCAGGGACCCCAGGGCAGCATGGGGCCAGCTGAGGCCATCCCAGCTCTCCTCATCCCTGGAAGTCTCTCGTGGCCACTAGGGCTCGTGTCCAGTGAGGCAGCAGCACAGCCCTGCCTTGCAGACCTCCCCCTTCTACCTCCTCCTGCTAAATACCCTATCCAGATTTCAGATGTCTTCCCATTTTTCCCAGAGTCCTATTTCCTGCTGTGTGCCTTCCTCACCATGGTGTTTACGTTAGTCTGTACCTTACCCACGTCTTAAAAATGGTCTTCTATCCCAAGAGCTGCAATAAACCAACAATAATGAGGAATAAAAAGAAGAAATGAGTTCCCGAGTAATTCCAGGCAGGTGCTGCATCCCCTGGACTGCAAGGTGCCTGCTGCAGAGACCACTTCTACTTCTTTGTATAAACATTACAGAAAACATAGCTAGCGTGGAACAAGAAAGCCTGCAAGGACTCATTTCGGAGCCTTTGATTAGATTTCAGTGGAAAAACAAAGGAAGAGAAAGTAGATTTTCATCATAAAACAAGAAGGGAAAGAAAAAGATCTGAGCTTTGCTTCACCCCTGCCTGATAGCAAGGAGGAATTCTCTGCTTTTTCTTCCACTAAATAGAACCAAAATTTTCTGGAAGCTAAAAATAGGTTTGACCTGTTCTTGGCTCTCTACGACTGCTTATTCGAATTTTCCATTTCTTCCAATTTATGCCATTTGCTTGAGTAAATTGCAAAGACTCACTGGTTTAATGTGTGGCAAGGAGATGTTTTCCTCTTTTCATCAAGATCCCTCCCCAGGGCAAAGAGCCTACTCATCCATCACTTGTTAGGCTTCGAATAGCCGAGAGATACATCAGCATCCCCTTGAATGGAGCGTGGACACGGCTCTGCTCTTCCGACTTTCTTTCATCTGCCTCCCAAACAGCCTTTGGTAATCTTTCTATTTGAAATTTCATCTTCAAGTGGCTGAATTTCGCTGTAACTCTTTTACACTACCTGAGGAAGATCAGCACCAAGGTATCAGTCACGTTCACTCTTTTTTCTTCTGCCTCCAATTAGCACTCCTACATCTTAAACACTTGACTTTGGGTTTTGACTTCTGAGTAGCCCGATGGTTTCCATCGGCTTCCTCCCACTTTCTGCCCTAAGGAGGTGATGAATACCTCATAAAACAATGCTTATGTCATGTTTCTTATTCCTTGCACCATCTTCAGGCCTGCAGCATGCATCAAGTGCACGTATCCTGATTGTGGGAAGCGTGAGAACAAAGGAAGTGTGTTCTACACCTATACACTTAAACTCTCAAATAGAAAGGCCAGTATTCTTTCCATGTCCTGTAGTGAAATAGGAGAAATGTTCATCCTGTGATTAGATTAACGCCTAGCTTGCACGTAAGTTGTAGCACATCATTTCTCTGCATTCCTTCTGTGTAAATCACTTTTTATTTTCTCAGTCTCAGTTCCAACCTGGCTCTCGTTTGGGAGATGGACATATTTGACTCTGCCCATGACATCCTCTTCAACACTCTTGATTCACAGTAGCCCTTCCCTGTATTTTGGTTTCCTAACTCATTCAGAGGCTGCTACCCTAAAAAATTAGGAATCAAATTATCAAAGGTGACAAAAGGGACAGACTGAGGCGTGTTCTCCCATTTTGCAGTAGGAGGTCCAGTAGATACAAGCAGACATTTTTCAAGAGATCAGTAATCAGTGTTGTTTGCCAGTAGTATTTCCACCTTATTCCCAGAGCACACAGAAGGCTCAATTCTGATTTAGGTACCACCGAGCAACAGGCAGTCTTTATACACAGGCTTCAAGGAGGTTTAAAATAAGACAAAACAAACTCATCTTCTCCAACAGTAAACATGAGAACAATAAATTGTCTTAACACAGATCAGTGGTCGTGGCCAGAAGAAAATAATGAGCATCGCTGTCTGCTTCTGAGGGATTCCCTAGGGATGCTATACAACCAGCAAATGCTTTTTTTTGTCTGACCAAGAAAAATCAAGCTGCAGCCCTGTCAGCCTTTCTTGTGGAAGAAATGAGACAGAAATACTGAAACAGCAATCATGAGCAGACCCATGAATTATGTACAGAGCTGAATGTTGGCAGGACTGTTTTGAATGCGCTAACTTTATTTACTGCATGTAACACATGGGATGAGGATCTCTGTAGTCAGACTTGGATGCACACTACACCACTGCAAGCACAACCTGTTCCTGAAGAGCGTATCTGTACGTCTGATGGTTTCACTGAAAATCCCATCATAACTGATGGGATTACCTATCTGTGCCTGAGAAGTTTCTCAGGGCAAGGCAGGAAAAGAATGACAGACTCAATGGAGTGCTAGATAAATTAGACTAATTCTTTGGTCTGTTCTTTGACACTCTGAAATGAAATTGCCCAGTTTAGCTCTAGACTGTCAGAAAGAGTCATAATTTAGCTCTGATTCATAGGGAAATCTACTGTAGTCATCAGAAGTTCATGAGAGGTTGAGAGCAGAGGAGTGTCTAGAGTGAACTGGGCTAAGAGCTCATGCTCCTCTGTCATGGAGGGGCCTGGCAGCATCACTGGAGCAAGGGCCTCGTGTACCTGCCCCACAAACCGCACAGTACTTCTGCTCTGCTTACAGATTTCAATTGCTGATTTATTCTAACAAGTCTCTGATTAGAAAAAAAAAAAAAAAAAAAAAAAAAAAAAAGCCCACACATTTTCTACCTTTGTCATCACAAAAAAAGAGGTTACAGTTTCAACGGATTCAGAGTCAATAAAGCTGCCAATGAGCCAAAAATCTCTGTGTCCATTTAAAGATCATTGCCTTTCAGGCTAAGTCCTGGCGGTGCTAGCAGACCCCAGCATGGCATGTGGTGCCAGCGGCTGCTTTCTGCTGCGTGATTGGCACTTCAAAGATGTACCAACCTGATCCGGAGCTGGGATGAATTATGTAATGCTTGCAGACAGACGATCGTCAGTGGAGGCTGACTATATTTGATCTTGCAAAATTTCATAGCTGAAGCTAATGAGAAATTTAAGAAAGAAGATGAAAAAGGAGATAAGAAAATGAAATGTTTCTAAAAACAAAAGTGAAAAAAACCAACAGCCAGCAAGAGCAGATACAACATAACATTGCTCTGCAGCCCTCTGGCTCTCCCATTTCTGAGATGCACACGCTGGGGTTTGCGTCTCCCCTGAGTTCTCTTTCCTTCCCACTAACTCCCACCAGGTTGCATTACCAATGCTTCTAAATGTGAAGGCAGAGGACACTGAACCTGATTTCTCCTTTTGGTCTGCTTTCCCTGAGCACCTTCACATTCTGTATTATTTACCTCCAAACCAATTTTGTTTTCAACACCTTCAGGAGATGCTTTCTTCAGTAGCAGTTTGTTTGCTGCTCTAACTTGCAGATGCTGACTTTAAAGCAGAGGGGAACTTAACAGCAGTCAGCAGAAATGTCACCAGGTATAAGCAGCTCCTCTTTAATAAATACAGAAAAGCCTGTTTAATTGGCACAGCTCTGGTAGCAGCAGAGAGGTTGCAGCTCAGGGCGTCCTCTCCGTGTCACAGCAGGACAGGGGAATGCATGGCAGCCAGTAGGGAGCAGAGGGACACTCCAGGTCACCTTGTGAACCCCTTACCCTGCTGCACCCCTTACAAGACGGGGCAGAAAGGGCTCTGTTTAGCTGCTTTCCTTATGCACCCCAAAGCTATTGTTGAACAGCTAACAGAGATGGATTGTGCAGTTTTTCAGGTACATTCTGCATAGTCAACAGCTCAGGTTAATCATGTCAGATTGATACCTTTTGCAAATGATACCAATATGTCGATACCTTCTGCAAATGCATCTCCAGTGCTATCAGCTGGATCCATTTTGCCTACCAGCCTTCTTTCAGGTGGACTTTGAGATTCAAAATGCCACCCAGTTTCAGCTTCCAGAGGACCAAGTAATAGTCATACAACAGTACTGAAGAGAGAAGGAAAAGATCTTGCAAGGTCAGTTAATCCCTTCCCTTCCTCAAGGCAGGACAGCTCTGCTAAATCAATCCTGACATTATTTGTCTAAAACGCTCTGAAAAACTGAACAGCAAACCTTACATGGGCAAAGCCAGAGTCTTGTCCTTCGTACCTCTCCCAGCCACTCACTGTTCAGCTCAGTGACAGCTGAGCAGGGTGGCAGGGACCCCTCGCAGCAGTAATTTTGAGGTGCTTTGGACTTCAGATCAGGCTAACAACACGTCTCCCCAGGCTGGAAATGGGGCTGGACATTTAGGATCTACAGTCTGCATTTCTTGCTGTGCTCTCACAATGATTTCATCATTTCTCTGCTAAACAAGAAAGTGCTTAATCCCTGTGTTAACTTTCTTTTGATATTCCAGGATTCTCATTTATTTCAGTCCCTCACAGCTTAAAGGCAACAGTAAAAGAAAACCCCATAGAATACTCCTAATGAAAGCCTAATGAATTTAAAGCAGCCTCCATCCTACAGCAATATAAACCCTAGATTCATGTAAAATACCACCAGGTATATTCACAGCAACAGTGTTTTTTCTTCAGGAGACACTGCCATGATAAAACAAAATGTATTTACATCACAAAGCTGAAGGCAGGAACTCATGTTCAGGAGAAGTTAGAAGTACATGCCAATCTCTCCCCATTTTCCACTGCAGCTACTTGCTCCATACAGAAAGAGCCCAAGAATTCCCCCACACCAGAGCAATGGAGCCTCCAGGTGGCTGCACTCATGGCAGGTTTTCTGACATCCTTAAATGGGATTCTAACCACCCAGCAGATATCTGCTGGGAAAGCAATACAGCAAGCTGCAAACACTCCAAGAGACTCCTGGAGTCCGTGGACGACAACTTTCTCATTCAGGTATTGAACAGACTGACTGGAGAAGAAGCTTTGCTGGACCTGTTGCTCATCAACATGAAGGAGATGGTTAAAGGGGTTGAGACTGGAGGCAGCCTGGGCTGCAGCAACCATGGGTTGCTCAGTTGGTTGAGTTCATGATCTCCAGGAACATGGGTCTGTTAAAGAGTGGAGTCAGGATCCTGAGCTTCAGGAGAGTGAACCCAAGGCTGTTTAAGGAATTGTTGGATTGGGATTACAATGGGAAACTGTCCTTGGGGCCAATGGAACAGAACAGAGCTGACAGCATTTTAAGGATGCCTTTCTGAGAGTGTAAGAGCTCTCCACCACCAAGCATAAGAAATCAGATAGACAAGGCAAGAAACCAGCATGGATGAACAAGGACTTGCTGGTCAGGCTGATGGAAAAGGAGGATAAGTACTGGAAGCAGGCCATGAGTGGCTTAAGAAAAATATAGGGATGGGATTGGGAAAGGCAACGTGCAAATGGAATTGAACTTGGTGAAGGATGTGAAAAATAACAAGAAGAGATCCTTTAGATACATGGGGCAGAAGAGACAGGCCAAGGAGAGTATACTGCATCTGATAAATGAAAAGGGAGAACTGTCCCTCTCAGACATAGAGAAGGCTGAGGATCTTAAAGAGTTCTTTGCCTTGGTCTTCACACGCCACTCATGTCCATGAAATTCTACACAGGGGACGAGGAAACCAAATCCATTCCACTGTAAGAGTGGAGCAAGTCTGAGACCACCTCATGAGGCTGAATGTTGTACAAGTCCTTGTAACCCAATGGCAAACATCCCATAGCCCTGAAGGAACTGGCTGTTGTGGCTGTTGAGCCACTCTCCGTCATATTTGAAAAGTCGTGGCTGTCAGGCAAAGTCCTTGGTGACTGGAAAAAGGGAAACATCACTGCCATATTCAAGAAGGGAAAAAAGGAAGAGCCAGGGAACTACAGGGTGGTGAGCCTCACCTCTGTGCCTGCAAAGATCATGGAGCAGATCCTCCTGAAAAAGATGTTAAGGCACATGCAAAAAGATGAGGAGGCGATCCAACACAGATCCAACTGACACAGCTTCACCAAGGGCAGACCGTGCCTGAACAATCTCATTGCTTTTTATGATGAAGTGACAGCACCAGTGGACAAAGGAATGACAACTGATGTAAGCTACCAGGACTTGTGCAAGGCTTTTGACACGGTCCCACACTACATCCTTATCTCTAAGTTAGAAAGAGATGAATTTGAAGGCTGGACTGCTAGGTGGATAAAGAATTGGTTGGATGGTCACAGCCAGAGCGTTGTGATAAATTTCTCTACGTCCAGATGGAGGCCATTGACAAGTGGTGTCCCCCCAGGGGTCTGTCTTGGGGTCAAGGCTCTACAGCATCTTTACCAACATTATAGGCAGTGGGATTGAGTGCTCCCTCAGCAAAGTTTGCTGATGACATTAAGCTGAGTGGTGCAGTTGCTACAAATGGTGCGCTTGCAGTCCAGAAGGCCAACAGTGTCCTGGGATGCATCAAAAGAGGGGTGGCAGCAGGGAAAGGAAAGGGGTTGTCCCCTTCTGCTCCAACCTTGTGAGGTTCCATCTGGAGTACTGGGCACTGACCTGGGGCTCCCAGCCCAGGAAAGATGTGGAGATGTTGGAACAGATCCAGAGGAGGGCCAAAAAGATGATCAAATGGCTGGAGCACCTCTTCTATGAAGAAAGGCTGAGGGAGGTGGGCTCATCCAGCTTGGAAAAGAGAAGGCTCTGGGGAGACCTCCTTCCAGTACTTGGAGGGAGCTTACAAGCTGGAAGGGGATTGACTTTTTTACCATAGATCTGATAGGACAAGGGGGTATGGCTTTAAACTAAAAGAGGGGAGATTTAGGTTAGATGTTAGGAAGAAATTTACTCAGAGGGCTATGAGGCCCTGGCACTGCTGTCCGGAGCTGTGGGTGCCCCATCCCTGGAGGTGCCCAAGACCAGGTTGGATGGGCCCTGGGCAGTCTGAGATGATGAGGGGCAGCCAGCCCATGGCAGGGGTTGGAACTCAATGATCTTTAAGGTCCCCTCCAGGCCAAGCCATTCTATGATTCTAAATCCCAGAAAGATCTAAAATGATAATAACAACAAACAGAGATAAAGAGGGAAGGGCTCAAGTAAAGTCATATTCTTACACTGCTGTATTACAATAGCAATATCTGTCTGCCTTCAAGCTGTTAAAATAACAGTAATATTTTTCTTGAAAAATAGTGCTGCTGAAACCACAGTCAGTTAGAAGTGATAAGAAGGTTAAAGAAGTTGAAGCAGTGAGAATAGAGATGGTGAAAAATGACCCATTTGACCAGCTGTTGATAAAACAAGTCAGCTGTATAACCCTGGACTAAGAAAAATCTTTGGACCTCTGAGAAATCATAACGCTCAGACATTTGTGAGTCATTTCCATGCTTTTCATTGCCACTTTTGAAGTGACTTTGCACAGTGTCTATCACAGAGCGGGGTCAAACACGTTCCTTTTGACAAGCAGGAGCAAAAAGCAAGCACCAAACAGATTTTTGCTCCCAAGTGCTTACGCATTAAGCTCTTCAGTCACTTAGACATTCACAAATATGTCATCTCACTGTTTCGTAACAATATCTGGTACATCATCCTGTCTGTCCCTGTAAGGAAGAGAGCTTGGACAGAGGCCAGCCACCAGCTGAGAGCCTCTCCTTGCCAAGTCTGTCACATAAATTATTTTCTTCCAACCTTTGGCTTTTTGAGCAAAAAGAAGCCATACTTAATCTGCTTTTTGCTCAAAAGATTTTGGAGCAAAAATCTCAAATCTGGACTAGAAGACATGAAGTGTCACCCTACAACCCATCACCTACGGAAGTTTTGCAAGTGGCCTATGTTTGAGCCATCCAGTCATGCTGTCTTCTGCTGCTCTGGTGCTAAGGTCATCTGGCCATCCAGGGGACCAGAGATGTCCATAAAACCTCCCATTCCTCAAAAACAGAGCCATAATTCAAAGCACAGAGTGAGTCCCCACACACACACATCTTCTTGTGCTGAAGACCAGCTTTGTCAACATTGTCCCAGCTCCTATCAAGCATCTGTGGTGGTTATGTTGTGTCTTTTTTGTTTGTTTGTTTGTTTTGCATTTCCATCACACAACTGTTTCTGACTTCATAAACAGTTCTTGAAATCACTTAGTAGGCTTGTTAAAAAAAAAGTCAATGAAGAGTATTGGTTGTAGTGGGGAATATCACTCCGGTGCACTGCTGCCTCAATCAAAAATAACCCTCAAGAGCAGTGAAAGAAACAAAATCTGAAGCCACTGGAAAAAAAAGAGAAAAACAACATAATTCTGCTCTTACGATTTCTCTTGAGTTTTGTAAGAAGGGAGGAATAATAAGACAAAAGTTTTTATAATATAGAGATGCCACATTTCTTGTTCATGGATGTATTGCATATCAGCCCCTTCCTGCAAACTGAAGTAATTTCTTTTGTGGAACAGCCATCAGAGCAGCAAAGAACAAACATCAGTGATGCCCTTGTCAATGCCAGCCACACAGGCGATGCTCTCTGGCTCCTCAGCTCCAGGAGCATGTGTCCAGTCCCCTCCATGTGTTCCAGTGCCGTGCACCTTGTGCGAGCACCTCAGCACCTCCTAAAATCTCCAAGCTGACTGTCAGGTTGGAAAAATGCTACAATTGTCATAATTTCCTCTTTAAAGCATGGCAAGCAGAGAGTCGAAATCCAGCCGACCGCTTTCACCTCTAATATATCATCACCTCTAACTTCATTCTCCAATTGCTTTGGTTAGATCTACGTATTCATTTAAATGGAAGGCTGATAGCATTGATTTATCTTTTAAAAAAAAGAGAGTTCTCAACAAGCCATAAAAAATGGCCATCTGAACCATGAGAAAAAATTGGCAGAGATGTGGAAAGCTTGGCAGAGCAGATTTGCAATCTTCACAGCTGGAAACTGAGTATGCTGATAGCCCCACTCTGAGTGAAAGCGAGAGCCCAGCAAAAAGACTTGCTTGAGACTCCAGAGATCACCCCGGTGACCCAGTACTGTGGTATCTGCTGGCTGCAAGGCTCAAATCCTGCAGGTGTTCTGACAGCAGCAAATGTCACAGCAGGGCAAGCAGTGAGTGCCACAGCAGAGAATGGCCCAAACCTACTGAAACTCCTGGGGGAAATCTGTCCTTCTGCCAGGGTTATGGTCAGTGTCCGGATGGCAATCAGTGCTAAGTAGTGTCCCTCAGGGGTCTCTACTGGGACTGGTGCTCTTTAATATCTCCATCAGTGACATCAACGGTGAGATTGAGTCCCCCTCAGCAAGTTTGCAGGTGACACCAAGCTGAGTGGTGCAGTCAACATGTCAAAGGGTTGAGATGCCATCCAGAGAGACCTAGACAGGCTGAGTAGTGGGCCCAGGAGAAGCTCCTGAGGTTCAACAAATCCAACTGCAAAGTCTTGCACCAGGGTTGTGGCAACCCTCACTATCAGTACAAGCTCAGGATGTAAGGATAAAGCACAGCCCTGCCAAAAAGGACTTGAGGGGAGGTGTAAGTAGGGGACAGACTTTTTGGCAGGGTCTGTGTGACAGGACTGGAGGAAATGGTTTCAAACTATAACAGGGTGGACTTAGATTGGATATAAGGAAGAAGTTTTTTTGCAGTAAGGGTGGTGAGGCACTGGAACAGGTTGACCAGAGAGGTGATGGATGCCGTCATTGGAGTCATTCGAGGTCAGGATGGATGGGGCTCTGAGCAACATGATCTAGCTGTAGATTGCAGGGGAATTGGACTAGATGACCTTTAAGGATCCCTTCCAACAATTCTATGATGTTATGATTCTGCACACGCTGGGTGCTCCCAGGAGGGCATGCAGGCTGCACCTTGGCGTGACCCAACCAGGTCCTCCTCCACAGCACCTTCACTCTCTAAAGCACCACACAAAAGTGTCTGACATTTTAGCAACCCACAACGACAAGAAGGATCAACGTCTGCTCCATTCAAACAAGTATGTGCTGTTTTAAAAGCATCCATTTGCTGTCCTTTCGTGTAAATGTTATTTGGTCATTTGGTGGAATATCATACAAATTTCCTTTGCTCTATAATATATAAGGGAGGAGGTGAGAGGGTGAGAGATCTGTATATCACTGTTGACTCAATGCTATCTAAAAGGGAAGCTTGTGCTGGATTTGACACAGTTTATTGTTTACCTCAAGCATATTAAATATGAATGCCAAAGTTCTTTATTTTCTGCTAAATAACAGCCTCTCCAGAGCCAATCTCCATAAATAAAGGTGCAGTTCAGCACACACCACAGCAAAGGATGAGATTTCATGGTGCTCAATCCGACAGCTGTGCACTTGCTGCTGGGAGGGCAGGAGCCAGCCCACTGAGCAGTGCCTGCTGCTGGTTCACAGAGCAAAGAAAACTCCGTCCCAGTTTGCCGGCCCGCAACACCAGCTCATGGAGAACAAACCAGTCAGAAGACAACACTGATGGCTCTTCTCACCCCAGTAAGCTGTGACATGAGCCAAGCTTTGTGGAACAGCAGCTGCTGGATGGAGATGTCGGGCTGAGCACACTGTGCTCGCAGCTAAGGAGGCAACATACATGTGCAAAGTTCACCTATTAAAACAGGAAAGGAATGGAAATGGCTGACAGGAATAAGGAGCCTAAACACTGCAGATTCAATGTTTGTAGGGAAAAAAAAAAATCACTGTATAGGATTTTCCTCTTTTTTTTTTTTTTTTTTTTTTTTTTTTGCTTCTCAAAAATGTCGAGAACTCTTTTCCGAAGAATTCACCAGGAGCTTTTCTTTCCAAAAAAAGAAAAAAAAAAAGATTTTCATAGACAGTTCTGTAGAAAGCTCCTCACTGTCTCGCCAGCAGAACTGATTGCATACAGAATGAGCATTTTTTTTTCCTTCTCCAGCGACTGCAAGCTGAGTTTCTTACAAGCCTCATGCCCTATCTGCTGCAGGAGAGGCTTTGCTGAAGCCTACAGTTAGCTATGAGGTATAAATCCATGAGAAATTAGGCTTCCATACCTCCTGGCTCCAGCAGACTTTCCTCATTTAGCTGCTGGCAAAGCACAGCTCTGCTGGTATGGCTGATGCTGTCTTTGGAACATCTCTAGTTTCCCTGTTCTGCCACACCACCAGACAGGCTATCACTCCCACTGTGGTGCAAGGAAGCGTAGTTTCTACCAGAGACCATCTCCATAAAGACAAAAGGAAACTCGATAGGTTTTTAAGAGGTTTTAAAATGTATTAGGCTCAAAATCGTTGACTGCTTTATTACTAGACTTAATTTTGCATAGCTGTATGTGCATAACGCGTGTAACCTTTTGCTTTCAACACTGAAAAAAAAAAAGATCATAATATCCCAGGCTTCAAGAATGCACTAAAAAAATATATCAACTGTCAAAACTCTGCTCTTAAGGAAGGGTTTATTTTCACAGTCTGTCACTATAATCAGATCAGTGTCTTCATCCCACTGCAATACCCTACGTTTTGCCTTGACAGCAACAGCAGTCACAATAACAACACGAGTCAGAAAGACATCAAAGATGCAGTACTTTGAGCCTGTCCCCAACGTACAGCCGTGCCCGTCTGTGCAACTTCAAACAAACTTCCCTGGTAGCTCCCTGCGGAGCTGTGCCTGCACTACCCAGACGCACAGATGCATTTTAAAATCTGAGCTTCATCCCCAAGTGCCACACTCCTTCCTCTTCTGGGTTTACAGTGCTGATGTTATCTTAATGCACTTTCAGGTCTTGCAGACTTTTGGGAACCTTCTGAGTGCAGTGCAATTGATTTCGTCTCCTCCCAGCGTCTCCGCCCAGCCTGTTAACCATCTTCTTGGAATATATTGGCTTCCAGTTATTGCTGGTATACCAGAATCATAAAGGTTTGAAAAGACCTCTAAGATCTACCACACAATCCATCCCCACCATGCCCCTCAGTGCCACATCTCCACGGTTCTTGAACACCTCCAGGGACAGTGACTCCATCACCTCCCTGGGCAGCTGTGCCACTGCCTCACCACTTGACCACTGAAGGATCACAATACTTAACCACTCAAGTACCACAACACGAGAAGAACAGCCCAATTACATCCAACGGACTACTCAGGTTTCCACTAAACTAATGGCATCTTGAAGAATGTTGCAAGGGAAAGCTTAAGTTCTTTACTATGAGAGTGGTGAGGTGCTGGAACAGCTGCCCAGAGAGGCTGTGGATGCCCCGTCCATCCCTGGAGGTGTTCAAGGTCAGGTTGGATGGGGCCCTGGGCAGCCTGGGCTGGTATTAAATGGAGAGGTTGACAGCCCTGCATGTGGCAGGGGGTTGGAGCTTCGTAATCCTTGAGGTCCCTTCCAACCTGGGCCATTCTGTGATTCTGTGATTCTGTGATTCTGTGAAAGCAATGCAGGAGGACAGGGCACTGACTCCACCTAAGGCACAGGCACACAGTGAAGCATGCTTCAAAGTGATGGCAGAGGGCAGATGGCAGGCTGGTTCAATAAGCTCATAATTCTGATAGTGAAAGACTAAATATGCTTGCAGGATAGAAAAAAAAGTTGTGTGCCCTAAAATGCTTGGGCAAAACCAGGGATACTGAAAATAAATACACTAAGATCAGTTCCTTAAGAATGGTGAGCTGGAGTTCCCCCTTCCAGCCAAAAGCTTTGCTGGAGAAGTTGGCTTCTTAGGAGGAACACAGAATCTATTCACTGAAAAGAGCCATGCTGGAACATTTTTCAAATCTCTTGCCAGGCTACAATCAATAGAGTTACAAAGTGGTCAAAGCCCCCTGCTGCCCATGGCGGCAGATCCACCAGTCAAAGCCTTTGACCAAAGAGTTGAATGCTCAGCAGCTGCTGCAGCGCTGAGAAACAGGTGGGATCAGAATCACACCCCTTCTAAGGAGCAGCAAGTATCCTTGAAGAGGGGTATGAGAAGAGATCACTTTGTTCAGTAGTTGGTTATACTGGTGGGACACTTCTAAAGGAGCAGTCGGTGCACTTCCCTCGTGCATTGATCATCTGCTTCTTTCCTGGACAGTTGGGCACCTGTTTATCCACGTGGGGCAGCTCCAGCATGAGAGGCAAGAGCAGTGTGTGTATGTATGTTCTTGTTTCTGTGAGGCTTATCAAAGAGAAAAACAAACAGCCATTTGGTTTCCTTACAAAATCCCAATCCCTGCAGAAACCTGAGGTGCAACCCCTACGTACAAGGCTGGGGCATAGCCAGGAGCCCACCCCAGAATGAATTCCAACAGCACAGGGCCACCATTCCTGCCCACTGCAGGAGCCCATATATTTCAGCAAGGTCTGCCCTTATTTTTCAAAGTGCAATGGAAGCATTGGGCCTATTGTTCACATTTCATTGCTAGTTTTTAGCCTCTCTGTGAGTTATGCCTTCCTTTAGAAAGCAACTTTCTTTAGCAGAGGCTATTTTTCAGCAGAGGTTCCTTCCAATTCATCAGCTTCACCACCACTTTTTTGTTTATAAAAGTCATACCACCTTTCAAACAATTCTTTTGCCATCATATCCTAAAAATCTCAATCAGTGTTCCTTCCAGTCCCATACAGCTCTCTTTTTTAGCTCAGTGCAGACCTCCAAAAAAGACACTAGCTTGACACCAGAGCAGTGGGAGCTTTGCAATCCACAGCCAGATGGCTCCAGTGTACACTGGAGAAAGCCAGGCACTGACATGAAGCTAACAGAGGCAGAGGAGCAACCCTTATCTGGTCCAGCCTCCTTTCATCAGGGTATTAAGGAACCATATTCAAGTACTTAGGCTCCTTTGCTTAATCTCCTCTTAACACCTGAAAGGCCCTAGAGCAGCTTCTTTGAATTAATAGTGTTCAGTGCTAAGAAGCTCGGGAATGGTTCTGGAGCACGCCATTTTGGAAATGCCACTTTGGCTTTCCTTGGCTCTCTCCCAAAGCACCTATTTCTTCCCTTCATCTGCTACACATGCAGCAATCCTGCTCAGATATTCAGGGGAACCACAAACCCAAACCAAATTCCGGATGGAAAGGACAGAAATAGCCACCTAACTCTTAATTTCTGAACCGAAGCAATGAATACATGTTGTGGCAGAAATCCACGGACTAGGATGGTGTGCTCTCCAAATTTGTAAAATAAATAAATGAAATTTAAATAAACTAATCCTCCATATTCTACTCCATGTCATGTATTTTCTTGAGCAGAAACAGAGATAAAACAATCGACTAACCCCAGATTTCATATAGCTTTAGTGAAGACTCTCAGCCAAAGTCCAAGCAAGAGGCCTCTGAGTCAAATACCAGAAAAAGCAATGAAAAAATTCTTACTACACCGAAAGGGCTTTAGATGCAAGCCATCTACTCCACCCTGTTGGCAGAGCTATTCCTTTTTACACCAGTGACAATATCTACAACTTAGGAAATAGCCTTTTGATGCCTTCCACATGGTTACCGTATCCCAGCTGCACTCCAGAAGTACTCCATGCAGACCATCAAGTGCCTCACCGAATTGCAGGCATTTAGGCAAGTTATGCATCAGTAGGGCATGCAGGGTCCGGGAGTTTTATCCCTCCTTATCTACTTGATGAAGTGATTCATTCTTCAGCAAACATAGTATGGTTGCACTTGATGATCTTAAAGATCTTTTCCAACCTAAATGAAAATGATTCTATGATTATTACCTGCATTTCCACAGATTCTGCTGCGCATTTGAAGAGAAATCAATGTCAACACATTTATTTATGTAATTCACTGGCCTACAGAACAACTCATAAATTGGTTTCTTATTTTACAAGTACCTAGCCTTCATTATCAAGGACATTATAGTCAACTAAACATATACCCCACCATCTCCACAACAGTAAGCACAAAGAAAGCAACACCAACCCCAGAAGGCTGTATCAACATTTTTAGTTTACCTGAATTTATTCCCAAGCAGCTGAAATCCCTTATCACTGGCAGTTATCTCCAAAGCTGAGCCACCAGACCGCATTAGGGCCAGCTTGTACGCCTGGTGCTGAGCCCTGGGCTAGGAGTAAAGGTTTGTCTTCCAATGGCAAATACAAGCAGGGCTCAAGCTTTGAGGAGAGGCGTTCTCAAATCTGGTTAGACTGAGATACTTCTGAATGACAGAAAAGAGTGAAACAGGGCAAAATATACATGATGTTACTGATGTTACTGCAGTAGGAGTTCAAGAGGATCCAATCTATGAAATGAAAATTATTTTGGTTACTTGTTTGTTTATGGCCAGATCAGCACTTTGAACACTGAAGAGAAGGGGGAGGGAAGATGGAGCAACAAATACATTTAATTTTTATGACATTTTACCCTCATTTCTTGTTACATTTCAAGATACTGATGAAAAAGCCTATGCATTTAATTTGATGTATGGGAATAGCCCAGAATTGTTCAGTCTCATATGTGAAGTTAAGTACATATGTGGAGGACGATAGTTTTGTTGTTGTTTTTTCATCTTTATTTGGAAATAAAGTAATAGTCCATTTCTTAACCCAGTATCAGATCTTTGCAGATGACATTTTCCATAATGTTCACCAGTAGAAAGTATATCTATCTTTTTTTTTTTTTTCCCTAAAGAGATTAAAGTGCAATTATTGCTGGAATTTGTCCTACTTCTCTACTGAACTGTTAAAGGAGACGAATAGCATTTTCACTAGACTTAATTAAAACTCATGTTAATAAGGTGAATTGTAGCAAACCAAATATAGCCAATATTTTACTACTACTGACTATCTACCAAATATTTATTGTGCTTTTCTGCATTTAATGTATTAAGTTATAAGAACTGGCTTATTGAATATAAGTACCTATTAAGTATTGCTATATAGATAGATGGACAAATAGATGGATATAGATGTCTGTTTAAATTCAAGAAGATTGAATTAACATCAATACTCTTTAAGTTACACTGCTTTCCCCTATGGTAGGTAACAAAATTACTGATTTATCACACAGCTAAAATCAATGTGTCGAGCTACCAAGCTTGTAAATATGTACTTCTAGGCTTCCTGTTTCTCAGAGCACTCTGCAGGCACTTAAGTCGAATATATCAGTCTCCCAAAGCATAAAACACCAGAAAGAAGCAGCAGAAATTATTAAAAATACAAATTACTACTAAATGCACAGTGAATTATTTATTCAGAGGCTCACTCCTCATAGCTTGACCCGTTTTACCACGTGAACAACAAGCATATTTACAGCTGGCAAAACTCTGCCTGGGTTACAAACAGATCTGCTTTTGAAGTCCGTGCCCATCTGCAAAAGGATTCCCAAAGCAGGAAGGCATGGATTACACCATCTTTTTTACCACTTAGCTGCTTTTGCCATCGCTATAACTCAGATTTTTAAAGCTCCTTCCAATTCCTGCCCATGATGTGGACCAGTAAAACAAGCTAAAGCAAACACAGCCCCACGGCATTCCGGCTGGAGGAAATGTACCTGAGGCGTATATTATATGCTGTGACAGAAGCATATTGACAAGAACATCTATATTGTTTTATTGGACATAAAGGAGGAAACGTGCTGTAATTGACTGCAGATGTTACAACTTCTAGCATCCAGGTGACCACTTCAGAAATTTAAGATCTCACCTTTTAAAAAGTGAAAGAACTAAGCTACAATTCACATTTATTTCACTTTTCTGCTTCTCCGTCAAAGACTTTCACTCTACGTGCAGTATTTCTATTTCCAAAAGCTGTCAAGAATTTAAGAAATTTTGACTTGAGGAAAAACACCCAACTTTCACCTAGTTTCCTGCATTTCAACACAGGCAGTGTTGCAGCAACTGTATGTATGCAGATTATACTTCATGAGATTTCTTCAAGGTAGGGAACAATTGCTTTTGAAGAGAAAGGCTAAAAGGAAGGACCCAGAGAGCACTCTCAGCTCTAGGCTCCTGTCCTCCATCAGCTGGAACTGCCTCAGGGCTGTTTATCTGCCTCAACCTTTCCCAAAGCATCATTTCTCAGCGTGAAGAGCGTGAAGACAAAACATCTTGTTCAACTAATTTCTGAGCATGTTCCATTATCATTCAATGTTGGGCTTATTTTGCCATTCCCAAGCTTACATCTTTGGTGCTCCTGGCAGAAGAGGCCTTCAAAAAACAAAGTTATGTCTCTTACATTTGCAGTGCTTTTCATCTCTGCAATAGTTCTCTTTTACTGTAGGCTGGGTGAAAAGTGTTTTGTGACAGCTCTGACTTTGCTCTGATTTCTGAGCTTCTTTACAGAGCACATTTTACTAATGCAAAGCCAAACAAAGGCAATGGCTTTCATTCTTCATTCTTCCTTTTTCAGGGAGAGCAGAATACCTTTGGTACTCCTTCACCTCGGATTAGGCAAAGCAAATTTCTTCTCCTGCTTCATCCAACTTAAACCCTGCATGGTGCATATCAATGGCTCATTCCTGTGAACCTGGAGCTCCTGACAGATGCGGTGTGGCACCTGTTTCTCCTGACTTCAGATTAATCCAGGAACATGTATAATCTTAGAGGGGAATTAGTGTCACTTTCAGTGTCCCAGCACTTTGGGCCCAGTTTTGCCTCTGCTAAGGGAAACTTCCAAAGGGAATGCAGGATATAAAACCATTAAGGCTGGAGAAGACCTCTAAGATCACCTAGCCCGACCATCACCTCATCACCATCATGCCCACTAATGCAGCACTATGTGCTTCCGTTATCAATAATATGCTATAAAATACAAGGTGAGGTGAATGCTGAGAGGCAAAGTTTATGAAGTTACAGCCCCATCACAGCATCAAAGCAGAAGCTTTCAGCAGTACTTTGGCTTCCTATGCACCTTTACCTTGCACAGTTGGTTCTCACCATGCCCTCATCTGGAGGACAAAGCTAAGTCATTGCAGAGGGCTGCAAACAAGCAGCTGATTACAATGCACAATTAAGAGTCAGCACACAGTCCCTGCAGACTGGCGCAATGTGCAACTCTCCATGAACAAAAGGTCAAACAAAGTGCAGGAGTTGGGAAGTTGAATTCCTGCTGGCCACACAAGCAGATTCTTGTATTTTGGGGAATGCACAAATATACATTTAGGTTTCAGTGCAAGTGGCAAGCCAGTATGCCAACCAGATGGCAGCAAGGTAGGCTGTCACAAGCAACTGAACTTCAGTCAACAGCCCAACCCAGAGAAAATGAACCCTGAAGGCTTGTGAACATTTATAATGACAATTATTAATGATATCTTTGCTATAGGAGTATTAAGATGCTCTATAGCTGCAGTGGTGACTTGCACATATTTGTTGCATTTGAGACATCTGTCTCCTAAACACACTCTTTCCAACATGAGGCTGATGTGACTGCATTGTATTTGCACTTTCCTACTGCTTTTAATGAAATTGCCATTTGGAGAAGCAAACCTCTGCACGAGCAATATAGTTCTGTCCTTCTTTATTTTAGGTTACTGTCTGCAGTAGAGACTCAGAAGATTGCAGCCCTATGTGAGCACACAGCTGCAGGAAGTAAAGGAGAATGGTGACCACAGCTCTCTCACAGCCCTGATCCACACTGTTATCATACACACAAAAATGAGGCTGAGGCTACAAACCTACAGGATAAGTTTTGCCTCTCTGAATAAAACTAGAGGCATTTGTTCTCTGAGCAACCCTAAGAAGCTTGCTCCTATCTCCAGGAACATTTCTATTCTTCCTTGCATCTTCCTGGGGTGAATTTCCCCAACTGGATGTGCTGAGGGTTGGGCCATCTGTAGCCAGATGCTTATAACTAACTGCCAAGTGACCCCCGGTCAGAGCAGAAGTGGGGGGTTGGCACCGAGTGACCAGAGAAAGACAGACGGATGTTCTTAAAAATGTTCTGCTCCGATTTTATTCTCTGTCTCAAAAGAACAAAGCCTTTTTCAAGGAGGTTGTGTTTCCCTTTCCACCATGCACTTGTTGAGAGGGAGCACTCTCTCAGGCTCCAGAGACAAAAGATTAAGAAATCTTTCATGTCTAATTTTGGTTCAATGTCTGTTATGACTCCCTGGCTCCATACCAGGATTTCCTTTGACTTCTGAAGCACAAGTACACTCACATATTAAACAAAAACTTAGTTTTAAAAGGAAAACAATTGAACTTTTTATGTTGAAATGAAGATATTTGTTCCATAAATTTAAACTTCATCTAGCATCTACCATCTTCATCAAACAATCACATTGAATAAAACTGTTCTATTCCTTTTTTGCTGCATTTACAGTGAAAACATTCGAAGGCAAAGACAACCATGGATGTGCTATAATAGAATTACAGCAAATGAAGAGTTAATAGTGAACAGCTGGTTTCCTGCTTATTTGCTGGAGCCAGGTTCTCTCGTGTTTAAACATCTCTGTTGTACTGCTCTTCCACAGGAGCAGCAGGGCACCTGCAAGCCTTGATCTCTCTGCTTTGGGTGGCTGAGCCTTGTATGACCACAATCCACAGGGTCACCCTCTGGGTACACAGGAGACAAGAAACCCTAAGGCATCTCCTTCTGGGGGAAAAAAAACATCCAGTTCTTGTTTTATTACATAAATTACCTTACTTATTACCTTACTATACACAAATGTTGTACTAAGAGACATGGCTTAGTAGGTGGATGATTGGACTGGATGATTTTGGAGGTCTTAGCCAACCTTGGTGATCCTATGATTCACTTAGTTAATAACACAACTGCAGCTAACTCTCCCAGAGATGAGCACCACAAAGCCCCAGGGGTGTTTCAGGTACCAAACACAGGGAGATAGAGTAAAAAAATAACATTCTGAGTCTGTAATTATAACCTGCATCACTACGGATGTGCACAGTGGAAGGAGAGAACAAACTGAGGTCACCCAGGAAACTGTGATGCTGGCGTTCCTTCGCCTCCAAGCATCTGACTTTGCAGCTTTAATAACGTTCCTGTCATGAAAGGATTTCGTGTAGTTTTTATATAGATTACGAGTTCCTGTCTATTGGCAGACTCCCACAGAATGGTCTGAATGCAGTTTAAAAACAGCAAACCTTGCCTTTGCAGAAAGCAGCTGCCTTAACTGGAAGGGCATTTCAATGCAAGTATTACTTCCGCTCTGAAGGATATAGAAGCCTCATTTCGATTCTGTGAGATGCACAGAGATGACAGCATTGCTTAATGTATCTATCAAGTTCCTAACTTGATCGTGATTGAATGGGGAAAGGCGAATCTGACCTTTCTTTTAAATTACCATTACAGAGTTTGAATGGGTTTCTCAAAAGTTATCGTTATTAACATGAGTGTCACAGGATTGAAATCAGCCCATTAAAGCCAGTCATCACAGTGCATACACGACAGTGGTACCCGCAAAGAAGCTGCTGAGGTATCAAGCACTGTCTTCTACCTAAAAAAAGGGGAAAGCCAGGTAAATGCATGGGCAGGTTGAGATAGTGATAACAAGAGTTATCAATTGTTGTACTGAGAGTGGTGGAGGTAGGCAATTAAATGGGTCAGAATTCATGCAGGGAGGTGAAGGTACTTTACAGTTTTTTTTCCATGGTTGATGGGAATAAACTGATCCTCTGCATCTTCCACACTAGGCTTGCTCATGGTGGGGATCAGCTGTGCAGTGCGGGGCACCAACCTGTTCCACATGCTGTGAGCCTGCAGCTATCAGCACACGAGATCACACAGCTACATATAATTATTAACGTCAGATTTGCAGGCAAGGTTTGCGAGCAACACCAGGGAACAAATCCCTAGGCCACCATTAACCTCAGCAGTAATTGAATCATTTTGAAGATGCCTCTATTATTTCTAAATCAGGAGTGAATGCATTGTTCAGTTATTTAGAAGTTCAGCCCATGCTCTGCTGGTCCTCAGCACATGCTGTGTATGCATGGCTTTTTTCAGTGAACAGAAAACTACAGCAGTGGTTCTGAAAGGTGCCCACTTAGCCAGGAAGAGACACAGAGAGCAGTGATAAATACCTTCTGTGTTGAGCTGGCCCATAAGCACACCTCAGTCCCAGCCTGCAGTGACCATGTCTGAGTTTAAGACAAGTGTTTGTGCTTTGTCCTTTCCTGATGAAGAAGTGACTTGTTTCTGTGTTGTGCCAAGTTTTCCCACTAATCTCCCAGCCTTCCTCTTTACTGGGTTTAACACGCTAAATGCCACCCTATGAGCTAAATACCACTTACAGAAATCAATGCATAACTAAGTTACTGATAAGTGCAATTGGCTACAAAGAGCAAAGGCATTCTTACAGGGAGGATCCAGTTTTTTCTACCATGGAACAGTTTCCAGCTACTATTGCCCTTTCTTCTTATCAGGAAATGCTCACCTCGTTTACAAAGAGACAACCAACATTCACAATTCTGCAGATAGGTCAACTTGAAAAACCATAAATGGTAACACTGGGCATTGGGGAAATGCAGTTAGCTATGTACTACGCTTTGTGCAGTGACTGGATATGTGTGATGTTGGTAAAGACATCAAAACTTACTGAAAACTGACCATACCAGCACCTGGGGAATACCATGCCAACAGCCACCTGCTATCTGCCCCAGCATCCAGCCCATTACCTGGTGTTTGGCCAACGCCAGCAGAACCAATTACTATGGGACATTTTTTAGGAATGGAGAAGCTGCAGTGAGACACAAAACCTGGCTGCTCCACAATGATTGCCAACAGGTTTCCAGTAGAGAAGGCAGCTATCTGCCCCCGCTCCCTCCAGCACTGCTCTGTCTGTGATTCTGCTGCTTCTGGGAGCTCACAGCAGAGATCTTTTGAATGAGAGGACCCACGTCTGAAAACATGTATCTAGTTGTGCAAGGAGAAAAGATTTCATGGTGCAAGGATGGGCAAACAGAAAGGCTCTCATTAGGCTTTGCCCAAGAAGGAATCTTCTCCTTGGAGACCGCAAAACGCTATATTGTTATGAAAACTCAGATTCTCGTGGTGGTCTTTAATGAAACATTTACATGCAGATTCTTTCATTATATGCTGACTGCATTGCGCACATTACATTTTTATACATCCTTAATAAATTTCCCAGTGCTCCGTTTCATCTAGCTTGATCCAACATGCAGAAAAAAGATCCCTGTTGCACAAAATCCCCTCATTTACAGAAAAGCTTTCTGGTAATCATCTCTTCTCCGCAGGAGCCATCAGACTTCACATCACAGCTGATCACACACCTTACAGCCTCACTGCAACATGCTTTTGGCACGAGACAAAGTGCCACTGGTGTGATGCAGAATGCTTGGCAGGAGGTGCAGGGGAACAAGAGAAACTTCAGAGCCTCCAGTCGTCACCCAGGGTATTCTGTATCACCCTACAGCTCTTCCCAGCCCAACAGCTAGGGCTATGCTGGCAGAAAAAGTGCTGTTGATATTTGCCTGACCCTCTGAGAAACTAGTGGCAAAGGAAATTAAATACCAGTAAGGAAAAAGAGTGTTTGCTCAGGATGACAAAAACAGGAAGGTTACTGGATCAGTCTATCTCCATAGCATCCAGTGATATTTAAGAGGACACTGAGAAGCCATTTTCACTATTCCAGAGATGCTCTTTTTGGTCTGTGATTGCAGATAGCAACTTCAGAGCTGTCAAATACAGCTGCCCCATTTCCCAGTGCCTACATCAGCTCACCTTTATGCTACAAAAGCTGTATGCATGACAGTGAAATGCTACAACAACAGCATTCTGCTCCTTCATCCTGAATCCAGGCCCAGGCTTCAGAATGGGGATGCCTATCCCTCCCTATACATCTGCATTCCTATGGTTCTCAAGGCAGAAGTCACCATTTGCTGCAGAAAATACAGTTGAAAGGCCTAGGACATTACATGTATTATGTTCTGTAAATTCAGAATATTTACTGCAAGGTGCCAACAGAAGGAATTTCATTGCTTATTTCCCTGAATCAACACCCACATCTTAAGGATCTCACTCTGAACCCTCCTGGAAATCCATTGGAGACACATCCTCTCCTGTCAACAGTAGCCCTGGAAACAGCAGCTGGTAAAAGGCTCCAAAGTAAACAGCAAATTAATAGCAGTTTTTAGCATAAGGGAAACACCAAATATCCTTATGCTTGAATGAGAGGAGGCAGGTTTGAAAACACGTATCTGGCTGTACAAAGAGAAAAGGAATTATGGTGCAAGAATGGGCACGCAGAAAGGCACTCAGGAAGATTTCTGCCCAGTCTTTTCCTGGCAGTCTACAAGGGCATTTTTTCGTCTGACCTGCCACCCATTTACTCTGCTGCTCTACGGATCACAAGTAATCAGCTCCAAGTATTCAGGTGCAATAGAACACATCTGTTAACCACTAGTTTTGAAAGGAGCACGGGCAGCACAATGCCACAGACACCACAGGCTCATTGCAGTTGGAAGGGACCCTCAGAGGCACCATCTGGTCCAACCCTCCTGCACCGAACAGGGACACCTACAGCTCCATCAGTGCTCAGAGCCCCATCCAGCCTGACATTGAATGTCTCCAGTGATTGGGCATCCACCAACTTTCTGGGCAACCTGTTCCTTTGCTTCACTCTCCTTATTGTCAAAGACACCATCAGACGCAGGGGCTGGACCAGGATCTGCACAGTTTCAAGGACATCTCCCCTCCCTCTCTGCACGGTACAAAGAAAGCTGTCTGAGCAGATGACTGCACCGTTGTGGAGCACTTTTTCCACTGCTACTGGCATCACTGCAGGTTGCGAGCACTTGGTCCAGAGTTTTTACCAAAGTCATAGGAATTTTGAAATACAATGACTCTGCAGCCTCGGCCAAGGATTTCAGCTGCATTCCCCAAGCATTGTGCTTACTGTGCTAAAAAGCACCTGCAAAGCATATATTTGTGATATTTACTTTATGAAATTAAAAGCGCAGAGAGAGAGAGAAAAAAATCAGTTTCTTTCTACTACTCCTCAGTTTGCATAAGCAGCCAATTGTAAATGTCAGACACCAGTGGTGCATCAGAAATGGATCAGGCTGAAAAAACCCTGCCCTGATGCCCAAAGCCCAGGCTGCTATCAGCTCCAAGCTTGTTCCGGTTTCAGAGACATTATCCTACATTAGGTCCATTCACAGCAATGCCCAATCCTGCCATTGGAACTCCAGTAACTAAAGAGGCTCCAGCAGCCTGAGTGCAGAGTTCTCACCCTGTGCTAAATTTTGGGCAGTGTCCCTTTGCTTCAGTTAGCTCTGTCCAGGTCCAAATGAGCGAACAGGGAATTCTGAGAGATCCGAGCTCATTAGAGGAGCAGGTGGGGATGTCTGCAGCTGAATAAGCAGGTTGCTTTGGGAATAGCATGAAACAGATGTCCTATCTTCGCACTCTCTGAACATTTTCTTCAAATAAATTGCAAGTGCGGGGTTTAAGGCTGACTCTGTCATTTATCTTTTTAGCAGCCCTCCTGGTTTTTTTCAGTCTGCTTTCTTTAAGAGTAGCAAGTCCCTCCTGTGATAGGATGACTTCAGAAGCTAGAGAGCAAAAAAGGTTTTTTCTGTTAAGCAAGGGAAAGGAAGCGTTCTCTGCTGGGTGAGTTTACAGAAATCTCAGGTGGAGTAATGGGAGGTGCTCTGCACACAGTATGGGACAGGCACATGCACAAACAACGTGGCAGCTCATTGAAGAAAGTCACCTCCTAGGATTTACTCAGGGGATTTCCCTTTGGGACACTTCCCCAGCAACACCAGGTGTTCAGGTCGGGGAGAGGCAGTTGTTTTATATAGACTGTGCCTGTGGCTTGTTACGTTGGTACAGCAGTGCACTTCATATCAAGGCACAGTGATTGTATACCCAAGCCCTGGGAAATGCACAGGCAGATCCAGAACAATTAACAGATAGATGGCAAAAACATGCTCACTGATGCAGAGAATAACATGAAGAGATGCACGCAAGGAAGCAGGAGAAACTTGATTCTTCCTCATTCATAAAGATTGTATTTTGAAAGACCAAAGCACCCAGACTCCTATACAGACTCCTATACACAACAGGCAGTTTGGGTGTCTCCTTTTTGGAGACTCAGCCTTTAGGAGAGGACAGCAAATCAGCATCTGCTCTCCACCTAAAAGTGGCTCAAGGATAGGTTCCTTTCAGGCAACAAGTCTCTTTTTGCAAGGTCCAGGGTTTATATGTCTAAAAACACATCGCCCAGCAATGTACAAGGGGCTGAAATAGAAAATAAACTTCCAAGATACACGAAGAGAAAAAAAGTCCACTGTCTTTGCTTATGATTGAGAACATATCCCCCAGTGATGTAGGAATGCCATTTACTGTCTACTTTACTGCCTGTGCTGCTGGAACAAGCCTTCCTATGCGCAATGCTCTTAACAACACACATAACTCAGACTTGTGCAAAGGAAGCTTCCAAAAAACCTGCATGGGGAATTAGTTCAGGCTTCAAGACAACGAGGCATTAATTCAACACTTCCATCATCACCAACAGAAGTTAATGCAAAATAAATTCCATGGGAGTTTGCAAAAATGTCAGATGACAATAATACCTTGGTGAGGCAGAGCACATTTTATGCACCCAGCTCATTAGCTGTTAAGCCTGTCTGCCTGCATGACTGTTCCCTCTCATTTAAATTAATCACATTCTACATTATGGAGAAACAAGCTGAGCCCTTTAGTACATAAAATGTTTAAAATAGTGTTATTTTAGAATTTATTTTGGACATTTGCAATTGCACATCTATTCGTACGCTTGCACTCAGTCCTTCTCTTACTGCACAGTTTGCATCCTACCAAAGGTTGGTTCAAACCGTTCAATGTCTGGAGCCACATGCCTACCAAAAAAGAAAAAAGCATAGTATTAGTCTGAACGGCAATTAATTTTAAACTCTTGAGTTACAGAGCAGCTGTTTGGCTGGTTAGATTTGTCAGACTAATTCACAGAAAGCTCATATCTCACCTCTTCAAATGTAAGAAAGAAATATGTGTTTTTTCCATATATGAAGAAGTTCCATATAGACATGCAGAAGTACTTATTTATGGTGGGGGTGATGGAGCACTGGAACAGGCTGCCCAGAGAGGTGGTAGAGTCTCCTTCTATGGAGATATACAAGACCCATCTGGATGCCTACCTGTGTGCCCTATTGTAGGGTACTTGCTTTAGCAGGGGGGTTGGACTCAGAGATCTCTTGAGGTCCTTCCCAACTCCTGCCATTCTGTGATTCTGTGATTCAGAGGTCAGTTAGATTTGATACACAACCTAGTTCCAATGCTAGGAACCCAGAAAGTCTGTGTTCAGTCTAGGCCACAAATATCACAACTACCTCAAACAACGATGGGTGCTGAAGCTCCTCCATAAGTAATATCTTGGCTGGTCTGAAGTAATAACTATTTAAAGAACAAAAAAGGTCCTTTGCAAATCAGTGAACCAATCCTCCCATCTACCAGTCCTGTCTACCAAACCTCTTTCATGAACTGAGTGTTAATTTTAAAAAGAAATCCAAGTTTTTCCTTCTATAGGAGGACGGTCCTGCTAGCTGGAAGCCCTCTCCAAGTTGCTACACAAACTGCAGTCAGCCCCAGCTTACACCCACCTGCTCCAGAACCAAGCAACTCTTCTTCTTAGATATAAGGAAAAAATCTTTTACAGTGAGGGTGGTGAGGCACTGGGACAGGTTGTCCAGGGTTTTGGGTGCCCTGTCCCTGAAGACCTTCAAGGCCAGGCTGGATCAGGCCCTGGGCAACCTGATCTAGCTGTGGTGTCCCTGTGCACTGCAGGAAGTTGGGCTAGATGGCCCTCAGAGGTTCCTTCCAACTCTAAGGATTCAATGGTTCTGTGATTCTCTCTGGTACCTAGCCCCAGTCAATCAACAGACAACAGCATACAACATCCAGCCAGCCCTAACATGACTTTTGAACTGCAGTACTACTTCGAGTACCAGCCAGACGCAAAGCACTTCTGCAAACACAGACCCTCTGGCTGCTGAAATTACTAAAAGCAGGAGGTAAACACATAATGAATTTCACAGCTCTAACAGTCTTCTGAAATTTGGAAAACACAGCAGACAATGCCATTTTACCCACTTAGCTCAGGCACCTGCGGACAGCAATGATTAAGGTTGGTACAAGGGCAGCAGGTCCCAGTGCTAAATGGGCAGAATGGCATCCCCAGCAGTTTTTTTTTTTTTCCTCATTCATTATCAGTGAATTTTTAGAGTCATCACATAACCCTGCCCACCCTTCCCCGCAGGGATATCGGCATCGAGCCGTTTGTCAGCAGAATATTGTCACATTTTACAATATCACCCTTCAACGCAGCAGAAGCACGGGATGGTGCTGGAGGTTATTGATTCTGAACCACTGACACAGCAGAGCATCCCCAGCAGGAGGGATGCCCAAGGTCAAAAGCCTTCTTAAAATATACACATTTGGCTACTGGGAGGTTCATTAGGTTCCATACACCATCAGGTATTGATGGGTGGCACTATTTATAATCGTCCTGTACAGTGCTGACAGTTCTTTTTATTTAATGAAATTTGGGTTTTGTTGTCAGTGTCAGGTATTCTGAGTTAGCAAAACGCCGTGACCTCTCCCACACTAAAAATGAAACTGTATACAAAGATGGTCCTAAAAGCCCGGCAGTAGCAACAGCTCTCGGAAATAGCACGTATCTATTTAGGTAATATAAACAAGATGTCAAATCTTTAAAAGCATCAGCTGCTAAACAAAGTGCCAAACCATCCATAAGTGTCCGTGTACCACAGAGAAGGAGAGAGCTCCATCCGTCATTCGGACTCTGTAAAATAAATAACAAGCTATGCAGGAGTAAAACGTGCATTATTGCAGCAGAGACATCAAGTCGCCTTGAATCAGAGGGTGAGGCACTGGAACAGGCTGCCCAAGGAGGCTGTGGATGCCCCATCCCTGGAGGCATTCAAGGCCAGGCTGGAGGTGGCTCTGGGCAGCCTGGGCTGGTGCTGGTGACCCTGCACAAAGCAGGGGGTTGGAACTGGATGTGGTCCTTTTCAACCCAGGCCATTCTGTGATTCTATGAATCGAGACATCCAAGAATTAAAGCTCTGCCTCTTCCTGCGTTTCCTGAAGGAGAAGAGTTTCCCGAGGCACAGCTTTGTGCAGAGGGCTCCGGTGTTCACCTGACCTTTAAGTTCTCCCATACCATATGCAGGGGAAAAAAGAGCAAATCCCAACCACTAAAAAAGTAAGGAAAAAAAATCAGGAAATGTAAGCTTATAACTTCAGGCCACACTATATTTAGTAGTTCCCTAGTGTACTGCAATGTTCTTAATTGCTGTTGTCAGAACATATGCAGGAGAAGTCACAGAATCACAGAATCACTAAGGTTGGAAAAGACCTACAAGATCATCCAGTGCAACCATCCACCTATCACCAATAGCTCTCACTAATCCATGTCCCTCAACACAAAATCCAAACGTTCCTTGAACACCTCCGGGGTCGGTGACTCCACCACCTCCCTGGGCAGCCCATTCCAGTGCCTGACCACTGTTTCAGAACAGTATTTCCTAACTTTTCTGAAAATAGCTGCTGTTTTAGGAAATGAGAGCCCTCTGCATACAGTTTGGGGCACAGGTGCCATCAGGCCGATGAAAGGAGCAGAGGCTGTGGGGTCAAACAGCATGATGTATGTACCCATATTTATGCCTATCCTATTGCATCACAGCACTTTGAATTGCAAGCAAGCAGTGTTCACTGGCATAACATGTAATGTACGGGGGAAGGACAGACACAGAGTTATCACGAGGCAAGATTAAAACTCTTCACTTGATCTGTATTGATTTTCTTTCCTCAGCAGCATCGGCCTGAGCATACATCTTCCTATTTCCACCCCACTGCTGGGCAGGAGGGGATGCACACGTACATTACATGGCAGAGAAACAGCTGCTGGCATCCCTGAGTGGGCACAAATTATTCACCTCTCACCAGGGGACCAGGCTGAAGCCAGGACCCAGCTTTCAGCATGCCAAAGCCAAATGCTGCCAGACTATACCCTTGCCTGCTCTACTTGCAGCTGGGCCCATCTCGCATGGCCCTGCACACTGCCATGGGCAGCTGGTTGGACTTGGTGATCTTCGAGGTCTTTTCCAACCTGAGCAATTCTATGATTCTAAGGCATGATGCAGCCACACTGTGGGCTTGCACCCAGATAAAACAGAGTTGGGAGCATCTCCCGCACCACCAAGCCATTCCCAGCCCTCCTGACTGACTCTCCAAAGCAATGGATGACATGAAAGCAGAAAGAACACCTCCTTCTCAACCTCGTTAGCATTTGCCAAGCATCATTTCAGCCTCAGCACTGCGGATGTTTAACAGGTCCACACTAAAAGTCTTTGAACATTGCAATCAATGCAAGCAAGCCTCTGCACAGAATTTACCGTTATCCATGTTACGCTCCGTTAAATGTTTTACAACATTTAGATGTATAAAAATGTTGAATAGGTTGTTGCATCATGAGCTCCAAATAGCCATGCCAAACTGACTGCAAGCAAAGTCGCTCAGTTTTTGCCCTAGAACATCAGTTTGTCCACTGCCAATCTTCCCACTTGTGGGTTATGAGAAAGGATGCTGTAAAACTCTTGAAACTGTAAATATATACGTTTTAAAGTGTATCAGCTCCCCTGGAGCAGGGAGACAGAAGTGCTGAGATACAGCAGCGCTCCTTTGATGCCCATACAACCCTCAAGCTGACTGAGTTACACAGATTTGCAGTGGTATGAATGTGCACACTTGACAAATCCATAATCAATGCTGCTTCTCGGCCTCTCTTTCATGATCCATGGACTTAAATGTGAAACAGCAACTCTTGATCTATTCCTGCTACACTGGGATGGCAGGGAGCATCCAGCAAGCCCTTAGCCCACAGTCAGTGTACTGCACAGGCTAAACCACGAGGACTGATAGCAAACCATCACTCTCCTACTGCTGCTAACAGCATTATTTATCTTTGGGACAAGTGCAATATTTCAGTACAAATGGTTTTATGTACTTGCATTCCCCCATTTCTATGGCCTTGGGTCACAAGCCTATATTTTCACTTGCAGAGACAACAGCTAGTAATGAAGAAAAATATTGTACATTCATTACAAAGGGGAAAAAAGTATGTTCAGCATTCTCATGATTCCTTCATGCTCTGGTTAAAGGTTGGGTGCGCCTCTTCATTCTTGTCTCCTTTAATTTATTAAATCCTCTGCCTCTATAAAATTAATAGCAAGTTTTTGGAGTAGATAACACATATTTCTGAAAACAACTGTCACAGTGCACAAAGAATCAGTACGATTTAAAATTAAAAAACATACGATTTTAAAGATATCAAGTGCAGATCAGCTGCACCACCCACCCCCTGAGATGCACCACGGCCACCAGCTCTAGGCAGGGACCTCCTCGCTGCACCCCCATCCGGATGAAGGAAATTTGCCCAAGTGTTTTGGGAACTGCAACTCACTTTTGCTTGTTGCGAGAGCCAAGATGACATTCCAGCAAACTGGAGTCGTGACAACACTGGGGCATACCACTCCTTTTGGGGACAGCATGGCAGCCTTCAGAAGCATTCCTGTTTAAGAGGAGGCATCAGAGCATTACACCAGGTCTGTAGCCAAGAAATAGCAGCACTCTCCTTTGTGAGGCAGGTAGTAAGTGCCAAAACATAGAATACTGCCACTTTTACCCTGGCAATCCATTTCACAGAGTTAACGATTACCTAGTACAAACTCTCCAGGCCATCATTCACTTCTCAAGTCAACAAATGAGTACTGCTAAGTTTTAAGGGAAATCCTTCAGTTGCTACAAACACCACGGCTGGCAAAGGACATACGTTCAGGTTTGGAGGACTGCACTGCACAAAGTGATCAAAACTGTCTGTGCAATCACATCACCTGGCTTTTCAGTGTCCCCTCAAGCAGCATCAGCAAAGGCATTCAGCACATCCTCCTCACTGGTATCTTATTTCTCTCCATCCCTCAGTTTTACTTTGAGCAGTGAAACCTCACTGGCTGCACTGGCTGGGAAGCAGTCACTTTCACTTTTCACAGCTAAAGCATCATGCAACACAACGCGTTGCATGACGTCCTTTGTAAGGACAAACGTGTTGCGTTGCATGATGCTTTAGCTGTGAAGTCAAAGCAACATCAGCAGGATAAATAGTTGACAGGCTGAAAATCATCCAGCAAATAAACAGACTTATCCTACAGGACGGAGGGAATGGAGAGCAACTCTTGGATTCCAATTGGTTTGGCATGAAGCCTTTCTCCAGCACAGCCACCCTCTCAGCACTGAGGCAGGAAAGGAGAAAGAGAGCAATAAGCCTTCCTTTGCAAAGTTTTGTTTGTCTGAGCATCAACAAAACACAGATGGTCTTATCTTTGAGTGAAGACCATTTAGCACCTGGAAAACGCTAAGCTAGGAAGAGAGACCAGAAGGCAAACGGGAGAAATACGTTTGTACTGACACTTTGCTTTGCAAACTGAGCTGCACCCCTTTAATCAGCAGCAAATGTTCCTGGACACAGCAGTACTGTGTGCCAAGCAAGTGTATCTGTCAAACAGATGAAGGCATTTCTTTGTGTAAAGAAAGAAATATTTTGCACTGACTTAAAAAAAAAAAAAAAAAAAAGTGCCTGTTAGAATTTTTAAAATAGAGGAAAAAGTTGTTAATAGTGTTAATGAAGCTGCTTGGGACCTGCTCTCTGCCAAAATCATTTTGAAGGAATAGGGATGAAGGCAGGAGTGGATCAGAGTCCTTCCCAGGAAGGCAGTTCAAAAAGCAGTACTTCTGGAGCAGCATTCCCAAGGGAAGGGCACTGGGGACACCCACTGCCATCTGCACCTGCCATCTGCAAATGGTACCATCGAAAATGAATTCATGTCGTGTACCAAAACACAAACCAAGAACAAATGGACTGCAGCTCTGGAGTGAAACCCATCCAGACTCATCCGCTGCCTTCACCAAGCAGGTCCACAGGACTGTCTGTCAGTGCAGTCACACTTCCCATCTGATAGATTCCCCACCTAATGCAGCAAAGCATCCAATGAGCTACAGAGCTACAGGAAATGACTTTACGTTCTCATCAGCAGAGAAGAACCTGGTCCAGGCTGTGCCCTATTCATGTGAAGACATCGGTTACATCCCCACTCCCTCATCGACTTGTTCTGAGCTGGATAAATTAGTTACACAGGAGAGAACAGGAATGGGAGACTGCAGATCGATCCCACAGACTGCCTGAAGGCCTTTGAGAATCTGAGCTTCAAAATGAGGGAAACTTCCTTTTGAACTCCTTTAAGCTGGTTTTTAATTACGAAGTACAGATCACTGCATTTCACCCAGAACTTTTTTTTTTTTCTTTTGGTACAACACAGTTGCATTTTTTTGTAATGCAAACCAGCACAATAGCTGCATCCTTTTGATAAATACTTAATTGTCCTACCATGCACCACTCTATATGGTTATTTACAAGAGTGCCTACAAAGTGCAACTATTTCTGACCTAGAGGATTAGATTTCTACTGTTTATTGACCAAACTTTGCTATGAGGTAAAGAGGGAGAAAATCCACTTAAAGCAGAAATATATCAAATGGCATTAGTTCAGGAGCTTACCAAGTTTAGCTTTTATTGGGACAGCTCTGGCACTTCCTTTCAATGCATATTACCATTTTTACCTTAGTTAAAGGTTTTATAAACTCTGATTCCATTTCTGGTCCTTCGGTCTTTCCCAGCAGTCAGTAAAACAGGAATGCCCACCAATGCCCACCAATGCATGTGGTCATTGGCCACCTTCAGCATCTGCTCGTCTTTATCACCAACCGTGCCACCCATCGCTTTCAACAACAAGGTATGCTAAATTGAAGTTTAAACCTAATTACTACACATGACAATTTCCATGTAATTTACCTGTTCCTCAAGCAATTGCAACAGACACACCAAACAGAATAGGAAATGCATCATTTTGAGATAATTTTCCAGCCATTTCTCCCCGTGAAATCCCAGTTTGTGAGACTGCGTTTGTAAAATGACAATAGAAATGTGATAGGAATCATGTACTTTCTTTGAAGTGAATCTCCACCCAGCTAAACCAGAAGTACCTCTAAATGTTGTGCAGACACTCAGGTGATTAAAATAGAAGATGTGTTCTGCTGTGCAGTTCTATCTCAGCCAAGACTCCAGAACTGCAGTGGTACTTTTCCTGCCCTGTGGTCATCTTCATTCCTCTGCAAAGAATGAAAGCTTATAGGGTGCATGTGAGCAGAGAACAAACAACCCAGCGTTATTTTGGATCAGTTGCACAGCTCTCTTCTAATATCATGCTTTAATTATATAATTTTAGCTCCTCTTGTTCAGGCCACCAGAATTAAGGGCGTAATTACATGAGAAGAAGAAATTAGAAATAGTTCACTCAGAAACCTGTTAGGGAGCGTATTTAATTACTCCTAGATGAAAAACAATCTGTCTGCTTAACACTTCCTCCAGGTCCAAACGGATAGCACGAGATAATTAAAGAAAATACATTTCCAACTCTTGCACTCACCCCGACTTACAGACTTGGCTGTTTACATCGTTCCTATGATGACAGAAAGCTTAAATGCGGTAAACATGATTTAGAACATGCTTTTGTACAATCTGCATTCAAAACGTTTCTTTCTAATCTTTGGTACCCATGGGGCTGCAGACCCTCAGCACCCTGCAGCACAGCAGCAGCAGCAGAGATGCAGCAGCAGAGTCTGAGCAGCACACCTCCTGCTTCACTGCTGAGCCACGACTTCCCTGCTTACATCCTTTCTGTTATTTCTGGAAAGCCTTCTAGGCTGGGTAATAGCAGCACACAGGCAAGCAGAGGCTATTTTAAGATATTTTCATTCTCTCTCTCAGACAGAATTGCTTTCTCGTATAAAATGAGAATCATCTGGAAACTCCCCTTGCAGGGAAGAGCTGTGGGATGCTGGAGAGGACCCAGCCTTGCTCTCCTGCCAAATTCTGGCATGTAAAGAAAGCACAAAACTCACAATACCTGCTATGGCAACAGGCTACAGGACATAGTTACCAGTGGTACAAGTGTCCTGACTTCATTATCTGGCCCCGAAACCACAAAACTTTCACCCCGTATTGCTGACCCTGGGACACCAGTCTTTGGAGTTTCTCCACACCATCCCCAGGCCAGAGTGCAGGAACAAACTCCTCCATCCCTTCACCAGAAGCACTGGACCAAAACAGACGACGAGCTTTTCAACTGACAGCTGAGCACTGCTAAAGGGAGCTGAGAGTCAATTATCTCATCAAGATCAAAGATAAAAACGTATCTGCACTTGTCTCGGCATCACTCAGTAGCAGACCAGATCACTGGGAACGTTATCAAAAGTCATCTGCTCTCTATTGTTCCCTTCTCCTGTTAACGTGGGGATATTAGCAGGGAGAAGCTCGAGCACACCGTCACGTGGGCCTTTTATCTGAGGAGAGGAAGAACTTCAAAGGGCCGGGGAATGCTTGTCAGATAATATGAAGTAGTCATTTTTGGTTCTTCTTGAGGGAAAAACACAGCATCTTCCTTAACCTGAAAATTTCTCCAAAACAACCTTAGAGCAGAATGCTTATTGCACGCTGCTTTCACAACAACCTCAATTTTGCTGGACACAGGAAAGTTATGACTTTACATAAGCACATCTCGAGGTCTATGAAGGTCGCATACTCTGTCAAGGTACCAGCACAGCCTTAGTTTCTGCAGTCCAGCATTTGCTATACATGGATATTACCTCTGCACGTCTATAAGGCCAAGCCCAAGAGTCCCACCTCTCCCTGCTGGCACTCACCAACAGCAGCAGCTTCCCCTGCAGACTATTGCATGCCTCTCCTATCCTGTGCACTTGTTATGAATCACTTCAGCATGCCTTCCACAGCCTAATTAAATCGTGGCAGCACCTCTGCTGTACACAAGTGACCTGTTGAGGTCCTACGGTGCCTGACACCTTTCCTCTGCCACCACAGTCAGGCCTTGATGTGCAACCATCAGGCAGGCCTGCTCTGCAGACAGCTTAATTACAGCCACATGCGACTGGGGTCAGTGCAGAACTCAGAGACTGAACTCCAGGTAACATATGGCATAATTTACGATGACAGAAATATAACAGAGTCTTCCTGTCTTTCTCCCTGTCTGCCCAGTTATGTGCATGACTGCAAATCATGTGGAATGCGTCAAGTGGAAAAGTGGAAACAGCCATCTCCAATCAAGATTATCCATCAGTCATCATCAGTGGGCTGATGGTCGGACTAGATATCTTAGTGGACTAATTTTCCAAATCTTGCCTTCCAACTCTTCAATGTTCTAGAATTCATAGGTTCTATGACCCTAAAAACTGGGAGAAAGGGGGATAGAATGGAAAAAGATGGGACAGCATGAGAAAAGTTGGGAGGTGTTGGAAGAACGTGGGAAAATTTGGTGAAAGTTGGGAAAGCAAGGGAAAAAAAGGGAAAGGTAGGGAAAGCAAAGAAAAATTCGGGAAAGGATGAGAAAATTTGGGAAAAACTGGGAAAGAAAAAGGTGGGAAAGCAAGGCAAAAAGAAGCAAAACTAGGAGAAAAGTTGGGAAAGCATAAAAAAATGAGAGGAAATTGGGAAAGGAAGGGAAAAGTTGGGATAGCACTGGAAAAAATGGGATAGTGTAGGAAAGGAAATTATAGGAAAACTTAGGAAGCATGGAAAAACATGGGAAAAGGTGGGAAAATAAGGAAAACATGGAGAAACTTGGGAAAACATTGGAAAAGGTGGAAGTAGAGAAAAGGTGGGAAGAAGTGGCAACTTAATGATTTTATTCTATGATCAAACCCTCAGGCTTGGGACAGGCTGGCCAGGCTCCCCATGGGTCAGCAAGGGGTTTACTGGTCCTTCTCCACGTTCTCTGGTGGAAACTGAGTGGATGTTTTCCTGCATGTAAACTAAGAGTAATTTGCAGCTTTGTTCCTCTAGTGAAGCTGTCTTCATGTCTTCACATGCTGATCCTGACAGGTAAAATGCTAACGATTTATATAGTTCTCTTCCTATACTGTACATAAGTTCAGTACAACTTTTTACATCATGCATTATGAATATATATATATATACATTAATATATATAAATGTATTCAGATGTACAGCCACTGAACTTTTGCTCTTCTTCCAGCCCTACAGATCTGCTGGCTGTTCCCTGACACACAGGGGTGATTCCATGTGCACCAACAGATGCTACTGCAGGGAGCTGATGGACAGCGCTGTTGAGAGGCAGCTAAATGAGGACAGATGGGATTCTGGTTCAGCAAGAGAGAAAGTGAACCACAAACACTGAGATTTAGAGGTTCTTATGTTATTTGTGACTTCTTGTTCCCTTGGAGAGCAGTCTTCTTCCCTTGGTATGGAAGATCTGTCTTTGTAGATGGCACCACCCAGAGCAGAAGGGCTCCAAGAAGCAGTGTTTGCATTATGCACATTCAAAACAACACAGAAGAAAGCAAACCCAGAGCAATTACTGCATTGTTACACACCGGTAAGAGTCAACCTTCAACCCTAGCCAATTGCTATTCCACCTCTTCATGCCCTTCCTACAAACGTGGCCACACACACACCTGGAAGTTCATCATCACCATTCCCACTTCCTATGGAGCCATGCAATCACTCAGCCTGAGCATCTGTGGCTCCAGCACTGGTTATAATCACATCTGAGCTCAGTTCTGTTAGTCACTACTGCCACTTCAGATTTTAATTGTCCATGACCACACATGCTAACCCTCAGCTAAGCAACTATGAGAGCACATCCCTTGCATGCTGCAGGTAAAAAGCACAGGACAATAAAACCTCCAGATAATGTTTAGTTGGCTACCAGCAGTCCTAGCAACATATTGCAGCCCTGAAATATCCAATCCAAGAATCTTTAGTGAGAAGCCAAAGCGATGCTCTGAAATGGCCATAACAGGCTTAAAAATTAAAACAAAACACAACAGAAAAAGTCACAACAGAAAGAAAAGAACACATTGCTTCAACATCAGCGCAAGGTGAGAACACACAAAAATAAAATTTGGCTTTGAGTGCAGTTCCATAGTCTGCTGACATTGAAGGAAAAACCTTATTCAAGACAGCATTCATGTTGTGCTTAAACACAGGCATGTGTTGGGGTTCCAGCCTGAAACAAGGGGTTAATTCTCCATTTATTTCACAGGATTAGAGCTACACATTTTTCCTCAGGAAATGCAGTGTTACTGTGAAGCCCATCCACACGTGCTACTTTGCTACTTCATAATTCATACTAAATAAAAAGTGAATTCTCTCCTTTGTCTAAATAGTTTGCTTTGGCTCAGCCAGGAGCAGCAATTAGCAAGACAGCCTCCCGGAACACATTTGATCTGCTGCAGAGCTTCCTGCTGCGTACCAGAAGAACAAAACTGATTTCACACAATCCATGGGGTTTACGTTGGCTGGATGTGCTATAATTAAAGCGATATTTTTTTTTTTCTTTTTTCCCCTCATTTTCCTGAGGGCTTTGTTTATATGCTTGATTTTTGTGGGGAGGCATCCATGTACCTAATTTAGCAGGTTTATTCCGCTCTTTACTGGTTCCCTTTGTAGTGTTCACTGTTTGTAGTTTGGTGCAGAAATTGAGAACTGCTACAGGTTTGTTTTATTAGCAAGAGTTCCCATGGAAACACTTCCATGTTTCTCAGTGTGCTTTTCCTGGGATTTTCAAGGTTGTGTAGGGTGAGTTCTGGTTCTTTTTAAGTAGGGACGTGCAGCAGCCTGTGAACACATCCCCTTCAGTAGTGGGAGAAAAGCAACATTTTTAGATTGTTTCCTCTCTTATGAAGTCTAATGCCTGTGCAAACAGAGCAGCTCAACAGCTCCATGCCACAGACAGATGTTCCCATCGCCCTACCAAGAAACCTGATCCTATTCTGAAAAGCCACCTCAAAACCAAAAGCAAGAGCTTTCCTTTCACTCTCTCACCTTTACTTTGAAACCATGAGTGATGCTATGGTTTAATAGTGCTCAGTGCACTCACCCCTCTCAAGATGCCCTCATGTCACTATGGATTTTCAAAGCTTCTTGAAGAAAAGATGCCATCATCCCTCTGCAGCTGAGGTGCTCAGGCGCAGACAACACTACTGTTCATGGGCAAACCCTACCCTTAGCAGTTTGAAAGAGCAATGCTTAAAAAAATAAAATAAAATAAACTCATAAGTGAAAGCTTTAAAATGCTTTCTTTTCCACACAGCCTCTCTTGGGCCATGCACACAGGTGAGTTACGTAGCAAGTGGGTTATGCTGCTAGTGGCACTAATGCAGCAGCAGCAGGTTGGCCTGCATCAGATCCTAGCAGGGCAGGCCTTCATCCCTCTTCTCTACACCCTCCTTTGCAGAGTCAGGACACGGCTTCCAAAGTCTTTTTTTTCCTTCATTTTTTTCATATGAAAATCTATAAGTAAGTTATTTTAAAAATTTACTTCCACCTGTTCATAGCAGTGAGGAAAAAGAAATAAACAACAGCACACCAAGCAAACTTCAGCATCCAGACCTCAGAGCCAAGACCACTGCCTTGAAGGGAGAATCACGACAAATTTTTATTCAAGTGGAGAGTAATTACCATGTTCTGACATATTAAATAATTCATTATTATTTTGGTACTTCATGAGCCAGGTATTCAGGAGGTAGCTCAGATGGAAGCAAGCAACGAAGGCATTTCCCATTGACTGGTACTACAGGAGTTACCAACACGTGGACAAGGCTGGAGCCACCCAGAGCCCCAGGAGACCCCAGTAAACCCTCCCCCCATCACTTCTTTTTTTCAAAGGAAAAACAAAACCACACAGCCAGAGAAAAGAATATATAATTCTAGTGGGAAGTGTGCACAGAGAGGAAGGGAACAGCAAAGGTCATGTTGAATAGGGCTTATAATTCTTTGGTCAACACATTTATATGAGAAGTGGGAAGTGCAGCCACAGCCCCAGCCTGGGGAAAAAACATCCGAAGTGATGCTGTGAATACGATCATGGTAGTGGTGAAAGCTGAAAGTGGTGGTAGCTGAAAGGACAAGGCTCCCATCACCTTCTGGAAATAAAAGCAAAAATATTAGTTGCTCTTTCCTTTTTTTACTGTATGAATCAGATAGCATTTGCCAGAACTAACAACCCATATCTCACAGTTCACTTCTGGACCACACCGTAGGTGCAAGGAAGTGCTGCAATTGTGATGCAGCCCAGCAAGCACCTCTTGGCTGGCTGATTTAACAACACAGAGTCTTTACATATTTAATCCAGGCAGGGCTGTTATCGAGTCAGCTGTTCTTATCTTTATGTTTCTGGGAACGTCCATGGCTGGGGTCCCCAGGCACATGGTTCACCCAAGCATGAAAAAGAGGAATCTGGAGATACAAAGACATCTTGGCATTATATACCTGGCGGCTGCTATCATTACCGTGTTCTGCAAGATTTCAAACTGAAGGACAGCCTCGCTGAGATATTCCCTCCCTCCACCCCCCTGCCATTATCTCTGGTTGAGCCACTTTCTTCTACATCAAAATGGTGAGATTACAGGACACGTGGAAAGTCCATGGTGCTCCTGGGAGGCTGGGGCAGCACAGAGCTGGGTGCCATCCCCGAGGTGCAGGGACTGTTTGGGCTGGCTTCCAGCCTACACTTGAAATATTAAAAGGGCATTGACTTGGCACCATGTTCATAAACGTGTCCATCAACTGCAACCTTTGGGGAACTGGCTCTACTGAAACCATTCACTTGCAGAAAAACAAACTGCCATTCTTTACTTTCTGACTATTATGCAAAATAGCTTTTTTCCACCACAGAAAATAAAATCCATTTGCTGTATATCTGCTATGCAAGTGCTAGTTAAAATCCACACGCATAGGGAATTTTATAGCTCATTCATGCTTAGCTCTGGAGCTGAGCATGGCCCTATAACAACACGCCCATGTTTTGTACTGAAGCAGTTAAGCTAAAATGCAACAGAATGAGGAACCCATCAGGCTTGGTGTGACTACATCTTACTGAGAAGCACCTGCATGAGCAGAGAGCAAGACGAAGCAGACGAAGGTTTCTAACTGCTACAGCAATGGTCACTCAGCAGTGCAGGCTACTGGACCCCACAACAGCACTGACCCTCTTCTCTGCACACAGCCCACATCTTCCCCCCAGTAAGCTGTATTTTTAGGAGCTCTCACAGAATTCAATAGCTTCAAGACACTGACTGCCATCCTCTGCTTTCTGGCACGAGCAGCAGCAGGCAGCCCTCCCCTGGCACATACAGGGCACAGGGGAGGCAGCTCCTAGGGCAGAAGTGCAGCAGGTACAGAGGGCCTCTCTCCCAGCACTACCAGCACTCTTCGTGTCTCTTACCTGGGAAAAAGGCTCCTGGAGTTCCACATGGCCCATCCCTGCTCTGAAGCAGCCCTGCACAAGAATGGGACCAGAACAACCACAAGCAGATACCCCAGGGCTGCCCTTGTAGCACAGCTAGGACTTCAAGGACTTCAAGCATAGCTACAGCATTTAGCTCATAAGGTACAAGCAAGTCCATGGAGCTAGGATTACTGGAGACAGCTGGAGAGAAGGTGAACAAAAACCCACCACATGCAGCTAACATCTCAGTCAAGCAGTAACATTTCGGAAAGCTCCTTCAAATCACTCCAAGAGCGATGTATCTCCCGGCTTTGGTCATTAAAGGAGAGCAAACAATGGTGAGATTCTATAATTTATTACCGTTGCTAAGATGAACACAGATACTTGATACCCAGTCGTATGTGGAACTGTAAAAAAATAGTTTAATACAGTATCAAAATTTACACAAGTATAGTGTCAAAAGACCAGTGTCCCTCAGCTCTGCCCCTGCACATACATACTGCAGGCACAAGCACATGGTTTACATTTTCATACATATATATAGATACATAGGAATACAACAATTTAAGTTTTACTATGCAAACGATATGAACGGGAGAAAACAACACATAAAGACAGCAGACAGCTGCTGGACCTGGGTTATATATGTGAGAAATTATGCAAGAGGGCAACGTTTTGATACGCAAGGCCAACGGCACGTCCAACTGAAGCAGACGGAGCAAACAGGAATTCTGTTGGGAAATCAGTGCTGGGTCGGAGGCCTTATATTGAATGGTACCAAGCAAAAATAACAACAGAAACCAGTCTAATTGCTGCTGCAAACTAACACGGTTTTTTGTTGTTTTTTTTTTTTCTGAAGACAGTTAGCAGATTTTTACACCATATTCCTACACAACAAAAGATTGTACAGCAACGGAGCTACATTCCACCGCAAATAGCTCACAAACACAGCATGTTGCAAGCTCAGAGAAAACTGATTCTGACAGACTCAAACCTTCGGAACCAAGAAGAAACCAGAAAGAAACCCAGGAATTGTTGCATTCCTATTTTTTTTTCTTTAACTTTTATTATTTTTTTAATGCTTGGCTACGGTAAAAAGTTAAGCAACAGCAGTCACAAGCCTGTTGCACATTCATACATGAAACTATTGTTGCTCTTAGATAGACACAAAATACCTATCATTGCAGTTTGATACACACAACTAGTATACACAGAGGTAAAAAATAAACTAAGCACATCTAGGTCATCTTCTGGTCAAACCTCAGGCAGTCTGAACATGAGCTTTCTGCCTCGTAATAATGAAAGACATGCTCCAAGTATAATAAAACCTTCTTCTTTCAAAGAATGCTATGGTAGCGAGAAAAGCTTTATCATGATGCAGTACAATCCTTTACATTTCTATTCTTACAGACTCTTGTTAAATAAACCAGCATGTTTCTAAATTAAACAGTAGAAATTAGCATCCTGACAATTGGAAAATACTTTCTGAAAAAAACTCTGATGGAAATTCTGATTTGAGACCTGTAACGGCGATGCCTCAGTGTTCTGTTTGTGGCAGGGCCGTGAACGTCAGACACATCTTCAGAAGGTTCGCATCAAAGTAAATTGAACAGAAAGCTATCTTCACTTTCATTTAGAAAGAAATCGTGTTTCACTACAAGTACTGTAGTTATGCTACACTACTGGCTGGTTAGGAGACATTATGGTCTTTTAGCACCTCCAAAGGCAGGTATTCTACCGAAGCAAATAATAATAATAATCAGCCGTAAATTGCTTAAGCACCATTAGCTGATACCTTATAGACTGAAGTGTGAGTTGCTAAGAAATGACTTTGTCAAAACTGTGGGGACCAAAGGCACAACAGTTCATCAACGTCTCTCCAGTCTGGTGAAAAACTGGTAAATCTAGTGGAAAATTTGTTCAGACTTACTAGAGACTCACTGACCAAAATAACGACTCCTTTCACGTAAGTGCTGCAAAACCCCTATCATCTTTTAGTTAGGAATGGAAATATCTCAGTGCTTCTAAATGCGGTGCTGAAGGGACGACACGGCGGCAGCGTTTCACTAGCCAGCATACTGAGACAGCAGTCCGTGGGTCACTGCAAAGCCAGCTCCTCTGACAGACCCCCCAGCACCACCTCGAGGAGCCCTCAGTGCAGCCCACGCAGTGCACAAGGGCACCCATCATCAGCCAGGATGGTGCTGAGCACACCGCCAGTTGTCTCTCGTCAGCAGTTCCAATTCTTTCTCTTCAGGCAGAGGAGGTGCTTGAGGCCTTTTACATCGGTCCTTTGTATTGGTTTCCTGACAGATGTTGCCTAATTCCAGGGCACGACCCTGCAGCATCTCCAAGTTTCCTCCACACAACCTAAAGGGAGGGATGGAAAGAGAGACCATTAGCACCAGTTGGGACGGACCAGTGTTCATACAGGCATGCACTGGGACACGCCACACATCCCTTACACAGACCATGCAGTGCAGGAAAGGACAGAGGGGAAGGACACAGAACAGGAAAAGAGTGCTTCCCAGGAGGTAAAACGTTCCTTCCAAATGGGGAAAGCACATGCCTCTAAAAATGGTTAAAAATGGAGACAAATGGACCAACACGTGCATCACCAGGGCTCCTTATGCTTCAGACACAAGGCTGAGGGCATTTACAGGCCTCTACGGAAATTTCATTCAGGCATTTCCCATGCCATGTCTCTTGAAGAACACAATTCAGAAGCACAGGACTCACTCCAGCAGAGTCTAAACACGTCCAGTTAAAGAAGCACAGAGAAATTCATCTCGTTTCTCTTTTCAAAGACCTTACTTGCTCTCTTAAAATCAAGCAGGGCGTTAAGTGTTTGCTTTCATTCATTCTTCCTTGAGCTCAAAGGAATCATGCATGCAGCACTGCCTGTGTGTTATGTTGAAGCAGAGTGAAATCTACCCATTAGTAAATTTATCAAGTAGTTTTCTTAGCGTGGACTAGACGTTAAAAGATTTCCTTCTTCCTGCTCACATCTACTCCCTTCCATGATTGCATAACATCCATGTTACACTTAAGGAACTAAAAAAGCAGAGAAATTGTAGCAGAAAGCATTCATTCAGGAATGTGTTTGATGATGAGTCATATATAATGAGATGAGCCAAGAGAAGCAGGGGAATCCACAGTGAGCATCATGTCCCCAGGCACAGCCAGGGGCCACCAGGAGAAGAGTGGTGATCACTACTGCACTGCGTGGTGCAATTCAATATTCTTTGTGTTTAGTAATCATTATCAACTAGCAACCAGCTAATGTATAGCTTCTATTAAGCTGCTCATTAATCTCCGGAGCAACAGCAGTATGTCTTGAGAAAGGCTTTTCCATTGTCATTATTTATTATTTGTGCCTAAATCCCAGGAGCGAGCTGGCAATGAATAAACACAGAGAAGCTGGATCCTGCAATGTTAATAGCCTGAAAAGACACGAGCCCTGGCTCCTACTGCTGACAACCAAGGACAGAACTGCCCTAAGGTCTCTGTGCAGGAGATGGCAAAATAACCCTTTAATGGCTGGATGTGATCAGACAAGTGTTTCTTTAAGATATTTGGTTGTTCTTCCTAACTACTTACCAAGAGGCAAAGCCACTCCAATGCCTTTTGTCAGAAGGCACACTGTACAGATATACCTTTCAACAATTGCTCTGGTCAATAAACATTAGACAATATTTACCGAGCAGCTCCTGCTGACACAATAATAAGTGAAAAGATGACACTTCTCAAAGTCCTTCATTTCCAGTTGAACAAATGACCTCTGATTGCTAGGAAGGAACACATGCATACAAGATAGCCCTGCAAAGCTGACATCCTAAGCAGAACTGACAAGGTGTGGTCAAAAGAAATACGCCATATTTCTGGGTAGAAAACAGACAAATCGTTATCAGAAACCACTTCTGCATATGCATACAGGGCAACAGAGACGTGGGTCTCAAAGGCATCACAGTCATTCTATTTGCATCCTTTTCAGAAACAGAGGCAATACAGGCTCCAGTTCTGAAGATTTGTCGCCAAACTCTCCTTTGGTGCTGGCATATGTACAGCTCTTTGCTCAGCCACAGCAGCTGCACATCCTGCTGTCTCCTGCACACACAGTTGTTTGGCGCTCTGGATTTGCATCTAAGTTCACCCTCTTCTCAGCTCACCAGTTCAGCGCTGACTTGTCATGCAGCACTAATGAAATTGGTTTTTGCTTGCAAGCACTCAAGAGTTGATGTAATACCTGAGCATTCTTGAATGCAATTTAAATACTTACGGCAGAATAAAAAGTCCAAAGACGTGGTTCAACATTTGAGCAGAAGCCTTCACCAAATAAAGGACAGCTAAGAGGTTCACAGTAACATCGTGGCAATTCCTTTCTAGCTTCCTTCCAACACACAGAAACAAAAGGAGGAGAAACCCCCTCCCTGGAAGTTGGGCCTAATTGTGGGTGGCACTTCTCGTGCAGTGTGAAATACTGGTGGAGCTCCCTGGGCTCTGAGATCCCCTGTCCTGCTGCCCCACCAACCCCACACGGCATCCCAACCTTCCAGTGAGCATGTTGCAGCCTTGTGAGCAAAACTTACCGGTGATCAGAGGAAACTCATCATGAAAAACATCAAGAAAATCATCAAGAAAGCCACCTGACCTCTCCAGACTTAATGCAAACATTCCTGAGCTTTGAAATTACCTTCCACGCTCACTAAAAATGTGATAAACTGCCTCTAAAGCTGCTGCTACGTACTGCTACATTCCCCTAAGACAATGCAAGCATATAAACACAAAGCAAAAACATTCTCAAACATATTTTGGATGAGGTGGCATAAATACCATATTCCCACCTCCATTATCTTGATATAATGTTGGTGAAGAACCGACAACAAGACTTTTGCATCCAAATGGCAATTTGGTACCAAAACTATGAAGCCCAACATCAAGCCAGTCACCATGCCACTGTGTTCACAGGCAGAACAGTGCTGTGCCAGTGTTTCACGCAAACAAAAACATGCAGAATAGGAATCTGGAGCAAAACTGTGAGAAGGGACTGTAATGAAACATAATGATAAGAAAAGAAACATAATGATAAGTTTACCACAAATCCACTGTGCTTTTAACACAGGCTGACTAGATGAATGTAAGAAAAAGTGAAAGCAGGAAGGAAACAACCGACTGTTTGAAAAGTCTAATAACATAGCAAGGGTCAAATCAGACGTAAATCATAAAGCTGGAAGCAAAGGCAGCACTTCAATGCCAGCAACAGAACCCTGAATGGCTGGGGAGCAGAGAGGCAAGGCAGAAGACAAGTATGTACCTGGGACTGACAAAAATGAATTGACAATATCGACAATAGCATACTAGCAGTTTTGAAGTGGTGCTACTTATATCCTGAGAACTCTCATGGATTGCTACTAAATATTTTTGAAAATGCTTTTTATCCATTAATTGCAAAGCAACAGTGTAGGCAGGAAAGTACAGATGTGTCATCACACAGCTGCCAGATTTCGTCTCACTTGCAAATTTTACTCTTCTGAAGAATAAGCTGAGGCCAGCTGACTCCCACCGCATCCCTCATTTATTGCCACATAAGAAAATTCTTATCAATACAAACCAACATTGCATCCCTACTAAAACATTAATTCAGGCAGTCAGCTGACTGCTGTCATCCCACAACTGTAAACTCCAGTCTGCAAAGAAAGCAGGATCCAACCCGAGCTGCTTTCCCAGGAAGCAGCAGGATCTGCTCTCTGTCTGGAGATGGGAAGTTTGGGCAGTCTGCTTGGCTGACAGCTCGCTTTCCATTTCAAAAATAACAGTATCATTTATATCTATTTCTGCCTGCTGCAAGACCTCCTAGCAAACTAAAAGCTGAGATTTCATATCATATTGAACTAAATTCTGTGTACTTCTTATCAATCTATTTCAGCAACCGAGGTATCAGCCACTGTTCAAATATTTCACTTACACTAACCAGCTATTACAGGTTGTCAAGAGCTTGCTGTTAGAAGTTCCATTCAGTAAAGTACCTTTGCCAATGGGTATTTTAAGAGGACTGCAGAAGGTTTTTTTCAACAAATACGTGTAGTGTCTTGGCAGAATCTGTAGCTTTATTTCCCAGGTGGCAGCAGGAGATGTGCTAGGGAGCGCAGCGCAGTCAGGGAAAGCAGATTTGCCACAGTGCTTGTCTTAATTGCCCCATAGCAATGCAACATAGCAGTGAGGCATTGGAAAAGGTTGCCCAGGGAAAGTGGTGGAGCCACCGGCCCTGGAGGTGTTCAAGAACCATGGAGATGTGGCACTGAGCAACATGAGTGAGTGGCATGGTGGGAGTGGGTTGGACTAGATGATCTTAGAGGTCTTTTCTTAGTGATTCTATGATTCTGTGCTAGGTCTTGGCAATCCAACCCTGACTTCAGAGCAAATCAGGGCTGCTCTCACAAGTTTCAGCAGCAACGTATGGTCTTCAGTCCAATATTCTGCTCACTGTATTATGAATACACCATGCATGCTGGCTCCACCTTTGCAATACAGGTTTTCTCTCTATAAGCTACAGTACTCCATTACACTTCCCCAGAGAACAAATGTGTATTCTAGATGAAGCAGAAGGACTTGCTTACTCAGAAAACCACCACTTCCATCTTCAAACAAAGGCAGTACTAATGTAAGTTCACTACAGCTGGCACCGTCCCATGGCAGTGGCCTGCCCCTGCCCCCAGAACACACAGCTCACAAATGCAATGAGTGACAAACAGAAAAACAATCCTGCTAATGACAGCAGCATCCCGGTGGTGCACACAGGAATGTTGCCAGGACAATATGACACATGTTGAGGAACAGACAAGATGTTTTGTACGGGAGGAGCGTTACCTTCAGAGCATTTACCACTGATTCAGACTGCTGAGAAGCTGAGCCATGTCCACTGATGCTAGCTGGCTCGTTTGCTGAGCAGTAACTCCCCTCTGACCCTCCTGGCATCCTAATGGGATCCTTCGCAAAAAATTAAAGACTATTTAATAAAGAAAAGGGTTGGTAACTAATTAAAACAGATGTCATCTTTATTTTTTTTTAATGCTGAGAAGCACTGAAGGCATGTTTTACTCCAAAGTCACCCTCCTTTTGAGCCACAGTAACCAACATCCATATGGGTATCTTAAGCACCACTGTTGAGCATCACCCACACAATCCAGCCCCCAAGGGCATCCATCTGGAAAATCAGGGCAGAGCAATAAAATTTTGGTACGCCTCCTCACAAAAGTGAGGTTCAGAGAGACGACTTTGACTTCAGGGGAAGGATTTCAGAACATCTAATTTTATCCCAGGCATTTTGGAGGTTTTTAACTTTGACTCAGAGAACATTTTTAAGTTGTGCTGCAAAGTGAGGCTGAGCAGGGAAGGGGCTGGAGCAGCCAGCACTCCTTCTCCAGCTGTGGCTGTTCCAGATTTGCACCAAAGAATGACAACGTGGAGGACTTTCTCTCACCAGGGGGTGCTGGGAAGGATTTGGCAGGGTGCCACTAAATAAATGCAGGTTGAACTTTGCAGGACAGACAGCACTCCCTGCAGCCCTGCAGTGCCAAGGGAACCTGATGGAGCTGCTGGCTAAAATACCCTGACAGCAGTGCCAAGCTACTGCCAGCCTGACCCACTCTTCAGGGAGGGTCCTTCACTGCCACTCGTTGTGCTGAATTTTGTTTGAAAATGAGGAAGGTAAAGAACAAGAAAACAAACATTTCAAAGAGAGAGAGAGAGAGGAAAAGTTCCTTTCTTACAGAATCAGAAACACCGTCACATTCAGAAATAACGTGGCAGTAATTCCTGCAGGATCACATGGCAAACGCAGATGTGAAAGGCAACTAATGACAGTGGGAAGAGCCTCTGATCAGATCCAGTGCCCCTTCGGCACTGATTTACCCACAGAGCAACGCATCACATCCAGCGACTGAACTACAGGAAAGGTGAAAGCAGAGCTGGGATGAGAAGGGCACGGAGAGGTGGCATGAGACTCAACTCCACAGAACTGGTCTCCCTAAAATACCTGAATGAAAGGCAGTCCTGTCCAAAGCCGGAGTGCTATTACCCTACAACACTCCGCATCGACTGTTATCAATTTGCTGTGATCTACGGAGGAAGATTTAGGACTTACTTTTCTTTGGGAAGGATTTATAGATCTGCTAGTGATGGATCTGACTTAATGCTCTACTTTGGAAAGGAAATGAAAGAGGAGGGAAAAGGGGTAATAAAGCAAAATGGAGCGCTTCAGGTTTAGGATTAAATTCCCTCAGCTTTGGGTTGGTTTTTGGTTTGTTTTCTTTTTTATGAGTCAAAGTATTCTGTTTCTTTATTGACTCCCAGGCCAGCAAGATTTTGGCCAGTTTTGGGTGGTAAAATGAAAATACTATTACCAAGAGGCTTGGAAAATTAGAATAGATTGCACATCTAAAGCCTCCTGACCACGAGAAAATCCCACAGCCTTGTGAATCACGCTGCTCCAGGCACCTCTCCTCCACAGCCCTTCTGCCGTACACGGCACAATCCCATCTCAACACATGTTGGTAGGAGATGGAATCTTCGTGCATGCCCTCTGGGTAACCTTTTCCCTCCTCCCTCTGTCATTGAGAGGAGACATAAGCTTTTCCTAAAAAAATAAGGCAAGTTTTGCAGTCCATCGTGCAGCTCAGGGATGTCCATGGTGAGGCCACTCCAAAAGGCAGCACAGCGCACTGCCTTCTTTGGGGAAGCTCCATCCAGGACAGGCTGGGGCCACTCTGAACGCAGCTCTGCTGTTCCTCTCCACCTCCCGTGGGCTCGTAGCCCCCTCAGCACTACCGGCTGCAGTCCAACCTTCTGAGGCACTGCAGCTAAAGCAGGGGAGAAGGCACTCTGCCACACTGGTGGTGCCTGAAAACAAGGTGCCCTAGGAGAATGGAAGAGCCTGCTTTGCAGACCTACCCGCACAGCTGCTGCTTGCCACGGGGAGTACGGCTACGTTCATCCTTCCACCCAAAGCTCATCTGTGTTTCACTGCACCGTGGCCCTTCTCCACCGCTGCCTGACCTGGACAACAACCAGACCCCAAGCAGGACCTTGAGGATAGGAGGAGAAACCCATTTCACTCAAAGTAGGCATCCCAGATGCCCACGTGTTTTGGACAGAGCTTTTCATTCACTACTGTGGAAGTAGGACCAAAGCAGACAGTAAGGGATGAAATCATGTTTCCATAGCTCCAGTGCTGAAATCTGCACTGACTTTAAACATCTTGAGCTGTTTTGAATAGACAACACGAGATCAACATCAGAACCAACTGTGCTGGTTCATCCTACATCCTTCCCAACTGCCCACCCTTCCGCCCAGGCTGCAGCATGGTTTCATTACTCAGAGTCAAAAGTGCAGATTATAGGGCTGCAGAAAGCATTGCCAGAAGCAGGTAAAAACCACATCAGATCCTCTGTGCATTTCACCACAAAGGTAACAGAAGTGCAATCACTAAACACGCACAACCATTTTGCTATTGCAAGTACATCTACTAAACATCCAGAGCCAATGTGCAACTCTTTAGTGAAGAGAAAGCATGGGAAATCTCACTCAAGTCCATAAGGCCACATTACAAAAAAAATCAGATGAACAGAAATGTAGCATCTCCATCATGCTCCTGGAGTGCCAGTGGCACAGCTACGGTCAGAATGGAGACCCCTGGGTAGAACAGGTGGTTCTTTCATGGAGGGAACCAACCACAAACTCTATCTCTTGAGCCAGTAATCAGTGACAGTTTTTCTGAGGAATTTTTCTGTCAATTAAAACACGTTGGTTTTGAACACCGTGGCTATTCACCACAATTCCTGTTTCCCAAGAGGACCTTTGCTTTGCATCGTGCTGCCAGACCCACAGCCCCTGTGGCACATTGAAAGCCACTCAGGTTGCTGAGGGGGCAAGTCTACAGCACCTCTGTGTTCAATGGCCCTTCATAAACCTCTTTCCAGACCAACGAGCCTATTAATTTAAACTGGGGATGAGATCATATGAAAAAACAGTGTGAGGAAACGCTCTTGATTTACTTTCAGCAAATATTCGATGACATGATGAGTTCAGTGGGTTTGAATTACATCTTGGTTGGCTTCGCTGTTCTACTACATGCTATGAAAGGGAGGAGATCGAACTGTGTGTGACAGATTGCACACACAAAAAAAGTACTAACCAAACACTTCCCATCTTCTAATTAGATTTCTAACTAAAACCAGGCCACGCAGAGGGAAATCAAGAATACCTATCTCAGCAAAAAGATTTTGAAAGGTTTGGAAATGTAGGTTGAAATAGAATGCAATCGAAGGGGGAAGAAAGAGGGAAACTGAAAAGTGTTGGAAGGATTTAAAAATAAATGAGTATGTGCCTAAGGATCAGGCCTGCTGCTTCACACTCAAACACACCAGGACTGGAAAAGGCCAGCAAGGATGAAAGCAAACAAACAAAAACCCAACCAACCACCAAGAAAGCGCCTGAAGCAGTGCTGGAAAAGAAAGAGGTGCAACAGAAGGAGGTGGAAATGAAAGGAGACTCAGGGATGGAGGAAGAAGGAAATAGACAGACATGGCCCCATGACATGAAGCAGAGCAGCTCAGCCCCAGCCCTGACCACAGCCGCTCCATGGCTCTGGTGCTGCAGGAGCTGGGCTCCCCAGTAGCTTTGTTTGCTCAAGGGCAATATACTGCAATGCTTCCTCTCCCCTTTACTAAAAGGCACAGCTGCCTTACAAGGACGAGGAGTTAGAAGAAGGAAAGCTCTTTCCATCTCTGCCTCTTGATCCCTCCTCCTATGCAACAAATAAAATTGAAGCAATTTAAGTTGGGGGCTTGCCAAGAATATCTTCTGCAAACGCATTCACTGTCATTATATGACAGATGTCCACATTTCCATAACGTTTCAGCTGAGCTTATCGGCCCTGAAATTCTACCCTCACAAAATCCAGGGATATCTCCAGTTAACTGACATGTGGATGCCAGACCCTGATCTCACTTCCCCCAGTTTAAGACCAACCCTGTGAGGACTGTGCTGTTTGCAGCTCTCTGGAATTACTCGCTGTCATAACCGAGCACAGCCCAGGGAGCTGTAACTGCGATCCAGATCCATTGTTTGCTCCTAGCACATTTTCTTAATTATGGCTGGGTATCTTCATTAGAATACGCACAGAATTCTGGTCTGGCTACAGCAGAGCTGTACTACTGTGCATTGTTCTGGATGTCAGCAGCAGAACTTGATCCCCAGGGATGCCGCAGCTTCATGGACATTCAGCAGCAGCAGCACAGGCAGAGCCCTGCAGGGAGCCGCTCCTGCCCTGGTGCCATGGAGCAACTACAGCCTGGAATTCATTGGGCAAAGCAAACATTTTTGCCCAAATTGCTCTTTCTCTAAATTCTCTTCTTCTCTACACACTGCTGTCACACACTCTTGCCCACACCAGTGTTTGATAAGCACCCTTGTCCTGGGCACAGCTTGCACAACTTGGCGTCCTCACCAGAAGACCCAGCTGCACACCATCAATCTTGGAAAGTGCCTACCTTCCTGCACAAAAATCCTATTTATGGTCAGAAACTGAAAGGGCCTGGACCATCTCTTGTTACTTGCCAGTTGAGAAGGGAAAAAAAAAAGAAAAAGAACACTGGTTCAGGATAACCTTTTCCCTCCTCCCTCTGTCATTGAGAGGAGACATAAGCTTTTCCTAAAAAAATAAGGCAAGTTTTGCAGTCCATCGTGCAGCTCAGGGATGTCCATGGTGAGGCCACTCCAAAAGGCAGCACAGCGCACTGCCTTCTTTGGGGAAGCTCCATCCAGGACAGGCTGGGGCCACTCTGAACGCAGCTCTGCTGTTCCTCTCCACCTCCCGTGGGCTCGTAGCCCCCTCAGCACTACCGGCTGCAGTCCAACCTTCTGAGGCACTGCAGCTAAAGCAGGGGAGAAGGCACTCTGCCACACTGGTGGTGCCTGAAAACAAGGTGCCCTAGGAGAATGGAAGAGCCTGCTTTGCAGACCTACCCGCACAGCTGCTGCTTGCCACGGGGAGTACGGCTACGTTCATCCTTCCACCCAAAGCTCACCTGAGTTTCACTGCACCGTGGCCCTTCTCCACTGCTGCCTGACCTGGATAACAACCAGACCCCAAGCAGGTCCTTGAGGACAGGAGGAAAAACCCATTCCCTTCCTCTTCTCTGACCTCACACAGCACTGAATGACAGTTGGACTAGAAGACGTTGGAGATCTTTGCCTACTCTGTTGATTCTATGAATCTGATTATGGCCCTCTGCAACAGAGCAAACCTACAATCATCTACAGCTTCTCAAGACTCTCAAGCCCAGTTCTGTGCTGTTAGCCACCACCAGAACAACTCTGCCACATGGGCAGAGGCATTAGCATGCTTAAGCGAATATGTGCATTTTATACCTTTCCTATTACCTGATGAAACTTTAATATTGACTCAGTGGTGTGTCTGCGTTTCTGCTGACAAGGAACTCCTTCAGTACAGCACAGCAAACTAAAACTCATTTTCCATTTGATCTCAACACTTAAAAACATCTTCTCTGGAATTGTTCTTGCCACTATATATTAATAAACCTTTACAATAGGGGTGTACGAGATTTTGAAAAGAAAACACACATGCATGGGGTAAGAGAAAGGAAGCAAAATAAAATAGAAAAAAAACCATGTCTAGGTGTAGATGGAATAGTTTGTCTGAAGAGGGCATTAATAAATGTGCTGGTGCATTTTCACGAGTGACACAAAAGCAGAAAAGGAGGGAAAGAAAGGATGCTGAAAGGAGAGGGGAGAAAGAAGAAAAGCACAGCACGAGGAGTGAAAAAGTCTCGACTGCCCCTACACCAGGATGCCATCAGGGCAGTGATGCACAAGTGAAAGGCACACTCTTGCTGCAGCACTGGTGAAATTTTAAGGCACAACACTGGAACTGAGTGAGAGCTGTGCCAAAAAACCTTCATCAGTTGTGTCACTTGTTGGGTGTTTTCAGCTGATTTGTCAAAAGCTCTTAGTCTGGCTTGAAGCCTAATAAACTCCCACTCCTCCCATTCAGAGGAAGGGAATCAGTGCCAGGAGCTGTGGGGTTTCCATTCCATGTCCTCGCCTGTGAGGTGGGACCTGACTGTGGCTGACAGCACGACCATGGTGTTAGTCACAGGAACAACAAACTGCCAGAGTGAACTTGGGGAAATGCAACACCTGAACGGAGAGCACGGGCAGAGTGAGCTGCTGTCTGCATTCCTCCTAAAAACAAGGACTCTCTTCAGGAGGAAAGGTGAGTGAGATATCTTGTGAAATGTGAATCAACATCGCTCATCATCCCTCACAGCAAAGTGCCCAGAGATGTCAGGAAACTTCAGAACTCTACTGCAGATCCCGGTGCCAACAGAACCAATCGTGAGACAAACTTGGACCTGTGTACTTAAAACACAAAGCAGCTGCAGCTCAGCACACCTGCAGCCCCACAACAGCAATGTGTGGCACCTACACGCTCAGGCTCTACTTTCACGAGCGATGCTTTCTGGCTTTGGCACCCATTTGAGATTTCTAATGAACTCTACATGCACAGCTCGGCTGTTCCAGTCTCTGGCAAGATCAGGAAATGCACATCACTGGGACTCTGCCTGAGCACCCCTGGCCCTACACAGATAAAACACACCATCATTTCTAAAGATTCTGCCCACAAAGAATCTTCTGCACAATTTATCCCCAAAGCCATCCCACACCTGAAACAAATCACAACTCTGTTCATGTTTGCTTCAAGCAGCTTTTTCGTCAAGAAAATATTCTTTATCACCGACGATCAACTGTTGTCTTTCCTACTGATGGCTGGATGCATGTTCATGGGGAGACATTCAGACATGCTTGCAGTACTTCTCATCCAATCAACAAATTTGGGTACAGAGAAGTTAAATAAATGGTACATGGTCATACAGCAAGTCAAGAGCAAAACAAGAGCTACAGAGGCCCTTCCAACTGTCATATTATGGGTGAGAAAGAAGCTTGGCTTAAAATCAACCAAAAGAAAAGAAATCCTTACCCTGGCTGAAATCATCTAGCTAATCAATTTGCATTTTGGGTGATACAAACGGATATATCTGAGTCACTGGATTTTATTTCTTAACACACTTAATTTTTGTCTTGAATCATAGTATGTTTAATAAAAAGCACTTCTACTCTTCAGACTAATGTCTTCTTTTAAACTAAGCACAACTTCTTTTATTTTCCAGTGAGCACCTTCATTTGGAGACACTACAGATTTTCCTAAGGATTATTTAATGAAACACGATAGAAATATGCATCGGTATAATAAGAAAATGACAAATGTCTTTGATTCATTCTTAATGAAATTCTATATTTTCCATTCTTATATTGAGAGAACCTTTAACTTCAGATTTACTTATTTATTCAATTTGATTTTTTGTTTTTATGCATAGAATATAGAAATAATATAAAACAATTATTATTACTTGAAACATTGGCTTTCCAGAGCAAAATATTTTGATTAACCTCAAAAAAATACTTGATTTTTTAATGACAAGAAGAACTTGGAATAACACCGGAGTGTACAGGTTCTCTTCTCTTACTTTCATTCCTCACATTAATTTTTAACTATAAGCAATGGCTTCTAGTGAATTTTTCTTAGCAAGTTATCAACGCCCGCAAAGGAGAAAAATGCATGAAGTACTGTCACAGCCTTCAGTAAATACCCACTCAGTCCCAAGCAAGATGAACAAAAGATGTGAGTGTCTTTGATTCCCCAGATGATCAATCTGAGTGTCCAGATGCAGCAGCGCCCAAGGACACGTAACACTGAGCTGATCTCGAGCAGCAGGCCGTCAGCGCTGCTGTCTAGCTGCCGGCTACTGTTCCCACAGCAAAAGTCACCCACCTGGGGCAGCACGCGATTTTCCTCCTCCAGCTGTCTTACTCTTGCCTCCAGCTGCCTAACATAGGACAAGGTTGATTCTAAAATCAAAAAGAGAAAAACTCGTATTATCCACACAGCTCTGCTTGCGTACGCTGATGTCACGGCCTGGCTCTGCGTCATGCTGGCCGCAGGTTCCCTCTCTGATGGCTGCCAAGTGCTGCTCCTCTCAAGGGCAGGGCAGGTAATGGTGTCCTCTGCTAGCAGCTGGCTGCCTTGGCATGGCTCAAGTGCTCCCTGAACCCAGACATACGTGCCCAGGACCCTGAGAGAGGCCAAGGTCAGGCAACGTGTGCCCAAGAGCCCAGACACAGCGCTGCTGGCAGACCATGCTCCTCATCCCACGCACACGCAGACACACTGCTATGCTGCACAGGCTTGCGGCAGGCCAAAATCCTGCCCTCTCTACTGACGGGCAACCTCTCAGACTTTCCTGAAAGCATGTGGCTGGTTATGGAGAACGAGACTTCCCATGGTACCAGTACTGAAAGAGCACCTCTGTGCTGCCTTCAGTGGCCTTATTTCCCCCGCGCTGATTCCAAGGAGAAGGTCCACAATCAGTCCCCAAAAGCATGTCAGAGTTTTCTTATGGTGCATTTCTTGGGTTGCACAGTGTTTCTGCTATTAAAACGCTACACCTAAAAGAAATGTGCCACAGCAAGTAGCACTTGTCACCTGCAAGAGAAAAGATGTCCTCTTGGTCCAGAATGGCTGTAGTAAGCCTCATGCCTCCCTGTACAGAGCTGCAAGCTCAACAGGTACACATTCCCCATCCAATGAGCTGCCCAGCCTTCCCTGAGATGTCCGTCCTACCACCACACCTGTACTCACACAGCCATGCCAACACAGAAATTGGACTTTGGGTGATTAATGGCATGGAACCCATGGCTATTGGGGCAGTACTGCCTGTTGCCACAGACATGCAAAGCTGCACTGGCAACAGCGCAGCTAAATTTGGGCACCAGCTTCCTCTGATACCTAAATGGTGATGGGTCAATGTTTGGACTAGATGATTTTAGTGCTCTTCTCCTTAATGACTTTATGATTCTATCAGTCATGGTGCCAGCCTGCCCATAAAAGACAAGCAGCAGGAAATCAGGAGGCACTTACTGCTCTTACAAGACTGCAGCAGGTTAAAATATGCACACGTGGATAGTGCATAGCAATTTACACAACAGGAAGACAACACACCATAATTTGTCAAAAATGATTAATACACAGCAAGGCACAGAGCAAGGATTAAGAATAGCATTGTGCAATAAAAGGGAGAGAGGTAATCTGAGGTTCTTCATGCTCTGCTGCATAAGGATCTTCATAGCTGGTGATGGGTGCACCTCTGGAGAGTCACTAAGCATGGTTTGGATGAGCCCTTCTGAGATGAACAGCTCATTCCATTAACTCTGTATGACAGGGTGCCTCCTACCAACCATCAGCACTGTACAACACGGTGCCTCCCACCAGACCCACGTCCAGCCCAGCAGCAGCACTCCTGGGAGGAGCTGCTCCATTGCTATCATGGCTGAGGCAGAGGCAACAGCTCCTGGCGCATCTCAGCCCTTCCCATGGCTTTCTGCGAAGATGGTCCCTGTATAGCCATCCTTCTGGAGGGACCAGTGGTTGCCTTCCTTGGCACCAGCCCTCCCTGAACCCACCGGTTACATGCCCGTTGCCACGTGGGCTTGTGCTTTGTGCTGAAGTCCAGCTTCCCAGTTGTGCCCAACAGCCCTCTTCTCACAAATTCCCATCTGCATTCTCTTTGGGTTTTTTGTCCTTTTCCATGTTACCATGTATGAGCTCCTCAGACAGTGTGCAGCCCTTGGCAAAGCCATCCCCTCACTTCTATTTCTTCTCCCAGCATGGAGGTCTCTGCTGCCCCAGCCCTGCTTCACCAAAGCCTCCTTGCTCCTTAACCCCTCTGAAGTGTGAAACATGTATTTAAATCTTTTTGTAATATGATTAAAACTGAAAATTAGGTCAGCTACAAAAAGCTTGATCTAGCAAATCCTTATTTATGCAAGTATTCTTGACACACAGACTAGATACATATATATTTCAGTATCTCTTAATATATTTATGCTTTGATGCCATGAGCTGAGAGGAAAAATTGAACAGAAAAGGCAGCCAAGGACACAAGAGATGAAGGCACTGGAAGTACATAATGAAACAATGTCACCAGTGATGGCAACAGCAAAATTAAAAAAAAAAAAAAAAAAGTACGAGAAGGATTATATGATCCATCTATTCTTAATCAGAGATCAGTAAAAAGCAATAAATAAAGAGCAAACCAACACTGCTGTTCAGGTTGCAGCCACCATTTCCCAACTGAGTTATCTAATGCTGCTGGTTACTCAGAAAGCCATGCCTTATCTGCACATCCTAAGGGTCACGGATGCAAATTCTTACAGATACACTTCACACCCAAACATACTGAATTTCTCCTGTCCACAGCCCAATAGTGAGTGATGCCATGTGTGTTAACAACCCCAAAGCCCAACTGCTGAGCTCTGAGCAATGCACAACGGCTGTTAATGATGCTAAGATGGAGCACGCCCTCTTAAGAACAGACACACGACTGAATCATTTAGCCTAACAGACAGCTGAGACCCAACACTGCCAAACCACCAGTGTGGGGGGCTCCTGGTTATGCCATTTCTGCCCCTTCTCAACTCTCTTTGCCAGACACTTCTATCAGAGCAGCAATTCTGAACAACTCCCATGCTCACGGATGGGTTCCTACCAAGCCAACTTCCCTATTTCAGCTATTTCTATTTCAGCTTCCTGTGCTCAGAGCACGACTGAAAATGTAATTGCTGTGCAGTGCTTCACTACAGGACTGAGACTAAAACTTTTTTCCACGTTATGATAGAGGCAGTAACATCTTGCTTTTAGGAAAATTCCGTGACAATCTGCCCTGTTTCCATATCCATCATTCTAACACGTTAATAGAGAACATCAGTATTTACATAGCTGAGCTCTTTTTCTTTTGACGTCCACACCCTTGAAGCTAGTAGATATTTTTGGTTTATGTCAAATTCTATCAGACGCCAAGGGCGTATCTGTGCCTTGGCTTTATCCGTTTTCATGTGACAGTGCCCGTTCTCAATCTATCAAGCAATTTGTAATGTTCTTTAAGCTAGATTATCCTCTGCTATTTCAGAATGGTTGAGGATGTCATGTGAAATTCTAGGTTTCTAAGGACACTTTCCATTTATTTTTTTTCTGGATTTGGGTATTTTGTTGGGCTTAGTTTTTTTCCCCTTATTAAGGTAGTATTAAGGAAGTATCAATGCCTTGAGCACGAAGCCAAAAGCTTCGTGTAGCACTGACAGCCCAGCAGGAGAAAGCAATGCAGGGCTGGAGACTGCGAGGCAGCATGCTGCAAGGATAACAGATCTGCTCATTTTTCTGCTGTTTGTGTGAAACTATGTTCAACAGATAACAACAAGCATAATGGTTATTGTGCCAACTTCTGCTTCTGTCTGTTACAAATCAAATACTGTATGACAAAACTAAATCATTAACAACATTGAAACATACTCTGAGCATCTGTCCACCCGATCTCACTTTTCCAGCTTTGGAGATGCTCATACCAGCACAGTCTCGGGGTGATTTTTCTAGAAATCATAATTGCCTCTAGCTCCTGTTCTCAGATCTGCAAAAAGTGACCATAGGCAGATCTCCTTTTGACCAACTCCAAAGCATAAAGCCGTCAGTGTAGAACATGCTACTTGTTTGATGGATGTTAAAAGCTTGTGTAGAACTTTCTACTTTGGAGAAAACTGGTAGTACAGTGGATAAGCAAAGCACACAACCCACTGGAAGCAAAGAAAGTCTTTCAAGCTGACAATACTTGGAGGCTGGAGGTATCAGGAGCGGAGAGTACTACTGTTTGCCCTGACCCTGAGCCATTACCTTATGGCCAGAGAGGAGAGAAGACACAAGGCTGCACAGCCTGCTGCTCTGGAGCCATCCTTTACCTCCTTGTGGCCAGAAAAAGGAAAAATGTCATTTCATAGGAAGGCAAATATCACCTCACTTCTGATAACATCAACGTTTTGTGCTTCCACTGCCTCAGCTCATTTGGTGCTCGTGTGCCTAAAGGAGGTCACCAGAATCTGGAGAACTGTCACATCCCAGCACGCATACTTTAAACACGGTACAAATGAGTGAAACTGCCAACAATTTACTACAGTAAAGAATTCAGCGTGTCATGTGGAGTGCTACTTTCATGTGTAACAATTCAGTTGAGGCATATTCATCTTCAACAGGAAAAGTCACTTGTTGTTCTCCCTGCACTGTGCTGGCAGATGCATATCAAAACAGATTTTGGTCATTCTGATCCACGCTCAGTATCCCGCAATGAAAACAAAATCATCTTTCAATAAATGGGAGATGAACAGCAAGGCTGAGCAAGGGTTATGTTAAATGCTCCTTTATTTATTAACCGACAGCTTCATACATTTATGAAAGGGTTTCTATGCTAACTGAGAAGCAGATTCAACGACACATAAAGCATCTTCCCGTCCTATAATTCCTAGACATCTGATTTAATTACTTCAAAATGAATATTCATGACTAAAACATGTTATTACTGCAATCCATCCCCTTTCAGCTGCTCTGCATACGAGAACAGCCCCACTGCTGGCTTTACATCAAGGAAGATGTTGCACCACCTGCATCTCTCCATGGGTGAAGCTGCTAAGCCCAGCAGCTCCAGCCTCCAGCGCAGGCACACGGTGACCTCTGAAGGTCATATGTAGCCCTGTCTGCTATGATTTTCTGTTATGGCTGCACACCTTACATAATGCTCCTATTGAATAAATGCTGGAGAACTACTTCTTACAGTGCGGCAGAATTCCCCTGCAGCCCAGCAACATTAGGATTATCATGGAGGAGCTCGCCTAAGGCAAACTTGATGAAGCTCACCAGAACATTCAGGTGCTGCTTACTGGTGGGGCACGTACTCTGGGAAAGTTTTGTGACAGCAAACATCACAGCATTAGGGTTAAGTTGGGGCTGGTGACTCTAGCCCTGCTAGAGTCCAGCACTGCTGGAGTCTAGCTAGAGGACTAGCACTGCTGCTGTCCAAAATTCTCCCAGCCCAAGCTGAGATTTCCCATCAATACGGATCCTGCCCTTCTCAACTTCTTTATTTAATTATAACTATCATTAACTAAGCTTAGCTCATTCACTCAGTATTTCAAAACTGGAGAAAAGAGAAAAATGCACACAAGTTCTTTCAAACTGCAATATTAGGTGACAGACCTAGCTTTATTTCTCAGGCAATGTGTGCCAGGGTTCCCCATTTCAAACACACTACACATCGATGTGCCAATTAGGATACCTACATAATCAGATATTTTTTACACAGATTTTGTATGAAAATAGTACTTTCCCAGTTGCAGTGACATTTAATCATGAATTACCTATTTAGTACAAGGAAAATACTTCTCAGTGCTTTGAGGCAGCCTTAGCCATACTCTCTTAGAGAAGGATTTGCCTACAGGGATCCCTAAAAATGACATCAAATGGTAGATGAGGTAAGGCTCAGAAGCTATCCATCATGCTCTTGCTATCAGCTGGATAACACCACCACACTAATGGGTTGCTGTAACACTACCCTTCATTTGTTTGGATTTCTGGACACCAGAAATGACAACAGCAAAGCTTTTTCTCCCCAGCCTGCTTGCTATCCTGTTAGCTCCACTTCAGCCTGTGCTAGCTGCATTTGCCACGTTATTGATGAAAACTGAGAAAAATCAAATCTCTTGCGCTACTGCTAAAACCTTTCCCACTGCCTGCTGGCTTGTTCTCTCAGTTTTGTGTGGTTTGTGACTGGCAAAGCCCTTACTTGCTCCTGGGCTGCTTGGGTTCGTCCTGATATCACCGCAGTCCCTTTGTACCTTGAGGGCAGCCTGAGCCCTGAGAGCATTGGTACAGCAAGCTCTAGTTAATAAATTACACTGGCTTCCACTGGGAGCTCTGTAATGTAGGCTGCAACTGAAAGCGAAACTTCCAGCGATCCTGAATTAGAACAAACCCATAAATCATTTCTCTGCTCATCTACTTCAGTTAGGAAGTAGATTTACCCATCTCATAAAGTCCCTCTTCATGGGTCACTATATCTGCGTGACTCCAAATCAGGTTCAAATGATGTCCTTGAGAGTAAAACCAGAAACCTTCACTTTAGGTCAGCAAACACCAGCACATACTCTTGCTGACAGCAGAAAGGCTTTCAGAATGCAGCCTGCGGGACAAGGAGAGCAGCGCTTACAGTCAGCAAGCACAGGAGGGATAGCAAATGTCAGAACCAAATGAAGAAATCAATTCTGTAAGCAATGTCAGTGAAAAAAAGGAAAAGGTAAGGAAGCAGAACGCCGAGGCACTGAATTGAGATCTGCTCCTGCTGCAGCTACACCAGTACACACAGTCACAGAACTGGTGCCTCCCAGGCCATCACTGCAGCTCACCCAGCATTGGGTGCAGGACTCGGGGACGTGGCTAAAATGACAAGTTGCAGTGGCAAAGTTGCAGTTATGAAATAAGCATATCCTGGTACTTTATGAATAAGGACAGATATGATCGTTATAAATAGTAAGGAGCATCATTGTTCACATACATACACAAGACAAATCTATTTGACAAACGGCGATTAACTGCAGAGATGTTTCTTTGTCATGTCTGAAATCTCCACTTTGATTCTCAATTGTAGAATGGAAAAGAGAAAAGAAAAAAAAAGAGAAAAATATCATTTGGGTTTATTGCCAGAACCGTAAACATTTCCAAGAAGGTCTTACTACGTCAAAAGCTCTGCCAACATACAACTGTATACTGGAATAATGAGTCAGACTTCCTAACGAGCACTGCAACTAGTTTTGAGTCTCCAAGCCATGCAGCTTTCCCATAGCCCCAGTGTTCTGCCTGGGCACAGGATGGACCAGAGAGCACCCAGTTCTGGGCCATGCATGGCAGAGATGGAACGCTGAATACAGCAGGGCTCCATAGGGAAGAGAAGCACCACGGGTGAGCCATGACATTGAGAGCAGATGGTGGGGACTCGCTGGAAGAAGGCAGTCTAACAGGGGCAAGCAGTGCAGGTTTAAAACCAACAGCAAGTACCTTAGAACCTGAAAGTGGTGAATGAACAGTGGCAGCAATTTCGCAGGTCTGCACCTCCTTCACTGGGGACGCAGGACTTTGTTCAGTCGTACAGGGCTCTGGCATCAGGGCGGTGCTCACAGCGATGCACGGTGCAGCCAAGTGGGAGAGCTCCCACTGCTCCTTATCTCAACAGAATACCAATCTTTCAGACAAGATCTCCTCTGTTTATTTCCCAATTATTTCACTGATGGGAAAGTAGTTTACGTACTTCCTCTCCTCAGAACATAAATAATTGAGCAAGGCTTTTGTTTCTAAAGGTTGTTAGAAGCCACCACGTGAGAAGGAAACCAGGATGCAGGCAGAGCAGCCCGTCCCTGGCCCTCTGCCCCATGCATGGGGATGGACACCATGGCCACACATCTATAACTGCTGCAATTCATATTCAAAATACAGCAAAACCAGACTACCTACTGTGATATTACCCAGCATGAGCTCTGCTACCACAGTGCCAAGGGCAAGGGAGGTAAAGTAAGTCCAGGGGTGGCTGCTGTAACCAAACACAGACAGCATCCTGAAATTTCTGAAGAGAACTCAGAAATATAGACAATCTTGGCCACCTAAGGCTAGAAAATGCCACTGAAACAATACAGTCCAGCTTCCTGCCTTGCAGAGACAGAGGAATTTCAATAATAATCCCGGAACGTCCGGTTTCCTTTTCTCTGCTGGAAGTGAATACCGCCAAAAGAAGGCTGTGAGCCTTTTCTCCCACCTAAAATTCTGGCTGAAATGGAAAAACTATCTGACCAAAATTCAGAACAACATTCTTGATGTCAAAAATATAAGATCAGAGTTGATAAGTTATTGCAGAAGATTTTTATTTTCCATTACTGTGGTACTACAAAGCATGACAAGCTGTTGTAATGCAACTGCGTGGCTTCCTGCCATTCATCAGCACAACCCCACTGTCACGTTTACCTACGGAAATAGCAGAAGAAAACCTCTTTCACCCAACTTCTGTTGCTTCATTTACATCACATCGTGCACAAGAACTCCACAGAAACTTTCAGATTTAATGAAGACTGAAAAAAAATCTCAGCGGATGGGACAGGAGAGCAAAAGGAATCTCCTTTCCTCTCATCCTTCTAATAGCAGCAATTAGGACTCCAGAAGTGGTTGACACATAAAGCAACTTCTCCTTGGAAATATGCCAGAGGCTCAGGAAAATTACAAGCTTGACTTTCCTGTACACAAACGCATTTCGATGAGGCTCCACAGTAACAGCAGCAGCAGAATTACCAAGCACAGCAGATGCTGTACGCTCCCCACCTCTCTGCTGCTGCCTGCCTGCACAGCCCAACCAGCCTGCCCTATCCACAGACACAGTGCATCTTCTCAGGCAGCTGAGAGCACCTTTCCTTGGGACCCAGTGCTGCTGGGAGCTGGGAGCTGAACTCTGCCCATCACTCACAGTTGGGTGTCCTAGAGCACTCAGGCAGCAAACGGAGCAAGAAGAGCAGTAATGGAAGTACATTCGCTCTCTTTGCTGTTTTCCAGGGCCTTTTGTTCTGGTTTTTGTGTGTTTTTTTTTCCAAGTCCCACTGTTACTAACAGGTAGTAAGGCATCTTACCCATCATTAAGCCACTTCATGGGTTGGAAAGTTGAACTAAGTCAACATTTTTCCACCATAGCATCCCCTGTTTGCCTGCCTCTCTGTGGACAGAGCCCTTCCACCCCCCTTAGCCCTTCAGGTTCCACCCCTGCTCCGTGCCAAGAGATGCTCACAGCACTGCCGAAACGGCTAGCTGAGCTTTGCTGAGAGCACTGCTTATCTGGTGAGCAGCCCAGCTCCAGGCAGGATTTACATTGTACAGGACAGCAAAAAAAAAAAAGCGCTAGGGTGGCAGAACACGTGCAACCCAAGGGAGGTTATTATAAGGCCACACTTTTTATGGTGTGATTGAAACAACCTCCTCTAGAAACATCGTAAGTGGGGATAATGATGCTGGCACTCAGTAGTAAAAACGGGCAGGACTCAATTCCTGTATTCCCCACAAATGGAGACGTAACATGCCCTAATGACATGCAAAGAGCACCGTTGTGTTTTGTTTTTTTGTAAATTACTTCAAATTGCCTTCAGAAGCAAACTCTGAATTTCTCGCTAATCCCACTAATCCTGCAGCTTCCTACAATCAGCAGAAAATGAAAAGCCCAAGCTCCAGAAGCAGTGCTCCTCCAGGCTTTGCCAGGTGTAAGGCTTGGGCAGCCATGGTGGACTCCATATGTAAACAGAATTAAAGCTTCCAAGCAACACTGTAATGTCACCTAAATATCACATGGTCGAGATGCCATCTCAACATGGAAATGGGCACGCTGTTTTCAGCTGAACAGAAAGAAGCACAACGTTCAGCAATGTCACCCATGGCCCTGAGCTTCCTTTGGCTTTAACCTCACACCAGAACTTCACGTTTGGACAGCAGACACAGTGCAGGTCCCACTCCAGAGCAACAAACAGCCCAGGACTACCTTTTTGTTTCAGACTACACACTCACCAGACATCAGCTTTTTTTTTACAAGCAAGGCTAGTAACAAAGAGAGCCTCTTCCAAGCCTCCCAGATTTGCTTGTTGATTTTATTACCATCGCCACCGCAGACATCTTCTATTTTGATGAAAATGCTTGATGAAATGTTCAGCATGAGCATGAAAGTCATTGCTCGGCCTTAGAAGAATATGAGATTAAAGGGTCAGGTCTCAAAGGGATTAGATCTTCTGGTTAGAAAAAGATTAAGGGAAAAGCTCGCACTTGGTTTTGAAGCTTTAAGAAGGGAAAAGAGAAAGGGAGGGAGGCAGGGAGCTGGCAAGGAAACGCGACCTCAATCTGAACTACCGCGTCAGACAAATCTCTTACTGCAGAAGCCAGAGGAATGCAGACCTGCTGGAAAAAAAGTAAAATCAGACAAAATAAGTAATAATCAGTAAACTTACTTTCAGAAAATCACCTTACCTTTAATCCTTATTCTTAACACAAATACAGTGTTTCTTACGTTGCAGTAAATTCCCCAAAAATGTGAAGAGAAGCAAAACTATTTTCTAGACAGTTTTCTTCAAGTCATCCCCTACCTCCAAAGAAAGCTTACAACCCCCTGAGCATAGCCAATGCTCAGAAATGCTGACCACACAATGGCAAGTCCAGCTTCACGCTAAAGCCCAAATAATTCCCACTGCTGGTGCTACATAACCAGCCTCTTTCTGCAGCTGGCAACTAGGTACGCTGCAGAAGAAACACACTTAAATTATCTGAAAGTGTCTTTCACTGAAAGCTCTTACGACCTCACATTCATTAAGTATCATGATATAATAGTTGCAGAACTGACAAAAGTGACATTTCACTCCGTTTTCTTAAAAATAGTGCTACTAGCAGATAAGATATTTAATGGATTGAGCCAGCAGGGTCAGAGACGGAAGTTGGTGACTGCCCTATTTCAACTGAGTTTTCAAAATAACACACAAATGTAAAAAAAGAAAGCCCACAGAAGCCTATAAACCATGTGTTTATAGCAAGTACTGGCCAGATCTAAGCTCTAGTTTTTGATCACTACAGAAATTTCATCTGAAAACCATTCCCCTTCGCCTCTTCTGTACAAATTTTCACACAGGTAAGCAAAACTAGCAGCAGAACTGCCTGCTGTAAGCAAAAACAAATTCTGTCTATCCAAGGCACACACAGCAAGTGCTCAAGCTCACCAGACAGCAGTGCAGCAACTGCACGCCGAGCTGCCATAAGGCTCACCAGTGTCCATGTCTGGTGCTGAGCAAGCATTTCATCCCACCATCAGCCTCTACAAGTATTATCTGCACCTTCAGGAAATGTGGCCTTAATAGGGGGGTAACCCTGGCATCCAGACGTGTGGGAACGTCCATTTCTGTGCTCTCTGTGAAGGTCTCCCTGCCCACAGCCACAGGGTGCTGGGCTCCCACATACCACACATGGTCTAGCAGAAAGCAGCCCTACGCCCATGGTCAGCACCAATTGGAGCACAGGGCAAACATCTTTGCAACTTCTTACTGACTGCTGCTGATCACGGATGAAGATATTTCACACCTCACAGAAAAGCTTTTCCACACTGTAAAAATAATTTCCACACTGCGTATTCCAACTCTTCTCTAACTTCCTTTCCCTGCTGAAATAACGCACAAGAGCCTACCATTCGCTTAGTGCTCTGAATAGAGCACGCATCAAGCCAAAATCACTCCCAAATAAAAAAGAAAAAAGACTGTTGAATCAGCAGTGCCACACACTGCACTGAACTCACGCTGATCCAATGGCATACACCACTTGCTTTGTCCTACATGCTAAGTACGCACACGCCCAGGCAATGAAAGACCACGTATTTCATTAAATAATGCTGGGCCATAACTCACAGTTAATGTCTCGGCACAAATTAAAAGGGAGTTTAAACTCTACTTCCCCTCACTGATGAGTATCTCCGCTGGCTGCCTCGCCACCCTGGCAGGGTGCACAGCCACTAATCACTTCTGTTTTTACAGGGCCATAAATGGGCTGTATCATGTTGGAGATGACTGATAGCAGAGGCAAGGTGCTGGGATCTGCACTCCTGGGCAGAGGCACGTGGATGGATAGTACATTCATTCATACCTATCTACATTTATTTCCACATCTTTTCCCTTGAAGAATTTACCTACTAACTGATTTATATACTCAAAGTGAGGCACGACACATAGGGCAAAATTACTTGGATGCCCAGTCAACTCCTGGCCAGCTGTAAAGGCTGTGAGTGGCAGGGGCAGCTCATCCAGGATGATCTCCTCTGCTGTGCCAACAAGCTACAATCTATATCATTTAATTTGTATATATTTCCATCATGCTGAGAGTAATTTCCCAATGCTAGTCTTTACCTGCTAATTGCAAGTTTATATTTTTACCAGTAATTGCTTTCACCTGCTGCTCCTGATGCTACAAACTTTAAAGGACTCAAACACTTTTTACCAAGAGAACAGTTTATCAGAGCACGTTGAGACATTTCATACTCTAATCAAGTCTTCTTCTTGGCCCTGTGAGCCACAACATAAAAGTTAATCAAGCATAAAAGAAGTCAGGGATGTTGCTACTCAAAACAGCCAAATTTTACAAGTCATATTTCTTAACTGCATGAATATTTCACATCTGTTGTTCATTTGTTCTTGCTTCCCTACAAAAAGACTGTAGAAAAATGTTTATTTGAAATGTCACCTTTAGCAATCTTCATACCAAGTTTAAGTTCAATAAGCTCACAGCACATTAAATAGAAAACTTGTTGTATGAAAGATGAGTTTGACTGAACTGCAGTTTTCGTAACATAATAGCACGTAATCAAAGGTAAGACTGCTATCCCCAGCAGAAGAGCCTCTAATAAAAAAAATCTGTTTCACGCTAACAGGATAGGTTAATCAGTAATTACCCCCAGTCAAATCTCCCAGAATCACAGAAAGGTTTGGATCAGAAGGGACCTTAAAGCCCCCCAGCCCCACTCCTGCCATGGGCTGGCTGCCCCCCACCAGCTCAGGCTGCCCAGGGCCCATCCAGGAACGGGGCACCCACAGCTCTCTGGACAGCAGTGCCAGGGCTTCACCATTATCTGAGAAATTTCTTCTTTATATCTAATCTAAATCTGCTCTCCTTCAGTTTAAAGCCATTCCTATTTGTCCTATCACTCAAGCTTTCCTGCAGCTCCCTTTAAGTACTGCAATGCTGCGATGAGGTCTTCCCTTCTCTTCTCACATTGAAGAAGCCCAGCTCTTCTCCTGTCTCCATAGGAGAGGTGCTCCAGCCTTCCAATCACCTTTGTGGCCTCCTCTGGACCCATTCCAACAACTCCAAGACTTCTGTGCTGGAGGCCCAGAGCTGAATGCAGCACTGCAGGCAGGCCACGCTTCTTCTGCGGCCCAAGACATGGTGGGGGCCTTCTGAGCTGTAAGCACGTGTTGTCAGCTCATGTCAAGCTTCTCATCCATCAACAGCCCTAAGCCCTTCTGCTCAGAGCTGCCCTCAGTCCATTCTTATACGGGCTTTATTCATGCTTGGGATTACCCCCACCCTGGTGCAAGACTTTACACATGAGCTTGCTGAACTTCAGGAGGTTTGCAGGGCACATACCTTAACACTGCCTAAGTCCTCCGCATGGCACCCCCGCCATGTGCCATGTCTTTTATACATTTCCTGCTTATTGCACTATTTAAAAAGTTCTATGTATCTTTTTTCTCTTCATGTAACATTTGCTAACTATGATTGCTTAAGTCGATTCTCAGTTTTTACTGTGTTTATTTGAAGAAACACTCACTAAGGATCAGAGTAAAGTCTTCTAACTTCATCCCATTTTCACTAGTGCAGTTGTCTGACAGTTTCTGAAACAGAATACATAGATATCTTCCTTACTCAGTGACTTACTACTTCTTATCCATCAACACAACCACGTGCTTGAACACAGAGATAGGCCAACAAAAATAGCTGAAAGCTTGTGAAAAGTAATGAGTGGGCATAAGCCTCCATGTCCTCAAAATTCTGCTTCCTACCTTCTTGTCAAACATTTCTCTTTTGTTTGACGTGTTTATCAGCTGGATAAATATGCACATTGTCAAATTTCACACTCTGAAGCATCACCCTGACCCTGGAGCAGACATTCACATTGTGTATTTTTGCAGCTGGGGAAGACAAATATGCTTTGAGAAGTGGAAAGAAGATTGAAATCATATAAATGATGAGGTGGCCTTAAGATTAAAGCAGAACTAACTTTCTAAAATAATTATAACAAACAACACATTCAAACCAATTTAGATCACGTAGCAAAGAAAAGTCAGAGGAAAAGTTTCAAAAGAATAAAGAAAGTCCCATTTACAAATGTGCCGTTACTGGCTCTTTTCAAAGCTCTAACAAATACACACACACTTCTGAATGCTCATACAGCTACAATTAACATGATAAAAATATGTCCTACGTATGCTGCAGATCCTGTATTTGCTGTGAGAACAGCTTTGCTGCCAATTCCCATGAATTCAGCATTTTACAGACATGTTGGAGAATGAAATATTTGACATAGAATGCAAACAGATTTTTTTGTAAGAGTATTCTGAAGACCTGCACAAGATGTTCTTTTAATTCTGCCGGCCTATTCCACAGTAAGCCACTTACCAAGAGGAGCAGTGCAAGTGTGAGCACTGACAGGTAAGTGCTGCTCTCTCTGCATACCTGTGTTTCCATCCCAGAATTTCCACAGCGCTTTCATTTTCAGCTAACAGTTTTCTCTCACATATAATATCTGCCACATAGCTGTAAGTTTAGGATATTGAAGAGTGAGACCAATGATTTTAGCAAAATTAACTCAACCCAAGCCAAGATTCATTTTAAGAGCTAGTTGAAAATACCTTCCCCATACTGAAGATTTCATTTTGCTACTATTTTTCAGGTTAATAATAGTGTGCAAAGGGAATGTATAGGGCTAACTGTGACTTGCCTGTTCTCTTACGTGACCTGTCACTTTGGCTTATGCTAGGAATTTTTTTATTTTATTTTTTTGCTGTTTTGACTGTTTCTCTGCATTCTTCCTTGCAGTGAGCCACTGACCCAAAAGCCATTTGTCAAGGGCTGAAATTCTGCTCAATGCAGAAGTTCCAGCTTGAAGATTGTGCCACTGAATATCAGACACACATGCTGTTCACGTACCAGCTGCTAGTGTGCTCTGAAGGGATGTGCTGAGTGATTATGCTCTTACATATTTGCTCCTACCAAGCCAGTTTTGCCACAAGAACAAGTAGTAACTCCTCCAAGCAGGAGTCACGAGAAGCTGTTGCACTTCTCAGCATCACATGGCGTGGAAGGAACAAGAAGAGAATTAAATCACTACAGGCCTACTCTCTGCAGTTCAGGCAGGTGATGCCAAGGACAGCTTTCCTCCTTCCATGCATCCCTTAAAGCAGGAAGCTGTTCTCACCTCTCTCCAGGGCCTATGGAGAGAAAACACCAACCTCTCTATTCATTTCCAAGGTTCACTAACAGACTCAGAAAGTGAGCAGTTAGATTCCCTTAAACCAAACTGCCCTAATTCTTTGGCACAAACTGGTCCCAAATAGTTTATTTGAGTAATTCAATACAAGCAAGCATGAAGAGAAACAATTTTCCCTAAAAATACAGAAATGCAAACTCCATGTTTTCTATTCTCTCTTGCAGTATGCTCTGTGCAGTTCTGCTGCATGGCACACGTTGCATTTCTCTGTGCCTCTCCCCACCATCAGAACTCCTGCAGCACAGCAACTTGGTTTTCACTTCAAGTTCAGCAAACTCCATAGCAAACACATTTGCATTTTCCTATATATCAATGCTGGCAGCAATTCCTCCAGGCACTTTGAGTGGGTGCTGGCTGTGACAAGCAGCACAGCACCACAGAAGTGGCAGAGGAGCCGGGCCCCAGGCCAGGAGCACAGAAAACCACCAGCCTCAGGCACAGGGGTGCTGAGCCCTGCTGACACCCAGCTTCTGCACAAACCCCAAGGCCTCCTCATTCCCATCTCCAAGGCCATCAGTGCCCTGTGCCCATGTGCAGGCTGGCTGTGCTGCAGACAGCAGGCAGCCAATGCCACTGAGTGTGATTCCCAAGGAGAAAGCCCAGTGCAGCCAGGCAACACACCACAACCAGGCCTCGGCCAGCAGCCCAAGTCCCAGCTAAAGCCAAGGGTAACTCTTCCCCTTCTGTAGTGATTTGTCTACTGGGCACATTAACACTGCAAATGCTGTGTGTGCCCACTGTAAGTGCTGACATCCACTGGAAATCCTCTGCATATGCTGACGGTGATTCGCTGTTTAATAAATCACAAGTCAAATTTTCAAAAGGCTCCGTCCCCATTGAGGCCAGCAGCAAAAACCTCTCTGGAGTTAAATGGAGTGAAAAGTAAACTCAGAATTTTAAAATCCTTCCTCGTATATAAAGGTTCACTAAAAGAAGGATGAGTATACAGGCATGTAAACTGCTTAAACAATTATCTAAATTCAAACCTGTGTAGTTTGCAAACTGTGTAGTTTGCAAGCATTTCACACCAAACCATAACAGTTGTGAAAGCCAAAGGGAAGAACAGAGAGAGAGAAATGAGAGTCACAACTGTTGTTTAATTCTGGATACGATGCAGGATGACTGAGTCCCAACCTCCCCCTGAATCGTAATACAAGCAGTACAACGTTTCTTGGTTACTTGGAAAAAGTAGCTTTATGTCATAGCAGTAACATGTAAAATTTAAATTACATGAATAATTAAGAGGAGTTTAATAGTTATCGTAAATAAGTTTCATGAAAATAGTGTCTCATAAGGGTTTTAAAACCCTTAATAGTGTAGTGAACAGAAAAGCACTTGCAGAAGACCATTTTTACCTTCACAGCGTGGCCCATTTGTCCTAGTAGTCCATTTCCAGCAGTAACTACCATGTATCTGGTGTTGCAGTGCTGGGTTTTCTTAAGGTCAGCTTGAAGTTGCAGCCATGTTAGATCTAAGGAAGGATCAGACCTGCTGCCTCCACTCTTGCTGAGGTCACATCACTCAGGGCCTGATCCTGCACAAACCCCCAGAGCTACCCAAGGTTGAGCTGGTTACCACAGCTCCCTCAACAAAGCCATTTCCTCAGGAAACCCAACTGCTAGAACATGCATCAAGGTGCAATGCAAGCACCAAGGCATTCAGGCACAGCCAAACCTTGCAACATTTGGGTCCACAGATTAGAGATTTCCAAAGTGCTGGTGAAGCATGGCCTCTGCCAGCCTCCCAAACCCTTCCAGCTCTTGGATGGAACAGAACCGAAATCAGCATCTCACACTCACACAGAACTAAAGGAAACCCTCTGGCCTTGTGGCAAACTTAACAGTTATAGGAATCTTATAAATAACTGCTAAGCAACTTCACGCGTGAGGCTTCACAAAGGCAATGGGCAAACGAGGGGCACTAAGAAGCTGCTATAAATCTCCAGAAACATTATTTCAAGACTATCATTTCCACTTTCTCTTAGCTAAGGTGTTACTCTAAAAAGAAAGTGCTAAAGAGAGCTCTGCTGCCTGGAGTAAGATTAAAAATAACATTTCAGGGCATGCAAGGTAAATGCAGGAATGTACAGGTATTTCAGAGACCTACTTATTCCATGCAGTTGTAGTTCTCCCTCATCTTCCCTTTCTCATCGTGCAATTATTTCAAGAATTAATAGGATGTAGAATTATACTTAGAATGAAACAGTAAAAACTGCAGAGTTGGTTCTGACTTTATATGATACTCGGGAAAGCAATTTCTCAGCTTTCTGAACTGCATTTGCAGGTGTTGGTGGTTGTTTTGGTTTGTTGTTTTTTTTTTTTTTCTATTTTGCAATTTTACAGATATTCTGATTTTAAAAACAAATGCTGAAGGAAAATAAAATCTTTAAAAAAGACAAATGCTAATAACAACCATTTGCTTAATAGTAGCTGTAGTGCAGCCAGACAGCACTCACATCTGCAAACAGAAACCATTTATAAAAATTAGTCTTATAAATGACCACATACAAATCTATGCAGAATCAATGCCCACAGTTTCTATTATAAAGTATCAAGGCATTATTATTTCTCCAGGAAGTAAAATAAGCTCTCCCTCTCCCCCCCCCCCCCCCGTATCTTTCTGAAGGTCAGGTGCAAAGCTCCCCCTGACTTCCATGGGTGCTGGGTATCACCCTAAGCCTAGCTCAGCCTCGTCCACAGTTCTATTGCATCCTTCAGAGAACACCCTGGAGTTGTCCTAAGTACATCTAATCCATAAGGACAACACTTCAATGAGTTTCTAAATTTATAACTCGGAAAGTAAAACAAAAAAAAATGAAAGTTAAACTGTGATTTAAAATCTGGCCCAAAGCACCACCCATCTTTCCTCACTCCCTGTAGCTTCACAAGGAGAACAGCAATGCTGTGGGGAAGCAGAAGCTACAGAAGTGTGGGGCTGGGCCCTCCCTTACACCAACAGACAAACTACAAGCTGCAGACTTGGCAGAGTCCCTTCCCATGAACTTCCCACATGCATGGCAGGCAGCACATCACTGTCAGAGGAGAGACATGAGTTTTAGTGAGAACAAGAAGTCCAATAAGTGAGAGATGGAGGAGGCCTGTGAGAACAGTAAAGGCTCCTCCTTGAATCTCACCGTCCCTCCCTCAGGTAGTTTAATAAAGAGCAGGATATTGCACATCTTAAAATGAAAGATAAAATTCATAAGAACTTCTTGTGTTCCACTGAGTCTGTTTATGAGTTGGCAGCTCTGTAATTTAAAAGAATTGAACAGTACTTTCCATACAGAAATTAACCCAAGAACAACAATACCCTCATCCCTCACCTGCAGTTTATTACATTTCCAGCAAAATGACAAATAAAACAAGCACCAGCCTTTCACCTGCTTCAGGAATTCAAATTCCTTCAACTGATCCCTGTACCCTACAGGATACTGCAAGCCAAAAATCACTGGCTTACTCCTTTTCTGATTTTTCATTTACTTTTTTTTTTTTTTTTTTTTTTTTTTTTTTTTAAGAAAATTTAAGCAAGCCAAAGATGGAGATGAGTAGGTGAATGCATAGGAAAGGTAATTCAAGCTTTTTATTTATACATTCAAATTAAACTTAAGGGGGTGTTTGAGGCCAGGTTGGATGGGTCCTGGGCAGCCTGATCTAGTATTAGATATGGAGATTGGTGGCCCTGCATGTAGCAGAGGGGTTGGAGCTTGACCACCCTTGAGGTGCCTTCCAACCCAAGCCATTCTATGATTTAGCATGCAAATAAAAAGTCAGGAAATACATAAACAATGCAGTTGTCACCCCACTAATCATTACAGCTGCTTGGTGTAGTTCTCATCACACCCCTCTTATTGCCCTCTTAGCTCTCACTGTATTTGTGGGAAGAACAATAACCCTTTGGCTCCCTCAGTGCAGGACACAATAGGTTTTGCTACAGGCAGCCTCTGTGAGCCCCCAAGGCTGATGTGGATGAGACAGAGCAGGGGAAGTACAGAGATAAAGTAGCAGAAGGGCAACAAGCAATGTCTGCAAGAGCTGATGTAGTACAAATCCAACTTGCTGAGTCTTCTTTTTATGAGTAGATTTGGATACTGCTCTTAAGGCATGACCTGGAATATGCTATAGCTACACTAGAAAAAAAAAGTAGGTCAGGACAGCAGTGGGTCAAGAAGACGTAGGTTGAGGTTACATCGTCTCACTCACCATATTGATAAAGCTGCCACCTTTGGCGTGCTGACCTTCTACCAGCTGGGCCTGGGCAGACCCTTGCAATAAACCTCCTTCTGCAGAACTCTGTAGGGCTGCACAGATCTATGGCACAGAGCTTCCAGGCGCACAGCAAATGCAGAGCACTCCCACCACACTGCTGCACAGCCCTGGGGATGAGGCCAGAGCCCCTAACAAAGCTCTCCTGTACCATGCTGGGTTTAGCAGCCTCAGCCCTGTTTTGAATCTGCTGTGCCTTTTCTCTGATTTCCTGATACAGTTGGAGTGTTTCTTTCTCGTCTTTGTTTCATGTTTATATCTCAATTTTTTATTTTTTTTTTAAACTATTCAAACACATTTTCATACAAAACGTGGCTATCTTTAGGATTCAATCCATACAATGTTCTTCCCATACACACAGCCTTAACTAATTTTCTTCTTGCAAATTCCCTTAAATATAACCATCCGCTTGCACTAAAATCAGCTCAAGTATTTAATGCTCACAGACTTCAAAAAAAAAAAAAAAAAAAAATCAGAGCATCCTCAGGATGAGCTCACCCTGAGTGCCAGCCAAAGAAGGCAGAGCAGCTGCATCCCCACTGCACATACAGGCAGGCTCAGCTCAAGGTTGCCCACTCAACGAGCAAGTCTCTGTGAGCCACAGGGACCTATTAAAAAAAATAAGTAATGCAAACATTTGACAGATGAATTAAATGAATCTGCAGCATAGAAGGGTAAATACAGCCTCTAAGCGGACTACTCAACTTGCTGTTTGAGCAACGCAGGTATTGTTGCGCTGAAATCAGATTAGTCCTTCCATATATAGGGGGAAGATGCTGCAGACAGACAGGCAGACTCCTAGCTAAGTTGTCCCTTGCAGTAGAAAGTACAACTTGGGGATTTGTAGAGCAAAGAGAATCCTGAAATGCACTTACTGGGGAAGAAAGCTTGTTCTAGTTGATTCTGACCCTGAACATTCCCAGAAGTCAAATTTGATTTTTTCAATTGTAATCATTTTTCAAGTATGATTAACCTTTCTAGACTGTAAATTATCTATTTCAACAATGTGTAAATTTATTCCATTTTTTCCATTTTGGAATTTTGTTCTTCCTTTTTTTTTTTTTTTTTTTTTTTTAAATCTTGTAGAGTAGCTCCTACACTTTCTAGGAGAGACGTAAAATAAAGCTTCAGTCTACCTTCTGCCATTACTCACCCTTTGGAAGTCAATTTTTTTCCCCCCTCCCCTTTTCCTCCATAACTTTTTAATCATTCTTCATCAACTTACCATTTTTTGTCCCTGATCAACAGAATTCCCCTTATAATCACAATAAAGCTTATACAAAATATACACACATCACCGTGCTCTCCAAAGCATTCACGATTCCATGTGACCCAACAGCATCTTTGTTTTGCCCAGGCAGTGCTGTACATGCATAGAACTGCTTCCAGCTTTAATGCTCAGGTTCAATGCCAGTACTATAATGCCATCATTTTCACATTGTGAAGCATGTCTTTGTTATTTCACATTCTTACTACAGCCGTCCTAGCTGAACAGCAGAGCATTCATACTTGGCCATAAAGAATGGCCTGTGTGCTCTTCCACCTCACGAACCCAGCTAACAGCAAAGATTCACCCCACCAAAGAAAAAAACTAAATAAAAACAGAAAAGGGTTACTAACACTAGCAAGACAGTATCTTTTTAATATCATAGTTGAAACAAGATGACTTTACATCTGATTCTAATTCAATACAGTATTTTCTTTTACCAGCTAAATTAAGTTGATCCTAAATATGCTCTTTCAGGGAGCATGTAAATAGGAGGGGGAATGGCTGTTTACGAGAGTGGACAGTGATAGGACAAGGGGGAATGGTTTTCAACTGAGATAGGAGGTTTAGGTTGGATATTAGGAGGAAGTTTTTCACAGAGGGTGGTGAGGCACTGGAACAGGTTGCCCAGGAGTGATGCCCCATCCCTGGAGGCATTCAAAGCCAGGCTGGATGTGGCTCTGGGCAGCCTGGCTGCTGGTTGGCAACCTGCACACAGCAGGGGGTTGGAATTGGATGAGCATTGTGCTCCTTTTCAACCCAGGCCATTCTGTGATTCTAAATATTGCTTCTCTGTGGAATTTTTCCAAGCACAACTCAGATATTAAGCAAGTACTATCCACAGTGCGGTGTTGCTCTTAAAGACATTTGAATCTTCTTCATGGAAGTGTATTTGAAACCTCCACTGGAGAAAAGCTTTGTTCAATTGCTGCTCTGTTGGGGTTTTCTTCCTGTACTCACACCTTGGTTGTGAATTCTGAGGATGTTTCCTTTGTTCTCTCGAATGTCACTGTCTTTTCATGTTCTCACAATGTATTTAAAGGCCATTTGTCTTACTTGAAGGGCATTGAAGGAATAGCAGTAGCCTAACATTCCAGTTTCAATCCTACACTGTGCCAATTTCATCTCACTGCTTGCCTGAAATTTCCTTTACACTTCTCCTTCAGGAACCTGCAGACATAGGGCAGTAGTTAGCAGAAAGAAGCAAGGTGTCATGAGCCAGAAATAGCAAAACAAAAGCTACAATTTTTCTGTAGAAATAGCAGTGTTAAATACAGTAACTGCAGTGTCTCAGGTAGAATGCTGGCACTTTCTATATGAGTGAATGAGCTACAAACACCTGATCTTCAAGTGCCAGACGGCTGGAATGCAGGCAAGGAGCACTAGTACCCCTCAGTGAGCACCAGGGCTATGTGGGGTTTCACATCCAAGTTCACAGAAGACAACTGATCACTAGCAGCAAGTGCCAGCAAGTTATCGAGCAGCTCAGATTCATCTGCAAGGTCAATACTTTGATAGCACAGCATTTTCAGTGTGTCCTTGGAGGTACTTCCCTGGCTGTTCCAATGCCGGTAGAGCTAGAGGTGTTGCTCCAGAGGAATGCCTGCTGGGAGACCTGCTCTGAAGCTCATGGGCCAGCTCCATCTTTGAGCAGCAAAGCACAGAATGAAACTAAGGGAAAGGAGAAGCAAAGTTATTGCCTCTTTTTCCTTAACCTAGCACGTTCCAAAGCAAGATTAACTACCAGCAAGGGTAAAAGGTGGTGGGCAACACTTCAGCTGAAAAACAAACAGTGTGATGTAACTGCTGTTGAAAATAAGAATTGGGTCCTGCTATTCAACCCCACTATGGTGTCACCTGTCCTGAAGTGAGCAGTAACTTCTCATCCAGACCCCGGGGATGTCCAAATATCAGTTGGACTCTGTCTCTCAATGTAAGCAATCCACCTACATCACTAGCTGTGCAAAGCTGGGTATTCCATTTTAGCCCAACACTGATGATGCTTCTGTCAGATCGTTATCAGTCCAAAGAGATACTGAGAAGTCTATTCTTTTAGAAAGCTTTACTTCTAAACCTTTAAGGTTTAAAAATTCCTGTCAAAGTGAAATACAGCTTATTCTTCTCACAACTGTACATGCAGATTGCATTTTTTTTCCTAAAGCCTCCAAAAAGCCCAGGAGACAGACTATTCATCAGAAAAACATCAAGTTGGAATTTGAAGTCATGCAAATAAGATCTCAACCCAGCTGCTCACTTATAAATAAAATAGCCCACAAATAAGGGAAAGAAGGTTCATCTCCTTAGCTTTGAACCTGAAAGAATGCTGTTCAATCCCAGGCAATTCTATCCACAGTTTAATTCATTTTATTTTTGAAGTTCCACTGTTGCAATCATTACCTTTGGATTTGCTACCAAGCCTTCCTTGTGCTTCAAATTATAGAATTCGCACCACTTAAGCTCTTGCTCCTACTGGAGAAAGTAGAGGTTCAGAAATGGCTGTGAGATACCTCTGGAAAAACATTATTCCCTTTTCATTCAAAACCTTAAACTTATTCAGTCTTGACTTCATCAAGATACTATCGAGGTAAGCGTACAGATTCCAAAAATAGCATCAGCACCAAGATTACTTGTACTGCACATATTCCTGGACACTTTCCTTCTATCTATCCCCTCTGACACGATACCCAGAACATCACTAAAGCTTAGTATCAATGATGGCATTCAGCATCTGGCACTGCAGCAATTACTGAGCTACTGTGACTGAATGCCTCTCCCCAAGTAATCCTCCCCACGCTGGCACTCACATAAGACCTGACTTTTGAAGCAAGCACTGATCTGCACTATGACACGGAATGCGTTCCCAGGTTGCTTATCTCACATAATGTAAAGCAGCCCTAGTATGAATTTCACAAGCAGACTAAGGGTTCTGGCATTGCAAGCTCTATTATACTCCAGATATTTGACTCATATGCAATTCCATGTCAGATGCCATTGTGTCAGACTGCCCCTCTGCTGCCATCTGTCACATGGCAACAAAATGGAATGGAACATTATTACTACAGCCATCCCACCAACATCCACTTCTGATATTGTGGGCCAACACCATAAAATAGGAGCATTACTTTCAGGACAGCCCTGATACTTGTACCTTTTATCTAGACAAAAATCACCTAAAGCATGCACCAGGCTTCCCAGTTTTCTCCCTTTTTTCTTGGCTCCAGTATGGTATCCTCAAGCCTTGACACCACATCTACTCCATGTTTTAACTGCTCATTGCATTTTGTGTAATGAATACTGCCTATAAACCATGCCTTGTACTTCTTTACTGCCCTCCTGTCCTTCAGAGGCTTTATGATTCCTGCTGACACTTCCTACCTGGAAACCTCAGATCTGGGAAGGATTTTACTTTGGTTTCTTTAAGGAAAGGAATATACACAAAAAACCCTCAAATCAATCAATCCACTCCCTTTCTTAATTCTCAGGAAACAGATATTCTAGGGTATTTCATGCGTAAGAGCTCTTTTTCAGCTTCCACACTAAGAACCAAAGCTACCATTAGACCAAGAGTTATTCTGCATTTGGTTTGGACTTGCAAGACATTCATTCATACCTTCATTTGACATTTGAGCCATTCCTTTGTCATTCAACTGAGAAAAGCTATAGCAAGCACTATTTCATGGTTGTACTGAATAAAACTTGGTCCTTGAAAACAAACCCATGATGCAGCAACATCAACATTCACAAATCACAGAATCACCAAAGGCTGGAAAAGACCTCCAAGATCATCCAATCCAACTGACCATCTATCACCAATCTTGCCCCACTAAACCATGACCCTCAGTACAACATCAGCATGTTCCTTTTGAACGCCTCCAGGATGGTGAACCTACCACCTCCCTGGGCAGCCTGTTCCAGCACATGACCTAATAGCCAACTTGAATCTCCCTAGCACAACTCAAGGCCATTCCCCCTAGTTCACTCCATTCACACTGCACTTTTTTTTTTTTTTTTTTTTTTTTTTTTTAAAAAAAGGGTGAAGATTGAGATGCCAACATTTTTAAGGAAACTGTCTCTTTCACGACTACAGTAGCTCATCAGGCAGTCAAGCCAGATTTAGGTATGAAATTCCAAACACTGATTGTTCTGATAAATGTAGGGTGACAGATAACAAAGCAGGGAGATGTACAAAGAACAACCATGATGGATCTTCATCAAGCAGAATATTTGCCAGCTTGCTGCTCTGTAGGGATTACTATTGAAAATGTACAGCAATCAGTAGTGAGCAGCTCTGAGGGCACTCTATTCTCAGGTAATCAGAGCAGGGGAATTACAGGCACCTGAGAGTTACTGCCTCTCCCAGCCAGGAGAGGCACAGACCTGGCTTCTAAGTTTTGAAACTGCTTAGCATTGAATTTTCTGAAGAGATGTTGCCATAGTGGAGACAGCATCTCCTAAAGAGAAAACAGGTCAGAGAAAGGAATTCTTCCCAGAGTGGGAATAATCTCATCAAGGCACATCCTCAGACAGTTTCCACCCTCAGCAGACAGTTTTGCTTATAATTACATTTATTTCTCATTCCAAAAATCATAGCACAGAAGGGTGGCAGAGCATTAGGAATGACCCAAAAGGGGCAAAAAACATGAGATAGGTGCTGTTTGTAGTAGAGAAAACACATAGTTGCTGCGATGAGAAAGGATGAAGTGCTTGACGACTCAAAACAGACTGGAAAGCAGAGCTACGCTGGCTTTGAAGCACACTGCAGAACCATGCTGCAGTTTCCAATGAGTGAATATAACCTAAACCACAACCAATGTTTGTAGAGAACCTTGGGAAAATTATGTTCTTGGTCACTAGGACTTTAAAAATCAAGCAGAAAGAATTCACCTTGCTATTTCAGCCTTAACCATACTTAAAATTGATTCAAAAGATATTTTTTCCCCATTACCTAAACAGTGAGAAGAGCCACGCTCACGGAAGTGTAGCTTTTCTTAATTGGAAAATAAACAAAAAATATGGAAATATGCTGAGCCTTTGCTTTGGTTAGCCAAGACGCTGGCGAACCCTTCTGCCATCCTGGAACTGCATGAGAGCCCGTGTATAACTGAGGATAATGCAACACCCGCTGAACCAAAGCTAAGCCAGTGGGCTCAGCAGACGGCTGTAGGGTAGGAACCAAAGTTACTCCACACCTGAAAATTTCCACTTAGATCCAATACACAGGTGCTAGGGAGATAGGCAACATAGGATAAAGGCTTTGACAGTCTCCAGTGGCACCTGAAGCGCCACTGGCACTGACAGTTCTATCAGTAGACGCATAGAAATGCAATTCCTGATACTGCTGAGCTGTTCAGCAGTTGAGTTGCTCCTTCCTCTGCCAAGACTCCATATGCACCAGTCACCTACAGGATCCAGTGTACATTGTCAGCTCCTTTTACATAGTCAAGACTACAGAGATGAGACATTCCTTGTGGATGAGCTGCACACATTTACATAGCACAGTTATTTCCATCCCCCTCCAGTGCCAGCATCAAACCCGAGTCTCTCTGCAGCAGGAGAAGCCCCTCAGCCCTGTGCCATAGAGGGGCATTCCTGTTGTGAAAAGAACAGTTTTAAAATCTCCAAATTTATTTTTCAAGGGCTTCTGTTTGTTTGAAATGTTTATCAATCATGTAAGATTCCAAGGGATGCAAACAAGTGATAACACGAATAATCCACTGAAACAAGTTCTGCATGTTGTTTCTACAGTTTTAAAGGTGATAAATCATCAAATCACCAGCACAAGACCACAGCATCTATTTCATGCATGAAGCAGCACTTCATCATGGTAAATTTAGCAGTGCCTTTATTGAACTGACTGCAGTCTCTGTCCAGCTTGCAGAACCCAAATAGTTTTTTCACATTATATTTCTCAGAACTCAAAGTAAATCGCAGTCTCAGCTTCATCTATCTACTGGATTTTTAGAAAACAACTTCACCTTTTCAGATACTGAACTCAGTGAATCTGAGGACAGTTTGAGGACTGGAGTTGAAGGAAAAATCTCCTCCCAGTCCCCATGGCATCACATTAAGGATTGAAGAGTCAGTTTAGTTCCCACTCAGTCAAGCTTCTGTTTGCTTATTTGCTGCACGCTGTCTGGCTGGTTGGTTTTGGTGGTTGTCTAAAATAAAGGAAGTAACTAAGTTAGTCAATTAGCAGTGGAAAAGAACTGAATGACAGGCCTACAATGTAGCTACATGCTATTCCTCTGGAGATCAATGGCAATTACTTCTACAAGAAGAGATCAAACTGAGTACAATCAATTTCCTTTCTCCTTCCTACCAAAAACAAAATAAAAGCAGTTTCAGCATTTTCTCAAATCCCTCTGTCCCTCCTCGCCAGTTTGCTGGCCGTTCTCTTCTGGCACAATCCCTGCTTGTGCTCTAAAGGATATATTACACACGTCTGACTGTGCTAAGCCTTCATTCCAACCCCACCTGTTTTCTTCACTATAAGCATTTAAGTATGATATCTCATACTTTAATTAGTGCAGGAAGCAAAGTTTTTGGCAAAAGAATGTCAAGAACAACACGGGTTCCTGTGGAAAACAGCAAATCCCTTGGCTTTTTCTGTCTGATATATTAAGAAAAACAAAGTTCTATAAAGAAAAGCCCTTTGATAAATTTAAAAATGCTTTTTTTTTTTTTTTTAATCTATATGGAGTTCGGAGACTTTTCACCTATCACAGCTTTCTGTTTGCCTTTCCTTTTACCCACGCTGCCTGGTAGAAGCCAGGATCATTTGCCTTTCTACCTGTCTACTCACAGCCAGCCGGGCAGGAACAAGAGCCCAGGGGAGACTACACATGCCTCCTCTAAAGGTGTAATAGGAGTAACAGCACAGGAGAACCACACACAAAGGCCACACAATCCTGCAGTTCTCTTTTTCCACAACTTCCACAATTCCCACGGCAGTTCCCCATATAGTTCTGCTTTCCTGAAAAGCAGTGAAATACTTGGTGCAATCCCTTGACTTAAGAGGGAAAAAGCTCCAAACCACATCCACAGCAACTGTGACTTCCAGTACACTGTTGAGTACAATCTGTATTTATTCAAGAACACCAACATATCATTATTTCCTAAGCAAACACTGCTGGCTTTTTGCAGCCACCTGTGTCAAAAGCAAATAGACAAAGCATCATTCCAAACCCCAGAAATGTAATCAAAGTTCATAACACAACAGCTCAGGTGCTACTCACATACAGTTATTTTTCTGAAGCATTAGATGAAGCCTCACTGACAGCAAGAATGCCTCAAAGAGCTCCTTAATACTTGTTCTTTTGCATAGAGCAGACCTAATTCCTGCACTCAATATACTAACAGTTTGGCAACATGTATGTAATAATTCTCCTTTTTTCTTCTGTTTGTTGAATCTCAGCCTGTAGAACTAAATAGCTTCCATATAATCTCTAATACCCTCTGTACCTTCTTCTGCAACCTTTTGGAAGACAGATTTAGAATTCCCTAAAACATCTTTCATATCCTCCCCGGAGTTCACTCCATTTGCATGGAAATATTTGCATGGATATGACAGCCCATACCTACTTATTTTCCTGCAAAGCCAGGCCACATGACACCTGGAGATACAATTAGCAGCAAACACATCAAGATCCTGCTGTAAGATAGCAAAGTTTTAAACAGTATGTATATGACAGTTTCCCATGCTATTTAGATGTGGGTCTTGCATTTGTGCAACATGTAATTATATGATTATCAAGCAAGGCACTGCAGCTTTTGTCAATGAAAATACTCTATTGCTTTCATTGTAATTAATCTGATACAACTATCTGTCTGTATACATATTATCATACTTATGCAGTTGGGTGAATATTTTCAATTTGATGTTAAATGAAACAAGAGGCCCCTAAATTAATTAATATCGTTGTATAAGGATACACTTAAAGGACCAGCAGTTTCTTCCCTCATTCACTAATGTGTTTCTTTCATTTGTTCCCAAGTACTAAGGCACAGGCACAAAGGATCATCACATTGCCATTAATGAAGACTGCACCATGTCATTTAAATAGCTGCTAGACAAGCACTAACCAGAGGAACACCTCCAGCCCATTTTGTTCTGAATAACACCTCAACATTGTCAAAAATAAACCAAGGATAAGTAAGATTTTAGGAGAGTCATCTTTTAAGCCAAATTGCAGCTTTACACATCAGTGCTGGTACAGGTGAGAGTCAGCCTTCATGGGAACAGGCACAGCACTGCTGCAAACTACAAAAATAACATCAGCTTTGGATACACAGGACAGGCAGGGCTTACAGCAGCTACAACTGGGTTGGAGGTGTGGGAAGGGAACCATGATCCCAGAGCTTTCCTCTTTTTAGGTATTCTGGTCAATGTTACCTACAACATGATCTACACAAGCTCTTTCAAAATGCCCAAAGCAGAGTTTCCAAGCCAAGATTTAACTAACGCTCACCTATCGATATGCTCTGAACTTTAGGTGTGCATCAGCTCCCTGAAGCACACGATTTCTTCCACTGTGAAGTTTAATGAAGAACACTTTGCCCTTTAGAAGACAATCCTCAGATGAGCAAATGCTGACATTGTACATACAAGGAAGATGCAGAAAAGCTTACAGAAGTCAATAGAACCACTTCGCCATATCAGGTTAGAGCAGTCCAGAAATGACCACGATCCAGGCCTAAAGATTCAAGGCTACACAATTGCAAGCAGCACACTCAATACATTAAGACTGCAACCAAACAGATCTACTCAGCTCTTTTCTGTTTGTTTTTCACACTTCAGACTACCGTGCATTGTGCCCTGCCTGATGGATTGCTCTGATCATGCTTGCAGGCGCATCTCTAAGCTTTTAAGCAGCTCTACAATGATGAAGGAACATAGTGAAAGCCATCTGGATCTTCCACTGAAAATCTTTATTAGATCCTTACATACTGCTGGAGCTGACCTCTTTGCCATATTGCTGAATCTGTCCAATTTTGTTTGAACCATCAGTCAAATCCAACCAGATTAAAGCAGAAGTACAGGATTCTGCACTTTGAAGAGAGACAGCTGACAAAGACTCTTAAGAGTACATATACTTGTAGTAACAAACTATTAAAAGTAGTACTTGCTGTTTAATAGCAAAACTGAGAATCCAAGTAATTGGATCACCTCATTTTTGCCTGCAGATAGTGTACGGTGTTTATAAAAGGCAACAAGAGAATGTCTGCCCCATAAAAGTGATAAAAACTTGACAGTGCTGGTTTTTCCATAGTTGTTAAGACTTCTGTTGCTCTAACATAGTTGCTTTTTCAGCAGCACTAACAATCAAAGAAGTCCTAGGAATGGCTTTTAGAAATTAAGATTAATTGATTAAAAGTAGACAGAACATGTTTTCTTTTTCTCCTTTTTAAATAGGAAAGCTCAGATTTCAGCTAACACAAACTTCTCGCAGATGGCACAATAGCAGTGGTTAAAGAAATTAATAATGAAAGACTCCTGCTGTCCAGTATGCAGAAGAGTCCTGCTTTACAGAAAGCTTCAGTAGAGAAATAGAGGGTATATAAAGAGACTCACATTTCTACAGTATCAACTACCAGGATTACCAAACCAGCCCCAGTCATTCTTCTCCACTGTCAGGCATTACAGCAGACTTGCAGTAAGCACCATTAAGTTTGAGACACCGAAAGCCCAGGACAGCTCAGAGGTACCATGGAAATAAAGTCCTGAGTGCCCACTGTGAGCCAGGCAGCATTAGTGCTACCACGATGGCTGCTATAGCACAGCAGGAGGATGCTGCAACACATCTGGTTTTTATCTGATAGCAGGATAAGGGGGGCAGGATATCAACTCTGTATCTGCAACTGACAAAAAAAGCTGCATAGTCAGAAAGAAACCCTTTGGTTAGTACATTTATCACCAACAAGTAGTGATATATGATTGGCCATTACTTACATCGTTTCCTACCATCTCAAGTTTGGAAACACTGGAGCTCTGGTTGCAAGAAAGAAGAACTAGATTATAAGAGCACCTCCATTTTCTGGAAGCAGGGATGCAGTTAGAAAACAGTGCAAACTTATCAAAAAGCACAGCTGCAGGAGCCAACTTCAGGTAACTTGATCATGACATTCTCCTTTCTTCAGTCCTTCACTTTGCAACCTCTGTACTAGATTCCTTTTTCCTTCACCACACACACACACACACACACACACACACACACACACACACACACACACACACACAAAAAACCAGAAACTACATGCTCTCCTCTGAGCAGCTTCCCTGTAGGTCTTACGAGGGTGCGACTCAGCACACCAGGGACAGCAAGAAAGGCTACGGCTGTTATCTGACTGCCTTCAAACCTGGATGGAGAGCTCTATGTCTGCTACCAATCTTTCTGAAAGCGGACAGAGCTTCTTGTAAGAGAAGTTGCAGGATTTCCTTTGTATTATGGGCAAAAAGGGATTTCTGCCTGCTTCCCCTGGAATTGATATCTAAGGCTCAGTTCCTATTTTCATGACACCACGTGAAGATCAAACAAAGAAAGCTTCTACAAGCCTATGAACTCAGTGGGAATGTGCAAGTGTATAAAGTCAGTCACCTGCATAAACAAAAGTAGTTCATTACCTAGATCAGTATCTCCAACATGACAGCATGGTGAGTCACTTTGTTCTCAGAAGCAGCAAGATTTCAGTCCCCACAGCTGCACACACATGTACTGTTATAGTGCAGCACACAAGAATGCAAAGCAGGCAAGCACATGCTCACCCCAAGCAGCAGCCAGAGCCTCATTCATTGGCCTGTCCGTATTCCTGGAAGGCATGCCAGGATATCTGCTGGTGGTTTGTGTTCCTAAGCCTGCCCAGTTCCATCTCTACATGCACTCGAGCTGCAGGCTTCTGGATAACCCTGCTGCTGGAAAGCAGGAGGGCAGCACAGTTCTCCTCATGCTAACTTTCTCTCACACTGGATAACAGCCCAGACACACACAGAGGTATTCTGGTTCTTCTGTCACTCTGTAACTTTTCCAGCCAGGCCATGGTCTTCAGTCTCAGAAACTGAATTAGCACCTCTTCGTGGTAGACAGATAAAAGTGTTGCGTCTTTTAATGCATGCTTGTGACTCGGGCACCTGACCTGTGGTCATTTGGAAAGCACGTTCACTTGACTGAACACAAAGCACAAGATCATAGAATGGTTTGGGTTGGAAGGAACCTTTAGGATCATCAACTTCCAATCTCCTATAGGCAGGGATGCCTCCGTCTGGACCAGGTTGCTCACAGCCCCATCCAGCCAACCCTCGAATGCTTCCAGGGAGGGGACATTCACTGGGCAGCCTGTTCAGTGTCTAACCACCCTCACAGTAAGGAATTTCTTCCTGATATCTAGTCTAAACCTACCCTCTTCCAGTTTAAAGCCATTTCACCTTGGATGCAACCACTTGTCGCGTGGATGTTCTAGACACTGCATTAGAGGACCATTTTCACTGACTGCCAGTGGTATCCCGAGGGTTTCAGCTCGAAAGTAAAACAACTGGGATTGTACCTTGACATTTTGACTACTTTCAAATATCTGGGAGTTGTTTTGAGAAACTACTTTATTTTTTAGACTATTATTACTGTATTAGATTTTTTTCTAGTCTCTTGACATCTCTTTAACTACTTACTGTTAATTTTACCTATTCAGGGGTTCAGAGTTTCATTTCCTGACCAATAGCCAGGAAAAGTTTAAAGTGACAAAGCTATGACAGTCCCATGTTAGTTTTACATAGCTGATAAGATACAATAGGAATGTTCTTAAAGGAGAAGTTTACATGGCTCTGCAGAAGACTTTTTACAAGGAAAGATATTCAGACAAGTGCTGCATCAGAAGCAGCACCACATGTTCCCATACTTCAGCACGGGAGACAAGACACTTCTTAATTGAAAAGCAATAAAGTTTTTCCCAAAAGCTAATGCTCTGAGAACTTAAGAATATGCACTTATATCAAGCACCAAATAATCAGACCAATCTAATTAAGAAAAGGATAATTAGAAGACTAACAGGTTGCTAAATCACACTCAGAACATACAACTTGACGCTTGCTCTAGTTTATAAGAGAGACTAAAATAGCAACAAGATCAACGTTACTTTAATCCCTGGACAAGTTTCAAACATTGAATTGCACTCAGACCACAGCCACATTAAAAACCTCAATACTTAGCATGGCAGGAAGCTGCCGTAATTGAAGTAGTTATGAGAGTAGAGAGCAAGAATCGTGGCTTTGCAATGTCATCACTTATCAGAGAATGGAACCTTTCAGGCTGTCATTTTTGAATGTCAAAGCCTGGTTCCCCAGTGAGCATACATTACTACAGAGCTTTAAAACCCTGGACTGGATTCCAGTTGGTGCCATTCACAATTTTTACAAGTGTCTGTATAGCAGTGACATTGCACAGCGAATCTCCACCTTTTGGTAGGCAGCAAGAGCCTTCATGCAACCTCCCCTCCAACGCACTGCTCCTGCACACTGCTTTTGTGCTACCCACAGCATTCAGTAGCTATCAGCAGCCACCACCCACCTGCTGGAAATGAGTGGATGGAAAGGGAAGGGCGCTCAGTCAAAAGTCTCAGGAGGCTCCACGTCACCAGGAGTCCATCTCCCACTTGTGCCACGTCACACAGGTGCTCATACTATGAGTCCTGCCACAGATTTAGACCTAAGCAACACTTCCCCCATTCCCTGCCACATCCACAAGATGCCACACTGTGGATTGACACTAGGGGTCCAGTGACTATCTTGCCACATTACTACATTCTGATTTCTTACATATTTGTTTTGAAGAGTAAGAGCTTTCTTTTCAAGATTTCATTCTGATGAAAGATGAATATCCCCCCCTTTGATGGTACCAGCTCAGTACAACCCCCAGCTGATAGCCATATCTCAGCTTCAGATCAGCATTTCCCAAAGACAATTACAGCTACACAGCTACTCTGCAGTGTTAGAAACAAGACAGAAAACTGTAATTTCCCTTAGTAAAGCTATCACAGTGCTCCATTTTAAGGCAGTTTGGTAGATGTTTAAGAAGTGTTCTCAAGCACACCTTTAAATGCAAGAGGTGCATTAAGATCATACAGTATGCTTGCTGCAGGTACAAAAATTAAAAAATAGCTTTGAACCCCACTGGCCTGGTTAGCTTAAGTCATGACATTCAGAAAGGAAGGAAACAGATTGCCTTAAAACTTGATTTTGAAAGGAAACACATTGAGAGCATTTGTAGCAAGCTAATTGTTCACCAATGTGTTTTTTAGACATGTGAGTAACCTCAGCCCCAGTTTTTGCCCCACATTCAAAACAGGCTAAGAAAAAAAGCTGTTAGAAGAGTGGTATGATGCAATGGAATAATCAGTAGCTAAAGTGCAGGAAATCTGGACTGTAGATACAGCTGGGGGCTGTCTTGTCATTTGTTCAGCCCATTGTTCTTTAATGCTCAAGATGAAGATCACAACATTTGTTTCCTTAGTAAACTGCTTTGAGATCTACTGATAAGTGCCAAACAAAATCCAGGCACTACCAACAGGTGTAAGAGTTTACTCAGGTTAACATCACATCCACAGCTCTCTGCAAGCATCAGCTTCAAGATGTAGAGATCCCTCCAGGCAGCCAAACCCATACAGTCCTTCCTCTCATTCAAAGCAAGAATTTATTTCACCAAGATTCCCCATTAAGCAGTACTGGTTTTTACAACTCCAATCATGCCCAGCCTCCGAAGAGCTGCAGAACTGAAAGAGCAAAGCTCTGAAAGCCTGGGTTTTGCTCACAGGACTCAACTGCTCTTCCTCCAGCCATGCTGCTAGATCCTGAAACCAGCTGGCTGCTTTGTTCCTCACCTACCAAGCACAGCCACTCACACTGCTGAGGCACGTGAACACTAACAGCACCAATGGGTGAAAACAGGCACTGTGAGACCAAAGTGGTTAAAATTAAGATGCTCCTGGCTCCCTGGGAAACAGCATTTCCTAACAAACAGGATACAAGCACTAACCAAACTTTTCTCATTCCAGACAGTGAAAGTCTGATCACTTTCATCTTCTGTAACAAACCTTTTCCCATGAGGTTCAAGAGCTTATTGCATCATGACGGAATTCTGGGCAGCACTGCAAGATCAATCAATTAAAATTTAACAAAACTCAGGGGCAATTAAGCACTCAAAAACATTAAATCAGAGAACAAGGCGCCTGACTGCATCTGGTCAACACCTTGTTTCTCCAGTAACTAAGACAGCAAATACTCAGAACTTCACATTAGGGCATAACGTGTAGGGTGGGCACCTAATGTGAATTTACTAAAAGAAAAAAAAAAAATCTGCTAAATGCACCTCTACCAAACAAAATAGACACAAGACACTACATTAGAAGTATAGATTTTTTTTTCAATACTGGTAAATTCCAAAGTTATTTGGCTTTGAAAGCAAAATAAAACCTATTTATCATTCGAATATCCTACATTAATATGTTTCAAACACCCATCCTGGTATTTGAATATTCTCTTTAGTTAAGAATGTTTAAACAGAAGCACCATCAGGCAACACACCTGGAATAGAATATGTTGTCCAGGGAACTGCTTCCGAGCTTCAGTGCCCACAGTACACATTTCCAGGTGGCAGCTGATAAGCATTGACTTGTCTTTAACTACAGTGCCCTGTTTAATTTAGGTTACTGGAGAGCAATAAGGACAAAACAAGTCCTTCTGAGCTACATCTCTTTTAGACCACTGCTGCACTCCTTCAGTCTACAGTTGGATTCAACTGCAGTAGTGTGAGCAATACGAGGAGCTCCTCAACACCACATGAAGTTGCTTGAGAGGACAGAACTAAGATCCATGCTTCTGAAAGTCTGATCAATCACTTCCATGCTGTCAGGTAGTCCAGCCAACCATTTTACCAGCAGAGTTCAACTTGCAGTATACACTAAAAGATAACAACTCTTTCTATCCTATTACTTCTATAAATGATGTAAAGATGGGCAAATAGCAATATTCAATTGCTGAACAGAACTTAGTATGATCAGGATGCTTTTTTGTCCTCCAAACTCCCCAAAATATTCACATCTGCTATGGTAGCAGGCAGTCAGCAAGAAGGATTTACCATTACCAACTGGAGCATAGATCAAATATTAAGTTTCAATAAGAAAAATCAAAAAGTTCTTAGCACCTGTACCTGGAGGAGACATTGATTCTGGCATCTTCTGCTGTTTAGTTAAGACTGCAGAGCCTTTGGTCTTGGTGGTTGGAAATCTGGTTAGGGAAAAAAAACCGTTGTTGGAATGCTTTGCTTTTAGGTTTTGTTTATGGACTTAATGATACTGCAAAAACCTAAAATTCAAATTCAAGTTCGAAAAAATCTTACAACAGACACGAGGAAGCAAGGCAAGCTACAACAAGAGGCTACTGATCCCATTCAGAGCACCACAGGGGCATGGCTCTTTAGGCATCTTGCTTCTCTCTGGGCATCCCATCTCAGTATATAAGTCATGTGTCCAACCAGGAGTGAAGCACTCACATGCTTCAGAGGACCTAAACCAGTTTTCAGGTCCTACTTCACAGCATCCATACGCTCCTGCTTGATGTATTTGGCTGCCTTTAGATGAATTATTTTGGCTGCTAGTTTTTGTTTTGTTTTTTTGTTTTTTTTTTTTCCTCCTTTCTTCCCATGTTATCCTTCCTACTGTTATCAGTGATGTTTTCTGACCACAAAAAACTTAAAATACATTTTTAACATTACTAAGATTCATCCACTGCAAAACCAAAATAAACTCAGAAACCAAGAGAGGATGTGGGTCACCAATCAATGCTGTTGCCCAGGCTCATCTGAACCTCACACAGACGTGAGCTGCATAGTGATCAATCAGTTCTGCAAGTTTCAGAAAAGCATTTTTCCCCCTGCTTCAAATCCAAGGTACAAATACCTGTTCCAGACTCCCACAGGAAGTGTTATCAATGCAAATTTTCACTATTCACACGAAGATAAAGAGATGCAGTAACACAAACATAGTGAGTGAGCTTTGAGGCCAAACACTTGAAAGCAGCATCCTACTACTGATCAGATCAGAGAAGTTAGGTTTGACAGGCACGGAAGTGATGGAACAATTTGGGTAGCCTTGAGAAGGTATAAAAAAAAAAAAAAAACTTTCAATATTATTGCTTACTAGATGGCTCTTTGCAGTCCTCCAGCTGTTACTCAAGGCAGGGCTTCAGTGCAAGTGTGTTGGGTCAGTACAAATAACCCCTTTTTTTTTTTTAAAGGAGAGGAACTTTCTCAAATCAGTATAATGAACCTCTTCAGGTTACAGAGAGGAAGAAAAATCACGACATAGCAGCCATAGTAACCACAGTGAACTTCACCAAATGATGGAAAGGAAAAAAAATAAAGGGTTAAAGAAATATTGACTTGCTGAAGCATCCAAGTGCGTAACTGCTGGCTCCCTGTTCTCACCAAGAACATACAGAGGCAATGCTAATAAGCCAAAGTTTTACAGCAAAACCAACAAGGTACACTAAGGCTACTTGTTATTCACAAGCTTCACTTAATTGTTCATCTTCTAGGACAGCTGCTATCTTGAGGTAGGCTGTCCCACTTACAGTCAATAGATCTGCAAACACTTTCATGCCATGCATCCCTAAATGCTCATGTGCAGACCTCAAACCATGATCCCAGCACTTCTGTGTATCCTGCAGAATTAAAAACACCTAAAAGACTTACAAACATACTAAGTGTGCACAGAGTGGTAACATCATGGCATGGGATTTCTTTTGTTTCCATGTCTGCTTCAAGAATACTTTAGTGTATAAGCTTCCCACCTTTTTATACTTGTATAATTAATTTCCTCAGACCCAACTTACTGTTATGACCAATGTATCTCACTGTCTTTTAGTCCTACTATTCAACACTTCCTCTGCATTAATCTTTCCTTATTCTTATTTTCTTTGGTATTTTTCTGTCTGACACTAAGTCCCAAAATAAGAGAACCCACTTCAAGAGAACCCGAAACAAAACAAAGAAGGGAAAAAGAGAAGGCTGAATTCATCTTCCTTGTCTGTTTAAACACACATTTCAATTTCTCAACTGTTTATTCCCCATGTTACAGGAGATTTTTAATGTGCGTTCCCAAAGGAATCAAAGGACAATATCAAAACCTTTCACATTACTTGAGGTTTGCAATAAAAGGTGAAAGCCAAATTCCTAAGCTCTTGAGCAATATCACAAGCCACACTTGGAAAGTGAGCATATGGGAAAAAAAAAAAAAAAAAAATTGTATCTCTTGTACAAAGGAAAAATAACCATAAGAAAATGAGAAATTGCTATAGTGGATCAGCCCACTGGGACAATCAGCATTTTATCCTCTTCTTTCCCCCAGCAGGAATTATGGCTGGCTGTTTTAGGTGATGACAAAAGTTCTTCCCATTAACAGCCCTGTAACAAAACACCTGAGTGAAGCTCATTCACAGTTCAGCTACTTAGAAGCTGATGTTTGTCTTATACCAGATGAATCCATCTCTTCCCCCAACAGTAATTACCACGTCTTTACATGCTATCTTTTGCTTTGCGTTACCCAAAGGAACAGGTGATGCTTCTCAAGGCCTTGACCTCTGCTGGGCTCCGCATCATTTCACAGAGCCTGGATAGATCTGCCACTGCAGCTGAAGAGTTTAGTTGTGTTTAATAGGAAGCTCAGTCATTTCTCCAGATTTCTCAGCACAATGCTCTATCCCTTTTTCTTTGCTAAGGGATAACACGGTTGTCTTTGGATAGACAACAACACTGAGGGTTATACAGTGGACTTTTCCACAGCTTCAAGCGGGATGCTGTAACACCAGTCCTCCCACAGCCACCACGTAGTTCAGATGGAAACCCTTTACCAGTATGGTTGTAGGTCAAGATACACTTCTTTCTGCACTGAGGAACAAAATTCAGAACTGAGCACTGCAGCCCTACCTGACTCTCTGAACATAACCCAGATATTCAAGAAGTACATGCAGGCAAGATTTACATCAAAACCATTAGATAAATACATTCTAACTAATAAATACATCCTCACTATGGATGCCCCATAACACCTGTCCATGCACAGAATGTCACTGGCAGCACAAAGCAAACCCCACACTACACTGGCTGCCATGCTCTCCCCTCTAGTTATGAACCTAGTCAGCCCCAACATCTACACTGCCTGCATCACTAGCTAATGAAGTTTAATATATCTCAAAAGTAAACATTCAATTTACAGATAGCAGAGCAAAAAAAAAACAACAAAAAAAACAGAACTGTCTTTAATTACACACACAGTATATCCTATGAGGCTGAATTACTTGAATAAACACTAAGAATTATTATAATAGCCAAACTCTACATTAGAGCTGCCAGAGATTAAAGGATTTCACAATGTAATCAGAGCAGTGTTTTTTAAAATATATTTTACTATCACAAAACCAGAGCACAGTACCTCAGAAAGCCACGCAGGGGTCTGTGTTAGATGAGGTCCTGCCCCCAGGCAAAAGGCACTCTTCCCAAGCAAGAACTTAGGGCTTCAATGTGAGGATTCTCCATTCTGGCACTTTCAAACGGAATGAAGTCTGCCCACGTATTTCAGGCAGACAGCACTAACTGCTCCCCAAGCTCCTGATGATTCTCCTGCTGATACAGAGGAAAATACCTTGGGACTCACAGTGACAGGATCACTGCCTCCAATGAATCAGGAGCAAGCCCTTAGTGCAAAGTCATCTGTTTTGCAAGATATGACATCCACAAAGGAATGTAAAAACCCCTATGTGATGACTTCACGTGCCCATCTAGCACCAAACAGACAGAGACAGAAATGAACTTCCACAGTCAGCCCTAATCTGGTCAGTTACCACTGTTGGTATTACAAGTCACATTTTCAACCTGGAAAAAAAAAAAAAAAAAAACCTCCACAAAAATGAGTTTAGAGCATGCTGTATTCATTACCAATCACATACGTGCATATTCTCTTACAGCATACAATAACACTGATTTACAAGCCTGATGTGAAACCTACAGAATTCAACTGACAGACTCCCGTTGACACAAAAAATTCAGAGCTCTACACTTAAAATAAACGCCCAAAATAAGCAGTAGATTAATTCATACTGACAAGCAAAAAAAAAAAAAAAAAAAAAATGCCACCAATCCTGAAGCCTTAGCTTACATATCAGGTTGCTCTCAAGAGCAAGCAATGCTGTATCAGGCTTCAAATGGCAGCTGTACCAGAGTGGGTGCCATTGGGAAAGCTCAAGTTCCATTGCTGTGCTGTACACTGCCATTCTGGGTAGGAAAATCACTTCCATTTCAACTGCAAGAAGAGAATGCGAGCAAAAGTGACATCATTTCACTGTTTGGCCAGCACAATGTGAGCTGTTTCCATGGAAAGGCTGTCATTTGTTTCAGTAATGTTACTGCAAGGTTCCTCTCTCTGAAGAGATACTGTATTTTCTCTTTTTACTTAGAGAAGCAAAATAAAAAAAGTGTTTTCTTACTGTGTTCCCCTCCCAAGAAGCACATTTACAGCAGGAATGGCACAAGACTGAAGCTGAGCTTAACTGACAAATACTCTTGTTCAATTGAGGTGCTGCTGCATTTGCTCCACAAGAGCCCTCACACCTCCAGCAGTATGCAGTGTTAGTCAGCAGTTTTACTGCTCCTCTGTAATAACCTCAGCAGGAAGCAAAAAGCACACAGAAAAGCCTTCTGATATTTTCTTTGCACACAGAAGTCAAAGCCTGGGGTAAAACAAAGGAATTCTTAAAAACAGGAAGTTTACAGTAAATTGCTACACCACCACTTAGATTGCAAATGCCAAAGTGACGTGAGTTTCTATAGAGGCACTTCCACCCCAGGTATTTGTGTCAGTTAAAGACTAATGTGTGTTATGCCACAGCATTGGTACAATCTGATTTTATGTATTTAATACCACTGGCATTTTCTCTTCCAAACTCAGTGTCTGTTCAAATACCCCTGTGCTCATTAACCACAGCATCTGAGAGTCACAGTTTTATCATCGTGTTCACTTGGTTGAAGCCTTGAAAAACAAGATACGTAAGTTTGGCTTGATGTTTGTTAACTGAAAACACAGCTTTCAGACCTCATCTGCTGTCACTCCAGAAATGAGGATGCACATTTCAGAAATACACGTAGAATACTGAAGTTATTTACATATATACACACACACTCTTATATAAAGCTTCTCAAGTGTTTTCAGGTTTTGTTGATAAGTCATACAAGAAAAAAAAAATGACAAAAATCAAACCTTTGAGAATAGAAAGTGAGAATAATTATGAAAGTAAACGTTATCACCTTATTCTCTGCTCCTTCAGCTGTTCCTAAGGACCAAAGATGCTCCTGACCTGCAGCAGCTTCCTGTGTGCCACAGGACAGCTTAAAACAAGCATGAGGCCAAAATGGTTAATGCATGTGCCACGTCCTGTAAAGCACTGTGCAGTAACTAAAACTGATTTATAAGTCTGATATGTATCACATTTCTGATACCACTGATTTAACTGTAGCTTAAGAGCTTGATAAAACTAGCAAAGACCAACTCCATTCCCCGTGTGTTTATATGCAGGGAAAGTTCTGGTTTAAATAATAGTACCTGACTGAACACATTGCTTCCCTGTGGTCACCTAGGCACTAACAAGACCACAACTCAGGGTGAGCAGGAGCTGTCAGTGACGTACAGAAGCTCCTGATCCAGCAGAAATAGCCAGGCTGTTTGCATGCATGCTTTCCAGATAGGAACAGCAATTTCAGATAGAAAACACAGTACTTTGCAGAACAAGATCCAACGTGCAGAGGAATACTTTCTCCTCTCAAACATGGTTTGGATTTAAGATCAACAGGGACAGGTCAGTCCTCTACCGAGACAGCTAATTCTAATCATTTATTCATTATTTTATTAAGTCAGATGATGTTAGCATTCATCATTTAGGATCACAAACACTTCATTCTCTCTTACTGCAAGTATATGAGTATCACAATAAGATGAAAAGTGACCCGCAAAATAATTGAACAGATGTGACATCACGGTCTTCCTATACTCCAAGTTTTAATAAATCAGCTTTTAACCAAAATGACACGTTATATATACTACGTGATTGGAGGTAAGAACCCAAAGCAGCATCTTTATACTGCTCATCAGAATGTCCAACCCATATTTTCCCATACTCTCACCATCCCTTACAGCAGATGCAAAAGGCAGGGGTGCACACAAAGTGTGCAAATTGAGATTGACTTGTTACTTGTGATTACTTTTGCAATGACAAAAGCGCTAACAGCCAGAGCTTTTACCACTTCCATATTACTTGCCCTTACCCACGTTAACAGCAGCTGACACAAACAAAACCCACAACTCAGCCCAGATGTGAAGCCAAGTACCTCCCTGAAGTTTAAGGCAAGTCCCTCACAGCAAAGCTGTCACACACAACCACTGACTGAAGAGACCAAGGCCAAACCAATGTCAGCAGTAAGCCCCCAGCTGACACCCACTCCATGCTTGCATCAAGTTACATATATGAAAGAGGAGACATTTGACAACTTACTGGTGAGCCAAGTCCTCTGCAAAACTGATTATATGAAGTGCGGGACAGACAAAACTCTGATTAAAGTCAATAAACAGACTCCTAGATGGGCAGCTGCCATCTCCAGCTCCTCATGGCTTGAGGCCAAGCTATAGATCATGGCAATACACTACATAAGGACACCAGTCATCACAGGTTTAACACCACAACTGCCTTCCTATTAGTAATAATGCTGAGCTCCCAGCATGACCATTTGGACAAAACAAATACCATCAAAAAGCCCACCACGCTGAGAGCAGAAAACCATATATTTGACTGTAAATGAGTTTTAAAAATAAACACTAAAACCTTACATCATTTTTCTGCTTTACCAGTGGCTAGACTGATGAACATAAGCAAGAAAAAGGCAGCTTTGGGTTTCCATAGTTCACTATGCTTACAGCTAAGTCAACGCACTCATTTTAAATAGGAAGGAATGAATGATGAAAGAAACACAGTATTTAAAAGGACGTTTTATAAAATCAACTTTCCTAACATGTGCATTACACATCTTCACAAAATTGTCAAGCATTCTTCTTGCTAATCACTTTAAAATGCTTCAAAAATTAATGAGAAGTCTCTTGCACTTACCACTCTGGGGTTTGTCAGCCCTGTCAAGTACATCCATCTCACTGTAAGTAATCTGGATTTGTCCCTACAGAGCAGGTTAACTTACAGAACGCCTTCAGTAAAGATAGCCATCACAGATAAATGGACAGGTGTGAGAGAGAAACATGGTAAGTGACGAGGACAGCACCCAGCACAGAGCTCACTCCATCTCTCAAGCAGATCCAACAAGCATTCACTTTCACCGGTGCCAACACAACTCCTCCCAGCTGCTTATAAAGACAGAAATATGTGAACTCCATCCAAGGCAATTTATTAAGGCAAAATCCTCACTTCAGAACTTGATTTCAGATGTGTAGAGGTCCAAGAAATGGGTTTTCATGTATACAAGATGCTGATTTCCTTCATGAAAACATCTTTAAGCACAAAGAAAATAGAGCAGACTACAGAAATTGCACCAAGTCTATAACAAGTTACTCCAGCAGCACAGCAGGATGTTTCAACTTTGTTTTAATCATTTCATTTGCTCTATTTCATTCATTTTAATACTGTCACAACTGCTTGTCTTTCCAAATACTGACACTGTGCCTATCTTTAGTTAATTGCAATCAGGGAGAATACACAGCTCTTAGAAGCTGTCCTGCTTGTTGGCCATCTTCATTAAGCGCAGCAGTAACAACACCCACAAAAAAACCCTGAGATCATCCCTGATTTTTTTAACTTGTTATAATTAAACACATGCAAAGTCAAGGTTTTGAAAAGTTTTAGAAGGCACTGTATAGTCAAGTATATTGAGCCTCACTCTTCATTTGGGTTCTTTTCTAAGTTTATAAAAAAAAAAAAAAGATATAAGAAGCCTTCTAGCAATAAACATTAGATTTTACAATCCTTAAGGCTCCACGCAGGCTAGGTTAGGAAGGTGGAAGAAGAACTGGATACATTCACCTCCACTGCAATGACTCAAAAATAGGCAGGACAAGAAACAGACAACTGCTCCCTAAGGATGTAAATAAGCCTACTTAGGGACAGCCTCCTTCCACAGAGCAGGATTAAGAGCAAGAGCTACTGCTTTATACCCTATAGGCAAGCACTCAAGATTCACATCCCTGCTTTTTTAAACCACCCAACACCTACTGGACAGACAAAGAGGTATAATCTAATTAATCTGCTTGCTACCAGAATAATGTTGACACCAGACCTCCTGCCTTCCATTTCACACAAGAAAAATACTCCTTTTCCATAACCAGCCAAAATAGAACCGAAACCACCTTGGTAATTTTCACAGTGACTTTTCACTGAGTTTATTGACCCACCATTCATTCCATTGTATATACTTCTGTGGTGAGGGGACAGGTCATCTGTTACTTGTCTCCTGAGGGTACCTTCTCTGCTGCCTGCACTGAGATGCTTGAGATGCTCTGGGCTCCCTCCATAGTGTTTTTTGAGGTGCTCAGGGCTCGTGCCCCTCACTTTGTGAAGATGTTCTGTACTTCCACTGGGCGTGTGCTTTTGAAGGTGATCCGGACTGCCACTGCTGTGCTTTTGATGCTCAGGGCTACTGCCAGGCCTCTGCTTTTGAAAGTGTTCAGGGCTACCACTCAAAACATGCTTTGGGAGAGTTTCTGGACTGCTACTGCTGTGCTTTTGTTGTTCAGGTGCTTTGACAATGGTTTTCTGATGTTCTGGACTCGGTCCTTTCAGGTGATGATCAGGACTGCCCGAACTCCTGGGCTTCTGGAGATGCTCGGGGCTGATACTCCTGTGCTTCTGATGCTCAGGGCTTCCTTCACCCCGAGCTTTTTGAAGATGTTCTGGGCTCGTACTTGGATGATGTTTATGATGATCTGGACTGTCTGTGCTTCCCGTGCTAGAAGTACTGCTCCCATCACCGACATCTCTTATGTAAGTGCTGGTGGCAGTTAATTGGCACAGGCTGATCTGGCTGTCAATAGAGCTCCGGCTGCCTGCTCCACCACCCTTCTCCTCATCCAACAACACACACAATTCCTTCAGCTCCAGGTTTTCCTTCACCACTTCTTCTTGTCTCACTTCCAATTCTTTCAGCTTCTGTAGGTACAAGGCAACCTCTTTGTGCATAACACTGGCACTGTATCTGCCCAGTCTCTGCCACTCACGGGACACCCTCTTGCCTTTCTGCCTGTCATCATCCAGAAAGCAGCACAGGTCTCTCAGTTCCTGGTTATCTTCTTGCAGCTTCTGATTGATATCCTTTAAAAGAAAGATAATCGTGACTGAGAGGTGTCTAAAAGAACCAGCGTTACATCATCACCATGATACGAGCCAGCAAACAGCACTGCCATAAACCCATCATTTAAGCACTCGAGCAAGGCAGAAATAATTGCATGTGCAGATCTGCCATACAACAGCAGCATCGTGCTCCAAACAAACAGAGCTGCTGCTCAGCAAGTGACTATAACCTTTCAAAGGTTCAAAAGCTCAGTTCTGATCAGGCAAAAAAAAGTTTCCAGTGTTTCATTTATGCTCATCCTAAATATCAGAATAGCTCTGTTCCCAAACAGAGCAAAGATCGTAAGCTCTCTCATGAGGATCTCACTCCCTTGAGAAATATTCACATGCATGGTACTGCTAAATATAACTAAAGTATATCAGAAATTGTCATTCCACTTAATTATTAATGCTTATTCTCTCTATTCTTTAGAACACAATCACATATGAAAGTGAGCACGTGTTAGAGATTTAAGATATTTGAGTTTTGATTTCATTCCAGATTTCCATGAGAACCTTATCAGTCATCAGCTTACCAGCACGACCTCAACCACTCTGAAAAGAACCCACGTGCCTTAACAGATTTTGCATTCCAATCCCAGTACGCGACTCCACATCCTTCCTTAGGCGAGGAAGCACTCGAAGCAAATGCTCCAAAGCAGAAGTGTTCAAGCTACTACTAAAGCAGAACAGCATGCCAAAGAAAATACTGTCATTATTTCGTGTTCCTAGTGGCTATATCTTACTTTCTTGTGCCGTATCTTACTTTTTCTCAACTCAATATTCATTTCTTCTTCTGTGGGACATTAGAAGTGGAGATTAGTCAAACCATTAGAAGGCAAGCCTTATAGAAAGGCCATTTTAGCACAGTTTCTGAAGAGCGTGAGGCTTTTGCAGCCCCACTAGACGTGTGCATTTGTCTGATCTTCCTCTCAAAGCAAACTCAAGGCAGCCTCAAGAAACCTGCACTGGAGAGAAATAAGTGATCCCATGGCTCAGGCAGAAGCAGGAGGACCCACATACCAAGTGCGGGCATCACTGCTCCCCAGGGCCCTACTCTTCTCATGGACAGAGAGGTTCAGGCACCACAGTAGGCTCTCAGACCTCGTTCTCCCAAACTCCCTGTGGAAATTCCAGCTAAGACATCTGAACAAATGGTGGAAGTCACACGTCACTTAGGGAGTTAGGCACTGCAAGGGGAACTTGTCACTCCTTCCTGCACATCTTGGCCTGGCTCGTTCCTCATCTGGCAGATAACTCCACGTGATGGCACAACATATAGCTAGGAGAAGGCACCATAACTAACCTGCATCACAAAGGTCACATCTGCTTGCACTGATGCACAATGAGAGGTCCCCCACCCAGGACATCACATATCCTCAGAAGGGACACACTCATACTCTGCAGAACGGGAAGGCGGAGGAGCAGCCTCCCCCTGCACACTACTTAGCCGTGTCACACAGCTACCAAAGATGCTTTTTCAACAATTTACTTGCCTGGATCTATTCTGCAAATCGGGACCCCTTTTCCCCTATTCCCTCATGTAATAACGCAAAGCCCACACCACGTTTGGGTGCCTCCTTCCCTTTAACTTCAAAAGGAATTTCTTAAGACAGTTTCATTTCTCGAAGCAATAAGACAGAAGCTGCCTTTCAGCCGTCTCGAAGCGAACACGCCGGCTCTATCACGGACCGCCGCACGGTGCATCGGGGCGATCACCTGTAAGCAACGGCACCGCCTCCCCAGCCTTCAGAAGCGGAGAAGGAAGCGCCGGGATCTTACGGCTCACACCGGCCGAGAGTTAAACGAAGGAGGGACGCAGCGTCGCAGCCGGCAGCGGCACAGCGCTGGGAGCGGAACGAACCGCGAAAGGATGCGGGACGCTGCCGAGCAGCCTACAGCCGAGCCCGCAGCCCGGGGACGAGCAGCTCGTATTAAGTCACCTTACACGGCGGCAGCGTAAAGCGGGCACGGCCTCCTGCGCGCCTATCGCCGCGCTCTCCCGATGGGGACGCGTCGCTTCGCCCGGCGCAGCGCAGCCCGGCTCGCAGGTGACGAAGTGCCGCTCCCCGGCCCGCCCCGAGCGCTACCTTCAGGCCGCGGATCTCGCCGAGGTGCAGCTGGAGGCGGCGGTTCACCTCGCGGATCAGGTTGCTGTGGTCCAGCATCGCGCTCATCTTTTCGGCCTCGGCGCGGCGGAGGCTGCGGATCAGCTCCTCCTTGCTCCACTGGAGCAGCTCTTCGTCCGACACCTTGGACAAGTCCTCGGCCGGCGCCGTCCCGCAACTTTCCGCCGCCACTTTGGCCATGCTGCGGGCCGGGGGAAACCGCGACGGATCCGGGCAGCGAGGAGGAGGGAAGGGCGTGGAGGAAAACCGGCCGCGGTCCGAGGAGCAAACTTCCCCGGGGGAGGAAAAGGGAGAGAAAAAAAAAAAAAAAAAAAAAAAGCCAGGGGGAAAAAAAAAAAAAAAAAAAGCCAGGTCAGCTCCCGCAACAAGTCGGCGCGCACCCCATGCCCCCGGCCCGCCGCCTCTCCGCCGCGGGACGCCGGGCGCGGGGCCGCGCGGGCGCTGCCGGCGCCAGTGGCGGGCGCGGGGCCGCTGGCGGCTTTTAGCGGGCGCGCCACGTGCGGGGCGGGCGGGGAGGGGCGCGCCGGTGCGGGCCGCGCGGCTCGAGAGCGCCACCTGCTGAGCGCCGTCCGCATCGGCCGGAGTAATCCCGCGGCCGAGATGCTCCGGGATCAAAACTCGGCTGAGCCCGTCTGCTTAGAGATGCTGCGCGTAAAGCCGTCTCCGGGTGCTTTGGGAACGACGCTCGACAATCCTTCCGTACCGCTTAGAGAGAAAGGTGACGTGATGCAGCTCAGAGCTGGGTGAAACGCCACTACGCGGTGAGCTATTGGCTGACAACCACCTCCCATGTTGCCACATCTGCGCATGGAAGGGCTTCTTCCCGAGGGAGACCCCGAGTCTGTCACTCAACGGAGCACAGAGATTCGCCGTCACCGTATGCCACAGTGCTAAGCACGAATCCTGTGTTTTCACTCTCCCACCGCTCCCTGAAATCTTCAGGAAGGAGCAAAGCTTTAGATAAAAGCATTGACCAGCCACAGCGGAAGTACACCAAGAGGCCAAGAAGAGGAGCTGTCGTCTTTTATGCCCAAATACATTCCATCTTAATGCAACTAAATAAAAACAGCTTGGGGGGAAATGTGGTGATAAATAAAGGCGTTTCTTACTCTTGTAATTCAGCAGGGTATTAGCTGAAAGGCCCCGTGATGGTAGATTTCTTATATGCAGGAATGGAGACTTTTAATCCAAAAGCTCCAACAAAGACTCAGCTCGTGTTAACATAAGTTGTGGCCACTGGAAATAGTTCAGTACGGCCCAACTTCCACAGCTGGAGCTAGTTCTGAACACAGACCTGAATCACGTGAAGTGAAACTCATCCGGAATGCTTCAGTGTGAGAAGGGTCTCATTTCACACTCATGTTGCAGGATCAAGATGAGAGTGGGAAATGCCACGTAATTATTTCCAGCTCCTGGCAGGTTCCAAACTGTTTGTACAACAGCCCACCCGGGCTGGCATTGATCAGCAGCAGCAGTGATGACCACAAGTGCCCCGAAACACACTTATATTTCACATTGAAGCTGCTTGTCTTGTTCCCCTGAATCATTCTCACCCCCAAGCTGAAACAGTTGGGCACAGGGGCTGCAGTGCTGGGAGGTCCCTGAGGGCCAGCACAGTCCTTTCACCACTGCCTGCAGGTTATCCAGTACTTCAGGGCTCTGATTTCTCCAAATATTACTCTGACCACTGATAAACATACAAGGATTTTACCAACACTTCTAGGCACTTCCAGCGAGGCCCTAAAACTGTTCAACAGCTGGCTGCCAAAAAATGTGTCACAGCAAACAAATACTTCTATGGCAGTCACTTTACACAAAGACGCCGAAATCGTTTTTGTTCAGACTTTCCAAAAATGCTTTGGAGCAGAGGTCAGAATCGAAAACTGTCATCTCCAGACTGGAAGGAAACAAGAGCTTTAAAAATGAGAAGTATATTTAGATATATCTAGGAATTTAGTTCTAGATATCATCCACGTGCCCGCAGCAGATGCCCAGCGTGGTGTGGCCTACATCGGCCTGCTCTGCTCCCAGCCATGAGCTCCAGGCTGGCTCACCACGTCCCTCTGTGCTACCACAGCTCCATCCTGGCCTTCCCCTCAGCCTCCATCCACTCATGGAGCACCCCGGTCCAGTGAGCCATCCAACCATGCCTCCATGACCCAATAAGATTGCAGACATGCAAGTGCACCCTCCCCCCTAATTCCTCCTGTCCATTCCCTGTTGGCAAAGATGCTCGATTTGGACAGTGGGCCCCATTTCTTTCTAGCAGACCTCAACATTCAGAGAGGATCCCAGGGTCAGAAAAGCCAACTGCAGCTCCACAAGCACTCAGTGACCAGCAGCTCCATCCACTCCTCCTCCCTTGTAGGACAGAGGGGAAAATCATTTAGGAGTCCTAAGAGCCACGTAGCTGCACTAAACATGCAGCTTTCTCATCCCCAGAATATTTTTGAGAAAGAGGAAGGTTTGTGGATTCACAACTAGGAAAATGTAAAAGAAATCTAGAAAAATAATATTTTCAAATTAACTGAGAGAGGGAAAAGAAAGTTTCTGCTTTAAATCCTTTAATTAGTTGTCTATTTGTAGTTCTGCTTAAATTTAAGCATTACTGACATACATTTTTTTCAACCCCTTTCAAATTAAAACAACAACAAACCCACCTTCAATGTTTGGGCTCCTGTGAAGTGAAGCATTCAGAGCCTTTCTAGCAGAAAGTATTAATTCCTAATGAATATAGTCTTTGTTGCTATGGCAGTTTAAAAAATTATAACATCATTTTTCAAGCATATATGGCTCTGATCAAACCCTCAGTCTCTAGCTCTTTGGCAATTCTTTGCAGTGATCTGGTGCAATATGCTAGTCATATAGGTGGAGATGGCAGCATGAAGAGTTCTCAGAATGTATTCAACAAACAGACTGATCCTCATTTCATCTAATGAAAGCAATACTGAAAAGGTGACACCAAAAAAAAAAAACAAAAATCTTGGAGAAGAAAGAACTAATAATAGGTCTGTGAAGCTATCCCAGTGATCACAAGGGCAAGTGGAGCTGCAAGCTGGAGCTGGAGCTAGATCTGCTAACTCCATCCTTTCTGCATCTTCTGTGGATGTATCAAAGGATGTACCAACTTCCAACAGCACTGTCATCTCAGCAAACAGCCATGAACTCCACATTTACCATCACGTCACACAGTAAGGCTGTGAAATTTTTTACTGGCGTGGGGCTGCTGAAATGCTCACGTGTGTATCAATGCCACACATGGCAAGAAATAAGAGGGTGTGCCACGATGGTCACTGAATGAATGGTGATCCCCACCATTCCTCTGCAGCTTCCATCTCCATGCACAATCTAATCTACCCACAGGTATTATTCAATCCATTTCAGAGAGGCAGGATTTCCAGAAGCTGCTGTAGGCTAACTGGAGGGCACTGGAGTGATGTTGGCTGGTTGGTTCATTGCTTTTTTGTTTTGCATATAGCAGAGCAGAAATTCATTGGTAGAGACAATCACAATGTATGATTTGCACAGCCGCAGGTATGACAGCCCAGGTAACAACTCTGAACAAAACAGAGGTAAGAGACAGAGAGAGGGACAATTTGGGAAAGATTCTGAGAAGGAAAACAAAACAGAACAAAACAAAAAAACCAACAAACATTTAGCTTAACTATAACACAAACCATCGCTTCGCAACTGCCAGCAAAGCATTGCCAACCTCAGCCAATTGCCAGCAATTAGGGATGACATACACTGCAATATTTGGAATACAAAAGGAGCAGAAAGGAAAGAGAGACAAACTGCTGTACATTTTGTCACAGCTGACGTATGGCGTTGCCAAGGGCAAGGGCTTCAGAAGATAAACTGCCAGGCTGCAGGATAAACCATTGTTCCAACAAAAAAAATATTAGAGGCCAAAGCAAAACAGGTTCTTCAGGAGATGAGTACTTTCTGTTCGTAGCATTAAATAAATAATGCACACAGAGCAGGACGACTGCATGGGGAATTCGTGCAAGTGCAGCGCTGTGTGAAATAAAAAAGGATCTAATCCAGTGTCTTGATTTCCTAGGCTGACACAACAAGCATTCATCCAGGGTTTAAACAAAGGATTTTAACCTTCTCATACCTGAAGATAGGAACAAATGGTTTCGATCTTGTGAAGTTTAAAGAGCTGGGGATAAGATGCCACCAGTGTCCAGAACTGATCATGAAAAGAAAGCTGTGATTTCCAATGGTTTCCATGCTGCTCAAGTCCTTAGCTATCAGCTTTATTTCTGATCTCTTTCTAGGAGCAGGCTGCCATGTGCACAGAGAAACAAGGCATAAAGCGGCAGAAGAGGGAAACAGTTAATACAAAATAATTAAGAAAAAAATAAATAGTATAACTTACTTTCAAGTGGAATCCCCTTCCAGTTCCAGTAATACAAGCAGTAAGAACTTCCTTCCAGTGCCAAAAATGCAATGATGTTAAAGAGTTTTGCAAGTTAGCTGTACATCAGAGTACCCAGCTGATTTAATTCTGATAAATGTGTTTTACAATAAGAGCAAATTTCCTCCTTTTTCGAACTGCAATGCCTTTTTTTTTTTTTTTTTTTAATGGTGGGAGGTATCTTAAAGCACTAAAACCAAAACATTCTGAAAAAGGCAGGACAGAGAGGCTAGCAGGGGAAGGTTTGCCAGCTGCCCAATTGCTTTTGGAAGTAAAACAAATTCTAGAAGTAAACCATGTGCAAGTTTACACAAACTGAGAAAGTCCCTGATGTTGGTAGGAGAGCAGAGCAGTGGTTTGGACCAAATTGAAAGGGAAAGCCCCCAGAGGTTTTCTCCCAACAGGATCTTGTTGTTTCCCTCCAAAGTAGTCACTTCTAACTACATAAATATGACTGAATAGAAACTTATTTACTCTATAACTTTCTGAGCCACAGGCAAGAATGAAAGACAAGGTCGGCAGGTTTTGTCATTTCTGCACGGAAAGAAAAAAGAAAAACTGCAAAGCAGACACTGTCAAAAATACCATTGGTTTAAAGCCAGCTCCTCATCTTCAAAGGGTGACAGAAATGCGCTGACCCCACAAGGAAATTGAGACTCTGCTCATCTCTCTGCTATAACCTTCTTGTTTCTAGTTCTCCAAGGCCATAAATCACTCCTTAGCACTGTAACAAAGCCTTCAGTACAAACGCCACAGCCAGGCCAGGCTGAATACAGCCTGTCTTGGTCTTAGACGAGGACACGATGACGGCAGAGTGAAGCCATCCGATGCTCGTGCAGGACTGATATGAAGATTTAGCAGCCCATTGAGTAAACAAGTAAACAAGTGCATCTCCTTACCTATGCATATGGGCATTGCAGCTGTTCATTTCACCAGGATTCTGAGGATGGCATTCAGTCCCAAACCATATTCTCTAGTTTACATCTCAAGAATCCAATTAAAATGTACACAAACTAATTAAACCTAGTAGATAACGACAGTAGCAATAGCACACAGCATTTAAAGCACTTTCTACCTTCAACACTCTTCATTGTCATTAGCTAATTAGTGGAGAATGTGAATTCAAAAATCAACCCAGGAGAACAGCATATGTTGAGAATTATCATTTCAATTGCCCTCCTCTGACCGCTCCATTTACAAAACACTTCTTCTTTATTTGTACTGATGTGTAACAAAGCATCCCACACAACTCACTGCAAAGTAGTAACGGAGTTCCAATCTACCCCGTGCTCTCAGTGAGAAATGACATCTGCACATGGGCCAAAGGCAGAAGCCTTCCATTAGCAGGAACTGAGGCTTTCAGAAGCAGCAAAACAAAGACGCATTTTGGCAACTCCTTCCCCTCGGCTGCCAACTTCAATCTTGCAGTTCCAATTACTTCCTTTCAACATCTGTTGTTTTTGTGGCTAATGGATTGGCCTTTTTGAGAAAGGAAACGTTCGTTCTGGGTTTTTTTGTTCGCTGTGGTTGGTTTCTTTTTTTTTTTTTTTTTTTTTTTTTTTTTTTTGTTGCAGTTACCAAAGGCGTTCAGATACGAAAACCAAAACAAAGTGACCTCCAGTGCTTTGAGCACCCCTGTACAAGAGCAGCCATACACAGCCTACAACAAGGCGAAACCTCCCCCAGCTGACCACTAAGTGCATTTGTGTTTTCTTCACAGGTAACTGTCAAGAATTGCACTTGAGCTTCTAAGTGCAGAGGGACAAAAGCATTTACCCAGCCTGATGCAGTGACTTCTTTTAAACGCCTTCTCATGTCTTAACTCTTTATCTCGCTGTAAAAGCTTCGGAGCAACTGGTATCCACTCTAACTTGCCTTTTCTTTTGTGCCAGCTACACGTTTCCAATCAATGAAATCAATAGCACGCTCCTGGTGCTTTCTTTTTTACGTAAATAAATAGAGATCCAACACCTCCAGCACACAGGTGGTGACAAGGACAGGAGCCCACTCGCAAAGACCAGCAGAGCTCACCCAAACCCTGCTGAACAAAGCTCTCACTAACAATTCAACTAGCAGCTTTTTTCCCCACTTAAGTTACTCACATGCTCCCAAGTTTCTAACTGGAAAGGCCACTACGGATTTTAATCTTGCTTATTATACCATTTGCTTCTGACTAATAGGGCTGCAAATATTCCTTCCTGTGCTAATTATTCTTTTTATCATTATTCTTCAAAATGACCTATTTTGTTAATTTTGCATGTGAGACCCACATAGCAAAGTTTCAAGCTCATTACGTTTTACTTTCAGACACAAATTAAATCTGCGTGATGTTGAATACAAGATCCAATCAGAAAGCATTTCTGTGCACACTATGGAAAGCAGAACTGTGTTTATTCAGTGTTAATAAAGTTTTCTGGGCCGTGAACAGAAGTTCTCATTGGTAAGGCAGGACAGCTCTAAATCCTTGCTAGTGACCATAAGAAATAGCTTACAACAGCAGCAGTGAGGCAAAGAAGTTGAAATAAAAAATAATGTCATCAGTTACAATTCACGGTGGATGGACTAACAGTAGTTTTCTTAAAAAAATTACTAAAATGTGCTAAACGTTGAGAAAGAACACTGAGAGTTGAAACGTTTGGTTCTTCCAATGAGATTTAATGGCAGAATTTTCCAGGCAATCGCATGATGGAAGGATTGCTCTGATGTGGAGCCCACACAGGAGCTCACCTGGGCCCACTCACGCATGCAGTGACCACTGCTGTTACCACTGCCCTGTCACCTGTAAAGAAGGTTATGATAGAAAGCCACCCAGTTTTCCAAGGTACAGGAAAATAAAACTGAAGAGCACGGAAATTTGTCCGATCTCATTAAGTCTGGGAGAGATGCTGGAGAATAAGTGAGCAGTGGAGAGGAACAGCGTTCTCAGCCCACAAGATGATTTTTAGATAAAATTCAAGCACTGGCCCAGAGCACGAGGAAATTTCCATTGCTGTTCATACTGTCCATCATCTGGACAAATAAAGGCTCCCACAAGCCGTCATCTTCTCATTGCCTTTCAGTAGTGCTGCTCTTAAAAAGCAGTAAAAACCTGAGGGCTGCAGGAAATGCAAAGCATTTCTCTTCATTGAACAGTTCTAAAGGAAAGAGGTAGCATACGGAGAAATATTTCATATGAAATTACACCTTCATTCCTCTCCCATTTCACTTTTCCATTTATCAGTTCTACTTTCCTGCCCTCCTACCCACACAGCCCCGGAATTATTAATACTTGTGAAAGAGCATAAAGTTTTCATAATAAAGAACATTTTTGTCCATTATCTTGAGAATAATATAGTTCATTCAATACATTCCCTTGGAGATAAATATATATATATATGTAGGTCTGCTGCAAATAGATGCTCTTTCCCAGGACAATACATTGCACTGAACTACTCAGTTTTCTTTTGGATTTATAACGGCACAGAACAGTTCTGTCTGGAGATGGTGATTTTCCATGTGGAAAATGCTCACGAACACATGGTGCCTGGTGTGCCACTTAACAGGAGCAGATACGATTCCCTGTTGTGCCCTTCCCTAGCAGTGCCCTCTCTCAGCAGCCTCTGCAAGCAGAGGGAAGTGAGGGAACTCCAGTTTGCATGCTGCAAAGATACGGAGCTGTTCTGCCCCAAACCCCGCTGGGGAGGAAAGCAGCATTCCCAAGCACTGAGACAACAGAGTGGGAGGCCACAGGAGATCCTTAGCAATGACACAGTGCCCTTCTTATCACTCCTCAGATACAAGAGCAGCAATTGCACAGCAGCCTCGGCTGTCCGTGAGAGGTACTGCATGAGGAGTACGGAAGAGCGGAGTGACTTCATTCAGCACGGTGAGTTTTGAGGTGCGCTTTTTTTAGTAAACCTATGTTTAAAAAACAAAACAAAACAAAACAAAAAAAATCTCAGTCATTCCTTGGCATTGTTAGAACGTAACTCCAAGTAACTTAAAACGTCAGAGGGGACAGGAGGTGCAAAAGGAAGAGGCGGCAGTGCCGCAGTTCGGCCAGCAGGTGGCGCCCGCGTCCAGGCGGAGCGCGGCCGGAACGGGCCCGGAACAGCGCCTGTGGCAGCGCCTGGTGCAGCGCACGGTAGGGCCTGGCAGCGGCTCTGGTGAGAGACAGCTCCTAAGCTGGTGAAATATAGCACCACAAAAGACAGAATTGTACCTTACAGCCATTGTATCCTCTCCGTCGTGCACTAAAATGAGATCCTTCTGTCTCAGTCATCACCTTTTCTAAAGGAAGGCAGTAATGCCCCTCAAATCACTACGGACAGAAGCTGGTAGGACCAGACAATTCGTTCTATAAGCCCACAGCATCCACACAGGGATCTCTGCCAACGACCACTGGCAGAAACACTGCCGGCTTGTTCAGGCTTGTGGGGCTGAGTAAGTCCATCAGGTTTGCAAGGAAGAACAAGCTGAAATAAAACTGCACATATCAGCGTGCCTTGCCTTAATTAAACTGTATGACAGTCAAACAGCTGACACCTCCAATGCGAACACAAAGGAGCCACATATGTTCCCCAGTTAATGATGCTTTATCTTCTGACAGAACTTTCCAGGTGGAGTTTTACAGGGTGAGCCTCTGTTCAATGGATGTCAGAAGCTGCCATGTGGGCCAGGGCTCCTCAGCTTCTGGATGTGTTCCGGAAAGCACTTGGAAAGTCAGGATTGCCAAAATAATAATCGGAAAAGATGTGTATCTTTTCACGAGTCTGTGATTTTTAGTTTTGCCACCCACCCTGAGTGTGCTATCAAGGATCCACCCCAGCAAGACTGCAGCCATTGCCCCTCTCATCTTCCGCCCCTTCTCTAAAGGCCTCACAGCACTCTGAGCAAGCTTTCTCCTGCAAAGTGGACTCCAATGGGTTCTGCACTGAAGCAAGGAAGTTCAGAGCACAAGCAGCCTTCAAGATCAGCCCTCTGGAATGAGCACTCTGTGCTCAGTGTCAGACACAACAGGGACCCGAAACTGAAATCCAGTCCAGTGTTTGCTGGGCATAGGACTTCCATAACATGGTTTTAAATTGCTGCGTTACTTTTACACTAGACAGTAAAGCATAAAGACTGATTACACAGGTTTTTTTTCTCCAAAAAGGGGGAAAAAAAATCTATCAGTCCTGTGCTGCATTTTTAACGTTGCCAGACCTGAAGTAATGAATGTTTGCTGTGGGTGTTTCAGGACCGTTCTGTCTGCTCAGTGTTTGAGAATGTATGATCTTTGCTCTCATCTGACAGCTAATTAATGGATTCTCAGAGAGAATCTGCTTTCTAAAGGTGAGAAAAATGATTTATGCAAAGAAACAACAGCAAACATGGCTGTAAAGGAAAAACAAATTTTGCTTGGAATATGACAGAGAAAACATTTCAGCAAGCAAAGTGCTGTTGGCTCAGGTTGATTCTGAGTAGAAAAAAATATCTGTAATTTTTCCTTTGTTCTATTACTTGTGATAGAGAGACTTTAGATTTAAAGTTATTTTCTCCATGCCTGCTTTTATCAATATGGTATCTTTCCAATGATATTGTTCATTCTGGCTGCATAACATTATGCCATTTGCAACCCATTATGGCATGTTTTTCCAGTGATTGGCAATAGAGTGCAATATAAAGCTGTTTATAAGGCAGCTTCTTGTGTATATAGCTTAGCAGAAGCAAAAGATATTGAAAAGAGATGCTTCCAGAGCCATCATCTTTTTTCTTGGCTCATAAAACTATTTTGGAACTTAAATATTAAAGTGTAAAATTTAAGCCAAATTAAAGTGCTGAAATGTTTACTGAGAGTCATATTTTAGGACCAAGTAACTTCAAAAGCATTAAGAAAACAAAAAATAGGATTTGAGGACAGAACAGGAAAACCCAAACAGTATGGCTTAGCTACAAAACACTGCATTCACTGAAAGTGGGAAAGCACTAAATAGCCCACTTATAAGGGTACTTCATATTGACAAACCCCACCAAACACAAGAGGCTGAGAGCCGTGTCCAAGCCCCTTTGAACATCAGGTGAAAAATGTGAAGCCAATGCACACAGACTTTTCCTTACAAGAAGCAAGTCTTTGGCAGTTAACAGTCGTGGAACTTTGCTAATTTCAATACAGAGCTTAAAAGTCATCTGCAAGTGATCTGGATTTAGCAATGCTCCCAGGAAGCCAGTGTGCCGATACGCCTATTTTATGGAGAACTTGCTTTGAACAGGTATTTGTAACAGGCTTTGCCATCATATTTTGCCATCCCTCCTTTCTGGGAGGGGAGACAATCCCCATGAGGTGCTCTGTGGTGGTGTTGGGCAATCCTGTTGCTTTCCACATCTTCCACTGTTTCTGCATTGCTTAAATAAAAAAAAAAAAAAAAAAAACAGCAGCACGAAGTGGAAAAAGTGCATGTTTTCATAGAGAGCACAGAGGCAGTTCCTGTCAGTCTATAGAGCACACTGTGCACGATGGCCCAACTATTTTTCTTTTCTGCAAAAAATATTCCCTTGAACAATCCCAGTTCCAAACCAGTTGGCAACCAGCAGCAGCCGAGTGCTCCAGATCATGCTGCATCACAATACAGTTACAACTATTTAAAACCCAATTAATTCTCTTTCATACTTTCCCATCAAGCTGTAAAGTTCCAGTTGGCAAGGCTTTTTACTTTGATTTTGAATTCCTGTCTTGGAAGATTAACTGAAAATGGATTTGGCTCGAATAGCCGCACCGAACATATTTTGTTTTATTTTGTTGCCGTCTCAAATAACAATACTTAGCACTCTTCGTCTTCAAAGCTTTATACAAACACTGAGTCACATCCCCTCACAACGCTGTTGTGACATCACCTCCTGTAAATAAATCATTCTCCTTGCAAAGGGTGGAGGCTGAGCAGGAGACCAGCAACTTGTGCAGGAAGAGGCGGACATAGAAGTCAGGGATTTGCAAGTGCCTTCACCCCCTGAGTTAATCATCTCCACTTCTTCCCTCACCCTCAAGGAGAGGTGAGATGTGTACCACAGCCATGCTGATTCTCTGGAGCAGGGCACGTCCAGCAGGGCCCTGCTCATGGTGTACACCCCTCACTCCAAAAGCTGCTCTGCTCTCTGCCAGTGCACTCCAGCAATTTACTCTCAGTGAGGAGGTTGCTCCTGCGAAAGTTTCTTGACTTCTAGGCTGGCCAGAGCCATTCCTTGCTCTGACAAGGCTGTGATCTGGCAACATTTGGCAAAGACCAGTGGCTCCTTGCTCGGTGATACAGGTTCACGGCAAGGTCTGTGCTACGAGATCTCTGCCCTGCTCAGCAAATGAGAGGTGTGCAGGGTTTGAACAGGGTATGGTTTGTACAAGGCTAACACGCTGGGCCGTCCCTAACCTGTGTGCCTGTGGGACCTGCGTGCCTGAATTAGGAGCTTCAGGTCAGTCTGTACTCAATAGAGAAAGGTGAGTCCTTTCAAGGGAATTCCAAGGCGTTAATTTAGACTCCAGTGATTACAGAGAGAGCCTATGCTCCTAAATAAGACATCTAAATCAGTAGACTGTATGAAGTAGATTTTGTGTGAGTATAGCCCTACAAATATATACTTTCTGCAGTGCCAACTCCCATGAAGTGAGCTAATCTCAAACATGTAGGGAGTATAGTTCTCACAGCTTCTTTTCTTGAAGAAAACTGACAGAGCAAATATACATCTTATGTTCCTTTCGACATCTTGTTCTCCCCCTTATTTGGCTTCTTCCTAAACATATGAAGAGATATGTCAGGCTAAAAGAATTGGATCACTCTCTATAAAGCTATAATGTTACTCACAGAACCCTTTTGCTAAACATTCCAAGGCACAAGCAAGGGAACTGCATCTCCTAAGGAGCATGACAGGTATGTGGAAACCAAATTTAGCAGGTTTTGTTGCATTTATACCCCTCCCTGTGATCTTGTACCCTTACTTCTAGACCTGGAGGTGCTGTGAAGAAATCACATCACCAAGAGGCTGAATGAGCCAGAAATGAAGACACTGGCTTAGGGTCATAGCCAGGCCCATTATTTCTGCTGCATAGCTTTCAACAAGTTATTGCACCTCCATTTCTTTCAGGAGCTAACCTTGGTCTCAGGAGATGCTCAGGTGCTTTCTATAACAAACCCTAGTGCCATTTTTTGAGTTATGTGAGAATTGTCAGTAGAATTCTCAGCAGTGTTGCCCAAACTGCAGAGCTGAGGTTTGCTGGTAGGCAGCATAAGCAGGCTTGCATGGTAGCCTTATGCTCTTCCTTCTTCTGACAAAATTTCAAGCCATTAAGCATAAGAGGCAACAGCTCTGTCAAACTCTTAAAGATGCTTCTGGATCATTTTAAAGCAGGAAAATGTTTGCAAGAACTCTAGCTCACAGAAAATGGTTCAGGGATATTGCAGAAGAAAAAAAAAAAAAGAAAGGAAAGGGGGGGTGGGGGGAGGACCATTTTAATATATACTTTACGGTGTGGTTCTGCGATTAAACTCTACAATTGTACCAGTCCAACTTAGCCCTCCACCTCTGCAGAGACAGTAATATGAGGTGTGCAGGTCCTCATTTTCACAAAAAAACTTTGGCCCTCCAAAATAAGCTCATTTCTTTCTGCCTCAACTAAAGGAAATTCCAGCAGGGAGAAAGGTCCTGAAACTATGAAAGCTGGAGCCAGTGAATCTGGCCACAGCAGGACTAATGAAACTGGACAAATGAAATGTCCAAAACCTCACCCATAGGTTACATCACCCTTGCTGCTCTTCTCAGTGTAGGTAATGTATTCTGATCTCTCTAATTAAAAGGAAAAACAAAAATGCCAATAGGCAGCTTTTCAAGTAGCAAGTCTTATTTCTACAGGCTGACATTGTTAGGAGCACAGATTCAGCCTATGTCTTCAGCAGCACTTTCTTGCACTCTTATTCTCTGACAGAGAGCCATTTATGTCCTTTCTATCAGTGAGGTAGAAGGAACACAAAAAGAAGAAGAGCACATAACAAAACACAAGAATAAAAAGAGGATGTCTTTAAAAGAATTTTGGTGAAACTTTCTCTCCCAGTTGTGGCTTTTGCTTTACTCTGGATATCCTTCACTTCTTCAGAGTTTGTACTAACAAATTCACACCCAGGGATTGAAGTAAACCCATCATCCAGCCTGTATCAAGTGCATAAGGATTCCATAGCCATGTATTTGTCCTCCATCTCCAGACCTTCTAGTTGAAGAATGGTAAAGTACTGCAGGATAAACTGCGTGATGAAAGCAGCAGAAACAAAATTTTGTACCGTTCCTTTTGGAGTCCTATGTACAGTGAATTAAAGAGGTGCAGAGGGACGAGTTCTAAACTGATATTTCTTATCCGATGATCTCCGGAGGTCCCTCCAACCCCTACAATTCTGTGATTCTGTGGTAATAATTCTAATGAAGTTAACAAAGTACCAACACTGAAAGCTGGATCAGGTTCAGATTCCCACTAGCAATTCTGCATACCACGTTACAGATCTTCTGTTAACCACTACTGAAGTTTCAGACAGTACCTCTTACAGGTACGGAATTACATCCCTGTGTTCCGTATAGCCTTCACTTCACAGAAGCTTCACTGTTTTTCAGGTATAATGAAGTGATGAGCTGTGGAATAAAAAGGAAGAAAATGAGCAGGGTAAGTACCTAGACACCAAGAGACTATATGTATTTATTACTTCAAAGTGAAAACGCAGTGCAGACAGGAAGGGGAAAAGGCTCAGCAAAAGCACTTTCAGCAGAGCAATTTAAAATTATTCACATATTCCTTGGAAAGAATCCATAGCACTTTCATCTGGTAACAGTAGTACTGTGTTAGGAAACAGCACTTAGAAATGTTGGATTAAATAGCTATCTTGTAAAAATCAGGTGGAGGCCATTAGTCCCATTCATCTGTAACCAGCCTTAAAACCCTCCTAAGAAAGCAGAGATATGCAGCAAAGGGCACTGGTGATAAGAAACGAAAGCACAGCTGTCATGATTTTTCTTTTCCAAGGGTAAACTTGGTTGGCCTGATGGCAACACCTGGTTAACAGCTCCAGCTCACCAATGGCTCCACTGCCATGCAGTGCGTGCTTACAGACAGTGGTCACAGAAGGAAACGGTCGGGACCGGGAGAGCCCTTTCTTAGATCCACACTTAACATTTGCAAGTTCATTGTTTTCATCATGCTCCTTCACACCTTGAGAGTCTCTTAAAGCAGCGTAAAGCCAGTAATTTACACACGGAGGTGCTGTATGCATTTTATACGTAGGCAACTTGCAGCACCAAAGTCAACATCCTCACCTGACGTAAAACATAAGTCCGTGGTAATGAGGAGCACAAACGTGTGGGGCCAGATCTGCACAGCAACACTTCATTGAAATAAGTGGAATTTTACAGTTTTAAACAGCTGCCTTCTCCTCCCAGTACTAAGGATTGATACTGCTGGAGAAAGAAAAGAAAGGCAATGTAAGCATGAGCATACCTGGGTGCAGTTTTCACTAGGAACGTGTCAGGAGGCACCGCTGGTGCCAGCTCACTCTCAAACTTTTCAGAGGTCTCAAAAAGATATGTAAAGGAAAGGAGAAGGACATGTAGGTAACGCTTAGTTTTGAATCAGCTGGTCTGGCCCAGAGAGTGCAGATTGCAAACAAAGCAGTATGGGTTGAACAGGAGCACAAACAAACTCCAGCCAGACCAGGCAGAGAGGAAGCTCTGTGGGCTGTAACAGCACAGATTCCCTCTTCAGTAATAGCTGTCACTCCAAATAGCTCCTGAATAGCACGTTCATGAAAATTCCACTGCTAAAATAATAAAGCAAGTAAAATAACGGTCAGAAATACACAAATAAAGAATAAAAATATACCTGCGTGCACATATATACATGTGTGTATGTGTAAAAATATACACAGAGAAGGAAATGTTTCTCAGTTAAGCCCAAAACACCACACAAAGAGAATTTGGTGTTCTTGCAGAGCCTGTGGACAGAAAAAGCCTGGCAACTGTGGTCATTAAAGATATAGAGAAGATTTCTTTAAAAAGCAAGAGGGGAAAACCCAAGAGTCACCAGAGCTCCTTTCATTAGACGGGCCAACTTAATTAATTAATTTGTTGAATTTGCTGCTCTTCTATGCATCGGTGTAAATGCAGACTCAAGAGCAGGAGGCTAGAGGTGATGGGAATGAAGCTCATTAGGAAGCAATAAAGAAGGAAGAGACACCAGAAAATGAATGCTAGTTCATTGGGAGAATTCTTAAAAATGCCATTTGTCTTCATGACACAGAGGGAGAAGAGCTCGGCGAGCCTGTGCATATGGTTAGCTTGCAGAGACCTTTGGCTCCTGCTGGCCTTTGACCTCAGCATTTCAATCAAGGCAGCATGAGGCTGTGAACAGGGCCACCTCTCAGCATCTAGTAACTACAGCTCTTAAAGATCAGGAGCCAAATCCAGAGTAAATAAATATATGTTTCTTAAAGACACCAAATATGGAATTTCAGCAGATTGCAGGTGACTGATACAAATGCTGAAAGTCTGGCACAATACTGATACACATCTGAAAATCCAAGGTCATTTGCACCCTAGCCTTTGGCACACCTTGCCTCCTATATGCTGACATTTCCCACCCTCTGGTCCCCTTTGACCCACAGTCCTTTTTCTGCCCATCTGAGCTCAGCCCACTGCATATTTATTTCCAAATGAACAGGCACAAAGCAACCTGAGCTCCTCACAGAACAATAGTACTGACAGCCCTTTTTACCACAGCTAGAGGTACGGACAGCCTGCTGGTTACAAATCTGTGGAACACATCAGAGATTTTGCAACCAGCATTTATCCTTCTTGCCATCTTTCACACAAACCACGGAGCTGGAGCTGGACTGCTGGGTAGGAAAAAAGAACCGGGCAGGAGCAAAACCCTAAGAACAGCGAGCTGCAGCATTCCCCAGGGAACCAAAGGTTTGGTCCTTCCTTCTCAGAATCATTTCTGCATTCCTGGGGATGAGCAAGAACCTCACCTATTAACAGAAATCTCTCTTCCTAGCCCAGTGCAGAGCTCTCACTGCAGGGCTAGGTTACACACTTGATAAAGAATCAAATCTTACTTTCTTTTATTGCTGCCTGAAACAAATGAAGAAAAAAAAAAAAAAAAAAAAGCTAAGAGTGGAAATTGAAGGAAGGTTCTTTGTCAAAAGCTCTGAAAAGGAGAGAACTCTCCCACATTTCCACAGAAACTTCAGGGTAATTGCTCTGGAACCAGGACACTTTCTCCAGCCAAAATCATAGAACCATAGAATCACAGAATGGCCTGGGTTGCAAAGGAGCACAATGCTCATCCAGTTCCAACCCCCTGCTATGTGCAGGGTCGCCAACCAGCAGCCCAGGCTGCCCAGAGCCACGTCCAGCCTGGCCTTGAATGCCTGCAGGGATGGGTATCTTCACCATATCAAGTGACGGTGCACGTGCATGAGGCTGGAGGAAGGTTGGCACCCCTGGTAAGGAAAGGCTGTGGCTGGGGAGCAGAGATTGGTGCAGAGCTATATCCTGGGCTCAGCCTGAAGGACGCACTCAGAACACACGACTGACCATTGTTGTACCCACATCTAGTCCAGAGAGGCCAGGAGCCACGCTGATGTGAGGAGTCATCCTCCTGTAACTGCAGTTATCAAATTATGCAGTCAGTGTAAGCTGCTTTCCCAGGTGGCTTACCTTCACTTTGTCTCTGACTGCTCCAACACCTTCCTGAAGAAGGTGTTTTCCCCTCTGAGGCTCTCTAAGCAGAGCAGGGGTGGTCATTTTCTGTGCATTTCTTTTGTGTTTCACCTGGCCAGGGGTTGCCAACGGGCACCGGTCACCTCTTTTTCCTCCACTGGGGCACAAGAGCCAGCAATCTTTCCAGAGAAGCTCTACAAGCTGAGACAGGCATATTCCATAAATAAGTCAGACTCAATTATTTTATATCAAAACAGTATCTTAGTGTTTAATGAGTGCAACTGCCAATACAAAGAGTCACGCATTATGAATCACTATTTTCTCCTTCCCAGCACTTTCTAATTTCCTGCTAAGGAGACAAGCTGAATGGGGTCATTAATCTGAATTAGAAATACTGTGACCTGCTCGGCACTTTATCCGCTAACATTTTCTGGCATAGCAGTATAGGATGGGATTTTGTATTTCAGACAACAGTAGGATGTGAGAAATGTAGGCTCTCATTTTAAATAACCTCAGGAAGAAGGGTATTTTTACTAGCAAACTCCTAAGTTTAAATGCAGCATAGGATTCTTTGCCTTGGAGCTTCACAGAAAAGAGCAGACAGCAGATAACATTCTCCTTAAACAAGCTAGCTCAGGGACTTCTCTCCTCAACCTTCCAATTAAATACTGGAGTACTTTTGCATGGAGGAATGAGATCACAAAACAACTATAAAGAGAAATGTAAAAATATGAAAAGAGTATAAGTAACAGCAGTGCTCAGAAAACAAAGGAAGAGCATTGTCCCTGATTTCATTTTCCATTTACAATGCAATTTTCCTCACCTGAGACCTCAAAAGCACTGACAACAGATCTATGCTCCTCAGGCAGAGCTGTGCTCTCAGCTCTACAAGTGTGCTCAAAGACACAAACATGACAGAGCCCTAGGGGTCCGGTATCTGAAAACATCTATGCATTCAAGTTGGGCTTTCTTTTTTTAATCCTACTTTCATTAGACTAAAATGGAAAGTGCAAGCTCTAGTGATGGAGCACAGCCCCATTGTGCGAGGCACAGAATGAACGCAGCCCAACAAAAACAATACACCAGAACTGAGACCGAAGCGCTGCCCGGACCTGTTGCCAGCCGTTCTACAAAGGAATGCACTTCCCTCCAAATAACTTTCCGTAGATGGATAATCCCAGCAAAGTCAGTGGGAGTTTTCCACAGGCCTTAAGCTGCTCCTGGAAACGAGAATTTCCAGCCTGCAGCCCAAGGCCCTGCATTTCCAGAGCTGCTGGCAGCCGCCAGCTGGGGCTCTGCATCGCGAGCAGCAGTGCACAGAGAGGGAAGCGCTGGCAGAGGATGCTGCAGCAAAGGCAGCACGTGCATCTAGCACGACAGGGAGCAGCCAATTCTCACTACAAATTGTTTGGTAATTATTCTCCATTCCCTTGTATACATTTGAGAAGCCAATAAGGTCAGAAGCCAGTAGTAAAACTTTTTTTTCTCTTCTTCAGTAAAGTCATAATTTTCCCCTGCCTATGGCAGTTTTACTATGCCAAGTTCCCTTCAGCATTTAGTTTTACTTAGTTCTAAGTCATCTTTCCTCCGACCCAAACCTCTGCCTCCCAGCGTGTCAAATTTATCATCAGGTTTTGATACCATGCTAGAAAGTTGTATTTTATAGCATAAACAGTTTTCAGTTTTGCAAATCTCACTGCAAAATGGGTATAAAGGCAGACTACGGATTGGAGCCAAGCAAATGAACTCAGTCTGAAGAGATCGGTTTACAGCTGCTCAGATTGCTGTGCTTCAGTTCCTGGCTGTGTGCCCGCCCTCAGGCAGGTGACAAGCACCTGTACTTCAGCATCTTCTCAGCCGGTGCCACAGCAGAGGAGAAGGAGAATCGTTAATTGCCGTGCTCGTGAAGCTTAGAGATATTAAGAAACATACTTTAAAATCGCAGGCTGAGATCGCTCCAGTTTTTGCAGAACAGATTCCTCTGTGAATGTGTGGCATTGCGGGGCCCTCCTCCCTCACCTTTGCGTACCACATGGCGGGACAACCTAACACAAAACGCTGATCCTTGAAGCAAGATGAGCACTGACAGGTGAGCTGATTTCTTCCCTTATCGGACATGAAGGTGTTTACACCATGGGAGAGTTTTCTCTTCAATGCATGCAGATCGCAAACAGTGCAAAAGCCACAGGACAACCGATCTCCTGTTTCTGCTAATGCCTGCTGGTGACAGCAGAGAGGATGGAGCCGGAGAAGATGAAGGTACCTGTATGACTGCCCACCACTTCCTTTCTTCCTAAGTTTACCCTCCCCACGGATCTCTTGTTACTGGGACATTCCCATAGACGATGCAATATTTAATTAAGAGGCATTCTGTGCTGGAAAACATTAAAGAGGACAAAGAGACAGAAACTCCTGTCTTGATTTTATTTTTTTTTTAATTATAATTAAACATCCAGCATCAAAAAAGAGCAGGGTAGCCTTTAAAGTCTGCTTCTACTTAGAAGTAACCTATCTGCTGTATAATCAGATCTGACTTCCTTTGATTCAACAGAAAGAATTGCAAATGGCAGTGCTTACGACCTGTGGCTTGACAACTGTTTTAATATCAGGAAACGACTTGCTATGCACTGTGCCAGCACCGCACCGTGCTCTTTTATTTTTTCCTATTTTCAGTCACTGGCTGTAAAAAAAAATAATAATAAATTACGTTTTGGCAAACAGTAAAGAGAGCAGGAACTGCTGGTCAGCAGTCCTGCTGTTTCAGCAGCCTGGCTCTGCCAGCAGCTTTCAGGAAAGCCACCTCCTCTGCTCAAGCTTTACAGGTTACTGCTGTCACAAAGCCTCGCTCACGGCTGTGCATCCCAGGCCAGGCACACCAGTAGCTCTGCCTTGGCTTTGAGGACTGTCCAAGCAGTCATCTCATTGACCTTCTTTACTGCACACTGCTAACCTCTGAAAAATTTCATTGTTCCTCAAAGAAAACCTCATGATTTTCCACTGACACGTTTCCACTGCTGGGCAGCACCCCTGTCCTCACAGCAGGTCACAAGGCGTTGAGGACAACAAACTCCATCCCCAAATGAATTCCGTGTCCAGTATGAATGGTGACACCCATCAGTACATCCGAAACTCTCTGACATTTCCAAATCCCAATAAAGTAAAGCTGTAACACATTCTAACACTTTTTTTTTTTTTTTTTTTTTTTTTTTCTTACACTGCCATCCTGTTTTTCCAAAGGAAATACAGCAGTTCTTTTCATGGGCTTTTTGAGAGTTTTGGAGGCTGACACGCTGCCATGCAGTAATTCCTAGAAAAAGGAAAGTAGAACAACTGAACATTTGAACTCCCACAAATAACCTCCACAATGATTTTCCACATGACCCAGAAGAATTATTTTTAGAACCAGAAAAGTAGTTTTATCCTCTATTTCCACCTAATCCCTGCAGTGTTGGATAGGACATTCACTAAGGATGAGCGTTATTATTGCTCCGTGATGCATATTTGTTTGGAAAAGCTATAATTCTTAGAAATACCAGCCGTGATGAAGACATGCTGTACTGAGCACTGAGTAACCCATGGGATGAGGCAGCTTCTGCCTCCTGAGAATTTGCAACCAAAGCAGACAAATTAGAGAAAACAAGATGATGGAGTGCACTTTGCAGATAGGGGTTCTTCAGCTTCCAGTTTCATCCCCCATTTGGTGTGAGCAGGCCACCAACCCTGCTGAGCCTTAGGCTCTACTCCAAGTCCAATGACATGTCTATCAAACCTGCAGTGACTGTAATGCCACAGGGAGACACAGAAGGTAGTGCCTTGCACAAGGCACTCATACTTCCCACACAGATTTACTTATTTGCTAATCTCTTATTTCTACAGCTGGAGGACAATCAGCAGCCAACGCCAGATGCTGAGTAAGCAGCTGTTCTGTATGACACGTCACAGAGCTTTCATTTGCATGCTGCAGCAAATGAAGCCATACATTTTATTTACCATAAAAGCCCTTTACTACATATCATATGCCAGAATAACACAAATTCTGGTGCGGGCAACTAAAGTGCATAGCAGCAAATGGTCGTGGAGGAGCTAAGGAGATGTGCACAGTGTGATCTATCAAGTCCCAAGAAAATGCTGCTGCTCTCCACAGATGGGTGATTTTCTTATCAATTAGTTTTTTGGTGGGATACAATAGGGTCTGTGCACTGAAATGCTCTGTTTATGTATTACAGAAGTGTAATGCACATAACAGTGAAATCAAATACAAATGCTCTGCCAAGTAAAAGCCCCACCAAATATCTCAGCAACTATTTTAATAGCAATTTTAGTAGCTAACAGTAAACATAATCCAAATCTATAAGTGCTCATCTATTTCCGATTCCATTTCTAGATCTGGTAACAAGCACTTTGTGGTCTCATCCAAAGTAGTGCAGAATGCCTCAGGAACCTATTGAATGTGACATGTCATCTCTCCTCATGACACCTGTCACACAATGCTGCTTGTTTTAAGTCATTTTCACACAGAAGGTGATGAGGCACTGGAACAGGTTGCCCAAGGAGGCTGTGGGTGCCCCATCCCTGCAGGCATTCAAGGCCAGGCTGGATGTGGCTCTGGGCAGCCTGGGCTGCTGGTTGGTGACCCTGCACACAGCAGGGGGTTGGAACTGGATGAGCATTGAGGTCCTTTTCAACCCAGGCCATTCTGTGATTTGCATTAATGTTCACATTACAGAAGATTAACTCCCTATTCTCCTCATTCTGCGGGTAGAAGCAGCTATGTGATAGACTGTAGGAGTGTTGGATCAGCGTGGAACCACATCTCCTCAACGATGTGCAGGCAGCTCAGGGTGCAACCTACACAAACATTCAGTTACTGTGAGAACACATGGGAATATTCTCAGAACACATCTGACTGACAAAACAAAAACATCCCGTCAGCCCTTCTTCATTTGCCCCCTTCCACGAGCCCTGCTCTGCCCCATCCTGGAGAAAATCAGGTTACTTCTCACACAACCGATGCTGTTGCTGTCGGGTTGTCCTGGCAGGGAGCAGGCTGTGTGAAAGCCAGCACTCGGCAGGGACCAAGCAGATCTGCAGCTGCATCCCCGTGCTGTCCCCAGGTGCTGCCCAGCTCTTGGGAGGTGCATGCTTGAATTTTTCCCAACACCTTCCAGTAGGCATGGTTAGAAAGAAAGCACGAAGCTCAGGGAGCAACAGGGCTCAGAGGCAGTGGGACAGCAGCAGCAAGCGTGAATGCATCCTTTTGCTGCTCTTCAAAAACAACCCGACCTGCATTTCTTTTTAAGAACAAAAGTCACTATCATCAAAAACTCCAATTCTGAAGAGCCCAGGAGAAATTTACCAGCAGCTCAAGCAGTCCTATCCACAGCTCCATGTCTATGTGCAGCATTGACATTCTGGGTTTGATTTGCTTAGAAGGCTCTCGTCATTATCTGATTTCTTTCCCTCCCTCCTGTACTGGGCAGCATGTTCTCATTCAGGCAAATAGCATTTCTGGTTCTTTAATTACAATGCAGCATAATCAGAAACAATTGAGCAGGCATCACCGAGGCACAAGATAGAACAGCTTGTAGCACAAGCCACTGTATTAAGGCTGTGGGCGATTTTCATTTATTTCCTTATTAAGGAACATAAATGAGGCCCTAAATTATTTGGAGATGCTTAAGGAATATAGGTATGAGCACTTGGTGAGTTAATCACATCCAGACAGCGGACTATTGGTAATTTCTTTAATTACAGTACAACTAATCAAACACAGGGAACTCAAAAGAATTGGCTGGTTCCTATGGATTAGGCTGCAGGGGTCCCATCTCATTTCAGCGACTTAACTCACAATTTGAAGCAACGTATTTTCAGCTCCAACTGCAGAACACAAACTAAGCTGCACAGAAGATGGTGAGGTTACTATACCATTTTCTGTGCTTTTATTTAATACGGCTACAGCTGAGGTTTGGTGAAAAGAGAGTATCAGTGATAAGGTTATCGAATGGGGCCTCTTTCTATGCCTTTAGTGCAATGTTTAGCCCTGCTAGAAAAAAAATAAGTTCATAAACTTATTTTATAGCCAACTAGTTTCAACCTTTCTCCAAAAGAGCAAATACAATGATCAAACAATTGCAATTGTATAAACTGCTTCTTTTACCTGTCTTAAGGCATTTCTGTTCAAGACTGAAACTTCCTTTCTTTATATCATTACTTAGTTATGTTTATTTAGGTTTTGTCAAGTTAATTACTGCCATTAGCTTATGATTTTCATCCTAATTGTAATCTAATTCGTTTTCTAATTATTTCAGAAAGACTTTTTCATATTTCTAAAAGTCTTCCTGTAAAATAATTATAAGCTTATGCTTGGCTAGTTCCGACATATAAAAGGAATGAGAGCAGTTAATCAGGAGTGGAAATCAGCTCCTGCTAGAGAAGACCTAAAGAATCTTAAACGCATTCACAGTGACACGTGGAATAATAATTACTTTAACATGGCACTGTAATGGAGGAGGTAACAGAGTATATTACAATGCATGAAAATAATACCCTGTCTTTAATCCAACATATGGTTTTCATGAAAGATGAACTTAAATTACAGAGCAACCATGAAAAAAAAAATAAAAAAGTTGAGCAAGTGAACACAGGGACAGACAATTTACTGCCTTAATATCAATACAGAAGGAGAAATATCTTCCTGGCAAAGCCGATTCACACAAGGATGAAAAGTCAAACTTCAGGGAAATTCCCTTCATTAAACAAAGCCGTTGGAAAGAATGTAAGTGCAGTCCTTTGCTCTCCTGTCTTGAAATAGAAAGGAATTGCTCAAACACTTTCAGATATACCTAGGTTTTCATGGTTAGGCTGTCATTTGTATTTCTGCATCTTGGTTCTCCAGAGAACTTAGTAACTTCCTGCTAAATCTGTTATAGTCCAACTAATTCTCACCTTGAATTTTCTAGGAGCCTGCTGACCTCGGGTACACACAGTTAATTCTTCTTAGCTAATTTGTCTTATCCTTCTTTTCAGCTAATTCAATTACTTCTTGATTAGTGATACAAGACAAGGAAGAAATTAAAACTAGCATAACATTAATGAGCAGCAGCAGGAAATTCACTTAAAGGCTTTCCTTGGGAGAAGCCTTCAGAAGACCCCAATGACACAAGGAGTGAAGGGGATGTCAGTGCTGTGGGACTGGCTGTGCTCTGAAATGCTCACCTGATCTGATCTTGTTCAGGCTATGTGTAGACAACACCAAGTTGAGTGTTGCAGTGGTGCAACAGAGGAAGGTCCCGTCCAGAGGGACCTGGAAATGCTTGGAAAGTGAGCCCATGTGAACCTACAAGGTTCAACAAGGCCAAGTGCAAGCTGTTGCACTTGGGTCAGAGCAATCCCAGATGTGTGTACAGACTGAGAAGATTTCCTTGAGAGCAGCCCTGTGGACAAGGACGTGGGGGTTCTGGGAGACCAAAAGCTTGACGTGATCCAGTAGTATACGCTCATGGAACCAAGCATGTTCCACTTCTGTGCAAACAGAGCTGCCTTCCATGTCTGCTAGTGATCCTGATGATACTGCATCCGTTTTCTAGGAGTCAGAGAAGCAATCAGAGCATTTAAGAAATAATCATTGCATACTGGTTTCTGCAAAGGAATGAGACATTCATTATAAGGTAATTATGGGAGGGACTTTTTCATTACTTTCATAGAAGAAACAGCAATAATAAATTGTAAAGGACAGGTCCCAATCCATCTCTCCATGTTACCTGACTCTCTAGCTACAATTCCCAAGGAAACATCTTCAGATGAATACCAAGTTAGAATAAATTAGCTCTGCCTCTGTTCAGTACAAGACAGTATATTTCCTCTTACAAAAGACAGTTTTAAAACCTTCCTGGAGCAAATGAGTTGAGGAAGAAGCCAGATCTGTGATGGAAGATATAGACCTCTTCCAACTGCTATGAACACCTGTTCCTTTTCGGAGAGTTGTGTAATTTTCCTGAATGCAAATTCCCCAATTAAAAAAAAAGAAAAAGAAAAAATGCAAAGAGGGACACTTCATCATCTCATATAGGTAGATGAAAATCAAAACACCAGTGCCTCAGAAAAGCACCTCAGTGTACACCACCAATAGATAGCTGAAGACTGATCTGACAGTTAACTCAGAAATTTGCTTATTACTGAAGTGTTGGTTTAGGATTAACCAAATTAAGCTGCAGCACTGCATACCAGTCCAAATGTTTTGCTGCAGATGCATTCAAGAGGAGCTTTGCTGGCTACTGAAAGGTTTAATCAAATACATGGAGGCTTCCCAAAATGTTTGAACAGATACTTAGGCAGAGCATTCCTTCTACTAACTGTGCACTTAGTTGTGGTGAGCTAAATGCAGTTTTGCTGCAAAAAGTAGAGTTATAAACAATTCAGAAAGGCATTCTTTTCCACCATTTACAATTGCACATGCACAAAAGCAGTTTACCTGAGGGGGGTAGCATTCATCTAGCTGTCCTTTCAGAGCATATAATGTTGTTATCTTCACCACAACTAAATGATGCTGCACAATGTGATTCCAGATAAAGAGCAATGGGGAAAGCTGTTGAACCCTACAGAAATAATCATGCTGTAAAGATGAAAATGTTTCTTCTATCACAGGCAAAATATAATAAAGAATACTTGCAGCAGGAACAGTGGATGGTGAAAAGGATTTTGCAGTTTGCCACATGGTACTGCAGCCTGAAATACTTCAGCAATCAGAGTAGGAAGGTGTCTCCTGGTGCCACACTCAGAGTCATGCACGTACTCCTCTAGTTAGTAGCTGAAGAGCCAAGTACATCATTGCTTGGGGGGACTTGAACACCAGAGCATGTTTCAAATTAAAAGCTTTACACATTGCCTCAGAATGTATTTTTCTCTAGCAGCAATTTGAGACACCCCACATCCTTCAGTACGGTGCAGTTCTGCTCTCTTAGTGTTCTCTAACATTACCATAAGCTTGACTTAAAAAAGAGACTCCTTCAATCAAACCTTACTTAACAACTGGGCTTTTGGAATTAGAGGATCACCAAAGGACCCAACTTCATGTGACAACATGAATAGAAATTACTTTGGCTTAATGGGAAGTATAAATTCTGATCCATGCGGAAACAACCACCTTGTGCCAAGTGGGTAAGCAGAGCTTACACAGACATTTAATACATATGAAATTCTCAAACCCAATCTTTGAGTTCAAAAATTACCATAGAAATGGAGATGCAGAGTTAAATATGACTGCTTCATGCAATGTCAAGAATTAATTTATTGGTTCAGCCTTGGAAGCACAGTTTTGAGCAACACCTTTTGATTGGGCTCCTCTGCTATTTAAATGGCGTTGCGTATTGATTGAAGAAGTCTGGTCAGCGTTGAGCTGTCACCGCCATGTCCTCACGACGTGTCGCAGCCAAGTATTCCAGGAGCTTCCATGGCAGAGTACCTGCCAGCAGCATCTCCTGCCAACACAAGCGAGGTCCTGTTCAAGCCACATGGTGCCATGCACTGCAGTCATTCTGCATGTAGACCTTGTAGGCCTCACGAGCTCTTTAAGGAACAGCATCTCCTAGCAAAGCACATTCGTAACTCTCCCAGAAACAAGGGTTCCAGTATGACTCCAGTCAAAACCTGCTCCAAAGGAAGGTATGCTTATTTATATTCTGGAGACAGATTTGAGCCCTCAGTATCTTGTTTTCCATATTAACTTCAACAAAGTATGCATTTTCCAAGGCTTGCTAATGAGCCTAGCATACTTAGGAAAAAATTTGAAATATACAAACAAACTCACTGTCAGATGGGTTTTTCCAAGGCCTGGACTGAAGCTCAGGGAAGTAGGAAATAAATGTTATGTCCCTCCAAATCTCTTACAAACTCTGACGAAGAAAAAAGAAAAAACAACCTTGATTCTCAGGCCAAATCTCCCAGCTGCTTTTGACATCAGCCAGATCATGACAGATCTGGCTGAAGAATCAGTTCATTTTTCTAAATCCAGTTCCTTCTCACAAAAATGTTATTTAATAACATTCAAATCCTGCTTATTTTGAGCTTAAAAAACAAACTTTGTTATAAGACAGTGCCTTTTCCTGCAACGCACTTTTCTCATACTGTGATGTTTCTTTTGAAAATAGCACGACTCCGCCAGAAGCAATGCTGTTACTCAGAGATCAGCACGTTTGAGAAGAAAATTAATAATAAAAATAGAATGATAAGGAAACTAAAATGCTGGTGATCAGTAAAACTATCACAGCATGCAAGACAGTAATACTCTAGAAACTATATGTGTGTCATAATACGACTGAAGGGTGAACAACCAATGCAAGCTCCAAACGCCAAATATATAAGTGTCAGTTTTTGAAGGATATATTTCACCACATATCCCATATTTCATCAATGCTAATCAGCACTGAATTCTTAAGGACTCTTCTACCTTCTTGCAGGTGTAACATTTTCAGCAATTCGCCACCTAGCAAACGTTTCTGTTTCCTCTACAAATTCACAAATAACAAGGATTTTATACCTCAGCCGTTGTAAGCAAAATCAGAAACCATTTCTGCACGCAGTTCTTCATGAAATTGTGTAACTTTGGGTTCAAATACACTGTAAGCTGTAATCCAACTCCTCTGAGCATGTTCTCCTCACTGTTCGATTTTTCCTGTCAAAACACACAAAAATAACCATATAGGAACCGAATGTGTTTCTCAGAAATGCATATGCTAGGTTTGCCACAAAGCCTTTTTCCACTCCCAAGATCCATTACTCAAAATAGCCGTAGCTCTGAAGTACTGCCAAAAGACTGGCAAGTCACAAAGCAGCTTTCATATGTGCTCTGTTTCTCACCTCCCAAGTGAGGGTGAAGGGGTCTGGAGAGGTCCTGCTCAGATCAAACCTTTTTTTGCCATGGGTAGCAGAAGCCTGCCTGTATGCAGCTTCTTCCCATAATAAGCTCATCAGTAAGTATGCTGCCTGTGCTGAAAAGAAGTAAATATTATAACTTGTGACATTTTATAAACTTCAGCTGAAGGAATGGGCCTCAGGCAGGGTATCTCTAGTGCCACTGCTTACAATGAGACAGCCACTCCCAGCTCCCAAATCAGAACACACACTTTTGATTGGTGAAAATGTAGGAAACACATTAGAATGCATTACATTAAATCACACCAGCACTTGCAGACTGTTCGTGAAAGGAGAAGCCTACTAAGGCCAAATTGTGTCACCTGAAATGGGGCTTATCATCAGACAAGTAGATTTAGATGAAAACTTGCTTCATCAGACTAAGTTCTCCAGCCAGTCCTTGTTCCATGCTTCCTGAGCACGTCCTCACTGTCTCACATGCAGCACAGCCACAGCCACCTTCCTGTTCTCTTCCATGAGCATGAGACAAGAGGCCACCTCGATAAGCCAGGCATTCGGAGACCGAAGAGAGGATGGAGGCAGCATGGACTCCACCACACAGCAAACCTGCCTGGGTGTCCCAGATTGCCACACCACGGCATGATCTGAGCCAGGTGCCTTCCAACACATGCAGGAACACGTCATCCTGAGGGAGGGAAACAGCAGCAACCTGGAGCTCAGCAGCTCACGTCGCCTCTCCTCAGAAGCCAGTTCTGCGGTATTTCAGAGAACGGGGCTCCAAGCCAAGCCCCAGCAGATCTATGGGACGATGAGGACTTTGAGAATTCCAGAAGTTGCCGCTCCAAAAATACACTGTTTGACCAGCCTGCTGTCAGAGCGATTCCTACTAAAGCAAACATTTAACATGTGCAAATACTAAAAGATGAATTTCCTGTTTGAACAGTCAGCACAACAGAATATTGCCAAAAGAATCATTGCAACATCTGTCAATGTAACCAACCGCTACCAGCCAGAAAACAGGACAGCCATGGTCTGTCATCAAGAGCCAGAAGGAATGTCCCAGCAAAGACTTCCCATATCCAAACTACTCCACAGAGATAAATGAACGGCAGGACAGGGTGCAAGCAAGATGGTCACTGGCATCTCCTGCCCTTCCCTTTCTAGCCAAGTAAGCCAACAACCAGCTGAACAGTGGAAGTACCTTTGGTATGGGGCTGGAGGAACACAGGAAAGCAGGAAAGGAACCGTCCTCTGCGCAGTGATGAGTTTGAGCCTCATTCTAGCACCATGGCTCTGCCATCCCCAGGTTTACACCAAGTGCTTATGATCACAGTGCCACATGTCCACAGCAGATATGCAAAGACTTTGCAGTGATGGCAATGACAAGTGATTAATATCAAGAAGATACCTGGCTTCGATTTCTTTTACACAAATACTTCCCACGTCTTTGCTCATTTTCTAAGCATCCACATCATTTGAACACTCACACTTGATGCAAGTCATTAATAGGGCAGATCACAAGTTTTTCAGCTGTGACCAAAGTTTAAAAAAAACAAAAAACAAAAAAAAAAAACACAGTACTTTGAATCAACCAACAATAAAAATCATTACAAATTCATGGCAAGTTGAAATACTTTGTTTCATTTTTAACAGTTTTTAATGAAAAAGGCTACAAGACCGACCAAACGAGTACAGAGGGACACTGGAGGCAGTGGCAGAGGCTACTTGCCCTTATGGAGGGACTGAGCAGTGGGGCAGAGCAGCACAGCAAAACGTGCAGGAAGCAGGAGGAAAGAGCAAGCCAGCTGTAAATGGAAAAGATGACAGCAGAACTGGTGTCCTGCAGTCCTCAGGGCTTGAATCACTGGCTGGAAGCACAGATCTCCACCCACGTCACCTGTCAGCATCTGCCACAGCCCAGATGTAGGCCTGGGGATCTGTATTAGGGCCAAAGCTACCAACTTCAAACCCATGGCATCACGTGGGTTCTTACACGTGGTCAGACAGCAGGCACAGGAGAAGGATTTCCATTCCCCAGGCTACTGTACTTTCAGTTCCTCCATTCTTCTGCATACCTGAGGTAGCAAATTTAACAGTCTTTGAGGGCCTTTATTAAATACAAACAGATCAGGAAAAAACATTGTACAATGAACTGAAAACCTGATCACAAGCTTTCTGACTTCCCTATTACACAAAGTTAACGGGAAGATAATGCAATAAAGATACTCCAAAAACAAAGTAATTCTGGCAAAATTTTACTTCCATAAGAGGTAAAATAAGATAAATAGCAAAGACCATGACGACGTCCCTTCAGAGAAATGTGACAGCATTGGTCTGGGGAAATTCCCTTTTTGAACTCATTTGCCAGGGGAAATCTGGTGTAGGATTTTCTGAGGTGATTCCTCCTATGGCAGTGCATGGAATGTGCCAGAGCAGACTGTAACATCTCGATTTGAATATGCCAAAGCAAAACTAACGGTAGCAAAACAACTGGTTGCCAAGTGTTCTCCCTCTCAATACCTGCAGAGCTGCTGTCACTGCAGCCACAGCTGGTTGACTCCCATTTGAGCATGTGAACAGGGTCACGGTTTCCCAAACCCCTTTTCCTGTTTCTATTTTAAGCTAAAAGGAGCCACTGAGAACTTCTGGCATGAGGCACGTCCATCAGTCTCTCCCAGCTCAGAGCATCAAAACCATCTGCACAAACAGTTGGCTTTGCACTCGGTGGCAGGTTTGCTGCCCTGTGTTTTTAAGGTTGTAAAATCACAGGAAATAAAAAAGGAAATTTAAAATAATGATAATAATAATAAGCCACTTCCACCCCTCAGATTTAGGAGCGGAATCTACATAACCTGGACTGACACGTGCATTAGTCTATCTAACATTTATAGTGCATTACAGTGCCTCCAGCTTACTTGCACACATTGCAACTGTAGTTCTCCTTGTTTCCTTTGGGAAACCACCCCCAGACACAATCCACCTCATTATAAGCAGCTCCTCTCAATAGCCGAGCTCAGTACTTTTTTTCTTCGCCAGTCTTAGCAATGCTTTTTCCCTTTCCTAAGTTACTCCTTTATTATTTTGATAGGTAACGCTCTGCCTTTCACTAATAATTAGCAAAAACAGTTACATTCTGTAAACGCCAACAATAAATTAATGGAAGAATATTATAAACCACCTCAACGAGCAGCTTAGCATTCCTGTACATTAGCAAAACCTATCTTGGTAGCATGGAACCAATTCTCAGACACAAAGTTAGGAAGAAGCCCTGCATACACCTCTCAGCACAGCGTGGTCCGAAGCAGTTAAATCCAGCTGGCTGAAAGATCCATACAGCTGTGGTTTCCCTCAGCTCTTAAATAAAATATTAGGGTGTGTTCCTATTGTTTGTTAGCTGTCATCAGCCCATCTCTCAGCTGACGGAGGTTAAAGGCTATGTAGATTCCTGGGACAGCTGTTTGGTAATTGTCACAGCCAGTTACTTGGTAACCCACGAATGGCAATCTCAGGAGGTAGTTTCTTGGTTGCTAAGTGATAAATTCAGGTAAAATAGCCTTTTCCTGGATTTTATTGCAACTATGGGCTCCAACTGTACAGTTCGAAACTATTTTTTTTTTTCCTTCCTGGGGATGGGATTTAAAATTATTGCTGAATAACTTTTCAGGGTTCTCAGGCAGCGTTTGGTGTGGGTTAAATGAAGTGACACTATATCCCACTCCTTTTGAAATGGACAAACCCGCAGCAGCCTTCCCACTGCATGCTGCAGCACGTGCAGTTACTTTGCTGGATGTAACAGAGTGATTTGCACAACAACAGGCTGAGGAAAGCAGAAAAGAAGGCAGGCCTTCCTACAAAAAAAAAAAAAAGTTCTGTTGATATTTCCTTCTTTTTTTTTTTTTTTTTTTTTTTTTTTTTTTTTGAGAAAATGCAACCTACAGGTTTGAGCTGAACCAGATGCTTTTCTGACTAATGCTTGCTAAGCAAGCCACCAAAGATCTCTGTGTCCTTGGCAGTGTTATAGGGGTCAAGCTTCCCCACGTACGTGGTCCTTCAGCAGTTTTCCCACGTGTGTCGCAAGCAGGAGCTCTCAAACACCATCACAGCTTCAGTGCCAGGTCTTCCCATAATTTCTTCACCTATGAACTGCAGACCCTAGCAAGGACTATTTTTTCTCCATCACAAGCTTATTTATGAAGGCCTTTGAGGACGAAAGCCTGCTCTTGCCCAACAGACACCTAATTTTCGGATGTGTCACAAGGGGAGATGCAGCTGTGCGCAGTATGGCATGGCACTGCTGATGGGTGCCAGGGGACAGGGCAAGGCTGTATGCAGCTCTCCTGTGCCCGGATGCAGCACACACACGTGATCCCAAGGGTAGCAGTGCAGGCTGATGGCTTCCCATGGCCATGGGTAAGAGGGCAGCTGCCCTGTTGCCCTGCCTGGGGAGGGTTAATGTCCCTGACCATGTCACTCCATCTTACACAACCACGGAGCGCAGTCTGTACGCCTGTCTGTTCTTTTCATGAGTGTTTTCAACACAGACACTAGTTATTAGCTGCTACATGACAAATCCCCCTGACCTCTTGTCAGTGCTATTTATTAATTCTCATGTCCATCTTCGAGGACCAGTGTTCGCCTTCCTCAGAGTGATGCAAAAGGAAGCTGGCTGAGTTTGCTGCACCAAGTAAACCTTGCTATTGCAAAGCAGGACAGCAAAAGGCTGTGGTTGGGGCTTGGTGCACAAGAAAGCTCCAGCATGGGCCAGCTGCCATTTACATGTGCCTATGGGCAAGTGTGAGTGAGTGCCAAAGGCAGCAGGCGGCCAGGGGAGCAGCTGCAACCCCTTTCCAACCAGGTCTGAGCAGTGCCTCATGCCACAAGTTCTCAGTGGCTCCTTTTAGGTTAAAATAGAAACAGGAAAAGGGGCTTGGGAAGCCGTGACCCCTTTCACTTGTACAAATGGGAGACAAGGCAGCTGTGGCTGCAGTGACAGCAGCTCTGCAGGTATTGAGATGGAGAACGCTTGGCAATCTAAGGTGTTCCCTTGTCTGTAACCTAGATGCATACATGAGGTATTTCTGTGTTGTGCACATACGGTGTCTGCCAGGCCTTCAACCAAAGTGCAACAGAGCTGAGAGCTGAGCACAGCCTGGGAAAGGGGCAGCACAGGCTACAAGAAAAATACTTTAATGTAGACAGGCCAGTTATCTTGTGAATCTCCAAAACTTCAGGCTGAGTGCCTCCATGGAAACCTATAAAAGGGAAGCATGTCCCTATAAAAGATGAGTCCTAAAAGCTTTGTAATATTCAGGTTTAGACTAGTCTTTCTTTAGTAACTTTGTGTTATGAACGGTCAACTACTGGTGTTCTGCTGATAAAGCACACCCAGCTGGGCAAATAACCCCCCTCTTTTATTAATAAAGGTTAAAGGAGCGAACTTAAACCTGAGACTTGGTTCGAATGCCTGCTATACAGACATGTAGCAAACCTTTTGTTGCAGCCGCTGCCACAAAGATACGTTTTTCAATGGGACAAAGACACATTTTTCACTGGTGGTACTCCTCTGGTGAAGGAAGAAGCTCATTTGCTGAAGGCAACACCCTGCTCTTTTCCTCAGCAAAAGGAATAGGAAATAGTCCGCCTCCAAAATTCATGTTTCCCACAGTCCTACCTTTTATTTCATTTTATTTTAAGTTACATTTCACTAAAACAGTTGCAACATACCTTAGGACAAAAAAACATGCTCCAAGAGAGGGATGGCCCCATCCAAGCCTAATACTGCATATTCTAAACCTGTATTTTGTTTAAGATTTTGTTAGATAGAAAATATCAGCTGCTTTGGATATATGATAAGCAGAAATCGGGCATGATGACTTGAAAAAAAAAGAAAAGCAAGCTACAGCGATCAGAGTTGGCAGGGGACAGGCATTTTAAGCCTGGGGGATTTTGCATCAGCAGTATAAAAAAAAAATTTACACTCTGTTGCTTAGATCGTGTTCAAAAGTGTTAAACAATGCAATCAGGTGAAATACAACAATACCATGTAGAAACCACCCTTCCTAACCCACTTCATTTTTTCCAAGCAAGAGGAATGATGGTTTCCACAGAAGAGGATAACACTGGCTTCTTGTAATGCCAAGCCAAGCCCACACCTATAGAGTCAATGAAAGCATCCCTGTTGACTCCAGTGTGTTTAGGATCAGGCTGTCAGTAAGACAGACCCTTCTACCAGGGAATTGTCAGCTACTGAAGTAGAACGCCTGACAATCTGCCTCATAATCAGGCTTCCTTGTCCCCCCAGAACACTTCTCTGAGGAAATAAGGTGCCGTCTCCGTGAGACATTTTCAGGCAGCTTTGCATGCTGAGAAAAAGTAACTCGATGCAGCATTCAGACTGAAAAGAGCAAAAAGGTTTCAGCATGCTGCAAAGAGCTCACTGAATTAAACACACTACTATATGTCCGTTGTGCAGAAGGGTTGATTCCCTTTTCTTTTTCTACAGCATACTATCATCTTACACCCACGACTCATTTCTTTCCTTGAAATGCCATCGTTTCCTTACTGTTCTTTATCTTTCTGTTTCTTTATCTAATGTTTCAGAGGATAATTAAACTTCTGCTAATTAAGCAGCGCCATCCTCCAAGTGTCCAGGCCCTGCTTCTGTTTGCTTATTCTCCCGCTGCTCAGCCACTAAGCCTGCCTAAAGCAGTGGTGATTAAACAAGCAATGACTTTGGGGGACACAGGCACTCCTCGAGTGGAACAGAGAAGGTGAAGATTTTTAAGTCACAGAAGCCTTAAAACAGCACCCTCCTCGCTTGTCATTTTTGTACCTTGACAAGATCTCCGGCAAAAAAAATTTTGCATTTTCAGTCTCACAAAAACCATGGGTTCTCCAGCAATGAGGCAACGGAAAAAATCAATACTTGCCATGTACCATGTAACCAATAGAATAAGGGCAATGATTTATGTATGGATGGATGCAGACTGAATCAGCTGGGGCCTCAAACAGAGGGAGAGAGAGAGAAGGAGAGAGAGAAAGAGGTGTGGGGGTGAGCTGGACTGCAGTGATTATTCCTTACACTATGGCCAGATTTTTTTTTCTGCAGCAATAATCCCCCTCTCTAGCACTGCAGGGCATGGAGGAAAGACTAGCGATGTGTGGAATATATGATGGACCAGCTTTTCTTTTCCTCAGAATAATGATGCTATGTTGAATGTTAAGGTACAGTAAAAAAGGAAGAAAGATAAGATGTATGGTCTGCAGTCCTTCAGTCTTCCAGCTACCTCCACCCTCATAAAGACCAGTCCAGTGGGTCAACAAGCAATAGTTTAAAGAGAGCCAAATTATCAACAGGACAAAAACCTACCATCACTGCTTCATGACAAGAAAAAGCAGGAAGGGCTCACTGAAGAGAACTACTGTATATCCCAGGAGTTTCTGCTGAGAATATAGTTTTGTAAATTGGATTACCAGGGATACAGCGCTATAAGGTATTTAATGGCTATGGTAACTTTTAGGATATCTAATGCTGCTGTTGATTTATAAACAAAACTCTCGAGATAAAAATTTACTTATCTGCTTGTATAATGTGGGATACCAATAAACACATACCCAAACTCTATTCTATGCTTTGTTGCCGTATTGTTAATGAATATCTCATTGATGGCTGTGAAGTGCTCAGAAATGTCCTACTATTTTATAAACAATTCTTGTTCTGCAGTGTTAGCGAATTGTTAAAACAAACCGTTTTCTGCAATGCCTTGGGTGCTCAGACTGTGTTCACATTTTTGAGAATCAGATGTTCATTCTTTCTACAATACTTTCAGCATTGTAGTTTGCCGTGAAGTATTCTTGATGTAATTAATATTTCTGCCGCAATTACCATTAATGACCAAATCAGTTCTCTTCCTATAACATATATATGGCATTTAAGCCTCGGTATTGGCAGGCTTCCTCTTAAGAGGCATAATGTTTTTAGATAATGCTACAGAACAATAGGAGGCCACTAGTTAAACACACCAGCACAGCAATGTTACATTAATTAAGGCTTTAAGAACTGTGATGCATTTGAAAGCCGTGCATTTTATACACGTCTCTGAATTGATAACACAGAAATAATTTCATTTCTGACTTTCCACAACATATCTGTGACAATATGCTGGCAAGATTAACCATTAGCTTCCAGCCTACCTTTTTATGTTTTATGACTAAAATATCAATGAACGTATGAACAAATTTAATTTAAGTAAAAACAGATTTTAGGTTTTAAAAGAATTGCATTGCATGTGACCAGACTTTGAACTTGAATGAAAAACATTTCTGAGTGTTTGGCTCTGATATTTCCTAACTAGCTCATTTATACAAGTTACACTGTGCTTAACATACACGTGTACGCTCATACCAAAACAACAGCGATGCAATAAAATAATGACCTGTAAATGGAATCTGTATTTAATTTCCAATTGATTTTACAATGACAGACAATAGCATCTTTCAGAGCACGAAAGTACGAAACACATTACAAAGCAGAGTAAGTCCATCTAGCTCGTTAGCGAGTCGGACAGAAAATTCTTTTTGTGGCAAACGCTCAGAAGCAACGTAAGGTTCTTTGATCCCTGAGTCCTCTATCTTTATTAATCCCCCAATTGGAATGCAAATATTTGACAAATGCAAACACTTCTCAAGCCTGGGAGTGATGTCAGGGTAAAATGGAGAAAGGTGTAGCCTATGTACCAGTTAAAGCATGACAGAAAACGATCCACAAGTGAAGGTGAAGACCTTAGCAACTTCTAATGTACAAATAATAAGATGTGCAAGGTTTAAAGGGATCTCTCAAACTCCTCAAAGTATTGAGAACAGAGCAAACTATCAAAACGCTTACCTTTGCCTTCTCTCTCTTTCAATAAACACAGCAGCAGAAACTCCTCATGCAATGCTGGACTCCCTTGAATTTTGTTCTGAGCTTCTGCCAGACTGCCAAGGACCTAAAGCATCTGGAAACGGAGAGGGTTAACATGAAAACCTGGGCACTAACACAAGGGAGAAAGTGGAACAGTCAGTGGAACAGGTGACAGCCCCCAGCACCACGAGCAGGTGAGTCCTCCGAGCAAACAATGCCTCGCAGCCAGCGACATGGAAACTGTTATTGAAAATTAATGAAAGCACCTTGCCTTGATCCCAGACCTACACTGGTTCCATAAGCTGAAATACAAACTTGTGTACTGAAGGACATCTGACCAAAACCATCTGAAATGTTTACGCAGTCATAAAAGCTTACGGCAACGCGATTCGTTTTAAAGCAACAGACAAGTTTCCATGTCATAAGAAAAGGGCAGGGTGACACAGTGCACTCAAGGGTCCCCAATGGCAACAAACCTTAAAAACTGAGCACTGCTGTTATAATTCAGAAATAGTGAAGGTAACGATCGGATTTGCAATATGGGAAATGATTTTGATGTTGCATGGGAAAGTCTTTTTCACGCAGAAATAAGCTTGTTTCTTTCCAGCACATCGCGTGCTCTTTGCAAATCACCATTTGAAAACACTCATAAGTTGAAGAACTCTCATGGTGAAAATTCACAGCTAAATTACTGGAAGCTGATACGAAAGTACTGGAGAAAAAAAATCTTGTCACCATTTTAAGAGAAGGAAAAGATTTTAATATCACACTTAGGGCAACTCATTTCCTTACCGTGCTTCCAGCTTTTAGCACGAGGAATCTGCAGTGAGGGCAGAGTCCTGCACACATGCACACTACCAGTGTGGTTATCAGGAACACCAGTTCAGTATTTCAGTTGACATCCCCCCAGTTTCAAGCATTTGTACTTGGGGAACAAGACCAAAAATAGGATCCTGGTGTGGAATTTTGTACAACATTCTTAAAACGTGTGCTGTAACAGTTATTTTGAATTCCATTTCAATATCAGAAAACATACCATTGTGTATTAATGTCTTACACCTGGTAACATTTCTCATTTCTCTTAAAAGCCATACAATAATTCAAAATGGTTTAGGTACATGCAGCTAGAAACACAAACTTAAAACTTTTTTATTAAGAATTAAGTGAAATTAATTATCCTATTGCAATTTGTCCAGTGAGTAACAAAATATCAGAGAATTTATGTAACTGAAATGCTTTATCATGCACTAGAACTAGTGTAGACTAGAACATTGTAGACCAACAAGAAGTAGATTCTGTGTTCACAGTGATTTGCCTTTATGTGCTCAGAGAACCGCTGAGTTTTCAGCAGCTTCTGAAGTCCTCCCAGAAATGTGCAGCATTCTCAGCACCATGTGAACATCAGTGGCTGGGGGAACAAACAGCACAGAACTCAGCCTGAAACACAACACAGTAGACCACAAATTTAACAGAATTTAACAGAATTTAACAGAAATTTGATGTGATGTGTTGTAAGGTGTCAGCTTTAATTAAAAGGAAAAGGAGGGGGGAAAAAAATGAAAACAAAAGGATTGCAGGAATTTGAAGGTGTCAGACACACAAAAGCAACATGCACTCTGCAAATAACCTGATGTTCTCTAGGCTCAGTATTGTGGAAAAAAGAGAAAGAAAAGCTAAATGATCCTTGTTGTTCACCACACAAGAAAACCAAAATGCTTGTGTATCCATACTCTTCCTGACCAGGGGGTAGCCAGTGGTTATCATTTGCAATTAAAGTAATTGCATCTATTCTTTGCCATCACCTCCCATGCTTCCAGCACACACCACAACCTGGACTCTTTTATCTCGTGCAAACCATCCTAGCTATGTCAACAGCCCTTGAATTTTTAAAGAGGCATGCTCTGCCTGCCTCTTCTATTCCTCCTGAAATTTTCTGACCCCAGATCTCAAGATAGAGCAACTTCCATGGATTAAACAGTTCTATAGGAGTCACCTAATAAAACACTATTAATTGTAATAGATTTTTGTTTCTTCTTCCAGTGCTATTTCCATGGCAACATTTTCACATCCTATTGTTGGGAGTGCTCCTCATTCCCCGTGTGGGTTAACCACAGGGCAGCAAGGGCAGGCTGTTGGTCAGCCTTTATTTTCTCTGGTCCTTCAGCAAAGGTTAGTTGGGGTCATCGGAAGCCAAAGGGTAATTACTTTTCTTCAACGGGGGTAAAGTCACACAGATTGCTATTGAGACAACTGTATGGACGACCTTCAGCTTTTTATGTTCAATCTTCTTTTCTCTTAGCGGAGCAATTGTTAATAGGGATAGCAGACAGGGGAAAACCCCGTGAGCAGCACCTCCCGCAACACACTTAGCAGTTATGCTACTGACTGCTAGCACAAAAACTCCAAATCTGCTTGGTGAGTCTAAACCCCACCAGATTGCACAGTGATTAAATGTAGCTATCAATGACCAAAAAAGGACCTATCCTGTGATATAATTTTGTGATATAATTTCCAGTCTTCCAACATTCCAAGAACTTTTCAGCAGAGGCAGCACCCTCGTTTTCTCTGCTTTACTAGCGTCAGTCTTGTCACCAGCATCACTTGCTTCACTGCAGAGAATGAATTGGGATCACAGGTTTAAATACGAGAGACTTGAGGGCTCTGTGTGTCCAGCTGGGCTCCCTCCCTAAGCCTCCCACAGAACAAGAAACAACCCAGGAGTGACGTGGACAGAGCAGGGAAAGGCTGACCTGAGCCATGGGGCAAGCGAGGAAAGTCATCTGGGTATCTCAGGAGTCTGTGTGGATTCAGGTGAGGGAAAGCATTACTGAAATTATCAGCATTGCCTTTCCTTCTTTTGATCCAGGCGATGAGGCCCTGGCAGTGCTGCCCAGAGCTGTGGGTACCCCATCCCTGGAGGTGCCCAAGGCCAGGTTGTATGGGCCCTGGGCAGCCTGAGCTGGTGGGGGGCAGCCAGCCCATGGCAGGGGTTGGAACTGGATGGACTTTAAAGTCCCTTTCAACCTAAGCCATTTTATGATTCCATGATACATCTATTTTTAAAATAACTTACAATAGTAAAAGTCAATATCACAAAACGGGAAAGAAAAAAAAAAGGGGGGGGAGGTTTCTTTCTGAGACTTAGCCTTGGCCTTATATCTTTTGGCTACCCTTTTCAAGCTCAGTGCTGACAAAATTAAATAAATAACCAATGCAAGAATCAGGTCCTGATCATTAAAATACCCATTATAAATCGGGAAAGAGCAACTCAGCTCCTTGATTGATGCATTACTTTGTAAACTCAGCAGAAGTTATAAATAATCGCAATGTTGATAAATGATAAATGTAAGATTTACTAATCAATCAATTCAAATGGGGCTAAATGGAAGAATAATGCATCATTTATATTTAGTTATATTGTACAGTATGTAAATTATTGAGTACTTGCTACGCCGCTTTCACATCAAAGAGGTGGTAGACAAATAGACCATCACAAAACAGAATTATCAGCCCATGGCCTTGCAGCACTATTTAACCATCTGTGCTACACACAGAGGATCTCAGAACTTTCTGCTCTCCAGCTCTAACAAGGATAGATCCTTCTTTGTCCAGAAGTTACACTTTCTCAGGCACATTCGGCTTTGAAGGGCAAATATTAATTCCTAAATAGAAATCAGGTTAAGAAAGGTTATAGACAATATCATTAAACTGTGCATAAATGCACTGTATGGACTTCTTCCCAAGAAAGAACTTCAAACACAGGAATATTAGAGTTAAAATTTCAAATACAGCTTACAGACATCTATGCCTAACATACATATAAGATATAAGAGATCCAATGATATTATGAAAAAATTGTTTGGTAAAAGCACTCAAGGTTGCTTCCATCGTAGAATGACTCCATATAGCAACCACATAGCTACGATTTGTTCTGAGCTCTATTTGCAACCTTGCACTTCACCAAAATAATTAAGATGCTGAGTTTGTAGCAAAGGGACTTTCCCTTCCGATGGTGATGCTAGTAAGTGTGTCAGTCCAGGACAAGTAGAAGGGCAGGAGGGAAATTGGGCATTTCCAACTATTAACGATCTACATGTTTGGAATTTTCCAATTTTTCACTCCTACTCAAGACAACTGTTCAGGGTGTCAGCAGGCATCAGCATGCAGGAGCTGGTACAGAAAAAGGCAGGCGAGGGAGTCACAGGCACTTCTCCGGTACTAATGGAAATCCCTCTGTCCCATCTGTTCTGAAAAATTTGGGGTTTCAGGAGAACATGGAAAAATCCAGGACAGTTCCATGCAAATTCACACAGCTGCCCCAGATTAACCTGTTTCCTTAGGGCTCGTTGACAATAGCAAAGGCCACAAAGTGCTGACGCTGACAGGCCAGAGAGCTCAGGAACATTTATTCACTCTACTTTCATCATTAATTTAGGAAAAAATTTATCCAGTTTTATTCAGACAACACTGACATTGCCAAATGCAGGCTTTCATAATAGGTATTGAATCTTTAAAAACCACAGTGATGTGATATACCTACAAGACAGAAAAGGCAAAAATCACTATTAAAATATACATTCTATCTGCCCTGTCCTTAAGTAAATCTGCAGTATGGTACCACAATCACAAATTATTTTTAAGGGGTTATTTGGGTACATTTTACATCTACAAGAAATGGCCAATAACAGCAGGGACTTGAAGATTGACTGCGGAGGCGTTTGTTTGCTTTGGCAACTTCTCTTGATTTTTTATGGTTGTCTTAATGAGAGGCATCTCTGAAAACTACCCAGTCTTCCAAAACATTCACCCCTCTCTAAAGTACAGCCTGCATTTATCACTCTATGCTTGTGTCCATGCAGCTCCAAAATTGCATAGTGCTATGTGAAACTAACAGCTGGAAAACCCAAAACGTTGAAGCTGTTTCCCGACATTTTTACTCACTTCACATGCTTTTTCCCCAACGCCTGTTCCTAGCATCAGAGTGCAAATACATATTTCCCAGGGACATCTTAAGCATATAACTCTTCAAATCTTCATGCAGCAGAAACTTCTCATGCTAAAAAGGATTTGTGAAAGTCTGAAAAATATTTTCCACAGCACTGACACGAAAATCGTTTTTCTTCTGTAATGTAGGGAGGAAAGAAAGATATCCCACCAGGATACTAATGTCTGTGTGTGCACAGAATCCCTCTCCTATGCCATAAGAGCAGGTCGCTGAAGACAGTGCTGCCATTAGCTGTATCTTCAGCAGACTGGGGATGACCCGTAAAAGCTTCCTATAATTATGTGAGCTATGAGTGTGATTATCAGTTCACTTTTTGATCTTCTTCTTTGCCCAGAGAGGTGGTGGATGCCCATCACTGGAGACCCTCAAGCTCAGGCTGGAGGAGCTCTGAGCACTGATGGAGCTGTAGGTGTCCCTGTTCAGTGCAGGGGGATTGGACCAGACGGCCGTTCAGGGTCCCTTCCAACTGAAGTGATTCTGTGATTCTATGATTTCCTGGTCCTCGTCATTTCCACATCTATTTTAAACTTTTTTTCCCATTGGTTCTCATGTGTTTTACAGTTCCTTCAGTCTGCATCCCTTTTGTCAGCTCACTATAAAAGATCATTCTTCTTTTTGGTTGTGCCTGTACTGAAAGGGCAGGAGTAAGCTCAGACATTAGTCTTGGTTTATCAAGCTAAATCCATCTGCTAGTTGGATTTGATAATCTTGAAGGTCTTTCCCAACCTTAGTGATTCTGTGAGCCACATTCCTGGTTGTTCTCCACGAGGTGTTAATCCAGTGTCAGTGCATCTCCAGCCCATTGCCTAGCGTGTTAGAAAGAGCCAGCTGCACAGTGCCGTCCAGCAGGCTGACTGAGCCTCTCCCCGGTGCTTTGGGCTGCCACAAGGAGCAATGCCTGCAGGACAGCATCGGGATGCAGAGCTTCTCCCTGTGGTGAGAGGTGAGGCTGGTCTTCATCAGCCAGGCCGATGTCAAGCTTGCAGCGTGCAGGCAGACCAGAGGTGCTGGAAGAGATCTTTCTGGTGATTCAGAACCGTGCCTCTTATTGCCTAAGGATTTTCATTTCATATCTTTCCTATCATCATTCTGTTTTAGAAAACAATACTCACACTTTCTACAGGCAGCGCCTCAGGGCTAACGTGTGGCATGAAATCTCTTTCAGTGACATTACACTCACTTTGATTTTAGCACTTCTGTCACAAATTCTAAAATCAATTGACATCATTAGGAATAGTGGCTTCTTTGAATAGTATCGAAGAGGCTTTCTGTCAAGTAAAAAGCAAAGCTTACATTGCTTCCCCACTCCCAGACCCAAACTGGCTGTGTACTCAGGAGAGCTTGCAGAGAGTCACCATACCTTTCTCACCAGAATGAGCTGACTGTCTGATCGGGTTAGGCTGGATGGGATGGGGCCCAGTGACTGATACAGCAGTTGGCAACCCTGCCCAAGGCAGTGGTTTGGAACTAGATGATCCCTAAGGTCCCTTCCCAAGCCATTTTATGATTCTGCGATCAACTTCCATACCACACTCTCAGTGGCAATACAGTTCTAGAAAATTAAATATTTTTAATATAAAAATAAGCTGTTGCATGAGTCGTACAATAAGTTCCATACTGTAGAGTAGAGCTGATGTGTTGAACAGGAGCTTTCAAAAAGCACAGTTTATGCTGCTCAAAGCAAAAGGCAGATACCAACTGTACTGCGCTGTTTGGGAATTGCTGTGAACCCCACCAAAAAGAGCACATGAAGGAAAACCACACACCCTGCTGTGGCTTTTGCCTGCTCACCTATGGAAGTGCTCTTAACACTGTTGACCCTCAGTATCTTGATTTTCTGTCAGCTTTTAAATCCTAGCTAACTAAAAGATTCACTACTCCTTACGATTCCTGACTTTCATAGTTTCTAGTCAGTCTTTGCAGCAGTCTATTACTTAATTTAATTGTGATGTTCCACTTGGTATGCTAAATGAAAAGACTCACCATTCCACCTTTCAGATTGTTCACCTCGTGGTAAACTAACTTTGTTCTCAGGACATCTTAACTTTGCAACTGGAAGTCAGTGAAATGAACAAAGGTGAAAGGAAACAAAACCTGGTTGAACATTAACCCCAATTTTCTTTTCCAAAAGTCTTAGTTGGGAAGATCTGTTTGTAACACTGTACTTAGAGATACCACTGAAGGTCTCCATACCAGATGGGCACGTAACAGCCGCGGGCACAGCCTGCCATGGTTCTCACTCCCATGGCAGTCTCCATCCTGCACTGCACAGCTATGGAGTAATGCAAACAGAACACACCACGAGGTAAGAGACAGACAAAGACTATGTCTAAATGTAGAGGAAGTTACATCCAGAGGCAAATTAAATTAGGAAGTGTAAGACTATGAGGGTGGGTTCTCAGCGCAGGAGGAGATGAATGAATGTGTTATTTGTAGCTTTCTGAAAGTCATGGAGCCCACAGCTGTTCAACACTGCAGCAGTTGTTCAGCATGAACTAACATCTAGCAGATGATCTCTGGAGCAATGATGTAAGTGATGCTGCAAAATTGGTATCTTGTTCTGATCAAAACTGAAGAGCTTACATGGGAGCCTTGAACACTGACTGCTTTGGACATTTTTTTGAGCTCAGCCTGAAGACCTGAGATTGATACACTGCTTTTTTGGAAAAGGAAGCACTAGTAGCTTGTACAGGGTGACGTTCTTTGGCCACAACAACTTGAGCAAAAAGTCCTTAATGTTATTTACCCCCACATTCATCCAGTGCAGCAAGAACGCTGCACTTAATTTTACGTTTCCAATCTTAAGATCTGCAGACAAAATTTAACCACTTTGCAGACTTTATTGCGTTGTAAAATAAATTAGTAAAACTTCTGGAAATTATGAGCTGAAGGCACTGAAACATTGAGCTAAGTGTTGAGGAGAGGGGTTAATCACTGGATTTTTTGTACCGTTTTTTTTTCCATGTGTTTTCTAACATGGTGCTGTTTTCCCACTTCACTGTTTCACCTGCCTAATGACTGCAGAATCGCTAAGCTAGGAACTTGCATCTCTTTTATTTTCTCCAATGTTGCCAATCACAACAATACTATCTGTTGTCCACAAACAAAATATCTGAGTCTTGCTGATGGTATTGTATTTGAGGTCGGAAACTGTGGGAACTTAAATTCACTTTTACAAGTGGAAGAAAAGAGTTGTTCTCACATTTCTTTCTTCTAGGCTTTGGAAATTTATTCCATCTGTTGTGTTGCATTTGGCTGAAGAACAGTCCAAGTTCTATCACTCATAGTTACAGCATTGTGCGCTCTTACGACGCCTGCAACTAATTGCAGGTTACAACAGTAGGAAGCCTTTCCTGGCCACTTCCTAGCGCTTGCAGCCTTTCCTAGGGGCTGCAGCAATAAGCAGAGCTGCCCTGGCCTGACAGCCTGCTGTCCTGGCAGCAGGACACAGCACACGTCTACAGGAAGGGATGGCAAATGCATGGTGTGGTCTTGGGTCTTTTGTGGTTCATTGACTTCCTGTGCCAAAATCTCTTTCTGTGAGGCTACATGCTATCAATATATCCTAGTGGATTAAACAGTTCTTGTGATCCATGTTTGAACCCAGCACTTAAGGACGTCTCCCACTTCACCTTCATAGCAGACATTGCGTTAAGGACCCTGTTGGTGACTCAGCAGTGTCTCACGCCGATGAACCCAGTAACAGCAATGAATACAAAGCCAGTTCTAACGCACCAAAGAAAGAGAAAGGCAGACATTTGGATGAGGAGTAGTAGCACTGCGCTCAGGCTAATTTCGTTTGCCTACCCAACATCACAGCAACGGACTGTCAAGTATCCAGTGCACAAACCATGTGATTAACCTGGACAGCTAGGCAAAGTGAAAATGGGTATTTATGCAGCACTGGAGGACCTGTGCTGCATACTGAGCTGTCGCTATCTCTGCCAACACTCTCCTTTCTCAAGCCTTTTTGTCTCTGTGTTAATTATGCCTTTCTAAAGCTTTAGCGTATTTTTCTTGTCTTCCTCCTCCAATCTCCCTCTCTTGCCCCGTGCCTCCCATCCTGCTGCCAGCACATCCCACTTGCCGTTCATCTCTCAGCCATTTCTGCAGCATCGCCACGCGGCTGGGCTGAGTCAGGCAGCCTGGGCTTATGGACAAAGCTGAGTGGAAAACTCATCTTTCCACACTACAAATTTTCTTCATAATCAGAAAGTCAGCAGTCCATACTAACGATCCAAAAGGCATTACGTAAATATTATATTACATTTTCTTCTTCCTGCTAGCGTCATCAGAAATTTTGCTAAAATTGGTAACTTTAGGCAAGACTTCATGACTAGTATATTCCTAACAAAGCATATGAAGCATCTCCCTGAATTTAAGTAATTTAAGGCAGTTCACAATACCAAGATTCACAGCACTAAATCAATCTCATCTCCATGTGCAATATTTTATGCCTGCAGGTATCTGTATTTCTGAATACAAAATGCATTTCTGTATGCAAAAAAAAAAAAAAAACAGGTTTATCTGAACAGCTTGCTGCCCTTTGCCTACCAAAATGTCCTTTTCAGATGCAATGATGCATTCAGAAGCTTGACTGAGTAGCATTAAAATTTTGTGAAAATCTATTTAGCGTGCATTCGTAACGGAGCAGATTTCTCCTCAGATCCACTACCAATTATTTGTCAAACAGCTATCCCAAGGAAAACAAACTAACATGATCCAAAATCAAGACTTCTTTTCAACCAGAATGAATTTCACGTAAACTTTTTGCCTGTCACTACTTGATCACCATTTATTCACAGTTACTATGCATTACTACCTTATGGTTGCTGTCCTTGCACACAAAGATGGGGGATTCAAAACATTAGTTCATCTGTGGATCCTAAAAACCTATTTCTCCCCCAGAATTTGTAATGTGTAGAAAAACCCTATGGAGCTGTTCCTCTTTCAGTGTCAACCAGGCTCCCAACAATATCCAGGAACAATTTTGGAAATAATCATTTTTCTAAGTGAAGATGCGTAAAGTTTAATAACAAAAGCTTCTCCTGCTCCATCCGTCTTGCTGTCAGCTGGACTGTGGCAGGAGGCAAGGGGTTAATGTCAAATACATCTCCTGATACCCCGATTGCCTTTCTTCACCCATTGTTTCCCAACTTCTTTTGAACGGTCAGAAATTTTCTGCCTGAGTAAACCGTCAACAAAAAACGGAGCTGGACCAAATGAATAAGATAAAAATGAACCTTGCTGGTAATACAGAAAGGAGACCTGGTTATGGAGTCACACATTTCTAGTGCCAGCCTTTATTGTGAAAATAGTTTAATTAAAAAATAATTTTTTTCCCTCTTGCAGCAAAAATTGTTTAAGGATATCAACATTTTGCACAATGCCATAAATCTGGTAAATTTAGCTGTGGATAACTCGATAGTCAGAATGGAAAAGGAATTAATCCAACTCTTCGGAAAGCTTTAAGAAAAAAGAATAATAATTTTCAAAATAGAGCGTCGCCATGTTTTCCTCACACTGCTCCCATCAGCTCTCCTTCAGCCTGATGCTTGATTCCAGAAGTAGCCTTTCTCACCAATACACGAGGGCTTCTCATTCTTCCCTTCCGTTCTGATCACACTTTGTATTCTCATATTAGCGCGGGTAGCAAAAAAATACATTCTTACAAAAACAAGAGTAGTGCATTTCAGTTATGGTTTTCTATTGATTCAGTTACACTTGAATTGATCTCAAATTGTTTCAAGCAACTGTTCTGCACCCAAAACACCGCACGAACCACAGAAACCAGATCAATAGATTTCAAGTGAAATAATTGTTTTCCTTTGTAAGACCCCATTACTTCTTGAATGAAGAACTGTTTGATTGACCTCCAGGAAAGCAGCAGATGTGAATAAGCCAAGCACCTCAGGCCTTATCATTTAAAGGCAGGCCTTGAAAATTACAGGAAAGTACACGGACATGTGCTCGGGTAGCTGTGGGAAATACACAGCTGGAGAAGCCACAAAGCTGCATTCTACATGAACAAAATGAGAGCAGTAGCATATGTGTGGCAGAAATATACTTTTAGTCACTCTCCAACACACACACAAAAAAACATTTTACTAGATAAGAAAAATGCTCAAGGATTCGTGAGTGAGTGGTTTTATTTTCACAGTGTCAGTGTTAGTGAGCTTATTGTCTGGCAATGGTAAATGTCACGTAGCTGTGCCACTGGGCTCACGTCTGTCCCACTGTGTGCCACAAGTGTAGTGCTCTGTGAGCGCAGCCCTTTCCAGGCTGCCACATTCAGGCACACAAGGTAGAGGCAGCAGCCAAGGAAATCAGGGTGACCTCATCGGATCTACCGGCAGGACGCAGATTTACACCAGGTTAACAATTCACTGGGGTGCCTAAGTGCTGTCAAACAGAGTAAGACAGGCTCTTCTAGAGGCTGAGAACAGGCTGATGGGGCTGCACTGACCCTAGCAGATGAAATGCTAATAGCATCCCCGACCACATCTGCAGCACCGCACTGGAGCCATCCAGCTGCAGCCTTGCCTCTACGTGCTCAGAACCTTCCCTCACTTACCTGCAACTGCACCTTTTGCAGGGAAAGGAGAGCCCAGAGAGCATCCCCTGTCTGCAGCTGTTGGCGAAAGCAGGACGGCTGCAGGAAGCCGTGCAGGAGTGAGACCAAGCATTGCTGGAGGCACTGGTGCCTGAGATTTGGGCTGCGGTGTGGGATGGAGCAGCTGGCTAGATGGTTAGGGCACCTTGAGAGCATCATTACTGGAAGGTGATGCTGCAGTACCAAACACGACAGGCTGGACCTGTCAATCTCAGCCCTGACTACCACACTGTTGTCATTATAGAGGTTGAAATGGCACATGGTAGCAGCAAAATTACTGCTTAGGTAATGCAAATACGGGTGTTCCCCAAGCGGGCGGCAATATCGTACTACAGAAAACAAATGAGCAGCTAATTAAACTGCTATTTTCATCAGCAGTTCTACTTGTAGGTAATTCCTACCCTCAGTAGATGCTTTCCCCACAAAAAAAGTAGGAAAGCAGAATAAAGTGGTGATATTTTGTGGTCCTCAGACAAATGGTGCTCTCCCTAGTAACAGTCCTCCTGGTATTGGAAATCTTTATTTCTTCTAATTATATTGCAAATAAATTAAATGATCGCATTATACCATAGTATGTTTTTGTAAGGAAGACTTGGTTAGCTCTTAGCACGTATTAGACCTGATCTGCGCTCTACTCTTTTATGAGCACAATTAACTGCAAACACCTTGTCATAAACATTTTAAAAGGTCAACAGATCGCAACAATTTTGCTAAAGAGATAAATGGTCAAATAAAACATTGAATTGTTAATTCCCAGGTGACAAAAAGCTGCATGAGTCAGATCAATAAGAAGACACAGTGAATTCTGGGATAAAGGGCGGGTCAACCTTGAAGCGTTAATAACTCGCTCCTGTTATTTTGCTCTGGCACATCATGTGTTCTAGCAGGTAACTGAGCTGCTAATAGCAAAGTAGTGCCCACAGATTCGCAGAAGTAAAATTGGGCATCAGAGATTATTGAAAAAAAAAAAAAAATTTAAAATCAAAATTAAGAAAGGATTTAGCTCTGTTAACACCAGGAAAAACAATGGGTTTATAGAAGACAGGTAAGAGCACAATCTTCCTACTATTTCTAATCTAACGTGTTAGTCAACTGCTGGATAGGGCATATGCTTTCTCTTTCTCTCTTTCCAGATTTTCTCCTTTCAACCTTGATCTTAACGCTGGGCTTTTATTAAACAGTGTCTGTTGAAAACATACTGCTTTACTTAAGAGAATTTTAAGAAATCGTTGTATTAGACAAAAAATGAGTGTGTTGACGTGCTGTTCAGGTGGTCTGTACTGTCAGAGGTGTGTTGTTATGGAATTAGAATGATGTATATCAGCCTAAAATCTGCCCCGCAGAATACATTAGTGTTTGTGGAAGGTCAGACACAGAAATTAGCATCCTTGCCAGATATGTGCTCATCTGAGAGGAGGCAGATTCTTTTTGGTGTTCCTGTAGCAGATGACACTGCCACCCTTGTGCTCAGCATTCCTGTCTGCTGGAAACAGCATTTTATAAGTTAGTCCTCCTTTGACTGGGAAACTCATGCCTTCCTGTCACTTACTGGCCACTCAAATCAAAATGCAAGTTGGAAATTGAGAGCGTACCATTGACAATTGAAATTTGAAAATTTGGATAAGAGCATCATCAGGTCAAAATACTGGGTATGAAGGAGGGACTCATAGAGTCCTGCAGGATATACTCCCTATTTTTCTATAACCCACTCCACTCAATGTGATATTACTTGGATTACAGTAAAAGTCCTATGAAACAGATTTTGCTGTTAAAACTCCCCCCATCCCATTTTGTGACTACCTTTAGATGACTGATTTTTATTTTTTTTTTTTTTTACAATGTTAAAATTTCCCTTCTTATTCATAAAATTCCAACACAGAGCAGCTAAATGCCAAATATGTCACTTGGAATTGTTTATTGAAGACCGTGGCCAGAGGCTAGCTCTTACTCACTAGTGAGGTAGAATGGACTCCTATTTTCAGTTTATTCTCGGTAACAAAGTGAGGAGAATCTGAGGCCATTGAAAAGAGACCACCTGAAGAACTCTTCCCTAAAGCAACTCTATTTTTTCAGACCTTTACAGGGAAGAATACAAAACTTAGAGCCTACGTGCCAAGAAAATGAGCTTACCATTATTTAATTAAGAATATCTTGGACTAAAAGACAGACTTTTCAAAGAGGACTATGAAACTTACAGAACTAAAAATGGAAAAAAAAACATGTAAAGTCTATCAGGAATCAGTAGTTTCTAATACATAAAGAAAAATATCTACCACCATTATGGGAAGGTCTGAGGAACTCAAAATAAAGCAAAGCATTAGTTAGTGGTATAAAATGTAGACAGCAACATCTATATTGATCCCACTGGACACTTGAAGCCAAATGAACATTTGAAAGGTCAGTAATTTTGCTTGTGCCAAATTGGATGTTTGTCATTTGTATCAGACCGAAAGGCAAATATCTGAGTAAATTCATACGTAAATTTGATTACCCCATAGCTCTAACAGCAATCTTATGTCACCTGACATGAAAAATGTAGAGAAAGCACATAATCCCACATAGCATGCTGATGTAAGGGATGCAAGTAGCATAGAAATACATCACATGGCAAATGCCTATTTTGTGAGCCTTATAAATGCCATGAAAACATGTTTTCCTCTAACAGCAAATCTTAAGACTCTGTTGGCTACTCATTAAATGATTTTACAGATGGAGATAAACTCTTTTTTTTTAGTGCACTTCAGAAATAGCTGTTGGGTCTTACGCAGACTATAATTTAAATGGATTTATTTTTAACTAGTTTTAATGTTTAAGCAAAAATTAACTCAATCATTTTCCTAGTCAACTTTGAAGTGTGATTTTAGCTTTAAGAAGAGAAAGGCATATAAGTGTATTTTTGCAAAAAGAAAAAAAGAAAAAAAAAAAAAAAGATATTTCCACTTAGTGTCTTCTAAAGACATCACTTGATACATACAGCACGAGGCCTCAAGGCTCAATCAATCAATGGCAATCATGCCACTAAAATTAATGGCTACGGGACATGACTCAAGTGAGATTTTCTTTTCCTGGAGTATTTAAAATTTAGAGAGTAGCCTGAGAGATTTCTACAACACAGACATAATGGTAATAAATAACAATCACTAACTGGATCTGTCCAATATGGCAAAGGAAAGAACGGTAAAATAATTCAAACAGCTGTTAAGGCGGTATCCCTTGTGATGAAATCAGCTGACATCCTCAGAATACACATGAATGGCACAAAGGGACATGAACTCACATCCAACCCTTCTGCAACTCCTCGGGGTTTATAACATTTCTGCAAAAATTCTGGTGACTCCCAGCCCCATTCTCCCACAGCTCAGGTACCTGGAAGCTGCCCCAATCAACTTTTATTTCTCCTGCGTCACTCCTCTTTCAGAAGGTGGAAAAAAGATTGATGCAAAGCTATACACTTGGCAACTATTGGAATCTGTGTGACAAACTGTACCATCCTTCAGGGAAACACAACACACACAGTGACTACTGCATGGACCTTCCTTTGTCCGTGACACCTAGGAAAGGAAAGCATTCAACACTGGAAGCCTAGGGGCTAGAAGGACATGAGAGCCTCTGGTAATGCTTCCCTCCACTGCACAATTACAGCTGTGCTTCTCTGCCTTCTGCACCCCAGGGTACAGAAAAAACATAAAGTCCAACATTACCTCTGCTCTTTTGTTGCTGTGATGGTAAAAACACCCATGTAATGGTCCACAGATTTCTGGCTAGCATGAAGATCATACTCTGAGAGGCCTACAAAGAAAGAGAGAAAGATCTTTTTAGGTTTCCTCCAGTGCAACTAAGTACAGGTCACTGTCAAAGAAAGTCCATTAAGGTGAGATTCTGCAGGGCTACCTCTGAACCCCTACTTACAATTCAGCTCTGGTTAGCTATCATTAATATTTTGATTTCATGACTCACTGCTAATTTTGTTTATTGGACTACATGACCTCAAAAGCATATAAACAAGGTGCTTCGACACCCTATAACCATCTAGTATCTCACTTTGCTGCTGCTGCTTGCTTTATTTAGCTGTGCACACCTGGTTTCCCATGCATTTCCTCAAGAAGCATGCACGTGAGCCTCATCTTTGTAGGCTGACTCGCTCCATGACACCCATGGACTGATCTGTCTGGCCCATCGTTTGAGCCAGGAAGTTCGTAACATACCAGTAGTGGCACGGAAAGTTTTCTCACATAACAAAAGACAGAACAAGCCGTTTTTAAAATCGTATCTCACTAATTTTAAAGACCCAGTATTATTTACATCAGTTGAGATACGACATGAAATAATCTGCTTTGCACAGCATTCTTTTAACCAACTCACACCACTGTTTGACGTAACTACTTAAGTCTCCTTGGTCTGCCCAGAGAGGAAAGCTAACAGCGTGTGTTATGTGCCTTCTAGTAATCCTGGTGGAGCACAAATGTTAGCTTATTAAAGCAAATCCCGTCTACTACTGCCGTACTGGTTTTAATGCCTCAAAATTCTAACACCAGTTTTTACAAACTGAATAATGCGATAGCCCCACAGTATAGTAGCTTAACCAGAAAAGCTCTACATTGCACAAATGCAGCCTGAAGTGCAACCAGTTCTCGTGCAGTTTGCCTAATTATATCAAACAAACGTGATTTGACCCCGTAACTGTGGTCACGTTAAGACAAGAGTGCGAACCGCTGTGACAGCGCGCGGCCTGTGCCTCCCAGCTCCTCCTGTTCCATTAGCGAGCCCCCGACCTCCCGCGGGACCCCAGCAGCAGCTCCGAGCAGCACAGAGCAGCAGGAGCAGCATGGAGCAGGTGCTGCTGCCCTGGTGCACGGGGAGGGAGAGCCGTGGCTCTGCTCCCCACTTCTGAATTGCCACGACTTGGAGAGGCCTCGCTCCCCTCGCAATGCAGCTTTAGAAGCGGATCCTACGCTTATGAGGGGTTATACTGTTACATAGTCAGACAACTATGGAAGAGAAACGGCCTGAAGCGCTTCTGTGATTAGATGCAAAATCCAGCATTACTACGTTTACTGGAGGCGCAGCAAAATGAAATGCATGCATGTAAATAAGTTGCCATCCAGTCATGCTGCAATCACAGCGCCGCCGTGCTCACACGGCAATGTGGCACAATGGAAAAACACACACTCTGCATTGTGTCACGTGTGAAAAATGCTTCTTAGCAGTGACATCATAACAGCCATTCTAATGGAAAGCATCACCTGTGACTGGCCACTTGTGGTGACACGTTGGTGACCATTTGTCTGGTGTTCTTTCCCATCCTTCTCCTTTCTGCTCTCCACGTGTCCTGTCCCACAGCCCCCTCAGAAGGAACTCCCTAACACTCAGTGCTCACCACTCCAAGGACAAGGGCATTCAAGGCATTCAGCTTTGCTTTGTTTCTTGTGTTGCCACAGTTCTATGCCAGGCAGGTCATTGAAAGTCTTAAGGAACCTCTAAAAAGCCGTGTTTTCCATACAGCCATAACAGTCTCCAATACTTACTAGGCAAGCCATGACATTCCCATGTGCTCTCATTCAAATCAAATGGAACCATTGGCATCCAAAGCCAACAGCACCTACAGGTGCAATTACCTGTGCACATGCCTTTAGAGTTGCACTTTTATGTAACCTCTCACTGCAGACTACCTATTCTGGTCCCCAGAATGCATTTTAATGCCTTCCAGCATGAAACAAGACAAAGTAAGCACAAGTGTGATGAATCTTTCTGATCAGCCAGCCAGCACACCTGCCAAGGTTTTAAGCACAACTGCATGAATATAAAACCGCAATGAGGCCAGAATCAAATGCTCATTAAAATCACACTGCTGACCTTTTAAAACGACAATATAGGATAGCTGTAGCTAAAAGAAACAGTAAGTGGACAATAAAATCATGTTGAGCTTTCTCATCTGTGCTACAGTAAGCTATGCATCTCTTCTGCTAAATAAACACAAGTTGAAAGAACGTGATGTTAGTCAGTAGGCATATATATAGTAATAATATAATACTGCAAAAGGAAATCCAGTCACATTGTTTAAGATATGAGAGAGTTGGTGCCTTCTAAAATTCAGACCTTGCACAACAATCGGTGCAGGATTACACACCACTTTACATGGCACGACCCGAGCGCTGCCAGCCCAGGTGGCCAGCTGGGCATACACTGCCAGGTCCTGCAGGCAGCTCGTCTCCTTTGGCTCCTCAGGCAGCGGGAGGAAAGGTGAGAAAGCCACTGCATGTCCCCATCAGGAAAGGCTATGCCATGCAGGGCTCTGCCGCTACAGAGTTATCATAGCCGTCACTGCTCTGTGTCTGCTCCCAAAGACACGGGTCGTTATGCAGCCAGCTCAGGCACTGACAACACAAAATAATTTTCTACTCCTTTCTGCTAACTACACGCAGCCACTTAGGTTCTTAGGAATTTGATTCTGAAATGGTGATTTCTGAGGATAAGAGGTGTAAATGCCTGCCCACACCACGCATATGTGGCAACCACATTTAGAGAAACAGCTTCTTACAGCCCCAGCGCTGGCAAACCAAGGCATTTCTTCTGCTATATTCCTACTTCCATGTGTGTCAGTGTGTCTGTAATAACCCACAGACCCCTCTGTCTTGATGAATTGTTAGCAACATGTTAAAGAAACATTCATTTGGGACTCCAAAGTCCTGGCAAACTTGGACCAAATTCAGAGCAGGTGCCAATTTAGGGCTGAATATAAACTAATGAGACATAAAAATGTCCCCTTGGTCATTCTTTTATGATGCAGCAGGGGGCCATTTCTTCCCAGACAGCTCTTCTTATTAAATGTCCATCAGTGAGAAATTTGGAATATCCTCTGAGAGTGTTTCTTTGGGGAAACAGCTGAAACCTCCAAGCTGTGCATCCCTTCATCACTTGTGTTATCCCACAGTTTATCTAACTTAGTTGTTCGGCCCCATCTTTTCAGCTTTGGGCTTCAAATTCTTTCCCACTCCCTGAGGCATGTTATATACTTGTTTTTAAAATCTTAGATAACACAAAATAATTTGTTCTCCTGCCCAGCGTCTACGGAGTTATTTGGGAACAGCAGGATTTCTTTAAGGCTCCTGATTGAGTTTCTCATTTAAGTGCAGAAAAGCAACTTCTATTCTGCACCCCTCTCAGCAGATTGTAGTAAAAGAGGAGAGGGAAAAAAACAAATAGCAAAGCTCTGACAGATGGTACCCAGCGTTTGACTCATGCTGGGCTCAGCAGGACCTATAGTTTAGAAGGTTAGGACTGTCAAAAAGACTCTGCTTATCAAGTGAGTAACAAAGTGTGGACTGCCAGGCTGTTTCCTATAGAAAACTTGCATTTTACATGTAATTCTCAGCTATCTTTCTGATGCTTCCGAAACTTCTGAGGAGCAGATGCATGCTTTTCTATTTAAGAAGCAGTGGGAAGCTGTCCTGCTGGGAGCAGCCTGCAGCACGGCCGGCCAGGGGCTGCAGGGACCTCCGAGTAAACTGGGCAGCAAGGGCAGGACTCTTCTTCATTCTCCTCTCGCAGTTCATTCTCTCTTAAATTCTTGCCCCAGTCTGAGGACTGCTTTAGCAAAGCGATGTGGCAAAATGCAAGCAAAGGCAGAGGGGTCAGAGCACAAGGCAGCGCTTACCAGGCTTTTCTTTTTAAGTCATTTCCAAGCTCACGCCAGTCAGCATTTATCGCAGCACAGAAGTGTCTGATGTGACTACAAACATCAGTGAGCGGACCTGAAGGCAATCTGAAGTCTGGAGAAGCGCAAATAAGAGGTTAACAGCTTATACCCCTCTTCACTGGTAAGTCTGGACTTTTACTTTTGGGGCCAGGGTGGTCACTGCTACATGTAGTGTTACTGTGGATAGGTGACAGGCGCTGTTATTAATCATCACTGTAGCACTGTAATTATTCTTTTCCTCCTCAAAATGACGCCAGTTAATTTGTTAAACAAAAACATTGTTTCAGTCATAAAGCAAACTGGTACCAACAGTTAGCAGCTGCTCTTCAACAGATAGAATTAACGAGAAAGCAATTGCACAGCAAAATGCAACCTTTTCATTGCCAGCACTCAAGCTTATGTCATTGCCTCGTTCGCTTTTTATTTGGGGCTGTGAAAAATGAAACGAGTGCAGCGAGTTTACAGAACGTAATTAATTCAATGTGGATTCATTGCTATGCCCAGATTCAGAGCTGCTTTATGAAAGACTAGTTTGGTACTGAGTGGGCAAGGAGGAGGAACTGATGGTGGCAGTGGCAGTGCCAGGCACGCCGAGCAGCGTGGCTGCACACAGCTTGGTAACTCTGGTCAAGCTGCTGCCAGAAAATACAAGTGTGTGGTCAACAATTCTCTCATTATAATTACTTATTAATTAATACCACTTTGATTATGTTTAAGCTAAAACCAATGTGATGCTCCTGGAGAATATAGCTCACGGTGCTTTGTAGAGGCAGCCTGTGGTAGAGAATGCTTTACCTGGTTTCTATATTCAAAACTTGCTCTGAGTGCAGCAGTGAGCAATGAGGATATTTCTTTCATTCTTTTTTCAATCTTCAGACTAAGGCAAAAATTCTGACCTGAAATGTGGTTAATTTATTTGAGGGCTAAATTATTTCACCTTCCCTCTCTCAAAAAAGGGAGATGGTCAGCAGCTGAGCATACAACCTGTTGCTTTTCACCTCATCTGATCTCAGATTCCATTCCCCAATTTCAAACCCCCAACAAGTTATGTAGAGATCATAAGAAAAGACATTATCTGTCCAAAACTTCAATTCTCTTTAGCTCTCACATAATTAGGCCATGACCCCAAGCGAAGGACATCCTTGTGCAATATTTTTCTGAAATGCGCACACAAAAATGAGCCATTTTCTCAGCCATCACCACAGGGCACAGAAGGTGCATCCAAGCAGAAGCTGTGTTCCCATCCCCTCACTCAGCACAAACCCGATGACCTACAGCTCAGGGACCAGGCCATCTCCCCTCTGTACTCAGCAGGACTCTCAGGCTGTGTCACGCTGCTCTGCTAAGCACAAGCTGCCCTGAGTCAGGAGCTGTTCTCTTGCCCTTTCCCCATCCAAGGCAGGTCCCACAGAGGGACTTACCAAAGCACGAGGGGTCATGGCAGGGAGATGCCTGCCAAAGGAGAGGAACTCCCCTCATTGGGCCTGCCAGGACCTTCTTTTTATTATTTTTTTAAGAGGAATGTGGAACAAATTATTACACTGACCACGATCCTTTGGTTACTCACCAGATTTGCCTTAGCTTAGTCCCGTGGACATACACGTGAGCTACTGATGACTGATTCTCATTGGCACGAGGTGTTCACCGAAAAGACTGAGAAACCCAAACCCAAGTGAGTGTCGGTAGGCAAGAAGTGATGTGGAACAGAGAGAGGACAAGCAGACATCCTTTACTCTTAAGGATCTGTTGCCAATTTTTGGGAACCTCTGGGTCATGAGCAGCAGAACTTTCTCCTCCCTGACCCCACATCTGCCCTGGGCAGAGCTGAGCACCCAAGCAGCCATGTGCTGCCAACAAGGGCAGCAGGCATGCTGGCCTGGGTCACTTCAGCAGCTTTGACCAAACTACCTGCAAACCGTGACATGAAATAAATCCCATGAATGAAGGTCTTGACCGCTCCCCTTGTTCTCCAGATACCCAAAAATAGATCAGCGAAGAAATGATTAACCACGACCCAGAGGGCAAGAGCCTGCCCTCCAGGCTGAGAGCTACTTTCACTAACACCAGGGCCTCCTCTTCCTCGTGCACGAGCTCCCATCCCACCCTGCACACAGCAGGGCTGCTGCTGCAGAGCGGCTGTCCGAATCCTGACCCCACCAGAGCAGCTGCAGGCAGTCCCAAAAAGGACAGAGGTGGATTTACTTGCTGCTCAATCTCTGCAAGCCTTTTATTACCAGCATCACGGGACGTCATTTAAACATTATTTTTATTTACACCTTAATCGAAGTAAATATGCAAACAGCTTCTATAAATTTTATCAAACAGACAGGAGAGGGAGCTCTCTCTTCATCCCACTAGATTATGAATGGATTTTGCTGAACGTATTAAAACCTAACCACATTTTTATTCTATGTCACATGTTATTTCTTGTCCTTCTTTTGTCCTGGGACCGTCTCCTCTCAGCAAACAACTTTGTAACACGAAACATTGCTGTGTACCACAGAACATTTTTTTGGACGAATGCAGTAAGCACATTTTGAAGGCACTTTAATTTTGGTATAGGAAAAAATGAGGATATAATTCCTATTTACAAAATTCTTCTTCCCTACTTACTGATACATATACAGTCATACAGCGTGCTCTGCACATCTGTCTGCATCAAAAGTGCACTTCTTTAATATCCAAATTAAAGTACTAAGTGATTCTTTTAACTAACCACCATCATTAATATGCTCACGGATCTTTTGTATTTATCCTGAGATCTATCACACCAACCTGAGATTTCTGGCAGACCTGTGTGCAGTTTGAAGGCAAATCCCTGGAATATCGAATTCGGAAGAAATGCATACAAGTGAATAAGCCACAGCTAAAATAGATCCAGGACAAAAGAAAGTCACACCAATCTTACTGCCTGCGTGTTCTCATTGTGTTTATTTGAAATCTTACTGTAATATGATCTTCATTCGAAATTCTGAAAAAAAGCAAAAATGGACAGCAGAAATGCTTGTATCAGCATCCAGATATAATGCTAAAAATCAAACTGTGAGTTACATCTGTCTCGTAAAGGCTATATAATAAGATTTACTTAATCCATTTGAAAGAAAAAAAATGTTTTTGTCCCCCAATTTGTTGCGACATCTGAAAGTTCATGAGGTTATGACCCCTCCTTAAGAAAGCATCTTCTACCACCTGCAAATACCCCAGGAAAGCAGTCTGAAACAATAAAACACGTGCTAGTTAACCGTTACCCGGGCAACGGTTATGCTTCAGCAATGGGAGGTTTCAGCCCCACGGTGGCTTTGTCTAAAGAAGACATGGCCCAGCTGTTACCGAATAACCATTGTTGTAGATCATCGGGAAATAACAGTCAACACGAGCTGAGCCCTGTGGAAGTTTCTATTCTCTTCAGCATCAGAGGTACAGCTGAGTAAAAGGACAGAAAAGCAGGCAGTTTACTACATAACACAAAATACGATAGTAGTAAAGACGGTAAGCTGACCCTTCAATAGTAACTCATCCTGGAGCGTGTACAAATCGATTGCCTTTCCACTTCCAGGACGATGACTGTTCTCATGCAATAACCTCAATACCCTAGATGACAAATACTGAAATTATTAATTAACCAGAGTATCAGAAAGTTCCAGAACTGAGGACGAAGTCATCCTTTGTGCTTACAAGTGAATCAGCATGCAAAGCCCTTTTTTTATTCCTTGCATCAAAAGGACACTTGCTCACGCAGCAACAGATTGGTCTCCTGTGCAATAGGGATGAACAATAGTCAATTTTATTGTCTTGAAACACAGTATCACTGCTTTCAGTCAAAACTTCCATTTCCCTTTGAGAAGGACTTTGGCTGACTATATTGGTTAGTTTGTAGAAGAGACTGAATAATTTAAGAGGGATGTTTTGCAGGTTTTGTCAGTTGGGTTTTGCCCTTTTGTTTGCTTTAAACAGGACTGTCAAACCCTAGACCCTGGTCAGTCAGTGCAGAGCTTTCAGTAACAGCAACACGCCAAGAGTTCGTTCTGCTATTTATGAGAGGTATCCTGCATTTCATATCAGCCCACTCACTTCACAAAGCTACACGAGAGGCTGCAGTAAGATGGTGCTGTGCTGTACAGTGCTCCTCCATCCACTGTGCAAAGCCCCCCAGCAGCTGCCAGGAGAGGCCACACCTGTACAGAAGCTGATGTGTAACCACGCAAAGGCTGCACCGACACCAAGATATTTCATAATCTCCATTTCATTTATTCTAAGCAAAATGCAAGCTGATTTCTTCAATACTGAAAGGTGAGGCAAGCAGAAAATGTGACTCTGTGTGTTGCAATCACAGAATCGTTAGGGTTAGAAGGGATCTTTAAAGGCCAACTAATCCAACCCTCCTGCAGTGCATAGGGCACCACAGCTAGATCAGGCTGCCCAAGGCCTGATCCAGCCTCACCTTGAAAGTCTCCAGGGACAGGCATCAACCACAACACTGGGCAACCTATTCCAGTGCCTCAACACCCTCACTGCAAAATATTTTTTCCTTATATCTAACTGAAATCTATCCTCTTTGAGCTTGAAGCTATTTCCCCTCGTTCTATCACAACCGATCCTGCTAAAGATCTGTCTCGTTCTTTCCTGTAGTTGCCCTTCAGATATGAAGGGCTGCCATCAGTTCTTCCTGGAGCCTTTTCTCCCACAGACTGAACAGCCCTAGCTTTCTCAGCCTGTTCTCATAGGAGAGGTGTTCCATCCCTGGGCTTATTTTTGTGGCCCTCCTCTGGACACTCTCCAACAGGTCCACATCTCTCCGGTACTGAGCACTCCACACCTGGACACAGTGCTCCAGGTCAGATCCCCTCCCTCGCCCTGCTGGCCACACTGCTTTTGATGCAGCCAAGGATACTGTTAGCTTTCAGGTCTGCAAGCGCAGATTGCTGGCTCATGCCAAACTTCCCATCCACCAGTACAGCCAGGTCTTTTTCTGCAAGGCTCCTCTTAATCCTTTCATCCCCTAGTTTCTATTGATAGTGGATGTGGCCTCCATCCAGGTGCACTACCTCGCATTTGGATTTGTTGAACATCATGAGGGTCACCTGGGTCCTCTGCTCAGCCAGCCTGTCATCCCTCTGGATGGCATCCCATCCCTCTGATGTGTCAACTGTACTCCATAACTTGGTGTCATCAGCAGACTTGCTGAGGGTGCACTCAACCCCACTGTCAATGTCATGTTGAAGATGATACTCTTTGATGAGCATCAGTTCCAGCACCAACCCCTGTGGGGACACCACTCATCACTTAGCTCCGTCCAGATACGAGCCACTGATCACCATTTTTTGACTTGATCCTGCAGCCAGTTCTTTGTCCATTAAACAGTCATCCATCCTTATCTTTCCAATTTGGAGAGAAGGATCTTCGGTACCGTGTCAAAGGCCTTACTGAAGTCCAGATAGATCACATCAGAGCCTCTTCTCTGGTCCACTGATGCAGTTACACCATCATAAAAAGCCACCAGGTTGGTCAAGCAGGATTTGCCCTTGGTGAAGCTATGCTGGTTCTCCTGTATCACCTCCCTGCTTTCCATGTGCCTTAACATAGCTTCCAGGAGGAACCTGTTTTGAGGCAAAAAAGTTAAGTACCTCAGCCTTCTCCTTGTCTTTTGTTACCAGCCTTCCTGTGTCACTCACTGGGGAGGTATGCCCTCCTGGACCTTCCTTTTCTGGTTGAGGTATGTGTAGAAGCCTTTCTTGTTCTTCTTGGCATCCCTTGCCAAGCTTAGCTCAAGCTGGGCCTTGGCTTTCCTGATCTCATCCCTTCACAGCCTAGCAGCTTCATTACGCTCCTCCCATGGAACCTGTCCCTGTTTCTACTGCCTGTGCATTTTCTTCTTGCTCTCCAGTTTAACCAGCAGGTCCCAGTTCAGCCACACCAGTCTCTTGCCTTCCTTTCCTGACTTGCTACATCTGGGAGCTCTGTTTTGTTCCTTTGCTCATGAGGACAGTTTCCTAAGGTGCTGTGCTGACCAACTCCCTGAAGAGCTGGAAGCTAGCTTTCCTAAAATTTAGTGGTGATGTTGTTTATGAAAAAATAAGTAGTGTTCATCTCCACTCTGATAGGGCCTGCTAGAATTACAACAAAGTACAAGAGTGAGTTTTTCTCCAGAAAGGACCTCTGCAACATCTCCTGATAATCTGCTTAGCAGGAACACGAGCTGTTCCTTATTTGTCTGTACTATAAAAGCTGTGAATCACACCATACAGAGACTTTTTTTGCATGGATTTTTTAAGAATCTGGGACAAACCATACCTTCACTTCCAAAAGACAAAAGGAAATCAATAGTGGTCTTTGCTCTCCCTATAAAGTGTATTAAGGATTTTTCACTGCAGAAGAGATTGAAGATCTGCACCTCATCCTTTAAATTCTTTGGATCTCTCAGTATTGGCAAAAATAAATCTTTCTGTAAAATGAAAGCTCTTCACCAGAACTGAGGAAATCATTCAACGTACAATAATATGAGGCTTTCATTGCCTCCTCTGCTGCTCATGAAAAGAGTCTTTAAGTAACTCACATTTTTTCATCCTTCTAATTTTTCAGCCTACTTTTTCTCCTTACTCTTCCTAAGTTAGTCTGTTCTAAAGCATCCCACTGTATAAATCTAAGGACCAAACCTTTAGCTTGAGCTGTAATTCTTTAAATTATCCACACATGCACACGCACATGTTGCAACATATTCCCTCCCCTATGAAACTGCTCAGGCTTAACTCTCAAAACCAACTACTCAAGGAGCTCCAAATTCTGTCATTTCTGCAATTTCTGCCAGGGGTGACTGACGTGCACTTCATGGGTTCCCTGGCAGCTGGTCAGTGATCTCAACTGGCAGGTCTCCTCCACAACCACCCACACACATCAAAAAGGCAGAACCCCTCTTTGGGGATGACAGCAGAGAGCCCCGTAGGCAGGGATTGAGTGGTGGGCTCTGGATGGTTCTCTATTACAGGCTGGTTTGTAAGAGATGGCCACACACAAGCAAAGCTAAATATGTTGCTGTCACTCAGCCAAACCTGCTTTGCCTTCGAATCCAATTTCTTGTCTTTTTTTTTCAATTATTTTTTGTGCTTAATGCTTGGAATTAGCAGGAATGTTATAAACTAGAAAGTCCACAATTCATTTCCTCTCATTTGCTTGCATCTTAGCATTTTTTTAAAACAGCCAGACAGTACAAGTCTATTCATAATCTGTGCCTCAGAGAACACACAATTCAAATTTAAAAATGCACAAGACATAACAAGTGGGAGAGCCATAAAACAGGTAAGAATTACATTGACTGAAGGAGAAGTAAGATCAGTACCAAACAACCTCCAAGAGACTGCAGCAGTCAGGGGGGCTGAAGACAACATTTTCCCTCCTTTCTTTCACAACACCAACAATTGGACCAAAAAAATTGGACAAAAAAAAAAAAAAAAAAAAAAAGGAAAGAGTAAAAAAAAAAACTTACAGTAACCACTGCCATCTCATTATAACCAAAATGTATTATTTTGGCAAGGAAAGCAGAAACTTAAATTTGCTCTAGAAGAGACCAAAAGGAGTATCAGAGTGAGGGGCAAGGAGAAGTATTTGTTCACAGACGTGTAGAGGAAAGGTGGTATTCTCAGCTTCAGCCAGATCACATCCAAGGAGATTGTGAGACATCCACAGTGTAGCCTTTGGAAGATAGAGATACACAGAAACTGGGAATGCACTGCATGTTGGAACCAAACAATGTTTTAGTTATTATCAACATAGTCATCTAGTTCTCCTGAAAACTTCCATCAGGTCTTTCAACAATAGAACATTCTTCAACAACTTATTCAAAATTCAGTTTTAAACTCTGACAAGGACTAGTAAAAAGAAAATCTTTCTCCTCTTCTTCCTGGATGTAAGTCGCAGACTGGGAAATCTCTGCAGGCAAATGTGATGTCTTTATAGCAATCTCACAATTACCTGTAGAGATTCTACAATCTGGCATCTGCATACACAGTAATTATAAAGCATTCAGTTCTTCATTTTCCACACCTCTGCTGAGCTGAGCTGAATTGGATCCAAATCGCCCAAACAGCATGTAGCTGACTGTACACTTCTCTCTTCATAATTTTAATGAGTCAAAAGTTGAAAACAAAAGCATGAAAACTACATAAATGAACCTGCTGGACATTGAAAAGTACTGTTAACAACTGAACACTAATGGACAAATTTATTACAAGCCACGTTTGAACTGTGAGGGCTGAGTGCTCTGTTAGGGAGCTGCACCTACCGTTCAGTGAAGCTAAATCACAAGTGGGATTCCGTTGGTTCACACTGCATTGGATAAGTTCAGCTTTTCTAAAATGATGATGTTTTAAAGAGGTTTGGTTGATGAGTGGTCTAAACATCAAACTTTGTTACAGCTGCAGTAAGAAGACTCTTTGAAAGAAACATTTCTTTTTCAGACAAGAGAATATCTACCAATTCAGGCCATCATGAAAGGCAAAAGGAACTATTTTTTTTTTTTTCTGCTCTTGAAAAGCTCCTCAAATCTTATGCCATACCTATGCAAGTCTTACTTTCACCACTGGCAGAAAGGTGCTGGTGCTGTGAACTCCATGTGCAGCAACAGCAAAGGTGTGCAATTTTAGCAATACAGGACAAGTCGTGCAAACACAGCCTGTGAGAAGCTGACTGCATACGTACCTTGTCTGTGCTTCAGAGTTAGTACATCACCAAAAACAAAACGTGCCCAGCTCACCTCCCAGAGGCTGTAACCAGAATTTGTGCCTACATTTGTGAAGTATGTCACAACACAACCCTCTGTGACATCCATACCACCTGAACAAAACTTACAGAAAATCTGGTTAGAAGGACAGCTTGGCATAAATTGACATCACTGGAGATAGAGCTGTGCATGCAAAAAGCCAGAGGCTCGAAACAGAGAAATACTGACTCTGCACAACAGCCTTGCTTGGTTACTCCAAAAGTAATGCCTCCTATCTTTTTCCACAGAAACTACAATGCCCCAGAGCAGGTTACTTACTGTTGCTGTAGCCACTGCTGAAATGCACTACCTGTCCCTCACTGTGCTCACATCCACTGTTTGATCTCCATTGTTCAGCAAACATTGATGAATGTCACTGGTGCAATTTTTTCTGCACCAAGGAATTCAATCACACACCTTTGTTTCATATTTGTTTTCATGTCAGACACCATTCTGTCAGGCTTCCCCTCTGCTGCCATCTGTCACATGGCAACAAAATGGAACAGGATATTGGTGGGAAGGTTAAGTCTCTACTGCCATATCACCAACATCTGCCTCTGATGTCATGGGCCAACATCATAAAGTGGAAGGCATTACTTTCGGAGCAACCCTCATACAAGACTTTCCAGTTCCCCACACTTCCCAGAAAACCACTACTGCTCCAATAGTTACCACCTTTATTCTAGATCTGAATCAGAGGTGTGAGTTTTATCTATTCTTCTCAATCAAGTGCTAATTGACAAATGGTGAGGGCATGCATGTGCACCTACCATGATTAAGCTGATAACTGTGCATGCAGCCACAACAGGCATGTCAGCATTTGCAAAAATAAAATAAAAAATAATAATAATTAAAAAAAAAGAAAGTGGTGATATCCCACCATAATTCAAACAATGGCAAAGCTCCATTCATTTCAATATCATGACTGTTTCAACACAAGCCTGAAATATTAGTTCTGGGACTGGGGGCAGAGCTGAAGTTGGAACCAACACATTTTCCCCCATCAGACCTTTATAAATTATCCTTACTTTCATTAAAGCCAACTTGTTCTTTTCTACTACGTCCTGACAGACTGTTTTAATAAGCTATAAAATGTGCTGAGCAATAAAAACATCAGTTACCTTGTACAGTTTTAAAAAAAAATTATCTGACTATTCCACGCTATTATTTTACATCCATCTTCAATTATTCAGTCAGCACAGGCCCTGCAGAGATATCAGTATGGTGCCATACATTTCTCAAAATGCCACTGCTGAATAATAAAGCCTGCCTATCCATTTAGATTTATAAAGAAAAGCATCAAAGAGAAGTTATGATGACAAATCCAACCCTGAGAAAGAAATCAAATTTTCATTCCAAGAACTGATACAAACCGATGCTAAAATCACTTAAGGCTCACCTAAAATTTTACTCCCTTGATTATTGGTAGATGAATTTTTGCTGCTGCTCTGAAAAAGAGGATCTTCTGATTCACCTTTTATATTTTGAGATCTGACATCATTTTAAATACTTTTTGACATATTGCCAGAATTAAGTATGCTTTCACACCTCTGTTTTTAGAATGACGCCACTGTTTTAACTAAAATACCACACATGAAAGAGAAAAATAAATTTTTCTGCAAGTTTCAAGATCTTTTCACAAAACTGTAGCAGTTCTGTCAATGCCAAAAATGTACAGATTTTCTGGATAAAACCTGTGCCCAGTGATGTCAACACAAGGTCTTGCATTATACTCTGTGGGATCAGGATTCCTCCAGAAGCTTTTCATCCTTATACTAATCATCTGTTTACATCTACCTGTTTATTAGCAATTCTTCTTAAACATGACATAAATATTTGCCACTCATCAGAGCTAGTTTGAACCCATCACTCTGGAATAGTGGAATATTAAATACCACGTACCTGAATTTATTATTTTTTTTTTTTTTCAAATCTAAATCTAAATGAAAGATCTTGAACACATGCCACGGTGTGAACTGCTAACACAACTCCCTCCTGCAGCTGCAACAAGTCAACACAGTCACATGGTGACTGCCACCCATTACTACAGACCATTTTTCCTTCAGGCTGCCCAGGTTGCAGAAACCAAATGCTATCTATTATTTCCTGATTCCTTTTCAAAGTGTCTGATTCCTTATTTTAGTACCATGTAGAACTGGAGCATCACCTACTAATTATCCAGTCCTAAACGTAGTCAAAACCTTTGTTATGTCTGAACATTCCATTAGACATTTTCACTCCAAATTTATTTATGAAAAATATTGAGGCTTGATTGTTTGATCTTTCATCTGGAAGTTCTAAACTCTTTTAATCAGTCTTGCATTCATTTCATAATCTTATTATATCCACGTTAACAACAACAACAACAACAAAAAAACAATGTCAAAAGAACATGCAATTTGAGGAGCTGAGCAAAGAAGAATTAGGAAGTGCCAGAAACAAGGCTGTCTGTGTGTGAATACTCTCTACTTCTTGCACCTGCATTTGCAGTGCAAATGGATTGCATGCTCTAAAGCAAGATTGACATTCTTTTACCATAAGGTTTTTATGCACCGTTATAAAGTTAAAAGCATTCCCAATCTCTCAGAAGCTTGGAACACCTTTCCACTCATACAGCAGTTGGGAGGCAAAAAAGAGATCATGCATGTTTGCCCTTGGAAAGACGTTCAACCCCTTCAGGTACTTCCTGTATCTATTTACACCACACAATAATGCTTGCCTAAATTCCTACCTAGAAATGGTCTTCTGTTCCTTTCAAGCCTTTCTTTCTATTGAAGTTCTCAAGCATATGCTTGGGTGCTTGTAGACAGCTTAAGTCCAAATGACTGTTACTGAGCAGCCCTCCACCACCACCAGATCATGACCTCAGTGCCTCCTCCAGATGACATTTGCATGTATGCTGAATGGCAGCAAGAAGAAAGTGTGCACTTGACCAAGCAAAAGAGGGGGAACAAGACTTGACTCCACATGGTCTTAACTTCATCACCACCAATGGAGAGCAGTCTAAGTAATGTAGAAGAAACACACAGAAACCAAATTCACATAGTTTTGTGTTTGGTAGCCACGCATAGAAAAATCAGCAGAGGTGATATGCCTCCTGGCTCCCGAGCCTACTCCCTCAGCCACAAGCTTTCCTCCACTTTCACAAATACACAAACAGATGAGAAAGTTTGCTCATGTCTGTATTTGTCTGGAGCTTTGTTCGGGACTTTATGTATCACCTGATGCCTTCTTTTGTCCAGCAAATACTGTTGAACTGGCTGAGCAAATATAATCAGACCACCTGCCAAGCCTGCCTCTGGTTCCAGTAGAAGGCTGATCTTGCTGAGAATTTTGTGAGTTGCTCCCCTGCCAGCATGCTCCAAGGCTGCACTATGCACGGGACTTCTCCCAGACAAAAGCAGCCGCTTTGCATCAGTGGTGGTACAGACTGTATTCCGGGGGCCTCCCGGGTTTAGCACACAAGCTAAGGAAAGCAGCTTGGCCCTGCAAGAACATCTGATCCAAACACAAACCCTGCTGCTACAGTATTGTTCTGCTGCAGCAAATGAGGATGAAACGTGGTGAATTACCTTGCTTATCATCTTCTGTAGGTGATCAGCTCCAGGAAGCAAGTTTATATTTTACTTCATCCTTCAGAAAACTTTCTTACGGCTTTTCTTTCGACATCTACTTTTTACAAGATCATCAAATGTCTCCACTATGTCCAACTTGTTCTTCTATCCTCATCCGTTCTGTGGCAGTTCCTGCATTTTATTTCTAAACATTTGTGATTCCAGTTACTAACGGTGTTCTTCAGACTTGCTGGCAAAACTCCATACTGACCAAACACAAAAGCAGGGTTTGGTTATAGCTCTCTGCACAGTAATTACAGCAATCGGTGCTACCCTGGCTTGGAAGCACTGATTGCTAGAATTACAGGAGCATAGACAGAGGTAAGTGCAAGGAGCTGAAGAAACATGCACATCATTGTTAGAGGTTTGACAGAAATGGGCTTTTGAGACAGTTCCCTGGAATGTATATTTTACTGTACTCCCTATTATACAAGAGAAGGCAACAAGCAGTGGCTGAACCAGAAAGAACAAGTTTGAGTTATGCTTGCTCAGTTTACACGCAGATTGGGGCATGCCAAATATCACCAAATAAACTAGATCTCACTTCAACAAGTGGAGTTGCTTAACAGCACCTCAGAAAAGATGCACAGAGACCCTAAATGCCTTAACGACAGATTTTCACAGTACCAGGTGCCGCCTGTGGAATTTTGCCATTTTTTTCCTGTGAAAGGCGCTCAGAGAAGAAACTCAGCTGACAAGAATCCACTTGCAGGCCTAACCTGAATGGCTGTGAATTGGCTTAATCTCAGCTGGCAACTGTGAGGAGTTAATAATTCTCACAGTGGTATCTGGGATTATGCTAAACACAGCAATTTCTTTGCTCTAATGGATTAATAGACCTGCATGGCACCTAAATTGCAGAACCAAGACATACTGCTGCAATGCACAAAATCCCAGCACACCATGCAAACAAGATTAACCTCGTGGCTCATTCAAACCATGCTGAACTCCAGACCCTGCCACGATGTCTCCTATCCTTCCCAGCTTTATTGCTGCAGCATCCAGCAGAGGAAGAATGATCACAGGTGTGAACTGGGTTAACACATTCAGCTGACATCATATCTCATTTCAGCACTGCCAAAAATGCTACTTGTAAAAATACCTTGTGAAAACATGGTCTAGCACCAAACTGTATGGCAGATGATAACTTTTCTGTGTTTCACCCTTCACATCTGAGTTTTTTAGACAAAGTTCTGTATGCAAACTGTTCAGTTCCTCTCTGTCTTGTTTGTTGATCAGTGTTCCATCACAACCACTGTTCCCTCAATTTTCCATTACCCAAAACAACTGCAATCATTTTTTCCTGGGTTTCTGACCTCGGTAATGTGCCAACTCAAGCCAGTCAGGATTCTTGTAACATTTTTAAAATTGAAGTTCATGTGCTGAAGAGGAAGAAATGATAATCTATCACTTGAAGAAGCACAGCTATCGAATCTGTGTCTGTATTTTTGCTAAAGAAGAATTCATACAATGTTTAGAAAATGAAGAGTACGGTTAATTTATCTGGTTCTTCTTTATCTTTAAATGATGTTAAGCTAGAGATATAAGCAAATTTAAAGGTGATTCCAGTTCATCATATTAATTTAAGAAACCATCACAGTTTCATGATAATGCCATCACTGATTCTGGGTAGATATCAAAGATCATTAGTTAGCTAGCTATGAAGTAATCAAACACAAATCCTATTATGCTGAAGCATACATGCACCATTGTGAAAGCAAAGTCTCTCCTTGCTCCCAAATGCCATTCACATGTTTTTACTTAAGCTGTCAAACAAATATGCCAGCTCCTTAGCCACAATATCATTCTCTATATTGCACTGCTTGCAGTTTGAGCACTTAGAGTTCAAAGATGCAGAAATCAGTGCAAGACTACCATTAAGGTCAGATGGCTTTAGATCAGCCTATGGACCTATGGATACCCAGCAGAAAGGAGTATTATGCATAGCACATAAAATAGTTACATTAATTTTGCCACATCTTAATGGATGAAAACACTAGATGGCTGATTTTAGAGATGTTTTCCTAGGTTTTATTTACATGTTAAATTCTAGGGATCACCTGTAGTCTGCCAAAAAACTGTTCATGTCACATTAAGTATCAAAGGATCTTGATAAAGGATGACTCCCTCTGATATACAGAAGTTGGAGCTGAGCACCAAAAGGTATGAGAAGGGTTCTTTTTTGCCTTGCAAAATTTTAGAAGAAAACAGTTCTGAGATAAAAGTGATGAAGTGATTCTATTTCTATCTCAGTAATTGCTAACAGAAACATCTCTGCTGTAGAAGGGTAGAGTTTGTTCATTATGTTTATGTGCTGTTAGTTATCAATCTCATTAGTCACCAAATGTCACTGACATGGTCTGTTTTTCCCTGGCAAATTTTCTTTAAATTCCCCTGTTCACTGCAAGCTCTTTCCTTCCACACCCAAAGTCCAAGTTAATGAAAATATCCAGATCGCTGTGGGACACAGATTGCAGAGCATTTTAACAGACAGATATAATAGACTGCATGGCATTCGTGTCACAGAAGCAATAATTAAATTACCAACAGTAAGGCACATAGTAGATTAACTTTATTACATTTTAGGTCTGTACCAGAAATCCAAAACCAACTACTTTCAGAATCCTTGAGTGTACTCTTTCAAATACAGTGGATAGAAGCAAAAATATTGATGCCTGAGGGATTCTAATGACCAAATTCTGCTTATGCTGCATGTTACTTGCTCTCAATACAGTCAGATCAGCAAATAGACAGACATACCTGGCTCCTGAACATTCAGTGGAAATACCCAGGCTGGCTATCAAGAATCAGGTCTGAATACAGATTCTTCCTTTCAAATGTAGTGTTCTTTCCAGATCCAGAAAATGTGTGAGAAATAGGACAGTAGCATTGGCTTTGTAGTTCCTCTTGCCAAATGTTGCACACAAAAAGCTGATACATGCTGGCATTAGTTATAATGAATTTCTCATGAATTTCACAATTCAAACACTTACTGAATTTGCAGGCTCGCCCTGCTGAGAGCCTACATCATCTCATGCCTTTTGGTGAGACAGAACACTTGCTGACTTGCTGTCTTAAGCTGTCCATACCAAAAAACAACAGTTCTGAATAAATTAAAACTTGCAGAGGTATAAGGCTTGCTATCAGTACTATTTAATGCAATTGTTGGTAATATTTATTCTTAGTAATTCTTAGATAAACCATGACTGTGCTCAAAGAAAAATGGAATTTCCCTAAAAAACTGAGTCTTGCAATGAAGCAGTTTTCTTTTCTTCTTGTACACTGGCCTTGTTGAGCCTCAGCATTTGAAGACGAAAATTAAGAAAAAAGACATTAAACGAGGACACCACAACTGAAAAATATAGGATGTAACCAAAGTCAGTGCAGAGTTTTTGATGTCGCAGATACTGCATCAGGAACTGATTGGATAATAATCAGTCACCATCAGTTCCTAATGCATTGCCTTCAGCATCTAAACAAGCATCAGTGAGTTTCTGCACTTTAATAGCTGTAATATTGCAATGATTATGCATTTGCTAAATGCTTACTCACCAAAAGCCTGACAGCTCTCCCACAAAAGTTTAGGATTACCTTCAGATGGAAATATAAAGCCATCAGTGCTGCTCAGTGGCACACCTTGTTCCCTTCCAGATTATGGCAGTGCATTAGAACTGAACTGTGAGGAGAAAAAAAAAGAAGGAAAAGAAGACAAAGTTCTTGCCTGATTATTATCTCAACCATGGGTTTCTGATTTCTGATTTCTCTTCAGAAAGGATTTGCAAGACATACCTAAAACATTGACAGTGATAATGGCAGTACTCACTTTCATGGTGCCTTATCTCAAAGAACTGCAAAATTACTTACAGTATGTGTTGTATTACTGTAATACATGCACATAAAGACATGCATATGAATTTATACAAACATACATGCATTTGAGAATGGAAAACTATAGAGAGAGGAATCTTTTTTTCACTGATGAAACAGAGGCCTCACTGAACTGGAGCACGGCAAAGGGCAGCTTATTATGTTAATGTCCAACAACTCATTCAGGTAGTGAATGAGGCATATCCAATTTTAATAATGTATGACATCTGAGTAAGTAAAAGACCACTTATAAAACACACAGATATGACAGATCTTTCGGGCTCTGTGGGATTTTACATCTCCAAAGGTGATTTGAGCCTTGATTTAGATCCTAGCTGAAAGACACAGACCTCATCAACACAACTAATATCAGTTGTGCAATTTCTTAGCTATGTACTGGCTCAGAGGACAGCAACTGGGCCCCCCAGTACATCTGTGGATATGTTGGAGGTCTCGCATCTCTATTCTGAGCATATCTTAACCGATGTGAATTGTGATCATCAATCTACGGCATAAATCTGGATGAATTCAAGCAGGAAGGCGTACAGCCGGACATCACAACTATCAGTGAACGTATATACTCTGATTTATCAGAAAAATAACCCATCAAATCTTACCTGCACTCTGACAGAGAACACACCGCCTTCACAGTTCTCTGAGTGGAAAACGGATAGCTAAGAACTTAATTATGATACATCGGCCTCATCTGACATTGTTTTGTTCTTTGGTGTTATTCAGACCCAAAGCTAAAAAACTATAAATACAATCTCCTGGCTGTTTCCTCATGAGTTTTACCCATTTCTTCCACACAGAGATTAGCTTAGCCACAAACTTTGGATGAGAACACGGGTCTGGAACTCATCACCATCCCACAAATTGCAGGTTTTCTTAACCAAAGGTTTGTTTTATCATATTACATCGGTAGGAAACAAAATCCATATTCAAATCCTCAATCCAGAATCTATGCATTCGGAGAACGGAAGTGCTGGCACAGGTCCATTGGTTAAACCCTCAGAATTAACCAGCCCACTGAGAAAGCAATTTGCATAGCACAGAAGCATTCTGAGGGCGCCACTGTACATGCAGAGACATGGAGTGTTCTCTAAAAAGCAGGAAACATGGCTTGTGGCAAGAGTAATTTTAGAAGTAAGACAAGAAGCCTGAGTAAGCAGATGTTGTCTGCGAGGTCAGAAAGGTAAGTGCCAGTTTCACAACCCTACTGTTTATGCAGTGACACTGAACTTACTCCAGTCCCTCTGGGGCTCAACAGCACCTGTGCTGATTTGCATCCAAGATCAGACTGAACTGTGACCTACAACCTCCTACCTTCATACAGACCCCAAGCTCCTGCATGTGGGCATCTACGCAGTCTCCAATTGACACTAAGATTGTGGTGGAACAGTTTGAAGGAAACCAGAGAGTTTCTTAGTCCTTTACTTCCCTTTCTGAGAAATCTAGACTCAGAAAGACTGGCTTTCCACATTTCTTTTTCATTTCCCTCTTGGTTAGCTTTTTTAAAACAACTATATTCAAGGGGAAGTATATAAAACATTTTTATTTATTATTTTATTTATTTTGAGTTTTTCTGGTGCCAAAAGTTTGAGAGGAGAGAGAGGAGAGGAGAGGAGAGGAGAGGAGAGGAGAGGAGAGGAGAGGAGAGGAGAGGAGAGGAGAGGAGAGGAGAGGAGAGGAGAGGAGAGGAGAGGAGAGGAGAGGAGAGGAGAGAGAGGAGAGGAGAAAGGTAGGGAGTGAGGGGAGTGAAGGGAGTGAGGGAGGAAGGGAAGGAGGGAAGGGAAGGGAAGGGAAGGGAAGGGAAGGGAAGGGAGGAAGGGAAGGGAAGGGGAAGGGAAGGGAAGGAAGGGAAGGGAAGGGAAGGGAAGGGAAGGGAAGGGAAGGGAAGGGAAGGGAAGGGAAGGGAAGGGAAGGGAAGGGAAGGGAAGGGAAGGGAAGGGAAGGGAAGGGAAGGGAAGGGAAGGGAAGGGAAGGAGAAGGGAAGGGGAGAGGGGAAGGGAAGGGAAGGGAAGGGAAGGGAAGGGAAGGGAAGGGAAGGGAAGGGAAGGGAAGGGAAGGGAAGGGAAGGGAAGGGAAGGGAAGGGAAGGGAGGGAAGGGAAGGGAAGGGAAGGGAAGGGAAGGGAAGGGAAGGGAAGGGAAGGGAGAGGGAAGGGAAGGGAGGGAAGGGAAGGGAAGGAAGGGAAGGGAAGGGAAGGGAAGGGAAGGGAGGGAAGGGAAGGGAAGGGAAGGAAGGGAAGGAGGAAGGAAGGGAAGAGGAAGAGGAAGAGGAAGAGAAGAGAAGGAAGGAGAGAAGAGAAGAGAAGAGAAGGAGAGAGAGAAGAGAAGAGAAGAGAAGAGAAGAGAAGAGAGAAGAGAAGGAAGAAAGAGAAGAAGAGAAGAGAAGAGAAGAGAAGAGAAGAGAAGAGAAGAGGAAAGAATATAGCTAGTTTTTTTTGTTGTTGTTCTATAGCAGCCATTTTACTTTTCTTTGCTGTCTTTAACTTTTTTTTTTTTAATGAGCATTAATTTTAAGTTATGATAAATGTGAATATACTTTGTGAACATAACAATTTTGTGGCTGCATAACCACAGAGAAGGAAAGAGAAAGAGATCTCTTACAATAAAACCTGCAAACCGTACTACGACTTTTAGGTTTGATTTTAATGTACTAGATTTCAAGGCGATACTATCCCTTGACAGTAGTGATTAGAGAACTGCTCTGAAATCCAGTGCATCCTGTCTTGCTAGATATTGCAAGTTGCCTTTGCAGTGCAACATGCACTTAATTATACTTTAGACTTCACAGTACTGGGGAGAGGGACTGGAAGATTGTGCCTTTGCTTCGGACCCAATTAAACACCAAGGAATTAGCGTGGTGTTATAGGTACCATCAGATCCTGTTCAGCCTAAATAGAAATGCTGTGAGAGCAAATGGGTGGGAAGACAGAAGGGAGTTGATGTCACTGAGCTCACAGTTGTAATCTAATTCTAGATTGTTTTAGGCCTCCCATCTCATCCTCTTCTTTTCTTCCTGTTTCTAGGAAAGAAAATAGCCTCCACCCTGTTAATGATCCCTCAGGGGAGGCACCGTCAAGAGGCAACACTTGCTGTAGCAGAGAAAAGCCACGGCTGCTGCTGCCCCAGCATACAACATCAGCCCTGAGAGTTATCTGCAGCCCACAGACATCAACTAACCTCAGTGGGTGAGGAACGAAGCCTCTCCCCATGGGAACTCAGCTGATTCAGGGAGGAGGAGAGCAGCTCTTCTGAAAACAAACCACTGAGCTTCCCAGAGCCCCGATAATGTCCATGCACTCCTCAGAGGGGATTTGCAGAAAGATGGGAATTTGGCCAGACAGATAGATGCACAGTTGGAAATATCCATTGAATGTGGCATTTTACATAGAAAACAGAAGGCAGAGGGGTTCAGGAATCTCTCATTCCATTTCCTCACCATCAGGCAGCAATGAGTTGCCCTCAATTTGCTTTTGCTTTGCCTCACTCCTCCTGCTGAATGTTTAGGACTGGCTTCTCTCTGAAGCTCTCTCTCTGAAGCCACTGGGAACAGGTAAGAAGGCAAAAAGGAGACATCTATTCTTTTTCCATGATTGTTTCATTCACACCTCTGTCCCAGTTCAACTCCTGTCTAATCCGCCTGCAGTGACAGCCAGAAGAAATGGCATTAATTGTATTTCTCTTAATTTACCTTTTTTCTTGCTGCCAAGAGAGCATCCAGTCATTCTTGCCCTGGGAAACCTTTGCCATCTCAGAGGGGTAGCAGCATATCCATTACTCTCTCCTACTCCCCATTTCAGCCTTTCCCAGAGAACAGAGCACAAATGCAATGTTACATCAGGTCTGCTACCAAAGAAGAACCACATTCATTTATGACAAAAGCATGGGTGAGAATCAAAGTAGTAAGAAGGAGGAAGCATTTGATAAGTTGTGACATGCTGAGTCTCCTACTCTGTTCTTGCTGCTTTTGAAAGGCACTAAAATCCATATTTGTATTTCCAAGGAATTTCTATGCACAAAAAAACTTCATCTGAGCCAGGCTTTCATGCCAATAAAGATGATTGCAATGGTGTCAGAACAAAGATCCATCTAATCCACCAGGTGGTAACTAAAAGAAGATGCCAGAGCAAGGTAAGCACAGTGATATTTTCCCAAATGCTCTTCCAGGATCCAACAATCTGTGGCTCACTAACTCTCTGAGACATATGTTGTCACATATTTAGTATCCCTAAAAAACTATTTTTCCTGAGCTTGTCTTGCATCCCCTTGAACCTACTTATGCTCCAGTATCCATAACAACTGAGGCAAAGAGCCAGTTTAACTACACACTGTTTGAAGAACAGTCTAGAGTCTTTTCTACCTCTGCTCAGTAGAGCTTCCTTCAAGTTTGCTTTGAACAAAAACCTAACAGCTGAGTATGAACAAAAACACTGTCTGATCCTAAAAATCTGCTTGAATTTTATATTATTCCACAATTCCTGTAGGAAATGGGAGAAAGAACAAAGAAAAAAAAAAAAAAACATGGGAGGAAAAAAAGGTACAAAAAATGAAAATGAAACAAAACTGAGCAACGAGGAAAGAGAAGAAAGTGACTACCTGCAGTGAAACAGGTCGTTGTATCAAAGCAGAGAATCTGCAATTCCTACTTTAAGGACCCAAAGAATTCTCCCAGACAAGTTTACACATCTTTTGAATATGTGCCCAAGCATCTCAGCAAGTGGAAAGATGTTTAAAATTACCATTCCCTCTCTCTCTTGACAGCATACTTGGAGATGGTTAGATGCCGTATTTATTCCATCGGGCTCATGAAATAAGTTACACCCAAGAAATGTGCTCCAGAGATGCCCATTTCAGACAGTAGAGTATGACTAACAAGCACGGAGGTCTGTGGTCTTCCCAGTTTTGGTCAATCCACCTCCCACTTGGACCATATCTCAGCACAGACAGGGAAGCCGCACAAAGCTGTCCACCCTTTTGGATGACTCTACATTCCTGATGGAACAAGAGCTTGGGGCACACGCTGCAGTTAGCCACCCACACACATAGGCTTATGCACTTTTTGATGATTCATAAACCCAGATCTAACAGCAGAATTGAGCCTTTTGTTCATTATTTTGGAATGAAGCATCAGCTAACATTTTTTACAGATGACCGTCAAGGCAAAATCCTGGACTGAAGAATTCTGCTTATCTAAAATGAATTTCAGCTACACCCTTTAAGGCAAAGCCATATCTATTAAAAGAAAAAAGAAAATCCCCAAAATCATAATCCTGGAACTCTGTGCAGTCCATTGTCAAGATTTTGCAGGGATCGTCTTTACAACAAATATTATTACTGTACTACATAATCTCTACCCAAGGTGGACTAGTTAAGGATGGATTTGTATAGTCTTAACTGCAAGTTCTTCTGCTTTTGGGTGTTCTCGCTGAGTCTTTAATATCAAAGCTTTGAAGTTTAATTACTGTCTTAACAGTTGCAACTATTATACTTGAGATAAATGCAAGATGAGTAACGGCATGTAAAGGGGGAATTAGCTTTAATCAAAAAGGAAATATGTGACTAAATATTTATTCATCAATAGATTTAACAAAATAACATGTCGAGTCCAATTTTCAAACCACTGAAGATCTTCCCTCTCACTCCTTCCAGCAAATTCTATTCAATCACTAATTATGAATGGAAGAGCTGCAAATCAAAACCGGGAAGGTGAGCAGGGAGTAAGAAGATGCACAACTGTCGGTTGACTTTACTACGAGCATAATGTGGAAAATGTGCAGCACAGACACTCAGATGACTGCCCACAACTTTTTGAAGAATTATATCAGAAGAGAAGATGACCACACAAGATTACATTGGCACACAGCTGAACTAGACTAATGCACAGAGCTAGAATGAGAGGGACTACAGACAGGCAAAAAACTGCTCTGACACAAAGATACATTACCACATTCCCTTATTTACAGAAGAGGAAGGATTAACGAACTATGTTTCAGCAGTAGAGAACAGATCTTTATGAGGAAAGCATTTCCAGACTTTTTTTATATGATCAATCATTTCCTATGACCTCCCCACAGCATTGTTGCTCGTGTTTGTAAAAAAGAACACCAAAGAAGACACTGAAAAAGTAGAACCAGTTAGCAACCTTCTATCTTTACTGCTGTTTGCTTGATGACATAGGCAAAGTTTTAGGTAATCATGTGCATGCAAAAACAGATGGGGCTCTGGGCAACCTGACCTAGTGGGTGGCAACCAGCCCATGGCAGGGAGTTGGAAGTGGATGGGCTGTAAGGTTCCTTTCAACCCAAGCCATTCTTAGTTGATGGTTCTATGCACAGTTGGCAATGTAAAGTGTAAACAGATCGTGGCATACACTGTATATATTCAACAATAATTACAAAAACTATACATTTAGATGCCAGTTCTGCAAGTGAGTTAACTTTCTCAGGCACCCACCTATATTCATAACGCAATATTTGTCCACTGAGTCCAAAATACCAAACAAGACTACAGGATTAAGTTTCCCTACAATATTAAGTAAAATAAATTAAATTAGATTTGATAAACATTGTAATTGTTTTTTTTCCTGGGCACAGCAGGTGCTGTAAGATGGGGGGAGAGAGAGAGACATGTCAGTATTTTGTACTTTAAGTAGCAGGATTGGGAACGTTATCCATGTAAAAAAGAAATAGTTATTGGGTCAAAAGCATTGGCCTCTGAGAGCTTTTTTCAGATAGAAACAATATCCCATTTTGATAAACTTTTCTTCCTCCTTCTATAAGCTTCTTTTTTACTCTTCTGCTATTTTTCAACATATTCTGACAGCTATATTATTTCTGTATGTATCAATTTATGCTATTTATGAACACCTATGTATATAATTACACACATAAAAATAGTGTTGAAAGAATTTAAGAGTCCAGCCTCCAAATGTCAGGAAATGACTGGATTCAACTTACACATTCTTACACTTAAAAAACAATAACAGCAACAACCAAAAAACCTCTTCATGGTTTTTACACATACGAGCAGAAAAGATGTGAGGAATATATAGGATACTTTGATCCAAAATGTCCATGTAAAGAAGGCATGCTGGTCATAAGAAGATTTCAAGATCTTTTTATTTCTTTTTCTAGAGATTCTTCAAATATCAGATACAATATAACTGCAGTGTTGTTTCTTTCTAAAAGCACTTAGTAGTTCAAAGCGATAGGGAACTTCTAAGCTTCTACGTTCTGTAAGACAGAACATTAGCTTAAGGTTGTAAAAAAAAAATCACTGCAAAATTCAGATTTTATTTAATTTACACTGAATTTCTAAAACTAAGAATCCCCTTCTTCATCTGAATATTTTTGTTCTCTCACCAAAGGAAAACTTTCTGACAGAAGCTAGAAACTTCTTGTCATCTAGAATTTTCTGTAGTAGGTTCACAGAATTCATATTCTCATTCCAGTGGTTTCCAATCTTCCTTCAAATGAGGACATTATAGAAAGGCTCCCAAGCTTGCCAGTTGTTACACGTGAGTTATTACCTCTATGAGTCAGTAATTTTAGGCTCCATAGAAAGTACAAGGTCATCTAATGATGCGATTGATTATATCCCATCTTGGAATTTTGAGGATCTCCTCAGATAACTCAACAGGAGGACAGTTTCAGGCCATTCTGTCCAGAGAACTCTAGGCTTACAGGCTCTGCTAAGAAACCATCAGCACTGCAACTTCTCCAAGCCCTGTGAATGCACTGTGCTGGCTGAGATTGTAACCACCAAGAGCTCCGCCTGTTTGTTGCCAAAGTCCTTTATGTAGATTCACAATTGCAACTTGTAAATTGCATGCAGAAACAGCTAAAGCTCTTGAAACTCAAAAACATTTCTAGCTTGACCAGTGTGGCCAGCAGGGTTGTCATTTCTGTGAATCTAGTATCTGAGGTTCTTGGAATTTACCAGCTCTGTTGGCAAAACAGTCACATTTTGTAATCGCCATGTGAACAGAAATGAGTTTCAAGGAACTTACAAGCTCCCCAGGACAGCTGGAGGAACTTGCAAACTTAGACAGATACCTAGTGTTCATGGAAATTCGCCAAGCCTTTTCGGAAAACAAATCATAGTTCATGATGGTTACAGTTTTTTACTGTTGGAACTGCAGTGAGGTCCCCTACAGAGGTTATACTTTCTGCTGAATGCCAGAATAAGACTGTGTCTTTGCTGGAAATCGAAGTTACATTCTTGGCTGTGCACCTAAAGAAGAACAGAAACTTCACTAGAGATCTCTGCAGGTTCTGCCATATGCCTGTAGAATGTAAATGTTGATCCAATGCAAACTGACCTCAACAGGTAGACTGCTGAAGATGTAATCTGTATCAATTATCTGACATCAAATAAAACAGGCACCAGAGGAGCAAGCAAGGGTTGAACCCTCATAGTTCTGGAAGGCTTGATGAAAGGTGAGGATGTTCCTAAGCACAAATTATCGCACTGTTTATACTGCTGCTGCTTGAAATGTAGCATACATACTAGCATCAGCTGTCAGGTGCCTAACCTAGGCACAAAGCTCTGATACGTTTTAAAGACTCAAGCTGTTCTATCAAGTATTAGAGCCTATGAATTAACAGATACTTTATTCTCTGGCCATACCAGAGTCTAATTGCACTTAGCTATCCCTGGAAGTTTCCATCCCACACCTACCTGAATTCCCAATTATGTAGCTATACTATACCCATGTTACAAAGGGACTCCCTCCAGTTGCTAATGTCAGAGATAACCTTTGGTATTTCTAGTTCACATCATGTAAGATGGTGTGTCTCCATTGAACTCCAGCTTTCTTCCAAACTTGCTTTACACAGCTGAGCACAGAGAAGCATCTACAAACCCACACAAACAAATATAGCATATAGCATATGACAGCACTAAACAGCTGCATGTGCTCTGCATGTGTGTATATGCATGCATGCACATGTCTTTCAGGATGCACATGTGTATGTTCAAAGGTCTTATCCATACTTCCAGGACTTCTGCACTCAGAGGAATTTTTGATTTTTGCCTCTAAGAAACATTGGATTAAGAGGAAAACAAAAGAGACTGTAATAAACACGAATAGGAAGGAGATGTACCCAATATGCACGGATAAACAAAAACCTGATTCATCAACACCTTTCAGATAATGCTTGCTACATTGGTTTCCCCAGGCAAAAATCTTCTCTCTCATGCTAATCTTTGAAGACTCTGCGCTGGCGATAAACATTGATTAAAACTATTTGCAGTCAATATTCTCTTTACTTCTTCTTTCATCTGCACCAGTATTACTACATACAAAGAAACTTTTCACAAGAGCCTTTTGTGCCTTTCTCCTCTGTCCCACTCTTACATGCACACTCACATCTTCATCCCAAAAAACACTCTGCCAAATTTTCTTGTGGTGTATTCTGTATGAATCTGGAACAGTGTATCATCCACAGAACCTGAACCTCATTGGATTTCAGATTTCTGGCATTTCTTCTCCTGAATTCATCCTACACGACTCTTTGTTTAACCACACTGAAACAGAAACCACAGAAGATGAACACACAGCAGTGGCTTCAGAAATACACCAGGACAGAAAAGTTTAGCCTTCACTAAATGGTCTCTCTCTTCCTAATGTCACACGGAAAGATATCTTTGTAGTGATGATAGAACTGGCACACTTTCCCAAATAATTGTCTCACAGAGGCTGAGTTACTTCCTTCAACAAAGTACAAAATGAAGCCTCACAAATGGCATTACGTTTGTATGTAGCAGCTTGCTACATCACTTACACAACACCGATCCTTTTCTCTTTCATTGAAATTTAAAGACATAGATTGACTTAAGTGGGAACAGTGATAGTTATTAGCCCATTTTAAACAAGAGGAGAATTAGTTTAATTGCATATGTTATGTTAGAACACGTTGGCATTTCCCATAAAGGCACTGCCTTCATTTTTAAGGTAAGTCTATTCAGAAGATCAGTAATTTTGGCTGATTTCATCTGTGCACGTTCCTCTCCTCGTGAAGCAGAGCAGAAGTCTGTGCAAATAGAAGTGAAGAGGATCAATGTAGCACTTGGAAAATAATTGTTTCAACTGTGGAAAATAATCTAAGACAAAGCCATGAATTTTAACAGTTCCATACAACAGAATGTTCGAGTATCATCATATCCCAGCTTCAGAGACGATCTCTCTTCCCAAAATGAGCTGAAGCAAATATCCAAATCTAAACTTCTTTAATACATTGACAATTTTTGGAACAAGCTCTGGATATACAGCCTGTGGAGCTCTTCTGTACATTGCATGATATGAGAATTGTGAAAGACCTTTTCCCCAGAGAACATGATGCCTGTGGTCTAATATTTCATCTTTCCATTTCTGGGCTGACATTTGAACTGTAACTATACAGTTCCTTTAAAAATATTTGCACATTTTTGTTCTCCTTCCAGTAAACACTCAGCTTTTCAACCACTACGAGCACTGGAATCAAACACACCTCATGCTGCCATTTTACCACTAGAGGGCAGCTCAATATTTATCGATCGTTTTCATTAGCTCAAAGAATTAATTTCATTGCATTCCTAACCAGTGGGTCCACAACACATAACTTCAGCTCGAGAATCTTGTAAGAACCTTCATTGTTTTAAGGAAAAACACAGTGGTTGCCATTTGAATCGCCAGTTTATCATGCAGTGCTCTTCAAGAGGTATGTAGTACCCCTACACACCAATTTCTGAAGGAACTGTGCTCAGTTGACTTTTTAATGGAGAGCACCATTCTGGAAACAACTCTTTATTTTGCCAGGGTTCCACTAGTTTCAATGGTGCTTTTCTTATCTCGTAGGCTTATGGTATTTCTCTGCTCCTTGTAAGTCCATATGCTTTAAACAGCAACAATAGCTTTTAAAGGTCAGCATTCTTTTAATATGTACATTTACTTAAAACCACAAATCTACGTTAAGCAATTTTCGACAGAAAAGAACTGGCTGATTCAAGTTTCCTCATTTTTTCCTTTTTCCCTGCTATCAAGTCCTCTGTCATCTGTATAAATCTCCACCGGTGTCAGACCACACCCTCAAACCAACAAGTAGGACATTTAAGATTTGCCTGTTGATATGTTCTTCTCTTTAAGCTCATCCATCCTGAGCCAACAAGTGATTGCTGTCAGTCAAATCACAAGAGCTCTCCCACTGACCTCATACTCAGCTGCATTCCTTGCTCAGGGTCGGCAGGCTCCACCACAGCTCTACACACAGTTTCAGGCGATGTCTGATTTTAATGGGGCTCTAACCACAGATCTGCAGAGACAGAAACCAAAAGCACCCTTCAAATAAGCCCCACAGAGGTTTTGCCATCCCATCCTTTGTGAGTGACTCACCAGACAATGTTACCACATCTCCTGGTGCCCTTAACTGCAAAGTTCCCTTAAATTTGGTCCTTTATTCTTCTGAAAGCAGCCATGAGTTGTGTGGATTACTGGGGTCTCAAAACCAGCTACTAATTGTGCTATCACACTCAAGCAAAGCATGGATTGAATTTCCAGCCTCATTCAGGGACCCAGCCCCTCTTACCCCTTCCACAACACATTCCTGCATAGCATTAGTGTAACAGAAAAGGAAAATTTTTATAAGAGAACCATATTAAAACACTATGAGAATACCTTACTAATAATACTGTATTGTAAAAGTTCCTTTTCCTATTAGAAGTCCTATAAGTCAAGCCCTACAACTGAATACTTGCACTGGGTATCTTCCAATGATTAACAGAAAAACAGACCAACGTGGAGGTTTATTTTAAAAGACATCATAGGGGTCACTTGCAGATTAGGCCACATTAAGTTTCCTCACAGTTTGTGAAAGTCTTCTGATTTGCAGTGGCATTCCACAGTTCTCCAGGCAAAAAAACTTACTGTACAGAGCTTGCAGTTGCAAGAGTTGAACACTTCGTTTTAGAAAATACCAACCTACAATAACAAATCTTTTTTGCTATTCACAAGAGAATCATTGAGTATTGCAAAACTTGATAATTACTGATTCATGACAGATTTAGGAAAAACATCAGCTTAAGTAATCAGGTCAGGGCACTGCTGTTGACCACAGTGTTGGCAAAAGAAACAGTTTCTTTCTTCATATCTTTCATCAAAGTTTAACATTTCACAGAATTTAGCTTTTAGCACTTCATTGTGCAGACCAGTAAACAACAGATAGTTTAAGAACTTCAAGTTAACTTGTGAGCAAACATCTCTATTTAGCATTGTTTCCTAATTAATTTATACTGTTGAGATACTTTTAAATTCAAGTTAGTTATTGAGAATCCTGATGGTTGTAAAATCATTTATCACTGTTGTTAATAAACACACAACATTATTAATACCCCACACACACTGCTGCAAAAGTTATGTTGTGTCACATATTGCCAACTGATAATAAAGATTTCATTCAGGTCCCAAGGTGACCAAAAAAAACCAACCAAGCAACAACCAATGAACAAACAAATAAAAACCTACTTTTTCAATATGTTTGATTTGATTTTCATGTCCTCCTGGAAAATGAAAGAGGAAAAGTCAAGAGCTTTTCCCTAACTGACATTACTGCAAATTAATCCATTCTATTTTCTTCTACATCTGCACGATAATCCTTGCCTGACACTAGTGAATCAGACTGAAAAAGCAGGGCAGTAAAAAGAGGCCTTCAGACTCCAAAAGAACTGTTTTGATAGCTCCTATTTACCTTTGTAAGATGCACATGAAAAATATCTCCTAAAACTGAGAAACTGTTCATCTATCACAAGCAATTATTTGTTCAGATAGAAAAAAAAAGGGTGTTATCTTTACCATTTTGCCAACCCGTGCTTGGTGTGCCTTATACAACAAAGGAAGAAGGTTTCAGCAACTAAAACTTAATTCACAGAGGCCAACTTTTAAACATGCCAAACCAGCTCTACTTTAGGACTATATCACAGCTACATTTTTCTGCATAATAGAACACTTTCACTAAGTAATAACAGCCAGGTTGGAAAAGCAAACTGAAGTTAATTGGATGAAGCATGTCAAGAGTCTGGAGTAATCTCATCCAAAGTAACACCTTGTGGCACAGCCATAAGCTGTAACTGTCAACACAGAAGTATTCTTTACACACATCTTCTAAAATGAATGTTATGTCACTGCTGACTTTGAACCATTATTAGCTAAAGGAATGCTACGAAATCTCTCAGCCCTCTACCTCGAGAGAAAAATTGTTTATCCTTCTATAAATTTTCCTCATAATTAAAGCTGAAGAAAGAAAAATCTTTAGTGGAAAACAGGAAATCAAGAAGGACAGACTGCAGCTGTAGGAGGAAGAGCTGTTACGTAACAGCTATCTCTAACTTTGGAGTTACATGACCTGCACAGACACGTGCACTCTTACCCATCCCTTCCAAGCACCATGAGAGTATTCTCTCCAATTCACTAGATTATTTTTTTGTTGTTGTTACAAAACTTTTCATTTTTACATAGCTCTACTCAAAACCTTTAGACACTCCCTTCTCAAAATCACCATCAAAACAGAATTAACTGTCATCTTTGCAGACTTTCAAACTGAACAGATGATACTAAGGTCAAGGAACTGCCTACTTTAGAAGATATAGCTCTGTAGATGGAGCAAGACACAGTGGCAGAGCAGCCTCATGTACTTGGACACCGACTGTTACCTTGAAACCCCCTCAGTTTTCACTGATTTTGTGATACAAGTGCAAGTTCACACACACAAACATCCACACAAACATTACAATTCCACAAAGGAGACCTGGGTCTGATTTAGTGTTCAGTAATTACTACTTTTTCAAAAAAAAGTCTGAAGTTTCAGTGACTCCACTGAGTGACACCATGATCCAGTAGGCACTTCTTTTCTCTCTCTTGCTTTAGGCTAATCTTCTCTTCAATCAGCATGATGAAGGAAACTGAAGAAACCAGGAGAAAAAAGGCAGAGAACTTCCCCAGTAAACTGCAGTCCCACAATCTTAAGCCTGAAGTCACCTCTGTTGGCTTCATGCCCCCTTTAAAGCAGCAAGAAATTTACCATGTAACAGCAATTATCAGACCTGTCACCAAAAGCCATTACACAGGTACTCATAGAACTCTAATGGGCTCAATAAACCCATTGCAGTCAGACCACATGAGTTTCAACGCATCTCCAGCACAAGGGAAAGAAAGAATCTGACCTTTGTTCCTAAAGCAACAAGCGCCAAAGAAGCTATTTAACAATCAAGCAACCTACTTTAACAGACTTAATTCCCTCATCATTAGGATGACGTGTTTCCTAGCATCCACAGCTTACTTAATAATACCAGTCAGGAACTCCAGGAACATTCAGAGACTTGTGTATTAAATGCCTTCCTGAAAGATTTATAAATTCCAGGTACTTAATAACAGGGACAGATAATTAATAACTCAGTCACAATTTGCTGAAAAAATGTTGAACCAAAAGCTCTCCTTAGATTTGAGCACAGCAGAGGCAAGCTTGATCAATTATGCTTTACTTGCTCCAGTGTTTTGTTTTTTGAAGAAGCTGAATTTATTTGGCAAAAGTCTGTTCTCTCTTAAAGGTACATGCTTGAAAAATGATTGATGAACGTGAGCATAAACGACTGGGGCCAGACATTCTGACACATTCTGATCATTGCTTCTAGAAGTGAAAATTTCTGCAGCCACAGCTCACTGTTTAAAGTGCTGTCAAACACCACAGTGAGAGGTACATTTCTTTCAAGTGTAAGGGAGCCAGAAAGCAAAACTTCTCTACATAAAATGGGACAAAAGCTAATAAATAAGGAGTCTGGAAGTAAGCACTAGCAAGACACTGAGTAGGACCCAGGTAAATGCATTCCTCCCCCTGTCCCTCTGCAGGGATGCAAGTGATTTTTTCCAAATGCCTCCTTTTGTTACTGTCTCGGATGAAAAGACATGATGATAGGTTGGTGCTCCAACTGTAACTTGCTCCACACAATGTCACCAGAACCTCTCTTCAAGCATGTACCTATACTTTATCTTACACACAATAACTTCATGTTCAGCAAACCAACTTTAAGGAGCCTTCTGCAGCACATGGAAATGCAGTCACAAAACACTCCCTAGCTAGCAAAGGAGAAGCAAAACTACCACTTCTGAGAACAGCTAATCCACATGTGGGAACCTTTCTGAGTGTGCTCCATACAGCCAGTGGACAGCCCTGTGAGCAAATAGGCTGCCTCAGAGGCAGGGGGCAATACCTCAGGCGTTGTTCTGCAGCCTCCAAGGAGGGGCACTTTAATATTTTAATCTCCAGAACTGTATTTACGACCTGCAGCTGCGGTGCCAAAGAGGCCCACAGCCCCGTACACACTGAGCCCATTGTTGGCAAAACAGAGCTCCGAGGTTTCTTAAGTGATATAAGTGAGTTAACTGAACTAAACTAGGCTGCTCTGGATGGGGACAGAGAGGAGTATTTGTTTTTCTTTGTATTGATCACTATATTTGGGCCTTTATCACTTTTGGTGTTAGCAGTCTTCCAAATTTTAATAGCCCCTAAAGCACAGTAAATCGTGAATAAGCAGGAACTAATTTCTTGGAGCTTTGGGCTTCCGGGGAAAGAGAACTTGAACTGATTAATAAAAAGAATCCCCAAGTTACATATAACTTAAAATGAGCATATATTGCAAGTTATGTGTTAGTTTACTACCCAAGGGAATGCTTTGTGTTGTTCCAAAGCCACTTGAAAGGGTTATCTCGGTGACTTGGAGCAGCAATACTCCCTCCATCTCCCTCCAAGAACTGACTTCTTACCCAAAGTGGTTCAACTGCTGTTGAGCATATTTTAGGAGAAGGCAGGGATACAGACTCTTCTGTGCCAGCTTTCAGTTGTATCAGCTTGAGGCCTCTTCCAGAAATACAATGCCTTTCAATCACATATGTCTGCAAAGAAGGGTGAGAGGATAACCCTTTATAACCTCACTAAAAGGAAAATCCCCACTGTCATTTCTCTTCTGCTTTCCGTAGAATCATAGAATGGCTGGGGTTGAAAGGGACCTCAAGGATCATCAGGTTCAAACCCCCCTGCTGCAGGCAGGGTTGCCAGCCACTAGATGAAGCACTAGATCAGGCTGCCCAGGGCCCCATCCAACCTGACCTTGAACACCTCCAGGGATGGGGCATCCACAACCTCTCTGGGCAGCCTGTGCCAGCACCTCACCACCTTCTCAGTAGAAAATTTCCCCCTCACATCTAATGCAAATCTTCCCTCCTTTAATTTAAAACCATTCCCCCCTTGTCCTATCACTATCTACCCATGTAAAAAGTTCCTTTCCCTCCTGGTTATAATCTCCCTTTAACTACTGGAAGGCTGCAATGAGGTCTCCCCAGAGCCTCCTCTTCTCCAAGCTGAACAAGCCCAGCTCCTTCAGCCTGTCTTCTTAGGAGAGGTGCTCCAGCATTCAGAACATCACAGACTAACACTGAGTCAATTTAACATTCTAGGGAATTAAAGTGCTCTGACATACATCCCATAGCATAATAATGCAGATATTAACCAGAAAAACTGGGTCTCTGTAGAATAATAAACAGGTTAACTAGGCAGGCTGTTTGCCAAGTTCACCCCCACACAGTTCTAGTAAGAAATGTTGCTGCTTTTCTGGCATTAATAACTTTTTCCCAAAAGAGAGGAAAAGAAAAAAAACTCAGAAAGTTCAGAAGAAACTTATGAAACCAAATTGCTGCTTAAAAGGTCTGCTGATCTTGATGTTTATGGATTCCAAGAAAAGCAGAACAGTCACTAGCAAGAGTTCTGCTTTGCAAATCTGTTCTTCTAAGGCCCTGCTCCACTGCAGCATTTCTGAGACGGCTCGTTGTTGTGCTGAAAGACAACACTGTGACTCCATTCTTGGCACATGAGGCTTTGCAGAAAGTACTAGGTTAAGGTTTTCCAACTGGATTCATTATACAGATGTCTGCATGAAGGTGTTTAGCACTGTCTGAAAATCATTAACACTCGATGTCGTTTTAATTGAGGACAAAAAGCTTGGAAGTACTCAAAACACCTTCTGCAAATCTGTGATAAATGCTATACAGGAATACTGCGACATAAAATATAAGGCATACTAACAGCTTAAATCAAAGAATCATAGAACCATTACGGTTGGAAAACACTTCTAAGATTACCTAGTCCCACTGTCAGCCCATCTCCACCATGCCACTAAACCATGCTCAATATATACGCCCAGTCTTCTGAAGCTGACCTGCCAGTTAGAAAGCTATGCCAGTCATACATAAATATTTGATTCCAACCAACTCCCTTTTACTTTTCTCAAAAACAGAAAGCAGCACAGGATAAAGAAGAGCCACCTGCCACTGAGAGGAAGGGCAAAGCGGATTTCCCACACAGGGGGAAACTGAGTTTTTACTCATTTTTCTCTCTGAAATGCAAATGTTGCAGCAGAGGATGTTCTGCCTGATTCTGCTGTCACTCTAGGCAGTGGCAAGGAGCCACAGCAGGCCCTTCATGGCTGCATGAGTATCCAGATTCCACTGACTCTGAAAGGCATCTGGGTATCTAAATCAATTAAATGTCTTTGAAAATCCTTGCTAAATAAGTGAATGCACTCTCCCCAGTTCTCTGCGCAAGCATCAAATATTTTCTCCATTTTATAGACCAAGAGTCTACCAAGAAATATATTAAATGACTTGCACAAAGCTTGTTAGGAAGACAAAGTGAGATATGAAACTGACTCCAATATATTCTGGGTAATATTGGATCTGAATTCTGGCTCTTCTATTTTGCCTCTTAGCCAGAGCAAGGAACTGCACTGACATAGTTTAATCAAAAGGAAACTATACATTCCAGCTAATATTTTGAATATCAAGAAGGCTGTTTTTTCCTCAGATGGATTATAGTTCTGTGGAAAGCTTCTAGACAGCCCTTACATCACCCGGACTGGTTGAAACCTCGTACACTGTCAGATTTAAGCTCCTGTCTGCTGCAGTTCTGGTTCTCCAGAAAAAGGAAGCTTTGGTATTACAAAAGCCACACATCTACAGTGATACTTGTTTCCCAGTGCTGCTTCTCTTACCTGGCATGAGTGAAGAAGAAAAGAACAAGAGAAGGAAAATCACTGGAAGGCACAGCAGTGGAAAAGAACTGCTGTGCAAAAGAACATGATTGAATGAGTTAGAAATACCCATGCAAGCAAAAGGTGGGAAGACTGTCCAAATTCCAGATAAAATTGCCTAGCAAAATAAATCTTCTCAGCAATTGTGGTGCAAATTAAGGCCTGGATTTATGACACTTGAAACCCTTACAACATGAAGTAGCCGTTAAGTAGCACAGGCATGAGAAATACTGATTCTGTACAACACAAGAGATGGTTAACCAGACTTGGAAAGTAAAAGGAAATCATCCTTCTCCCCCACGATCACACCCTCGTTTCACTTGGTATTCTCAGCTATACCAAAAAAACTGCTCACACTACAGAACCCCTTCAGTCTCCTGATTTGGTGCGGCTGTACAACTGGAGCTATGAAAGAGATGGACAGCTTTCTGCGGAGGCTCCTTTCTCACCCGCTTGCCCTCTCACTCTCACATTTTCTTTTCATGTCAGAGGACTGTGATGAGAATATCACACCCAGCATCCACACTTCCACTGGACTTTACAGAAGCATACAAAATACGTGATCACATCTTTGTAAATTGCAGAAGCAAAATGGAATGCCTGATAAACTGCATGCAAACCGCATGCTTGGCTTTCAGTAAAAGTTAGAATTAAAAAATGGCAACAACATCGTATTTCAATATCCTCAGAGAGCATTGCTAGAGATCTATATGTGAAATTGTGAGTTGGTCTAAGTTAGCCAAAGGCCTCAGCACAACAGAAATCGTACAAGATTTCCCATACACAAGAAAATACAGGTTTACCTCTAACTGTCAGCTTTCTGTTAAAACATGAAAGCAGTTTGCTAACAAATTGAGTTTGCACTAAAGTAACACCCGACATCATACGCAATGTGCTCACATTACCTCCCTTGAAGATCAACTTGTAAAATCTTACATCAAATAAAAGTTCAACATTTGTCATATTTAATCAGCAATAAAGTCAGGCGCATAATTCTTCACAATTTACCCTTCACTAGCACTATGTCATTTACGAGTTGAAACGTGGAAAAAAAGCCTGACATTTGCAGGAAGTGTGGCAGAAAGGCAGTCTGCCATGTTATCAAAATAATTTATGTTCTAAAATTCCTGCAAGTCCAACATGAAAATAACATCTCCACCATTCCAGCTCTTAGTTCAGACAACTCCAGTGTTACTTGATATGACATACTGAGGAAAAGAAATCATCTTAAATTGACACTGATGGTCCCCTGAGCTGACAAATATAAGTTGCTTAAACTCACTGTGTGCTTGATTTTCTGTACATTTGAAACAGGAAAAGGGGGTCAGATCTGGGAGTAGAAGAGATTAAAGTGCAATTTTGTTTTCCTTATTTTCAGGCTAGCCTCTAATATCAATCTCAGCCTGCTCTAAATCATGTCCAGCTGTCTAGTGCCCCCAGGGACAGTTCCAGCAGCCAGAATTAGCTGGAGTGCAGTGACATTTTGACCACACACAGTCTTCCTTCAGCCTACCTATCCTTGGGTTTTTGAGGACAAAAGGGAGTGGCAACAAGCCCTGCCAGGAAGACCAAAAAAAAAAAAAATGCAAACACTCAGTCATAAAGACAGCACGTTAAAGAATGCATGAAAACCGTGGTTTTAAAAGGAAGCAAAGGCTGAGATGTGACAGAGTTCACTAAAGCCGGAGGGAATACAGTGCATCATTAGCAGAAGGAGCCAGAAACAAGTAATTAGGGGCCAGCCTCAGAGGGCTGCTTCCATCAGTAGCACTGTCAGTGAGCGTCGCTCTAGGTTTCCCACTTATGTGCTGTTTGGGCTCCTATACCGCAGATGCTGGGACGCACAGTGCCGTTCGCTGCCTTCCTCAGGCCGTTTTTTCCCTGCTGTTTTCTTCATTATTGGCACAGGCTGACCGGGGAGGTGCTGGAGTCACCATCCCTGGAGGTGCTCGAGAAAAAGGGTGGATGTGGCACTGAGGGACACGGCATAGCGGGATGGAGCGGTGGCTGGACTAGATGATTTCAGTGGTCTTTTTCAACCTTAACGATTCCGTGATTCTGTTCACTCCCGCTGCGGGGAACCGCACGGAGCTGTGTGAGGGGAAGGGTGGGTGGGCCCCTTCCATATCTGCACGTTCTGCGGTCCTACAGTTCGCCACTCGCCCCGACTTCTCCTCAGCGCGGGGCCGGGCGGGCAGCACCAGAAGGACGGCAGCCGAAGCCCCTCACCGTGCCCTCCACGGCTCTGTGCCGAGACACCGAGCACGGACACCGGGCAGGAGCACGTCCGGAGAGACGGAGCCGGTGCTGCCGGGCCGGGCCGGGCCGGCTTCGGCTCCCGGGGCGGGGCGGGCGGGGTCATCCCGTTCCCTCGGAACGCGGCCCCGCGCCCCGTCCCTCCCGCACGCAACATGGCGGCGGGGCCCCGCACCTGCCCTGCCTCCGGGCGCTTCGGAGAGCGGGAGCGGGAGCGGGAGAGGAGAGCGACGAAGGGCCGTGCCCCGTACCCCGTGCCGCCCCGCCCCACCCCGCCCAGCAGCCGGGCTCCGGCCGCCGAGAGGGGTCGGTAGGGGGCGTCCGGAGGCTCCGGTAGGAGCCGGGACCGTTTCTATTTAGCTGAAGGCCTGGGGGGGGGGAGCGGGTGCCGGCACCGCAGCGGAGCCAGCGGACGGACGGGGCCGAGCCGCCGCGGTAGCGTGCCGCCGGGAGCAGCCGCCCCGGCCCCGCCGCAGGTAGGAGCGGGATGGCGGGTGGATGTGCGCCTCGGCGCCCGGCGGCCCCGGCTCGGCAGGTGCCCGGCGCGGCGGTGGCCGTCGGTGCCGCTCCGAGATCCTCTCCGACCGTCAGCGGTTCCCTCGAGAAATCGCTTTAGCAGCCGAGACGCGGAGCTGGCGAGCTGCGTTCTCCTCGCCCGGCGTGCCGTTAGGTGCCGCGTTGTTTTACAGGCGGTTTATTGTTAATTATTGTTATTGCTGTGACTGTTTTTCAGCTGGATCGGGCGCAGGGGCTGGCCGCGCTGCCAGGGCTTTCCCCTCGGCTGCCGCTCGGGAAGGGGCTGCGTGCTGGCCGCGGTGCCCAGGTAGGACGCGCGCCGCGCTGGGCGCTGTGTTTTCTAGCGCTAAAAATACCGCTGGTTTATTTGTTTTTCTTTCTTTCCAGGTTCATGATGTTGACAGCTATGTTCTTGGCTGCTCTCATTCTCATTACAGTACATTCACAGGAAACTGAGGAAACCATAACGTACACGGTAAGGTTTAATAGAGCGGGAGACGATTGCTGCTTTGCAGGGATTCTTTTCTAAATGACCCTTAAGAAAAACCAAATTTCTTGCCAACGCGTAGCATGCGATGCAGAGTTCTTTGAGTTTGAATGCTAGCCTAAAATAAGCTGTTCCTATGCTGAAAGGGTAGTTGAAAAGCTGAAGTTTGCAAACCGAGCAAAACGGGCTCCAGCTCCCTGTTCTGAAAAGCTTATCTGTGTGCTGTGCCTGATGAACTGAGCGAAACTATGAGGCTTAGTTTTTGTATCCGCCTTCCTCAAGAAAAGATCCCTGGGACCCTCGTTTGAAGTTCGTGGAACTTGATGGATAACTAGGTCAAGCATTCTGTGTTTTCCTTTGGATGTTTCAAGCTGCTTATAACAACATGCAAGTACTTAAAAAAAATTCACTGCTCTTAATGAAGCATTTAGCTCCTGGGGTGATTGCATGAATGTTAGTTGCCGAGCTGCTTTAGACCAGTGGTTTTGCCCACCTTGATCAGTTTCTACAGGAAAACTGAAAGCAGATTCTCCTTACGACCAGGTGACAGCAATTTAAAGTCCTTTTTGGAAATTCTTGGTTCTAAACTGCTGTGCTCACTCCTTGGCTTGTATAACACATGTCATAGAAGGAGTGGCAATTACATCGGCTTGGGCTGGTGAAAAACCCACATTTTTACATCTGATTACAGCTGTAATCCCTGCAACTTGCTTCATATGGGTGGACCTCAGAATATGTATACAGACATCAGCGCAATGCCACACAAGCAGAAAATTCTGCACACATGCAGAAAGTTACAGAACCACAGCCAAAGGCTGAGATTGTGTTTTATGCAAGTAATCCCACTGAAGTCAGTGGGATGGCTCAGGCGAGTAGAGATTGCAGAGCTGGACCTTGCCATAGCAGATGGGGCTCCAGGAAGCCTCCAGTGAACGTTAGGAAGTCAGTCATGAAATACTTGTAACCCTGGGCTGTAGAAACAATAGGTGGTTGGGAGGACTTTCAGAGGCTTCTGGGGTGTTTTTAAGTCCCTCTAAGTGGAAACATGAATTAAGTACATTTTGAAAATTCACACTAATACAGGGATCCTACCCCCTTCTTTTTCAGCATTTGTTACACATTTTTAAAAAAACAGCATTTTTGTGATAAGTCTAAATGGTTCTTTTTGTACCAATAGATTTCTAGCATGCCTGTGTGACTTGGATTCTGGTATTATGTTTTCAAAGAGGTCTTAGCATTCAGGTGTTTCAGTGATTGTTAGGCTTTTAATCATATAAAATTATTTAACAATGAAAACTTGCTGTTGGAATTTTTACCCTTTGGATGCTACTGTTTCTCATATGTACACTGTATTCATTTAGGACCAAATCCACTTCTATTGTAAAACTCCCTTCAGCTGCAGTAATAGATGGACTTGGCTCCTTACTATTAAAAAGACTGCACTCCTGTTGTGCATCAACAGGAACCGGGTGATTCAGTAGATGCATGAATTAGCTGTTTTCCTTTGGGTTTGGGTTTTCATAGCTACAGTGACTTTGGTGTTGTCAACTCAGCATGTAGTCATTCCTTTAGAGATAGAGCAGTGAAATACACAATTTGCTGTCCACTTACCCCTTCCTAACATTGGAGGCTTTTTCTTCCGACTCGCTGCTACATCTGGCAGATGGCTGGCGTCACCTGTGAATGAAGAACATATTTTCAATCCTGTTGCTGAGACAGTGTCTGTAACAAGTTTCTCAAAATAACTTGAGGATAGTGCATGGAACCAGTGGATCTCAGCACCAAAAGGTCAAATTTGTCACCTATGCAGTTCTCTGTGGCAGAAGAGTTGCAGTAACATTTAGCTGGCTGGACTCTGGCTAGTTACATTAATTGACTCAATTCTTTTTTTCTATAAGACCATTAAAATAATATGCTAAGCAGTGCAGAATGCCTATGCACCTGCATAATGCAGCAGTTGATTCATTGATGTTTTAAATGTCTGCTGTAGCTGGCAACATTGTGATACTTAACTAATTAATTTCTGGAAATGTAACTGGTGATTAAAATTACTGCATTCTAGACTGTAGTGCTTTTGGGCAGAGGGATAACAAAGATATTTTCTTAAACTGCAGGGCAGAATATTTAAAATTCTTCCTGAAGTTACCAGCCTGAGTTGATATGAATAGTTGCTGAGTTCAGTCTTGTTTGAATTCTGTCAAGTTTTATTTACATAAGTAGTCCTGCTGCTATAAACTCTAACCGGTTATTGTACGTCTCACAATATAAATTGTTCTTCTTAGACTGCAGTTCCTGGAGTCACATGGTTAAAGTGCATGTGAATGAATTTCCAGCTGTCATGGGATCTTTCCCCATTGCTGGTGTGCTAATGGGAGAAAAGATGATATACAGGGGTATTGAGGTCCATTAGTCCCTCTGGCAAACTCATGCCTGCAATAAAAGATGTTCACCTCTTGGAAGGCAACGCACAAGATCAAAGAAGAAGAAAAACTTACTTTTTCTTTCATTAGAAGATTTTTCCATCCTGGTCAGCTGGGTCAGTTGTATCTATTGAACTATCTGTATCTATTGAAATATCTGTTCTGATATTCAGACAATGGCAGATGCTTTAAAACAGAAAATAGCAACAAGACAAGAAAAAGATGATGCTTTTCCCATTCTCATTAAAGCCTTGCCTACTCTGCAAACAGTATCTTGGGACCTTCCTGACACAAAGCCTCTATCTCTATATATTTGTCTTGTTCCTGCCTAGCAATACTGTAATAGCCATTTTTCTAGCTTCCCAAGGTATAGAAACATTGCATTTCTCCCAGCGTAAAGCTTGGAGATCATTGAAATATGCTTATTTTTTCAAAATAAAGAATTCTGTATAGTGCAATGTTTTTTTTTACCAGTGTTTTCTTTCCTGTTTTATCTGTAGCAATGCACAGATGGCTATGAATGGGATCCTGTTAGGCAACGGTGCAAAGGTACAGTAAATCACTTCCAAAGAAAAACTTGCTGCTGGAATTACTTCAGTATTGTCACATTCCTGTTTCAGACAAGGAGTGTGCTTGCATGCTTCATTGTGTTGTTTGTATTAATGGCTGTTGCAGAGGATTCGACTGTTAAAAGCATGATTTGTGTTGTTGCTAACCACAGATATTGATGAATGTGAAATAGTCCCAGATGCATGTAAAGGTGGGATGAAATGTGTTAACCACTATGGAGGATACCTCTGTCTACCTAGAACAGCCCAAATTATTGTAAATGAGCGAGAAGAAGCAGCAGCTGAATCCACTAGTGGTCGAAACAACGTCATTCGCCGGACTCCAGCTGATCCTAACCGTGCCCCTCCAAACCCAACTCATCAAATCCAGTGTGCAGCTGGGTATGAGCAAAGTGAGCACAATGTGTGCCAAGGTAAGCAAGCTGCCGTGTGTTTTACTTTCAGTATAACTGGAGTGTACGTGATAACAAATCTAAGCCTGGAAAATCTTTGAATTTGTTGGGAATTTGTACGCCATTAAATTGGACACGTACACACCTCCTTAAGGAGGTGACAGGTAACACAGCAGGACGTACTGCAGACATCTTCTAAAGACCTGCAAAACTATGCTGTTGGGTTTTTTTTTTTTAGTAAGGTGATGCTGAATGGAACAAAAAAAAAAAAGTGTGAGCGTTTGCTTAGATCAGATTGTAATGCTGAACAATGCAGTGTTTTATGTCACTCTCATATGTATGACACACATTCCTCAAGCAGGAGGAACCAAACATCTGAACATCTTGTGCTCTTCTGGTCTCTGTGGAAGTAGTCCTACACAGACCCAGCCAATTTATTTCCAGTCACAGTCTAGCCACTCTCTGAAACTATGGCAATGAAGAGTTTTCATCTGGGTGTACATACATTGCACACTGTGCCAAAATTCTCAGAGTATTAGCAATGTTAATTGTATGCATTCAGGAACCAGACTCACAAGCACTACTGTAAACTAAGACTGTTTCATTTATTATTTTATATAAATAGTTTACTCTTATACTTGCTGAAGTAACAGATGTTTTGTCCACTGTTTTGTTTTCTTTCATAAAAATATATTCTACTCCTTGTTCATAAACTTGGCTTTTAAGCATGTTAGTGGGATACCCATGCAAACAGAGGGCAAGTTGTGACCCCGTGGTTCATCCTTTCCATTTCTGTGGTCCTTAACAATATAATCATATAAAATAGCACATGAGAGACTATAATCAGGGTATGCTATATTATACAGTGGTAGTTCCTTTCTCTTTGGTATTCATATATATGGAACGTTATTTATCACCAGTAAGTAAATTCCCCGTGCTTCTGAAGCACAGTAATCATCATGGAGTCTGGATAAGTTGTTTTGGTGAGCAAAGCCTTGGAGTTGCATTTCTTCTTTGCCTGATACTGAGGATTTCTGTCCATCTAATTCAAGAATATCAAGTGAAGAGCCTGTCAGAGGAGGGTCAGTACTGTACTGTTCCTTTAATCCCAAGTGTTTATTTGGGGCTGTTGAGGAAAAATTAATGCCAAAGATGGCAAGTTATTTTTCCCCCAACTTAACTTAGCACAGCGCTAGCAGAACCAAGGAGAGAATACTGAACTCCTGTGTTTGATCCAGCATGAGCCCTACAGGTGATCCTGCTGTGCTATGAAAACTCGCCTTCATTGGTCAATTACCATCAAGAGTTTGCAGTTGGGCACTTAGCACTGCTCTTTTATAATATTTGCAGATAATGCTGGAAAAATTACAAGTATGAACATCACTCTTGCTGTAATGGCTTTAGGTGTACAAGTAAGTGATAATATAGTAAAGCTTAATGGCAAATGGTACCAATGCCTTTGTATATTCTGAATAAAGGTTGTGTGACAGGGTTAACTTAGACACTGATAAGCTGCAAGGGTTTTGTTTTGAGAAATGATACATTATTATCTTCTCTCCATGCTTTAGTTTCCTGGAAGTTGAAACCAAATATTTATATTCAATTTACAAATCTGTGGTTAATTTATAATAACAACTAACTGTTGTTGTTAGAGTACCAGAACTTTTAACTAACAGACATACAAACTATGGTGAAATCTTGAGCTTTACTGAGTCAGAGTTTTGCTACTAATCTCCCTGTGCCAAAATTTCATTCTAAATGCAGAAAGCATGGAAATGTTACTGCTTAAAAGCTGAAATATATTGTACTGAATGAATTCCAGCTGGAGAAAATGTAGTGGATAGTGTGCTTGAAAGAAAGGATAAAAGACTTTAGGAGCACTTAAAGCATGCATTCAACTTCATGATCTTCACTACTGAAAATATCTTATAAAAAATAATCTTGATCAGCAATGGTCCCACTGTGGATTTATTTAATTATGGTTAAAAGACTTTGCTATGATAACTGCTTGAGGCTCCTAGGGAGTGTAACTTATACATATAGTCACACTTAAGCTTGTTTTATTGTTTAGTAAATCAAATATGAAGCCCAGCTCCTTCTAATTGTTTGCAGATGTATGACATTTTTCCTTCCAGTCCAGCAGCACTAAGTATTTTATAACCAATGTGAAAGAGTGGAGACCTCTGTTTAAAACAATAACATGCTCCAAGGAGCTATATTGCTGACATCATGCTAGAGTAGTAGGGGCCTCCTGTTACAATACGTTGTCCATTCCCTTTTTTAAACATTGAATTGTGAGAGTACGATAGGCCAAGCACATGTTGGTTTTTGTGCTTGGAATACACATGCAGAAATGATATTATTCATATTTGACTAAGTAGCTTCAGTAACGTGCTGAGCTTCATTCTTAGGCACAGAAAGATGCTGTATGTCCACATCCCATTTCTGTTGATAGGATAAACGTTTTTGGAGGTGTGGGATTCTCTGCACTTCTTAATCTAACATGGCTGTGTGTCTGAGCTACAGGAGTTTTAATGCCTTCTTAACCTCTGACCTGAAGAAAACAAGTGAAAGTTAAAGTTTTTATCAGTGTTGAGTACTTTTTGTATCTGATGCACGCTGGTATTTATTACAGGCCACATAGCACAGGTGGCAGATTGGCAGAAAAGTGCATTGTGTCAAAGAAGACAAGGCCACAGAAATAACTATGATGTCTGTATGTTGTATGTGAAGGTCATTTTTATAACTTCTCTTGATCCAAGCCAAGTTCTTGTCTAACTCTGGTTGTCAGAAGTGTAGGTAGCAAAACTTTGGGGATTTCTTTGCATGCTGTATCTGAACAGTAAGTGCTAGGAATCTTCAAAACTGATGAGAAAGTGAGGGGAAGTTTATTTTGGATAAAGATTTTCCATGTGTACATAGGAAACGTACAAAGTAGTTGTGATTCAACATAAAACAAATGCAGAATTTAAGATAATGTTGACCTACTTGACATGAAGTGCTGCTGAATTGGTCACCAGCTTGATTCCCATATGGCACCAACCAGCATTTTCAGGAAACCACTCATATATTCCCACCTGCCAGTACGAGAGTATTGCTCACTTTGGGAAAAGCCAAAAACAGAATAAGAAATATATTTAAATAAATTACTGAGTTCACTAATACACAGGTACTTCTTTGCCTCTTTCTAAACAAATACTTGAACTCTGTTGCCTGCCTACGGAACTGAATTGTTGTTAGACTCTGTGATTTGAGTCTGCTCTTATTGAAATCAAAAGAAAATCACCCAATTAATTCAATTTTGTCAAATCTAGCCTGCAAGAAGCTATGAGCTTTTCCTAGAATGTCATAATACTTACATGGAGAGGGTAGAGGGGAGAACAGGAGGGGGGGAGCAAAGATGCCAAGTAACTTCTGAATTTGAGAATGGAAAGCTTTTGGCTGTTTGTTTTCCCTTCCTATCATGCTGGCAATACAAGCTATAAAGCAATCAAAATTTTATTTATTTATTTATTTTGCTCTTCAGACCACCCTCATTAGTTTAGCTTCCTATATTTCTGCAGCCCTATATTCAGTCTCCTTGTAAACCTTTGCATTGCTGTGACTGAGAAGTACGTGGAAGAGGAGCTGTAATATGATGGTCAATGCTTTTTATATGAAAAAATGGTGCATTTATTCCAGATAATTCTGCCCAGACTTGGTTATTTGCTTTTTATCCCTCCCATCTTTTGGAGGGAGGGAAGAAGTTGACTTTTTTCTGCTCTGTATTTTTTCCCCTGCAAAATCATTTTAGGGGCCCCTTTATAAGTAGGATTCAGGGAGGGGGGTTAGTTCAGTTTTGTGATACTTTCCAAAGTAACTTATAGCCAGTCTAGGCTTTTATCTTGAGAAGTTATGTAAGTCTAAATCTAAATAAATCTAAATTTTGCATCTCTAGATTCCCTCTCTTAGGGAGAGAGCAGCAAGGGGAAACAGGTCATGATATTTTGTTTTCCATACTGAAATTGCTTTCCCTAAGACCTATATGCAAGTAATATGCAAAGAGCACATACTACAAATGGGATAAATACATGTGCGTTGAGCCCAGCTCTTTTCAGAACCAGCCCTGGCTGGAGAGGCTTGCTGTGCCTCCATTCGGGCACTCCTTCTTGGCATTTTGGCTTGGGTGTACAGTGCACTTCTGAAACACACATCCTAATGAGCTTCCCCTTACTGTGCTTCAAGCTGTCCTGCAGAGCAGTCTTGGAACATGCAATCCCAATCCTGTTCGGATGAAACTAAATCTGAAATGCACTGCAGGAGTGTTGATAATACTTCACAGCCACTAACGAGCATTCAGGCTCCAGGAGCAAAGTAAATCAAAAGCCTAGAGACCTTCAAAAAGGAATGTACTGGGATTCAGGAATGCCTACACCAGCTTCTCATTTGTCCCTGTTGCCCATGACTATTATGTAAGCTAGACCTAACTAAAATGCACAACAAGAACATAGCTCTAACAGTGTTTTAGGCTGGCCCAGAAATGTTCTGGGGAGCCTTCTGTAAAACAGTTCCTGCAGTCAGGATTCAGTGCAGCATCCCAAATGTTCTGCTTGCACTTAAGGAGTTCTTTTAAATTACTTTTGGGATGACTTTTAAAAGAGCCTGTGTTCATTTCCAGAATTGTTACTCTAAACAGATAATTAGTTGGAGGATGGGGTGAGGAAAAGAGCTGCGGTAGGAAAAAATAAAGTCTAGTTATTTATTTTAGGAAGACAATCCAAAGTAAGAGTATTCTAAGAATTGCCATTAGTTCATCAAAGTGCTTATGCTAGCAAAGTTCAGCTGTACATGTTTGCTGCAGTACTTCAGCAAGTGGAAAACACTCTGCCAGCCAGCAGTAGGCACCCTAAGAGACCAACCTGGTTATACATGCTAATACTAATTCCTTGGAACAGCCATAGGCATTTTACAGATCTAAGAGAATCCACAGAATAATACAAACTGACACTTTCACAGCTCTTCGTACTGAGTGTTCATAGAAGCCAATTAATTTCTTGTACATTTGGGTACATCACGCAGAGATCGTCTTTCATCAACCCATCCCGAACTGATTGTTCAAGCTGTTAAGCTGTGAAAATGCTGCAGAGTCCTTTCTGGAGCTTCTCCTCAACAGTCACGAGGGGCCAAAGGGGAGGTCACAAGAAACATCTCGTTTTGAGGGCCCGAGGGCCTGCTTTTGGGCATTTTCAAGATTTGGCCACTCTAAATCATCTTCCCATCTGTGCTATTTGCACAGCTGTGAGTGTCATGTCAAGACCTTGGATAGATATTCTCTGTTCTGTCTGACCATTTTACTGTGAACATCTATCACAAGCATAAATACTAGCAGCTGCTTCACTTCCTTTAGTTGCTTACTGCTTTTCCATTATTCTGACCCCTGCAGGAATATACTGAGTCTGTTGCCATTAAGATTCATACCATATGCTAATCATGCCAAATGTCCTAGATTCAGGCAGGCTTCCGAAAGTTGTATTTACCTTAGCTTGTTGAATTGGGATTATGCAAGCAATCACCAGACTTCAGGTTCAAGTTAAGTTACTTGCTTGCTAGCAATTCTCATGATTTCTTGTACAAGAAATATGGGGCTGTAGAGTGGCCATGCTGTCATACTTTCATACTTTTGGGTTTAATTTGTTGATTGTAAAGCCTGTTGGCTTAGCAGCTCTGAGGAGGCTAGTGCTTCGACAGACAAAACATAGCAAATGTATTCAGAAGGCATAGAGGAAGTCCAAGCCTTCAGCCATCTGTCTTCCTTCAGACTGTCAGGCTGCAAGCTGGAGATCTTTTCATAACGCAGTCGGGAATAACATCAGATAGCAAAGGAGAAGAACATGTCTGATTCCACTTGGGCATCTCAGTATGTCAGGCACCTTGTTAGAAGGCACAGATTATTTAGATATCTTTGCAAGGAATTTGCTGCATCTGTTGTAAAAACTTGGTTGAAAGCATCCTAGAAGTCAATAAAGTTTGTAAGGAAAGATAACTGTCATCTTTTGCACCCTTTCTAACCGTAGAACATCCCTAAAAGATGACAGTGTTACCTTTTTAAAGATCCAAGACATTTCTAGACGTTTCTTGCACATCTCCAATGTGCAAGATTGCACAATTTAGCAAGCTGGAAAACTAATTCAAGAGGAGAAGATCAAAACTGCTATTTTTGTTATTTTATTCTCTTTTCAAGTGATTTTCGTCATTTCTCTTTGATAATGGCAACTGAGGATGATACTTGCTACTTGCACTTCCCTATCTGCATGTGCCAAAATATTCCTAAAGGAGGAACAAAGCTACCCACAGATACAGAAGCAGTCTGTTTGATTGCTCACTATACCATGTAGTGATGTCTATGCTCCTTTGCATATCCTTTACTAAGGATAAAATAAAAAATAGTCTGCTGTAGTGTAGCCAAACAAATCAATCTCAGTCATTGTTTGAACTGTGTGTTGCTCAGGCCTGCTCTTCTGACGTTTTTCTCTATCATCCAGGACAATGAGAACATAGGACTGTATCAGTGAGATACTTCTGGTCTTTTTGAAACCACCGTAATTTTAGATTTCACCTCACTAGGTTGCATCAGAACATACTGATATATGTGATATAATAGACTATTCTTGTACAGAACTGTCATGGCAATTCCTCTGTTCTGTGTGTTAACCGGGTAGGCACTTCTACTTTTTGTTGGCGGATTTTATATAAGGTGAGCTTGGCCATCTCCTTTCGATACACTTCAAGAATATTTACCCTCATTTTCCCCTCCGTGAGGCTTTTGGAGCTATTTTTTTCTGGATCATTATCATACTTGAAGCATCCTGTTGGCCGGAAGGATCTTATCAAAGGGAAGTTTGCCACATACCTGCCAAAGTTCAGGTGCTTCTGTCCACAGGAGCCAAAGATTTCAAATTGGCCACTAAGATCTCTTCTCCCTGTTGATGACAAGAATATATGGAATAAATAATGAACCTGAATGACATTTGTGAATAAAAAGCTCGACATATCACAGATAGTAATCTGTTTTCATCTTTAATTTGCTATGCTTCTTCTTAGCAGCTAAAAAATAATAATTTTAGATAAAAAACTATTTGCCATTTTGCACTACAAAGGAAAAAACAGAAAACATTCTAAATACACAAGAATCCTGTTTGTACCTTCTTTCATTTACATTTTAACTTTACTAAAAATACAAGAGGGATTTGCAAATCAGAGTTACGAAATAGTTTAACATACATGCAATTATCATAAAATACCTTTTATGCTCATTCACATTTTTGTGTTTTATTTGCTGAACTGAAAATCACGTTAATCATGTTAAATCATGTTTGAAGTTGTACATATAGCGGAGAAATGACTAATTTCTGTTTTGTATAATTACATGGAGAAGCCTGTAGCTTTGAAGCTGAAAAAGGTACTAAGAAAACATTTGTTAGGCATGCTTTTAGAAATTACATTGCTCAGAAAGGGCTCCTGAAGCACAGGCATGAATTAAACCTTTTCTGGCATAATATATCCTATTTTTTTAATTAAGTGTTTTTAGAACTAGAAATTGAGTAAACCTTTACCTGTTTGTGCATATCAGGTATCAGTAACTTCACCTAAGTGAAAAATGCTGTAGCCATAGCTATTTCACTTACTTCAGTCATTCTCCAGTACAAAGGATTTGTTGCGTTGTTAGGTTTTTTTGGTTATGGTTGTTTTTTGTGGCTTGTTTGTCTGTGCTTTAATTTGGGATGCTCTGAATCCGTCTTTATTAACTCCTAATAAAAAATTCTGTCCTTTCAGGGGATGTATCTAAGCATTGTTTAAGCCCATCTAAAACAGTTCTAAAAAGGAGAAAACAGCTTTCTCTTCCAAGCTGGATTTAATCTGGAATAAATTTCTACTCTAATGCGTGACCTGATGCAGTATGATATAAGCAGATGTGACATTGCACTTGAGGGTGTTCAGTCCATGTCTGAACAGATGTTCAGTGTAGTTTCTTGAGTACAAGCAGAACTTGTTCCAGGATTTTCATATGCATATGCATGCATGGACTTTCTGTTAACAGGTAACTGGTCATAACGTGTGCATTCAAACTTATGCTTCAAGTAGATACCAAAAGCAACAGAGAGCACAGTGATTTCAGAGTTTCAAGAATGAAAGGCTTAATGAATATTTGTTGTCCAGCGCACCAGCAAAATCTTCAACCCGAGTTTTCAAAGTAACTGATGACTGTCCACCCATGAATTTTATAACAGAGAGATGGCTTTTTTATAAAAGAGTACTGGCCAGTAGAAAAGAAAAGCTTTGGTAAGTCAAGTAGCAACACTGCTGTATAAAACCTATACAAAGGTTTTGTATACAAAGGTGTCTATACAAAGGAAATGTGGAAGTTTGCTGTTCAAATTCACAAGATTTAAAGGCGTTAGCTGAAAAAGACATCTGTGGGATAAAAAAAATAGCATGCCGTTTGGACAGTCAATTACTGAGCATTTCTTAGCATTAACAACTTAAACAGAAATCATTATCAGTACTGTAACAGTTACTTGTTCTAACAGAAATACATAGAATTGGAAAGTGCAAGGACTTTGGACAGGTAACAATTTCCTGTATGGTTTTAGAGATGTTGCCTATAAACTAACATTTAATAACAGACTTGTGCAGAAGAAAATGAATGAAACATAACAAAATGAGCAGGAGGGTAGGTGTGGTTACAGATAACTTGACCTAGGTTATAAAACTATCCTGATCTGAATGATGGGAAATCTCTTTCTCACTGAGATTTATTGGAGAAGTTTGTATTTCTGGGATGCGTTAGAAGAGAACTAGCATTAAACGGAATTTGTAGAAAGCAACAAACACAGTTCAGTATTTGGAGAAATTTCATCTCAGTTGATAAGCATAGCAGCATTTTAAGAAATAGATAGTCTTTGTTACATACCTAACAGCTGTTCTACATCAGTTTCAAAACCATTTTGTTTTGCTCCCGTATTAATGGATCTTCTATTTTTCTGTTCTCCTGTATTTAAAGCACTTTCTCAGCAGATAAATGTGTTCCCAAGGTTCTTTCTTATCAGGAAGCATATCTGCACAGCTTTTGCATGATAGGTGTGAACCAAATAAAACCATGTATTGGTTGTCACACTTGGAATTAGTTAAACAGTATTTCAATAGGCAGCACTGCAGTTAGTGCATTGTCATGTAAAAAATAAACAAAGCTTTGGAATACTCAATGATCTGCCCCCGTAGACTGCGGAAGATACCTTACTACTTGATTCCTTACAGAAGTGTAGGGAAACAAATCAGGAAGGTGCACAGAATCCAAATGTAATTCCCAAGCAAAAAGGAAAAAAAGACCATTCTCATCCAAAGTCATTCTGCTCGCATATTCTGTGCTTAGATCCTCCTTAATCTTACCTGGCTTAATTCATAGGATCAGGACGGAATTTCTGTCCAGCTCACTCCTCGTACATTCCTCAAGTAGAAAAGTCAAGGATAGCTGCAAGACCCTAAGTAAAGATATTGCCAACATTGCAGGCCCAGTGCAGAGAGCATTGGACAGGCAGGTAAAGATGGCATATCTAAGTCAGCCTTCCATAGTGATGGGTGCTGCGCTGCCTCCTGGGGTTTGTGGAAGCAGGAGAGCTCAGACAAGCTGTGGGTTTGTATACTGCAGCAGTTGAATATAGGAGAAAACCACCTGTTTTTTCCATCATAAGCACTGTTGACCAATTTTTAAACAAGCTAAAAAATATGCTTGTAAATTTTAATGTTATACTGTGCGTGAATGATTTTGAGGGGTCTGCTTTTTATTTTTTAGTTCCGAGATATAAACTATTCCTCTATTAGAAACTGTTGCTCTGTATGCCTATACAAGGAAAAAAATCTCAATTTCTAGTACATATCATCATGAAAAGGTTGCTTCGTTCTGTCTTTAAATCAAAATGTTCTTTCCACTGATTAAACTCAAATTTCTGTATTCACCGTTAAGAGAATCTCTTCCTTACTATGTATGCAGATTTATAAGGCTCCAGGCACCTTTGAAATAAATTGAAAGCACAGTCATGTAATAAAGCCAAAACCAGAAACTAGCCAAGGAGATCCACCCAGCAACACCCTCGAACACCCTCAGCTTCTTCCCCTAAGCGCAGCTTTAGAGCACTGGTCTTGATCTTGTCTCCACTTTCTCCACCCTTGTGAAAGCTTCCTGGGGGATTCTCCAGCCAGCAGAGAAGCCAGAGCTTTATGAGTGGCTGCTTATGATGCAGAAACAGTTCATTTGCTTGATTTTCTTACCTAGCAAAAGGCTCATAAGGAGCATGGCTGTTTGTAATATTGCTCAGCCCGTTTCAAGGAGTGTATTGAGAAACAGGAGCAGCTTATAGCTGGAGAGAACAATTCAGGGAACGAGGAAATATTCTAATGGCTGCAAAAAGAGATGAGAAGCATAGCAAAACCATACAGAAATAAAGGGGTTGTGAGAGCAGACTTGCAACTGCTCTGTTCCCCACTTTGCAAGATGACAATTCAGCATTTCATTTATGAAACTGAAAGGTGGTATAGAAGGTCGATCCCAGAAAAGTAGACAGTTTTCTGAGCTCCCTGCTCTAGCATACAAGTGAAGCCAGGACTTTGAGAACTGGATTTAACAAAGCTCTGGACATCTTATGCAGTGAGACTAGTCATGAGTTCAGAAAAAAGTCTTTTGAAAGTTCTAGCAAACCTAATTAAATGCTCAAGGGAATCTTAAAATATTAATAAATGTCAGGATGAGGTTAATTGCTGGCAGCTAGAGTGGCAGTATCTGTATTCTTCTCTTGGACAGCTCATGCTGACCACTTTGAGAACTGATCTTCCAGCATCAAATTTTCCATCTTTGTCGTGGCTCCTGCCTGTTGTTTAAACTGTTCACCAAAGCTTTGATTAATCTTTCAGCTTCAGTATCCATTCCCTACTCTATGACCTCCAGTTCTATTTCAAAAAGATACTAGGAATTGGTGGCAGAACATACTTGTTGTAGGAGTTACTGCAAGGAGAAGCTTACAGTATTGAAATGCAGTGACATCATTTTGTATTGCTGTGTCTGTCAGAGCTCCTTTTTCTGGACATCTTAAGCTTGTAGAAAGACCCTGTCCTGCTGTAAACAGTGCATGCATTCACACATGTTGGCGAGCACATACTTTACTCAACACTGTTGCTGTGTTCAGTGTTGTATTTGGGACAAAAGCATTCTTTGCATTGGATTCTTTGTGTTAGTATCTGTCAAGTCCAACCTAGCCAAAAACTGGCCTCAGCAACTTCTGGCTCGTAAGAGGCTGTGGGAGCCCCGGGGGCTCCATACAGATGCCTCATCTGTGACCAAACGGGCTGAGGAGCCATTTCACAGTGCCTTGTCCTCAGGGTGGAGTCTCACTCCTCCAACAGCTATGATTGGTAGGCTGAAAGCACGGTATTAAAGAGACCAACGGGACCAATTGGGATTTTCGCAGATTGAATGGCCACTCAGGGGGTTCAGCCAGAAAGAATGATCTGAAGCATCTAAAAATATGGAGAAAAAAAAAAAAAAATGGCATAAAGTTGACACACAAATGTTTTTTTGTATTTGGCTGTAGCATTCCAAGCTGTGGGATCTGCCTGGATCAGCTCAAGACTGTCCTTGCAGAACACCACAGAGGCTCTTGCATGCACCTACTAAAGCATGCTCCAGCTTTATGGCATAAAGTTACAGAAACTGCCTCTGTCACAGAAATTCAGATTCAAGGCGGTGTTACTGTCCCATTGGGAGGCAAGTGGGATGGGTTGGATATACAACAGCACTTAACAACTGGAATGATAATATGTAGGTTTTTCCATGCCTATCATTTGTCCTTAATTTGAAAAATTAAATGCTCGTGTCCCATTGTTAACTATTCTTAGCAAAGATTTCACAATTCAGCTCACTGATGACCAAATGGTTTCCTTAGTTTCTTCACTCTCTGTTTGCAGCTGCCCTGACTTTCAGGTTGATGCATTAGCGGAATGTAGATTAACTCAGCTGGGAACAGACTGCCAAGCAGGGTCAGCTCTGTGGTCAGACCAGGCTCATCAGACCCCCAGGTTATCCACTCAGCTCCTGAAAACCTTTGTGGATGGAGGGGGCACAATCATTCTGGGCAACGCGTCCCTCTCTGCCCTAATGGTGAGGAGGGTTTTTCCTGACTGGTCAGGCCCCCTCGTTTAAACTCACCTTAGACCAACAGAGACCAACAGCAGAGACATGCTAAAGTTGCAGAGGCATCCTCCTTTGTTCCATTTTTCGTTTTACTATTGGTCTGTCAGCTTTAGTCATCAGGCTCTTTAGAAGTGTTATTTATTTGGCTGTAGCACACAGAGGGTGCCAGTCACCACTGAAAGTTTTTTCTGGAAGGCACCGTATGTATAGATGCGGCAGAAAAGCTTACCTGAGAAAACCTTCAATCTTAGTACTTTTTAATATTTGACTTGCATTCCTTCTTCTTTACTCTGTATTCTCTTCCATAAAATTAAAAAATACACCTTTCTTTTGGGGTTTGCATACCACCAAGACTACTTTTCTTACTGTGCTTTTCAGAACTGAAAGTGTTATGAAACTGCGCTACATCTGTGAAAAAGACTGTTTGTTTTCCTACAAAAGGTGAAGGTGAGGAAATGCTTTCCATAAGGGAAAGTAACACAATTCTGGGGCAGCCCTGAGCAGCACAAACATTTTCATGGAAAGCAGGCTAGCCAGCCAGAAGCTGAATGTCATTCCCAGCCTCCCATGGCCCAACTGTTGCTACAAGCTTAGCTTTCCCAGTTTGTCTGTTTAAAAAAAAATAAAAACTCAACATCTCCTCACAAGCCAGGAAAAAATGTAGTTTCACTGATCAGCATCTATGCTGTTTCATTGTGCAAAACTGAATAAACGCAGGGATTTATTCATAACGAGTAGCTGCACCAAACAGGTACTTTATGTACGTCGAGACTGATTTTCATAAACAGAATTACTGCTTATACTTCGAGGTGTTGTATTAAGACATTTAAATGTGTGCCAGCATTTAAAGCACATGCTTGGATCCCAGTAATTTCACTGACATCTTTGCACATGCCTAAATTTACACAATTACTTAATGCTATCCTGGATAGGAATGCTGTCCTGAAATAGTCCTTCACCTTGTTGCTAGGAACTTTTATTTTAAAAAACCCTCACGAAAAAACTTGCCAGAGCAAGTCTGCAATACCAAGCACAGAGCAATCCTATTCACAAGTGGGTAGGAAATGCTTGCAAGTATCAGAGGGAGTAGCCTTGATCTGAAGGAACAGTGCTATTTACTTGGCTTGCAGTTACCTTTCTGGGACAGAGTTCTTAGATAATTCAGAATATCCCAGCTCGTCTCAAATCTAGCAGTGTGGTCCCTTTTAGATCATCCATGTAATTTTTCTTTCCTGAATTCTTTACTCTCTTTTCTTTTCTTAAGCTGACAACGAGTGCCAAAAGCTGACTGAGAACAGCAATTCGCACAGTGATCCCAGATAAACTGCTATACAATTAGCAACACTACAGCGTGAGTTTCAAGATGTTAATGAAGTAAAGCTGCGCCTTTAGGAAACTAGATACTCTACAGCTTAATGATTTATGGTGACTAAATACGAACATAGTTACTGTGCCAGATGTAAAAGCACTGTCACTTGCTGACTGGATACTTCATGCCACTTCTGAAGGAAGTGTGATGCCTGGCTTGACTAAAACAATCATCTATTGAGTATCCTCTCTGTAAAATATTATCACTTTTTGAATTTGAGTTGCAAAACTGTTGTGATCAGAAAATCTGCCACATTTTCTTCAGTATGAAGAGCAGAGCAGTGTAATAGACATTATCCCTGAATTGGTGGTGACTTGTGACAAAATGATACGTAGCTCTGTTTCACAAAACTTTTCCATGAACTTCTCAGATCCTTTTTTTTTTTTTTTTTTTGGCTAGGAGGTTTATTCTCCACTACTAGATGTGTGCAAGCACGTATACAAACAATATGTATGAAGCCAAATGGGTAGGTAACAAGAACTATTGCACAAATAACAATAAGAAATCAAGCCCAAGAGTTTTAGGTGGATATGCAGAATTAACCTATTTACTGAACATTTTGTAGTTAAGACATTGTTGTTCCTTACTTTGAAATGAATTCTGTTCTTGGTGCATATCAGCCATTACTTATCTGTTATGCTTTGCTTCCTTCTTGTTTTCCTTTCATTGAAAATGAGATTTAACTCATTAAAAATCATTTGGACTTGATCCTAAAACATTGAACAGTTTCCAGTCCTTCTGAAAACAATAGAATACAAGAGCTTTCGTGGCTTAGTTTTAGTTTCTCTAAGGTGTTTTTGAAACTTTGAAATCAGTTCAGAAGATCCTATCTTTGTAACACAGTGTTTCTTTTCTTTAACACTGCTCATTTAATCTGTTTGAAATCTTCAAATATAGTAATTGTCTGCTTGAACCTAAGTTCAGATAAGACCCAGCTACAATGAGTACTGGAAATCAGTCTTGTCTTTGGTCTTCATCCAGTGTTTTGCACATTCATTGGCACAATAGCATCTAATTACTTAAAAGCAGCCCCTAAGTCAATAGAATTGTTTGGATGCTATATGCAAACTCTTTAAGTCCATTAAAACAAAATATTGTTGTCTACAAGACTAGTTCTTGCTTTCCTTTGGAATCATCCACTCTCTCCTGTTAGACTGCAGACTGTCTCAAAGTTGGCTCAGTTTGCCCGTCAGCAATATAGCAAAGTCCTTATCTGCAGCTAGGGCTTCTATAACTAACAACACAGAGAAATAAAGTTATAATGTTAGACATTTTAAGCTTACACAATAAATTTGGCTTTGATTAGCCTTGGAAAAGGGATCAAGTACTGCGGAGAGTTCCTTTGGGTTATTCAGGTTAATAATAGTCATAGTACATGATCAGTAAGAATGCAAAAAAAAGTTTTATTAAATACTTTTCCCTCTGAACGGTAAGCGATTCTCCACGTTATCGTATTTGTGAGAAATTAATGCGCTTGTAAATGGTTGCTTTTCTTTTCCTTCCCTACAAATGGATCACCTCTTTAATATCAAAGTACCTACCTCCTTGCTTTACCTTTCAAATTCTATTCTTTGCTCTTGGTATGAATTACTTGGATATAAAAAGCATCCCGTAGATTCATCTTCTGTTAGTTCATCTTTTGCCTCTTCATTTACTGAAAGATAACACTGCCATGAGGAAAGATCTACAAGAAGTCATTTTTAGCCATCCCGCAGGTGAATGAGCATGGTGTAGACCTTTCCTGTGGAGTGCACAGCTGCAAAGACAAGTGGACAATCAGTCACCGGAATTAAATCCATCTGGAAGGTATTTGAAGCAGCAAGACATCTATGAAAGACTGGAGTGTGATTGACAGCTTTTTCCAATAGCTTTAATGGAAGTTTAAATTGAGAAATCTCTTCTATTCTGCAAGATATAGGCAAAATACATTTTGACCAAGCAATATTGGGCTGAATTCAACCCTTATGTTCCGCTCTAGGCTTGTGCTCATTAGTTAACCTCTGCGAGAGGCTTGGAAAGGCTGGATTAGATGTTAACCAAACGTTTATGACTGTCTGCGTAGAGTTAGAGACAAGCAGGCGCTGAAACAGTAGTGCTGAGTGATGTGTTGATAATGTTCTGGGCATCCCTCAGCAACACGGAGATGCAGGCAGGCTATAGATTGTTGGCAGTTTGCTCATACACTCAATTTGCAAAAAGTCAGGATGACATGCCTTTTGGGGAAGGAATGAACTGAAAATCAAGACAAATCCTTTCTGAAACGATTGAGAGGAAGGAGGGCCTAACAGCTGTCTTGTCAAGGAGGGTTGCTAGAGCTTCTCACTCATCTTTCTTCCTGGAGCTAAGAGGAAAAGAAACATACCACAAAATTGTTTTTGTTTGTTTGTTTTAAAGTCTAGTGATTCGATCAGGGCCTGTTTCTTCCTTTATTCCTGCCAGTCTCTGGAGCCAGAAAACCTGGTTTGAATGGGCATCTGCATGGACACAGTGGGCCTCATCCTACGTGCATCCTAGGCTTGATGCTGCTGTAGCTTTTCAGCACCCACCAGCATATCCAGAGCCAGAAAGACTTGCCTCGTGTTGAACATCTGCTACTGCTAATGTCCTTCCTGAGGACTGAAACAGTTAATTCCTTGCTATCCTCAGCTACACTGACTATTCAACGTCAACATCTGGGGAGCGCCCACACTTGGTCACAACCACAAATAGTTTCAAAAACAACAATTTTCTTTAACCCTCTTGTAAACTATTCCTCTCTGGAATTTCACCAAGGTGCACAGAGTAGAATGAGTTATCAGGGGAGCTGCTTGTCCTTTCCCAAACGTCTTGCAAAAACTGGTTTTCTCACCAAACTGTTTTGACAGCGTGTCTCTCAGTCAGCATTTACCTGTGTTCTGTACTTTTTAAGATCATCTCAGGACTTGCACAGTGCTCTATCTATTTTTGATTGTTTTAATTGGCAACTAATGTATACTACCATGCACCCACGTGAACAAAATTACAGAGCCCAGACAACTTTTGTACAGAGTTCCTTTGGCCACAGCTTCTCTGTGGGTTTCATTTGGCAGAAGTGATATCAAGCAGAAGTCTTTCCTTAAGCTTCTGATGTAAACTAAAATGCACCTTATAAATAGAAAATACAGGCACTGAGAGCAGTGCCTTTGGGCAAACAGCCACCTTTGGGCTATGGGAAAAATTCAGTTAGATATGATTCATAAATATAATGAATAGGGTGCCATAAACTTGCTTTGCCCTTCACAAACAAAGACGCATTCTCTGCCTTGAAAAATTAGAAGGGCAGAACCTAGAGGAATACAGAAAGAAAAACATGAGGAAAGTAAAAGTGGGAGATTTAAGGGAGAGGGGAAGAAAAAAAGAAGAAAAAAAAAAAGGGCAAATGAGCCTGGATTGCTTGAGTGGGAAGTATAGTTTGGAAGAGCAGCAAAGAATGCGTGAAGTAAAACAAAGAGCTTTGTTAGGCAACAAATCCCTACGTGCCTCCCTTCTGATGAGCTCCAGGTTTAATTTTGCAAAACTCAAAGTGTAATACATTTTACAAAGTAGTTAGTTTGTTCTTTAAACTCTAATTTAGTTGAAGGCTCCTATTGATTACAGCTGGAGCTGGATCAAGCTTTTGCTGACTCTGTTCTCCTGGCAGACTCTAGTTTGTAAATACCTTTCATCTCATCCAGCAGTGATAATGATGTGCTTAGATGCTTAGATGATGTGGCAGCAATTATTTAGCTGCTGCGTTGGGCTTTCTTCTTTACACTAGCCAAGTCCTCAGAATCAGACCATAGAAAGGAGTATTGGCGTTTTCATTAAATCTTATGATTTCATTGGAAGGACTTGTAGCTGCTCTACTGTTAAGTAATCATTTCTTTCTTCACTCCCACTGACAAATTTGGAAGCAGAGGGCCCTCTTCCACTTGTATTTAGCAAGTTTAGGCATGTCACAAATACCCTTGTTATCTGATAGCACACCCCAAAGCAAAATGCCTCCAGACTTCCATTGTCCTGGGTTTCTGAGCATCCTGTCTACTGCCAGCCAGCAAAGAAAAAAAAGGTGGGGGGAGAGGGGAAGGGGGGTCTGTGTATGTCCTGGTTACTCTCTGAATGGATTTACACACTTGCTTAATACCACGTAAATACTGGAAAATAAAGCATGGATCTTGTCAAACTTAAGAACTTAGCAAATATAGAGCATTTGAAACAGCACTAATAGCAAATAGAGCTAAAGTATCTACTGCCAAGTCAGTGAGAGATCCCACGTCCTGCCTGGCAATCACTCTAAATACATCCTTTCTCCCCCTTCATCTGACCTTTCCAGGCCAGCAATGTTATGTGTTAGTTTAATATTTTAAAACTGGAACTTTACTGGTATTTGGCCTACTTTTTTCTATTTATTTTCTAAACAAATGCTAGCCACTCCTTTTCCAACTAACCTTTTAAGCTTCGCCAGAAATCTGTGAAGATCACAAGGTATAAAAAAGAAATCACATGCTCAGACAAATAAAAGCAGGTTGCTGCATTTCACCATTTCGACAGCCCTGCGAGCAGACTTCAGGAGTACTCTGCTTATGCTGAAATAACTGCCAAAATCTCATTTTCAGTGAAAGTGCCAGGATTATGGCAGCACAGCATCTATTCTCAGGCAAACTCATGAAACTTCCCAGCTAAAGACCAGAAGGAAAATTAAAAAAAAAAAAAGGGGGGGTGGAGGGGGGGGGGGAGAGGGGGTGGAAGAGAGGGGGGAGAAATCTGTTCTAATTGCTACTTCTGTTTGATTGCATAAAGGCAGCTGGGCAGTCAGATCCTAGCCTGAGAGCAGAGTTGATCGCAATTTCAATGCGAAGTAATTTGGAAGAAAAAAATAGCTCTCTTTTAAAAACAGAAGTTTCCTTGGGAAATGTTGCTTTTTATTTATTACTGGCTCATTGAAAGAACAAAGTATTTTTCAGCATCTTTTTCCTTTTTTTGTTCCCGAGCACAGAAAAAAAATGTGGCTAACCCCCAGAAAAATCTTAGCTTGGGTCCAAAAATAATAATAATTCTCAGTTTTAAGATTTTTTTGTCAGGTTTTTGAAAGAACAACAAATACTTCCCAAGCACCACTCCAACTTACAATCTTCAGTAGGCTGCACACCCTCAGCCCTTCCTTCGGTCACCCTTCTTGTCCATCCCTGCTCTGCCCACAGCTCCCCGCTGTCTCCCTCGAGCTGCCGCCTTGCTCGCACCGCGTCCCAGCCACGCAGCAGCCCAGCAGGACGCTGTGCTGTGCAGGGTGCCATTGCACCGCCTCAGCAATTCGTATTTCGTCATTCTTCTGACAGCTCAAATTATAGTTGGAATAGGAAAAACGGCAGCAAAGCAGGCAGACAGACATTGGCAGGTACTCACCAGCTCTCTGGTCGAAAATAGAGCGTCGAAGCACCTTGATCATCTAACCAGATCGCGCTGCCGGTCTTGAATTGTAATACAGTGTTTAATAAATACTACATCTGCAAGTGAAAAGCAGCTGCATCAGTGGGCCTCTCGTGCATGTGTCTTACTCTTTTCCCCATTCTTTTCTTTAGACTCCAGTCAGTCACCTGTATCACGACATCTCTTTTTAGCTCTGATGTTCATTTTTCTTCATAAATATTCATACTGCCTTTTTTTTTTTTTTTTTCCTTTTACCTTCAAATGATGTATTTCTGTTTCCCTGGTGTCCCTGCCTTTCTTTTGGACCTGCCTGGCTTTATCTCATGTACCAACATTCTCTTTCAAACTGAGGATTTTTAAAACTTCCTTTTAAGCCTCCTTCACCTTAACAGTTACGTGGAAGGTTGGATTTTCCACTAGAATTTGAATGGAGAGCCAGCTAATGCAAATGTGAAGGAAAGAAGAGAGAGAAAAATGCACAAGATAACATTCCTGCTATTTGTTAGATCAATACCTTGCCACAGGGCTTGTCTGTGGCACTGTCAAATTAGTATTGTCACAGCAATCTCAAACTTCTGCACATCTATTTCTCTTCACTTGAACTGTGCAACCTGAACATTGTGTTTTTCTATCCCAGCTCTTCCAATCCCCTCCCTTCCCTAGAGTATATTTTGGACTGAATCAACTGATGTGTCTTTTTTAAGTACTATTTCCATTCTTTGCTTTTATTATTTTATCACTCAAAAGCTGTAGAGGGCATGGAAGTGAATTTCTTTCAACATTTTAATTTCGTGAGAAGGTAATACACAGGCCAGTGCTCTCTGACTGTAATTTAAAAATAAATAAGTTTTGCTCTCCAAAACAGAGCATCTGTGAGTACGTACAGCAACACTAAGAGAAACACATGTAGGAAAAATTCATAACTAAATAATGCTTTCAAAGGCATTTCTGAAGTTGGAACGGCATCAGGAATCTGCTTATTTACGTAGGGAGCTGTGGAGATTGCAGCATGTTGGTACTGCCAACAGATAGGATGATTAGTGCTAAAAACAATATCATCATTTAGATAAGCTTTCTCCTTCTGATAATTGCTTTTGAACTTGACTTGAACTTAAATGTTTTCAGCTTGGGAACTACAGTTACAATTCCTGAAACAGCTCATTCAGCCTGCAAAGGCATAAGGGGAGTCAGATTTTATTGATAAAATATACCAAGTATTTTAAGTCCTTTATCTTACATATTAAGTTCCTTATACCTCAAGGTCTCTTTTTATCCCAAGTGAGCAAAGGAACAGCTGTCCACTGAATTGCATTCACAACCCAGAAAGAAGAGGCTGTTGTATTTTGGAATAGGGTTGGACATCACAGTGTCAGACCATCAGTTTATTTGCTGTGTTAATTAGTTGTTCTGATGATAACCAGTGCTCTGCTGTCAGAAAGACAAGGAGGCAATGGTGGGGCCATGCAGAATGATCAGGTTTTCACCAGACTGCATCCCCCATTGTGGCACCTTTGCCAGCAGCTCCCATATGGAGATGCCTCCTTCAGAGGAAGGAGACACCTGATGCCTCACAAGGTTATGTCTGGTTAGGTCTGAAACAGTTTAAGACACGCCAGCATAAAAGGAAAGCAAAATTCTTGCAGGAACTGCTATTCTGAGGCTATGCAAAAAAATAAAAATAAAAAAAAAATAAAAAAATTGGGGTTTGAAATGTATTCCTAAGCACAGTGTTTGGGTAGAAGCTCAGTGTTTTCCTTTGCAGGGACTCAGCAGATACCAGTATAAGTGCTGTGAAAAGGCTTGCAAAGATTTAATAAGCGATTCTTCCACTTCCTAATTAAAAACCACAATGAGCTTTCAGGCATTTATTTCCCTAATATTGCAGGTTGTAGCAGTAATATTTTGTTCAGTCAAGCCTCACTAAAGAAAATGCTTATGAGGTTTCCAAGGAGAGAAATAAACAAAATGGAAATGAATAGGGAACTTGGAACTTTTAAGTGTATGTAATTAAGAAAAAAAATACATCCTTCAGATAATTCTGGAAACTATTAGGAGATATTCATAATTCATAACCAGTTGTTTGGTTTTCTTTCAAGCAAGGGGGCAGCTTTACATCAAACACTGACTAGCTTTTCCATTAACTTGAATAAACAAAACAGTATGCTTCAAGTTAAGTGAACATCTTTTTTTTTCTTTTTTTTTCCTTTTTTTTTTTTTAATAACTAGATGAATTAAAGAATAAGAACAAGACATTTACTTTTCAAATAGGAAATTAGTTTGCATGCTATTTCTTCATGTTAAAAATACTTTGGAACACTCACAAAAACAGTGTTAAGCTGAATTTATGGAAATGTTCCATATCAGTTTTGAAGATGATATGCCAGATGTCGGGGAGAACTCTTTCATCTGCAATAATGGAATAGTTTAATCCACCCTTGTTGTTTTTGAGTATAGTCCAAATGTATTGGTCATCATGGGTGGGTGATCCTCACTTAGGCAGGCATGAACCGAAACGCACAAGTCAGTCCTCTAGCACAAAATCACAAGAAAGCAACAGCAGGAAATACTCTACTGAAAGTAAAAATAAGCTTTTGCAATGTAAGTCAAAAAGTTTACCATTATGACAGCTCACATTTTGAAGCACTCTGAGATTCGCAGATGCATTGCACTGAGTTATTGGATTCAACTTGAAAGCAAGTACACCCCCATTGGTGGCCCCAGAAAAATACAAGTTTTAAATGGATGTAGATCAAAACCATGAAATATTTGCCTTTCTGATGAACAGAGAGACTAATATTTAACAATTTGTTCTTCTGTTGGGGAAAAAAAAGTATTCTTCCCTTTGAGTGGCTTTAAACATATGTTACACCTGTATCGTTGTTATTTTCAAAAATATATGTTGAAGTGTCATGGGTAGAAAATTCTGTTGATTCTTGGCAGTAGTTTTTGTGGCCTTGTATTAGACAAATATTAGCCATACTACTTTTAATTGTAATAATCATTTTAATTATTGTCATTTGAATGGTGCTTGCTTCACTTAATAACCTGTGGTTGTGGCTTGATATCAAAGTATGTCCTTTTAGCAGAGCACAGTCCTACAGGTCTGGATGAGCCATGGCTTGTACTGGTAGGGTCCTGGAAAAAAAATATACAGCACAGTGTAGAAGTTATTGTTTAAATTATAGTACAGCATTAGGTTTTCAACTTCCCATGCCATTTCCAGCATGGACAGCTACTGTGCAGAAAGCAAAGGAACAGAATATCTGTTTGGGTACTAATTCAAGCTGGAATTAGGAAGAATTTCTTCTCCAAAAGAGTGATGAGGCAGTGGCACAGCTGCTCAGGGAGGTGGTGGAGTCACTGTCCCTGGAGGTGTTAAAGAACTGTGGAGATGTGGCACTCAAGGACATGGTCAGTGGGCACAGTGGGTGTGGGTTGGTGGTTGGACTGGATGATCTCAGAAGTCTTTTCCAACCTTAATGAGCCTATGATTCTGTGATCTTCTTACCTCTGAAGAACTGTCTCAAACTTAATAATTACAACTATTTTGTTACGTTACAGATAGCAAAAACATTCTGCGTGCAGCATCTCACTGTCAATTGTAGTCAAATGTAATCTCAGAATCAAAAGCAATTTACCTTTGGCTGTGGAGTTTGCAGACCGCATGGCATACTCTTCTAGAGAAGGAATTACAGATTGAGGCAAAGTGGAGAAGAAAGGAAGTAATGCATCAGTTCAAAGCTTCATTCATTTTTTTTCTTTTCAGCTGCCTGCCACTCCCCAAGCAAACATGTGGGGGATGTTCTAGTGCTGAAAGCTGTGGCTCATCCTTTATTTAGCTATTCTATGTGAGAAGTCAATTCAGTTTGGACATACCAGAGACAATACATAATTGTGACAAAATACTGCAGTCCAGACTTGATTATTACAGCTTGATCCTTTGTTAACTCTGTTGAGTAAATAGGAGAAGGATGCTTCTCTTGTACCTTCATATTCATGAAATCACTATGGTTGGGTAACTTTCCCAAATTCATAGTAACTGCTGACACTTTTTCAGTCACAAGATAGAAATTATAGAAGGAACTATGAAGTTGCACCGCATTAGGTTGTTTTTTTTTTCCATACTTTCTGCATTAATAGTTTGTATTACTTCTATTCTGTTATGCCGTGATGCCCAGTAGTACTAGAAGACAAATCTACAAGGAGTTCACTTTGCTGTAGTCACAAATATGCGAGAGAACGTTTCAGCTTACCAGAAGAAGTTACACCATTTTCATGAAAATCATTTTAATTTAAACATTCTACCTCACTTATTTGCCTAAGTGTAGGTCTTGGCTCCTGCTTATATTTTTCTTGTGCAAACAAGCATTTGTGCAGGTTACCTTCGCTCAACTGTGAAGGCTCGTTACCAGGGCAATCAGTCCAATATACTTAACATGAAAGAGCCAAAGGAAAATTTAAAAGGAAGGAGAAAAAAAACAGCAATAAAAGGGGAGTTTATGGGCTGCTACAGTGTTATAGAGAATTATAGACGCTACCTCATGACACCACTGGATAGTGATTGCACTGTTACAGTACAAGTCTCTGGTATTAGTAGGTTCTGCCACTCCAGAAGTGAGAAATTCCTCCAAATATTTAGTCTCTTGGTACCTACCGACCTGATGGTATGAAACAGATTTTCTGCTGGTATTTACCACCACAAAACACAGCCTCCCAACACCAATGAGTTAAAAGTTGTCTGGGCATTCAGCCCAGATGAATAACATCCCAAATGTTGAAGGAAGTAGCAAGGGAAATAGAAAAGCCTTTGACAGAAATTGTTGATAGCTTGCTAGGGCTGGGGAGGGAACCAGGGAATTTGGAGGTTGCTAATGTTGTTCCTATGTGTAAGAAAGGATCAGGGAGGATCCAGGAAACGACATAGCAGTGAGCTTGGCTTCAGTTGCAAGAACAATATAAGAAACATAAATAAGGGACCGAATACTTAATTTGGTACAATAAAGTAAGCCATGCTAATGGGAGAGGTTTAGTGGTCTAATTTCTTCAAATATTTTACCCTTACCTGGTCATTTCTGAGAAATACTAATACAAAGTATCTAACAGGGAGAGAAGGAAAGGTAATGAAAGGGATGAAAAGTGAAAGGTATTACAGAAACCTGAAGTTAAGTAAGCTGTCCAAGATACCTTCGAGGCTGTGCAGATCGTTGTATGTCTAATATCAGACTCACTGGTGCCATTGCTTCTGTGGGAGGCAATGTTTTTGGTTCAGCTGTATCTATTAGAAAAATAGACTGAGTCATTTTCTGGTCTCACTCATACTGAGAATTCAGAAAATTTAAACTGATTAACCAAAATATTTATCATTTACATTCAAAACATTGAGAACAGCTTCACTGAAGTCAGTGACAAGTGCAACACTGACATGGTTGGAGTTATTCTGGGTTTAGGTTTGTATAAACCATTCAGGAGCTGCTCCACTGGTGCTGCTCAGCAGGGACAGAAGAAAGAATTTGAATCCTGTAAGGTCACCAGCCCCCCTTCTTGATCTGCTGTAATATTCTGCTTGCAGGGTTGCTACAGACCAGAATAGAGAAAGGGACCCACGGGCATTTTCTGGCTGTTACGAACACATGAATATGCAAACAGAGCAGGAAAACAGTGTAGTAAACTGCAGTGTGTTGAGAACCAGAGAGCAGCAAGCCAAGCACTGCAGTCCCAAGAGTAAGGCACATATGAGTTAGTTCAGAACACAGCTAGGTACGAGCTAGAGGAGAAGAGATTTAAGAGGCTGAAATAAGACAAAGGGTAGTTTGGGTTGGACTTTTTCTACAAAAGTACTGGTGAAATGCATCTTGTGAATTTATGTACTTCTCATAAAGATATGAAGAAAATTACAGAGATTAAGCTGTTGCGTAAGTGAGCAAGCAGCATGAGTCAGGGGGTTTGGGAAAAATGAGTCACAGCATGAAGGGAACCGAGCCAGGTTTGTAGCTCAGAATGAGACTAGGAAAGAATTTTATGGATACAGATAAGAGCCTGAGAGAATGGATTGCAGGGAAGAAGTAGAAAAACTAACTAGTTCTAAAACAGGGAACCATATACTAGATTTAGAGAAAGCTATAGCTAAAAAACAGGTCAAGCTAAATTTCTGTACACAACTAGTGGTTGAAATATAGAGCAGGCTGCCAAAGTCAGCAGTGGAAGGACATAATTGTGTAAATCACTGCAAGAGGCAGTGTGGGTACATTTTTGGAAAATGAGGGAATCACTGGGTATAGCTATTAGTGAGGCTTGTGGAATTAAAACTATGAAATGCAAGTTGGTTTATATATTGAAGGAATAGAAGAGCAAGCTCTGCTGCCCTTCATGGTTCTTGCATTATTTCTTTGGAGACTTCAAACAGCAGCCTTTGCAAATCAGTGTCATCTTAGTCAGTAGATGGTTGTCAGTACGAAAGTCTTCTAAAATGAACCCTCCAGAAGAGTCCAGAAGATGATTGGAAAAGGCAGCATTTGTATTAGGATGAGTCATGGGAATCTGCTGGCCATAATTTTCTGATGGCCTGTTTACGAGGGTGGATGGTGATAGGACAAGGGGAAGTGGTTTTAAACTGAGACAGGGAAGGTTTAGGTTGGATATGAGGAGGAAGTTTTTCACCCAGATGGTGGTGAGGCACTGGAACAGGTTGCCCAAGGAGGCTGTGGATGCCCCATCCCTGCAGGCATTCAAGGCCAGGCTGGATGTGGCTCTGGGCAGCCTGGGCTGCTGGTTGGTGACCCTGCACACAGCAGGGGGTTGAATCTAAATGAGCATCGTGGTCCTTTTCAACCCAGGCCATTCTGTGATTCTATGATTCTATGATTTTCTATAAACACTTCCAGAAGAGCCATGTGGCTTGTATATAACTGAATGGAGAGAATGCTGTCCTTAAATGAAACATTCTTCTCTCCTTTCCCTGTTAACTCTGACTGTTTAAATTAATGTAAGGTTTTTATACAGCAGTAATCATTGCAATTTCTGTCACAGCATTCCCCAAGGATAAAGTACTGTACATCTTAGCACATTTTGGGAATGGTAACATTGGACTGAGAACAAGCCTGAGAACAAGCCTGAGAACAGAATGTGAGGTTCAGACAATTAAAGACTGTCACAATTCTTCTGTAAATTATGGCTGTCAGATAACTGAATTTTGCATTTCCTACTCTCCAAGAACTTGATTGTCAAACTGTAACATTCTGTCAAGTTAGTACTCTGGATACTGTAAGCAACATAGGGAAATTCAAGCACTCAGTCCCAACGCTTATTTAATAAAAATAAAACATTTTATGTTTACAGATAGATAGATAACTATTTAATGTAAAAATGCATCCCATAATAACAGCTTGCTGTCAATTAGGCTACAAGAAGGCTATGTAAATACTACAATGATCAAGACATTGAAGATAACCCAGCTCAGTTTTCAAATACACAGGATCTGCAAAAGGATTGTTAGAGAGGCTCAGTTTATTTCAGAGGAAATTGTGCAACTACTAGGCTGTGACTGCCCAAAGAATAATTGTCAGGGAATAGAATGGCATCAGCCACAACAGAATGTGTACTGGCTCAATGAGATAAGGCTGGGTAGCCTGGCTAATCAGAGACATGAAGAATTTCTTTGAAATATTTTGACTCTCAAGAGAATTAATTAAACCTCTATCACAAAATATGTATTTACATAAAAGCTCATGTTAGTACCCAAAGCCACCCAGCAGCATCCGACTCACAATGGCTTCCCATAAAGGCTTTAATACTCAAGGAGCAACAAGAGGTAGACATGAGCATGCTGTTTGCTCTGGCGTGGTTTGGAGAGCTCAGCTTCTTAGCCCTGCTCCTTGCTGTCATGGGCTCAGCTACTAAACCTTTTCAATCTCTTTTTGTCCTTTATGCAAGCATTAAGTAATCACAGCATCGATGTCAGAGTAATTATCTATTATTTGAGCAACATCTTAGACTCGGATACAGCGAGTTTAAGAATTCATCTATATTTCATCTGTTGCATGTATCAGTGATCAATTACAAATCAGATTGTTTAACAATTTAACACAAACCTACTGCTCTTGTTTATCTGTAGTGAACAGAGCAGCCTTGTAGTTGATTAGTTGAGACTAGAAAATATAAAGAAATAAAGAGTGATGCTAAGAGAAACTCATTTTCATTATGGGTTAACAATGTAATTTAAATTGCTTACCTGAGTGAGCAAATGTGTAATGTGTATAAATTAAATTTAAACAGAGTTGGTAAGGAATGAGTTTTCATGTACAGCTTACAAGATTCTCATGTGAGATTGGCATTTTCTGCTGTGGCATCAATTGCTGAAACACAGAAACAAACTTTGTCATGATGACACTAAATTTGGAAAAGAAGATGCAGAGGAAAGATGCTCAAGAATGAGCTTGTAAAAGCCCGTTATTTTCTTTCTAGATCTGTTTCTTATACTGCACTCATCACTGTGGTATCTTGAGTGCTTTCCAGTAGTGCATTAAGCAACATGACAAACATCTGTCACATGTTTGTTCTCTCACCCTCTCCCCAGAGAGACAAGTGTGTGCAGTGGAGTGTCTTGTTTTAATTTTTTTAATTATTATAAATACACATGCACGTACACATGTTATTAAACATTCATGCTAGAGGAAAGGTCAAACAAATTTATCTTTCTCTTAGGATTAAAGCTGGTGAGCTCTGTGATGTTCTTATAGGAGTTTCTGTCACTGCCTTGCCCCAGCATGCTACGTCTTCACAATTGTCAAGTCAGTCTGGTCATGTGTGTCTGCAATAGGTGGAAACCAAAAGAATGGCTTCCCAGTACTTACCCTCATTTACTTTTCTTGTTGAAGGCCAGGGATTTTGTCAAGAAACATCAAATGGAATGATTTAAGGATTTAAGGAAAAACACATGCTTTGTGTAATCACGGTCTCATCCCAGTATTTATTGCATTTGATACAGATTAAAGTAGGGATTGATGCAGTTTCCAGATTGCTGTCAGTATCTGAGGGCACAGTGCAACTTACAACAAACAAGCTAGGAATCTAACAGATTGGAAAAGTCTGATTTAAACTGGAAAAACAAGTTCTTAAAATAGTGAAGACTTAGGAGTTACCAATTTTTGCACAGTAGGGACATAACTGACAGAATGATCTGAAAGCTTCAGATTAGAGTTCAGTCACACCCCAAGCAACTGCAGACAGTCTATCCATACAAGAACTGTGAACAAAGTGGCAGCCTCAGGTCAGTACTGACAAGGCCAGTGTAACGTGGTGGTGTTTCACATCAGGGGGAAATGCATGTGTGTATATACGCTGTTCAGCAATGCTGGCACACTTGAGAAAAATGGTCCACCTCATCCCAAGCAGACCTCCAGCATGGATGTTGCTTCCTTTCTACAACTGCCACTCCCATATTGCTTGAACAACTTTCAGTGCAATTAGAAAAAATGAATGTTTCTCTAGTGGAGGATGATTCAGGTCACCCTGATGCGCGCCAAGAAGCTCAGCATTTCTTTGGGCCTCACTGAGTGTAGATGCAGAGATCTGTGCAGCAACATCACTGCCAAATCCACCAATGCTTCTTTCTTTACTCCACAAGGGCTGGGCTGCCTCTGGTATCACACCAATACAATTCACATCTGGCACCACTTCCAACACTGAAATCTTCACACACTTGCTCACCCTTTTGTATCAATCACAATAGTAGACGTAGCTGTAATTATTGCAATACTAAAGATTTCAGAACTAAATGTTCTAGCACTGGAAGCTTCCTAGCATAATTGCCTGTTGTCCCCTCCCACAGTATTTTCCTAGAAGCACTTATGAAAAATGATCCTTAGGCTACCAATTAATTTCCCTTAATATTACCGAGTCCTTCGCACAGATGTGAGCAGGACTGCTCTAAGCATGGCAGCCTCCTGTCCACCTTCACCTCTCATCTTAAGCAGTTCAGTAAATATGTAGTTGAAACCACACACACACACAAAAAAAAAAAACAACAAAAAGAGCATTGGGGTTCTCAAGGAACTCCTGAGTACTTTTCCCCCTGTGCCTCTTTACCTAGCTTTCCTAGTGACTATCTCAAAGAAAAAGAAAAAAGCCATCCAGAAAAATCATCCAAGATAGTGAAAAGTACCATGATAGTGCATAGCAACAACAGTAATAAAATCCACCAACACGATGCCATGTATTAATGGGCATTTTCACAACGCGTAGAAGTCAGGCAAGACATACATGCCCACTCACTGTGAGCTGCAGCCCATTTCAGGGCACTGACTGAAATAAGAAGCTTAGGAGAGCTCTAAGGGGTTCCTTGAAATAAACCTCAAGAAAAGGTCCTTCTTGTAAACACAGATCTTTGTGGCCATAGCGTCAAACCCTCCAACAGTTTCCAACTGGGGAGGAGGTTAGCAGGCAAACAGAACTTTTCAATGATTGTTTTTCTTTCAAACTGAACTTACCATTGGGACAGAAATCAAAGACCCCGAGCGCATAAGTCAATCTAGTTTGTTTTGTTTTAGCTGAGTAGCTTATTATTCCATAGAAAAATAAACTCAGTGGAAATCGAACCAGGGATGCAAGTGACTGCACAAGGACTTCATGCATTTTAACTAATCCACCTTAAAAGCTCGCTCATGTTAAGTTCACTCATACACGAGCTTCCTATGGATCCAACCAATTTTCTCTATTCCACAACAGTGTGCATACTTCAGAAGGGTTTAATCTGTATGAGTATTATAGCCATTTTATTCTCATCTTCTGTAGAAGCTAGGGGTGCATGCAAAGCGTAGCAAATTCCCTGCAAAGACTTGCACTGCATCCACTCTGCTTTGGCTCGAGTGGTAAATGATGTGTCAGGTTGGTGTGAGGCAGCCACATCTTGTCCCTGCAAATCTTTACACCTGAGAATGTGCTTTTCAGCTGCCACTAGAGAACAAAGCAGTCAGCAAGGCCTGCACCAGCACAGCAGTACTGTGCCGAAATGCAAAGAGCTGATGGAAAGGGACTTCATTTTTCCTGTCAGATTGAAAAATATAAATGTATATGTAAAGTATTCGGACATTAGGGGAAAGGGCAAACACTGAGAGTTAATTCAAACTGTTGATGGTTTATTTTTTATTGAATCTTGTGGTCAAAATTGTTTTCATTTGCGATGTGAAAGAATCCATCATTTTTTCCAAAGCACCACCCAGAATCTGCCACTGGTGATGTTCTAACGTCCCAAGTGCCTATACAAATAGAGAGGTCAGCTGAGATTTGTAAACTAGAGATCATAAGTTTTAAGGAATTTGTTTATTCAGCCTCGAGTCTCCAAATTGTGTACAATGCCAAAATTAAAAGTCTTTTCACTGTACTGTGTCAGGTTACAATAAAAAGCTCTCTAATGCTGTGGGTGTTCAGATGAGAAAATAAAATTGCAGTTCCATTTTAAGCAAGCTGTTTGTCAGCACATGCACTTTAATTGCATGTAAGTACCTCCAGCAGTTACAACAAATAGGCAAAGTCAGAATGTTTTTATACTTGTATAAGCCTGTGTTTAGTGTGAATGAAAAGCTGCCTGAATTACACAGAAAAGTATTGGTCGAGTCTTTGCATTTTTAAAATGCAGAATGCTGGAATACAAACAGACGTGCTCCATTTCCAAATACTCAACCAGATTGACTGAATTAAGGGAATCTTCATGGGAATGACAAGAGGCAGATCTCTTCCTGATGAGAAGGCCACCACATACCAAGTTCCAAGTCCCTCTCAAAAATGTGGAGCATGGGAACCATGCAAAAAAAAAAAGATCACCAGAGTCCTTTATAACATTAGCAAAATATTTCTACATCTAATTCTTGAGAAAGAGCTGAGCTACTTTTGTTGAAGTTTTCTGGAGTAGTTCAGCATGGGAAAAAAGAAAAAAAAAAAGCCAAATGGGTAAAGCAGCATAGAGCTTCAAGACACATTCAGAAAGTTTTATAATGGTAAGCCCAAATAATAATGCTATATCAAAAAAAAAAAAAAAAAACTTAAGATTATTTTAAGTAATTATATCTGGAAATATTTTCACATGTGAAAACAGTGAGAAATGTGATCAGAGTTTATATCCTACAAATGGAATAAGCTTTGAGATCCCATCTTTGGAGTATCTGAACTTTGCTGGCCTCATTTGTAGATAGCTTGAAAATAGGTAAAACATTTCAGCAGGTTAAATACTTTGAGTAAGCTTTGTCACTAACATCATATTTGCTTTTTTCTAAAGATATAGATGAATGTGCTACAGGAACTCACAACTGTAGAGCTGACCAAGTGTGTGTCAATCTCAGAGGGTCCTTCAGCTGCCAGTGTCCTCCAGGTTATCAGAAACGAGGGGAACAGTGCGTTGGTAAGTCTTCCTCTGGCCTAAATTATTTTCTTTCATTACTTGAAGTTGCAACCTCTTATAATAAAACACATGGGTAAAAAAGCTGTGTATTTCTGAAATGCAGTGGAATAATCACTTTATCAAAATAATTAATCACTAAAACATGTAACTAGAAACTATTTTGAGTGTAATCAACACTTGGAATTGAACTTCACAAGATTAAGTTTCTTAATAGTTACCATTGTGTTTATTATTTGTATTGGGGCATTGCCTAACGTCCCAGATACAGTCATAAGTCTATGATAGCAGCAAGCTAAGGCATGTCTTTCCACTGACCTCAGTGAGATTTGATTCCAGATCTGCAGGACAAAGCACTACCTTCACACGGACCTAATCCCTGCTCTGCAGAGCCCCCATGCACAGTCTGTTTTATGAGTATAAATGAAAGAGATGGAAACTCTGAATGCAAGCATACGATATTTGCAACTTATAAACCACTGTGCTTTATTTCTTGGGCCAAAATAAATCATCGGCACCTCTGGGACCTATACAAGTATAGCATTAAATTAAATCCAAGTGCAGCATAAACACTGCATCTTTCCTATTCCATCCTCATCTGGGGACGTTATGCAAAAGTGCCATTACTCTGTTCCTGCAGTCCTCCGTCAGCCTGTAGCACCTCTTTAATCATGGTTTCAATGGATGAAATGCTGTTATAGGCGCTCCAGTCCTAAGCCTTAGTTCTGTCGAGAGATATTAAAAACAACTGTGAAGTAGGAGAATCAACTGTATACATCATGAGGTGACATTCAGGATTGCTTCTTGTAAGTCACAAGACTGGTTTTATGCAGCCTAAGAGAAAATGGTTCTTTGGGCCACAGCAAAGCAGGAACAGATCGTGTTTTCCTCTTTTTCTTCATGTTAAGGGTCTTGAACTTGAAAAAGTTTATGGAAATAGTTTTGGCTCTTCCAAAAAGGCTGTAGGTAGCCACTGCCTACCAAGGGCTGCAGGAAGGACTCTGGAGAAGCTTCAGTACGCTTCCAGTCTAACTGAAATCTCTGGCCATGGCTTTTCTCAGGGGTTCTGAGCTGAGGGCTATAGAAATCAACCCCCCGAATCTTTTCTAAAGGTATGCATCAGGCTCTTAACTGACAAATTGGTGTAAACACAGATGTGTCTGATATTTCTCAGTTCTCTGTGCAAAAGGAGGATGAATAGTTTGGGAGTGCAGGCACAAGAATAGTTTTGACAGCCCACTGATAAATACATAAAGTTTTAAATAGATGGGTTTTATCTAATTTTTTTGAGAAATACAGAACTGCTGTGCAGTAGCACTTTTAATATAATGGCCCAGGACACTACTTGAAAGCCTTACAGGACATAAATTACAGAACTCAAAGCAGTATGATAAACCCATATATCTGTGCATGAATCCATTTATGCATCTAAATCTACACTTAAAGCTGTCTGGAAAGTGAGATTTCCCTTCTCTTATTTAGGTCAAAAGCAAGAACAACACCTGTGTTACATATTACACACTGACCTAAATTATAAGTACATTGCTGCACTTAGTACTGTCAGCAATTCAGAATAAAGCCTGTCTTTGGGGATATTTTTTTTTATTTTTATTTTTAACAACTTAGCCAGAAAATGTTCTTGATAGAGGTTCTCCATATGGGAGGAAATGTTTCTTTCAAATTTGAACAAAAATTTTCCAGACTTCTTTGGCCTCAAGTTAGAGGAAGAAAAGGACTGACTTCTAACCATCCATCATTTCTTTTATATATTACATTATTTTATTTTAAGAATTTGGTTGTTCACTTACTGCAAAATTAGTCTTTCCTGAAGCACAGGACTGCAGATAGAGTGAATTGTACTCCAGCATGACTTCAAACAGAAGATTTGGCAGCACTGGGTAGATTATGCTTTGCACTTAGATCGATGTGGAGCTGATGAGCATGAGAGCCTTACTCTGCAAGGAAAACTCCCACTGAATTGGAGTGTGATCCTGGAAGCATTTCCATGTGGAAATACAGTGCCTAAAATGCAAAGCATCGCTTATACACCTATATCGTTCAGTCTTTCAACAGCAAATTGTAGAGCTTAGTCCTGTAACTTCAGGGATGTGAGATCTGCTGTACCTCCCCATTTATTCCATTTCTGCTTCAGAATTTCCCTGCAACAAAAGAGCTGTGGCAGCAACCCCTGCTGCACGGATAGCCAGGGATTTTCCAGTGTAAGCCTTTTCATTCAAACTCATCCAGAACTAAGATTAGCTCCTGACAGAGGATGCAAAATGGACAAAGGAGTTAACTTCTAATGATTATTTTTTGACTCCATATTAAAACAACCACTTTTCTCGTAATAAAAATTAAAAAAAAAAAAAAAAACAACCACTTGGCCTCTTTTTAAACACAACTATGGTGGAAACAGCTGGAGGTAGGAAACTCAAGATCCGGCATGGTTATGGGAAGTGTCTTTCTTTGTTCCAGTGAAAACTGGTCTTATTTGTCTGAGCACTGAGCCTTTGAAATCTCCCGTTGTGTACGTAGAGAACAGGCGTGGGTTTCTCTACCAGGCTCAAGCGGGCCATAACTGAAGACAACTTCTGCACGATCAGCATTGCAACATAGCTGAAAAATCAATTTGCAGCCAAAAAGGCAGGATCTCCTCCAGAGCGTAAAGAAACCTTCTAAAATGCAGAGAGGTAAAAGAATGGGCTGCTGCGCGGTTTGTGTGGTTTGCAGGTGAAAAGCCTGCTCCAATGCACATTAGGAATGCTGAAGCTTTGAAAGGCAGTCTGCTCCACCTCACAACCAGGGCTAATTTGCAGGGAGAGCCTAGGGAAAGAGAATGCTGCCTGGGATAGCAGCAGCTCCAGCCTTGCTCAGCCCCAGAGCGCAGCCAGAAGGTGCAGTGCTGCTGTATGCAGAGGTATGCAGGAGGGGAAAGGGAGTGAGAGCAGCCCCTCGGGAAGCCAGCCAGTTTCTGGGGGATCCCTGTGGAAGCACAGCCATCTGTTTCCTTTTCAGGGCCACTAATCATCTGTCCTCACAGGGAAAATTTGGACTCTTTTCCTAACAGGGCTGAAAAGATTTAGTGTATGCTAAGTGTGCTGCATGAGAATTTTTGGATAAAAAAAAAAAGAGCCATGAGTTTCAGTCACTGTGTTGGTCAGTATTGTGCATGATTATGGGACATTTTGGGTTTTGAAAAGCTGAATGAAACATTCTGGGTTCTGCCTATACAAAATAACAAATACAGCCAGTACTGTGGAACTGAATAAGAAATAAAATTGGCATATGTACTGATAGTAGTGGCTGGGAGACAATCAGTGAAGCAGACTTTAAAAGTTAATGAAAAGGAAGGGTAAAGCAGCGTGCCCATTGAGATCTGTGGAAGCTATATCTAGCCCACATAAGCTTTTTTCTGCTTTTAATCAAGTTCATTTAACTTTACAGTTGAGTAACACAGCAGCTGTGAATGTCTGTGATTCCATTCAAACTAATTTCTCTTTTTTGCTCACTCAGATATAGACGAATGCACCCTGCCTCCCTATTGCCACCATCGATGCGTAAACACTCCTGGTTCCTATTACTGCCAGTGCAATGCTGGCTTCCAGCTGGCATCCAACAACCACACCTGTGTAGGTAAGAACTTCTTTACACGCACTTACATGTAAGCTCACTTGGTAGAGACAAACACCGACACAGGACTTGCCGTGATTGCAATTTAATTGCCTTTATCCCAGCTTACTAAAGGAAAAAAAAAATACCAACCAGCACATCACACTAGTTGCTGTAGCGAGAGGCTGTCCTGAATCATAAGATCTGCTGTAAAAGAATTAGAGATCATAATAATAAAAAGGAAAATACAGCTGCTGAAGTACAAGGTACTGAATAAGTTTATATTAGGTATACGTACTTGAGAGAAGAATGCTATTTCTTAAGCAAAACTGTTAATTTTCCAGGATTTAAAGACACATTTCTCAGTAAGAGTACTGAAAGACAAAAGTGTTGTTGAAAATATCCATACAGAATAAAACTTGCGTTGCCATGGTGGTAATTTTTGTTCTTTGTTTTTATTTCATGTTTTGGAACAAGACTAGGTAGGAAGTCAGGAGATTGCTTTTCTCTGATTTGGGCTAAGAAACATAAATGGTCATACTGAACCTGAGCAAAGTTTTGCTTAGCCCAATGTTCCTTCTCCAAAATTCCAAATAAGGCTTTAGGGAAGAGAGTAGGAAATAAGTAAGTAGCCTTCCATGTTCCTAGTACTGAATAAGCAGTAAGTGTGGTTTGTGTTCCCTTTTTTCTTAGCAATTTTTTTTTTTCATGCAACATTATCTTGGATCTGAAATTCTGGCCCCTTGGCTGTTGACTTTAACACAACTGAGTTCTCAGCTAGGAAGAGAAAGAATGAGAATGGCTGTGAAAATCAAGAGATTGGTGATGGAGAAGGCTAGAAGTTCTCCCTGGCTCAATACACACATGCACAGGCACACTGCACGGCACTGCAGTGACAGAGGCTTTCATTGCTTTCCACCAAATAATAGGATAAATATTGCATGTGGACTTAACATAATCAGGTGACAAGTTGTTACTCATCTGACCCTTTCCGTGGCTCAAATTCAAGCTGTTTTCTTTCAATTACAAATCCGTATGACAGCTCCAAGTTTGCTAGGTGCTTCACCAAGAAGTCCCTCCTGACTCTTGCTGGCCTCCCAGCCTAATAAGTCATATTCCCACCAGGAAAGGTAAAGTGAATCTTAACAAGAAAATCTGTAAAAGAATGGCTGCTGCATCAAGGCAGACTCTCACATCTGCAACAGTCATCTGGCAGAAGTGATACTTTGCAGCTGTACTGATCACATTTGTCTTACAACTTTTTGCATATATTGAAAGTGGGTCAATATTTCTTGGAAGGGAAACAAACGGAATTGTGGCTTTGGCTTGCTTATTTATTCCTTCTGGTAGCGTTGTCATGATGTACGTTCTTCTCACTGCTGCCAGAAACCAAATGAAGGGAGGAAAAAAAGCGTGGTAGTCAGTTCTCCCCTATTAATTCATTGTCAGGTCCAGCAGGATCGTATAGCTAATTAATATTCTCCTCATTGGTTTAGTTCTCATGAATGCCTTGTCTTTTGCTGGGTTGGTTTTTTTTTTTTGCAGTTTTATTGGTTGTTTCTGTAGGTGACTGTTGCTGACTCGTATAAGCGCTTGCAAAAGCTAGGAATTCAAAAATTGTTTACGGTGCAGCTCTCTACTAACGATTACAGCTGATGAACACAAATATGAACGGAAAATATGCAGGAAAGAAACACAAGGGAAAATAAGGAAGCAACAAAGAAGCAACAATTAGTCATCAGCCTATAAAAATAAGCACTACAAATTGCAAACGTGATTACACTTCTATAAACCTCGCATTTAAATTGCTTCTCTTCCCATATTGCAGTGTTCTCACATATATCCTTCGGATGGCACATCATGGAAAATCTAGCCTAGAAACATACCTTCCCCCTGTATGGTCTAGGCCTTAGAGCTCTGCAAAATTGTACTGGCCTAAAAGGCTCATGCTGTAATTGTAATGGTATTTCAAAGAACAAATTTAAGGAGTAATAAATAGCTCCAATCTTAACCACCACATGCTGAGAGGTCTTATCAGTATGTGTTCCTTATATCAATTATTTATAGACTTGGCATTTTATACCTGAAAAAAAGACACTGGAATGTGGAGTTTAACAGCCACACTAAACATTATTGGAATAATTCAGTACACATTCGGATAACTCTCATTCCTGGAAAAATACTCTTTTTTTCTACATGGAATGTAAGGCATAGATTTGACACTGTTCCAGGGACTGCAGGTCTGTAGTGATGTAGTCAGCTGAGCTCCGGCTAAGCAATAGACCCAGACTAAGGACTGACCCACTTCATCAGCCTAATTACTGGGTACAGAAGATAAAGATCTGCAATTTTTCCTTTCAGACATAAATGAATGTGATGCCAATAACCCGTGTGCACAACAGTGTTACAATATACTGGGTTCTTTCATCTGTCAGTGTAACCCAGGATTTGAGTTAAGTAGTGACAGAATCAACTGCGAAGGTAAGCGACGTTTTTTTTTCTTGGAAGAGCAGTCACTTTGGATTGATTTTCCCAGAATTCTCCCTGTGAACTAAGGGGTAGAATTCAAGTGGAAACATACTGCGGGTGTGTTTCATTGCCAAAAACCTTGAGTTGACGTTTTTCCTTTGATGTTGCAAATATTGTTGCTGATACACACCTTCGTGGCTGCAGCTTAATTCAGGTATGTGTAGGTATGGCTGGCTGTCTTTAATAGTAAGGGCAAAACAGGACAGACATCACTACTGTTCAGATCACAGCTGGGGAGAATAAGGCTTCACAAGCACTTGAACTGTGTGTGGTCTAATGCTGATGGCCATTAAATGAATTGGAAAGGAATGAAAACCAAAAAACAGTTGAAATTCTGAGTGCTGTTAGGTTCCTCAGAAAAGAAAAACCTTAAATTTTTGATTGTAGGGAAACAACAATTGGGCTTTTGAGGCGCTTTCAAGCCTGTGTATACAAACAGCGTGTCTCCTGATGATTATACAATCAACACTTTATTTCCTCTGCCAGAGCCTCCGCAGGGGTCCTCTAATTTCCTTTTGGACACAGGATGATCTCACTCTTAAGGCCCATATCCCTTCTACCAGTCTGTGAGCCAAAGAGGTCTTTTTGGTTTACCACTGCCCTCCTAAACAAGCCAGCAGAGCTATTACAGATGCTTCCTCTCCAAACTTCTTAAGCTACTTTACTTGCAAGCAAACAGAACAGGGAGCAGCAAGAATGCAGCCTTCAGGATAATCCCTGACAAAAGTCGAGAGCTGGGTTCAAATCTGAGGTACTGGGAGGGTGTTACAGTGTTTTCCAAGCCATTCCCTTGGTTTAATTTCATTTCTAGGCAATGACATACGGTGCTTAAATCAGTGTCATAGTACAACTCTCTGGCAAGGGGCTGATGGTTACACAAGGATTAAAAGAAGAAAAGAAAGGTTATATCTCAAATATTATTTGAAGACAAAAAAGAGGCCTTGCCCTCCTTCCCAAAAGACTGCTCCTTTAGGATAGCACACAAAGGCAACATTTTTTACTATGCTAGCTTATCTCACATTTGCTTTTTGTGGAAGCTGTCATTTTCTAGGATAAAAGAACTGTAGATTCTCACTCCAGTATTCCCAAACTACTTCTGAAGTCTTAGTTTAGCTTCCTCAAATAAATGTATTTCTCAGTTTTGAGAGTGTGCAATAACACAAGTAAAACTAGACCTTCAGTTTCCAACTTCAAGGTGTCATTTCAGAGTCCTTGACAGCTTATCCTTTAAAACAACTTCACTGTTTCTTCTCTTAGAAACAGCAACTAGCTAATGTATTTAAGAAAGGTAGATGTCAAAAAAATAACCCAAAGTTCTGCTCCCTGCAGATACTGATGAGTGCAGAACTTCAAGTTACATATGTCAATATCAGTGTGTGAATGAACCAGGAAAATTCTCCTGTGTCTGCCCTGAAGGTTACCAGGTAGTAGGAGGCAGGACATGTCAAGGTAAGTGCCTCTATCTTAACACTCTCAATTCTGCATTGTTAGTAACATCGCTTCACACGAGAGTAAGAATGCTTGCTAAGTATTTATGTTTTATGGCATTATAATCATGCTCACAAATGATTTGTTGATGTATTTGATGACCAATTGTATATCTGATATTCTTTTTATGTGAATCCTTCAACCCAAACTCTAAATTCCTCAGATGCTTAGGAAAAAAAAATGAATTTTTGCAGCTCTGAGGTAAAACTTGTCTTGGATGTCCAGGTTATGAATCTAAGTTCCAGAGTTAGATATCTGATAAAAAATCAGGCCATTTATTACAGACACTAGGCATTGCTTTAAACCATGTTTCTTTTTATAGAGGTTCCTAAGTGCAGCCAGAACAGAAATGAAAGATACGTTCTGATAACAGACAGGAAAAAAAGGAAAAAAAAAAAAGAGCAAGAACTTTGAGCAGCTGGTTTTGTGTTTAGAAAATAAACGTTCTGGTCAGTCGTTCAGTTCTGGTTAGGTGCCACCACATTGCTAGGATTATAGTTCTGAAGTTTGTTTTTCTCACAGGTACTGTATTACATTTATTATTTGCAATTTCTTCCAAAATACTGAAGAACGATTTTATCTTTGTAATCCTGAACCTGATTTAACAAACTTTATTTTTAGAAATAGGTGTGCTAATTGTCAGAAGGGGATGAGGGAAAGAACTCAAATTTATGAAAGTGCTGTAAGGCGGTGGGTTGTTTTTTTTTTTCTGTTCTTATTGTTTTGTTCTAGAGTTCCAACTAATTTCCTAGAAACATAGAATGGCTGGGGTTGAAAGGGACCTCAAGGATCATCAGGTTCGAACCCCCCTGCTGCAGGCAGGGTTGCCAGCCACTAGATGAAGCACTTTACCAGGCTGCCCAGGGCCCCATCCAACCTGACCTTGAACACCTCCAGGGATGGGGCATCCACAACCTCTCTGGGCAGCCTGTGCCAGCACCTCCCCATCCTCTCAGTGAAAAACTTCCCCCGACATCTAATCTACATCTTCCCTCCTTTAGCTAAAAACCATTCCCCCTTGTCCTATCACTATTTACCCATGTAAAAAGTTTCTTTCCTTCCTATTTATAATTTCCCTTTAACTATTGGAAGGCTGCAGTGAGGTCTCCCTGGAGCCTTTGTTCTCCAAGCTGAACAAGCCCACCTCCCTCAGCCTGTCTTCTTAGGAGAGGTGCTCCAGCCTTCAGATCATCCTCATGGCCCTCCTCTGGATCCTCTCAAAAGCTCAATGTCTTTCCTGTGCTGGGAGTCCCACACTTGGACACAGTACTGCAGATGGGCCTTACAAGGGTAGAGTAGAGAGGAGCAATCACCTGCCTCACCCTCCTGGCCACCTCTCTTCTGATGCAGCCCAGGACCAGGGCCTGTAAGTCCTTCTCAGCAAGGCTACTCTCAAGTTCTCCCAGTCCGCATCTATATCTGGAATTACTCCAACCTAAGCACAAAATCTTGTACATTGCTTTGTTGAACCTCATTAGGTTCACACAGGCCGACTTTTTGAGTTTTTCAAGGTCTCTCTGGGCAGCATCTCTTCCTTCTGCTCTATCAGCTGCACCACTCAGCTTGGTGTCACTTGCTCAGGGTGCGCTTGCTCCATCATCTATGTCACTGTCCTAAGACAGACCCCTAGAGGACACTGCTCATCACCAGCCTCTACCTGGACATAGAACCATTCGCCACAACACTCTGGTTGCAGTCTTCCAACTAATTCCTTATCCATTAAATAGTCCACCCTTCAAATCTGTATCTCTCCAATTTAGAGATAAGGATGTGGTAGGAGACCGTGTCAAAGGCCTTTCACAAGTCCTGGTAGATGACATCAGTTGCCCTTCCTTTGTCCATCAGTGCCATCATTCCAACATAGAAGACCAGCAGATTGGTCAGGCACGACCTTCTCTTGATGAAGCCATGCTGGCCTCCTCAGAACGCCTTCTTTTCCTTCATGTGCCTTAACATGTCTTCCAGGAGGATCTGCTCCATGATCTTCCCAGGTACAGAGGTGAGGCTTACCAGCCTCCTTCCTCCCTTTCTTGTAAATAGGAGTGATGTTTCCCTTTTCAAGTTCCTGGGGACATTACAGCCATGACTTTTAAAATATGATGGAAAGTAGTTCTGCAAGCACATCAGCCAGCTCCCTTTGGACCCATGCATGTTGTCCAGCCCCATAGACCTGTACACATTCAGTCTCATGAGGCACTCTCAGACTTTGTCCTTACAGCAGAGGTGAGTTTGTTCCCCCAGCTCCAACCAAGAGTTTCAGGGATGGGAGAAATATGAGAATCCTGGCTGCCAGTAAAGACTGAAGCAAAGGACTCATTGAGTGCTTCAGTCTTCTCCACATCTCTTGTAGCTAGTTCTCCTTTCTCATTTATCAGAGGAGGCACACTCTCCTTGGCCTCTCTTAACTTGCCTATCCCTTCTAGAAAGCTCATAGCCCTCAATGGCAGTATTCCAGTTATGCAAACCATCCCTCCGTGTTTCTGTGATAGCAGTAAGATCATAGTTTTCCAAGTGCACATGGTTTCCAACTCCTCCTGCTTATTTCCCACGCTTCTTGCATTGGTTTAGGGGCACTTCAGTTGGGTTTTCAGACTCATTGCCTTCCTAAAGGAGCCTTCCCACAAACCTCCAGGACAAATCTGAGCTTTTCTCCAACAGCTTCCTAAAGCGACAGCATTCCCTGGTTCTCTGTAACTCAGCAGTACACCTCCTCCCCCAGCAGCTCTAGCTTAAAGCCCTGCTGATGAAGCCAGCCAGCTTGCTTCCTAGTATATCCTTGCCTTCTTGATCAGTTCTGTACTATCCCACATCAACATTCCTGGTTTGGCAAAGGTGCATCCTAGATCATAGAACCCATAGCCTTTGGTGTGACACCACTCACACAGTCATCATTCAAGTGGTCTGTTCTCCTTCTGCCTGGATCCCAGTTTCCAGCTGGGAGGACTGAGCAGAACACTGCCTCCGCTCCTGATCCCTTCAACATCTTCCCAAGGGACATAAAGTCTTTTTTGATATATTTTAATTTCCCAGTCACAGCTTTGTGTGACCCAGCTTGAAAGTCCAGGAGAGGACAGTGGTCCTCCAGCTTTATCACAGTCAGTATCTTCTTCCTGATGTCCCGAATGCGAGCCCCCAGAAGGCATCAAACCTCCAGAGAGGTTATCTGGGCAGCAGATGGATGCCTCGGTGCCTCTCAGCAAAAATCCCCAAGTGCTAAGACCTTTTGCCTTTTTTAGCAGCACTGGTCACAACTCAGGTCCTCAGTTGGACCTTTTTAATGTGATCACCTCTTTCTGGTTCTCAGCTGCTATCCATACCTTCTTCCTTCTCCCACACCACAGCCTGAAATCTATTAGCTAGTGGGACTTCAGGAGCAAGGGGAGAAGACTCCTTTTGCCCTGAGCAGAGACAAATGTCCAGTCACTGTCACCTGCACAAGTTCACCCCCTGTCAGGTGGGAAGCCAGCTTATCTTATTCCCCTAGCTGGACCACAGGACAGGGCTGTCTGTCTGTCCATGCCACTGTGCCACAGCAGGCATCCATCTCTCTCTCAGACTGGAATTTCTTTTCATTTCTAAGAAGAGCAGCTGATACAGAGCATCTTGGGGCAGTTGGACCATCTTTAATAAAAAAAAGCATCTGTGTCTTCAAAGAGATTATATTTGAATAACCCCTTCTTGAGGCTGGGTTAATTTCAGGAGAGCATTTGAGTGACAGTGGTTGGGTTCTGGCAATGACAAGTTGACAGAACATTAATAGAACACAAGTCTGATTGTCTCCATATCCATTCAAGGTTATTTTCCAGGGGGGTGGGGAGGGGAAAAGGAAGCACTGCTTCACACAAAAATAAACAAGACTTCATAATTTCTTTCAGAGCTATTTTTGTTGAAATGTAACCATTTAATGGGCATTTCAGCTAGACCATGAAAACCAGGCAATTAGAAGTGAGGTCCTGCAAAAAGCATGAAGTCACAAAGCCTCTATCTTCTTCCTATAGGATGTAATATGCTAGAAAATGATTCATTGCTAACTTGGAATTCAGTATTTCTACAGTTGCATTATTGATAGTGTGACTCCTGTGCTTCTTTAGTCAACAAAAAATGTTTAGAATTAACATGCATTTAACAAATATGTTCCATGTCTGCATAGGGAAATGCTTTATAGCCAGGAACCAGAAAAGCAGGTAAAGAAAACAGAAATCTTGAGTTTCAACAGAAAATCAGGTGGCTTGTTTGGTGGTTGTTGCTTTGTGTGTTTGTTTTTGCATCAAACTCATTTCTTCTGCTTTGACCGTTCCTTTTCCTTCCTCCTAGATATAAATGAGTGTGAGACTACTAATGAATGCAGAGAGGATGAAATTTGCTGGAATTACCATGGAGGATTTCGTTGTTACCCAATAAACCCTTGTCAAGAGCCCTATGTCCTCACATCTGAGAAGTAAGAGAAAGACAGACACGTTTTTAGGGTTCTCCACATCAGGCAGCATGACCAGATTTGGCAGAACGCAAGTACTGTTTGTTTGCTGCTATCAAAGTCATCCACTTTTGTTTTTCAGCCGCTGTGTCTGCCCCGTATCAAACACCATCTGCCGAGAGCTGCCCTACTCCGTGGTGTACAAATACATGAGCATCCGCTCAGACAGAACAGTGCCTTCTGACATCTTCCAGATTCAGGCAACCACTATTTATCCTAATACTATTAACACGTTCCGGATCAAGTCAGGAAACGAAAATGGAGAATTTTACCTGAGAGTGAGTATTGGTAGAGCGGGATATGAAAGCCTCTAGTGCTGCCAGGGAGTTACAGTGTTCCTGTAAGAGCAGTATCAGAGCACATGCAGCTCATCAGCTTCTTAATAGCTCCTTATTAAGTGTGCTTGCTTTACAAATTTCAAGCCTTTACCTGCTCTGCCCAACAGCTCTATAAACTGAGAATCAAACAGTTCAAGTGACTACAGCACAGGTAACCACCATGGATATTTAGCGAGTGATACTCACACAAAATTCAAAATGCCTCTATGATCTTTTCAGTCCATACTGACATCCCACCTGTATATATTCAGAAGAGAACCATAAAAAAATGCAGAAGGCATTTAGTGAGTATTCTTTTTCTCCACAAAAGAAATTAAGTCAGGAAATAGCTCGGGTTGGGGCACTGGTTCCAAGAGAGAGAAATTCAAATGTGCAGCAAAGTCTATATTGGGAGATACTTTTTTCTTACAGTGCTGCAACTATTTCAGGAAACCACAGAAGTTTAAATGACTTAGGACAGCAGTATTTCCTGTTGGTATAATGCATTCAAGTAGATTACAAATGAATGAAACTACCATCTACTTTAAGATTTTTTGAAAGGAATCTAATTTTTTTGGATATTTCATATATTTATAAATTCCTGGAAAATCCTTTTTCCATTATGTGGCTTTATACTCAGTAAAAAAAAGCATCAGCACTGAAAACAAGCCAGAACGTTATTAATTAGAACGTTTTCATTTATTTTTCTTAAAATATGAGGATTAGAGTGTACTAATAATACAGCAGAAGAATACTAATACAGTGTTGCCTGTTTACATCAAGATAGGAACAAGCATCTCCTCACTTGTGCCTAACTTAATCTGGTATACCTATAACTCAGTGCTCTTCCCTGGATTTATTACACATCAAAAACCCATACCTACCTCCAAAGTATTAACTGTTGTTTTAAGAAAAAAAAGACAGCTCTTAAGTACGAGTTCATTCTAGGTAAGGAGAGACTCCAGTCTAGCCTGCAGATTGACTTTGAAACTGAATTCCAATCTTCTGTTGCCACCCAACAAGAAATCACGGGGTTTAAATAAGGAAGCTTGTGTTTATTCCTGACAGAGTGCTGTGGTAAATAGAGTTCTCTCTTAGAAATTATTCCTGTTGTTTCAGTGAAGCTTGCAGAAGGTCTCTGATGCAGCACATGGATTCATTTGTCTAATCTACTTGGTTCACATGGGGAGCAAAATACAGTAGGTAAAGAGGAAGATGAGTTTCCCCCCTTTACCATCTGTAAATTAAGAAGCCTTTCACCATACTGATGGCATGCCATCTTTGGTCGGGTCATCAAAGTCTCCTTCCCTAGCAGCAAGACCCCAGGCTGGAAAGAACTTTGGGTGGAGTAGGAGGCAGTGAGGCACGCTTGCTGCAAGAACTCCCAGTGTTTATGGGGTACACAGCTTCTGCTGAAGTATGAGCCATAGTGCAGTTTCCCTCCACGGAATAAGCTGCATCACTGTTAAATACATTAGGTTTCTCTACTTGTTCTTCATATATCTTAAAAGCTGATAGATGGAGATAAAACAAAAACCATCCTGGGATAGATTACCACTTTCCAGGTCCTGTAGGGGACTCAGCATAACCAGGAACAGATTTTGTAGCGCAGTTTATTCCTCCAAGCCCCAGTCAGGTAAAGCTTTCCCTCCAGCAAGGCCAGGTGTGAGATTAGTCACGGCCATTTAAAAGTGTTTAAATAATACTTGCATTGTGCATCTCCGTGCTGAGACGGAGCATTTTTATGGTGTAGTAACGCAAGCAGTCCCTGGACACAGCTAGAGAATCACTTAAGATTCGACTGAATTGAACTTTTTTTTTCCCTTCTTTCAGCAAACAAGCGCCGTAAGTGCAATGCTGGTGCTGGTGAAATCGCTCTCGGGGCCAAGAGAACACATTGTGGATCTGGAGATGCTAACAGTCAACAGTTTGAATTACCGTACAAGCTCAGTGTTAAGATTAACAATAATAGTGGGACCTTATGCATTTTAGTGGTTTTCAATAACCCTTCACTGGCACTTAAAGCAGCCAAAGAATATTATCTTAAAGAAAGCACTTACTATTTTATTTATAGATTTTACTCTTTTTTTTTTTTTTATATATATTTGTTTAGTAAGTTGATATCCTTAACCCACACATTACACCTGTAATTCAAAATTAGTAGATGTGTTCCATAGTATAACATGGGCATTGTCACTTTCTGTATAAAGATTTAAATCTTTTTATTACCTTACTTGGCCTAGATGCATAGTACTTTTGTATGAGAACTGTACGTTCATGCTATCCTGTAAAACTTCACACACCCTTCATAGCCAAATAGGTCACACAATTCAGAGGTGATCTTGAATTGTTCTTGTTTAAAATTCTAATGCAGCTACACTGACAATCTCAAAGGCAAAGAATTGTATTATGGATGATACACAAAGTAATGGTTCTCTGATAAGCTAAATATATTTCTTTGTAACTAACTTTATAGCAAAAGATAACAGTTAATAAGAATCTATTCCTGTAGACATTTATGTGCTATCACTTGTTTTTTTCTGATCTGGTTTAGGGGGGTAAAGTTGCATTGTGAGAAGTGTTTCGCATCGGGTTTTTACATGCAGATTGTGTTAACCATACCACGGAATAACATTCTGCTCTCTCCAAGAGAAACAGGCCATCGTAAGAGCATTTCTCCTACAACGAAAAACTCCAAGTGGAAAATCGCCGCGCTGGGCACACACTTTCTCCCGAGAACACTGTTGGTAGTTACTGGCTAGAGGGATACAGCATTTTCAGACAGAAGCTAACGTGCTATTTTTCCAGAAATACTATGTTGTATACTACAAACCGAGCATATTTGCTTGTTAAGTTATATCATATATTTTTCAAGCACTGTCCTGTTCTTGCTCTTACAACTCAGATGTGTCATGTACAGTGTGCATAAAATTTATTTCTAATTCAAGAACTAATAGCATCTTTTGTAATATGTAAAATCTTATTTCCTGTTCAAAATGTAGTAGTTAATCCTTTGATGTACAAAATTTTTAATAAAGTTCTCTTACCATAGTGTGTTTAGTCTATTTTGAGAAAGTCCTAGCCCACATTAGAGGGCCGAACGCTCACTACTATTAGTTCTGTAGGGAAAGAAAGGCACAGAAGATGTCACGTCATAGAGTGACCTGGCAAACTAAAGACACCATTCCTTTGTGGAAGGACAGTCATTACCTACTGAGTCCTACTGACATTTTAAAAAGCCATACCAACACGTTAGTTGCTGGCCTAAAGGAAAAAGCTTCCTTTCTACTCAACATCTTCCACTGAAAATTTGTGAACACTGTATTTATTGGATACAAAATCCTCCTGTGCTGCAGACCCACATATTCAGACTTTTTCAGTGGTTCTGTTACCCTCGGTGATGGCTTTTCAGGGGAAAATGCCCAGAGAGAAGCAGCGAGCATGGCTGGAGGATATAGCATTCAGAGATCCTGGGACACACAGCAGCAGAACTGCCTCCAAGATACAGCTTGGAATTGGCCACAACTCTGCTCTGCTTTGGGACAGCACAGCCCCCACACTCAGACAAATTGCAGAGCAGGACCCCATTACCCAATGATCGTTCCTTCAGGCATTCATTTGTGGCTTTAAGTAAATACTTCATTTGCCAGTGGGGTCAGAGTACATGTTTGTGGCACAGGCCAGAAAAATAAACAGCGCTGGCACAGGCCGCGCTGCCATTGCCTGGGGCCCAGGGCTGTGGGATGAGCACACAGGTAGTCTTCATAAACCTCTGCAAACCAGGCTCACCAATACAAACCCAGTCACTTCAGAGAGGGGTTTAATCTCTTTTCCACGGTGAAAACACTTGATGTGCAAAGTCTGGCTCATAGGAAGCTCCTTCCTCCCACCAGAGGGATTCCTCCCCATTCATTATCACTACTATGAACCTGCTTGGTCTGAGAGATAACTCCTCACCCCGCACCAGTACAGAACTAAATGTGTCAGGTCTCTTTTAACTGCTTAAGTCGTGTAATTCAGCGCTGCCCGTTCTAATAAGCAATTGGGTTTGTTGTTTCTAGGCTTAAAAAGGTCACTTTCCTTACATTCAGGAGGCTGCAGAGCGCCTGCCTGGCCCCTGCTGTGAATGCAAGAGCCACAAACCATCTCTGGCATACCCCACGCTGCCAAGCTCTGCCCCAAAGACCTGCTCTGCCTTCAACCTCTGCCAACGCAAACAGGACGCGTACTGACACCAGCTTTATCACCAGCACTTACTTGCAATCATCGGGAAAGCAGAGAAACATTTGTGGCAGCCCCACAACCGACCCATCCTGTACCAGCGATAGCCCTGGCCAGGACTGCAGCTGCCGTACCCAACTCCTGCCTGCAGCTCCACCAGCCAGCCCCAAACACGCTCCATTCATCCAGCTGCAAATCCATTTACATGTCACTGCTATGCCGGGAGCTTGAGCAATTCATTTGCCCTTTGAATTTCTGCTTATCTGACAACACAACAGCACAAAACGGACTGGTTTATATATGTTCATATATAAATATGACCTGTACACTTAGCCAGCTGAGCCCAAAATCCAGGAGCTTTACCTGGATTTCCTGGTAAACCCACAAGACCTGTACATACTGCAGGAACCACATTTTCTTAGCTTCATATTTTGTGCATCAAATGACATAAGCAGCAAAGGCAGTTGCAGCTCATGCATGCACCCAAGCCATACTCGGCCTGCTCGCTCCTCCACGTCTCACCATGCTCATGCACTGGATATAACCCACTTTTATCTCTGCACAAACTGTCCAGCCAAGCACCCTGTCCCCCATGTGTTTGCAATATGCAGGTCGATATAAGACTGCTTTCAGCCCAACCATGCCAAGCCTCAGGTTACCATGCAGCTCAGGAGCACATCGCTTCAATATGGGCTGGCTGAGCACACCACTCCCGTGCACAACGTGAATCACAGCCCTCCCATGGCAGCAGGGAGCTGAAACAGCAGCAGCCCCTCTGAAACAAAGGCTAGCAGGATAAACCAGGGGCTGGAAGAGGGTGACTAGGGTTGTTTCAGATAGGTGTGAAGTATGCAATTGAGCCTACGCTGGTCCAGAAAGCCTGTAAGCAAGAGGAGAAGATGGTTTGGTGCCTGAGGTTTGGTGAGCTTTCATACACTGTTAGAAAACCTGCGTGTTGTTAGTGGGGAAACTCAGATTCATCCCATGCTCAGGATGTGGAGCTGCAGCAAAGTTGCTACAGAGGTATAAGTAACTGCTTGGGTTGAAAGGGCATCAGTGTTCCAAGGAATGAGCTGAAAGGAGAGCATTTGTTCAGCTTTCTCAATGGTGTACCAGCATGGTTATCAGTAACGCGCTTCAGGGAGGTTTCTCATATAAATCTGTCACTCAGAGAACCACCTAAATCAGCATCACATGCAAAGTTTAATATCGCTTCAGAAATAGAGAGAAAAAGGTTTAAAGAAATAGGATTGAATAAACAGAACTTAAGAAAACAGAAAACCAAGTTCATCCACTTCCCTGAGACCACCTGAACGCAGAGCAGTGGGATTATTTTGTTTGGAAGGCTTACAAATGCAAGTTTATTGTTGTATTCCGTTTCCATGACTGCAAAGAGTTGCTTATGTTTTGAATGATCATCCATGTTTCTATCTTTATAACTCTCCTATTAAAATATAGAACAGCTGCTGCCCCAGTCAGCTGTTCGGCATATGGAGCCCACCAGGGACAAAGCCCACTGTTAACACGGAGAATTATTTTTAACGCCCTCACATTTCTAAACCTCACCATCATCTCAGCAAAATGGCACGCTTCCACACTCCCCAGCTGGGGAAACACCTGCGGAATACAAAACTGAGCTCCGCCGCATCTGGTACAAAATCCAATTTTATTTCATCTGGCCAGCAGGAAAAGTTACCAGCCCTGGTGAACAGAAACAGGGCAAAAAGTTAACTGCGTCCTGCATCTGGGGAGAGGCAGCTGTCTAGTTAAGTTGTTTATACTGCAAACATTTTTGTATATATTAGGAGGAAAGAGAGCTGTTTAATAAAATGGAGATGGCTTATAGTTGCCAAAGCAAATTTGAAGGACAGAGTGCAAAAGCTTTTGTTATTTTTTTGCATGGGAAAAAAACACAGTTCTATATTATATTGATTTAGGCTACACACATTTAACTTTTTTTTTTTTTTAAGAGGGAAATAAGTTATCTCAAAGTTAATTCCTCCTAAATCATCCCACTCGTGGTATATACCTGCTCAGTAGGAAAAGCTGCAAGCATTTACAGCAACCACTGCTGCACCACTAACACCGAGAAGCAGCAGAGGTGTCCCTGGTGTCTCAGAACACGTAAATAATGGGACTGGGACTGTGTGGATAGGATGTGTAGCAATGCATCTTACAGACTGGACTTAGATGAGCTGCAGGTTTTGTTTGTAGGCATGGTTACAAACCATTCCCACTCATTTGAGCTGGAAATCACTCACTTCCCAATCCCGAGCCCCCACAGTCCCAGAAAGGACACCATGCTCTGTACTTTGCTTCCTCTCAGCAACACACACAGATGATCAATATGTTTATTTTAACATAATACTGTATCACCACAGAGTGCGCATTCAAAAGGGAAGTGTTCCCACTGGCATGCTTCAGCTCAGCTTTGAAGTGAAAGGTGCAGCTCTCAAGCAAGACCCCACTGGCACTGCCATCCTTGGAGAAGCTCACTGTGCCAACCAGCACCAGCACCAGAGCAACACAAAGAACCTCAGCTGTTCCTGCCCTGTAAATGCACACATTGGTGCAATTTATTGCTGTTTTAGTGAAGCACTCACTGTACACCCCCTGCCCCAGCCTCAAGAGGTACTACCTGAAACCTCTGCAAATCTGGTACAGAAAAAAAACTCTGTCACCATCCCCAGACATACACCTAAGGAAGTGCACAGAAACAAGTAGACAACATTTCCAAATTTAACAGGCTGCCAGCCACCCCAACCCAGCAAATCCAACCCAACTGCTGGGTTGACAACAATAGTATAGGTATCTTCTTTAAATCTTCCAGCCATGGAAGTTTGTGCACAGACACCTCAAGGTCTGAATCCTGCCAGTGTGACTTGACAGACATCTGAATTTGCAATCGCCTCCCCTTGGAGGTCACTTTTGTTTTGCACTTTGAATGTTTCTGCAGTATCCACGTGCAACACATAGGAATGTTTCCTATGCAAACATACATAACAAACACCCAAGTGAGAAGTCAGAGAGTGAAATCCTCACAGGTGGCATGGAAACTAGGAAAACAAACAGATTTTGGGAGCCCAGAGCAAGGGCTGCAGAGGGGAAGCCAGTATACCAAAGAAGAAGGGTAAAATGCATTACTAAAATCAAGTCATCATCCGAGAAGCTGAAGTTGCATAAGAATGAGGAAAAAATAAGAGGCCAAAAGAGCAACTCACCAACACATGGATGGGCAAACCCAGCCTCTTCTAGGCTCAGAAGAGGCAAGAAGACCCCAGAAGGCAGATGTGGCCAAGACATGACCCGCATTATGAGGGGAACAATCAAAACAAGATAACATCAGAGCAGAAAAATGAAGTCACATGGCATGCACAGAGGAGAAGGCACCCCAACTGCAACAAGAGAGCAGTGGAGGACCCCACGCTGATCACACTCACCTGGGGGGGCAGCACTGATATCTACATCATAGAATGGTTTGGGTTGGAAGGAACCTTTAAGATCATCTAGTTCCAAAGCCCCATCCAGCCTGGCCTTGAATGCTTCCAGGAAGGGGACATTCACAACCTCACTGAGCAGCCTGTTCAGTGTCTCACCACCATCACAGTAAAGAATTTCTTTCTAATATCTGGTCTAAATCTACCCTCTGACAGTTTATAGCCATTTCACCTTGTCCTATTGCTGCCTGCCCTTCAGGTACTGGAAGGCTGCTATGAGTCTCCATGGAGCCTTCTCTTCTCCAGGCTGAAGAGCCCCAGCTCTCCCAGCCTGTCATTGTATGGGACAACAGTTCAGCAGAAAACCCCAGCTTCCAAAAGCAGCTCCAGCACTAGAAATGACTGGAGAGGCCACATCCATCACCTGCATCAGAATCAGGTTTGGGGAGCAGCAGTCACACCCAGCGCAGCCAAAGTCACAAAAGCATTAAGCCAACTCAGACTGTATTTTGCAGGGATTGTCACCTCCTCCCTAAAAGTCACAGTTTTAAAGCAGTGATGTAAAAGAAGATGCTCCTCTTATTCAGGAGAGCAGAAATAGGCATTTTGTGAGACAAAAACTGCGAGCAGAATCCTATATTTCTACCCAGATGAAAGGCAGTAGGAGCCAGACTGTTGCAAAATGGCATTTCTAGGAAAGCCACATCTAGACACTCATCAGACACGAACTAGCCCTCAAAGTGATTTGAAGTTCTAGGCCAAAGTTTGCAATCACTTCTTTCTTTTCCTGCAACGAACCTGGCTCCAGACAACCTGGAAGTGGTGAAATTTAAATCTGCCCCAAATTTAAATGCAGAAACACAGCATATCAAGATTTCAATTCAACATGATTGAAATTAGAAAAAATTTTAAAAGGCCCACTTTCTGTAATGGTATTAACAGGGGATAAAACAAATGTGTTCCATTGATACTAAAGGCTAGGATATCAGTATCTGCAGAGAGATCTAGATAAATTAGAGAGCCGACCACATGAAATTTAACAAGAGCCAGTGGCAGATTCTGCACCTGGCTATAAATACAGACTGGGGGTGAAATGGAGGAGAGCAGCCCTGCCAAAAGGGATCTGGGGGTCTTGGCTGACAGCAAGTTGAACATGAGCCGGCAGTGTGCCCAGGCAGCCACAAAGGTCAACCACATCCTGGGGCACATCAAGGACAGCACTGCTAGCTGGCCAAAGAAAAGGATTGTTACACTCTGTGCTGCACTGCTCACCTCATCTCACCTCATCTCACAACTGTGTGCAGTTTTGGGTGCCAAAGTACGAAAAGGTTCAGGTTGGATATCAGGAAAAGGTTCTTCACCAGGAGGTGGAACAGGGTCCCCAGGCAGTGACCGTGCCACCGAGCTGCCAGAGTTCAAGAAGCATCTGGACATAGTCTGATTTTTGGGTGGTCCTGTGTGGAGACAGGAGTTGTACTCAATGATCCTAATGGGTCTTCCAACTCAGGATATTCTATGATCTGCTTATTTTTCAGGCATTTCAAGTTAGCACTATTTCACAGTCCCTGGGAAACAAAAAAAAGTACATTCACTCCTAGCACCCATCTCCTCCATACTGCATTACTGCCTTTCCCTGCAGGAAAGATTACCAAAGTCTTCTGTTTCACAGGAGCTCTAAAAGCTGGCAAAGGTGGATGGGCAGTGGAAAACATGAAGCACTGTGCCTAGTGCTCGCTGTGAGGCCAGCAAGCTTGCACTGCAAATCAAACCCTGAGGACTGAAATGGTAACATGAGATTTCATCAGGGTCAGAAAATTTCTGCCTCTGCACTGGTATGCTGGGGAGGGAAAGACCCAAATTATATGGTGAACTTTTCCAACACAGCACTAAGATTTCATGGACTAGTAGTCCATGTAGTAGCAGTTGTTTCTAATCTATTACACAAAGGCTACAGTTTCTACTATTTTCTGCAAATGCAGAGCAGATCAAGTTGATGGATGCTGATGTCTTATTGCAAACCCGCATCGTTTTCCCCATTAGTGCTGGGAATGGTTTGTAGGAGCAGAATGCTTTGATAGCCCGCTCCATCTGGAAGCAGACCTGTTGTGGTTCGGCTTCTCGTTTGTATTACGAAGCTGCCCCTCTCCAACAGCCCTTTCTTCCCTTCTGCACAGTACAGGCGTTGCTGGCTCTTAAAATTTACATCATAGCAGCTTGAAACTTGCCAAATTCCATCTCAAATATTTTTCAGGCATGTTTTCTTGCTTGGTTTAGGATTTTCCCCGTTGTTTCTGGAGTTAGCCGAGATGAAAATGAGGTTGCAGTAACGCTGCAGAGCTTCCATTTGTGCTTTGCATGCAAACAGAAACACTAGAAACAGAAGAACCACATTTATATCACAGCAAAGATAACATTAAAGCCTTCCTGAAAGATAAGATGTACATACTATCTACATATGATACATTCATGCAGTGCAGACACTCAAAGTGAGGATTCTGCTGGCATCAACATCTCACTCAAATCCACACCCTACAAGGTACCGAGCTAACTAACACATGTTGTTATTTGGCCTGCTCTCCTAGCATAAAATTACCATTGGAGTACATTTCCATCTTCAAACAATTGGAGACATTTCAGGGGGAATGGAGCACCCCACCATACATCCGTGACTTGCCTACCCACTGGGTTGCAGGTGGCAAACCAATACATCCTGCACTGCAGCCTGCTCTCACCTGAACTCACATCTCTCCACTGTTGTCACACACCTGCAGGGATGATCTCCATCTTGGGGCAGAAATGTTTCTGTGGAACAAAACATTTCTTTGCTTTTAGGTCACTGAAATTTGCATACTTTGGGGCACTCAGGATTAAGAGATTCTACCCTGTTTTCTCTCAACCACCATCACCTGAGCCCAAAACCCAGTGCTTCAGAGTAAAAATACACTGTCCAGATATTTAGAAAGATGATGCTTTCAGGCAGTGCAGGATATTTGGTGATGAGGTGAAGGGATGGGGGGTGGAGGTGGATGTCTTTCTTGTGCCACAGGCTCAACAGTCACCCTGGATCAGCCGTGCAACTTGGGGCATTTTGACAGCTGCTTCCTGAGGTTGCCTGGAGTCCCAGAAAGGATGTAAAATATTTGTAGTAATTCCCTGAACAAACCCAAGAGGCTTCCTCGAAGCAGAGCCCTCCGCTCTGTTGACTCGCACTTTTTAAAGGTAATATAAATTCCACTTACATGGGTTTGTTTTGATGTTGAAAATTGGTCTCCATAGACATGGTTGAAACCATGCCCTGGAGCGCCGAGGCTGGAGCCAACAACCACACAGCCCTTCCTTCGTCAGCACAGTGCCCAGGAGGCTTGAGAGGTGTAAATGCCACCACAGGGGGACCAAGGAGAGGCCAGGGGACCAAGGGGGGACAGGGCACTGTGCCCCCACCACATCCTTTGTCACTCCCCCATCACAGCCACATCCCACTGCTCACACATTTCCTCTACCGAGCATAAACAAGCAGGCAAAAAGCCCCAGAGAGCCTTCAGGAAGCCTAAAAACATTTTTTTTTTTTAATTTTAAAAAGCTCACCCTGTGTTGCCCCAGAGCAGCTGCCTTGAAGGCTAACACAGTGAGGATTGCAACTGCCAAGCAGAAACAGCAATAAAAAAATGTAAGGGTGAGGCAAACGGGGGAATGCATGGAGAAAAGACAAGTAGAGATTTTTATATGGAAATTTATATCGAGGGTAGCATTCCTGCCTAACACAAGCTTTTTAATACCTCTGGATACAAGCCTGAAGCCTAAATACAATGAGGTCTGCTGCTACAGTACTACTTAATGCAGTGATGCTGAGAATTTTGCAAGTGCAATAGGTTTCCTCAGCACCAAAAGCCACCCAGAATACCACCATCAGAAATCCCAAGAGGCCAAAATACTCAGTCCACTGTCAGTATGCACAGGCTGGTTTCTCCAAGGCCAGCTTGACACCAAGCACAGCACAGGACCATTGCAAAAGTGCCACTGGCAGATGGTGCTGGGCACATATCACCCAGGTCAGCAGCGACAGGAGCTCACAGAGCACCGTGCAGAAGCTCATCTTGTGGATGCTGCAGCTGCCAAAGCTGGTTGCTGCTTCATTTCTGAGTTACACCAGTCCCTCCCATGTAAGATTAAGCTGCTTTGAGGCTATTTCTGCTTTTACACATGGGATGTGCAGCGGCATGTGTTTCCTCTTCAGCTCTCCCTTACGAGGGCACCTGTCTCCATTTACAGGCTCACATCCTTTCACAGCACTTCAAACTATAAAAGAGGCCACTCAGCAAAATAACACCTCACCTGAGTGCAGAACAGAGCCATAGTGCCATGCAGCTCAGCTTTGCAGGGACACCAATTTGACAGCAAAGCACATAATACCCGATTGCTCAGATGCATCCATCACACTGCAACACGCTTCCTCCCTTTTGGGGCTACTCTGGGTTCATTAAATCCCATTAATTTATTACATATGCCAATAACATCTCCTAGAAATAAATAAATGAGCTGTTAGGATTAAAAGCTTAAATATCAAGACCATTCTGGTCAGCTCCATGTTAAAAAGGCAGATACCAAATGGAAAAAAAAGCCCAGTAAACTAGAAAGACTCCAAATTCCTCATTCATTTACTTATCTGACTGTATATTAGTAATTTCAGTCTAACACAGGCCTGCTTAGGTGCCAGATTTCATTTGCAATTCTGCTCCATCAAAGACAGGAGCAGCATCCAAACTTAAATGTACACAAGCATCAGCCAGCTATATATGTTATAGTCCATTTTGCCAAAAAATTAAATCAAATATAATGATAAACACAGCTGTCACTGGTTATCACTGCAGAGAAATCAGCTGCTGATGTGACTGGCCACGTCAAATTGTAAGTACAACTAAAACCACACACTTGCCCGGCTAAAAAGGCAAATGTATTTTAAGGAGATCTCAATTTCTGCATTAAAGTTAATCTTGGCACACCTCTGAATGCACCAAAAAGATGGATAGACATAAATGGATATTTGTGTGCACAGGGACTGCCATTATTGCAAGGTAACTTACAACATACCTCAAAATCCTGTAGCTGCAGCTCTGAAGCCAGGAACTGCCTTCCTTTTTTTTTTTTCTTTCTTCCCTACATCTGAAGTCCTTCTTTCACTGATGGCTGCACCTGCTCTTGCTCATTAAAAACTTCATATATTCGTCTACACACTTCAGGTCCCCAAATGCATTTGCCTATTGCTAGTTTTAAAAGAAACCTTTACAGCTATTAACATCCATCAATATTAATGTTTTTACTAACAATTCTGGCATCTTTTGAGCTAGTTACAGCTTGCATAAATAACCACATAAACTAAATACCACATACCTAACTCCTTTAGGAAACTTGCTTTCAACAACACAGCAACTTGCAAGTGTAACTATAGGAAGTATTGATGGGATATATAATTGGATTTTTGCAGTATTTTTTCTCCTCAAACACACACATACAAAATCAGTCCTAAATGTTTCACTGCCTTTCTTTATCCTTCATCTTATAGCAGTATGTTCTACATTCTGATCAGAAGACCTAGATTAAACTAGCTCTTACCACATGCCCAAAAACCTAAGTTGATCTATTTTTTTCTCCCAAGCAAAATATAATAAAAATTAACATAAACATGTAGGGGGTCCCAGGAGTCATTTTTGAAGAAATAAGTTTAATTCAAATCTAACAGTCTTTCGTATTTGTTCATAGTTAAACAAGAAAGCTCTATGTTATGGCTTGAACCAGTCCTGCCAAAACTCAATGACATATCACAATGAGAGAATGAAGCTTACATGCTGGAAATGGATCAAGGACATGGCATAGGATGACAAACTGCTGGATCATTAGCTCTTAATTTAAGCTTAGACCTTCTTTTTAAGGCAAATAGATGAGAACAGTAAACAAAACCCATATCAATCACCACATACATGCAGTTTCCAACTCCTATTTATAGTTTTTCTTTGAAATTAAAGAGAAAAATGCAAACCATCATGCCAAAGTGGAAAGAGAGGGAATGGGTAAGGCTGCTGCTTTATTTCAAGTGTGCTGTCCATCATGCTCATAGCATTGATGTAAGCTCCAAGTTTGTCAGCGTCCAAAGTTTCAGTCTTGCCAGTTAAAAAAAGACTTGCCTTGCATTTTACAAAGAGCAAGTATAAAAATGATTCAATGGTTAAGATGCTTTAAAAATAAAAGCCATCAAGTTAAAGTACTCCTGCCTGGTATGAAAGCTTAAGTAATTATTAAATTGCTACTTCGAAATGCCACATCCACTACTAAATATTCATAACTAGCTTTTCAACTAAATAGATTAGAAAAGTTCCAACTTTATCCCTTCAATTGCTTTCATTGCAACATCTGGCACACAGATCAATCACAGTTCACATTCAATCCATACTCCACTGCCAACCTGAGCCACACCGTCAGTCCTCATTGCTGCCCTCCTCCATTCCCTCAGCTTGTCTAATTGCCACCCACCTCTTTCACTCATCCATTTGGAGGCAAACTAAGTCTTCCCTGCTGTTAGAAGCATCGTTAATTCAGTTTTGAGAACAGATAACTACAATCATCCCGTACTACAGAGGACTTCTGTGTTTCTCTTAGGTTCTAGCTGTTTGCTTTTGTTTCCTGATGTTGATGTTTGTTTATTTGAAGAATGCACTGAGTGCTTAGAATTCACTTAAATGCCTGAAAAGGCTTAAAACTACACCTCTAAGTCCTCCTTTAAGCCATGAGCTAGCAGCTCTTAGCACTCTCAGGGCACAGACACAAAAGAGACTAATTCCATCTCTTGTAACTATTGTAAACTTTATCATTTGTGTAGATTTTCCCTCTCTCTTTAAGTAAAGATCTTTTCTTTCCTGTGCCACTCGTTCTTCCCCACCATTTAAAAGTTACCCATGAGTATTTTGCTTCACAGTACTAAATAGGCAAGCTGCGGAATCATCTCAGGGATTAGAGACCTATGAAGTAATATATAATGAAAAGCAAACTGTTGGTTTCTAATATTCCACAAACGTTCGGTGCACCCCCGAGTTTCCAAGAAAGCTGCGGTGGGGACATGTGGGCAGAAGCCATGCTCTGAGGGCCTGGCCTGTATACCACCAGCTCCTCTGGTCAGCTAACCAGTGCCATCACATGGCAGAAAATTAAATAGACGAAGATGCACAAAACTCATTTGTCTTCCTCTATCCAGGGAGCTTTCTGCAAGTTATCACAGGATATTCTCAGTTTCTTCATCGTGGATAAGTAACGTCTTCAGGAAAGAGAAACCCTCCCTCACAAAAGGATGTTTTCAAAACCCCTCTGACCTCTGCATGACATTCTCTCCACCAGAATTTGCAACAGCAAGGGAAGGGGACCTGCAAAACAGGAATGATGGCACAATCTGAGACCTATAGGACCAGGCCACACTGAGTTGCTGCTTGCAGGGATTGGGTCTCCAACTCTATCAGATCTAGACAATTAGTCTCCCATCTTCACAGTTAGTGAGATTTGCCCAGATTTTCACAAGTTATTACATACATGCATTTCTCCCTACTCTGTGACATACCTCCTTTTCCCAACTCAAGTGCCCTTTTCTGTGACAAAACAACAAATGTGATACAAGTGCCTGGGGCCTATCTACTTGGTGCTGTGCTCAGCCCAGCCCTAACCTCCTTCCACAGCTCGAAGCACGCTTACCACATCCGAGACATTACCAATACTTAAGAGAAATCTTTGCAGATGCTAAATCAAGGATTTCCTACAAGTATATTTAGTAAGTAAAAATACATGCTGCAATTATATTTCACCCACCACCTCAAAACCAAGCAGTAGTCACTGGCACTACATCTCTTAAAGCATCAGATTAAGTGAAGTAAGGGAATTTCAGCTGCCAAGGGGTCAAGCAGCTAGCAGAAACTGTTACAACCCCACTGAAATTCAGCAGCTTCTGCAAGGATGTTCACATTTCTGGAAAGAACTGCAAACAGCAAGTCCACTTCCAAACAGCAGAGAGGCTGTTTTCTACGAGTACATGTAACCATTTCTGTCAGCACAAGCCTGGCACCCCGTCATTCCACAGAACCACAGCTGTGATCTCACATTAACACGTTTCCAAGAGATTGAGCGTGCTGCTGCAGAGCCCCTGCATCTCAGTGTACCAGCTTTCATTAGACATGCTCAGATTGAAAGATCACTCTCATCATATGCCTCTGCTGAGCTCGTTTGGAACCTGCCAGAAGGCTACAACAGACACAGATGTTCAGGTTAGCTTGTTTCTTTTCCATGAAGCCTATTTCAAAGTCCTTTGTTGCAAAAGCCCCTTGTCACACACATCACTAGGATCTTCAGGCTGAAAACAGGCTGCGGGAAAGATATAAAAAACTACACATATCTGTTACACTGGTTATATGATAGACCTTATGTAAACAGAGACTATATATGTGCATACCTACATGCATGGCTCAACTCTTGATCGAACTGTTGATCTGCAATTGTGGATTTTCTCTTAAGGTAAGCACTACTTCTGGTTTGTTTTTGTTGTTGGTTTTTCCTTTTTTTTCCTCCACAAGTTGCTTTCATATAGCGAGGCTTCTGCGAAGGATCTTACTTTCAAGAAGGAAAAAAAATGTTTATATAATTTCATGTAATAATTACTTAAGGAGCTCAGTTTAATCTTATGCTGTACTATATAAATGTAAGCCTGGGGAAAGTAGCACTATAAGAAGGCATTTGGTAAAAGCATGTGCAAAATAGAAACTGGAGCACCTAGCGTGAAGGACTTACATTTTATCACCTGTGGTGGTGAAATCTTACTCGTACAAATCTTCATTAGCATTAAAGGCCACATGTGTTTTCTTACTATAGAAAATGTTTCTCCCTGGAGACCCATCTTCTTCATGTACAATTACATGAATTAAGTAATAAATTGATTATAATTAATGCTAAGCATCTGGTGGCAGCTGCTGGTGCTCAATACTAGAAAACCAAGCTGTCAGGTCCTACTTGATCTTTAGAGTGCTGCTGTTGTTGATAGAGGTATAAAGGAAGAGTAGCAGCACTCTATTCTGCTTTTCTCTTCTTCAACTCTGGGGAGGCTGCTGAGACCTTGGAGCAGCCTGAAGCAGTGTGATAGCCAACATCCCAGCTGCAAATTCATGCTGGCAGATGGAGAGAAATGGCATTTACACTGAAGATGCCTTTTTCCTTTCTAATCATGTATCCTTACGCAGGCAATTCCTGTACAAAGTCAAGGAAAAAAGATTCTCTACAACTGTAACTCCTTGTAGTACTCAGACTGACTCCTGATAGTGCTGAGCATCCAAAACTTGTGCTGAAATGTCTGAGACAGTGCATGCTCAATGCTGCCAAATCAATGGGTGAAGAAGAGGAGAAACCATCAGAGCGGAAGTTTCTTGATGGGCTGAGGTTTGTGCTGCAGGAGCAACTGTGTGATCCCTGAGCAGAGGAAATGCATACATCCTGAAGTTGTTAATGGCTTCTTTAGGATGTAATGTCAGATTACTATCAGTGCATTTATAATTACAGGACAGAGTAAATAGTGGAGGCATTATGAAAAACTTTGAAATAGTTAAAGAAAGAATTTCTAAAGGAGCAATGTAATTACATTTCTACAAATTGCGGAGGCAAATTTTTCAAATGAAGCAAAGCAATCCTCACTCTTAAATACCATTAAAAAAAAAAAGAGTGGTAAAGAGTGGATTTTGAATGTTCTGCTCTGCGGAGATGTGCGGGTATGATGGCATGATGGGAACAACACCTCAAGGAAGACTTTCAATGTGTTTTCTCACTCTAACCTCACTCTTGGTGGGGCTTATCTAAGGACAGCTGGCCAACCTAACAGCAAGGTTACTAAGAGATAAACACCAGGTAATCTGAGTGAGATATATAAGTGTGTGTGAATGAATGCATTCTGGGGAGAGGGGATTTTAGTCTTAGACAAGAGGAGAGTATGTCTACTTCCAAGGCTGATGTGTTCAATTTTAATTAGCATTTTGAGTTGTCATCAGCACTCTGGATGGTCACATTTACAATACAATAGCAAAGAGAAATCTATCTCCGCGTGTACTGTCACCAGAGCTGAGACTAGCTTTTATTTATGACTGCTGAACATCTGTGGGTAGGGCATTGGCAGCAGAGGTTCTTTGGCTCTAGAGCTTGTTGTTTCCTCTTGATGAGGAGGAGTCTATGTGTGCTAGCCTTCAGAGTATGGTGTATGGACCAGCAATTTGCCATGCTGTGCTGTTTTAGGAAGATAATAATGGGTTACATAGTCAGAAAAGAGTGGTTTTCCCAGGTGAGACCTGAATGAGAGAATCTGCAAATGTTAATTTTATAAAGTGATCTTGTTAGTGTAGCTTCCAATGTGCAGTGATCTTCAGTATGAGAAGAGGAATTGTGTGAAACAGGATTGAAAAAATACTTTGTAGGTATTTTTTGACTTCTAGGATGTTGGTGGGTGGTTCAGGAGCTACAGTTTTGAAGGTAGAGTGCAAGATATAGGCTTACTTCTGATTTGCTGGCATCTGCAGTGTGTAACCATAGATCTGGAAGAAAACCACATCTCCTTTCCTGATCCCAAACTAGATGAGGAAATGTGAACGGAGGAGCTAGAAGCGATCTGTGGTCTTGAGGGGCATATATGCTACTATAAGTCAAATTAGATTTATTGTTTTCTTCTTGAAGCATGAATTTTGCATGACTGCTCCATAGTTTAAAAGCTCTGTTGCATTCTCACGTTGTTCTGAGGTCTTTCTTACAGACACAAGTTTCAACTCCGTTATGTGACTGATGACTGAAGTTAGGAGAACAAACTTGCACCATTTCTTTCACACAGAAATGATGGAGATGAAGCGGCAGACATTTGGAGCTAATGCTGTTTATTGTTGGCAGGGGAGGTGTTCATGAGAAGAGAACCACTTTTCACACTAATTCATCCAGCTTGTGTTGGATGGATAATGTCTACTAAAAGAGCTTCACTTCTACATTGCTTCTACGTAATCCTCACACATCAATCCCATGGGCCTTCATGATTCTTCTTTCTAAACTTTCTAGCACTGTTCTGTTAAAGCTCAACAAACATTACTTCGTGTTCACCTACAAAATGCCACCTCAATGTTACTTCTTTGCTTCTCACTTGTAACTTGCAATTCTCTGCTTTAAGTGTTTTGGCTTCCCTGTAATTTAAGCTTTAAACACCTGGAGTAACTGTCTCTTGTGCTTTACAACAGAAAAGATTGTGTTGCTTCTATCCTTTATGTTATTATAACATGAGAGCTTTGAACACTGACTTGTTATGAGAATAGCAGTTTTAATGAGTAATAATGACAAAAATCATCGAGAAGTCAGAGAAGAGCGAATGTGAATGCAGGGAAGCCTGGCGAACGCTCTTGCTCTGCCACCTGATGTGCTTTAATACTAAAACAGAACCGCAGCGGTGCGCTCAGGATCTGGATAAAGCCACGGGCACTCCCGCGTCCTCGCATGGCCCTTCCCGGCCGCCGTACCCGCCGTGACTCCGCCAGGGGTGCGGCGCTGCGCTCACACCGCGGAATCGAAACGAAACCGCCGGGGCGAGAGCCAATCCGCTTCGAGCTTACTGCGCGGCGGCCCGCCCCGGCTCCTCCAGCAGCCAATAGGGTGCCTGCCGCCGCTGACGTACCCGCCCAGCCCCGGTGCGATGGCCGCCGCCACGAGTTGTCGGCGCGCCGCGCTCGGCCGTCTGTCCGTCGGAGCCGTCAGCGGTCGGGCCGTGACGCGATGGCGGCGCTTCCTGCTGCCTGGCGGCGGGACGCGGCTGGTGTCCGCCCGCAGCGCGGCGGCGGAACGCGGGCTCTGCTGTGCCGTGACGGTGGACGTCGGGGGCAGGTGAGGGGTCGTGCGGCGGCGGCTGCGCGGGGCCGGGTGTCTGGGCTGGAAGAGCTGTGAGGCAAAGGCGCGTTGGAGCGCGGCGTTTGGGCCTCGGCGTGAGTCACGAGGCCTCAGATATCAGTACGAACATCCTTCCGAATGGATGCCGCAGGTGAACGTGTCGTGGATTTGCGGTTGTTGTCAGTACGGGGTTCTTTCTTTCCAACAGGAAGATGGAACTGTCTTCTGGAAAGCTTGCCAGGTTTGCTGATGGAGCTGCTGTCGTTCAGGTAAAAACGGCCCCAGACATAGGGAACTTCACATCTTAGTGGGGCATCAGGGCGTGCAGGGGAAAATGGGCCAGAAGGATCAGTGTATGCCCTGATGGTGTTTGGCTGTCTGCTACGGGAAGGGAGGGGGCAGGCCCTTCTTTCTGAACGGTTGCTGCTGCAACCATGGAATGATGTGAGTTTTTTTTCTGCAGAGAATGTTTTGAACTATAATTTTAATATTAAGTTTGGGGCTTTAAAATGCTATGTAGTGGATAATCTCAATATGTTTTTCCTTGATCCAGCTAGGTGACACGGCAGTGATGGTCACAGCAGTCAGTAAAACCAAACCTTCTGCATCTCAGTTCATGCCGTTAGTGGTAAGTTCTAATGACAGAACTTTTCTGGTGGTCAGTAGCAGCCTTTAGTTGCACGAGTCATTGAACAGAAAGCTGAAGATACTGCGGGGAGCAAAGAAGGTAAAAAGCAAAGTACAAAGTTGGGTTTCAGAATAAAACAGAACATGATCAAATCCTTCATCTATGGATGAAGGAGGAGCCATAGATGCTGTCTACCTACCAAAAGACTTGTGGATTTGGATGTCTGCTGCAACAGCAGACTTCAAACGTTATGTTTTGGATGTGTGGGGAAGCTGTTTGGATTGTGACTCTTGAAGGGCTATTAGGGGTTAAGGATTCATATTCTAACTTGTGGCTGATTAATAGTAAGTTTTTCAGGGGTCTATCCTGGGGCATTGCCTGTTTGACACTTGTATCCGTGACCTGGAATTAACACTCATCACTCAAGGTGCAGTTGATTCAGCACTGACCTTGCTCTGAGCACAGTATTGGACCACAGACCTTCTGAGGCATCCCTTCTAGCTTGAGTGATTCTGTAGCTCTGAAATTAGTGGTCCGATGTCTTTAAGAATCCTTCTTTTGTTTTTTAAAAGGTCGACTATCGTCAGAAAGCTGCAGCAGCAGGAAGGATTCCAACAAACTATCTAAGAAGAGAACTTGGTACTACTGATAAAGAAATTCTTACAAGCAGAGTAATAGGTAGGCTGCAGTCATTTCATTGGCAGTACTTTAAAATATTTCATCACATCATGTATGTTTGAAAAGAGGCAGTAATTTATAACTGTGTCTTGCAAAGTTTCTGTTTCTGCAAAAATATCAGGAAAAAGAAGCAAAATTGCTTTTTGATAAAGTTTAACAGGGCTAATTTAAAAAAAATTGTGTCAGCTGGGGCTTTTTTTGCACATATTTTTTTTATGTATGTATCTGGCTCTTGAACTTCCATGTTGGCACTTCTGAGATTATAGTACCTAAGTTCTCATCCTAATGAGAGGTCACCTCTCCAGTTGCACATCTATTTGGAAAGATTGAAAAAACAAACAAGGTAAACTCAAAAGAATTTAGACACCAACTTACTGAATGGTACACATTCAGACTGTGCCTCTTGATTCTTCTAGAAAAGTCATTTCTACCATGGATAAAGATTATTTCGTGGATAAAATAATGCCTCTGAAATTCAACATTTACATAAACCTGATGTCAAATGCATCAGCATTTTAAGACTGCACTTTTGAGTTGAGAAGAACTCTAAGGCCTGGGTTCTTAAAAGTTTACAGATAAAATTAAGAGCATCTAGGATCTTGGAAGTAACACGCATGCTTTTGTTGTTTTACCTTGAGGACTGTATCTTTTTCATGTCTCTTCATTAGAAGCATTTCTGGTAATAAGGTTATAATCATACAACCATTACAAACCATGAAGACTTCTTAAAGTGTTTTTATCCTGTGTTTCATTACAGAGGATGTACACCCACACGTCTTATTTTTCTCTGAGTGCTGATGGAATTTTAGCGTGGATTATATATCATACTAAATTCCTTCCTGGGTTCTCCACTCTTTCTCTTCTTGTTTGCTTGAGTTGTTCATTTAAATGATCTTGTCAGCTTCTTGTGGAGTTTATTAGAAGATGAGCTGGATACTGACTACTGAAAACTGAACATTTGAATGTTTCTTTTGCAGATAGGTCAATCAGACCGCTCTTTCCAGTAGGCTACTTTTATGATACGCAGGTAAGTCACAGTCCTTCACTGTAGCTGCCTTTAGAATGGAAGAAAATCACACGTGATGTAGAAACTACTTTAAGAAAAGCAATTATTATTAGCATGAAGGATGGGCTTACGCTTTGAAAAACGGGCTGATTCTGTAATTCTGCTTTTTAGTTTCTTGTTTTCTTGTCTTGAAACTTTTATTACATGCTAGTTCTCAAATTTTGTTATAGAGATGCGGAGATAAATTCAGAAACACTGAGTACAGCAAGGGAAACAAAAGATAATAAATGTTACTTGCTTTAGCATTAGTGTTCTGGTTCTTCAGCATTAACCTCCTGGCTTAAGCACCTGAACAGGCTTTCCTTTGTAGCTAATCTTGTATAAGTTTGTGAAATGCTTTGTTTTATTGTCTTTAGCTTTGTAATGATAGCTAATACAGATGTATAGATCAAAATTATTTATTGTCTTTTATCTTATGCCAGATCCTTTGTAATCTTTTAGCAGTAGATGGTGTCAATGATCCTGATGTTCTAGCAATTAATGGAGGTAAGAGTGCTGTCAATAACATATTGCTTGTGTGATTTTAATGTAATCTCTTTGTGCTAATAGGAATTCTTATCTTGTTATTCTAGCTTCTGCAGCTCTTGCTTTGTCTGATATCCCATGGAATGGTCCTGTTGGTAAGTACATATTTTGAAATCATGGGTGGCCTGAACATAATGGAAGAACAGTTGGCTTCTCCTAACAAAAATTTGAAAGTACAGGTTGCTGTCTTTTGTTTAATGTAGTGAAATTCACTTCATGGTGAATAAAATTATAGTACTTCAAATCATTATTTATTTTCCTAGACAAAATGTATTTTGAAATATTATTGTTTTTAAATGCAAAGTAAAATGATGCCTTAAAAGAATTTTTTTTTTTTTTTTAATTTTAATAATAATTTTCTGGAGTTTTTTTCTAGGTGCAGTAAGGGTAGGACTGGTTGATGGAGAAACTGTAATCAATCCAACTCGAAAACAAATGTCTTCTAGCACTTTGAATTTAGTTGTTGCTGCAGCCCCACAAAACCAAGTGGGTAAGTAGATAATAATTAATATTTCTTGAATGTTCAGTTTGAAAATCAAGTAAATGCCTCATTACAAATATTTTTCTGATCTTTGAAAATTGTATCTTTAAACAATATTGATAAGAAACTTAAAGGTAAAATAATTTCTATTGTACCATTTATAGGTAATCTGTATTTCCTTGGTTGAATTATAGATTATTAATTGAATTTCTGTGGGGTGTTTTTTTGTTTTTTTTTAATATTTTTTTTTTAATATTTTTTAATTTTCCATTGACAGTTATGTTGGAAGCAACTGCTGAGAATATATTGCAACAAGATTTCTGTCATGCTATCAAAGTAGGGGTGAAGCAAACCCAGCAAATAATTCAAGGAATTCAACAGCTAGTGAAAGAACGTGGTGTTGTCAAGAGAAATGTTCAGAAATTATTTGTTGCTCCTGAAGAGATTGTGGAATGTGCAAAGAAGTAAGTTGAGAACAAATAGTTTTGGCCTGATGTCTATTAACTGGCTCAAAAATATATACTTAAAGATTATTTAATCATCTGTGACCAAAAAGCATGGAGTATTGTTCAACAAAATCATCTTTTAAACATTTAGAATTTCTTGCAGCATTTTCCAGTGGAACTTAGAGCCATCTTCAGCTCGGTTTTCATGCTTAGTGAGCAGGGCAGGGCAAAAAAAAAAAAAAAAGTGACATGAAAAGTCAGTGGAAGCTGTATGCCGTTCTTGTGAAGTAGTGGCCCATGTTGTGTGGCTTTTGTGAGCTTTATTGTGGAGGAGATAAAAACGAGAGCATGTAAGATGGACAGCTGGGGCTAGTAATGTATGGAAATGGAAGTCTGATGCTTTCATGCTTCTCATAAAAATGTTCCATCTCCAAAAATTAAAAAATAAATATAAAAACACGTGGTTGTACTTTTAAACTATTTTTCAAAAATTCTTTTTTTTCTTCCTGCAGACTTGCTTTTAACAAGATCTATGCAGTGTTCACAGATTTTAGCCATGATAAAGTACGTACAATTCCAATGTGATTTATTTTTAATATAATAAAGCTAGTAAGATTTAGTTTTTGTTCTCCTTTTGAATGTATGTGGAATAGTAATAATAAATTGTCTTGTAAGTCCTTATCTACCAGAGCTAATTTGTAGCAACACTTGTCAATCTCTCTGAAATTTCGTGAAGACTCTATTACTTTGAGTTTTACAGAACTTCAAAACAAACTCAACAACAGCCCAGATTTCCTTTGTTCTGCTGTGTAGAGTTAACTAATTGCAAATCCTGTGTTCTAGATTTCTAGAGATGAAGCAATTAACAAAATAAGACTTGAAACAGAAGAGCAGCTGAAAGGTATTATTTTCTGCTTTCCTGGTATTTAGAAAAGCTTAAATGATGCTGCTTAAATATAGTACAGTATAGGGTTTTTTGTTTTGTTTTGTTTTTTTGCAGGGTTATCTTAATAGTTGTCTGTAATTCATTTTCTAGTTTCAGTTGCAATTGCTTTTTCTTTTTTTTTTTTTTTTAACCACTTATTTATTTCTTTTATGCCTAGAAAAATTTCCAGAGGCTGAGCCATATGAAATCATGGAATCTTTCAATGCAGTCTCAAAGGATATCTTTAGAAATCTTATTCTGAATGAATACAGAAGGTAAGTATGTCAAACTCCATGCTGAATAGTAACTTCTGAATTTTTTTTTTTATTATTTAAGACTATATTTCATTGATTTCATAATTTCTGCTTCTCACTTCAGGTGTGATGGGAGAGATTTGACTTCCCTCAGAGACATTAAATGTGAAGTGAACATGTTTAAAATGCTTCATGGATCAGCCTTATTTCAGAGAGGTCAAACACAGGTAATATTTTTTTTATGTTAAAAAGATGTTGAAACAGAAGGTTTTTGTGTGAAATACAGTGTGTTGTTCATATTTAGGAAAGCATTTGGGTGACTTTAACTTCTCTAGCATTTGCTTAATTGGGGTTTTTGATATGTAGGGCAATGTTAAGTTTTCTCTATAATGCAATCCTCTAAATGAAACTTCATATATTTTTTTAATATAACTGGACTAAAAGGGAAATAGTACAAAAAATTACATTGATATGATGATATGAGCTGTTTGTTTTTGTTTGTTTTTTTTTTTTTAATTCCTTTCCAAAGCGTGAGATGGGTAGATTTTAAGACTATACTCAGGATCTACACAAAAGGTCATAAGGAGGATCTGGGGAACTACAGACCTGTCAGTCTGGCCTCAGTGCCTGGAAAGGTTATGGAATAGATTGTCTTGAGTGAGCTAACACAATATTTGTGGGATAACTGGGATATCAGGCCTAGCCAGCATAGGTTCATGAGTAGCAGATCCTGACCAACCTGATCTCCTTCTATGATTGAGTGACCCGCCTGGTGGTTGAGGAAAAGGCTGTTGATGTAGTCTGCCTAGACTTCAGCAAAGCTTTCAGTGCTCTCTGCCACAGTATTCTCCTGTAGAAGCTGGCAGCCTGTGGCTTGGACAGGTGCACTCTTAACTGAGTAAAGAACTGGCTGGATGGCCAAACCCATAGATAGATGGAGTTAAATCCAACTGGTGTCTAATAACAAGTGATGTTCCCTGTGGGTCGGTGTTGGGGCCTGTCCTGTTGCATATCTTCATTGATGACCTGGATGAACAGGTTGAGTACACTTTCATTAAGCTGGCAGATGACACCAAACTGGGAAGAAGTGTCCATCTGCCTGGGGCAGGAAGGCCCTACAGAATGATCTGGACAAACTGGATCGCTGGGCTGAGGCCAGTGGGATGGAATTTAGCAGGACCGAGTGCTGGGTGCTTCATTTTGGCCACAGCAGCCCCAGGCAACGCTACAAACTTGGAGTGGCTGGAAAACTGTGGAAGAAATGGAACACTGGGGGTGTTGGCTGATACTGAGCTAAACATGAGCCAGCAGTGTGCCAAGGTGGCCAAGAAGGCCAAGACCATTCAGTTTGGATATTAGGAAACATTTCTCCTCTGAAAAAACAGTGAGGCATTGATGCAGGCTGCTCAGGGAGGTGGTTGAATTCTTGAATGTGTTCAAGAAATGTATAGATGTGGTATCAAGGGACGTGACTTAGGTTATCTTGTTGGTAGGTGGACAGTTGAACTGAATGATCTCAGAGGTCTTTTCCAACCTTGGTGATTCTATGATCAGGTCTGTTACTTATTTACAGAATCACACCAAGGTTGGAAATGACCTACAAGATCATCCAGTCCAACCAATTATATATTAAACATCTACTTTTCTTGAAAGATTCAACCACTGTTGTGACTCACTGCTGGGTATGTGGGTAGCTACAAAGACTGATTTGCTTATTGTTGGATCCTGGATATCCTCCTAAAAATAATGCGTGCTCAAAGTCTGTGCGTTGCTATTTGACCCACCATTGTCTGCACAATTTTAACCTTTGATTCTTAAATGAGCTACTTCAGTTTTACAGAACATACTGTTGGCTTCTGACAAGATAGGAAATATTAAAATGGTATTTTTAGATGTCATCACTTGTAAGATCACACAGTCTTTACAAGATGTGAATGTTTGAGATGTGAAGAAAAAGTGATAGGTGATGCAATCATATCTGTTGCTGTAATCATTCTTTTTTAATTTTTTTTTCTACTAGTATGAAAAGACTGTTTACCTTGTTTTCTTATTCCAGGTTCTCTGCACTGTTACATTTGACTCCATAGAATCCAGTGTAAAATCAGATCTTATCTCAACAGCTGTGAGGTATGTGTGTATCTTTGGGTGTTTTTTTGTCAGCAGTGAGAGCATAAACACGTTGTTTAATCAATGGATATACAGATGGTATATATCCAGGAGCTTGGCTAATATTATATTGGAGGAAATGAGAGAAAGTCACTCACCCTATCCTGGGCTCGCGAGATGAACTCCTGATGGAGCAGATCTCCAGAGAGATCCTTCCCCACTGGCAGTCAGCTCTTAAATGGGTCTAGGAGAGGTGGAGCCAGGCTCCACCCCTTCCTGCAGCACAGGTGAATTGCCTTCACCTGTGCTTCTATGGCTGACTCATTGCTCACCTCAGGTGATCAATCAAAGGTTCAGGCCGTGATTCAGCAGCCCCATACACATGTTCATTAAAGAACCTGTCTGATAAAAATATATTAATTCCACAGACACACATTTGAAGTTCAAGGGTACTGCAAGTTGTGTCCAGTTTGGTTTTGAGAGAAAGAAAATAGCAAATGAATTTTGCATTTGTAAAACTGCACCAATATGTCAGGTCTCTTGGAGAGAAAAAAAAATATATATATATATATATATTTTATATTGATATATATATTATATCAAAGCTGATTCTCTTTGTTCCATCATACTTGGAAGTTGGTATGTCTTCCAGTCATTTCATTGCTTTCTCATAGGTTTTGAAGTGTTTCTTCGATGTCTGATACATGTAGCCCATGAAGCACTGCTGTGTTTGTCAATCTTGGTTCAAGTGTTTCCCACGCAAAAAGCAGCAGATTTTATTTTTTTCTTTTTCCCTGCTGAATAAGCCTTTTTAAATATTTTATCTCAAAAATAGAAATGTTCAGAGGGTAAAAATGTTTGTGGTCTTTTTTTAGTGGAGTAAGGAAAATTGAACTTGCGGTGTAGCAAACAAGCCCTTGTGCCATTAACTTTCTATTGCTGAGAGCTAACTTGTTGGGAAGAGGAAAATCCTTCCTTTTAAAGCTGCAGTTCAGTGATCTCATCCCATCAGTGTGGGAGCTTTCACGTAGTAGTGTCAGGTTTGTTTTCCTTCTGTTTATTTATTCGTTTGCTTTTTTATTTTTGACCTGGAGGTGCTTGCCCATGTTTGTTAATTTTACTGTTCTGGGAATTCAGTTTATGCTAAGTATTCTCTAACTAGTAGCCAGTAGAATGTTTCATAAACCAGAGAGACAGATTGCCTGTATGGTGAAGCTCAGTGAAACAAGTCTTGACCTGAAACAGCTGGGTTTTGTAGATTAGCATTTTTATTTGTTGTTAAGTATCAATTCTTGGGATAATTCAATAAAATTTTTGACCGTAGGCATCTTTCAAGTTAATTGAGTAATCTTGTAGACTTTGATTTTTTCCTACTGAGTGCTTGTATTTCTTAGTCCTTATTGAAGCGTGTGCAGTAAAATACTGGCTCTTGAAGTTTGTCTATCACTTGATGGATCAAAATGAGCATAAAATTAGGAAGGCTGCTTAAATGACTATAGCTGACATATGATGCTCATTTCTTTGTAGACCACAGTTTTAATAGAAGTACTAGAAAAAAAAATATCTTAAGAAAAAAAAAAAAAGATGAACAGTGAATCAGTAGATTAGCTGGTTTGGTCAATTTGTAAGCATAGCTGAATATAATCTTATTACTATAGGATGTAAGATGTGTTCTTCTGATGTGTTCTTGTTGTTTGTTGTTGTCTTTTTTAATTAATAGTGGAATAAAAGATAAGAACTTCATGCTTCATTATGAGGTGAGTGTTTTATTGTGTCACAGCTGTGCGTGATTTCTGTAAGAGCTTCTGGTCTTGCTTTTAAAGGTGAAATTGGTCCCTTCCAAGGATGTTAGTTATTTCTAGATCTGAATTAGAACTTACAAATAACAACTTATATGTGAATTTATCCTGCAGTTTATGAACAAAAGTACTGTTAAATGCTTAATTTGCAAGTTGCCATTTTATGCAGTCTTTCTAGTAGTTTAACAATTGTCAGCTCCTTAGGGACAAGTTATTGCTGCAGACAGGATGAAGCTGCTCGATTATTTCTAGTTAACTAGAAATACATTCCAGTTGCCATCTGCAGCAATACTAAATAGTGTTTTACAGCCTTTGAAACTTACCCATGGTATTTTGTATGGGCAAGAGACGTGTTGTTTCTAAGCTAATCTTGTCTTCCAGAAAATGCAAGATTTCTAACGTGTTGTTTGACAAGCTTCCTTAGAGTAGCTTGTCTTACTCCCCTGCTATCTTGCAACTCTTTTATTTTCTCTTCTTTTGTGGAATAAAGCAGATGTAAAATAAACACTGTCAGATAATCTCAACTTGCAGACTAGGTGACTGATATTGTTTGGTTGTTAGATTTTTGTTTCACTTGTTTCTGCTTTGTTTGGCACCTTGAGATGTGCCAAAACTTCCAAGTGTGTGTTTTGAAGTGGAAAAAATAGAAGTTTTCTGTATGTATATTTTGGAATTTCTTTCTTCTCTACAGTTTCCTCCTTATGCAACTAATGAGATTGGCAAAGTTACTGGTGTGAATAGAAGAGAACTTGGACATGGTAAGATAAGGCTACAAAAATTGTCTCATGCTCTAAGCTTTAACATTTTTGTCTGGTTGGTTTTATTTATGGCTCAATTTTTGTATTATTTTTTACCAGGTGCACTGGCAGAGAGAGCACTGAAACCAGTTATTCCCCAGGATTTCCCATTCACTATACGAGTTACTTCTGAAGTCTTAGAGTCAAATGGTACTGTGACTTTTTTACTCTGAGAAATGAGAGGTGAAGATTGACTCTTAAAGAAACATCTAGATGTAGATGTTTTTGTAGGCCACAAATTTAATTAAGTTCTAAAATTTGGTATCTCTATTATCTGAAGTACTTTAAAGTGGGAAGAATACATATGGTCGTGAGCAATAAACCCACAGCACAGTATCACTGAGATGTAAGTTTAAATATGGTTTTTAATAAAAAGGCTTGTACTGAGACCAGTTAGTCAGCTGCAGTTATACGCTGAATTACAGATAACTTCTGTCTGTTTGTTCTCATTTCCCAAAAGAAAGCTATTGATTTCAGTTTTCTGCAGGTTCCCTTCTGTGGCCAGGAGTTCTTTGAGGTCCACCAGCAATTTCTTAGTGTTGTGAGATCTGGTGCCTGGAAGGAAGAATTAGTGGAGAAAGGGAATAAGTCCCGTCTGTAGTTGACTAGCTCCTAGCTTACTTATCTAGAATATTTAATATCAGTTATGATGCTTGTTGGTCTCTCTTTGTACCAGTATCATGAAATATTCAAAGTCTTACCCATTTCTTTATGAAGTGCTTCTTCTGTAGAAACCTTCTGGCTAAGTATTGTTAGTTATTATGGTATGAGTGTTGCTCTACCGTATCTTCTGGCTAGCAGAGTCAATTTCCAGATGGTCACTGAAGAACATAAATGGCAGGTTTTATTTCAGGTGCTTTTGACCAATGTTTAATGCTATTTTTCCCCTGTATTCTAACTCCTTAGGGTCCTCGTCAATGGCTTCTGCATGTGGTGGAAGTCTGGCATTAATGGATGCAGGTACAAAATGTGGTACTTACGAAGATAAACTGCATATTGCAATACATTAAAGGACTTTGAAATGATCTAAGCTTATAAAAATGTATTTTAATTACCATTATTAGGAGTTCCTGTATCAAGTGCAGTGGCAGGTGTAGCAGTAGGTCTCGTTACCAAATATGATCTGGAAGGAAGAGATCTTGAGGATTACCGTTTGCTGACAGACATCCTGGTGAGGCACAGTTGTTTCTGTTGATGCTTCCAGCTTTCTTCTGTAATGTTTTATCCATGTAATTCCAGGTGCTGCTATGTTATTTCTTTTAAGCTCTTAGAAGTTTTCTGTTTTCACTGAATTTTGGAAGAAAACGATTGGTAATTGTTGGATGTTTTTGTGTACTGAGAAGCACAATATACTAGGAGGAAAATGAGCTGTTGGCAAGGTTGTGGGGGAGAAAAAAAGCACGTTATCATCCTTCTTCCATGGCAGTCTTTGGTAGTACTGAGTCAACTGTGGATTAGTTCAGAAAATGAGTCCACAAAGGTTCTTAATTTATAAGGAGAGAAAGAAACATATTCATTAGGAACAGTAAAATAAGATTCACTGAATAGGGGGTGAAAGGAAAAATCTGAAAAGTGATAACTGCAAGTGGCTTCAGGTTCACTTTGTGGCTTATTGGCACCTAAAGTGTACTTTTGGTATAATGAGTTTTGGCACTGGAATGTATTTAGGCCAATTTGGTTTTTTTTCTGCTTATACTGACAGGGAATTGAAGACTATTATGGTGATATGGACTTCAAGATGGCAGGTACTAGTAAAGGAGTAACTGCCTTGCAGGTATGCTAACAGAAAATACTGCTATAATTTTCAAGAAGATTCTCTCTAAAAAATGCTTTCCCTACATATTGATGTCTCTTAACTCTTCTCACATTAGGTTGATCTAAAACTACCAGGAATACCCATAAAAATTATCATGGAAGCTATTCAACAAGCTACAGGTATATGCATACATTTGCATCCATTTTTATTATAAAATGTATTAAATTATAAGCTGCACTTTATTTTTACTTGGGACTGGGGAACATGAGGAAGATTTCACCACACCCACACACCCCTCCCAGTGTATTATAGTTACATGTTTTTGTTAGAGGAGAGTTCAGCTTCTGCAGGGCTTGACCCTTCCCAGTGCACTGTTTCATATCATTGTACATAGTATCAATGAAAATATGTGCTGCTTCTAGAGGTTACTTTTCTACTAATAGAAGGAAGAAAAAATGCAATTGGTGTCACTATTGTAGGAGCTCTGTTCACGTTTTGGGAAAAAAAAAAAAAATGCATTAAAACTTGTAGCAGTAGACTGGGGAGAAAAATCATTTATGGAAGCACAGCATTGAGGTGATGGAATGTATTATGAAGTATTTGATTCCAGTATTTTGGAGTTGCTTGATGTGAAGAAATGCAATTCTACTAAGCCATGTCAGTTAATAAACACATAAGTAAATAAAAATTGTCATGTACTCAAACCATATGTTGGTGAGATGGGGGGAGAGGGTTTACCCAAGTTGTGTTAAGTTACTATGATACTTTAAATTAGGCAGAAGGTAGATTTTATGAATGGATGCTTATCTGCTTTTAACTTATCTTAAGTTTCTTGGTTTTGTTACAATCTTATGCAAAATGACTACTTCCTTTTCCCCAACCCCTGCAGCTGCAAAGAGGGAAATTTTACAAATTATGAACGAAACACTGGCAAAACCCAGACCTAACAGAAAAGAAAGTGGACCGGTTGTAGGTAATACTAGTTGTACGTTGATATGAATTGATGCCTTTTATAGTTTTTAAGAAGCTGTTATGGAAAACAGCTTTTATTAACAAATATCTCATTTTTCTGTCTCTGTTCCACTGGGGATACTTTTTGATTTGTGCTTTGAGGTGAATTTTTGCTTTTTATTGCCCTGAGGACAGTATTGTACCATTTTACTTGACACCAGAAAGCAGAATTGACCTGAAACTGCGTGAAACTCATGAAATCAAAATAGGTATAAATGTCAATACTGGAACAGCTTGTGTTAATTTATGCTCTAAGTGCTTACATTTATTTTAATTCTTAAATGTAATTTAATCACTGATCAGCATATAATACAAATAGCTGTTAAAAATTAAACATAAATGAATTAGACTTGATTTTTGTGTTGGCGTTCAGAATTATCATATTTAGCATTTCAGAGTATCTTTACATGCTCTTTCAGAAACTATCCATGTTCCATTATCAAAAAGGCTAAGATTCCTTGGTCCTGGGGCCTATAACTTGAAGAAGCTGCAAGCTAAGACTGGTAAGATATCCTTGTTTAACGTGATAATTTATTCTAATGTGTTCCTAGTGTCTCTTCATACAAAACCATACAAAAGTTATTAGTGTAGAGTTCTAATTAATGGATGTTGGTAGCACAAATAGTGTTATCACAGCTACTGTTAAGCATTAATGCTCTCTCCTTGTCCTTTCAGAACTTAGAAGTAGGCAAGCTTAAGCTTCCCACATTGTTTAGTGTAAGTGACTTTTGTACTCCAACAAGAACACCTTAGGAAATACACAAGAAGTACCGTTGAGCAAAAAGTGTACTTGGTGATGCAAACTATGTAATGGTTTATGTTTTCAGACTTGTACATTCAGCTGTTCCAGTGCTGAGTACAAATCAAGCATTTCCTCTATCTTTGCTAGACATGCCTGTGTTTTGAGTTGTTAAGACTCACTTCAGTGAGCTCAAATGTGTAAATTCTCTTCAGAGTTGCTTGCAGTTCATCTTGCAGTAGGAATTTCCAGAAGTATGATGCACATATGGCAGTATTTCTCTGGGCTTACATGAGAGGTAGTTAAAGATCTTTCCAAGGACCATTTTCTAGATAATGTTGAATGGGCAGTGAAGTCAGGCAAGTCTGATGTGTTACAAACGTGTTTCAGGATAGATAAAATATATGCAGCTACTTTGTCTACAGACTAAAGCCTTGTGGTTAAGAAGGGGCATTGAGTCCTTCCTACAGTGTTCATGCATTGTTTTGCTAGCATGCTGTGAAGAGTTCTGATATATTGTTAACATGCTGGGATACGTTAGAAATACAGTGCAGCATCGCAGTGCAAGGATTACAGGAGTAATCTGAACCAGGGCTCAAAATGATTACAAGTGGTGTGAGAGTTTTCTGAGCGTGGTGCATTTCTTGGAAGAAGTGAATCATTGCATTCACAGATGCTTCAGAAAGTGCTGCTGTGAGTGTGAGAAGAATAGAGCTGTTGTGCTTCGTGGAGTTTTTGTGTTTGTTCACACACAAAAAAACCACAACTTTTGTCCATGTGATTGACATCAGTGAAACTGGATTTAGTCTCCACTTAGCTAATGAGATAACTGTAACCAACATTCAGCCATGACAGAGGTATCTCTGCTGTGATACTACTGACACATCAGTCTTTTTCTGAGTACTTTACTGTAAGCAGAGATTCTTTTCTTCTTTCATGTAGTAAGTCTCTAATTCTAGAAAGCTACTTGTAGAACTCTTTAAAATGCCTGATATTTTAAACATGTATTTAGAAGACGTTCTGCTTCAGCTGCTGTGGACTTGAAATGCTTAATCTAGCTGGCTTCTGTAGTGCTTATTAAGGAGACAAGCTGAAAAAAAATTGAGGAAAAAATAAATTTCCCTTTGGGTGGAAAAATTAGTCTAGAGATGTGAAGAATTTTACTGTGCAATCTTACTGTGTTCTGGCCCTGAAGAACTTTAATTTCTATCAGCCGTTAGTCAAAGCTTTAGTTTTATTAAGATGGATATTAAATTAATTTTTAATTTCTTACACTTACCTTGACAGGGTTTAGTTTAATGTTTCTTTTTTTTTCCTCTTACAAAAAGATTATAATAAAGAATACTTGTGCAAATGTGAATGATTCCATGTGGGGCACAAGTTTGCCCAAGTATTTGACAAGCATACCTGCAATGTGGTTGCTGTAGAAAAGCTGTCTGTTGCAAAGAATATTTGAAATGATTACAACAGATCGTGTCAAAATATGCAAGATGACTTTGCTCTGCCAGTCTTTACTGGGTGTGAATTTTCTGCTTGATGAAATTGTAGGGATGTTCACTGACATCTCTTCATTAATAAATTCTGTTTCTAAGGTGTAACTTTAAGTCAGCTGGATGAAGAGACGTATTCTGTGTTTGCTCCCACACCTAGTGCTATGCATGAAGCAAGAGAATTTATTGGTGAACTCTGCAAAGATGATGTAAGGACAAACTTTTGTTGTTAGTTTTTTTCAGATTGTATTTTGTGAGTATGTGTCTTACTGGTTTTTTTTCTTTTTTTTCCCCTGTAGCAAGAAGTTAATTTGGAATTTGGTGCAGTTTATACAGCCACAATAACTGAAATAAGGTACAAAGAATGCTCTGAAGTTGAATTTAGTTTATGTCCTTAGGTATATTTCTGATACATGAGGTAAAATTGATTTTTGAAAGGATACCAAACTCGTGGTGGTGACTTTGGCACTTGCAGTATTCCTGATATTTTGCTCTGTTGCAAATATTCTCTTCTCAATAAGGCTGTTTATTTTTGCTACTTAGTTTTTAGAATGTCTCTTTAAATTATAAACCTTAAGGTCTTCTTTTGCCTCTGTATGAAAGAAGTGGATGGAACCTGCTTTTTACTTTTCTGTGAGGACAAACAAATCTTCTATGGAAATTGCATGTGCTCTATGGATGTTCTACTTACTGCAGAACAATGTATTTTAACAACTTCCATCCACTTACAATTAAGGAGAAATGCAAAGACGTGTTATGGTTGGTGTAAAATTGTTTTTTTTAATGATAAGTAAAATCTTGTTTATGAGAAGTTTACCAGATCTTGTTTTGGAGTCAGTTTGCAAAATGAATTGCAAATTTCTCTCCCAGTATTTTGAGATAACAGTGCTATTCTCTGTTTCAGAGATTCTGGAGTGATGGTAAAATTGTATCCAAACATGACACCAGTGTTACTCCATAATTCACAGCTTGATCAAAGGAAGGTAATAAATGCTTAAATAAGTAGAAAACAAACAGTTAAGAGTTTCTAGTTTACATCATTTCTCACTAAACCTAGCGTGCATTACCTAGTCTTCACCCCTGGTGGAGTTTTGGAGTCTTAGCCTAGCAGCAACTTCCTGTTTAACCTTTGTCCTGTATTAAAGCTGCAAGCAATCTAACTTTTGAGTGCTATGGTCTTGCTCTTGATGCCATTAAGCACATCACCATCTCTAGGTCTAATACCCTTTCCTATATAACACAGCAGTTGCTCGTTAGCTTGTATTGAGCCACTTAGGTCTGTGTGAAGTTGCCTGATATGTAACATGAAGAAAAATGTATTGTTCTTGTTTTGCTCTTTTCTTCTCCTGAAAACTATGTTGGTGTAGACTGGTAGCAGAAATTCATGTTAGTGACAGGGGAAAGCATAGAAGAGAGCATCTGGTCAGCACTGGAAAAATACCTGCATGTATTGCTGACAGAAGAGCAGGGAGTGGCTTAAGGAAGTAAAAGTGTGGTTTTAACAAATGCAGATGGAGGAAGATGTAGTAATTATTTAAATGTAACTGTCAGCTACATTTTTGATAGTGTACTCTATATCTAATCTATATAAACAATCCGTTAATTAAGTTCCTGCAGTCTCTGGCTTGGCAGCAAACAATAAATAGATCTACTAATAATCTTTTGTTTCTTGCTATCATGCATTCTGTACATTAGCCAACAGTCCTTTGCAAGGTACATTGTTAAGAAGCTTTCCTTCTGCCTTCTTTGTGAGGAAAATGCACCTGTGATTTCTTCCTTGTCCTTCTGTAAGCTGGTTGCCTCCTCCAAGAGAAGGAGTTGTGTCAGGCACCTCATAGTGGTTTCCAGTTCACTGTCAATGTACTTTAAAACAACATCAGCTTTATAGAGAGCATATAATTATTCTCAACTGGTGATGCAGGGCAGATCTGAATTCCTGCCTTGCTGTTGCTGAAGTGATAATTTGTATCAATGAGAGAATATTTCTTTTCCAGCTACTGTTACTTGGCATTTATCTTTCATTTTTCATAATGCAATACAAAACCATACATTGTTTCTTTGGTATATTTTTACAGAAAAAAAAATTTACTGTAGTTAAAGGATTTATGCTGTGCTGAATCCCTAAAGGAAGGTATTTTTAAAATAAAACATTAAAAAAAAAAAAATTGTAAGATTAAAGTTTGTTTTTTTTTTTTTTTCCTGAAAAATACTGTGTTCTAGATCAAACATCCTAGTGCCCTGGGATTAGAAGTTGGACAAGAAATCCAGGTAATCTTATGGACTTTAAATTGACAACAAACTGCCATTCATGTATTAGTATTTGTGTGAATTTCTCTATTTTATGTTTATGAAGGAAGTACTGTCAGATTATTTTACTGTGCTGCTTAAATGCCTGATGATTTCAAAAAAAAAAACTCAATTTCTACTGTCATATTCCTGCTATCCTAAGCAGCACATTAATTTGACTGAGCAGTATAGACTTGAAGAGTGTCTGTTGTTTGTGATTTTTTTTTCTTCACATTAAAAAAAATAAGGAAAATGCCAGTTCTAGCTCTCTAAGTTGGTCACTCTCGTGTTGTTATTCAATCTAACTTTGTGATGTCCGAAGCATTGCGGTGATCTTAAAATGACAAGTTTTCTTAACAGGTTAAGTACTTTGGACGTGATCCAACTGATGGTAGAATGAGGCTTTCACGCAAAGTTCTGCAGTCACCAGCCACCACTGTGCTTAAAACCCTTACAGACAAAAACAGTATTGTCCTGGGAGGTACTGCTCCAGAGTCGTCTACTTCATCACAGTGACAAGTAAGGCTACCAGAAATATGAGAGACACCTCTGTACTGTACTTTCCTTATAAGTACTGTATAGAATTCTATCAGCCTTTCTTATACTGTACAGTTAATCTTCAGCAATGTGGGAATACTGCTTGCCAGCTATGTTACAACTTTTCACAAAGGACTTGATGTTGTACGATGGGTTCAAATGTCTCGACAGTTTCCAGCTTCCTAGACAGTGTACTTTCTCCAAAACCATTTTACCTCTTAAACATCTTCTTAAGTGTTCAGTCTTCTCTAACCTGCCACCAGAAGTGCTTCTGAATTTGGTGCCCTGGTATTAGGTTACAGAATATTTTCTATTTCTTCCATTATCTACCAGGGCTTCTTCCTGAAAATTTGAGCCATCTTCACCTGAGTCTGCAGATGTCTTCACAAGAATCTGTATATGGATGGGAGTGAACCATATTTTTAAAACAGATGCTGTTCATGCTTAAAAGTGATGTGGAACTTCAAAGTCTTGAAACTGATTAAAACACTGTTCAAAAGAAAAACAGAAACAAGCAACACTCTTACATTGTGTACCATGGGTGAGAATCTAGGAACTTGGAATTGTATAGATTAAAAAGCAGATTTTTTTTTTTTTCCCAACAATTGCTTCAGTTCTCAAGATTTTCTTCTCATTGTCATCTCAAGATAAAAATGTTAAGATGAGAAGTGCTGAAAAAGTGCTTCTGGGAGAAGAAATCACCCCGTACATTCGGTCAATGAGGTATGTCAGCAGGTGAGACATACTTGGCCAGACCAACCTCTGCTGGCTTTTCAGAGTATAAGATTGAAATGTTGAGTGAAATGTGTAAACTTAAAAATTATCGCCTTTATCATGATTGATGCTGTTTCAGATAAATACATGGACGACTGCCATAGGATTCAGAATTGCTAAAATTGATTATGTTTTATTGTCAGGCTTCCTGATCTTTTGAATTTCAAAATATTTCCTAGGGTCTCCCTAGAACTACTTGTTCTTCTACTGTGAGTTACAGATCTTAAAAATCCAAGAGAGATCCCTTCTGATGTACTCAAATTTGTAGATATTCCTCATAGGAAAATCAGGTTTCTAACAGCAAGTAGGCTCTGGACCTTTGAAGGAGAGGAGGAGAAAAAAAAAAAAAAAAAAAAAAAAAAACACTGGGGAGAAGAGAAATGTGAATTTATTGTAAAAAAATTGTTTTGCTTTTTTTACTCTAACCTAAAATATTAAAGAAAATGACTCGCCAGCTTCTTTTGTAGTTGTCTGTCTTTCATTAAGTCGTCATGCTAATCTGTAAGGGCTGTGTTCTTATATATTTCTTAGTAAGAATTCTAATACATTTGCTTACCAAGAGCTAGTTAACCTGGCTGGTATCCTAGTTGTTAGATAATGTTCTTGATAGTGTTAATGAAATAGTGTGCTTTTTCAAGGTGTAACTTCTCTTTATTATAGCAAATTTTCTGTAAAGTTCCTTTTTTTAGTGGGACAGTTACTAAAATACCACACAAAATACTTAGGAGCTTTTTAGTTAGTGCTTTGCCAATAAGATGCTTGCATTTGAGTCTGAAAATGAAAAACTTGAAACTTTCTCACCCGCAGTATTGATGGTTTGTGTTTGTCCATGTGGTGGTCTCATAACTGAACTGTGGGGATGCTGGGGAATTTGTTCAGTGGAGGGGGGAGGAAGATGTGTATGTTTCCATGGATGAAACCTCTACAATCAACCTGACTTCCTGTGTTTGTTACAAGTTCTAGGCTCAAAGGGAAGGGGTGGAAGGAAATTTTGTTTGGAAAGTGTCAGGGAGGAGCACAGACCAGATGCTCTTCTTAGAGGAGTGGAGCTCAGTTAGAGCCAGGAACTGAGTAAGTGTGTATAAATGAGAATCCTCCTGGAGGGATGGCAGGTTGGCTGCATTTGTCTGAGAGCTGCCCATAGCAGCAGGTTGGGCTGTGGCTGGAGGTGCTTTGCTCTTCCTTTCAGGTTATCAGCTGCGATCAGAGAGCAAATGCCTATTTTCTTCGTATTTGAAATAGTGATATATATACTTTTTTGTCACTACTGATGATCAGCTTTTTTTTAATGATCCATCATCCCAAACGGGGCTGCTGAGAAGAATTGCTATGAAAAGTGAAGGTGGGGAAAAAACTATACAGTGAAAATATGGTACTTGGCCGTACTGTGTAACTGGTGAAAACTTTCTTTAAAAGTTTAAAGGTGGATTTGATTTTTAGTGGTTTAGATAAGATTATGTTATGGTTGCTAACACTCCATCCACTACTGAGATAACACAACACAGATTTTTCTACATAGTTACCAACCTCCTTATCCATACTTAAAAGATGTGCACAGAAAGGATGTTCAGGATAAGCATGTAGAGGCGTATCTTTGTTGCAAAAGATGGTAATGATTTCATTTTCAGTGGGAGTGCAACAAAACGCACATCGTAGTGTTGGCTTGTGGTGCTGCTATGACAGAGGGTGGGTGGCCGAAGGAGATGCTGCAGACCGATCCTGATGCTATTTTGTGAGAGAAACGTCAGTCTTTGCTTTCAGGACTCGGTGATGGACTTTGTGCGGGTAGCAGCACTGGGGCTGGGCTTTAAGAACGTGAAGTGATGTGTATAACCTCACGATGTGTATTATCTGTGCTACAAGGACGTAAAGGCTCGGTTCGACGGGCTCAGAACCGCCCAACTCGGGACCTGAGAGGCGCGAGGATTCGGGCGGGCACCGCCACAGCCCCGCCCCGCCCCGCCCGCTGCCGCCGTCCCGGCTGCGGCGCCGAAGCAGCTCCCGGCCGCCGTAGCCCCTGCGAGGGGAGCCCGTGGCCGGGCTGGAAGGAAGAGAAAGGCGGCGAGAGTCGGGTTACAAGATGGCGGCGGCGCCGCGGTAGCTGCCGAGGCGGCGGAGCGGCGCCAGGGAGGCCCGAGCCGGGGCGCGGCGTCGCCCTCTCTCCGGCGGGGAGCCATGAAAAGCGGCGCGTTAAAGGCCCCGCGCTGCCCCTGAGCGGCCGCCGCCCCGCTTCCAACCCCGCTCTCGGCTCCATCGCCCCCCGGAGGCGGAGCGGGCCCGGGGCCGGAGCGCGGGCCCGAGGCCGGGGCCGCACCATGTCGGACACCCGCCGGCGGGTGAAGGTCTACACCCTGAACGAGGATCGGCAATGGGACGACAGGGGCACCGGGCACGTCTCCTCCACCTACGTGGAGCGCCTCAAGGGGATGTCGCTGCTGGTGCGCGCCGAGTCGGACGGTGAGAGCGTGGCCGGGGCTGCGCGGAGGCCTCGGCCTCCTCCGGGCCGCCTCCTCCGGGCCTTCCCCTTTCCCTTCCCTTTCCCTGTCGGCGGTCCGGAGGCCCCCGGCCTCTCCCCGCCTGCCCTGCGCTGCTCTGCCCGCCCGCTGCTCCTTCCTGCCCCTGGCCGAGGGCAGATGGAGCTGCTGCACGTGACGACATCTTGTTCGGCTCCGGCAAAGACTGCTTTTCGGTTCTGGAGCGCCCTTTGCTTTCCCTGCTCGGTGCTCCAGGAGGGCTTTTTCTACGCTAGGAATTCACTGATGCTATCCGGAAAGGCTCAGGTCGTGTTGTGTGTTGTTGCTTTATGTTCTAGGGTCACTGTACGGCTGTGTGCCTGGCAGAGGGCACGCTCTGGCCGCTCAGCAGCCAACAGGTGCCAACGTGCTGAATAAAGCACCTCAGAGCCTACGGATTGTACCGGAGCTGTTGCCAGGATACATACACTGCTCACAAACCCAGTGTCGAGCGTTGGGTTTATCTGGATGATTCACTTGTGAAGGGCAGTTGAAGGAAATAAAAGCAAATGGCCCCACGTGGCTTGTGTGGGCAAACATGTTTTCATTCTGTGCAGCGTGTTCCCTGCTGTGAGTTTGTATGCATTTGTTACAGGGCCCTTAAAGCAGTTAATTGTCACACTGGGTTCCTGAGGAAAACGTGGTGTGGAGAATTTTGAGTTTTACTGTGGGTGTTAAATCTTGTTTTATCTGGCTTACTTAGAATTATGTCTAAAGCATATTGTTCTGTAGGACTTCCTGGAAGATGTGGTTTAGGCTCAAAACGTGTTGGTGTAAGATCCATGGAAATGTTTGCTTTGTTAAACTCAGTGTCTTCATTACTTTTTCAGGCTCACTACTGCTAGAATCGAAGATAAATCCGAACACTGCATATCAAAAACAGCAGGTAAGTATCTTTACCAGGCTTCAGCTTCTCTGATTACTGATGCTCAGTTGTTTCGTGCTCAGACTGACTGTCCTGCAGGAAAAAAGAGAGGTGTGATGTGCACTTGGTGGTGTGCTTTTTCGTAGAGGTGAAGAACTTAAGTTAGGAGCTTGTAGATGCTGTCTGGCTTCGTGTTCTAGAAATATCGTTCTCCTAAAAAACCCTTTTGGAATGAAGGCTTTGAAGAGCATCTGTGTGTATTATTTGGGTAAATATTGGCCTTGTTACAAGAAAATTAGTTAGAAACATAGCCTGTAGTGGGAGATGGGGTTGTGCATGTGAAATAACTGACACATGAGGAAGGTAACAGTTCAACTGCCTTGTGATTTCTGCTGTGTTTATTTCCACTATTCTTTCTTTGACAGTAATACGAAGGAATTTGAGGGCCTTGTTATTGTTGCTGTTGAGCTCTTGCTTTAAGCCTTGAAACCCCCTGCTCTCCTCAGTGAGATGCCTGCAGTTGGGGGACTTAGCTGCACAGTTGCCTTTCCTGGGGGTAAGGCTTCTGCAAAACAAAGGAGCAAAACAGTTGGGAGCTATGTTATGAGGTCATCTTTTTTAATACACTAAAACAGTCTACCAAATCTCTTGCTTTTGCTGCGTTTTTTCCTTTTTCTATGTTCCATTTTGATGTCTCTGCCTACATTGTTCTCATGATTTTGTACTGTTTTTTTTCCTGTCTATTTCTTTGTTCTGTTTCTTTTGTTCAGTGTTTTATACCACTCTTCATCATTATGCTGTCCAGAAGCATTTCAGCTCTAGAAAACAATTTCATTTTCTTCCTAAATCATTAAGAGCCTGTTGAAGTGTTTCGCTTTGGATTTTTTCAAAAGACAGATGACAAGTTATGTTATGAGGATTTGAGGAGAGGGGCCTTCATGCAGGCTCTGGAACGCAGATTGGCTGCAGGCAGACTTAGGCTCATTTCTCAGAAAGCTGCTTTCTGCGGTTTCCATTTTTCTCTGGTGAGGTGTTGGTGTATTCAGTCAGGTGATGCTTGCTGGCTTTTCTTGGGTGGGTGGCAGGAGATATTCGTGGGAGTTCTGCAGGGTTCTGCGAGTCAAAGGCCTTGAGCTGCTTCCTGTTTGGTTCAGGAAGCTAACGCCTAACATAAACACCAGTGCAGGCTGCCTTGCTGCAAAGCTTGAAGTGCTTCCTTTTGCTGCCTGTCCTCTGAAATCCTCAGACAGCTACTTGTTTGAAAACTTTCTTTACTTAACTGAGAGAAGTCTCAATTGACTTAATTAGGTGGTTGGCTTGTTGTTGTTGTTGTGGAAAAGTCTATTTAGGCTGTAGTTCTAAAAACCTTATCTTAGGCTGAAGTTTGTTTGGGTTGGCTCTTACTGTCAGTTCTAATGCTTCTTTGCCCTTGTGGCTGAGTGTTTACTTTGGTTCTCACTCTTTTGGGGAAGTCTTCATTTTTTTGTTTTTATTTTTAAGTAATAATGATGGGAGTTTTCCAGAGAAAGGTTCGAGATCTGTCTCATTTCTGAACTCAGGCTGCTTTTGTTTGACTAGTGCTTGGTCTTCAATTTGTATGTGCCTACTGCAAAGAGCCAAACCTTTGGCTGTCCTGTGCTTCAGTCTCAGCTCAGATTGTGCTTCTCACAAGTCCATTTCTCAGCAGATGTTATTAAAACGGTGGGAAGAATCAGGCAAAATATTTTGACTGACCAGATAAGAACACGGATTGTCTTTCTGTAGCACCCTGGCTGAGGTCTGCTGTGCAGGCAGCCTGAGGACTTGGAGGCCGTGCCTATCTGTCCAGGCCAGGCACTTCAGGTGGTGTCAGAGTTCAGCTGCAGATTTCATTAAGGTGCCTTTCACCTTGGTTTGGGGGAAGCCACAAGATGGTGTGGCTTGACAGAAGGGAAGCCTGCCCTGCCTACGCATTGTGAGTGACTTGAATCCACTTACAGAGTAGCTGTTGCTTCAGTTGTGATTTGCATAACATTGTTCTGTGGGTGGGGGAAAAAAAAAAAAAACCTGATATTTAATCAGTGTACGATTCCCAGTTTGTGCTAAATAGTACTAGAACTGTTGGTTAATTGTAAACAAAACTGCCTTCTCAAATCCCGCTTGTGTTGCCTGGCTTTGTGCAGAATTCTGTTCTGTCACAGCCTTAGCATGCAATAGTCATGATCTTTCCTCACAAGAAACATGACATAGGTGGCAGACTGCTCAGCACACAGCCTGGAAGAATCTCTGATTCCGTGTCTGCAAACAGCAAGAGGCACCCTAAGAGCTTTAGGTCACCCTGCATTTGGGGCTTGGGCTCTGAGAGCAACACTCCTCTGCTGAGCACGGGGTGGTTGCCAAAGGGCAGGGTCAGATGTGCTCTGGAGGCTCTGGCAGGAGCAGTTTCAGAAGTTGTTGCCGCACCCATCTGTTGTTCCACCCTCTGCTTGAGGTTACTGTTCCCTGGCAGGGCTGGCAGAAGGGTGGATGAGTGCTGCAGTGAAATCAGATGGCTCTGCCTGCTTTGTTCCTGCCGCGCGGCTCTGAGGGCGGTCGTTTTCAGCTGTGTGGCTTTAAGTCTTGAAGCTGCTACAGAAATTCTCACTGTGCACAGTGATGGTGGAGCTCCCCGAAAGGAGCATTACCTATTTTCAGATGTAGGATGAGGGATGCTCTTGAAGCACGGTTGCTGTCATTCAGGTGACATCAGAGCAATTTGCTTCAGGCAAAGTCAGCGGAGTTGCTTGAGGCTGGGATTCGATATGCTTCCAGTGGTGCAACGCTGTGCTTGTTTCAACTGGGCCAGGGTTGGTTTTCTTCATGGTGTCTGCTATGATGGTATGTTGTGTCTTTGGGAGAAAAATAGTGCTGATAACATGCCAACGTTTGAGTTGTTGGTAAGTAGTGCTGCACGGAGCCAGCTGAGGGCATTTCAACTTCTTGTACTGTCCTGCCAGCGAGGGGCTGGGTGGCACAAGGAGCTGAGAGGGACACAACCAGCACTGCTGATGGATAGTCCATACCATGTGGCATTACATAAAAAGCTATAAAGATAGAGGGAGTTGGCTGGGGCTTTGCAGCCGGTGGCCATGGCTGGGCATCAGACTGTGGGTGGTGAGCAAACCATGTTGTTTATCAGTTCTTCTGTAAACATAATTATCATTTCTGCTATTTCTTTCTTCCTTTTCTCTTACTAAATATGTTTTATCTCAACCCATGAGTTCTGTTTTGGTGTTTTTTGTTTTTTTTTTTCCCCCAGTTCTCTCCCCCATTCCACTGGGAGGGGAGGGAGGGAGTGAACAGCCACATGGTGCTGGGTTAAACCACAGCAGACTGAAGGCAGCCAAGCAGTTAGCGTGAGCATTCATGCAGCTGCTTGGCAGATCAGCTGTAGGATCTGATCCCACCAAACATCTCTTTCTGCTGGCTGAGCTACCTGCCTCTCTCCCCCTCTCTGCTAGCACTGGAGGAGAGCAAGGGGCTGACATGGAGACACTGAGAGGGAGCAGCAGGCATTTGGTGATCCTCCACTGAAGTGAGGAGAGAGTGAGGTGCTCTTAGAGCTCGGGTTGTTGATCTGAATTACTCTTTTTCTTGCTTTGTGTTGTGTTGTATCGTTTGAGTGAATTCAGGAAGATTGCTGTTGCTCATCTGAGCACGTGAAGGAGCTGGGCCTGGGATGTGTCAGTCTGTGATGCTGGGTGCTCTTGGGTCATGCAGGAAGCGTAGGGATGACGGGTAAATTCATTGTTGGTGTGGAACAGTTATTTTCAGATGAAACTGAAGAAGACAACAGGCAGCATCTTGCCTATGAGCTATGAGTGGGAGAGTTTAAAGAGAGCAGGAAGGATCCTGGTTGCTCTTTGCAGTTCTTCTCTGTGCTTATGTGTTGGAAACACTTAAGACAGTTTATGTTTTAAAATCCTTTGGAAATATTTTTGGAGAAACTTACAGAACTTGTGCAAGCATTGCAGAGTGCAGCAGGCACCATTCAGTAACTCAGAATTCTCACCAAATGTTTAAGCACAATCTCTGTGGGTGCGTGCAGTCATTGAAGTCACTGATGTGTGTCTGGTACTTGTGTGATCCTGGGCTGTGAGCAGGACTTCTTCACCCCTGTGTTCATTAAGCTTCCTCTGGGATTCAGCTTACATGCAGCAGCATTGATTTGCGAGCATTAGGGCATCAGTGGTTTCACAGAACACTTTCAGGTATACGTTTCCCATTTTGATCTTTGCAATTCCCAAGAAATTGTAATTAAGAATTCTCTTCAGTTGAATTAGTCTGTAAAAGACAAGTGTTTTTAAGGAGGATGTTACAGGAAAGACAAGTTGATGCTATTAATTTGCAGCATCATTTATATCATTCTGTTTTACCCTATTGACTGATTTTATGTTGTAAAATGCCTTCAGGTGGTAACAGGCATCCCACAGCACACGTGTACTTGAATGATTCCAAGCTCTCTTCAGATAGCCTATATCAACTCTATTGATCAAAATCATTGCTAATGTATTTGGTATCAAAATGTACATATTCTGTTTTCACTTCCTGCAAATAAGCTCCTTTGGCAACTCTGAGTGACCACTTGGGAGACCTCTTTCTGCTGTGTTCTTTGGATTCCGTGGCAGCTCAGTTGGATTCGAGGCGGGAGCCGACTGGATTTTCAGTTTCTGCAGTTTCCAGCTGTTCCTATTCCTTGAAGGCCAGTTCCCTGCTCTCTCTCAAATGTCACATCACTGTAAACATGGGCTGAGCTGTCCCTGAGCCAGAGACGAGACTCAACAGCTGTGAGCAGGGTGGTGCCAGCCATAGGAAGCTGTGCTGTTTGCACACGTGGGTCAACCCCAAAGCAGGGAAAATGTAGCAGGAAAATGCAAGTGTTCTATGAGGCACTGTAGTAAAAAAAACAGCTCTTGTGAGCAGTGCAGGGAGCTCAGTGCTTTGCTAGGGAAGACCTGTCTCTTTAAGGAAAAGTAGACAGATATGGGAAGAAATATTGAGCTTGTACAATTGCTGTTGTTTAGTGTGGCTTGTGGTTTTCCTGTGGAATACAGAAGCTGATTTAGTAGTAGGCTATCATCAGCAAGGTTGCCATGTGAGAAGAGTATGCATGAGAAGCTGAGATGGAAGCACAGCACTGCGTTTGGCTGTTGTGAGAACACTGCAGAAGCTCCATGGAGAGCTGCTGGCATGTGGTGCTGCAGCAGTTGTTTGGCACACTGTGTGGGAGGAGGGTCTCACTGTGAGCCATGCAGCTGCAGGTCAGCTCCCTGCTCCCTGAGCTGTCCCCCAACTGCTGCTGGGTCTGCTTGCAGCACCTGAGCTAACCCAGCTTGGGTCAGGGAGGATTAAGGAATGCTGACTGTGACAGGGAGCAGTGGGGATCACCTGGGAAGGCAGTAATCCCTTCCTGAGACCTTCAGGAGAAGGCTTCTTCCCTTCAACGTGGGATGGGCCAGAGTTGAGAGCCCTTTGGGGTAAGGATGAGAGGGAGAGGGCACTGGGACCTCTGTTCCTTGTTGCCTGCTGCTTTCCTTAACACACTGGGTGTCTATAAGCTGCTCACTTGTCTGCTTGGGTTTGATTGCTGAACTTAAAAACGTCACTCAGGTATTTTGTTTGTGACAAAAATGATATACGAGGTGAAGGATCAATACTTACAGGCCTCCCTGAGTTGTGTGCTTAGTATTGTCCTCAGCAAAAGTAGGAAGCGAATTACCTTATTGACATCAAGCAGGGGTTTACTGGGGCTTAAAACAAGTTGTGGTAGCAGTTCAGGAAGTCATCAGATGTAACAGCATTGAACATTTTGCTGGAGCTCACAAAACCAGCAGAGAGCAGATGGCTTGAGGCACTTTGATGGGTTTATTGTAGGATGCAGAACTGCATATTTGGGTGTCCAAGCACAGGCTTCATTCCTGACCTGGCAGCTCTGCTACAGACCTGGTAACTCACATGTTTTGAGCCATATGCACTGAAATTCTCAGCCACTCTGAATTAAGTTACGTTAATGCAGCTTTGCTCTGCAAGTGCCATTGTTCAGTATGTGTTTGAATGGCCTTGTTTTGGAAATATTCTACCCTAAATGAGGAAGTTGGGCTTGTTTCAAAACAAAAGACTGTATTGGTAGTGTCATATAGTGAGACAAGTCAGAAGATGTTTTAGGTGCCTGCTAAGAGGAATGCATGACTTAGAGCAGCATGTCACCTAACAAAACCTCATTAAAAAAGATCTTCTATAGTCTATGCAGAAATTCTGATGTAAAATCTGTTGTTCAAACGTGCAAATTCAATTAGTAGAGGTGGTTATTACGGAGGAAAAGAAAACTTGCTCAGTTGAAAATATCTGTTGCCAAGGTGTTTGTGGACTTGGTAGTAACTTACTGCTTGAGTTACATAAAACTTGCATGTCTTTCAGTTTAGAAAAACATATTGCATGTGTTTAGGTTTGTAATACTCAAAGCTTTTATTCTCACATTGTTACAGCTGTATTAAACTTCTTCTGAGAAGGAAATGATAATCTTTTACTTTCATCCACAGCTTCAGAAGAATTTCAGGTTTTTTGTATTTACGTTACAAATTTACTTAACTTTTTGTGTGCATTCATGTGCACAATCAGAACTACTGTGTGTTGCAGAGAAATGCCATTATGAGTGTTTTCAATATGGAAAGATAACATTCATAAAGCAAAAAAAAAAAAAAAAAAGGTGATGTCCCTTAGAGCAAAACAAAAAACTTAAGATTTCAGTGACTAAAGCTATTACAAAGGTAACAAATTATTACTTATTCCTTAGATGTGATTCAACAGAATACAGTTAAATCCCTGCTGAAGATCTGAACTGTCTGAGAGATGAATGTATTTGTTGTTTTTTTTTTTTTGTCTTAAACAGGACACCTTGATTGTTTGGTCAGAAGCAGAGAACTATGACTTAGCACTGAGTTTTCAAGAAAAAGCTGGCTGTGATGAAATCTGGGAAAAAATCTGCCAGGTACACTTAAAATTTCCTATTGTTTCTTGCAGATGTTTTAGTGTCTTCTGTCTTTTCATGTATTTGTGTTGTACTTTTAAAACCTATTTGTAAAATAAGCATGTCTTTGTCATTGCTTTCTGTGGCTTTTCTGTGTAAAATCTTAAGTTGCCACTCTTTACAAAATCTGTATTTTTCACAGTTGGCCTTCCTGCTCTTAAAATCAGCAAGAGAAACCCAGATTTTGACTTTTTTTTAGATTAAAAACTAGAAAACCTAGAGTGCCAGATTTTAACTGTCCTGTGGGGAGCTAGCTGGTTGTAATCAGTTGTAATATGTGTGGGAGTAGCTCTCCCTCAGTGAGAGGCACTGCTGGCATTGCTGACTGAGCTCAAAATGTCAGTCATTTTTCCATCAAGGCCTAGGTCTTACTGACCATATCTTAGGAATATTTCAGTCTGCACTGTATTAGTAGGTAACAGAGTTCACATCTCACACTTTCGATTCTACTAATAGCAGATCAGTGGAGTTACTACACCTGTGTGTACTTCACAGAAGAAACCCAGACTTTTGTGTCAGAATTGATCCTAATTGTCTCAGATTCTGGAAAACACTAAAGCTGTAACTAAAGAAACTTAGAACTCAGGATTCTGAGCAGTTTCCTTTGAACAAAATAGCTGATTAAGATGCTTTCTCATACTCCAAAGCATGCTGAGTTTGAATCTTCTCAGTTGTGAAATACTGAAAGGAACTGATGCTAGTAGCTGCAGATATGTCTAATACATAGGCCAGGTTTTCAGTTAGTCCTGTGTGGGGCTGATCTGGTAATCAGTCTGAAAGGAAGGACTTCATGTGGTCAGGTGGTGCCAGCCATTAGCCTTAGTTCTTTCATTGGATTTCAAAACTCTTAGCACTTTGAGACTCCCCTTTGGGAGGTGATCCTTTGTGGGAGAGGTCTGATAGGAGTTTATGAATCTTAGGGCGAGTAAAGGAAATAAAAAGTACAGGGTGTGAGAGTAGGCTGGGGGAAAGAGAGGAGCATGCTCAACAGAACGAGAGTACGGAGTAGGAGTCAGTTGCATCCCTCTTTCCCCGTTCAGTTTGGGCATCCATACCTTTATGCCTTTGTTCTTGGTCTTTTTCTTACGGTTCACATCATGTTAGCATAGCTGTGGGCTCTTACCATGACTTTATAGCCTAGTCTTCCCTTCTGTTTGAGATACTGAAAGAAGGCTTTGTTATGCCCTTCTTTACTTTCTGTATTTTATCTTCAGGGTGCTTCAGATTTCTTTGTTGCACAGATGTGGTTAGGTTTGGTGGGTTTGTTTGTTTGATTTTTGACAAATACCTACTGGAGGTAATGGTAGTGACTTCTGTAGAATTCACAGGCAGCAGACTTAACTGTTCTTCCTCACGGCTAGAAACTTTCCAGGCAGCTGAAGGCATGAAAGGATTTATGTACGTTATCTGCTTGATTTCTCTTAAGTATGTAGTGGGATGAGACAGTTAACTGTGCACTGTTTTTAGGTTCAGGGTAAGGATCCTTCAGTGGAAGTCACACAGGACCTTATCGAGTCTGAAGAGGAGCACATAGAAGAGATGCCCGAAACCAGTCCTTTGATCGACCTTCCTTCTTGTGAACTCAACAAACTTGAAGAGATTGCTGACCTAGTTACCTCTGTTCTCTCCTCACCCATCCGTAGAGAAAAGCTAGCACTGGCCTTGGAGAATGAAGGCTATATTAAAAAACTATTGCAGCTTTTCCAAGTCTGCGAGAATTTAGAGAACACAGAAGGCTTGCATCATTTGTATGAAATTATTAGAGGAATTTTGTTCCTCAATAAAGCAACTCTGTTTGAGGTGATGTTTTCTGATGAGTGTATTATGGATGTTGTTGGATGCCTTGAGTATGACCCTTCTTTGGCTCAGCCAAAACGGCACAGGGAGTTCTTGACCAAAACAGCAAAATTTAAGGAAGTTATTCCTATAACAGACTCTGAACTCAGGCAAAAAATCCATCAGACTTACAGGGTACAGTACATTCAGGACATCATCTTGCCGACACCATCGGTTTTTGAAGAGAACTTTCTTTCTACCCTTACTTCCTTTATTTTCTTCAACAAAGTTGAGATTGTCAGTATGTTGCAGGTAAGTGATTTTTAATATGCTATAGATTCTTGATGTGTAGATGCATCTAGGTGCAGTTTGGAAACTGATTATGGCTCTTTTAACACTGTGAAGTAGTTGTTTTCCACTGATTTCTGATACCTTAATTTTATTTTTGATTTTTAAAAACATTAGATTTACAGGCTTTCAATATGTTGTAAATAATTTATTGTACTGATTCCTGATGCTCATGTTATAATACGAAGTAGTTAATTCACTGGTTTTCTCTTTCTGCTGATATCCCACGGCAATAACACAAAATATTACAATTCCAAGGTCCTGAAAAATATCCTGAAGACTTCACAGTCAGAAACAGACTTAAGAGCAGCTGATTGTGGCAGACAAATTGGACTATGGAAAGAGCCTTAGATGTGAAATGCTCTGCATGCATGTAGTGATGATTTGGGTGTTTTCAGTTCATATTTTGTTGTGCAAACCGAGGGCTACCAAAGTGGTTTGGTTCTGTTTGTGGTCCATTTACTTTGGAATATGGCACATTTATGTGGAGCAGAACTTTACAGACGTGTCAGTTTTCATTTGAAGAAAAGAATGTTGAAGTTGTGGAAGGAAGTAGGCTGTGGAGAAATAACATTGCCATGAGGAGTGTTTCTAAAGACTGCAGTAGAGGAGCAGAGAGAAAAAACCCAACAACCTAGAACTACTCAAACACAAAGGAACAACAAAAGGCAGTTACGTGGATGAGCTTTGAGGCTTCTTTTTACTTGGGTTGAATAACAGAAAGAAGCAAAGTAGGTCTCTCTTGCAAAAAGAATGATTTGGTTAAGTAAATCTTTTCCATTTTATTATTTTGCATTTGTAACTTTTCTAAATCTAAAAATACATTCAGTGTCATTTTCCTAGGGCCACAGTCCTACTTCCATTTAGAGAGATACTGAAAAAAGAAAAGGTTTTCATATTCCATTTAAGTTTTACTGTACTGAACATTTAATTGTACCCTAGCAGAAAACTCTCACTTCCTGGCTCTTCTCTCAGGTACTCTTCAAAGGAAGCTCTGGGACTGTGGCAGTTCTGTGCTGCTCTGTCACTGCCATCTGGGCTGTGGTTGGGATGAGTGGATGGCACACAGTTTATGTAGAGTTAGGACTGTAATTGAGGCTTGCACATTGGTCTACAAGTGGCATTGATACCTACATCAGTTAACCTGCCTTGAGGGTTACACAGAAAACACAGACAGGTTGCTGGCTGTCGTAGCTCTGGGGAGCTGCGTGGTGGTGCTAACAGGAGGTTCAGGACTTTTCCCACTTTCCTGGTGTAAATCAGCTTCTTTGTGTGGCATAAGAATCCTGAAGCTCCTCTGGGTTTGGTGTAGAAATTAGAAATCTTAGTGCCTTAGGCATACCAGTGTTTTCCTAGGGAACACAGCCATAGGAGTAACAGGTTGTGCAGCAGCAGGGCTCTGTGATGGGTGGGAAGCAGAGCTAGAATAGAAAGTGAGCCTGGAGCCGTGCTGTGCTCCAGGACACGAGGACTACAGCTGCAGCAGCTTTACACAATCTGCTTGTTGTGATACGATTTTTTTAACAGGCTTAATTTAGCTGTTAAGGCCAGCAATGCTTAAAATAAACCAATAAGTCTTTGCAGGTCATCTTCCTTCTGACGCTGATTCAGGTATCACTCGTAGTAAAGCGTAATGTTACCATTGGCCTTCAGATTTGTATTGTGTTTGGAGAGTACCAGGCAGTTTGGTTTGAAAGAACACCAGCACTATTCCATGTAAAGGAGTATGGGGAAGATCCTCATGCAGAGAGCAGGTGGGAGGCAGCTGCTGAGAGGTGGGGCTCATCCTGGTGTTCTGTGCCTTGGCCGTTAGGCAGTGGTGTGACCAGAACATCTGGCAGGAAATGAGTTGTTGTCCCCTGTGCAATTGAGGGGTATCCCCTGGCAGTAAATTATCTTGGTGTGAAAAGCAAATAATCAGAAAAGTTTTCCTGATGGGTGAAAGCTGAACTTGGTACAAGTAGGGGAGCTTGGCTTGCTGAGAAGAGCTTTGCTGCAGGGCTGTGCAGTTGTAGCCAACAGGAAGGACCTGTCCAGCACAGGGAGGGAGCCTGGAGTGTTAAGTGGCCACTTCTGACACTGTGCTGCCTGCTGGTAGCAGGACATCACACAGTGAGCCTGTGGTGCTGTGAAGCACTGCGAGTGGAGTGCTGGAGGAGAGCAGAGAGACGTGAGGTCTGCTGAGTCCTGCTAGGAGGCAGGTCTGGTGGCTTCGCCCATCCTCAGCTTCATCTGTGGTGCTGCTGCACAGCGTGAGGACTGAAAGAGTGCACTGGAAGTGATGTTTGTAAACTTGCATTCTTGCCTTTCCCTTTTTAATGATCAAATGTATATATTTATTGACCACATCTACAAGTACATATTTTTTCCTTTCTAAGAAGCGAGCGAGTAGTTAAGCTTGACTGTATAGTGTCAGCCTGTAAAGGCCAGTTCGATGTGTAAGCTGTCTTGTGTAAGTTGTTTTCCTTTTGTGTTACACAGGAAGATGAAAAATTTTTGTCCGAAGTTTTTGCACAACTAACAGATGAAGCTACAGATGATGACAAACGATGTGAATTGGTAAGTCCTTGTGCTTGGGACTTCTTGGAGTACTTTAATCGTCAGGCACAAAGCGGGAACACTGGAGCTGTGCTGCCTCCAATCAGGTGTTTCTGTAACCCTAGAGGGAACCATTCTAATGTGGCATCGTCTTTGATTTTGTACTCACTAGAAGAATATTTCTTGTGAGGTAAAAATCTGATTGATTTGTTCTCAGTAACTGGGAACAGTGCTAAGCTAAAGTCCTAAGCTTGAAGGTACGCTGGTTGGTGACAAGCTGCATGTGGTGCTGTCTGGATCCAGGAATGGGACTTAGAGATCCCTGTGTGTCCCTTCCATCTTGACATATCCTGTGAATGATCCTAAGTGCTCTTCAGCATGCTCTCTCCCTAAGGCTTACCATACAGTTACTGCTTTTTCTCATTGTATTTTGCTCAGTCAGTGAGATGTTTCAGCCCTGGGGCCAAGGGTTAGCAATGGTCTCTTAGTATGTACATTACAAACATAAAATCACAGAATGGCCTGAGTTGCAAAGGAGCACAATGCTCATCCAGTTCCAACCCCCTGCTGTGCACAGGTCACCAACCAGCAGCCCAGGCTGCCCAGAGCCACATCCAGCCTGGCCTTGAATGCCTCCAGGGATGGGGCATCCACAGCCTCCTTGGGCAACTTGTTTCTCTCTGACTCTTTATCAGCTTAAATTGCCTTACTAAAATCTAGAGTGACTGTTTTCAGCAAGGGAGAACGTTTGTTCTTTTAACAGAAGGCAAACTGCAGAAGTATAAATCCTTCCTATGCTAAATGTGATAAAATAGCTACAAGATGACTGTCCTACTTAAATTCAGCCTCTTAACAGATTTTGTTAACTGCTTTGGCTTTCCTTTCATCCTTAATGTTGCCTAACTGATGTTGAACATTGGAGGAGAGGAGCAGAGCAGTCCCTTTACCAGGCAGGCATAGACCAGCCAGTACAAAACTGATACAAATCACAACCATTTCATACTTTGAGTGTTTCCTGAATCAAATGCTCATTTTTTCCCCTGTGTTACAGGTTAACTTTTTCAAGGAGTTCTGTGCATTTTCTCAGACATTACAACCTCAGAACAGAGATGCATTTTTCAAAACTTTGGCAAAGTTGGGAATCCTTCCAGCTCTTGAAATTGTGATGGTAAGTGAAAATTCAGAACTGTTTTTATTAAAAGGGGGGAAAGTGTGTGACCTCTAATCAGATCTGCCCGATAGCTTTCTGTAAGTTTCATTGGATGACTTTGTTCTTCTGAAAAGTACCAGAGGATATGCAGGTGGCCCCACTTCATTGCAATGACTGTTTTGACTTTGTGTGATGATGCAGTCCTCTTGACAACAAGTGTAAAATTCAGAAAGGATTCTTTCATGTTTCAGCTCAGTGTTGTTGTTGTTGTAGTTGGAATAGGACCAAAGGAGTATTTTTAGATAATCTTGACCTCTTATCTGTTCCTATCCTATCCTAATCCTGCCTTTTCAGTGGTATAAAGCAGATTAATCCATCTTAAACAGCAATGTGAAAACATGCTTTTTCACTCCTTTGGTTGAAGCATCTGTTGCTGCTTGATGTTACAACTTGTGTGTCATTGCTGTTGTTGGAAGCTATGTATTCTGTTTGTTTTAATATTCGAGAAGCAACCTGTGATATTAATGTTCTTTGGTAACTGTTGTATAAATGTAAAAGCAATATGAATGTTAAGTGATTGAACAAATTCTGATCTTGTGGTTCTTTTCCATGTGTAGACTGCTTCAAGTGTTTCCCATCCTGTTAATTTTCTAAGCTTAGAAACTGTACATTTTCTTGTTGTCTGAGTGAGATACAAATGAACTTATACTAAAATATGTAATTGGTTCTTTTCTACAGAACTCTGTGTAACAGTACTGGCATCTTCAGTGCCATGGGGAATAACACCAAATAACACCAAATGAAACATTTCTTGCCTAAATTAGAGGTGTCAAATCGACAGACATCCCTGTGATCTTCTAAAGGATGGAAATGATGGGGAAAAAAATCACTTCTTTCTCCTGTCACTGTTCTGCTGCTGTATAAATCTTGATAATAATGTGTTCTCAAAGCTTGTAACTCCCTGCTAAATTGATCTCATTTTCACTAGGGAATGGACGATTTGCAAGTTAGATCTGCTGCTACAGATATATTTTCTTATCTGGTAGAATTTAGTCCATCCATGGTCCGAGAATTTGTAATGCAAGAGGCCCAACAGAGTGATGATGTAAGTAAACATGTTGTAAAGTTGGTTGAATTCATTAAATATATTAGTTTTAAAACAGAACAAAAAAAACCACAAACCAAAAGGCTCTCTGACACTTGAGATACATTTAGTCCGGAAAAGTAGATGTCAGATACAAACATTTCTGAGCATGGTGGAATCCCATATGTTCACAGCAATAAGTTCATAGCTCTTTCTAGCAGTGATTTTTAGTTGAGTTGGGTTTTGCATGACAAAAACTCCAAAGTTTAAGTGCAGCTCTTTCCATTTTCACATTTTGCTTCATTATTGGAGGGGAAAAAAAAAAAGAACACCTTGATGTGGAAGCTGTGGAAGTCATTGGGCTACTGAAACCGTGCCTCATTTTTAGCTTTTGTTTTTTCAGGACATCCTCCTCATCAATGTGGTCATTGAGCAGATGATCTGTGACACTGATCCTGAGCTCGGCGGGGCTGTTCAGCTGATGGGGCTCCTGCGCACTTTGATAGATCCAGAGAACATGTTGGCCACAGCTAATGTAAGGAAACACAAAGGGGTAAAGACACTTCACCATCTCAGCAGAAATAAAAAAAAACTGGTTTTCGTATTGTTGTTCTCATCAGAGGATCAAAAAAAGAATATTTGTTACAGTGTCAATTTTAACAAGCTATAAAAGAAACTGAAACTTCCTTTGGTAACATGTGGACATGGCATTGCTCAAGAGTTTGTTAACAGAAACAGCTGAAGGCTTCGGTGAAATAACACCAGTTTGATCATAACTCCTGGTAGCTGAACTGTGGATATGTGGATAAGAGAGTGCAGTAGGGTCTGTGTTATACCAAGTTGCTGTTTCCATACCAATGGCACAATGCAGCTGCTACTAGCACCATGCCAGAGTATTTCATAGAATCATAGAATGGCCTGGGTTGCAAAGGAGCTCAATGCTCATCCAGTTCCAACCCCCTGCTGTGCACAGGTCACCAACCAGCAGCCCAGGCTGCCCAGAGCCACATCCAGCCTGGCCTTGAATGCCTCCAGGGATGAGGCATCCACAGCCTCCTTGGGCAGCCTGTTCCAGTGCCTCACCACCCTCTGGGTGAAAAACTTCCTCCTAGATGTAATGCATATTTAATGTGTGTTGTCCTTAAGAAGGCACACTGTGTGTTGGTGGGCATGCACAATATAGAATGTAAGGAAATAGACAAGGTGATGCTTGTTGTGATGTGATGTGTTGCAGGTGATTATGGGTAAAATTAATGCCCTTAGAAGTGGTTTAAGCAAACTCTGTGAAGCAGTGAGAGTACAGACTGTCTTTCAGTGTGTTTGCATCCACTGTGTTTTTTTCTATTGGTATTTAAGTTGATTTGGTGTCTTAGATCATTTTCCCAAAATACAGAAATACATCTTGAGAGGGATTAATATTGCAGGTCCAAACAAATAGATGCAGGCAAACCAGAGAGGGTTGGGTACAGTTCTCAATGCCTCCATTGCTACTGCTTTTTAGTTAAGAGTATACACGCAGTTGCCAATGCTTAATATAGTTTTGTTTCTTTTAGAAAACAGAAAAAAGTGAATTCCTCAACTTCTTCTACAACCATTGTATGCACGTTCTTACTGCTCCACTTCTGGCTAATACATCAGAAGATAAATGTGAAAAAGGTAATATTGCTTTTGGTTTTAAAATCTTGTTTTTTGAGCTTAGGAAATACCAACAATGAGCCCGTGATACATCCCCCAAGATGGGGAATGTATGTCCTGGAAACTGCTGGGCCTTCGTGAGCACAGAGCATTCACAGCCCGTGTTGCAGCGCTGCGTGGTGACGTGCAGGTCTGTGCTCTCACACACCTGCTCACGTGTGCCACGAGCTGTGTGCCAGTGTTAGCCAGGCAGTAAAAGGGGATGTTTGCCATAAAGCTGTGTCTGTAGCTCATGGGGGGCTTTTGGAAGAGCAGATGCAGAAATGCTGTGATGGTATGGGAAGTTACTGTCAGCTCAGGTGATTGACTGAACCCTGGATGAGGCAACAGAGGAGAAATGCTGAAGGAAAGCTCTGCCAAGAGATACTTGGAGCTCCTTTTTCTTTGCTCTAACTTGGTAATGGTGAATGAATTGGCACTTAATTATATAATTAGCACTCACATCAGTTGAATGCTTTACAAAGATGTTTAATGTCATGGCACCTCTGAGTCAGGCTTTTTTTAAAGCACTTTTTCAAGGGATGAAAGGAATGGTTTTGCAGATGTGTTTGATTTGGTCGTACCCATCTTCTCGTGGTTGAGTAGATAAAAACCAAATGTGCGTTAACTGAGAACAGAAATAGAATATCTAGAGTATTCATTTGGAGATATTTGAAGAAAATAGAATTAGCTGTGTAGGAATAATATTCCTCAGTGTTAGATTACATATTTTCACCTAGTTGCATTGGACATTTTGTAACACAAATGGACTGAGATGTCAGCTGGCATGCATTCTGACTGTATGATTGCTTCCCTGTAGCTCAGAGTTTTGGTTAAATTAAAAGCTTGAACAGCTGGTAGAACTACTTATCCCTATCTTTTGCATATTTGCAGTGCTTTGAAAACTTTTTCTTACGTTTGCTTTATTTTCTATTTATCAGATGCAGTAGTTGGGTCCACTAAGAGTAATACAATTTGTCCTGGTAAGTTTTAATTGATCTTGAGTTTTGAACCTCGCTCTGTATCATACATATCTTCATTTAAAGAAGGAAATTCATCTTGTTGCTTAAATACTTATTGTTAAAGGAGATGTGGGTGCTGGGTTTCATTTGAGGTAGCAAGAAGCTGGAAGAATATTTTCATCTATTTCTGAGTAGCTGTGTTTTTTCTTTTCCCCTTTCCAGTCTCTCTTGCTTCTGAAAGATCCTCCTCTTTAGTGTCTGTTCTTGTCTACATTTTTCTTGTAGATAATTACCAGACAGCACAACTGCTCGCCTTAATCCTGGAGCTGCTTACCTTCTGTGTGGAGCACCACACGTATCACATCAAGAACTACATTATGAACAAAGATTTGCTAAGAAGAGTGCTGGTTTTGATGAATTCAAAGCACACTTTTCTGGCCTTGTGTGAGTATGGAGCTGCCACAGTTTCCTTCCTCAGGATGTTTTTTGTACTGCATGGGATATGTTGTAAATAAAAGGATACGCCTCAGTTCAGAGTTGGGGTAAATTTCTGTTTTTATAGTCTGAAAAAAAGAAGTGGCAGGTATCTGTTACTGGAGTTAATGGGAGTGGTGGAAGGAGAATGATTGCAGCTGGTGATGTGGTAGCAGGGATCTGTTGTGATCATCTGTGTTAAGTGGAAGTCCTGTCTTTTCTAAGTAACTTCCTAAATCTGGTGCTGCACCTGGGGAGCAAATGGACTGGATGAAACGTGGTTCTGGAAGGTGCACACAGAAGCATGGGAATGAACTAATTTAATTTTACACTCACTAAGGTTTGTTACTGCACTACTTCAAAAAGAACGTGATGGATTCTGATTGCATTCAGAGACAGAGGAAAGTCAGAGAATGGAGGAGGAAACCAAGTGAACCGTCTGCAGATGTTTCATCCAAATTCTTTTCAGTTCTTGCCAAGAGGGGCAGATTGGAGGCTGGATGTGTAGTTACTCTCTCGTTTCTTTCCTCATATAGGTGCTCTTCGCTTCATGAGGAGGATAATTGGCCTAAAAGATGAATTTTACAACCGTTATATCACCAAGGGAAATCTCTTTGAGCCGGTTATAAATGCTCTGCTGGATAATGGAACCAGATACAACCTGCTCAACTCTGCTGTGATTGAACTGTTTGAATTCATCAGAGTGGTACGTAGTTAAGCAGCTTCTGCAGCTCTTGTGTGTATTTTTGTATATATATATATATGCACACAAGTCACCCCAGGTAGAAGAACAAAACGCACGTATTTCACAGGAATTAAATATTTAATAGTAATTAAAGTCACAAATTAAAATCCCGGAGAGAGATTAAAAATAGAAAAGAGGCAGTACACTGCTTCGTGCTTGTTTTACTCGATCATTCTCTGAAGATAAATGTAGAAGCCTTATTTATACCCGTGTCTCTGTAGAAGATAGCATCCTGGAGACAAAATTCTTGTAAGTGGCTGAGTTGTTTGAGACCAGACTTGGAAGTGAGGAAAATGAGACCGATTTGGCTGTAAATTGGAAAGATCATGCTCTCTGAGATGGTGTCAGCTCTGAAACAATGGCTGTTCCACTGGCAGCACACGGACAGGACAGACAGTGCGAGCAGGAGCACCCTGTTATAGCTGTTATACTGTGGGGTAGGAAACAAGGACTTAGAACAGGTCCTGGGCTGTGTGCTGCGAGCACGTTGGTGTGGCAGTCTTCTCAGAAGTCTCTGTGGCCTGTGAAAATGAAGGCACTTCTTAGATGTAGGGTATTGTAGTTGCTGCCCTTCCCAGAAAAAGGAGAAGTGTGTTGTATTTTCAGATGTCTTTTGCCCTTGTGGTCTGAGTGTTAAGGCTTACCCAACAATTAGACTTATGGTTGGACAACTGAACAAAAGGTGCCATGTTCCACAGGTGCTGATGCAGCTATTTAGAACTATAAAGAGAAGTTAAACTTAGGAGAGAGCAGGGCCTAATGAAACTTTTTTTTCCTCAATTAAGCCTAGTCTAGGATAGTGAATATCATGGTTCAGTCAAAATATAACAAATAGGGTTGGTAAAATACAGAGTGTTATCTGTTAATCCGAGAAATACTATGAAAACAGCAATTGATTTTTACACTTTTTACAAGAATTGTGGTCACAGAATGGCTTGAGTTGGAAGGGACCTTAAAATGTCCCTTTTCCCCCCCCCACCCCTACCCTCCAGCACTACTCCTGCCATGGGCTGCCTCCTACCAGCTCAGGCTGCCCAGGGTCCATCCAACCTGGCCTTGGGCCCCCACAGCTCTCTGGGCAGCAGTGCCAGGCCTCACTGCTCTTTGAGTGAAGAATTTCTTTCTAACACCTCACGTAAATCTCCCCTCTTGTAGTTTAAAGCCATTCCCTCTTGTCCTACCACTACATGCAATTGCAAAAAGTCCCTCTCCAGCTTTCCCGTAGGCCCCCTTTAGGTACTGGAAGGCTGTTCGAAGGTCTCCCCAGCACCTTCAGCCTTTCTTCATAGGAGAGGTGCTCCATTCTCTGAGCATCTTTGTGGCCTTCTCCTGGACCCTCTCCAGCAGCTCCACATCCCTCCTGTGCTGGCCTGGTTGCAGTGCTGCAGATGAAGTTTCACAAGGGCAGAGCAGAGGTGGAACTCCACCCTGCCCTGCCCCTGCTGGCCACATAATTCTTAATTCTCTTAGGACAATTAATCAGTTACTTCTAAAATTAATCAATTCTAAAGCTTTCTGAACTTCTGCAGACTTAAATATTGCTTTGTTCTTATGCAGGAAGATATTAAGTCGCTTATTGCACATATAGTTGAAAACTTTTATAATGCACTTGAATCTATCGAATATGTTCAGACATTCAAGGGGTTGAAGACAAAATATGAGCAAGAGAAAGACCGGCAAAACCAGAAACTGAACAGGTAATAAATATAGTTTGCAATGCTACTATTTAATGTCATGTAATATCAGCTTACTGCTGTTTTTTTGGTTTTGTTTTTAATTCTTTCATAAATGTCAGAAAAAGCAGGAAGCTGTGGTTGAGGTGTGAGCTTCTTTGTATTTTTATATGTATTAAGAGTAAACCTACATCTGGCTTTCATCATTGGCCTACTGTTGTACAGTTCAGTTTGTCAGCGCATTAAATGTTAGCCAGAAAACATTCAGCTTAAAAGAGCAGAATCTGTTTCATTCCAAGTTAGGCCTCAGTCTGCTTTCTTGCCACTTGGGGTGTTGGTTAAACTGTTGGTGGCAGAATGGAATGGTTTACCTTAAGGCATCAGAAGCCATTTCTTACCTGTCGGATCCTGACACTTGAACCACATGTTGTGTGTCTCTTACAGTGTTCCATCTATATTGCGTAGCAATAGATTTCGCAGAGATGCAAGAGCCCTAGAGGAGGATGAAGAAATGTGGTTCAATGAAGATGAAGAGGAGGAAGGTGAAGCTGTTGTACCTCCAGTTGAGAAGTCTAAACCAGAGGATGATTTTCCAGACAGCTACGAAAAGTTTATGGAAACTAAAAAAGGTATTTCCTCCATTTCATCTCACCGCCACTGTATTTACTCTGTGCGAGACGTGTAGAGTGTTGTGTGCTCACACCTGGGGTTTGAGTCACAAGCAGGAGGAAAGGTGTTCTGCAGCAAGGGATGAACTGCCAGTGTGTCTTTGCAAGCCAGGTGAGGATTAAAACAAGACTCCAGACATGTGCCTGGTTTAACTGGGATTCAAAACCACATGTCTTTGTGTTTGTGTCCTGGGTGAGCACCATCTGTGCCAAAGCTGTACCGTTCTTACTTGGAATGCTGGCACACTTTGCCTGAGGTCAGTGAGCAAGCTGCTCGTTGAAACCAGAATTTTAGAAAAAGGCTGCTTCTGCCCCATGATGCAGTGATGTGGATTGTGCTTCGTGGCTGATACTTAAGCATGAAAATTCTGTCCCTCAGCTAAAGAGAGTGAAGATAAAGAGAATCTTCCCAAAAGGACTTCAGCTGGGGGATTCAAGTTCACTTTTTCCCACTCAGCCAGCGCAGCCAATGGTGCAAACGGTGCAAACAGCAAATCTGTGGCAGCTCAGACATCACCAGCAAGCTCCAACGGCTCCTCTTCCAAGAACGCCACCCTGACCACAGCAGTGACAGCCACGAAGGTGGGAGATCTGTGTGAAAACAGCTGTCCTCACGTAGGGCAGCAGAGCTGCAGGTCGGCACTGGTCTCTGGGCGGTGCCTTACTGCAGCGTGCGTTTGTCTGTGCCCTGCCTGGCTGAATGCCTGCTGCTTTGGGGAAGGTTGGAAGTAGTGAGTGGGGATGGGAACCTGCTGTTAATCCACTGGGCTGTCGTCTCTCATCTTTTGCATAACTCCACTGCTCCCAGTCCTCAGCTTTTCCAAGTCCATTCCTGCTTTGTGTGTGTGACTTACTTTTCTTGTACATGCTTTATTTGCATTGTCAGCCTGAAAGCTCTGGAGAGGTTGGAGAAGAGTGTGCTAAAATGTTTATTGCACACTCCTGAGCCTTACCAGGAAAATGTGCGTGTACACATTAGGTTCTGTAGCAACGATTTGAGCTTACAGTGATCTGAAATAATTCTGAGGCCGGATACAGAGGAGCAGGGATGCTTCAGTATTTTCTTTTGCCCTTGAGATTGAAAAACATTCTGAACTCATGGGTCTGTGAATGGAAAAGGCATCACCAAGGACTACGCAGTCCCCGGCCTGCAGATAGCACTCGGTGTTTGTAACTCCTTAGAGTAGAATTACTTTAACCTGACGGAAAGTTGTAAAACCAAGCACTGGTAGATTTGACTGCCATCCTAAGAAAAGCCTGGCATTCTGCAGGCTCATGTGTCCTGGGTGAGCTGCAGGGGGGGGAGGCATGCACTAAAAATGACACCACCCTGGGTATTTTTTTGAATGTGAGATTTGTTCTTTTTCTTTGGATTGGCAGGGAAGTCTAGTTGGCCTGGTGGATTATCCTGACGATGAAGATGACGACGAAGAGGAAGAGACGTCTCCAAGGAAAAGATCTCGTCTGGGTTCATAAAGGAAACCAAACCTTTGGAATAAAAACTTTTTATTACGGGGTTTCAAATGCTGCAACTGTTTTAAGAGCTAAAAAGAATCTGATTGAGAAAGCTTTCTCCCACGAGTACATGAGATAACGCAAGGAGTAGCAAAAGAAACTCGGTCTGTGAGCTAGAAAGGGTTAGTTCTGTAAACACAAGGCTTCCAAGGAACTGAATGTCTTTCTAGTAAGTAAGGAGTCTGCCATTCAGGCTGTCAAGAAAAAAAAAAAAAAAAAAAAAAGAAAAAAAAAGGGTTAGTATTCACACACAGAACCTGGATGATGGCTTCTCAGCAAGGAAAGTCTCAGGTGTTGGGAGGGCGTGGGGGGGAAGGGAACGATTTCTAAAAAAAAAAAAAAAAACTATTGCAGGGTTTCCCCATTGTTTAACAGAACTAGGAGAAAAAATCAAGCTTAAATTTTGAACCCGGTAATCTTAATTTTGTAATGGTGCTGTCACATTGTGTTCTTTTAGCAATGCCTCTTTAAGAAAAAAACTGAAAAAATTAAAAAAAAAAAAATTAAGGGAAAACTAACTGTATTTGCATAAGAACAATCTAGATTTCTGGGACCATTTATTACAAATTTCTCATGGTCGGAGGGAGGGACACTGCATTTTTAGTGCATGCTCAGTTGTTTTGGTTTTGTTTTTTTTTAAAACAATTAAAAATCAGTTTAAATTTCTATTTTCCAAGAGGATAAAACAGAAGCTGGATGCAGGAATAGATGGTTCTGCTTGGTTGGTTGTTGTTTTTCTTTTTGTTCCCCCCAGCCCCCCCCCATTAGATATCCAGTAATAACTAAGCCAAGGACTGACTGCTTCCCAAACATCTGCAGGGACTGCTGTGTTCACAGCACACGCAGAGCTGTCGGCTTCACGCTGTGGAAGACGCGGAATCGGAATCATTTTCTGCTTCGTTAAAACGAGCTGCAGCTTCTCAGAGCAGATTTCCCTGTTTGCAAGTTGACATTGCATAGCTGAGGTGGTATTAAGAAACACTAACGGGTTTTTCTTAGTGATGGGTTTAGTGGCGTTTAACAGCAAAGTCTGTTTGGACCAAGGTGGAATTCCAGGAGCAGAAGAGCGGTCTTTGGGCAGAATCAGCAGGCAGCACCTGTCTGGGTGCGAGATGAAAGCTGCTTTTTAAAGACAGAAAATAAAAGTACATTCCACGTAGGTAAATGAACCGCAGCCAAGCGAGGTGAGCTGAGAGAGGCAAACGGTCCAGGGTTTTATTTCAAGAACAGGAAGCGAACTGTAAATATTTTAATGTTAGTTTGCCCATATGTGGCCTGAGATCATGAAGAAGGGAGAGGAAACTTCCCACCACGTGATGTCAGAAACGTTTAAAAAAGAATGAACTACGAAACCAGCTGCAGTCCACCACATAGATCACTCTTGTAATGTGTTATGGGTCCATTTCTCCTGGAATAGTCTGAACTGAAGCAGTTTCTCTGTTTTGGAGATTTTGTAGTTAATTTTAATTTTAGCTATCGTTTGGAAAAAGATGGGCTGTCTGTGTAGATATGAAGTATAGTTTTTCCATAAAACAGAAGTTTATTTTGTATTAAAAATACCACTGTACTTGTTTTACACCATTTGTATACACGTGGTGATATTAATGCTGACCTGTACAATTCAGGAATTAAAATGTGACCCTGTAATTCCATAATTACTGCTTTTGTTTGGTTTGTTGTACACGGTAAGTTAACTCAGGATTTTAAACGTTTTCCAGCATTCTTTAAGAATGGCTGTTGTGCAGCTGTGTCAGTGACTCAGTGCTATGAGGGGACACGTGAGCTCTTCCCACCTCTGGGCCAGGTGCTGCTGGATGGAACTTGTGTGGACCTGGGGATGGCGGCGCTGCACCCTCAGCTCTGGACATGGAGGATGTGAATATCCATCACTGCTCAAAGCAGAGCTGCCAGCAGTACTGCTGGTGTGTGCTTGCTGACCGTCTCTTTTTCTTCCTGAGTCTCTTCTCCATTGGTAAAGATGATAAACCACCTCCAGTGCTACTCAAGCAGCAGAGTTGCACCGTGTGCCTTTACTAATCTAAGGCTGAAAAACTGTTACCTGGCCCGTGGACCCAAGGCTGTCCTGATGCTCTTTGAACAGCTACCCAAGGCAGCTCCTCTCAGGCTCTGACTGAAGCTCACTCAGTGCTCCCCACCACGTCAGCTCTCTCCTCAAGTACAGTCAGGAGCTTAAAAAATGCTTCAGACCAACACGAGTCTTTTTCCAACAGCAAAAACAAGAACATCACCAACATTTACAGCTACTAGAAAAACTGTACGAAGGGGCACTAAGCTGTGCTGCTCGCATTCCTCTTCCGATTCCCGTAGAAAGCGGCAGGCAGCACACGGAGCAGCTCACGGCTGGGGCTGTCACCCCGCATCTCGGCCCCCAGGGGTCGCCCACAGCTGCTTCCCCTGCACGGATCCTGCTGGGGCCCTTCCACCACCACTCCTTTTGGAAAAGAACACCTGCCAACATGTATCAGTTATAAACGCTATTTTAATAAAAAGCTACGCAGAACTTGAAGTGGTTGGGCTGTTTCTTTTAACGTCAATTAGAGTTACAGTCAATAATGTGCTAAGGACACCCTCACCCGTGCTTCATTTTAAGTCTGCCAAAGACAAACTGGTAAATGATTTGTTTAAAGACTTGACTTTGGAACCAAACTGCTCTGGTGATGTCCCTAGTTCTTACTTTTGTTTTGTTCTTTAACTTATTCATAGCAAATCTGGATCTAAGGTACAGGTAAGCAGCCTAGAAGGTGTGTACAGCTTCCCTCACTTCATGCTGCACGAGCTGCTCCTTCAAATACAAGATGATCACATTAGCACTTCCACGTGAACTCAGACTCACTACAGCTCAAAATAGTAGTTTATTTCTGATATTCTAACGAACCAAATTCTATAATCTTTAGAAAAAGTTATTCAAATCTGTTCGTTCACTCTTTTTAGCTATTATTTTAACAGATAAATATTTACTTTTGTTGTACATTTGAGTGGCTGAGGCTGTGAAACTGCCTCACTGTTGAGCACATTCCAGTGAAAATCGTGAGTTTCCAGCATTCTGGAAAATCCGTTTTCAATGTATTTCAGCATAATTTCAAATATTTTATACAAAGTACAGAATGAGTTGTCTGAAAGCTCTATAAAAACAAGTGTGAGATACTTGAAAACAAATCCGTTCCATTATTGGTTATAATTTATTCTAAAAGATGCCTATGTTCTTGGGATGTGCAATGAGCTTCTCACAGTTACCGCTTATTAATAACTTCTTCTTTTAGTTTTTCTGCCAGCACTTTCCTCTTCTGCAGTAATTTTTGCTTCTCTTCTGAAACTTCCTACAAACAAAACGGGGAAAAAAAAAAATACTGCAATAAATAAACTGCACGACTTCCTAATACGTATTGCAGCTTCTAATGCTAACTGCTACCCAGGCAGGTGAGCCACAGCAGGCAGTGCTGGCAGAGACCTTTTTTCCTAACAAGGAGCAGCCAGAGCATCACTTTCAAACCTGATGCTGCACGCCCACCCCTTCAAACTTGCTTGCAACCCAAAATGATGTAGAAAGTTTCTTCATTTCTTGGGAAGCGGATCCTGCAGTGTCTTAACTTTATTGGTGCTGCTCAGGAGTTCACCCATCAACACTACGGGCACATCCTGAGCATATTAAAGTGCTCAGCAATTACAAAACACTCCTGAGACAACAAAGTTTCTTATCTTAAGTGGGTTCTCTTTGCTAAGGAGCAGCGAGTTTCTTTTTAATAGCAATATTTTCTTTTTTAAGGTTTTCTACTACCTCCCTTATCCACATTGAGAGTTTAAGCGTTTCTTTACACACAGATGTTTATCAGACCCATTGTAACAAACACATTACATCATATTAGCCATAATAACGATTAGCAGAAGGCAGAAGTTTCTTTTTTCTCCTAAAGTCTGACCTATACGGACAGCTTTATCCTGCCATAGGATGCCAGTCCTTATGGCTGTACCTGCTTTCCTTGGTGGAGCTGTTTTTCCCAGAAGTGATCTTCTATCACAAAGATTTCTGTGATTGCAGCACCTTTTGTATGCTAAGGAATGTATCAGTTAATTCACTGACTGACAAGTCAGTCCTTGAGTTTATTTCCCTGCACTGCCCAGAATACTGTGTGTTTTATACATGGCATTTGCTTAACAGACTGAAAAAGCAGCAGAAGTCTTTTTTTTTTTTTTTTTTTTCCCTACTGTGCCTTATGGAAGCAGGATTTGATACAAGAGTGGCTCTGTTGTTTTCACTGATGTCTCTCCTCACACTGAGAACTTGCTGTTACCATCACAGGTTTCATCTCCTTGCACTACACATGCAAGGACAAAGCCCACTTTAAGAGAGATCTGCTGATTGTCCAAGTTGTAAAGTCAGACTGTGACAAATGCTTCAGTCATTATTGCAGATGGAACCAAGATGGTGACAGGGTGACCAGCTGAAACAGCAGCAACACGCCGCAAGCCAACCAGTGCTGCTGCATTTCAGTGTCTACCAACTAGAATAATGGGATGAGGATCTCTTAAGGACATAGCCTTGTTACTACAGGCACAATTAAATCTTCTTTCTGAGGTGCAGAACTATCCCACAGAGCTCTGCCTGCCCTTGATACATGTCTGAACAGAGAACATGTTTATAGCTACCAACCAGCATGGCTGGGAGACCATTCACGTTTGTATGTGGGACAAACACAACACAAAGAATGGAATAACTCTCTCTTGTATCTCTACAAATTCACCATTCCCTTTCCTATAATTCTAATTCTTCTACAAGTATTTTCTTGTATTGGAGGCAACTGGATAGATGACAGCAGCATCTATTCCTCAGAGTGCCTTGTCTTTCTAAACTGCATTATCACATCACTTCTACTCCAGTGGCTGATTTGTTAACCAGGGATTTATCTATTTTAAAAAGGAGCAAAACCTTCTGAGATCAAGAGAACTAAGCAAGTTTTTCTACATAAAATAGGACTTTGTAAAATATTTTTTTTTTCCCGTCCTAGCAGGAAAAAAAGTCCCAGAGATTTAAGGAAGCCCAAATTGTTGGCCAAAGGATTAGAAGAAAGCCAGCACTCTAACAGTTCATAAACTTAATCAAGAGGATTTGGCAATACAGAGGTGAAATACTAACTTAATCATTAAAACCTTCAGCCTGTACTCTTCTACAAAAACAGTGACTTGAAAATAGTTCCACTACTCCCACCAATTGCTCCTGTAATACTGCTACCACACCTTCACTGAAACTGCCTGACTGTTATAAAGCCATCAGGATGATTTTAAGTATTTGAACCCTTTACCTCCTTAGGAGATGGTTCCTCCTCCTTCTGGTCTGTGTTTGTGGGTGGTATTATATTATTTCTTGACTCTTTCTTTGCAGCTATCAGCATATCTCGTTTTTTCTTAAGATAGTCCTCCCGTTGTCTCAGCTGCTGCTCGTCAAATTCTGGTGTATTCTGGATGTTTTTGAAATACATTTGGAAATAATACATATAACAAAATTAAGTTATGTATTCATGAAATAAAAGCCTTTACATCAACTTTGCCTCTCAACTTAGTAGCTTGTTTTCAGAAGCCAAGCGAAAACTTCAAGCCACAGCTGTCTTACTAAGAACTGATCACAAGGTTAAAGGCTGAATGCTAAGTTCTAGAATTCTACTCTTAAAAATGCAGTGGTGATCTGAACTTCGTGCAAATTAAAGTGTAAATACCATAAGCAGTGCTTGCATGCTGATTAAAAGAAATGCATTACAGTAAGAAAAACCATTATTATAAACATAATACTATTTTCTGTCATTCTAGTTTCCGTTTTGGGGGCAGAAGGCATTGCTGGTTGTTATAAACTTACATGTCCTTCTGGCACAGCTTTCTGGGCTGTACTTTCTGCACGTTTTCCAGATGCTCTTTTCTTCGGATCCTCCTTCCCTTTGGGGGGCTGAGGTGAGCTCTCTGGGCCTTTCTGTGATGGGCGGACTGGTTTTAAGTCTGTCCTTGCAGATTGCCGAGATTCCTCTAAACAGCAATTTCACATTAAAAAAAAAACAAAACAGTAGCACATCAAATAAAAAATAAATGCAGGGTTTCCTCTAATATCCAGATCTCTCCTCTGAAAAAATGGAAGATTTAATAAAAAGGGGAGAAATTTGATTTTATATTCTTTTCATAAAATTTACCATCAAAATCCACTGGTAAGTAACGTCTTTACACTACTAAGTAATGCTTTACATTAAAGCACCACTACTGCAATTATGAATTATTGTGAAATGCTTGTGTATGGGAACTGCTGAGTCACAGCCTGACCCACTGATTGAGCACCTGGGGAAAGGACCCGGGCAGCCCTGGGAGCACAGGTGAAGGCAATTCAGCTGTGTGACCAGAAGGGGGGGAGCCTGGCTGCACCTCTCTTAGACCTCATTTAAGGTGACTGCCACTGGGGAAGGATTTCTCTCTGGAGATCCCTCCCTAGTGAAGCTTTCCCCTGTGGATCTAGAACCTTCAGATACAGGTAAGCAATTTCTTTTCCCTTCTCTTAAAGCACCTTTCTATCATGCCAGTTCTCCCATCATATTGTTCTGCCCTATTGTTACAGCTTGGAATGTAATTTCATATGCAATATTCCAGTGGGCAGTTTATATCAAGATTATACCCTCGCTCTCTGTGTTAATTAGGAGTCAGTAATCAGCAGCCCATGAAGCACACTTCAGTCAGCTCCAAATACAAGGGTGCTGCTTTAGTTTTCAGCTTCAAAGAACAGACTCAGACAATAGTATTTAAGTGAACTTGTAGGGGAGAGGGAAGGAAGTGAAAACTCAAGGTGCAAAGCATTATGCTGGTCCCAGAACTGGAAGGTTACCTATTCAGACCCACAGCTCAAGATCTCATTTTCAGAACTGATCTCCTCTCTAGGAGAGGATACACCAGAAGTTGGCTTTGTGCCTGATATCAGCAGAGCTCAGAGCCCCAGGTGGGCTGGCTGGAGGCTGCCAGGGGAGCTCTAGGTAGGGAAGCTCAAAAAAAGGTTCAGATGACCCCAGTGCCTTCCTTCCTTGATCAGCTCCCTCACCTTGCCCAAAGCAGCTATCCTGCATGCCACCCTGCGTAGCTCTGGCTGCTTTTTCTTGGACCAATGCTGCTTGTGTTAACAAACAAACCCTCAACTGATTCCAGCTGTGCTTTTCATATCTGCAGATACAAAGGATAATTTTGCCTTGCAGTCCCATGGAACTCACGGCGTGTCTAAGATGGTTGCTGAGGCTAGAGTCAAAGTTTTCCAATCACCAGGTTGCAGAGCAGCCTATGTCTCTAGAACTTTACTAAGACTTCTCCTAAAGTGACCTGTAACTATTTCTGAGTAAGGTAAGCTGCTGCCCCTGCTACATTTTTGTCAAAAATGGAGAATCTTAGAACTGTTTAAATAAACCTGAAAGTACTGGTATCAATGCAAAAACACTAAGAGTGCAATAAGAATTTTAGTGCATCCAGTCTTTTTGACTGTATCTGTGATATCTGGGTTAAGATGTGCAACTGAATGTAGTGAATTATAATTCTACAGTAATGCACTGTGGGTTTTTCTCAGTAATGTTTAGAAATAATTGCCATTAGTACTGAAGTATGAGCAGTTTCCTTGGCCCCTACCAAAGCACAGTAAGAGATGGCATAGCCTAGCTTTGCTCACACTGGTGCAGAGCAAACAGTTGTTCACTCAGTTTTTTTGTGGGTTTTTTATTGCAGGAGGTTGCTGTTGTTTTAAGTTAAAGCATGGAATAGTTTAGTTCAATGCTGCTGCTTTCTTTAGTACAGAAAATGACAAGAACTGTGAAAAAAGCAGTGGGAAAAACAAAGGAGAGAGAATGCTCAAAGCAAGAAAACAAACTATGTAAAATAAAGATGAAGAATTTGTGTTTCAGTGAAATGTCTATCTTTTTGTGATGAATGAAATTGCTTAGAGGTACCACAAGAGCTAGAAATGCAAGGAAAAAATCTTCACACCAGGGCTACCTTCTTTGAAAAGCAGGAGGAAAAAAAAAAAGACCTAAAGAACACACAGAACCAACACTATGAAGAAGGGAAATTACTTACCAGGAAGTAGTCCTTTGAAATGTGTTGTGTGTGTGCATTTACACTGTTGCTGTCCATATTGCAAACACTTGAGCTGGAGATGTTTGTGTCCTAGCAGTACCTGTAGGATGTGATCATAGGACCCTCAGTTTCACTTAACCCACAAACCTGAGAAGACACTAAGGAGACAAGGGAAGGAGGGTCGATGGCAAATGTACAAACAGACAACGTCTCAAAGAACTGTAATTGTTCTGGCATATAACCTGTTTTTTTCCTTTGAGAATCTGTCTATATGTACATTCATACTGTGAGTGACTAAGCTAAGCAATGCTTTTTGATGTGGGCAAATACTTCACTATTCTCAAAAGGCAAGCATCCAGGACCACTCTAGCAGATGCTGCATCCTTATCTGTGCTGGGTGCAAACACAACAGGCAGGTATCAAGGAAGGAAGGTGCTCTTGAGGAATGCTGGAGAGGTCACCTGCACTCCAAGGTGCTGTGTGTGATCATCACTATGAAACTTTCCTTCCTATCTCCTAGCAGTGCAAGAAGTTGGGTAGTCAGTATACAGGATGAATGGTTTTGCAATCTCATTTGTGAATCACTAACAGGGTTCACTAAAGTAAAACTAAGAAAATTAAAGTAACTGCCATTAGCTTCAAATTCATTATGTAGTAGAAAACTTTTAGAGGTCCACCAAATGAAGTTTGGAATCTTAAAGTGAAACTGCGAAAGATGATGAAAAGGCATGTGGCTGAAAGAAAAGAAACACATGCCTGACAAAAGGTGGGGAGATGCTGTATTTCCCTGACTGACGACTGTATTGTGTAAGGGGTCACGTTGCCAAGTTGATGCTCCCTTGGTATGGGATACCTCCCTCTTCTCAGATAAGAAAGGCAAGCTACTCTGTTCTGCACTAAGGTGACTCTTCAAGTGAGAATACAGCCAGGATCTGAGAACAGGTCTGGTGGGCAGTGAGGGTCTGGGACTAAACCTCACTGAGAAGAAAGACAGAGGCTCAGAGTTCTGTGCTCTTTCCCAGCGTTGTATGTGGTACTATGCAGAAGAGACTCAAGCTGAAGTTATGACCCCGTTATCCAAGATGGAGCTTTAGATGGCAGCCTGTGCTCTGGAGTTAGGTATTAAGAGACTGAGCTGAAAAGCAGGCCTCTATTCTGTATGAGAATAGTCTGGAAGAAGATTCACAGCATGCATATACTCCTTGATTTTTATTTATATATATGTATTTTTTGCCCTCACTACTAACTGAAACCACTTTCTAAGAGGTTATGCTGGAGGATAAGCTGTGACAAGCTTTCTTAGTAGCCCCTTGGAACAGGTATGTTGTTGCATGATGCCAGTTCTACAAAGCAAGAAGATTCTCAAAGAGCTGTCTGTCGACTTCTCTTCTTTGGTGTTTAAGGAGCATAGAAATGCTCAGCTTCAGCTGAACAGGCACAAGAACAGCAAACAAGTTCCGACTCCCAGGCTCCAAGATCCTCTATCTCTCAAATACAGGATTAAGTCCTGCAGATCAGTAATCTAATGGTGCCATTGGAAGGTGGCATAACTATGCAAAAATAAGAGGAATCAAATCAGGCTAAGAAGAATACAAGTACGCCTGCCAGCCTTCTGCATTCTTCCAAGAGCGGAAAGCAGAGAATCAGAGTTTAAACAACTGTAACAAAACTCTCCAAGAAGGGCAGAAAAGATGAGGAAAAAAAGATACTTTATAAGGTGACACTCTTTTCTTTTACATTTCCTAACATAAAGATTTCCTAACATAAAGGAGACAAACTCAGTTTTAAAGAACTGAGGGTCCTACGACCATTTCATGTATTAATGGCTGTAAAACAGAAAGTGCCCAAGGATGCCCCACAGGTACTACCAAGGCTAAAAGCATCCAGCTCAAGTGTCTGTGATATGAAAACTTAGTGTGAATGCATACAAAGATGAGTAACATACTCATGGAAAAATAACTAAGGGCAATGAAGACTTATTTGCTAAAGCTGGAGCTGTATTATTGAATGTGACCTCAGAATATCAAGCTACAAATTTTTCATAAACTCTCTTTAAGAATAAATTCCACTGAGATACAATGCTTGTTTTTGAGGCTCACTTGTGTGTGTGTATATGTGTTGCACATCTACTATTGAACTTTCTCATAAAATTACCTAGTGATAATTTTGGAGTTTCTTCAGAACCATCAGCTCCCTCAGTAGACTCCTTAACTTTTACAGTTTCTCTTGAATCTCCTGGAAAACTGGTCACAGCTGGTGATTTGCATTTAGCACGTGCCTTAAATTAAAACAGCAAACAAAGCCAAGCATTACAATTCCCACCACTGTATTCCAGGCATTAAACTACCAATACACAGTAAACCCTTGAAAACTCCTAATTAAAAAAAACTCCTAATTAAAATGGTGTTGTTTACACCATGTATATTGCATTGTCAAAGTGAACAAAGCAAACTGCTTATTTTGTTTTACTGATAGGAATGTTTGTACTGGCTTATAGTTACGAGCTTCTCTTTTTATTTTAGTTCAAAACTTACTCTCTAACCAACAGTCAAAACTGAAAACATTAGATAAAGTTGACATCTTGTTTCCCAGCTACAAATGGGTAACTTTGGGTTTTGTTTTTTTTTACTATGCTTTGCTTGTGATTTTCAAACAGACCTCCACCCACCATAAAAACATCTTGTACAGTAAGAGAACTTAGGAGCATATACTGAAGTTGGAAATAAACAAATAATCACCTGAACGGAAGTAATGGATTGGATGATTTCTGATGCTGCTTTACCTCTACGCTTGTCTGAGAAATCTTGACAATTCACCTCTGAAAAAGCTGGAAATTGACCAGAAAATGTCTATGCTATTCATCAGCCCTCTGATTCATGCTTTTCTGTTGAGTTAAACTGAGTGAATTTGTATTAATTCTGTAGCCAGACTTCCTGCCAATGCCTTCCAGATAAGCTCTGCATTATTAAACTCTCATGGTCTGGTCCTGTGACTGAAAGGAAGTGGCAGAAGGCATCCCAATGGGATCAGTCACGCTAAGGTAAGTTGAAATAGTATTTTCCACGTGCTCTTTGCTACAGTTTTCTAGGGAAACAAGAATTCCACCTTAGAGCAAACAAAGCTGAAGTACCAAGTTCTATCTTTATGAAATATGCAGAAGAGTCTTCCAATAATTAAGTAGTTTGGCTGACAGAATTACATATACTGGGAAGTATGTCTTCAAAAAGAACCACTAAATGGAATTAGATGTTGTAAACTGTGAAGTGCAGTTCATGAGGTACAGCTCCATGCATGCATTCCTATTCCAAGAAGAAACACTTCAGTGGCTAGGCTGAAAAATGAGACGCTACTGTAATTTGGCATGTTTATCAAGAATACTGATATTCTTGGCTGGTCTGTAAGGATTTGGATAAGCCTGTACCTTAGAATATCATTTGTTAAAATGAGACAAAGAGCTTCTAGGTTTTGTAGAATAGGTGACTCATTTCCTGAAATGCATCATTGTAACATAGGAAACAATGCTTTTTCACCCTTTTTCTGCAGTGTCAGAGGATGGAAGAGGTTACTTTGGTAGAATTTCAGTAACATGACTATTATCTGCATCTGTCACGGTTTGAACTAGGGAACAAGCTTGGAAATGAAGTGGAGACCTCTGCAGCAGTTATATTTGGCCTCCAGGTAGGTTCCTCTATCAATCAGGCTGAAGAAACAGAATGCTTTCTCTTTTCAAATTTACCAGGCTCAATTTCCTGTGATGGAAAAGAGCAGAAAAGCAATTTTGCTCCCTTTTTAAACAGCCTACAATTCTAGCTTTTTTGTGTACTTGAAATATATTTTCCTGTTGAAGGGGAGACTTATTGACACATTTTCACTATAGAAACTACAGCCATTGTAGCTGCTGCTGCTTCCTCAGACTTCAATCTGCTTCTCAGTTGCTTAACGACTGGCAGTTCAGCCAGTCTGCACTTACATTCAGTTACCTGAGTGATGGTTTAACTTGGAAGGGATTTCCAGTTCCTGGTGATTAGGTTTTGGCAGCACTGGGCTGACTTAATGAATAACTATAGTGTCTACGAAGCAATCCTTAACATTCCTGAGAGATTAGGAATGCTGTAGTCACTAAGAAGCTTACACTTTGAAGTTTCTTTGATCTTGACAAAATTGGTAATTCAGATGTTCTCTAAATCTGAAAGGCTGACACCCATTGCCAGAATCTTACAATTCAGGTGCTAAAGGAATATGCTTATGAGCTGCACCAAATGACTGGTGAATACTGGTATTACACATGGCATTAATGTCAACGATACCATCAAGAAAAATGTAAACAACAGAACAGACCCTTCAAAATGAACACCTTATTGACAGAGCTTTTATTTGCTTAGGGTGGCATGTGCTGCCTTGGAGTGATACAGTTGATGCCTGGACAAGAATATTCAAAGTATTTCTCAATCCTCAGCATAAACCATCTAGAAAGATAAGATACTCACTTCTTCCATCCGTCTCCTTTCTTGCTCTATTTCATATTCTTCCTTAGATTTCCTGTAACACAAGACATAAGTCGAGACTTCTTTGGTACCAATGACTTCTACATAAATTCAGCACTGCTTAAATAGTTGGGGACTATCAAATCAATTGTTGGATAAGTGAGTAAGTGTCCAAAATACACAGGCAGTGTCTCCTATTTATTTCCACAGAAATGACAACAGATATAACGGAGCACAATGACACAATTTGGTAAATTCTCAGCTACAAAACATTATTTTTCAACACAATCACCACTAAGCATTTTCAGCACCAATGAAAAAGAGTCTGTGTTCAGTGCTCCTAAAAGTCTTCATGACTGTTCCAGAATATGGCTTGTCTTCCACACTGCTGTCACCACTGCTGATCATCAAGCACCTCACTGTGCTAATATCCAGTACCTGGTCTCCATAAACATTCAGCCAGCATCTATAAATTTCAATGGGTGCAATATTTTTTCTGCATAAGGGAATCCAGTGACACACCTTGGCTTCAGATGTGCTTCTGTGTCAGATGCCATCTTTTCAGAGTGCCCTGCTGCCATCTGTCACTCAGCAACAAAATGTAACCAGATATTGGTGGGAAGGTTCAACCTCTACTGCTGTCCTACCAACATCTGCCTCTGATGATGTAGGCCGGCATCATAACACAGGAAGCATTTCTTTCAGAGCAGCCTACACATTTTTGTGACTTAAATGAAAATGCGTTCTTGAAAAAGAAAATCATGATAAGTGTGCAGAACTCAGTCCTCTATCTTTCCCTGAACTAAAATAATTGTATATGGATTTCCAGAGCATATCTATCTATCCATTGTTTGATTTGCTAAAGACAGAAAGTAGTTCCAGAACACAGAGGGCAAATATAATAATATATCCCAAATGGATTAATATGTTATTATTTGTTTATGATTCTTTCTATATGGGTGAACTGGGAGTGGAGGAGAATCTATAGAAGTTGTATCAGTCCTCATGCATCTTAGATCACAGCAGGAGACACTGAACACAACTAAGGAGGAGACTGTGGAAACAAATAAGGACTACTGCAGAAGCAGAATTTGCCTTTCCAAGGCTCTAAAGGACACAGAACAAAGTATGGTATCCTTGTTAAGGAGTAATACAGCTGCTTTAAGCAGTGTTGATCGTCTATCTCCAGTCCTGGGTTAAGAGTACTCACAGAACAGCTTACAGCTAGTGTGCTTCCTTTGTCCAAAGTCACTGGACACAGCTCTGCCTTGAGATTCAGAGGACAATGGAACCAGTGAGGCTTTTAAAGTTGCACATCATTTCATGAATCACCAAGGTGGTTCCACCGTGGCAGAGTGGTAATTCTGATGTCTTTAGATACCCTTGATCACGTCCACTGTCTAGCACAATTCATTTTTCTCATGCCATCTAAAAGCAGTTTCCCAGAAAAGGCTAGAAGTATTAGGTTCTATATCCTTTTATTTTAAAGGAAGGTGGAAAGTAGGACTGATTTCTTATTTTACCTTAGAACCTCCCTGAGTATTTTCATTTCTTCTTGTTCAATTTCACTGAATACATCAGAACCCTCTGTCAAACAGTCAGGCAAAACACCTACCAAAAAATAAAAGTATGCAAAAAGCATGCATTACTCTAAAGTTATTTTGTACTCCATTGGCATCAGTGTTCAGACAAAGATGAGAAATAAATCTTGTTCAGATAAAGGAGAGAAAGAAAAAATATACCTAATCTTTCCTTATTGTAAATTGTTTACAAAATGATTCTAGATCCTCAGCACCAAGTTGCAAGTAGCAAAAAGGCAAAAGTTTCTGAAAGTTTCTTTGCTATCTGAGGGCAAAACATAAAGCATAGTCTGCATTGGTCATTATGGGGTATTTCCTGCAGCCTACAAACCAACCGTGGTTAATAAACCATTTTCAAATCTAGGTGTTGCATTAAACTTAAGAATTATTCCCTGGAAAAAAAAACGTGCACCCACTGAGACATAACAAAGTAATAACATAGAAGACATGGATGAAAAGAGGGATGTTCTAGAAACATCAGCAGAGCAGTAGAGTTGGGTGTAAAGTTCTTCTTTAACAGCATTTATCTATTACAGTGACCAAGGCCAAACTTCTGCTCTGTCCATAGATTTTTCATGTGCAAATGCACAGTGTGAACTGTAGGGTAGGCATGACAGACAGTGCACCAACACTGCTCTGCAAATAGAGCACTATCACTACTGATGAATGGATGCAATTAATACTCAGCAAAATTCTCTAGCAAAAAAAAGATCAAGTTTCACCCAAAATCTTACAGACTTCACAATCTGTTACACGCTAGATTGCTGTGTCTGAGAATATAACCCAAGAACTAAATATTGAAATCCTGGTCTCAGTAAAACCAGCTCAGTGTTTTCCCTTAACTTCAACTTCAGCATTCTGTTTTCATTTATAACTGGATTACACAGTCTTAAAAAAAAAAAAAAAGTCAATGTGAGGCTTATTTTTTTTTCTTTTCTACTTCTTACCATTTCTTTCTTTCATGACTCTAATGGCTTGCAATTGCATTTCAATATTTTTCTGTACCATCATTTTTTTAAATAGTCTAAAATCTTCTGCTGCCAGCACTGTCTGCAAAATGGCCTGTGGGAGGGAAGGTATATGCAAGTTAATTAAAATACAGAAATCAAAACCTTCTCAGTTTACTTGAAATTATATTAAAATTTAAATTCTGTGGAACTTGTTTTTAATAACTCTATTTCATTCTTTTACCTGTCTACTTTTTCTAGCTATATAAGTTGAGCTTGTAGGCAAGAAAAGAATTTGAGGGTTTGCTGTCCTTGGATCATCACGGTACATATTATCATAAAGCCTGGATGGTTTCTCAGTGCGAGTTTACAACCACAATTTGTTAGATTTCTTGAACAAATCTGTAAGCTTGAGAAAGGAATGTGCACTCTGACAAACCTTGCTGGAGGAGATATTTCAACAAAGTACTTTACACTGGTAGGAGGAGCTCCCACTTCTCTGCCCCACCTACCTGAGACAATTCCTAAAGATAACTTTCAGCAGGTGAAGCAGTACAGAATCATGCCTTGTCTTCCCAGGGCAATCTCTGTCTTACAGATTTTACTGTTTTATTACAAAATTGGAGGAAAACATCTTTTGCTTTTATGTCTGTTTTTTAATCTTCAAGTTTTTCTGCTACTATAAATGGACTGAATGCTACCATAAAGCTGAGAAATCTGCAAATAAAGGTAGGTGGCAGACATGCCTTTAAGCTTAGAAGTTTGGTATAGAAAGTACAAAGCATGGAAAACAAATCTCAAAAGAGTGACACCACACAAGTGCCTGCTGCTATTTTAAAGATGCACGTTTTGCTGCTCAAAGTTCAAAATATAAACAGGTACATTAGGTTTTAGAACGTTAAAGTTTTAAAAAGAAAGCTTTTCAAATATGTATGTTTGCATGTTCAAACATGCATCTGTGGAAAGACAAAGCTAAAAAATTAAATCTAGGCATTCCTTAACAAAGGAAAATATACCTGTGAAGTGTGAGTCTTTGCAAGAGGAGATGAAAAAGCTTCCTGAAATTTCTCTTCAGTAATGCCAACTTCTGAAAGATAGCCTTCTAATAATTTTTCGACCTGTAAGAAATATAAGCCTTACTTTCTAAGAGATTTTTCCCTAAGAATCATGGTGTTTTTTGCCCATAACTGTATCTTCTTTCTTGCTGCTGTTGTGTTTTTTAAAACTCCCAGAGAAATCACTGCAGTAATATAACTGATTTCTCTGATACTTCTGGCAGATTTGCTTTTATAAGCTGTTCTAAATCAATACCGATTTTTTTTTGCTGCAACTGGTTACTGCTTAACCGAACCTCTCCAACGTCCAGGGACCTCACCTCTCTACCTTCTCTCCAGACTCCCAGCTGATATTCCTCACTCTTTGTACTTTTTAAGTAAAAGGATTTTTTGGCCAGTCTGTGCATCCAATATCCTTCAGGATCACAGCAGAAATCGCTGCTGGCCTATATTCACTCCACTCATGGTTCCTGACATCAAGAACTACCAAGCCTTGTTATAAGGAAACGTTTTAGAAAACTGTGTGCATTGATTGTAACTATTTTCAGCACGGTCCAAAAACATTCTGTGTTTTATTCTGATACTTGAAATAATTCAGTAGGTTTACTGATCTCATAAGGAAACAAGTTTTACATGTTTTCTAACATTGTGCTGTTTGTCATTTTAACTTTCCATAACACGTGAAGATTCTCCAGCTTATAACACAGCATTCTAGCTAGCCAATGCACTCACATTAAGGAAAAACAGGTAAGGCTGTGTAAGAAAAAAATAACATTTCTGCATATCTGTGCTTAAGCCTAAAAATGCACAGATGAGTATGACTCAAAGAATACCTGAATAACATTCATGGCATACAACGTCAGTAAACTCCGAGTAACAAATACAACACAACTAGAAGTTTGTCTACATACTACTTCAACACTGCACATTATTTCTTAGAATTCCACCACTAACAGTGAGTAACACTCACCAGCGCTTGGTATTCCTGGTAAATCTCTGTGTAAGACAACTTGCTTTCTTCTTCATCATCAAAAACTGAAAAACACACATCTCTGAGTCAGTGTTTCAAGTACCTGTACTTCCAATACCAGTGCCACAAATTAATTTTCCATTTAGAGTAAGGCTGACCTTTACAAGTGAATACATTTAATCATGTGACAAGGTAAGACATGATCAATAATAAAAGCCTATTTTTTCACACATTCAGGCTAACCATGTACTCGTGGCAATTTATTGTCAGACTTCTAATTTAATACTAGAAAAATGCATCTTCACAACAGAAGAGATTTCTAAGCAAGCTGAGGATTCAGCAGATAGATGCATTAAGAAGTAAGATTTAATGTGAGAACTACCATGTGAACTTGCATGAGGTTGTTCTAATACGGCAGATGACACTGAACCAGGTTATTTGTCTCTGCATACATTTAAATGAAGGCTGTGCTAATGACTTGAACCTTTATTTTAAATGCTGTTCACTAACAAGAAGCCAGTGTGATGCAGGAAAGAGAGATCCTGCTTGCAAAACAATTGAGAGCCCCAGAGAGAAGATCTGGTGCTGGTAATTTACTATTACTTGCTAAAATCTTATCTACCCTGGTCCAGATAAAAATGGGAATCCATGCAGCAGGTGCCATTATTATTATTCATGTAGACTCACATTAACAACTCTTGACTGGAAATGCCAAGCTAATGATTTCTGTACCACAGAATAGAAGCAGCAGAAAGCAAGAGAAATGGAAGACTGGGGGTTTTACATTTACATTTACAATTTGCATTTTTATCATGTCAGCAACGAACAGAAGTAATGTAAAACCCAGCAATTAAAGCAGAGGCTTACAAGTAAGACATCGTCAGTTCCCCTCAAGATTAACCACTCCACCTTGGACAAGTCACTGCCCATTTGCATGCTTTGAAGTCATCTGAAGAATAGGAATTCTGCCTTACAAACTGGTGAGCGGGTGCGATTTTTTTTTCATGTGACATCTGCAATGGTGATGGTATTTGTGTGACAGAATTAGTGCAACTATCCCAGTAATTTAGAGTGACTCTTGGGAAGATCATTTTCCAGCTGCAATAACACTGAGGCAACTTCAGTCAGAACCTATACGTGATGTAAGATGGTTGTTCCTAACAGCTAGCATCAGTTTATTACAACCTGCAGCAAATATAAAAATCTAATCAAACAGTTCTGGACCTCTAAATAACACAAGGAAGCTTGCTTTTCAATAGATAGAATTTGGAAAGGCAGCAGTTACTTTTGTTTCATTTCTCCACCTAGGAAAATGTTTTTTTCCGTATCATTTCATTAAAAAAAAAAAAAAGAGGTTTTAGAAGTATGTAGCAATACATTCAAATAGTAGAAAATGCTTGTTCCCCAAAGTTGTACTATAAATCCTACTCTTAAAATGAAACGTCAGCTTCTATGTTGACCACCATATTACAAACCCAAGATGGTGAAGATTCTTAACTGCCTCTATTGTCTTCTGCTTCTCCTTCCCTCTGGGGATTTCTGTGATAGCCGACGCAGGCCCTAACCTTTTTCTTTATGTTTCCCTTCCCTTCTACCCCCTCCTGCTCCTTACCCCCCTGAATACCCCAGGAGGGCTGGCAAAGAGGCCTCCCTGCTCCTGCCTGTGCCAAAGGAATTGCCTCCAAGTCCTTCTCCTCGCACAGTTCCAGGACCACCTGGAAAGCAGAATGGAAAGCTTCCACAAACTGCTGTTTTCAGAATCTGAACAAAAAGGACGAAGCTAAATGTCAAATAAAGCAAGTAAGGGTCAACATCCCCTATGTGTTAAACTGCATTGAGGAATACTGTGTCTGAATGGGGATCCTGGATTTTCTCAAGTTATGTCTCCTAAATCATGTCGTGATCTTTTTCCTCTCGGTTTTGGCTCTGAGTCTTTGGTCACCAAACAGAAAAGACCTGAAGAACCCAATACACCAGGACAAGATGGGAGACCCAGACATCCTTGGAGACAAACTCAGCATTTTCCTGCTAAAATTGAAAACCACTGCTAGCAAATTCCTCAAACAGGGTGACAGCTATGTGAAGTTTGAGTCCTCCCTGCTGGGACTGAGCTGACTCATCTGCACTCACATACTCAGTAAGTACGAGAGCTCTTCTGTTCCTACCCCCAGTCCCACCCCCAACTGGGAGTCACAGTCTGCTGCTGCTTTTTGTACCCAGTCTTTACCTTCCAGTCTTCAACATTATTGTCAAGCTCATCTATCTACAAGCAATATTTCAATTTATACCTTAGAATATCTGAGTAAAACAGAAAAGCCCCTACCCTTTAAGGCATGCCCACAGACTAAACTTGAGTTCTGCAGCAACAGAAATGGAAATTAATGAAGCCATGAGAAATTAGTCAAGTCCCCAGAAAGAGGGAGGGACAAAGCAAGCAATTAGCAACAGATACAACAACAGTAGGATCACTCCTACTAAATGCAATGTAAAATAAACATACATAATTTAGTAATATGCAACTAAATATGCAAAATAATTGCATACCCATTATTAAAGCCCAAATTCTAGTTTTGAGGAATCAGAAATTGACACTTAATTGAAAAGATTTTATTTTTTTTTTTTTTTCAGTCCAAGGGCTTTGAACATTTTAAGAACAAAAAGAATTCTGCCCTGACAAAACACTTCAGTAACAGTGGTAGAATTAGCACATTTATTGAAAGGAAAAGCAAACAAGCGCAGAACTGCAATTAAAAGTTTGCATTTCTTCAACTGTGCTTCTTAGCAACCCTAACACTGCAGCAACACTTCGTCAGCCCTTTCTTTTTTCTCAATAGCTGCTGGGAGTTGTCCAACGAAACCCTGGAAGACCACTTGCTCCCATTTCTCTACTTTGCCCCTCTAATTTCTTACACAGCAACAAACTGGCAGGGGGCCATTATATAAGCCCGCTTCATGGAAATTTACAGAGGTTCCATAAATCTTCTTACTGCAGTAAATTCCACTCAACCTTCTAAGGAGAGATCACTGCTACAGAGAGGGATAATGCACACCCTGATTCCTAAAACAAGAGAGGCAGCTCCCATCTATCCCACTTTCATGGCAATCAAAACTCCTGAATGGCAAGAAGTCTGAGCAGACTGAGGCAAAAGCTCTAGCCACGCTTTCTCTGCTGCTTCCATGTGGCAGACTGGTAACCTTACCCGACCTTCTCATTTACCAGTGTATCAGGGAAAGGTGTGAGCGCCCACAGTGATCTTCAGAGGTCATGAAGGGTGGAAACAATTTCCAGATTCATAGCAGCCCTTGACATGAGCTGCTGCACAGCACAAGGTGACAGCGCCAGGAAGCCTTCGTGTCATAAAGTCTGTGTTTCAGTGTTAAAATGCACTGATGATGGCTTCAAGGATTCTCCTCAAATAATGCACTCCTTTTATTGCACGCTGAATAACTCCGGATAGATGACTGTAACCGGGTTTTTATTTTATAATATACCTTCACCATCACCGGGGGTTTTCCACACTCATCTGACACCTGCTTGAACAGATATTTCGCCCAGGCCTCCCCATCCCACCCAGGATGCTGAGGCTTTGGGGTGACAAAGAACGGCCCATAGAGGCTGCCTTCACCCAAACCATCGACAGCTTTCCCAACCTCTTAATATGTCTTAGTTTTCCTTCATATCGCCCTCCTGCTTAAAAACGCCCCGTTCTTAGATACAGCTGACTGGAACGAGCCGCAGCTTAAGCACGGCAGCTTCTCAGGTGCGACCCGGAAGGGCCACATTTTATTCCTCGTACCACAGAACGATGCTTTCAGCCCCTCGGCGCTGGGGTCCCGTGCCGGCCTACCTCACCAACCCGCACCGAAGCGGGGCCGCCCCGCCCGCCAACCCGGCTCCCTCTCCGCCAGGAAGGGCTTCAGCGCCCCGCCGCTCACCCTCGCACTTCTGCTCCATGAACTCCAACACGGGGACGGACCAGGCGGGCCCGCGGAGGAACCCGGCGATGCTGTCTACCACCCACTCCACGTCGGCCTCCTCCTCCTCCGCCGCCATGGCCGGGCCGCCTAGAGCGGCGCCGGGTTTGGGGTTGGGGGTCGGGGGGTGGAGCGCGCACGCCTCGCCACGGCAACCGGCGTCACGGCACCGCCGCGCGCTCCCGCGGAGGGGAGCGGGGCTGGGTGTGTGCAGGGGGGAGGAGGACAGAGGGCTGCCCTAATGGCCTGTAGCCGTAATCAGATCATGGCTTTAGGGGAGGGGCGGTCAGCAGCCACAAATGCGGCGGCATTAAAAGATAGACTGGAAACGAGGCCTGGAGTGAGGTCACCGCTTCACACGGCGCCGCGATCGCAGAAGAGACTGCGGGGCTGAGGGGAGGGGACGGCAGGGCAGGAAGGCGGGCGCGGTCCTCTGCCGCCTCAGCCCCCCGCTGCCTCAGCCCCATCTCTCAGTCCGCTTTTTTTTCCTTAAGCGACATTAATTTAACTTCATCCACTGTCCTCCCCCGCGGCGTGGCTGAAAGGCTGAAGTGCCCTCCTTAGTGTTTAAATGTATTCCCCTCCCGATGCTTTGCTGCTTCTGCGTAACTGATAAGTTGGGATGTTTTTTACACGCAAGAGATTTGTTTTTAAAACCCAAACGCCTATTTTAAATGTATTTATCCATCGTTTTTGCTTTTTGCTCAAGTACTGTCACCTTCCTGGTTGCCTCAGGCGCTATTCTTGTTCTTGCTTAAGAATATCTCTTGTAGACATTGATGAGATTTTACCTGCACGTAGATACAGTTCTGTGTGCCAATTAATTTTTTGTCATCTCAAAGAGAGAGAACAATTCTATGCTGTCTTCACTACCTGATGTGGTGCACAAAGCTCCTTTATGGTAGCCCACCAGTGCTTCCATTTCTGCCGTCAGTTCTGTGGTCTGATACCATTAGTAGCATAAAGGTACTGCTTGCCTCCTGTAGAACAGCCGCTTCAGATTTGATGGTTGGTATGGTTCAATTACGAATTCAGACTTACATGATTGTACAGTATGTTCACTTCTTGCACACATAGTCCGCTGTATAGGAGTAGCATCATTTTAAGTTTGCTCAGTAGCTGCCAGTAGTCACCTGTGTTAGACCAACTTATGTTAGCTCTGTTTACACCAGTAGAGAACAATGTCATTTTTCTACAGTCTTTTGTGCTTTTTTTCTAAAGCCCTTTCCATGTCTTGCAATGCTGAGTAACTAATGTCTCCAGAAAATAAGTTGCTTTATGAGGAGTGTATTGTACCTTCACTGTAGTGACTTCTTCCCTTAGCATCCCCACCAAGGCCATGATGAAGGTAACCCTTCCAGTGTCAGGTAATGGAGAATGTGACACCACATTCCCAGCTCAGCTCTTGAAAGCCTTTCTCAACACCCACATGGTGCTGACAAGTCCTTGCTTGATACTTGATGACAACTTTTGCAAGGCAGAGACGATGAACACCCAAAATGAAACAAAACTGGCAAAATGGAATTCCATAATAGCCTGGAATTTTATGTATTTCTCTTCCTTTGAATGATGTAGATAAGAACCCATAACATAAACGTACACTTGGAAACTCAACAGTATCTAGCATTCAGATGTGACTTTGCAAAAAGTTCAGTACATATTTCAAGACACTTAGTGATTTGCCCGTCCTATCAGAGAGCTCACAAAGTGTATCTCATTTGTCAGAATTAACTCGAAATCTTGCCAGTCTCATAATTTCTCAAAAAGCTACTGATACTGACATAAATTGTAATAGAGATGTCATAAGGCACAAACAAATACACTGTGTGCATCCCAGAGCTGTGCACATATCAGTGCACGTGGGTGAATTGTATGACGTGCCAAAAACATGTGTTTTCTTGCTTCTGCTAACAGAATGCTTGCCTCTACTCGTATCAGCTGAAATGTTTCTAATACAAAGCTCTGACAGTGAGAAAAAAACTGCTTATACTTTCAGCACAGGTAATTTTATTTTTCACTTTTAATTTGTTGCATAACATTTAAAGCATTTCTGAAAATTGCTGGAGTAATGTGTTTGAGGGAATTCCGACCGCTGTAATCAAAACCATTCTCTCACTTCACGTGAAACTGCCAAATATTATGTTCTGCTTTCAGATCTCAGGAGAGCATACAGTGTTTTGGGTTTTTTTTTTTGTTGATAGCATGAAAGGTAGAAGAGGAAATGCTCTCCTGTCTGCTTCACAAAACAGCAGTTACTGCTTAATTATCTGTCCTCTCTGTACACGTTGCTTTGGAAGACATTTTGACATACTCTCGGGTCATTGCATTATATATACACTGATGAACAAATCTGACAAGCCTTTCCAGTCTCTGCATTCCACTGAATTCTTTATGTCTCCCAATTCTTTTCACCTTCAGTAGGTTCCACTCGTATGCATAATGCAGTGAATCACAGAAAGCCCAAAATATCTTTTCTTCAGTCTCCTTAGTGGAAGAATTCTTGCACGTTTTTATTTATTTTTCCCAATGCATATTGGGGAAAAATATGCAAATACATAGTTTCTGTTACTTTATTAATGGCTCCTTGAAGTTATTTCTTACCCTAATGTGCTAAGTATAAAATTAAGCTTATCAACAATTGTTTTGTGTCTTTAGAACAGAAATAGTAAATAGTTACAGTCAAAATATAGTCCAAATCTGAACGTAGTCTGTCAACCCTTGAAAATGTTATTAGATGGCATCTCTTGGGTATAATTGAAGCCTGCATTCAGTGGCTCAGCTAATTCCTCTCTTGCATTAAAAAATAAAAATGAAAAAATGCAGTCGCACTACTTGTAACTAATAAATATTTTCCTCTGGAAAAAAAAATGGCCTTGAATAAAGCCTGTAAGTCCAAGAGAAAATCAGTTTGGTTAGCAGTTTTGATTGAATCTTGACATACCTATTGCTGTCTGTCTCTCTGCATTACATTTAATACATTTAAAATACAGAAAATACTATGATGTTCTCCTGTGTTACTTTTTAAATTTCTACATAGAAACTCAAGCTCAAACCATGACTTCTTAAGGCTTCTATATTGGTGCGGTTCACAAATACTTAAGCTGTTGTTTTCACTCCAGAGAAGATGGAGCAGAGCTTGTGATGACAGAGAGACAGCTCTGAAGCATTAGTTTGTAAGGCTATGCTGTATGACTGTTAGCTTGCTTACTCAGATTACATGCTTGCATATTCTTCATTTTCTATGTGACCTCTGCAGAGAGAAGCAGCCTGAAGTCAGTAGTCGGAGGATTTAAGAGTAGCACGTTTCTATTGTCTGAGAACTCAATCAAGACCTGCTTCTTGACCAACCAGCTGCAAAATATTTACAGTGCAAAGAGAAGAGGCATGGTAGTCTGTCTTATGACAGCAAGACTGTGCTTCCAAAAGAATCCATTCTTATGTAAAATAATGAAAAAGCTATCTACCAAGCACTGTCTTCTCACGTGTATTTTTGTTCATTGGGCAAACATTATAGTCAGAGCTGAAGTTCCACATCCTTTTTGTCATAGAATCAGAGAGTGTCCCCAAGGTTGGAAAAGACCTCTGAGATCATCCAACTGTCCACCTGTCACCAAGAGTTCTCATTAGGCCATGTCCCTCAGCATGATGTCTAAACGTTCCTTGAACACCTCCAAGGTCAGTGATTCCGCCACCTCCCTGAGCAGCCCATTCCAGCACCTGACCACTCTTTCAGGGAAGCAGTATTTCCTAACATCCAACTTGAATCTCCCCTGGCACAACTTGAGGCTACATATATAGGTCTCATGTTCCTGGCACGTATTTTTTCACTCTCAGGTTGTTCTGTGGTTTCGCGTGTGGTTTTGTTTGTTTATTTGTTTTCTACACAGGAACATATGCAACAAATACTAAAAATGTTTGTTTTTCTAGTCTTTATTCTTTCGTATTTTGCACCAGGAAAAAAGAGTATGTTTTAGCAGATGTGGGGGGGGTTGTGTAGGAAAGTGCTTTATCCTTACATAAAATGTTTGATTAAACTGTTTGCCAATATCAGTATGTTTGTACAATAGATGCCTTTGGCACCTAAACATAAACACATAAACATTCTCATCTTGTCTCCAGTAATATTCCTCAGTCTGATAGGCAGCGTTAAATTTGACTTTTGAGTAGAAGGTGAAAAGATAAAACTCTAATTGGAGCGTTTTTATTTGCAATTACTTATAGATGGGGTTTCTGACAAGCATTATATACTTCAGTGACTTCACTGTACTTCTGTCAAAGATAAAATAGAAGTGAAACTGGTTCTAAGGAAAGCGAACAGAGTAAAAAAATTACATATTAAGGGAAGATGACCTAGGGCAAGGTGAATTCTGTGTTTTGATTTGAATCTATGTACTTTGTATACTAATTGTTTCTGGCACCATGTTCTGCAGCCCTGAGGAAGTTAATGAAATAAATGAATCAATACATTAAAAAAGAAAAATCCCTGCCCCTTTCATTTTGAAGTAGATGCTGGCCAAGGCGAGAAAGGTAGCATGGGAAGTCCAAACCATGGAGCATAAAGCAGTGTCAATTAAGGTAGAAATGCTTAGAAACCCCGTGCAAAATGCTGAAATTCAGTGACCACCACAGACATTCCAAAGCATGTTGGTTATTCTTCCACTTGTTTCATGTGCGTGGCAAAAATGGAAATCCTTTGAAATAACTAACAAATTAAGTTGTTATGGATATTGCAGTCATCACTATCTGAACACAAGAAATCTGTTGGTAGGAGGCTATAAAGCTAAAGGTCAACTCAGAGAATGATAGAACAAAATAAGCCATTTCTCTCATGACCTCTTCCTTCTCCATTTCTTCTTCCTTCCCAGAAATCAATACTGTAAGACAAGAGGGCAAAATATCTGGCTTGGGAAATTGTGCAAGGGACAAAACCTGGCATACACATACATGCACGAACTTCTGACATGGACCAGTGCTGGAAAAGGAGGATCTAAGAAATATAAGTTCACTATATTGCTATAGACTTATGTTTTAAAATTGTTCAGAAGAATTCGAGAACCTTTAAAGCAACAGTTAGACTGAGGTTCGGTCCTCACTTCAGCTGATACTTGTTTATACGAGGTAAGCCAAGTCAGGGAAGCCAATAGGAAGGACCCAACCAAACACAGTCAACGGTCCCACAGTTAGGTTACGTGAAAGGTCTGAGACATGGCTGTTCAAACTCCCTGCACTAAATTAGGAAAGCTGTTTTCCTACATTGTTACCAATAACATAGGATCTTTCACCTATCTCGATAAAAATCCCCATCCTAAACCAGAATCCACTTTGCTGAAGATATGGGGTTCAAATGAATTATCTTCTAGTTGTTTCAATGAAAGATTAAGAAGTGGTTCTCTAAACTGTCAAAGACTTCTTCTGATGGAAGCAGGCAGTGATGAGAGTGCAGGGAGAAAGGTGTGGAAGCTGGCACATGTACAATTACAACCAGGAGCCAAGAATGGAACCAAAGAGTAAATAATTGACCCCGCAGTTGTGACACAGGGCTGTTTTATAAATCAGACAAAATTTCCAACTGTGCTTTCATTGCTTTATACTGTTGCCATATTCCAGTCTAAATATTTTACTCTGTGTGTAATCGTGGCCAAGTCTAAATCTAAATTCCAGAAAAACACTGTGTTGAAGCTTACTGTGGTAACAGTTCTGAGAGTTTTGAAGTGTTTAACTCTTCTCATGAGCGATTCTTTTGTGCACAGATTATCCTTGGTCTAATTTTTCAGCCAACAACTTATTTCAGTCAGACATTCACAAAGCCATGAAATGCTTCAGCACGACTCGCCATTTTTAATTACAAAGAAAAGCACGACCCTCAATTAGTCCACAGAGAGGGAGAGGAGGTCAGAAGTGTCTGTCAGCAGGTTGTTGCTGATGGCACGAAGGGTTCTACCTCAACAAACAAAGCTGCATGGCCTGGGCCACACAGCTGTGTCACACAAACAGAGGCATCTTCTGCACCCACTTTAATGTGGTTGGTACAGGTTCGTAACATGCAGCAGTGTATTTTATCTAGTGGTATCGAAGGAATTCCTGACGTTTACTATTTCTCTCCATGCTTTGAGCTGCTGTAAAATAGTGTAGAACTTCTCTGTAAGATAATACTGTATTTCAGTCTCACCAGCAATTTCGCATAATCAGTATAATTAGATTAAGGTTGATTACTGTGTTATGGGTCAAGGGCTCTGAAGATCGCTCTGACCGGAGTTTTGTCATTTTCCTTGTGAGCTGAAAATAAATCCTAAGCATGAATGCTAACTGTGACTTCAATACTTTAAATTTCAAGTAGGGTGCTCTTTCTTCTCATAGGACGCTGTTTCTTTCAGCAAGAACTTGACTGTCTAGAAGAGAGAATTTGTTTTTTCTCTGCCACAGAACAGGTAGTAAGAATTCCATTAGAAAGAGGCATTCGGTAAGAACTGCCTCTTAGAATCCAGGACCTGAAAAGTCACAGGTCCATCCCGAATCTAGTGGAAGCAAGATGATACTATTCCAGCAAATTCAAACTATTTTGCTGCTTTTACTGAAAAATTAAAATGAAAATCCTGAGATTATGTAAAAACAGTGATAAAAATTATTCATGGCATCATTTCTCCACTGTGGTTGATGATTTGACTCAGTTTTGGGAGGAATTTTTTTTGCTGAAGATCAGCACAGCGTTCAACAGCCTCTGGATATAGCACAGTGTGTATACTTAATATATATTTATACACACAAAGATACATAAAATTCAGCAATTTATCACGTTCTGATGATTAAGAAATTTTGACAGTAGCAAACTACCTATTTTAGCATACTGCAAAGATGTAGATAGCCTTATAATCTTAAAGTCTGAACGTAACACATTAGAACACTTTAACATCTTGTCCAGACTCCAGTTTTTGCCTGAAGTATCAAACCAAAGTGTTGTGCTTGAGTTCTGTAGGACTGTGCCTTGTCAGGTCAGGTCCCTGTCCCCTGTTTATTATATTCCAGAATTCTTTTAATAGTGAAAATGCATTGTGTTGTTTTTTTTTTTTCCACACTGATGGGGAAAAGTACACACTTCTCTATTGCTCTTCTCTGATACTTGTATGATGCACATGAGCGTGTCTTTGTGTTGTCTAAGTTCCTTTTCATAAGGGACTGATGTATTATTGTAGTTCTGTATTGTATTGAAGTTAATTTCCAGCCTGGTTTAGGTACCCAGCAGTTTGTCACAGCTGAGCACCAAATAGCCTCCACTTCCTAAAAGGTTCCCAAACAATGGCAATTCCGTGGGGTGGTTTTGAACCGTGTGTGAGTTGGTTTAGAGAACCAGCCTAAAGCTACTCTCAGCTACAATTCTTGAACTTAATATATGGTACTCTCAGCACCATCTGCTGATTTTATTCTATTGTACTGAATATGTAACAAATACAGCTTTCATTTTGGTCAGAGTCTGAGCTGTGAATCTTAGTGACAACACAGTAATATTTAAGCCCCTTCAAAGCTGAGGGATGTGACCCTATTTTTGACTTTTTTCCTAATTATGAATCTTGTTCTCACAATTGCCTTAAGAGAAGAAATATTGATCCAAGTTGATCTAACTCTCACTCTCTCCTAAGTTCAGTTATAAAGAATGTGTTAATACATTGCCAGCTGCCAGGGCATTTTTCTTGTAGAATAATAGCAGGAAAAGCTCAGAGAACACGATCGCCAAAGTCTTTAACAATAATAATTATAAAAATAATTTTTAAAATGGAAAAAGTGTAGCCTTAGGAGTCGTGTGGATTTTTGGGTAATATTGTGTCTGTTTTTCAGACTGAGAAACATTCTATACAAGTCCCAGCTCTGTAACATCTTCAGCCAACTGTCACACAAGCTAAGCAGAATGACTTCCTTTACATCAAGTGTCGTTTTCTCTTCAGTTCCTTAAACTTAGGAAAGGTGCACTTTAATTTCTTTTCAGAGCCTTCCTAAGGAAAAGGCTACTTGATATTAGGACCACTGAAGTGTTACCTAAGAATATAAGGAGAGTGAAACTTCACAGTAAATCTGAAGGCTGCCCAGCCTTGAAGTTTCATTGTCTGCATAATGTGAAGAATCTTAGAGGCAGTGGTTAAGGACATTAATTTGTCTTAAGCCATTTAGTCTTACTGCAGGGCTTGGCTCTCAAGAAGGCATTTAGCACCACACAGCCAGAAGTGCTGGTCCTGGGGGCTGTGGGAAGAACTGAAGCACAGTTTGCATTTCTGATTTTTATTATTCGCATGTTGTCCCCAAGATCTGTGGCCAATCACATCATATTGTTGATCCAAAAAACCAAACAAAGACAACGAGTTAGAGATCTTTACAGTAACGCTCTCTGCCTTATACTTCTGAAACAGAAAAATCGAGAGATACTTCAGAAATACTTCAGTGGAGATACAGATGGAAGTGTTTTGTACACAGTCTGTCCCTTTTTTCAGTTTTCAGATGTGTGGAACTTGTGATTTACTAATCTACTTTGCACAGTTCTTCCAGTATCTGACTTGTAACAAGTTCTACAAGATAAGATAAAACCGGTGCTCCTAATTCAGCTTATTGTAGTATTAATATTAGGCCTCTGAATTTGCAAGCTGGGAAGCTGCATTGCTATTCTGCTCTGGCAAAGTTTACTTATGATCCCACATCACCTAATACAAATAAAGGCAATTGAGAAAAAAATTACTTGATTCTGGCATCTTTGGAAAAAAATTGTCACCACAAACAGCACTGTGAATAATAACAATGTGCTGTCATGTTGCTATTTCACTGTTGCTCTATTTCCTTTTCATTTTCTGCTAAGTTGTGACCTAATGAGGCTTATATCAGAGGAATAGGGGAGATATGAGGCTGTCATACATGGCTAGGAGCTGCTGAGCAATGCTTCCCTGCATATACTGATATTAAAGCAGAGTTGGAAGATGTAGTGCAGCCTTTCACAACTTGCTAAGCAGACGAAATGATAGTAGCATAAACAGAGTTGCTTGTGTTCCGAGTTGGAGGATAGACTGTGTGCTGGATTCCAGTGCATCCATGGTTTTCATTAAGCTTTGTGTAAATTTTCATAGCTGGGTTTTGTGAAGGTCCCATAAGTTGTCTATTAAGTAGTTTAGATTTGTGGGCTATATATTCAGGATATGGGATTTTTTAATCGTGCTTCAGTAGTGAAACATCAAAAAACAGTTTGGAAACTGTGCTCCTATGGAATGTTCTCTGTCAAATGGTTCTGTCTGTAGCTGTAGGTTACGTTATTCTATCATGGACTGTTTCAAAGTAGAACTGAAAGCTGAGAGCTATACTGTGATTATATAGGGCTTATTTTACCCACTGCTTGTCTTATTCATGCTTTTTTTTAATCTTATAAAACTTCAGTAGTATGACAAGTGTATAAATCTACTGTACATGATCATTGCTTTTACAAAGGAGAGGACAAGCAGGGTATTTAGATTTTTGTAGAAAATAAAGACAAGAAAGTGAATTGAATGCATAATACAATAATCTTTGGTTTCATGCAAGTGTAACAGTACAAATCAGGCAGTGTGCTAGATGTGTAAGCTTTTTGCTGTAGCCTTTTCTTGTTTCTAGTCACAGTTACACTTTCTTAAGAGCACAAGACTGAAAGTCGCCCTCCTTTTGAGCTGAAGAGATCGGAGGTCTGCTGCTAATTTTTGTTTTCCATTGCATGTAGGAAGAAAAGTTCACTGGACAGTCTTCAGGACTGTTATTCCCAATAGGAAGAGGCTTTGACTGTATTAAGACCCCGTTTAAAACTCATTCCTTCCCAGGGATGCTCAAGTTGTTTTCTTAGCTGGGTCCTAATACTGGAGTACTCTCACAGGCAAGGTTACTCCGAGCTCAGTATCCGTTCTTAAGATGTTAACAATGGTTTGGCTGTAGTAGCTGGAGCTCTGCAAGGTTTTATGGTCTGCTGCTGTTTTGCATATTACCATTATGGGTTGGCAAGCAGGGCTTTGAGACTCATGGGGTGAAGCTAATCCCTGCTTTTGCACTCTTGCAGAAATCTTGGCAGGACTTTAGGCTATGAAGAGAGATGGATGGAGGAGAAAGGTTGGAGGGAGGCTGGAAACAGCATTTGAGACTCTGCTGGGAGTCTTAATACTGGCAATTTGTGTTCAGTGTGATAAAGTGGAAAAAGTGCTTGTTTAGGAAGGCTGACAGGAGAACAGAAAGGTAAACTTTGCTGCTACAGATCAGAACTCCTTCCTGATGCTTTGGCTGGATAGGCTTAGCTTACTATTTTAGAGCAAACAAAGCAACATTGCTTTGTAATGCCAGAGAAGTAATAGAGCGCTTCCTGTACTTAAAATTCAATTCTACATTCCCTGCAGAAATGCACATGGTTTTCTGTGAAACAAATACACTTCAACATGTTTGGTATTAATATTATCAGCTTCTTGCTGTTTGTATGTATTTTTGTGCCAGAATAATTTTATATGAGAAAAATATGTCTTGAAAGCTTTCATACAGATGAAAAGCAATACTTTTCACTTGGAAAAGGCTTCCAGAAGGCCTCATGGGGTGTTCTGTGCTGTATCCCAATCTGTAACATGACAGTGATTCAGACTGAACTTCCCAAACTGTTTAGCTCCCTGCCATCCATCCAGTAAGCCCTTTTCAGTGGGAGAGTTTTCGTTTGTAAATCCAGGATGCCAAAGGAGATCTTTGATGGGAAAGAGAAGTATTTTGAGTGGCAGACTGTGAAGGTGAATCTACATGAAACGATGGGACACTGACTGAGTGAGTCACTAAGCAAAAGGTGCTATTTGCTCCTGAAGATAATAGTGATATTTATTTATGTATTTATTTATTTACTTTTGACAGGCCTTTGATTCATTCACCACTGAATACATCACAAGTGAGTAGGTTTGGCACTTGGAAGCCAGGACAGGGAGCTCAAAAAGATAAGGTAATACGTTGTGACAAGATGAGTGATGTTTTGGTAGGTTAGGAGCACATTGCTCCAGATATGCAGAGTAAAACTGACTCTAACCAGAATCCTTTGCAGTCACCACTTTTGTATGCCTGATTAGGAAGAGGAAAAAAAATAAAGCCTTCACTTATACCTAACCAATATGTCATTATGGGGCGTAATTCTTTAAGATGTGCATTAAGTATTTATCATGATGTCTAGCATTCATAACATACAGGAATGGATGTGTAACAAGTCAAAAAAGATAAATGCCAACAAGCCAAGGTCTCAACTGTAGGTCAGGATGTTTGGGTGTCAGGCTCTTGGCATTTGAATCTAAGGAGCCCCACAAGCACAGAAAATAGCAGGGCTCTAATCATGACAGTGAATCTCATAAGGAAACCAGATGGTTTTATGAAAAGGCAAGACATGTGGGAAGGCACCTGGAAGACTGAGGAGTAATATATCCCTCTGAGACATCAGCATGAAACTTAGTACCGGCTTGCTGTGCAGTCAAATAACTACTTTCTAAAAGAAGCCCACATGCAACATATCTTGCCCGTTACTGCAAACTAAGATTTGCATCGTGAAGATGCAGACCATTTCAGTAAGCAGTAACTAAGCTTAGTTCCAATAATTGGTTCCATTCCCTTATGAAGGCACACCCTGTAGTTGCTGCTTCTCTTGATTTCAAAATCAGCTGCATCTCACTAAGCTTTATATAGATTATGTTTTCAGAATTTCTTGTGTGCTTTTACCAAAAGCATGCATCTCTTGTATGTTTTCCAGTATCAAAAAACTTTGCAGCATGCTTTTTTCTAATTATAATCTTGCCTATTTCTGGCCTCCTTACCTCCTCTTACCTGACCAAATCTCTGATATTTCCTTTTTTTTCTCATTCTAATCCTTTGGAGCAAAGCGTTTTTCTATTTGTCTTTATTGCAAACCATTGTCATTATTTTTGTTCATGATTGGCCAGATTTTTTCTACCTGTTTTAAAAAGAACATTGCTTTTATGGGGGCTGGCATTTGAGGGTGCTTATTAGTTCTGAAGCTGTTTTAAATGTATTTTTTTTTCTCTCATCTTAGGTCTTACACTTCACGGCATGGCAAACATTGCAAGTAGGGGAAAAATGATTCTTCTAAATGTTCCTTGCGTTCCTCTAATGGTGTCTATACGTAGTTATTTGGCAAGGTAATTATAGCTTGAGTATGTATTAGGGAGATGTGTTTCAATTAGTCTGCTCAGATAGGAGTAGAAATTTAGCTAGAGCAGTGTAGGCTGTGCAACATACCAGGGGCTCTCAGCAGATGAATCCATAGTCACTGTGGCTGTGCTGCTAATGCTATAACCAGTCTATTGGTTTCCAGCTGGACAGAACTTGAGCTGCAGGCACGCTTGGGGTTTGCAGGCAGCTGTATGTATGCCTGGGGTGAGGTATGTCTCAGCACTAGCAGGCCACAGAGCAAGGCATATGGAAACTGTAAAGGCATTTTCTCAGAATTTTGAGATTGCAGAGGTTTCAGTTTGAGCATCTTGGCTGCACTAATGGTCCTACAAGTACCATCTTCAATACAACACTCCCCTACAGGTGGGTTCAGCAATGCTCATCTAGATATAGGCACAATTACAGACAGGTTTGGGAGCAAGAAGGTTTGCATGCAGGTAGCTTAGCAGAAATAATGTGAATGCGTGCCACTTACTGGACCTTCGTTTCCAGTTACCTTGTGAATGAGCTGCTCCTCTGCACGTCAAAGAATCTCCTCCAGAGGGCACCATTGGTTCAAGCACGATATACAGGGCGCAGTTTCATCTTTTTTCCTTTGTAGTCTAGTGACACGAAAGCTTAAAAGCCTCCTAAATGATTTTCAAATCCAGTTAAAACGCTATAGAAGGTAAAGGATCTTCAATTCTATAATTTTAGTATAAAGTAAAACTGGATATTTAATGTCTACTTAATGCCAGCATTTTAACTTTCACTTAAAATAGGACCATAGTAAACCAAAAAGGTTTTTTTATTCAGAAACTTACTTGGTTTACCTGTTTCATTGCCCTTCTTATTTCTTCTGCAGCTACTATTTGTGTGCATGTGTCAAATTTGCACGAGTAAAATCAACTGTCACTGTGCATCACATCATGGATTTCCTGCTGTTATGGACTACGATATGTAAGTTGAGCAGATTCATTCTAAGAGTGACAAATGTGATAATTCTCAGGAGATTCCATCTGGTAATTTACAGAGAGCTTCCTGTCTGCTATCTTCTCAGTTTCCCAAACCCACGATAATTAAATGAACTGCAATTTATCTCTAAACCCGTATCTGCTAAATTTCTCTTATTCCTTCTGGAGGAACTGCTGGATTTCTCTATTATTGTATTGTTATTAAGCATTGGGCTAATTATTAGCTCTTCAAAGAGAAGGCATATAAATATGATGACATCAGAAAGCAAGCCAAGAAAAAAATGGCAGAAAGAAAACAAAGTCACATTTAACCCCCATTTTTACTTTCGTATGATTGTCTTGCTGCAAGAGGATTTAGTGGATAGAACTGAACTACATCCTGGGCCCTGGAGTGAGAAATTCCTTCGAAGAACCAAGCCTTGTACTCCTCACAAAAAGGATTAGCAGTCTCTGAATGCCTGACTAATTTCTTAAACACGGTTCATGCCGCTATAAAGAAAACTACAGCAATTCTAATTCTCCACTGCTATTTGCTTCCGCTTAACTGTATCAGGGAAGACAGAGGCAGTGAAAGAAAGAACTAGATGGAGCAAAAGATCTGAGACTAGAGCAGGGCAGTGCTGAAGTCAAGTCAGCTCGAATCATTTGCAAAAGTGTACATCCACTCAGTGTAGAAGGATCAGAAATGTGTATTAAAAAAAAAAAAAAACAAAAACAGCAGCCTCACAAGCTGGAGGCACGTCAGTCATTTTTAATGGAAGCTATGGATAAATTGGATAAAGTATCAAGGTTTCGGGTGCTGATAATTCCTGTGTCAGAGGTTACTTGTATGCTATTTGCACTATTAGTACTTGTGCCCTCTGCAACGGCTTCTGCTGTTCTGCCAGCTGCTGCCTGCTCCGCGCTGCTCACGTACCACCTGGGGATGGAGGCTTCAGCTCCAGCAGAGATCTCATCAGAGTCAGAAGACCTCTTGATATTTTGAGATAATGATTATTATTAGTGCCAACACCCCTTTTGGGGGGAACCGTCGCACTGAACTATAGCACAAAATTGGCCATCCCCATTTGTTAATTAATTTTGTTTGTAAAATACTCCTCTGAGGGAGAGGGAATAAATGTTACCATTAAGGACTTAAATAGGCTTTCAGATGAAATACCATAACCAGCTGCAGGTCAGCAACAAACCATTCTTTGTTAAGGTGTTTTCCTTTTACAGAGATACAGACTTAACAAGCTGAATAATCTCATCCTTTTAAGGTAGACTGTTAAGGTGGACTACATCTGTGATCAAAAATACCCAACAGCTGAGAGCAGCAGAAAAGAACAAGCAATAGTTCTTTCCAACCGGCCATTCTTTTTAGTATAAAATGTTCTGAAAAGAACTGTGGAAAGGGCTACAATATCCTCCTGCTCACGGTTCATATCTTACACCTTTTTACCTGCTATTAACATTGTAATCTTCAGCAAAAATAAACCCTATCTGGCCCACACGAGAGCACATAAATTTAAAGTATAACCTTACCCAGGTTATAAAAAAATCAATCAAACAAACAAAAAACCTTGATATTTGCTAATACTATAAGCATTGCAAGATCAGTAGTGTGTGAAATTGCCTTAGAATAACAGCCCCCTCCCCCCAAAAAGCTGTCAGCTTAACACAAGCCTGAAATCCTGAAATTACAAGGAGAAATTACTTTTTGGCCTAACCATCCTTTGACCTTTAAGCCACCAGCACACCATGCTATGGCCTTAACTCAGATAACCTCAGACATTTTGTTAGAGCATTGTTTAAATATCCTTAAGAACCCCAGTATTACATAACCAACTTACAAAATATATGGAGAGTTTTGTAGGTATATCAGGCACCACAAGAAGAATCTTCCTAGGGAAGATGGAAAAATATTTAGACCTTGGAAAGGAATATGCAGGAAACAACTGTTGACACAGTGGTTCAGAAAAGTCTGAACAAAATGAGCAAATACATCACCGTAGGTTATAGCAGAAGAAAACCAACTCCCATAGAAACTATCTGGATACAATTTTTAAAACTAAATGGGTAAAAAATGTCAGAAGATACGTGACAGGGGAATAGCTATGAAGTTCAGTTGTTTTTCACATATGGCAATGGTCGTGCTATTTTTAATTGCTTCTGCTTAGCATCATTTTTCTATCCAGTATCACAGTGTAACGGCAGATACTGCACTGATTGCAGTAATAGGACCCTTGGATTTTCCTCTCAAGACTAGTCATAGTTTATAGAAAATAACTATATACCAATAGTAGGCATAATACAAGACGAGATATGAATGTGTCATTAATTGTGTGCGACCAAAAAACAGCCCCAGCATTTACTGTGATTCACTAAACCTACTCTGAATCGATGATCTAGATTTTTGAGGTGCGTTTACAAACCTTTGTGGCATAACATTTTCCAGGCACGGACAGAAATAGGTAAGAATTCCAATTTTGAATTCATCTTCAATTAAATGGAGTTCACAATTAAACTGGTGACACAGTGAACGGAACCATCTGGATGTAATGCAAACAAAGGGTCCTTGCAGCTAACAGTGGCCTCTGAAAAAGGTGTGAATGAGCAGGCTGCTCCCAGTGCAAGAATGAGCAGGCTGTTCCCTCCCTTGCAAGAAGCTTTATCAGGAATGCTACCTAGTAATTTTATTACCTTTTTTATTATTATTTTCCAGCAGTATTTTTCTTGACATTGTATTTGGCTTTCTAATTTAGTGATGTAAAAGAGTAACTTGTGTTTTCTTGATCCACAAGCACCTTAACAGATTTTTCCAAAGTCAAAATAGGTCTTTCTTAAAAGCTTTTAATTATTTCATAAGTTCATACAGAGAAAAGCTGTTATCAGAGGTAAATAATGTTACATACGCCCAGGGGTAAAATCAGATGTGAAAATGAATAGACAATCCTGAGGAAAGAGCTGAAAGATTTGGACAGAGTATTATTCTACTAACAATTACATTCTTAGCATTATGTATTTTTTATTCTTATGTGCATAACTAAGCCTGAAAGCAAATGAATCAAGCACAAAATACTCCATCCAATTCATTATTTACTGACCTTGGGAAGATCCTGCACACCAGTTTCAGCTGATGAGGAATGCCTCTCTAATGAGACATGCTAACATGAAAGGTGACCCAGGGCTCTGCGTGAGATGGAGCTAATAACTTCTGCTGAGCTGATAAATATGGGTTTCACGCCAGCATTGCCCAAGCTAGTGGGGTCAAGTGAACACTGTGGCTGCAAAAATATGGATGAAAGAAAGGAGGCACCAGCAAGAGTCCAAGGCAAAGGGTGGGGAGGCAATTACCAGAAACATGGTGCTGGATGAAGCAAAGTAAACGATGTCATAATAAAATGAAACTGAGGTAAGTGGATTTTGAAGAGGTAAATAAGTCTTTCACAGGGGATACAAAACCCCTTCTGTTTTGTTAAGCTGAATGGTGAGAGTGCTCTATATGGAAGGAAAACACTAGGGAAGCAAATCAGCCCAATGTTTCTGTGCATTAGGGATCTAAAATGGCGTAGCACTGCTGATATAATTATGTTGTCTTGCTTTCCCAGCTACCTATCTGCATATACTAGCGGTAATTGCTAACAATTATGAGACTGGGCTGCACTTTGCTGCTTCTCAGAGGGGATGCAGAGCATGCCCTATAATTCATCTTCCTGACCCAGTTCAGAAGAAACACTGCTTGCACTGGCAGGAACTTCTTTGACAGAAGGCATGTCAGCAAGAGCCTTTGCTCTGTCTCACTCCACTGGCCACAACAGAAGTTAGTACCAAAGCCATTGTCTTGATAACTGCTGTTCTTGCCATAATGCTTAAGGCTTGCTTAAAAAAAAAAAAAAAAAAAAAAAAAAAAAAAAAAGTATTTTCTGTGTGTAGTAAATAGCAGAGGGGAGAACATAGATGACACTAGTAGATGTTTTCTTCTAGTTAGACAAAAGTCTAAATGTTCACAGGTAAAGGTTTTATTGGCTAAACAACGAAAAGACCTGAATTAATGTAATTCTAACTTCAACTGAATGTTAAGGTAATTTTTGTTGTACATTCCTAGCTGTCTAAGCCTACTGAAATACCTACGAATGGTAATGCAATTTTAAAATCCAGAGAGATGTGTTGCTATTTCTGATCGGACCAGCTGACTTGCCACAGTAACATCCTTCCTGCCAGTCCAACCAAATGAACAGGAACAAAAAGTCCTAAGTGCCTCTCTCTTCGGATGAACAACAATATTAAATATAATGCTTCCACCAACCCCTTTGCAGTTTAAATACCAACATAGCTTAAGTAAATTGATAGTTAAAAGGATAAAATAAATAGTCCAGGGTGCTGTTCAGTGAATTAAAGCCGACATTAAATCTGGCTCTAAATTTGCAGTTCTATCCCTGTCAACTTATGGCATTAAGTTCTCTTGATTTTCTTTAAATGCAGTGCATTTAAAAAATTCTAATTGTAATTCAGTAGGAAATTATGGATTCAGTATCCACATGACTAAAAGAGAATCAGATTGATCTGGATGTGTTACCTACAAATGTCTGGAAATGGTAAATATCATTTTTTTGCAATTAGCATTCTGCCCCATGGAAAGTCTTACACATCCATACTGAGGCTGATGCAGAGGACTGTTCTGTATTGCAGATACTCTTACAAAATCTTCTCTGACTGCCATTTTGATACCTACTTCTTCCCAGCTGGTACAGTTAGACAAAGCTGTAAAATGTCTGTTCTAAAACAAATAAATAAAATGGACGACAGCCATTCTCCCCAAGCCCCTCCTGTTTTATTCTTCAGTTTTCACTCAAAATACCATCATTCTGAGGTGATTTACAGTTCTTACTTGGAAAGTTCCCTTAAAGTTGACAGGAATTTTGGTCACTCAAAGATACGAAATCTTGAACCGTTCTGGAATTTCCACTTCATTTTTCATGCCACAGAAGGACTTCCCCTTCTTTCCACTCCTGTGAAAGCAACTTAGGCTAGTGTAGTTTCTGGGATCTTTGGGAATTCCTAGCCAGACTCAACCCCTCTGTGCCCTTACTCTTCATGGTGTCGTCCCACCTGTTGCAGTAGCCTTGGTTTGATAGGGTAACAGATTTCTCTGAGCACAAGCCTAAGAACCAGCAAGGTGAACGTCCTCACTATCTTCCAACGTCCAATGGCCACGGTCCTACTAAATCGGCCCCAGCATCCACATTTGCTTCTTTTTTGCACACTTACTTCCTCAGATTAAGGCTTCTATCTTGCCTTAATCTGAAGTTTTGTGAGGTCAGGCAAAGGTGTAGCAACCTGGCAGTGCAGATCAGTAGGAGAAAGCAGCAGTGAGAGCTCTTTGCCACCTCCTTCCTTTGCTTATGCACAAGAGGAAGAGAAAACCGCTGTCTCTTGCTTCAGCTGAAGATGAGTAGGTTGTTTACATTCTTCTCAAAAAGCAGTCCCTCCCTTAGTTCAATGTGGGCAGGACCCATCAGAAATCTTTCGACAAAGTCTGATAAGGTAAAGGAGGCAGTAAGCAGATAGTTAGGCTATCATGCAGTCTGCGTGCAGACTTGAGGCCTCACTTTGTGTTCCTGATACTCTTTCATTTTTCAACAACATGCATAGGAAATTAAGCTAAAAAAAATCAACACATCATGAAACAATACTGCAGAACTTGCGGAACTGGGGTCCACACACAGATATTTTTGTAATTTCAGTGTCCTCAGTGTAGAATCTTTGATGTGGTGTCAGAGGAGATGCAGTATAAATGGGACAGGGATACTTTACCTGTACGAGAACAAACAGCACACTTCAAGCATAGAGGTCAATCTCTAAATCTGTTCTTTCAAATGTAGTGGGCTGCACACACACATTAAAATACTGGTGGGTCTGTTTCAGAGGATGGAGTCGCAGAAACACAAGATTGTTCTCTCTGTGTATGTAGACATACTGTTAAAAATATGAATTTTTACAGTTCCAAAATATTACTGCACATATACTCCTGGAAAGATTCAATCAATTTAATTATGGTAATTTAGTATTTCTACCTTTTATTCTCTCAAAGTCAAATAATCATTTAAACTATCTTACCAGATCTATTGTAGCCAACATATATTTACTTTTCAAGGAGAAGATTGAGATGAAATTTCAAACTCAGTCACAGTTAGTTAAGGAGGGCTGTACACGTCCCAGTTAAAGCTGAAAGCTTGGAGCCTAATCTTTAGGAGGTGTACGGAGTTGACAGGATAAGCAAAGATGGGTTCAAACTTCAGGTGGCCTACTGATTTGCTGAGGGAGTGGTACCAGTCTGAGTTAAACCTCACTCAGTGCTTGAGATCCATCCTGGGGACAGGGGCAGTGGAGGGAGGCAGTTTTCAGTCAGCTCACATTTTAAGACATAAGCAGCCACCAGCTTCCAGCCTTCTCTGTTTCTGGGTCAGATAACCCAAGCTGCCAACTTCCTCAGTTGGCACTGAAATATAATAACAAAATTCCTGGATTTATGACTTCATCTTATTGTCACCAGACTTGCTTGTATGTGTCCCCAGATAAACAGTGGTAAAGTAATACAGACGAAAATAAAAGATAATAGGGATATGCAGATAATAGGGATGCCGAGTAGCCCATGGAAGTGGGGCCACGACTTCTAAGAATTTCCTAGATTAATACTGCTGAAGGTCCTGACAGCTGGGCTAAAAAGGAAGCTGACCATATTCAGTTTGGGATCAGAAAACAAAAGAAAAAAATAACTTAAAGTGAGGCCAATAGAAGAAAAAGAAAAGGCTTCAGCAAACATTTTCCTGCCCGATGACGAATAGTCTCCCCTTTTTCAGATGGCTGCCTTTTAAATAACCAGCTTGCATCGTGGCAGCTGAACAGAAGGAAATAACTGAGCTTGTCCAGGAGAGCTGCAAATGGGTCAGGCCTGGCTACACCAGTTTGTACAATCAGCATTCCTAACATCCACAGGCATCCTGCTGGTACCCAACAGCTAGGCATGCAGGCGATGAACAATGAACGAACTGAAGAGCTGCTAGCTCATCCAGTTTCTTGCAGCTATTACTATGCGGGGAATAGCTCTCCGATCAGCAATTCGTTGTGATTGCAGCGTATACCTGAAAAAGAGGTGAATACTCTCATGCTTCGCTTGACAAAACGTAAGCTGCAGAAACGATAAAGCCGTTGTAACTAAGGGACAAAGTTTTGTGGGAAAATATTGCTGGTAGGTGGATGGTTGGACCGGATGGTTTCGGTGGTCTTTTCCAACCACGGTGATCCTATGATTCTATGGTTCTAAGTTAAACGTTCCAAAAGTGTTTAACCAAACCATTATCTCAGTGTTGTGCAAACTTGGTATAAAACGTTGCTCAGGAATTCAGGAACCAGCTGGTGTTATTAACATACGACTGCCATATTGGCTACCAACTCCTTCTAGCCAGTCGCTAATTTAAAGCAACTGCTCTAACCAAAGTCATTATTGACTAATTAGAGCCCACAAGAAACAAACTGATGAGCCAGGGAAGTTCCATAGCATTGCACGCACAAGTGCACACTGCAAGCTGCTGCCAGAGACTGGGAACGTAGCAGTTGGCTATTCAAGCTTTTACAGAAACGCTTTTGTGGCTCTTTTGAAGGGCTGGTAGTTCGCTGGCAGTTATTCCACCCATGGATCACCAGGTCCTCGTTCCGATCCAAGCCTGTGGATGTTCCCTCGCTCGTTCTTTGTTCCACACCGGGACCGCGTCCCTCCGCCGCACCGTTTTGCGCTCCGCGATGCCCGTGCGTAAAGCCGAGGGCGGTCGGCGAAGCGCTGCGGTAACGCGCTTTGTCAGCAGCGCCCACCGCGTACGGAGCGGCCGCGGCCCCGCGCGCTCCCGAGGAGTGCGGCGGCGGGGCGGCAGCGTGCAGCGCAGGACAATGGCTCGGTGCCGCCTTCGCTCGCCGCCGCTCCCCGCGCTCTCCCCTCTGCATCCCCAGGCGGCGCGGCCGCGTCCGGGCTTCACCTCCTTACATCTCTCCTGAGGAAGCGCTTCAGCTCCCATTTTTTCTCCGCCAAGGCGTTTTTTCGCGATTCCCCACCTTCTTTCTTCCCCCCCTCCCTCCCCCCCGCCGCTTTTTTTCCACACGGGCATCTCTCCGTCCTCCCCCTCCCGGCGGCGCGGCCCCGCAGCGAAAGCCGTGCGCGCGCTCAGGCGACGCGGGCACGCGCCCTGCCGCAGCTGTCCCGCCGCGGCCCCGCCCCTCCTCAAATCGCGCCGCCATCCAGCGGCGACGGCTCGAGGGGCGGCCGGCGAGAGGAAGGGACCCGAACCGAGCGGCGGAGGGATCGGCGGGGCGGAGGGATCCGCACGCTGGAGGGAGGAGGGAGCGGGCGATGCGGAGCGGAGCCGCCGGCCGAGGCGAGGCGGCCGTTATCTGAGAGCGGGGGGGGCGGCGGCGGGGCCGCGGGGGGCGCGGAACGGCGGCGCGGGGGAAGGGCGAGGCCGCGAGGTGCGGCCGCGGGGCGGGGTGTGGCGGCGGCGTCACCGCCCCGCGTCACTGTGCGGTCGGCTGGGGAACGGGCGGTTCGGGGTTCGGAGCCGCGCCGCACGCCGAGCACGCGGGGCTCCGCCGTCCGAGGAGCGAGGGTTTGTTCCGCCCGTTTGGTTTTTGTCTAATGCGAAATCCCGGGAGCCGGACGGGCTCCCCGCGTTCTTCCCTTCCCGCCTCCCGCCTCTCCGGCATGTAGCGGGAGGACGGCGGCAGAGGGGCCGAGATACGCACGGTCGGCCTTTCGGACGCGCCGCCGTAGGAAGGAGGAAGGTTAATCCTGGCCGTCGGCGCCGCGTTGAGGAAATGGGGCTGGCTGCTTACAGCTGAGTCCGTCCGCTGCCGGGAGCTGCCGCGGCGTGGGCTTCAACCGTTGTGGCATCACGGAGGCACGCCGATGTCGGCCTGTCGCGTGTAAAATGGAGAACGAAGTCTTCACCCCCCTTTTGAAGAAGTTCACGCGCAGCCCTCTCGTCACATGGGTAAGCGTTGATTTTTTTTGCTCGCCTGTCATTCATTGGTTTCCTTCTTGTTGGCGTTGTGTCATCATCCGGTTGCTGCGTTTCAGGTTCGGACGTTCGGACCCTTAGCAGAAGAGAATGGGACCAGCCTGGAGGAATACATGACGCTGGTGGACGGCGTGTTTCTCAACGAAGTCATGCTGCAGATGTAAGTGTGTGCGGCCCCGCGCTGCCTGCTCTGTCCCTCTCGTCTGGAACGTTGGGCTTTCTTACCAGAACTGCTTTTTTTTTCCTTCAGTAGCAGCGTGGGTAAATAACTTCTGTCTTGGGTGCTTTAAGTAGTCACGTGGTCGGTGGCAGGGAGACTTTGGAGCAGAGCAGATGCTCTCATCTGCTCAGACGATGGGGTAATAATGTCCAAACGCTGTGATTCCAGCATGGGCTCATCACGCAATCTGGAGCTTGCTGGAAAATGAGATCGCTTTAAGTGGTTTCCCAGATTTCCACGAGAAGCATAATGGTTCATTCTGCTGTCAAGTCATGATCGTAAACAACGCCTTGAATAAATGCACTTGGCTAATAAGATTCTGATACCTATCTTGGTTGGCAACATACCTCCGAAGGATTTACCAGTCACATCACATTGTTTGCCAGTGGAGTGGTCTGCTCATCAATGCCTTCTGCTTCATTTCTCACAGTTCAGAGTTTGAGTAGATAGCAGTTGTGCAGTAAAGCTGAAACTGAGAGTGCGGAGCATTTTTTGGCCATGAACCACAGAAGAACCATTTTTACATAGTCTTCTCAATTGTTTATTGAACACTGCTTTAAAAAAAACAACTCTATCATTATGAGATGGCATAAAATCACACATGAAAAAATGCATAGCTTGCTATTTAGAAGACATACAGCTCAAAAAGTTCCAGTCAGAGAAATACCAGCATATCCAACTGTGTTGTGATTATTATTTTTTGTTAAGCATAGTTTTGACTGAAATGTGCCCACTGTTGGAATACTAGAGTGTAATACTGTTGTGAAGAGTGTAGCAATGTAACTTAATAACGTTAATAATGGAAGAAAATACTCAATTTTTTGTATTTACAGAGGAAGACAGCAAATCCATTTGCATAGGTACGAAAAAATCCGGGCTTATAAATGATGAGATAGATAAACCAGCACATGAGCAGCTTGTGATGACGGCTGTTCCTTAGCACTGCACTCATGATGGGCATCCTGTTACTCTGCTTACAGTTTTACTTGTGCAGGCATACTTTTATAGCTCTTTCTGTTGGTATCGAGCTCATGTGAATAACCTGTATAACAAAATTCTACTTGCCGGATGTAAATTTGAATTGTTATACTCTTGAAATCAATGCCTTCTTTGTCACTTCAACTGATTTATTTTTTCTTGGACTGCATGTACATGAAATAGCTGGTCAATTTTACCTGTGCATTTAGCATATAAAGCTTCTGTTTGGTTAAAAATGTTTGATAGCTGGAAGTAAAAGGCAAATTTGGTACTGGAACAAAGTGATTTTGAAGAATATAACTTCAAAATCAAGCTTTCTCGGTAAGTTTTTACAATATTAAGAAAGTGTAACCCGATTGATGTGTACGTGGTGAATGTTTGTGTAACATGGGAAGCTGCAGGGAGAGAACAGTCCCATGCTTGAGGCACTCAGCACTGAATTTGGCTTTGACAGCATGCTGGGATGACTGTAGTTTACTTGGAAGGAGTTGTGTGTGGATGTGTAAACACAGGAGAGAAGTAGAGAAAGAAAGTTTGGCACTTGGAACAATTGAAAACTACCATAAATTAGAGGAACCTGTGAAAGTGCTGACAGTAAAACTAGTTTTACAAATACATAACTACTCTGGAAGGTGTGTTTAATTTAAAATACTTTTTTGGGGAGTTAAAATATGTTAAGATTGATTTCTACTTAGAAATGAAACTTCTTCCAGAGCCGTATTCTTATTTGAGAAGGGATGAGGGGAGTATGTTTGTTTTTCTTTTGCTAGGGTTGAAAGAGGAAAAAAATGTTTCGTGTTTTGCAGACGGATTCCATCTCTGGTGAAGTCAGTAGAAAGCTGTGTTAGCTTCTGGTCCCTTTGAAGATCCACATATTAAAAATTCATCTTGCAAAAAAAAAAAAAAAAAACATTTAAAGATGTAACTTCAACTAACCATTAATATCACATTTTCAGTATTTTCCGTTTTGTTAGGATTTTTCGTTTTGTCCTTTTGGATTTAACTACCATACGCTGAGGAAATGTAGCAGAAAATGTAACTTCAAAATCATATTTTCTTTGCAATTTCTTTATGTTTTGTATGACTTTTTTCACATTAGACATAGAGGCCCATAGTTATGGGTTATAACACAGTAATTCTAGAGAAATAAAGTGTTGCTCTTGCAGAAGTGATCAGGAGTGTCATGCCTAGAAAGCACCTCTGGAAATTGCTTTTGACATGAGTTAAGTCGTGTAGTACTTGCTGTTTACATTAGTTGAGAGATACATGGGATGCTGGTGTTTTGATGTGAGGATACAGCTATCAAACATCTGCTGGGTAAGGACTCTGGTGTGTTGTTACTGTGAGTTGCATTAGATGCTTTCAAGTTAAGCACACAAACAAGTGGAGGCTGTTAGAGGTGTTGTGGTCTTGCTGCTGTTATACTTGAATACATGTTTTAATTCTGCCAAATGTTGGGGGGGGTGGGGAAGTTATAGCATAACAGTGAGGGTTAGGCATGTTTTAAGCAGTTACATATTAAAAAAGTTATTTCATTACATAGCATGATTTTTTTGTTCTCAGCAGTGGTACTGAGATGGCTGGGTTTTTGTTTGTTTGTTTTCCTGCTGGAATTGACTTCATTGGTACCTAGTGCATCAGGAAGAGAAGAACAAATTAGTTACTTTCCTTGTATGCCTTCTGCTGTTGAATGTTTCAGTACATGTGAAAATTGCATGGATTCCACTTGGTGTCTGGTTAGATATGGAGAGCTTTTCCTTTACTGGAGATGCTACAGGCAAGCTGTTTTTTTGTTTGTTTGTTTTACTGTTTTTTTAAGGCGAGTTCTGATCTTAGAATATCAGCTCCTGACTCGAGAGAATGTCTCATTTCCTGTTTAAATTTAGGTCAGTTTCTTCAAAAGTATTCATTTACCTACCTTCTGCTAAGAGCAGTCTGTGTCTGATACACGGATAGAAACCCATCTGCCTTTCTAAACCTGGGCCTTCATCTTTGTGTTCTTTGGTACAGAAGGGAGTTGTGTGTCTTGGAAATAAATCACCACGCAGTGGATCACCTCAGCGGGGTTCTGCCATAGCAGAGAGGTGGAGGAGCCTACCCACAATAGTTCATACCTTTACCATGAATCACAGAATGGCCTGGGTTGAAAAGGAGCACAATGCTCATCCAGTTTCAACCCCCCTGCTGTGTGCAGGGTCACCAGCACCAGCCCAGGCTTCCCAGAGCCACATCCAGCCTGGCCTTGAATGCCTGCAGGGATGCCTTGATGTCAAAATCCTTCTGATGTTAGGAAATGTGCAGGTGCTTGAGTGATGTATGTTGTGTGCTGCTAAAATGAAGCAATAGAGTTCAGCAGATTAGTCAGCCCTTGCACCTCTAGCAAATAATACCTACTTGTCCTGGTAGGGATGTATGAGTTGTTCTTCTCAAGCAACCTGTGAGACTTTGCAGTTGTGCACTTGTATTCAAGTAATTACAAGATTAGGCCCTCTTTTCCATTTAGCAGCACCACTGAGTATTCGTTCATGTAAAAAAAGATTCAAACTGTAGCTTAGTTTTAATGGTGTTTTTTGTTTTTTGTTTTTTTTTTTTTTACTCTACTTTGTATTTGTGGAAATGGATCTGTTTCATTGCAACTGTGGGAGGAATAGCATGTTCAGAATGAGTGATGTGTATTAGAACCAAGCTCTGGAACTGAGTTAACATGATGCACTGCCTGGAGAACCCGTCTGTTTTTGTGTCTGTGTTCCATTCCTAACCGTTGCATTAATTGAATACATTCATTGATACTACCCACATTAGTTACGGCATCAGAGCATGTTTAGAACTATTTCAAAGGAAGGAATATTTTGTTTTTCTCCATCTTGCTGTTCAGTTACAGTTTTTCACTGTCTGCATCTGCACGCAGACCTTCCACACCCATAGAATTTTCCAGGTGGACTGGCTGACAGTTTTCTTCCACTACTGTGGTGGTGTGTGCCTTGAATGTGTAGACTGCTTCATTGACTCATTTTCTGAGCTCTCAGTCTTTAGTTGTATGCTTTTTTTTTTTTCTTTTTCCCAAGCAGTTGAGCTTGCCAGCCCATACTTCTGGCTTGCTTATATCTTTTTCTGAAAACTGGACTCCATCTCCAGTGCTTCGGCCAGCTGCCTGGCTCTGTGAAAGAGTGCAGGGACGGGTGCTCCAATCCAATTAACTCCTTCATGTGAAGGCCAAAGAGCAAGAGGCAGCTTTGGTCAGGTTTTGACTGGGCAGAGGGATGGGAAAAAATGATTTAGGGAAAATTAAATTGGTGAGTTTGGCAGCAAAACTACAAGCACATGATATTTTAGACAAATGGCAAATAAAATGAAGTCTGGACCGTTCTCATTTGTTGAAGTGGATGGATTTGATTCACATTTCTCAAACTCATTCTGCCAGACTTACACGATGCAGGTAAATGTCACCAGCAGTTTTGAGTTGCTCTCAAAAGTGATTTTGCAGGAATATTTTCTGCAAGGTGTCTTTCAAAGCAAGCAGTTTGTAATGGTTTCTGCAAAGAAGCAAATTCTTTAAGAAGCGGCACAATAGGATGTGCACTGTAGTCAAGATTGCTGGAATTGAAACCTTTAGATTAGGAAAACTAAAAGGTACTTTTATGCAGTGCGCAGAGTGAGGGTGGTTAATTTTAGCTTGAACATTTGCCTGCAGCCAGCTTCAGTCGTGCAAATGAGGTGAATGTAGGTTGACACCTGTGCTTCTGAGGTGCTTGAGTTTTTGGTAGGTAAAGGGGAAATACAGTGTAGGCTGGATATGCAATGTTTTGAGTGTGTGACCTTCTGCTTATGTCTCCATTTTTTGAGTTCTTTGTGTCCTTTTCCGCTGTTGATGTCCAGTGTCCTTCATCCTGTCTCCTCCAATTCATTTTTGTGGGGTAAACTGTTCGGTGGTTCACTCTGGAACTTTGAAGGCTAGGAAACAAATGTTCTAATCGTCCCCTGCATACGTACATGTCCTTCTCAGCTCTTCATGTATTGTGCTAAGTGTCCTTTGCTTGTGGCTTCTTATTTCTTCTGTTGTTTTACTGCCTACCATGCACTCGGTGTGGCTGGTAGCTGAGGCCAAGGTCTAAAAGCTAAGTTTATCTGTGTGCTTCACAAATGGCAGTCTTATCTGGAATATCTAAGATCAAAATAGCTTGTTTCAGCATCGAAACTGTTCTGGCAAGGAAACAGCTTATATCCACTATGGCCTTTTAGTTTTACTTTCAGAGTGGTTTTCATTTTACTCACAATCTATGTGCTGCTAGAAAGCACTGTACAAAGATAAGTAAGTTAGCAATTGCTATGTAAGTGTATAATTTATCTCCTTATTGCCAGGAAAGGTAAGAGTATACTGACACACCAACTCCTCCTATGGCATACTTCAGTTAAGGCTGTTCTATGAAGGCTTTGAGGCAGAGATCCCTGAGCAAGTTAGTGGAGGAGGTGCACCCCCAGGGCACAGCATGGCTCTACTGAATAGAGCTGTCCTTATGCACGGCAAAGTTGGCTTTAACTTGAAGTCACACAGTCACAGAGAGTGCCACAAGTGTGACTTTGTGCCAGAGGAATACTTGTTCAGGCTTTGCACTAGTGGCTCTGCTGTGTGTTTTAGTGGTTCAGATGTAGATGGATGAGAGGTTCCAGCTCCAGCTGTGGCTGCCCATATTTCTGTCACTGGGGCTGACTTTCCTTTTGCTCTGTCACCTCTCCTGTGCTGCCACTGTTGTTGCTCCCCATGTAGTAAGGAAAGGTGATGCACAGACTTGTTTTGCTGTGATTTTTGTGGCATGAAGAGCCTTGCTCAGGTTGCCAGGGTGCCTTGAGCGGCTCTACAGCGTTATGGTAGCATGGCAGCAATAAATGCCAAGGTTTTAGTTTAGTCAGAAATGTCTTACCTGGGCTGACTGGCTGCTGTCTTTCCCTGGCAAAGCTGTGTTGCTTCTGGTTCCATGGCTTCTATGGGGATCTGTGCACTGCAGGCCTTTATCAGGTATTGCTGCGCTCTGATTTTTCTTTCAAAAACTAATCTAGGTAACTGACAAACTGGTTGCAAAATCAAGCATCTCCTCATCCTACACTTAATTTGAGGAGCTTACTCGTAGACTTTCCTCACTTGTTTCTTCTGTTAGGAAGGGTTTTTTTAGCTTAGTGTTCTTTTGTATGTTCCTCTTTTTTTTTTTTTTTTTTTGGTTCCTCTTCTTTTATTTCTGAACCGAGTGCATTTTTTTTTTTTTGGTCTTCCTTGTCTTTTCATACTGTACTGCTTTTCCCCGTGTAAGTAATTATTTAGGGATCAAGGCATTTTTCAGAATGCTGCTTTGTTAGAACATGTGACTTCAGTGGTCAGAGATTAGTTGGTAATAGCTATGTGGAAGCCCCTGTTTTTGTTTTCTTTTTAAAAGTCCTATACTTATGCCTTGAGATGCTCCAAAGAGGCATGGCCCTTATTTGCATGCCTCTTCAGTAGTTGTTACTAAGCAGTGTTAACAAAATGCTCCCCCTTTGTTTCATTGCAGTAATTGCTGCTAAGGCAGCAAACTGAAGCAGCAGTACTGCTTGACCTAAACTTGGTTAGTCTGCTTTCCTGTTGGCTCACTCCAAGGAAAAAGCAAGAATTATCTGAAGTTGTATTTTTGGATTGGGAAATAGCAAGGGATGAACTCATAAGCAGCTTGTATTATTCCTGGCTTTCACTGAATCTTTGGATCTGTGTAGTGTATTTGGATAGACTTGAAAGTTTGCTTCCTTTTCTGCAGCAAGGGGAGCAGAGGTCACTTAGGTTTATTGTAGAATTTTGTCTTATTTTAAGCTAAGGGAGAAATTTGCCCTATTCTTTGTTTATGTGGTATTTTTGTTTTCCCTAAACAAACCCTTGAGCAAAAAAAATGCCTGGTGTAATTTCCTGGTACCTTGGGGAGATGCTTGCTGTACATTTAGAGCATCGTGTAATGCCAAACAAAAATAAAATACACATGCTAGCTGATGTATGATAAGATACAGACAAATGTCATGTGTACAAATGTTGGTTTGCATCTTAGCAAGGATATTAATATTAATGTTTTAAGATGAAAAGAACGCAGCTCTTTTACGGACCCTTTATATATATGCTGATCTTGTAGCTTTGTGTGGTTAACAGGGGTAAGGTCCTTCGTGGACTGCTCTATTTATATCTAAATCAGTAGGGGATTGTGCATTTATTGATGTGCACAGAAAACTTACTGTGTGTCTCAGTTAATGAGATGAAGCAGGGAAGTTGCTGACATCCACCAAATCCTTACAACAAAAGTAACGTGCTTTCTTGGGAAATCCCCTTACGTCCAAGAGCCTTGCACTTGAATTTATTTCCTTCTCTGGAAGAATCAGTACGGAGGATTGGATACATCAGTTGGTAGTCTAGAAATCAGTATAACAAAAGGTAAGGATCTCATATTGCATGGAATATTCCTGGCAGGTTTTTTTTTTTTTTTTTTTTTTTTTGGAGAGGAGAACAGAAGAAGCTAAACTTGCTATGTTCTGCATTTCCCTGGCAGAATGTAGAACTGTTCTTTGTTCCTTTTTTTTTTTTTTTTCTTTCTTTCTTTTTTTTTTTTTAAACTTAAATCTGAATAATCTAAATGCAGACCTGGAATTAAATATTTACCCTACTGAAATTGTTCAAAAAGTAAAAGTAAAATCTTGGCCAGGATTCCATTTTAGGATAGGTACGTTTGGATCTCTATCCCAAGCAAAGCTGTGTTTATCTGAGTAAAGCTCTATATTCTTCACAGATGTATATTTTATTGTTATTAGTTCACTTATAAAATGTTCATTATTCTTCTTCAGAGTAAAGGGAGTTTTAGAATCATGGTGTTCTGACTGAAAGTACATAACTGAAAACAGCTGGTCCTGCTGTTGTCATAGGATTGTTGTGGATGTGAATGTTTGTGGTGTTTTCAGTGGCCACTTCCATAGAAGTGCTGATCAGAAAGTTAAAGTAGTTCTGTTACTCTTTTCAGTATTGTTAGCTTGAATAGTTCTTAACATTTGAACTCATTTGAGAGAAGGCAAAACCTGTTGACCCTTACCTAAAAAATAACACGCGCTACTCAAAATTGGAAAGGGAGAATTTGCTGTTTGTTATCCTGAGAGCTTTGCTTCACTCCTGTGCACATCTTTGTTCTTGCTCGCTCGTTCCAGTCTCTGTGCTCTTGCAGCCTGTGCTGCCTCGTTGGCTGGGATAATTTGGGAAGTGGCACAGTGCAAGCATTAGAGCAACCTGATGGACCTGTGGTGTTGGTGGCTTCCATTCCTGTTCGGAATCCCAGGCCTTTGTGGTAAAGGATTTAGCTTTACTGTTTGTCATTTTTCTTACATGCTGTGGTTTGTGTGTGTGAAGGTCAGTGAACTTATTTCTGAAGAGCACAGAAAAGGAAATCTCTCGTGATTTAAGTTGCTCTAGAGGATTTGTCACCTTTTGTGTTTCAGAAAAAGTCTCTACAAATGAGGACCGAAAAATCAGTGGTATTCTACTTGCATCTACTTTTTAACATGTCTCCCAGATTTGTTCCTTGTAGACTGTTGGACAGTCAGTGATGGGAAGGTGAATGATGAATTGTTAGCAAAGTGCTGTGAGAAGAACACGGAGAGATAGAGGCAGACCTGTGGATTTTCTTTTTCTTTCCTGAGGTGAGCTCTCCCGCAGGCCTGTGTTTGTCAGGCGTTCTGCTTCTCATCTGTTTGCTCAAAGGAGGCTTTGTCTGTATTGTTTCTTCTAGAGGTCTGCAATCATTTAATACCCAGGAGTGCTCATTTTGTGTGACAGCATTAAGTCTTCTGTGATGCTCTGAGCCATGGCGATTTTCCTTTCTGTTAGTGGAGCTCTGATGTGTTGGAGGCCAGCTGAGGAGCAGGGCCAGGCAGCCTCAGCTCTGCTGGGCCTTGGCTGCTTCTTCTAGGGATTTGCTGATCTGAATTGCTGGCTCAAAACTGCTTTTTCTTTTCTTTTAACACACTTTTCATTGTGATAAGAAAAGAGTCTATTTGATGGTTACGTTGAATCTGTAGTATTAAAGCTGTTTCCTTTTGTGTGATAAAGAACTGTTGCTCTGTAAGGTTGACAACTATTATTTTTTTTTTTTTTTTTTTTTTTTTTTTTTTGCAGAGATGTTAATGCACTGCTATAGGTGTGCCTAGATAGGTAAACTGTTTTATTTCCTGAGTTTTCTTTGCCTACAGTTTGATCACCTGCATGCATCTTTACTATTAATGAGAAGAGGATACAGAAAGAAATCAGTCTGGGTGTTATGTTGGGTTTTTTTTTCCCCTAAAGTGGCATTTTCAAGCACTTGAAATAACAGAACAGACACTGAGTGGGAGTTACAGTTAGTGAGTGGGAGTGTACTTTCTGAACACTTGTTGAAGAATATTAACTAGTGCAAATATTTTTATACTGCTACTTACTGATGATGTTCTGATTTAAGACTTGTTTTTTCATCATCTGTTCCTGCACTAAATGGTCAAAATGCCACTGAGCACTGGTCGTCCTTATTTCCTCTAACTGGGTAGATATCCTTTTTTCTCCTTCTTAGTGTCTCTGGCTGCTTTTTTCATCTTAATTATTACTATTTTTTTTAATCTTAACTGTTCCTTAATGAAGACAATTCAGAATGGCTATCATGTTGTCTTAACGTGATGCTGTGTTAATGAAGACAGTTCAGAGTGTTTGTCATCACAGAAGCACAGAGCATCTTCCATCACAGTGAGTGAATCACATGAAGGAATTGCCTGTGCTGTTTTTCAAAGTTGGTGCCAAAGGTGCTTTCTGACTACTAAATTTCTTCCGCTTCTGTACAGTTTTTCTTAAATACTGTTGCCTTAAAAGGTGGGAAGAAATGAAATGTCAGATATCAGATCTCTTGAATACACGATGATTTTGTCTGGCTGTTTGCACATGAACCTGTAAACCTGGGAAAATACAGATATGAGGGGATGCCTCTTCTAGCAAATCATACCACTGCTCCTGAGATGGTGAGGCCAGCAGCTTCATTTTGACGGAGGGAGGAGATACTGGGCTGCTCAGCACAAAGGCTTGTGGCACTGCTTCAGGTGTAGTTTTCTAGCATATTTCCACCTTGAGTAATTTGTCAGCTCCTCTGCTGTGAGCTTAAGCACTGTGCAGCTGCCTTGTGAGAGTAGTTCAGCCTGCTCAGATGCTGCAGAGCTCAGGCTGGGAGTAGGGAAGCTGGTTACATAGGCTTAATTTTGTCCATGTCTGTTCTTGACAGTATTGATCCTTGGGATCCCCACCAAGTAGTCAAGTTGTTGTAGGCCACTTGGTTGTGTTTCTTAAAGCAAAAGCTTTGGAGCTTCAGCCTCCTAGCAGTTTATGATGATGGACATATGGCTAGGCGATGGAGTTTTGTGCAAGGAGCAAAACACTTTTGATGCTAGACCTCTGTCCTAAAACTCATCTTGGGATGAGGCAAAAAACCTTTGACAGCTGGTGGATGTTTTGGCGCACGTAGTCAATCTTTGCTAAATGTAGAGTTAGCAAAGCATCATTAAACTGAGGTACTGATGGTCTCCTTATTTTGGGGCAAAGGATAACTTGGTATTTGTTATAATTTCTTCGGATGTTTGAGCAGATATCTGGAGAACTGCACAAGCATTTAGCTGTGTTGACTGCTGCTTGACAAGTGTTGTCTTGAGGGTAGAAATACAGATGCTTTGCATAGGTGGATTGTAATAAGCACTCACTAAAAAGGCAGAGGAGTGGTTAGTGCTTGGTTATTGCATTTGGATTTGAGCATCCTTTTACTGGATCCTACCTAGGTGCACAAAGTGGCTAAGCACGATTCAAAAGTGAAACTTGAGCAACTCCAGATCATACACAGCTTGTTTCTTTAGCAAGCCACGCTGCAGCTGTCTGGTTGCACTAGTTGTATGTGCATTGCCAATGTTACAAATACATTGCAGCTCAGCAACGTTTACATGTAAAAATGAATACTGGGCTGCACTACCCTAGAACTCTACTGATAGAGTAACAGTATTTATTACCCTTCAAGATGTGTAACAATTATACTCACTCAGTGACGAATTTAAAATTGGGGTGTGGCATAATACTTAATGATTACGTACCAAGGAGGAACAGATGGTGAGAGAGGACACAACTGGTTTGCAGCTTGCAGAGGTTTAACCATGAAGCCATTAAGCTATCACATTCCCTTTTCTGATAGGTTTTGGTCAATGAAAAATTAAAGACAGTCCTTGATTTTTATATGAGGTCTCAAGCTGTAATTTGTGGCACTGGTAATATTTCAAAAACACTGAAGTTCTCTCTGTGTTCAGTAGTTTTCAACTGATGTGTTATTGGGATAGATGCTCTCGTCTGTTTTTATTGCTATTGAGATTAATGCATCTTGTCATAAGTAGGTTGCTCTTAAATGCAAAACTGCTTAAGGGTATCTTTTACTGCTCTGCTTCCTATTGACTTCTTGACAGATTTGCCCTATTTTGCTAGGCTATTTGCCAATGAAGCAGTTCAGTATCTCCACCCAATAAAGGGACCGGTTCAGAGCGCGTGTTGTATTAAAAAAGCTCCCAGAATAAACAGGGCAGTAGCCACAAGAACCTTCTGTTTTCAAAAAACTGGTTATTAATGCTCATCTTTGTGAAAAGATCCATTTTAGAAATTATTTTTAAAATTATTTTATTGCTTATTACGTTCCCAACAGCACATCTTATTTCACTGGTATTGGACCAGGTGTATTCTAATAAGTGTTAGCATTTAGTAGTATTAAAATTTATTATTGGTTTTTCTTAGTATTAACAGTTACTTAGCACTGGCATAAATAACTTTTTATAACTGTAATAAATTGCAACAAAATATAAGCAGATTTGAAGATGCATGCTCTTGGAAGCAATACAAATTCTGGGATTTGTGTTTAGAATAAAATCTTTCTGCTTGGAAAAACGTTGCATATTTTATTTCATTAGTCTCCCAGCTATTTCAAAATGCTTGATAGGAACATTAAAGTAACTCTGGCACATAGCAGTCTGACAGAATACATCTATACTAACAATATATAACGGAAAGCCTAAGTAACATCGTGCTGTGTTTTTGTGCTTTGAAAGGAGCAAGTTAAGGAATTAATATTCCTTAATACTCCAGCTGCCTCTCCGAGAAGAAGGACTATATTGACTAAACGAAGATGATGTAAAATAGTGTTTTGTAGTTCAGGAAGATCAGTGAGTTTTGAAGTTGGTGGTTTGTAGATAACAGGTCCTGGTTGTTGGTAATGGGAAGGGGATTTTGTTTTTTAAAATAGTGGAGTTCCTTCCGAGGGGCCTCATCAGTTCTTCTGGTGACAGTGTGCAGTGCAGATAGTGATCTGTCAGTGCCATTCTTGGGTGTCTGCTGTGCAGCTGGGGCATGTTCTGAAAGCCAGAATTTTCCTCACATCTAATGCTGTGGATTTTAAGAACAATGAATGATACTTTTTGACTTTTTTTTTTAACAAAAAAGAAGCCAGGTATTTTCATGAAGTGTAAGGAATGTGTCAGCCATTAAGTTGGTGTTGAGAGATGAAGACGTGCATCATGCAAAGGAGAGGGACATACGGGGTGACTTGTTGGAAACAAATCCAAAGGAATGCTGCTTTACCTTCAACAGCAATGTAAGCAAACGAGTCAGAAAATCTTTGGCACTCACTGACACTAACTTTGACACAAGATTAACACCGTGCAATTTCTGATCATCTTTGTCCAGGCTTAACTTGTCAGAGTTGATCCATACGTTGTTGGATTTGTAAGGATTAAGGTGGAAAAGATGACACTTAAGAATGATTTTGGTGTAGTACTGTTGACAGAGTATCTGCTGATGTTCTGATAGTGCTCAGATTAGGGTCTGATAGGATATGGTGTGAGGAATGAGCAGGTATTTGTGTGCAGGAGTATTCAGGAGCTGGGGACAGGTATGATGACTCTGTAGGTCCTCACCGTGCCTGAGTGTTACAACTCCTGATTTCAAAAGTGTTTTCATATCCTCCAATAAAACATAAAGCACACTTGCCATGTCTTCAATGTGTGTAAGTCCCAGCAGTGAAATATTATCTTACAAAACAAAAAGATAGCAGGGTTGATGCAGGGCTGCAGCAAAGCACCTGCATGTTAAGAAGTCTTGGGCTCTAGTTGTGTTTTTCTTCCTCCCCCAGATAGCTGCAGTGCTGATTTTTATTTATTTATTTATTTATTTTTTCTGCTGCTGTTCAGGAATTTGTTTGCATGCTCACTTCCCATTTGCAGTTTGGGGATAGACATAATTAATTTGCCTTACAAGTTTGAAAAGATTGAGGTTTGCATAACAACCTGAGCTTTTGACATCTGTGTTTTGAATTTGTATAACTGCACGTGAATTTTAGTGGTGGTGCTAAAGATTATGCTATTATGATATCCAGGAAACATTGGTTCCCTCTGTTATGGATTCTCTGAAGGGAGACTCGGTTAAAGTGTGTGGCATTAGAAGTGCAGCTGAAGATGATGCTAAAGCCTGGGGGTAATCCGATAGTCTTTAAGATTAAAGGTGAAGATTAAAGAACCAAATCGGCCTTTTGAAGATATGAATGCAGGAATAGGAGATTCCAGTTGATCTCTGTATTCCATCAGGCCAGCAAGATTTATCCTGGATTTTCTCTTCTGGCTTTAACGAGTCTGAATGAATTCAGTTTAGAAAGGAGTTCAGTTCTGCGTGTCTGTAAAGCGTGATCTTTTTTAGCCCATTTGTTTCCTTTAGTAGCTTCAGGAGGACTCAATTAATAAACCCAGAATGACATAGTAGCATAGTTTTGGTAGTATATTCTATGGCATACTTTGTTTATAGCTTTTTTTTGAATGTGGTAATGAGCATTTAGTAGTGAAGCAATTACTCCTGTGTAAATCTGTGTCGGAATTTTTGTAGATTTCTATATACAAGAAAATAGCAGTAGTTTTTATGTAGTGTTTTCTGTCTGAAGAATGACTGTTTCAGAGGTGTATTTTGGATAAGATCCCACTTGCTTTTTGTAGCAGTATTTTTATGTTGTGCCCATGCTTACAAGTTGGGAGATGCTGAGAGCAATTAACTGAAGAAAAGGCGTAAATGTACATTTTTAAAAAATAAATTGCTTTTTTTTAAAAAACAAAAGCCAAGAAAACAGTAAAAGGTAAGTAAGGATTTTTTTCAGGTAACTTAAATTTAAATGGAAAATATGTAAATACAGTTTATTGACGGATCAGTACAAAAAACATGTGAAACTACTGACTGAAGTGAACAACTGCATCAGAACCAGTCGTATCAACGTGCTCAGGGCAGTAGAGGGAATAGCCCACTTGGTTTTATTGGGTGCTTGCACTGACATGCTGCAGTTGAATGTACCTGTACATGTATGTGTGCATGAATCCCACGTGTATCAGTGATGTTACAGACTTAGTATCGAGGACTCTTTAGATGTAGTTTCTTTATATAGAATGAACATCTACTCTGTGTGATGTTATTCCCCTGGTGTCCTCTGCACAGCGTTCAGTTTGCAGCAGTAGACAGAATCACAGAGTGGCCAGGGTTGGAAGGGACCTCAAGGATCATGAGGCTCCAACCTCTCTGCCACATGCAGGGCCACCAACCTCCCCATTTAATACCAGCCCAGGCTGCCCAGGGCCCCATCCAACCTGGCCTTGAACATCTCCAGGGACGGGGCATCCACAGCCTCTCTGAGCAGCTGTTCCAGCACCTCACCACTCTCATAATAAAGAACTTCCCCCTGACATCCAACCTCAATCTTCCCTCCCTCAACTTAAAGCTGTTTCCTCTTGTCCTGCAGTTACCAACCCTTTCAAAGAGTTGATAGCACCTGGTGTTCAGGTTCAGGTCTTCGGTTCCTGCAGGATGCTTGGTGTGCAGCTCTTACCAACTGCACCCAGGGCTCCTCAGGAACTCTGTGTGAAGGATGTGCCACTGGGGTTGGCCTCTGCTCTTAGGTAACTAGTGATTATAGGATGAGAGGTGATGGCCTTATGTTGCACCAGGGGAGGTTCAGGTTGGATATTAGGAAAAACTGCCCTTCAGATAGAGTGGGAAGGTGATGTAACGGGCTGCCCAGGGAGCAGTGGGGTCACCATCCCTGGAGGCGTTTGAGGAACACGGAGATGTGGCACTGAGGGATGTGGGCAGTGGCATGGTGGGAGCGGGCTGGTGGTTGGACTGGATCATGGAGGTCTTTCCAACCTTAACGATTTGATGATTCTGTGATCACCTTGTGGAAACTAAAGTGCAGAACTGCCTTGAGGGGTGATCATAGCAACTTCAGGATCAGCTGTGCTGTGTGTAAAATGACTTCTTCTCTTGTAGACAACACTTGTCTTTAAAGAAGTAAAGAATCTATTTCTCTTTTGCTAGTGTTTGGCTGTATTCCCCACAGTATTCAGCTCATTTCTGTTTTAGAGAACGTTACTCCTCTTTCTGCATTTGACTCCCAAATACATGCCCCTGCATTTACTGAAAGTTGTTTTATTGCTATCTGACCACTTTTGCACTTTCTCAGGATCGTGCTCAATTGTCATGGTGTTCTTTGAAGTGTTTTTCTGTTCCCCCCCCAGTTTTTGCCGATGGCAGCTCTGGTATTCCATTGTCTAAATCATTAATGACTGTGTTGAATAAAAGCAGACCCAGCAGACACATGGCCCTGCAGGAGCCTCCAGTGAGAAGCTGGTAATTTGGTTGAGTGCAGCATTCCAGCTAGCTGCACGCTCATCTTACAGTAATATTATTGAACAATGCAATAATATCATCAAATAACAGAAGTTGCATTGTGTAGCTGCATCAAGTATCTGTGAAAGTTCACATTGGCCATCTCTGAGCAATTCTCTAAGCCTTTTGCAGGGCGTTGTGGGTCTGCTGCACTGATTCTGCATTGCTTTCCTTGGAAAAATCATAATGACTGTTGGTTACACTCTCTTGTATGTGGTTAATAACATGGTATGTTATGAGGTATTGAAAAAGAATGACTCATCTGCATTTTCTCAGACCCTGAAAACTTTTGGAAGGAAAAAGGGATTGATTTCCTCTCTGAAGCAGAGATAAGCCAGAGAAAAATCTGGTATTATGTGAGAACACAAGAAAACACTCATTAATATCCCTTTGTTGACAGATTTCAGCTATCTGTAAATAAGTTTAAAGTAATTTAGCGTGTGTTAATATGATGTATTTCATATTCCATATTGTTCTAAAAGTTAAAAGCTTCATTCTGATTCTGTGCCTCGTGGTAGTGAAATAACATTGTACAGCTTTTTAGTTTAGACATTGGTTAATGCAGCTAGTCTGAATTCTGTTATTCATAATTGTCTGCACGATCAGGAATAATTACTAATGTCTGCAGAGTGTGCTGGAATATTTACATTATAGCCCTGTTCTGCTTTCTGTATTCCACAGGGATGGGGCTGCTTATAGAGAAGTGCAAATCTGTGACTGTCAATCACAGTAACTTCTTATATTCATTCTCTTGTAGCTGCAATGGATGATCCAAATTACATTCTGCATTATTAGATGTGTTTAAAGATTAATTTTCACTGTGTTTATTTCTTTTTATTTTTATTTCTTGCAGTAATCCAAAGTCCACTAATCGGAATGTAAACAAGAGAGTCAACAATGATGAATCACTAAGGATTCAGAACTTGTGTATTTTGGTGAAGAAAATAAAATATTTCTACCAGGTCAGTAATTGTTTCATACAATACCTTTCGCCTGTAGTTCTTTCTGAGCATTCTTTTTCATTACCTTTAAAAATGATAAAAATAAGAGTAATATTTTGTGAAAACAGTGTAATTAGTTGGTTGTTTATAAATCTGGTCAGAATTCTTCATCACCTGTTTCACAGCTGAAGGAGGAGTCCAAAGCACTCCTTTGTGAAAGATGTTCTGTTTTATACAGTAAATATTCTTCATCTTTGCTCACTTAGTACCTTAATCTGTGTCTGTTGATATTTTCTGAATTGAGACAAGTTCTGTGCCTGAGATAAATGGCTGTATGTACATTTAGTTGACTAAACATTTTTGTAAGAACAGCACATCTGTGTGTTTAGAATTCATTTGATTTTTATTAGGAAAAATAAAAACCTAATAGGAATGAGCAGTAAACATTGTGATGAGCTGTAGAATAGTTACTGAATTTTTGTGTCTTCATCTTGTGCAAAAGATAAGAGTTAATACTATGCTTTCTCATTTGAGTTGGTGGCACATGGACAGACTGCAGCAGGATGCTGTGGATACCACCAGCATACTTCACAGTGTGTATTTTAGTGTCTCCTCCCACTTCCTCGGAATGCTCTGGCAAGCAGGAAAGCCCAGATGTGGGAGGAAATCTCAGTTATCTGCCTCTAACTTCATCACTGCAGTATCTGTACTTTTGTAAGCTTTTTCTCATGCGCATACACATACACACTTTGTTCTTAAAAACTCCAAAGTACAGTGAGAATTCCCAGCTGATGCTTACTGCAGCGATACATGGCAGCTACTACATGTGGGTGTAAGTGCTGCTGGCTTATGCTCAGGCATTTCCATTTCCTGATGGTAGTTGTTTGCAGACAGGTATTAGTGCTACAGTAACAGGTGCAACAGAAGACACACCAGTGACAGAAATGATCTTTACCTGAAAATAAAGCAATCCTTGTGCTTCTTGTGCATGGTACTGTTCCATCAGAAGCGTGAGGCCGAACTGCTTCCGTTTCACTGATCTGTCTCAGTGTGATTCAGGATTTTGAATGTTGATCCAAGCCTTTGTCTTAGAAATAATATACAATAGCTGTTTTTTTGGTTTTTTTTTGTTTGTCTTTTTCTTAAAGTATTCTTCTTCAATAAATGTTTGATTCAGTCATCATGCCTTTAATGGTTCAACTCCTGCTCTAGGAGTGCAAGCTGTATAGAACTGCTTGTGCCTTCTTTTCCCCTTTTGCTTGCCAGTCTTTCACATCTCTGATCTTGTGAAATGCTAGTCCCTCCATACAGTACAAGTGAGGGAACTTGCAAACATCAAAGGTCTGGCATTTTAGTAGGAGGTAAAGGTATTTAGTAGCCAAACTGGAGCATTTGTTCAAATTTACATTTGCTTTAATCTTTGTGGTTGGTTGGTTTGGAGGGAAATGTTAGAAGATGGGTTGTAGGTACACAACCATTGATCATTTCTATTCATCTACTTCCTAATTTGATGCTGCAGCTTGAAAATCTTGCAGAGGCCCCGTATGCACTTCTCCTGCAGGATCCTGAGGCACTCATCAGACTGATCTTTAATTGAATGTTATGCTCAGCAGTGTGGCTGCTTCCAGCAGTCTGCCAGCCTTACCTGCCTCCTCTGTGGTCATTCTCTGATTTGCCAGCTTTGCTGGGCTTTATGGAAGCCTGTCTTTCCTATTTCCCAGTCTCTGTTCCTTGTAAGGATTGACTGTCCAGATCGTTTCCTCTTAATGTAGAGCAGGCTTCTCAGAAACAGGTTATTTTTGGGTGGTGTTTGTTTGCTAATTTCTTAAAGAAGGGGGAATTTGGCAAGGTGGTGCAGTAAGAGGCAGCAAGAAGCATGGCACTCTGCTGTGTACCAACAAATTTCCTTCCTGTCCGTTCCAGCTCTGAGTAGCCTGCTCAGGATTTAATTCTGCAGAGATGTTTGGTAGTGGTCACATACTGCACTTCCTCCATCACGCTCCCGGGTAGACATGTGTCACAATGGCTTGAGCATTAAGCTCAAGAGGAAAGGGAAGCAGCATTTACCCATAAGTACTGACATATGCTCATGCACAACTTCTGGGAAAGTGATGAACAAGTTTGCTAGCCCTGTGACCTCAGTGTAGGCCACGCTTGTTGAGGGTGTCCAAGTATAAGGGTAGCAGGCCGTTGTGCAGTACATGTGGTGCAGATGTCAGGGAAGGGGCAGAAAGGACCAATGAAGGAAAACAAGCTAAATGGTCTGCTGGGCATTGTTATGCACAGGATTATCTGTGCAGTATGAGTGCTGGTGCAGCAATCCTCAGGTGTGGGATGTCAGAGCAGTGTGAATGTGACCATGTAGCTCCACAAAACTTAATCACAGCACGGTGAGATAAGCAGGTAAGCTTCTTCTGTTTGCAGTATAGGATGCTGTCATTGCAGTGGTAGGATTAAGCCTTTGGTCCTTGTTAACTGATAATATTTTATTATAATATTATTTTGTCTGTGGACTGCCACATTAAATAAGCAATGAGTTGGAATTGATTTTTACATAAATTAAGGCATAAAATATTGAAATCTACAAGTGTGTGTTGCAAATGTCCCTGCTTTAAAATGTATCTGCTTTAAAAATTCAGAAAAAAATCAAAAATATCTCAAAAAAGTAGAAAAAAGTTTCTTAGTGTTATGTACATGCTTTTGTATATTTAGACTTTTTCTGGTTTTTGACAGCCAGTTTGATATCACTGATATTGCCAAAGCCAAGTTGGTTTTGACTTTCAGTGCTTCTGATGAAAAATATGTGTTTGCACATGCAAATACACCCTTTCACAGGAAGGAGTTAATTTTATGCGATTTGAAAAGTAATACATATTTCATACCCTATGTATTTCTACACTATTCTTTCCAGCTGAAACATACAGAATTCTGTTTCTGTCCTAAATTCTTGTTTGTCATTACTGTATCTTTAATAACATAGCCTGGTGACAGCATTCACTGCGGATTTTTTCACTATGTACTGGAAAGCCATGTGGCACAAAGGGTTGTTTATGATGGTTGGTGTTTTTTCTGAAGTAAAAATACCACTTGAGTTTAAAAAAAAAAAAAAAAAAAAGTGTTTTTAATCCCTTTTTCCAGATTACTTCTATTGCTTAAAGTTTCTGTTCAGTGTAGCATTTGGACCTAGACTAGTAGTGCTTTTATTTGCCTGGGCACAGAATGGGGGCAGTGATGGCCAGGAGAAGCTTTCAAGTTATCTTCCTTTCTTTGTTAGTCTCATCTTCTGTTCTTACTCAAACAACAAGCAGTTCTTTTAAGTGTGTGTAAACTGAATGTGAACAAACAAATTTGATTTATACAAAACTGAAACAAAGATTAAATTATAAAACAGTGCAGTCCATTAAGATATCTGGGTTACAGCTTTCCAGTCTGGCTGCCCAGGTATCACAGGGCTGTCAGTAGGCATTGCTGTGTGCTGCAGCAGGAATCACAATATCTCAAACTCCATCTGCATATATCCACACAGATCACTTGTAAAGCTTCCTGTATCCGAGGTCATGAGGATAATTCCAGAAAGAAGGTTGTTTAATGCCAGGATTTGTTTGGGATTTGAAGGCTGTTGGTTTTGTTCCCTCTCAAACCTAGTGCAGCCTAGCAGCTGGTGTTTTCCTGCAGCCTTGTGTGTGGGTTAGCAAGGCAGCATAGCAAACTCAGCTTCAAAAAGGGGGGGGGGTACTTCAGTTCCTGTCACCTGGGGAATTACCCAAAGCAGAGAAGCAAGTGCTTAATGGATGCATTGGTAGTGAGCCTTGGGGGCTTCTCATCTGAGTGGTTCAGGCAGCCCTCTGAACAGGCGTGGTGTTTGGTGTGTGTTCTGAATGGAATGCCTTGGAGTTGGGAGTAGTGGAAAATATTCACTGTATTGCCATACAATAATGTATATTACGTGGGAATAAGAGATGGATAATTTTTTTTTTAAATTTTTAGCTTTAGTTTATTATAACTCCAAGAACTTTTTGTTGTGAAATTGTCTGTGTTAATTTACTGCACGTGATTTTTATAAAATCTATGAGATGCATTCTCTCAACATAGCAAATAATTGCATTGAGGTGTTGCTAATGTACTAGTCCAAAAAGCAGCAGTGATAAAATATAACATTCAAAAAAAAAAACCCATTTATTAGATTATAAGGACTCTTAGTTCCTGTGCCATTTTTGCTCCGTAATTATAAGTGCATCTTCTCATTTGTTTTACTGTGGAAAAACAAAAAACATGGCTCCAGAGCTGCTGGTATGATTGCATCTGTGAATAAACATCTGGGAATAGGAGGAAGACTATTCTGCTTGGGAAGAATTAGGCTCTGTCTAGACTGGGGATTTGACCTGATTACAGCCATTACTGGCTGACAGTGACTGTCCATTGATACAATCTGTGGAATAGATAGGCAAAGCTGCTGCGTGAGTGTGGGACTTACCAAACTAAAACTCTGTTTGATCAGACAAATAGGATTTTCTGCCTTCGTATTCAGGATTGCCACAGCATAAATGCATCAGAAAAGCTGTAACTTCTAGGTTTTATTTAGGTATTTAGGTTTTAAGACTATGGTCATAAATTCAGGGATGTTCATCTTCCGTTGTTTAATTGAAACTTAGAGCAAATAAACATAAGCTAGTCAGAGAAGCATAAACACTAATAATTACAAGGAATTTTGCTGCATTGTAAGGCACAAAACCAATAAACCACCTCCTTACCACATGGGGATTTCACTGTGTTGAGGTGATCTTGCAAACCAACAAAACAAAGCTTGTGTAGCAGAAATTCACAGTTGTAAGCTTTCTGCTTAGAGTGCAAATAAGTAAGTATTGTATGTGTATGTATTAAGACGTATATAATTTAGAACTACTTGCAGAATACTGATTTCATCTTAGTGCTGGTTAGTATTTGATATTTTTGTTCAATACATGCAACTTTGAAAATCTTTTAACTCTTATAGGAATGTTTGCAGCAGCTGATCATGATGGCTTTGCCGAATGTCTTAATAATCGGCAGAAATCCTCTTTCTGGTAAGTTTATTTTTAACAAAGACGAAAATTGTTATCAGTATAACTTGTTATTTCACTGGAAATATTTTTCATTTATAAATAGCTGCTGTTAGTGGCTATTTTATTGAGTAACACTTTCTTTGTTCACACCAAGGGTCCATACTTGACAAAAACGTGTTCATTCCAAATCTCAACACTGAATTCACACTGACGTGCATTTTCCAGCAACCAGTGAGCCACTGATGTGACAAAATATACATTTCATGTATTTCCAGCTAGTGTGTTTTCAGCTGCCTTTACCTAAGCCACCCTTGAGAAAATGGGTAGTTTGGTGCATCTCACTTGGTCCAAAACCTAATCCTTGTTGTTTTTTTTTTCCTTCCCCCAAACTCTCTTGCATCGTTGCCTGAAAAATGTTGCAGTTACTTTCTTACTTTCTCCCCTGAACTGACGCTGTCTTCTCCGTGCTCCCACCTTCTTTGCTTCCAGCTCTGAGAGTTGAAATTTTCAGACCGAGAAAATTAGCCTGTATGGACCCAGCTGACTATCCACAGCTACTTGGGAATCTCTGCACCATGCTCTCAATTCCAGAAGCACGGAGCAGATACACCTGGCCTGCATGGAGCCACTTATGGATTGGGCAGAATTAATTTCCTTGGGTCTAATGTGTCCCAAGTGTTCTACCTGTGATGTTCTAGCACCTCAGCAGAGAGGTTAGGAACTATTCTAACAGGCTGTGTAGCTTCCCCTGGCTTTTTTTCCTCTTTTTTTTTTTTTTTTGGTCTTACATGCCATGCATCAGTGTATGTGAGACAAGGTTTTTCTCATTAGCAAGAAGAACCATCTGCGTTAGCTCTCATTTCAATTCCAGGGTTCGTAACACTGATACTTTCCATATCCCATCTGCATATATACCATTTATGTAGATATCTTGATTTAATTTTCTTGAGTTTTACTTTTGGCTCTTGATGATTGCTGCTTTTGCTTCTGAGATCATGGCATTTTAAGTTTTTGTATGTGTAGGTACTGTAATCTGTCACATGCACTGTTAAGTGTGAACGTGGTCACTTCTGTTCCAACATTGTGTTTTTATACTTTTGATTCCAGACATTCCTAAGGTTTTTAAAAGAATCCATGGATTCGCCTAAAAATCAGATTTAGTGGAAAAGCAGATTTAAAAAACCAAACAGGTCGTAATGTTGTTTTTGTGGTGATGGTTTTTTATTCTCTTTAAGATAGTGAGACAAAGTACATCTTAAGGGCGTTATTACCTTAGTAGAAAATTCTAATAAAAATGCACTATGAAAAACCACAGAGAAAATTTAGTATTGGAATATATACACAGAAGCCTATGCTTTAGTGCTTAATAAGGAAGCTTCTTCTTATTGTGGGACCTCAGCTTTTGTGGTTTGGCATCTGGAACCTCTGGTAATACATGGATTGCTCTCTTCTGGAGAAGTTATTGTATCTGAGAGAAAACACAGACTTTACTGTAGCTTAGCCCAGGGTTTAAAATACATTCTGGTATACAGATGAGATTCTTGAAGATATTTCAGATTCCTGCTGAAGTTGGTTACAGACCTGTATCTGAAATGGGTTTCCTCCAAAGAGTTTCTCCTTTTCGTGCCCTTTTAAAAATACTGCTCTTATGGTTCTCTTGAAGAGGACCTCATCCCTTATATAAGGAGTTTAAAGCCTTTTTCTTGGTGGAGGAGGGGCATGGGGGAGGGTAGTGTAGCAAAATCAAACCTCAGTGACCTTTAGAGTGACTAGCTTTGTAAATTTGATTGCATGAAAGTAATCTTGCACAGCACAAGTAGATTCTCTGATAGTGGGTAGGTTTTCACTCTGTAAGGCTTAGGCTGCAGCTGTGGTTTCTCTTTGGAACGTATCCCAGTTTTTCCCACTTGCAGTGCTTTGCACATAAGAAGTGATTGATGAGTAGAAAAATTCCTGAAGATGACGATTTGAAGGAGGTGAGAGGAGATGAGATTTCAGGAAAAGAAACATGTTTGGCTGTAGCAGAAGCAGTTGGTTAATGAAGGAAAATGCAGGTAGAATTCTAGATTTGATCTTTGGTTTAAAAGAGGTCATCAGAGACTTTGTCCTAAAGAAACGTTTTGGTTATGCTAATTGACAGGAGACCAGTTTGAGGAAAAAACTGAATGGAAAGAGCTGCAGGCTGTGGTTGTAAATGCTGAATTAAAGAGGAGAAGGATAAAGGAGATGATGAAGAGGTGAATATTCTTTAAATGGGGGAAGAGGAAAGATTAAAATCACTTAATATTTCTGAGATAGCAAGCCAGGGGGTGGTGGGATGATGGAAGGCTACAGAGAATGTGAAAATTCAGGATAAGAGGGAGCTCATGAAAGGTCAGTGGATGGGATAAGGGACCAAGTTTGAGAAGCACATTGAAAGGTTTAGTACAGAGGCTTCAGTGATCTACTTCTGTATCTGTGATGGAGTGAAAGGAAGTAAAACAGACAGGTCAGTCGGTAGTAGTGAGAAGCTGAGGTTGTTCAGTATTTTGCCATGTTCCATCAGGGAAAAGGCATGAGAACAATATCCAGGTGGGTTTTTAAGAGCATCAGTCAAATGCTGAACCAGTGTGCAGATGAGTGCTCCAGAGGATTTCAGGGATTGTTTTTAGAGAAGCGTGATGAGTTTATTGGAGTAAGTGAATTTCCAGTGTGAGACAGTGGAGTGGATTCATTCTCTTACAATATTCTGTATAATTTGTATTGGTTAAAATAGACACCCAGGTGGAATTGTTCTTCTCTAGCTGAGGTGACATGCTTCTCATGAAACGTATTCATCAATGTTTTCTGTTACTGTGTAAGAGACTTCAGCTCAAGTTTTTGGGATGCAAGAAGTCTATATAATGATGAACAATCTCCCACTTGAGTTTGTGTTTTGAAAAATTTAAGTGTTAGCTGTCAGTGGGGATTGTACTTCTCCATCTCAGAGAAGCAGGTTGAATCAGTGTTGAAAAAGGCACTCTACTTAATATTGCAGTGCACAGAAAAGTGCTGGAAGTGAGTCTCTTCCCAGTTTTGCACCCTAATTTCTTTTTAATGTTGTCTTTTTGATCAAGATTACCTTGTTTTTTAAGGATTTTGAATTTGGTTCACTTATCTAATACTTCAACTTATCAAATACTTCAGTGGATAAAAACAAAGGCTGTTTTTTCAAGCAGTTGTAATTGAGTGATTACATCTTTCTTTTATGGGAGTTTATCCAAAGTAGATCAAAGTAGTTCAGTATAAAGGAAGTGTGTGGTCTGTGCTATTCAAAAAGATGATTTTGGTTTTCTGTTAGATGCTTAGCATCATCTTGAGATCATCAGAGGTCATCTGTGATTACTAACTGAATCCATTATAAGTGAAATTTTGGTGACAGGTTAAAGAAGGGTTGTGCATATGATACCACAACCTGCACTTTGCCTGTAGTGTTCCTTATTTGGCCTTAGGGTGAATGTGCTGCTGCTGGTGGTGGTTATACCAGCTCAGCTATGGAACTTGGTTTTGTGGAATAAAGGTTAGATTTCTTTCCCAAGCCTGCATTATTATGTTTGACAGCGTAGTTTTGGTCTGGTTAGCTAATAACAAAATATACTCAGGATTTCAACAATGAGTTTATTTTAGAAAGGATGCTATTGAGATTCTTTTGTTCCCAAAATTGGGAATGAAATGGCAAGTACTTTTTCTGTTTCAGTAAAGCAAAGTGATGTATGAGCGTGCAGAGGTTAATCCAGCTAGACTAAACTATTTTGCCATCCTGAAGTGTTCACTCTGTGGCATGATGTGATGTATTTAGTAGCAGGACCAGGAAATTCTGGGTGTAAGAAGGAAGATGTATCTTTACTGAGCTGTAAACAGGGATCTTGAGCTTTTTTTCTTTTTCTTTTTCTTTTTCTTTTTTTTTTTTTTTTTTAAAGAAATTAAGATGCTTAAGGCCAGATTTGGAAATACAGTTTGATTTCTAGATGTGGAGATGAATATCTAATGTAGTACCTAATTATTTCATAAAGCTTTATTTAATTTGCCTCTTAATTGTTGGTAGCCTCAGGGTGACAGACAATTTGAACGCTTCTGCAAATATGCTGAGATAGCTGAGATTACAGCTGAAAACTTGGTCATGTCCAAAACACATGAAAACGTCACTTCAGTTTTGCTGTGTGAAGGCCTGAAATGTTGCTTTTTCTATCATGCATGTTAAGCTATTTGTAAGCATTAAATTGGCAGTTAAATGGCAAAAAGGGCAAAGTTGAAAGCTGGAAAGAAGGTGTTTTCTTTGCCTTTGTTTTCTGAGTTGGGATAATGCAAATTATAAGACAATAGTGAGAAAAGCTAATGTTCTCTGAGCTTCAGTTCACTTTTTTTTTTTCTTTCTTTCTACTTAGAGCCAGGTACTAATGAAATAAATAAAATACTCCTGCTTCTGCTTGGTTGTGCTGTTCAGGTAAGCTTAAATAATGTTTGTGTTAACATTTTCTTATCCTAGTACTTTAATACCTGAAGTTATATGTAACTGTAGCCTTCATTTCTCTAATGATGGAATTACTTTCCTTGACAGTCAGGATGTTCTGACAATCAGGACAGTTCAAGTGGCTGCAACTCTGCATCTCCTATGTCTTATTGCATGTGGCAAACTTTGTAAGATTTCTAATGGTTCATTAATTGTAACTGTACTCACCTTAGGTACTGTAAAGAAAGGAAGAAAATGATAAATAAAGTAACGAAGAGTTGCCTTACAGTTATATCTTGCCAAAATGGTTTGCATTCAGTCTGCATACTCTGTTTAATTTTCATTAATTTGTAGACTAAGCAGGATTAAATGAGTGAGGGAAGTCACACCACTCAGATGTGTCATGTCAAGCAAGGATGTGTAAATCTTTCCAGTACTGTCTCCCTTTGCACTGTTTTGCTATTAGAGTTGTTACAGGTTGTAACTGCACGACCGTTACCTTCTAGGCTGTTCTAACCTAAACTTTGAAGATTGGCTTTTCCATGAGGGATGTGTTGTGTGTTTGGAAGGCTTGGCAGTGAGTAGGCTACAAGGCAGATAAGATGCAAACTCATATCAAGTTAGTTATCTCCTGGGAGCTCTTGATTGGTGGGCAAGGTTAGGTCTCTCACTAAGATAACTCCTGCTTTGTGCACTGAGCTGGGGCCAGCATGAGTAAGAATAGTGCAGGACAGATGACAAGGTGGAAATATTTCTAAGATACCCTGCTCCTGTGATCACGTATTCAATAGACTCTTCTAATAGACTGCAGTTCTTATTAAGGAGGTTTGCACCATTCAGCTAATTAAACTGAAAAAATAGATTAATCGTGTATTTTTAACAACTTAGGTAAGTGATGTGAGTATTAAAAAGAGGACACTGAGAAAGTGCCTGTGGAACTTTGAACAAATAGCTACTTTAAGAAGCTTCTTCCTTGCCTCCATTGCAGTAGAGCTGCTCTTTTTCTTTATCATTTTATTAATGTTGAAAGTTATTGTAGTTATTACAGCATAGCATAAACCAAGTACTTACTGATGAAGGAAATTATTGGATAATAATTTAGTGATGTGATGACTGAAATTTCAGCTTCGTTACTCTTCGTTCTTAAAAATACAAAGGAGGAATGGAAATACTTATGATTCTATATAGATGTGCTCTAATGTATATAATGTATGTGTATATTTTAGTGTCAGAAAAAGGAAGAATTCATTGAAAGAATCCAACATCTGGATTTTGACACAAAAGCAGCTGTTGCAGCCCATATTCAAGAGGTATGTTGTTATTTTTATGCTTTTCATTTTCTGGAGGTGGAATATTTTGTAAGAGTGTTTATTATGTTTGTTCAAAAACAAACATAATAAAAACATAATAAAAACAGCTACTGTTTTTAGTGAGCAAAAAAATGTCTTTATATTTTAACTTAATTCAGAAAAAGATTTTGTCATCAAATTCCTTACATTGTTAGAGCAGTACTTAGAAGCAAGTATGTTGCTCCAGGAAATTCTTAGATGTATTGCAAACTGAGCCTAATGAGAATGTCACATGCAAATTTCTAAATAAAAAATGAATCTCCTGTGCTGCAGTATGTCATAGACACTTTTTGCTTCTTATTTTGCCAGAAATGCAAGTTAAGGTAGGTAAGAAGCCATTCCATTGCATACAACTTAATGTGTATTGAACATTTGTGTCTTTTTTTTTAATGTTGTGTGAGAATTTAGCCCATATAGTTTCGGCATTGTTTTATTTATGCTTCTTTTTTTACTGGTATATAATTTAAAGGGCGTTTTTTCTCTTCTGTTTCATTCTTTGTAGGTAACTCAGAACCAGGAGAACGTGTTTGATCTGCAGTGGATGGATGTCATTGTATTTACACAAGACTCTATTGAACCTCTTTTGAAAAATATGACATTACATTTGAGAAGACTTGTAGATGAAAGAGATGAGCACTTAGAGGTACAGATGTGCTTTATTGCTTAAGAGAAACATAAGAAATGATCTTTGAAAATAGAGAAGGTTACTGTTTTGAGAACACTTTAATGTATGTTCAGTTAGTGTACAAAAGCAAGGACTCCTTACTGCCAAAATGTTGCTTCAAGTGGTTACAACATGCATACTTTTGGTTGAATACTGTGACGAAGCTGAGGGGAAAGCAGCAGCTGATCTTTATCATATAGGCAGTTTACATGAATGTTGGAGCTCTTTTACAGCTCTAAGCAGGAAAAAAAAAGAGCTGCATCTGTAAAGTCTCCAGGAATCAGTAACCCATGAGTGTGTATGGCAGTCACTGACAGGTGACTGTTGTATTCATGTATCATATGGTTTTGAGTAAATTGGAGCAGAATCCAGGAGCAGAGTTTTTACAGGCTTATGAAGCACTCATTGCACAGTGTGAGAATGAGAAATAGACGTGTATTAAAAAACAATGCAAGTTATGAATCATCTTAAGGATACCAGATTTGCTCCTCAGCATCATGGGAATATGATGATGTTGCAGTTATTCCTGATGTTCCTGTGAATGTCACCAACTCTGTCCCGTTCACAGCTTTGGTAAGAGTAAAGGAGCAGCTTGAGGGGAGACTGTATATGGTGATCATTTTTTGGAAAGCAAGGGAGAAGTAGCTTTACTGTGGAAGAGATCTTCCTCTTCAAATAACACTTCTTTTTTTTTTTTTTTTTTTTTTTTTTTTTACAATCAAAAAGGAATGCTCCCTTAGCTCTCATTCATTGTTTATGCAACTGGCAGGGATGCTACTGCTTAATAAAGAACACCACTTTCTTTACAGGCTTATTTTTATCCTCATTTTTGAGGAATTCATGAGGAATTATCCTGTCCATTTTGGGCACTGATATTTTGGTGGACCTAAGTCTAAATTTGAATAGTTTTACAATAGCCAATCAATACTGTTAAATAGCTGTGATTATTCATAACTTGCTTTAGGTATGGAGGTGTGCGAAGGGCTTAACATTTTTTCCTACACTTTATTTCTTAGACTATCATAGAACTCTCAGAAGATCGGGACTCTCTCCATTTGCTACCTCAGGCATCAGCAGCACAATCACCTTGTGGATCTCCTGGCTTGAAACACACTGAAAGCAAACAGCACCTGTCAGTTGAGCTAGCAGATGCCAAAGCAAAGATAAGAAGGCTTAGGCAGGAGATGTGAGTACCTGTTGGCTGCAGTTATGTGCTGAAAGTTGTTCATTTTTAATCATTTGTGATGTCACATGATAGTAGCACTCTAGATGCAAATTCTTTCTTTCAAATGTTAGAATGCAGTTTAAAATGCCTTTTTTAAGCTGTTGTACCCCAGGGGGCATATTTCTAGCATATAAACATATTTGTGCACAACCAGGACAAACACAGCTTTTCAGCTGTGTGTGTCTTAACATTGCACAGCTTCTCTAACACTACATTGCCTTTTTCTTTTACACATTGTGTCTGTAGTGTAGCTTCTGAGGCAAGTTCTTTATGCTTCCTCTGTTGTTCTTGAGCAATAATCTGTGCCTGAATGTGGATTTAACATATGTGTGGTCGTGCATGTTTTTGAGAGAGTAATCTGACATGCTTAAAATTGCCTCAGCTGCAGTTGCATGGGGAGGACATTTAGGATCTGGAAGTAAGAGCTGTGTCCTTGATTACTGGAGCATTAGTGGCAAAACATGGCATTTAAAAGGAGATAGGGAATCACTGCAGTGCTATCTGTAGCATAATTAACTCATTCTTTTTAGAAATACAGTAAGAAATGGTCATTTGTGATTCATTCGTGGTTTATGAAATATTTAATTTGTTGGAGATGGAAAGAAAGCATTCATTAGAATTTCTTTCTGTGTGTTTGCACAACACTTGTTTGCTCGTGCCTCTTAAAACTGTTCCTTATAACTTGTCTGCAATGCCACACTGGAGAGGAAATAAAGCAAACCAAATTCCAGTAAGTCTCTTGACCTGTTGGAAAACTGGGTGCAGTTCACTGGCAGGAGGTGGTTATTTATGGCTATGGAAGATGTAATTTGTGATGTGAGTAAAAATACAGGTTGGGTCAGTAAAGATTCTTAGTTTCCAAGTTGTTAACTTCATCTAGCTGGGGAGTGCTGCCTTCTCCCCCTGGTGGTGATCCTGGAGTTGTGGGGTATTTTCCCTTCCTTCACCTGGTCCAAGTGATGTAAAAAAAAAATCAGTCCAACTGTAGCAAAGATCTGCTTTCTTTTTCATGAGAGACAACTGTTTTAGTACTTATCAAGAGATGCCTACTGTCCTTAGAGTCTAGGAACAAATCTGAGTAGTAGTGAGGTTACCTAAGGAGAAAAATAGCAGGCTAGGAGGAGAGTTTGATTCTGTATAGCACTGTGTTGTTGTGGAATGAAATATGTGCAGTTTGAACTTAAAATTACAGATGTTAAATTTGTAGAGATTTAATACGTGTAGTAAGTAATTTGCATCTCATGGAAACGGCATAATTAGAGATTTTTAATCTCACACATCAAGTGGAGAGAGGAGACAGGTAAAATTAAGTAGAGTTGAAAGGAACATAAGTCAAAATTACAGCTCACTGGTCTGCTTTTATCAGAGTTTGTTGATCAGATTATCTCTAGCTGCCTGGTTTAAGTATCTAGTTGATTTACACAGAGAATGCCCTTCCCCCACACACACATCTCAGCTTTCATGAAGAATGGAGGACAAAAAGATGTGGCTTTTTTTTTTTTTTCCTTCTCATGTCTGTATTATTATGTGCCTAGTGAAACGAGCCCGCCCAGGATATTCTATAAACAGCTGCACCAAGAAAATTAGTGAAAAAATTGCTGTTATTAGTTTGATTGACAGTTAATAGATAGCCTAAACAGTGAACGCTGGTATGTTCTGTATAATTTAGTACAATCCTCTCTAGCCTGTAGCTGAAGCATGCAATTAGGACAACAGCAATGGCTCAGAATATTTCACATTTTGCACTCCAATTCCTCAATACATTTCCTTCACAAGTAGCAGGACACTTAAAGACTAGACTTTGATAAATTGACTTCTATCTATAGCATTTGTTATTAAATGCTGCTGATAAGCTTAAAACTAGATTCATTCCAGGATTGAAAATAGTAAGCTTTGAATTTATTTATAACCTGGTTTTGGCACTGACCGTAGTTTAATATACACTGTAGCAAATAGAATTTCATGTAGAAGATCTGTTAAGCTTATTTTTCTCTGCAGTACCATGTACCAACGTTTGAATCCAAAGAGTGATTTGAAGCATGTGATCTAGACTCTCCAGAATTGAAAGTTGTACACCTAATTTTCCATATTTCTGTGTAGCAAAATAATACCAGGAATATGAATGTTGATAGTAAAGTTACAGTAACCTAACATAATGTGGAATACATTTATACTTCCATATGGTTTCTGGACACTTACGTAGATGGGAAAGCTTTGATATCTGATGTTGCAGTGAGCTATATAAAATGAACCCCTGTCAGAGACATTCTTGAAAGTGTGCGTTGCAAAAAGGTCACGCACTGTGAGATTTACTTGTTTTTATAAGCAAGCATTATAGTTCTCATAAAAACAGAAGTGAGGATTTTTTTCCAGTATTATTTTTAGACTGTAGTATACGTTTCAGTCTGTTCTCTTGTTTCCCATTTTCTACTTCTGTTTCCTATTTGACTTCCAAAATGCTCAATGATATAGGAAAATCTTTGAATATGCAATATGCCTTTAACTATGGGCAGTTTTGGAAATGGCACTTTTTTTGGTTATTTTTTCAGTAGTGAACACTGTTGGTCTTGAGACAGAAATGAATATTGAACATTACATACTCTGTGTCTCTGAGAAAATGAGATTTCTCTTTCAATTACTCATTGCTCAGAGAACTCATAACTAAGTGTTAGCTGGAAGTTAAGAATATGAGTCCTATAAGAAAAGGAATGTTCTAAATCAAACTGTTTTTGTTATGAGCCTCTGAATAAACTAAAGCAAGAAGTGCATTGTCTCCATAGAACTAAAAGTCATTATGCAGGAGGCTGCTTTCCATAATACCAGATTACCTAGTGGTAACTTTTTTAGTGAGTAATGGCATATGAAAATTCTTAATTTGTACAAATTCTCAATTCTTATTTGTACAGAAATGTGTACTATCTTTTTTCCCTTTTTTTTTTTTAACAAAAATGCTTGTTATGAAAATTCTTTATCCCCTAATCTTTCTGCCCTGCACGAGGAAGAGATCTCAGCGAACAAAGTTTTAACAACTAAGAAAAGCCTGTCCAAATAAAAAAGGTTAAATGCAGTCTAAGAGCTGGAGAATACCAGAGGCATCGTGGCATGCCCAAGTTTTACACTCTGATGTGTTCATGAGATACTGGATTCAATATCAGTAAATCTTAGCATCTGCTTGTCAGAGTGATAGCTATGAAGTTCTGCAGTCATCTTTAACTGTGTTTCATGTCTTCTCTTTGAAGTGAGGAAAAGAATGAGCAGTTTCTTGACTATAAACAAGAACTTGAACAGGTGGAAGCTGAACTAAGGAGGCTTCAGCAAGAGGTATGGGCTTTGTCAATCTATTGTCTTGTTTAAACTCCACTCTGAACATGAGTAGTTTGCTTCTTTGTTGAGTCTGGTGTGCTGATAAAAGATTCTGCATTAGGTTACCATTTCTTCTCTGATGATTTTTCACTTCAACATTCAAGATATTTGCAACTAATATGTCCTGTGCTGAGGACTAAAGAGTACCTGTGCTGAATTTCTGATGTTCTTTTTTCCTCAAAAACAGTACATTCAAATTTTGGCTGTTTTTCTTTAAACCTTGAATCTACGTTGATAATGAAGGAAAGCATATAAATCATTTGTTCTTAAAATCTGAGTTTATGTAATTATTGAGGACCATTTGATAATGTTAGTGGTCAAGGAAATGTTCTGAAACGTAGAAAAGCTTGAAAAAGGCCAGCACAGTTCTCTTGGAAACCTGTTACATTTGCTGCCCATGTAGCTATGATAAATGTGTGAAGTATTACAAATTTGTTTCTCCATTTGTGGTACGTATTCTGAAACAGACAAACTTAGGGGAGTTAATGTAAAAAGTGAACACTTCACATTTGTTTTTGCAATTGCCTGTTGTGAATTGCCTATATTAAATACCAGCTATAACTTCTTCAGCAATTTGATAAACAGTTTGCAGTTGTTTCTTTTTGGCAAATAAAGATTGATTCAGGTCTCTAATTCAGTGCTAGACATTAATTACTCACAACCAAAGTTCAGAATTTGTCCATCTAGAAACATGAGATTTGAACACAGAAGTGGCCATCTTCCTTTCAAAGCTAAGAGCATTTGTGAAAGCATTCTGTGACTGCATTTCTAAAAATTCCTAAATTGTGTACAGATTAGAAATAACAAATGGCCTCACTGGGATACCAGTGAACATCAACTTGGTAGCATATCTTATGGATCAATATGTAGGGAAAAAAATACTCGTGTCCTTTAATGTAATTTCTGCATTTTCTAGAATAAGAGTTTACTCTCAGATGCCCGTTCTGCTAGAGTTTATAGAGATGAATTGGATATTCTTCGTGAGAAGGCAATTCGAGTTGACAAGCTCGAAAGTGAAGTCATCCGGTACAAAGAGAGACTGCATGATATGGAATTCTACAAAGCTAGAATGGAGGTATGTTAAGTTGAGAAAATACTGACTAGCCATCATTTTTTGTTTGCTATCACTCTTTAGAAGTTGTTTTGATCACTTAAACATTGAGAGGTGGAGCAGTGTTGCAGCTTTTTGCTCTGGGATTTATAGTAGTCTTATATGGTAAAGTACAGTTCTTATGTGAGAGTCCCTGTGTCTAATTCCACGTTTTCTTTGTGGCCTTAAGTTGTGCCAGGGGAGATTCAGGTTGGGTGTTAGGAACCTTTTCTTTCTGTGAAGGAGCAGAGAGGCATTGGAATGGGCTGCCCAGGGAGGTGGGGGAGTCGCTGTCCTGGAGGTGTTCAAGAAATGTTCATATGAGGGGCATGGTTTAGTGGGGAAACATTGGTGGTGGGTGAATGGTTGGACTGGCTAATCTTGGAGGTCTTTTCCAACCGTGGTTGATTCTATGATTGGAAGTCAGCAGTATTCACCATAGCTCCAAGCTCTCAAGGCCAATAGGAGGGACTGTTTAGGATATACGTATTAGCTATTGAGAAACTCAAATGAGGAGCTGATTAACAGTATATTAAAAATGTAGTAATTTTTTTCTCCTCTGTAAGTCTCCAAAGAGAAGGTACTTTTCTAAGTAAAGTTGAAGAAATACTGGTGGCACAGCAAATGCTAAATGAGTAGATGATGACAAGATTCCATGGATAAAATGCACTGAAAAAGATTCACTGACACCGTGCTGGAGACACCTACTTTTCTAGCAAGAATTAGTTTAGAAATCAAATAATTGTAGCAAATTTCTAAGGCAAATAGAAAGTTGGCAGTGACTTTTGGATCAGATCACTTTTGGAAGTCAAAGCTAATTAAAGTTTTAAGAAGATTTCAAGGTGGGCATTAAAAAACATAACTCTTAGGAAAGCAGAAAGAACTAAAATGGAAGTGAAGATCTGTTTATTTTGGAAAAGTAAAACTAGGATACCAGTTAAAAACCTTTCTTTAAAATAAAAATGACCAAAAAGCGAACAAGATATGAGGCTAAACTGCACAGTTGCACAGTGTTATTCCATGTTATTTCTTCAATTAATGTAGACTCTTAAAATCACAGAGCTGAATGGGCATCTCAGGATCACATTCAGCCCCACTGTAAACGTGCCGAGTATGTCTTACATTTCCATACCACTCCAAACAAAGGTTTGGTGTTCATCCATTCTTTAAGACTTGATTGGTAGTGTCCACAGTCTTTCATAGCTGTCTTTTGCTTCTTTGAAGTCTGTGACATATCACACGTTCTGTCATAGTTCTTTGTGATCTACAGCCTGACAGCATTCTGCCTTATAAGGTAATTTTTTTCCATTCTCTGAGTTCTGTGCTCATTTATATCTATCTTAGAATTAGATTCCTAAAACTAAACCTCGTCCTCATCCAGTTGGAATTTCATTTTCACATGCATTTTAAGCTAATAAAAAATTAAAATTTGTTTACATGTTCTAAAGCCTGCAATCTATCTATTTTCTTTTGGGCATACTTGAATAGAGACAGTTGTTAATTAGTTTGGTTTGCTCCATAAGAAGTCAATATTTCAGTAGGTAGGAGTTCAAAGGTATTTATTATATTCAGTGATCTCTTTTTCAGATATAGTAGGTGACTGCACATTTAAGTTTGAAAATTTTTGTGTCGTTCAGTTACGTGTAACTGCTGTAAACCTGTTTCTGAGGTTTGTTACAGCTCTCAAATGAATGTTCAACATTAAAACATTTCTAAAACTAGGTGTGATGAGTATCAAAGTTGTATTAATAGCACAGTAATTTTATCCTGTTTGTTTTTCTTGCCTTTGTAGGAGTTAATGGAAGACAATCGAGTGATGCGAGAAACAAAGAGAATGTGTGAGGATCAAGTCAAGGCGTTGCAGTCCCGTTCTGATAAATTACATGTGGTAGAAAAAGAGAATCTACAATTAAAAGCTAAACTACATGAGATGGAGTTGGTAAGTGTAAATGGACGATGCAAAAACCTACTAAAAATCTTAGAGTTCTATTTGTATTTTTAATAAAAGATCTTCCTGTCAGAATGGTGTGGGAGAAGAGTAAGGTACGTCTTGATTTACTAATCTTTTTCTGATGGGGTTTGCTACAGTAGTCTTGATTCTGCTTAGGGAATTAAAAATTGCAAAGAGCCGTACTCTTCCAAAATGTTTAATCAGCTTAAATTATGCTGATGAGGCTCATTAGTAAGAGGATAAGATAAATGTTTTGTGGATGATACGTTATTTTTTTGTCTCTTAAGTACTTAGATCAGTACATGGCGCATGTTTCCACTTCTAATAATAATAAAGTGACATATTTTCCAGAAGGTTTCTCTCAAAATAATTTCTGTTTTTAACCATTTCTTCCCTCAAAAGTAAATACTGTAAAGTACAAAATCATAATTTGCCTGTTTTGCAGGTTTATTTTATTTGCTTTCAGTTTTCATTGAGGAGCAGGAGTTTACCTTCTACTCTGGAAAATTTTCAGAAATTGATAGTGAGTTATAGCTGCAGTTTATTTTCCTACAAGAGTAGAATGTGCTGAGAGGGGGACTTACAAAGGCTATTGAGACTCTTCCACTGTGGACCCGTTCCTGTTACAGCATTTTGTATGGAAGTGGTCTTATAATAGAGAAACAAATATTGATCCTCTTGTTTATTGTGAGTGCCACCAAGCACTTATATATATGCTTATTGCATATACTTCCTTTCCTGATATTCTGAGAGAAGTGAATTTTGAAAAACAATAAGTTGAGTCATTGCCACAGGTTATGTTGAGAAAAAATTATTCTCTGCATATTTGTCCTTGCTGTTTGCCACGCTTCTGTTCTGTGTCCTCCGTAATTTCGTCTGTTCCTCCCTGTCTCACTGTGCGTTAGCAAATCAGAAAAGGGACTCTGCATTTCTCTGTGGCATACTTGATAGTAAATAATTTTGTGCGTGTTGAGACGTAATTTTTTCTAAAGTTACACATGAAATAATTTTTAAGGAGCGCGATATGGACAGAAAGAAGATTGAGGAACTTATGGAGGAAAACATGGCTCTAGAAATGGCTCAGAAACAAAGTATGGATGAATCACTACATCTCGGCTGGGAACTTGAGCAGATAAACAGGTTTACTGAACATTCTGAAGGTAAACTTAATAATATTTGCAAAATGGGAAAGAGTTGATTAAATGAAGGCTTGGCAGTGAGAGTAGTATTAAGAAATTAAAAGCTCCTAATCCTGATTAGTTATTGCTGCTTTTTTTTCTTTTTTAAACTCAGGCCTCTATATCCATGCAGAGGCACCCACGTGTTAAAAGGGTGTAAAACCCATAAATACCTTGGAGTTAAATGGTTTTGGCATTCAAATGTCTGTATCCTGCCTTGGTACTCTGAAAGTTAGGAGAGATTTACTAAGGTTTCTCAGTAATTACAGTAATTCTTGAAGCAAGAATATTGATTCTTCTGGTATAGAATGCTTGGTCATGTTGCTGGATCACATACCAAGGATTTGAGGAGATTTGGGGAAGTCTCTATCATGATTATGAATACAGAATATGTAGGACAATTATTGTTTGAATCTGTAGTGTTCTCCCTTGAATAAGGAAAATGAGTCACTAATGCTGTCTATTCAACTAGAAGGCATCGCTGAATCATCATAGGCATCTAAATCTAAAAATGCCAAATCTATCCTTGAATGACTCCAGGTAATGACAAATTACCTTTTTTTCACCCTTTTTTTTTTTTTTTTTAATTGTGTTTTTCTGTCACAGTGTCATATAAATCACTTGGTCTTGAGGTAACTGAACTGACATCAAGCAGATTACTGAAATTGGAAAAGGAAAACCAAAGTTTACTACAAACAGTAGAAGAACTACGAAGCACAATGGATGATTCTGTAGGAGGCAATAGTTCAAGGATTCTGAAAATGGAAAAAGAAAACCAAAGACTAAACAAAAAGGTAGTCACTAGTGTGTTTTGAGTTGTGTATGAGTTGCCTAATTTTACTTGCTATTTTTGAAGGCATAACATAATAAATGTTGCCCTGATTTTGACAAAAGTAAATATTGGTAGTGTCTGAATGGTGGTATGGTGCTTGTAAGTTTAGGGTAAGACAGACAATTTTGCAGGAGAGATGGAAAGGTTTGTTTGTTTTTTTTTTTTAATTAATAATTTCCAAATGGGATCATTTTATTCAGAAGATTCTTCTAACAGTGGGAAGGAAAATCAATGTGTTAATATTGGGACATAATGAAAATGTTTTATGATTCTTGATAAAAAAAATATTTTAATTGTGTAATTATTACACAGGGGTAAGTATGTGTTTATAGAGAGAGAAACCTGTCTTCACATATGCAGAAAACTTGATCATGTATTCTTGATCATTACTAAGAAAAGAGAGATGATGGGTCAAGGAACTGATCAAGTGAAATGAGAGAAGTTACTCAGATTTATCTGTGCTGATCTACAATATTTTACTCTACAAATGATACGTATGAAATAATTTAGTCAGTGATTATTGTAAGGAATAAAAACTGAAAAAAATAGGGACTAAGTACAGTGGAACAAAATGTCTAAAAGTTTCTGTAATAGCTATGTCAGACATTAGAGAGATTAGTGTTGAAGAGAGAAGAGGTAAGAGATAGTTGGGGGAAAAAAATGAAAAAGGGATCCCTTGTTGTCTGATAGTTCTTACCACTTCTGATGTCTGCCAACGCGTCCTTCTTCTCTCACTTGACTCTCAAAACACTGTTGTGAATTGTAGTGACTTCAGAAAAATGTCTGAAGCTGAGCAAAATATTTGTTACAGATATTTTATATGTAGTCTTTCTATCTGGACATGCTTTCTTCTAAAGCAGCCCATTGCTTCAGAGTCTTAAAAATACCAGGTAGACTGAGTGATTGTATCAACACCACTCTTGGTGCCTAGTTTGCACAGACCTGCTGAGACAGCTGGGCAGGCTATGGATAAATTTGGTTCCCAGGTGGTACCTGACCCTGTTCCTGCCGAGGTGATTGAGCCACTTACTTCTCTGTTGCAGAGTGCCTGCATCCTCATAAAACATGCATTGCTCTGCTAAGTTAGGGACCAGGACTGTCTTAATTTCAGAGGGAAAATAAACAGCAGACTGGTCAAATATTAGTGTTCTCATCCAAAGTAGAAGTGTAATTCAATTCTGACTTAATTGATGTCATGCTTTTTGCATATTTCCGATCACTTTACTTTGTAGAACAGAATTTGTTAATCCATGGCCTTCTGTGATTGTTGTTTTATTCCTCGTTATTTTTAAAAGCAAGTAGGGGTATGATTCAGGTAATTGGTTTCTAAAAGTATTTCTACTGAAGTCTGAGATGAACAGGAGATGAAGGTGCAGTAGAAACTCCACTTTCAAAAATAAAATATGGGTGCTTGGGGAAGTATCCAAACCCTAATAATATTACCAGTACTACTTTTGAAAAAGTAGTTTATAGGTCATTTTCTCTGCTAACATAAAAGAATGTCTGTCAGAAGTCATTGAGGAATAGATTGAAATGAATTGTTTGGATACAAAACAGAAAGTTACTCTACTCGCCTTATTCATATATATGAGAGAAAAGGCAAGACTTAACTTTCTATGTTTCTCTTTTTTCTAGATTGAGGCACTGGAAAAGGAAATTATCCAAGAGAAACAGTGTCTTCAGAACAATCAAAATTTGACTAAGGATTTGATGAAAGAAAAAGTACAACTTGAAAAGAAATTTGAAGCACTTCGAGAAAACTTAGAACGACAAGTGAGTAACAGAATTAAAGGTTTTAGTGCATTGTATTGTATTGTTCTTTTTTCATTTCTCTATAGACATAAAGGAATTGTAAATGTAGCAATACCTGCAGCGAGATAACTTGTCTAAGACCTGCAGGCAGTGAGAGTCATGACTTATTTTTAGCTGAGTCTTTACTGTTAATTTTAGGCCTTATTAGTGTTGACTTTTCGTGGGCTGTATATTTGCTATAGTTGATTAGAGGGTGTAGCTCAGCCAAAATAGGAAATTGGTAACTTTGGAGTTAAGCCAAACACCTCTCAGTGGAGAAAAACAAGATTCAGGTGGCTGGTCAGTGTTTGGAGTAATGTTGGAGTACTACTGAGAGCTGTAGCAGCTGCTTCTTGCAGGATCCTGTATCTGAGCTGCTCTGCTGCTGAGGCTGTCACTTACCTCTGTAGTTATCTGGATACAATGGATCCTGCCCCACATCCCAAACATCCCTTGCACCGGAACTACCAGCTAGTCACAGCTCAAAAATGATGGTAGAATTTCTTATTTTGCTTGCTAGAAATTGGCATCTGTGTCCTATTCAAAGATGTGGGCTGTATTTGGAAGGGTACTGATGTTATCTTATGGGTGCAGGCACTGTCAGAGCTTCTGCAGGTTTTTGGTGAGCAATTCAGAAGATGGGCAGCTAGTAGGAGACAAGCTATGGAGACTTCTGGAAATCACTGTTAGTTATCAAGTCCTTCAAAATTAGAACTGTGGTTATCTTTTATTAATTCTTGATGAGGCTTGACATTTTATGGTTTAACTGAAAATTACAGAGTACAGTATTTTGGAATACAGAATACTCTAAAAATTCTGAAAGTTTGTAAAGCCCTTGTTTAATCAGAAAATCCCAACCACTGTGCTTGGCATGAAGCTGTACTTTCATTTAAGATAAGTGGGGATAATTTTAAAGCAAAGATGCCATCTTATCTTGTTTTGTTACAATAACTGATTTATGCATTGTATCTGGAGCATGCAGAACCTTTCTGGAATAGGCCCTAAGTCCCCTCTCAACCATCAGAAATGCGTGTATTGTTTTCTGTGATGAAGTGGGACTGATAATTCTGTGAGACTATTTCTGCTTTGAAATGATGTAGATCCTGTAATTAATAGTTGTATTTAGACTTATGTACAAAAGAACACATCATTTGCTCTGTTTTTTATTGTGGCTGGCACTTTTTTGCATTTCTCATAAATGGTTTATTGTTCAAACGTCCTTTATGAAATGTGATCTGTGTATTTCTAAATATTGATCTAAATAGCTTTCTGGGTCTTGTACTCTGTTAGTAAAATTGGTATAGAGTAAGTGGGGAGGAAAAAGAAAAATCAAGATATAAAAGCTATCCTTGTTCTCGAAGTAGATTTGAGAATACATTCCTGAAGAAAGTGGTTTAATCTTACCAGTGACTTCCTTTGTATGCCATTTTGGAGCAACGTGTCCTAACATTTCTTTTTAACTGAAAAATTAATGTAGCTTTGATGTTTCTTCCCAAAATGTGATATGACTGTAGAGAGGACGCCCACATATCCCAAAGATCAGTTCTGTTTTTTTCCAAGTGAAATAAAGACACTCTCATATCTGTCCCACTTCCTTCCATCTCAAGTTTGGTTTAGAACTCAACTGCAGTTTTATACTTTGTTTATATGTTTCTAGAGAAAACTTTCTGGAAATCACAGATTTTAAGGAAAATACAAACTAGATTTGATTAAACACAAATGAGAAGGAAATGAAGCTAAGAAATAAAACACAGCTTTTGTGGTTTTTTTGTGTGTTTTATTTTTGTATTGTCTGAAATCCAAGAGGAAAATATTTGAGGAGTCTCGTTGACTTACAGCTTTTTTGTCAAACTCTCACCCGTGTACATTTGCACTGTCTGTAAGGCTGCAAAGAAATAATCAGTAGAGTAAGTCCCATTTAAAATCCTACCGTAAAAAGGCAATAGGATGCAGTCCTAGCATCTTAGCTTATGTATGGGAATGATTATTTGTTGACATGTTGCTTACTAAAGTTTGTTTTTCCCTTAAATTAGGTTAAACTATTAGAACAAGAAAACGAACGTTCAAATCAAACCATAGCTTCCTTAAGACAACGCTCACAGATCAGTGCTGAAGCACAAATGAAAGAAACTGAAAACGAAAACAAAATTCTTCACGAGTCTATTAAGGAAGCCAGCAGTAAATTAAATAAACTTGAATTTGAAATAAAACAAGTCAAGAAAGAAATGGAACACTATAAAGAGAAAGCAGAGAGAGCGGAAGAACTTGAGAACGAGCTGCATCGTCTGGAGAAGGAAAATGAAGTACTACAGAAAAAAATTGCTAACTTAAATATCACTTGTGAGAAGATAGAAGCCTTAGAAAAAGAGAACTCGGACCTGGACATGGAAAACAGAAAGCTGAAAAAAACTTTGGATAGTCTGAAAAACCTCCCGTTTCAACTGGAGTCCTTAGAAAAGGAAAACTCACAGCTTGATGAAGAAAATTTAGAGTTAAGAAGAAGGATTGAATCTTCGAAGTGTACAAGCATTAAAATGGCACAGTTAGAATTAGAAAATAAGGAGCTGGAGAGCGAAAAGGAGCAGCTTAAAAAAAGCCTTGAACTCATGAAAGCATCGTTTAAGAAAAGCGAACGCTTAGAAGTCAGCTACCAAGGTCTAGACACAGAAAACCAAAGGCTACAGAAAGCCCTTGAAAACAGCAATAAGAAAATTCAGCAATTAGAAAGTGAATTGCAGGATTTAGAGTCCGAAAATCAAACTCTGCAGAAAAACTTAGAAGAGTTGGTAATTTCTAGTAAGCGCCTGGAGCAACTGGAAAAAGAGAATAAGTTGTTAGAACAGGAGACTTCTCAACTGGAAAAAGATAAGAAACAGCTAGAAAAAGAAAATAAAAGACTTCGACAACAAGCAGAAATTAAAGACAGTACTTTAGAAGAAAACAATGTCAAAATTAACCATCTGGAAAAGGAAAATAAGTCTCTGTTTAAACAAATAGCTGTCTATAAGGAGTCATGTGTACGCCTGAAAGAACTAGAAATGGAAAATAAAGAACTTGTGAAAAGAGCTAGCATTGATAAGAAAACCCTTGTCACTTTACGAGAGGTAAATAGAAAGTAGTTACCATTCTTGTTGTAGTCTGTTTATAGCATAGAGAACTAATATCTGTGTTTTTGGGGAAAAAAAAAAAAAAGAATGCTTTAGTCTGTAAACTGCTAGCATTATTTTAGGGGTTGCAGTAGGGGCAGAGTTGCATAATAATAATAAATGCAGTCATATTTGCACTGAAATCTCAAAGGATGCTTATAGACAGTTATAGAGCCTTGGTTAAATGAATGTCCTTCAGATTCTTCATGTTAGTGTTTGTTTGGGCTGCAGCATTACCCCTTGATTCTGATATTTAAGACCGAGTTAGAAAGGAAGGGAGTAAAATGAAGTCCTACTTTTGGTTGCAGTGGAATGTCTGATACAATTAAAAGCTAATGACTGGAAGGAAGGGAGTTAGTGGCACACAGATTTTAGATGGTGATAGATTTGTCCCATAGAGGAAACTAAGACTGTATCATTTTATCTGTATGATAACACTAACTTTTTCTGTTTAAGGACTTGGTGAATGAAAAACTGAAGACCCAACAAATGAATAACGATCTAGAAAAACTTTCCTATGAACTTGAAAAAATAGGCTTAAACAAGGAGCGTCTCTTGTGTGATGAGCAGAGTAGTGATGACAGGTAAAAATGGTATTGGCTTGCCCAGTCAAAAAACAGTACAGAAGAAGAGGGTCTTTCTTATTCATAAAGATAAAATGGCTTTATAGATTGCATTGTGTACGTGTTCAGATTTTAATGCACGGTAACACACAAAATAGAACTTGCTGTTCTGTGGTATGAATTGGTTAGTTGATGTACTTTTACATTTGGCTGCCTTTGGCAATGAGTTACTAATTTTGCCACTAAGAAATGTTTTGAAGTATGTCAGTAGATGTGGTTTATGTATAATTAAAACTGCTAATGTTCTAGTTGGTAGTGGAAACAGTGACAGTAAGATATAGTATGCTCATCTTAAGATTTTCCCTTTTGACTGGTAGAAATGTCATTAACACCTTTGTCGTGTTAGCTTAAATCTGTCTTTACCTACTGCTATTTTCTTGTAAAATCTATGAAAAAAGAAATTGCTTGCTTCCCTTCCTATGTGGACTAAGATATCTCTAATGCTTTCCATGCCTGCCAGCATAAAGCAGCTGCTACCTGATATCTGTTTCAGTTTCCTCTATTGTACGTTGTGTTCTGTCTTGATTTAGGGAATTAGGGATTTAGGGAAAACTCTTGACAGAAGAAAAGCAGACAAGTATGGGCTTCTGGCCAGTCTTTCCAGTCTTTCCTTCATGATTTCTTTTCTTAAAAAACAACAACAAAACCAGCAGAGGCAGGGGAGAGTAATAGCTGGTGTTATCATGATCCTCTGTTATTATCAGTGGTTGTCATGAACACGTAGATTGGTTTAGGGCCTTTTATACTGAAAGAAAACCAAATTACTTTTCTTTTTCTTCGGTTTCCTTTTCTTGATGCCAGAGCTGATTTAGTGGGGTGGTGCCATAGAGCCATTGCCATCTCTTGTTTTCTGCTGGTGTTCTTTATCATCTTCTCCCAGCTCACAAAATAAGAATTTCTGTCAAGAACAGTCCTTAGAACTTTGTCTATTTAAGCAGATTCTTACACCTTTTCATGTAGTACAGCTTCCAAAAACACCTATACAGAATCATATTCTTTCCCATTTCAGATACTTCTCACTCAAAACTTTTTAAAAACTGCATGTAAAGCTTGGAGGATCGTGAATGAGAATTATTTGTTTGAAAAGTGGAAAGTTTGGTTGGAAATTGTGCTTTTCAACTGTCCTGCCTTTTACTTTGCAAAGTGAAAACACATTTTTTCCCTCATTTAGAGAAAAATCTCTTTTTTCCAACTGGGGCTAAGCTGATCCCGTCTGATTAAATTAGCTTTGAGTTCTTTCCCATTTTGTCCTACCTTTCAAATGGCAGCTGTCTTCAGGCAAACGTTTATAGATTCAGACCTTGAATCTGAAATACCCAGATGTCAGTGAGATCAGAAATTTGTACCGTTTCTTGTTCAGTATTCAAAAGGATGCTGGAGACTGTCTCTGTTATTACTTTTTTTCCTTCTTCTTTTTCTGTGTAACTGTATAACTTTCTAATAACAGAACTTACTTGTAGCTGAATATATGCTTCAGCTCTCAAAGACGAAATGCTATCTGTTCTACTTTTCATAGACTGCCTGAAAACTATTTCTCGTACCTCAGAATCTAGAATTCTCATCCTACTACGTGATGTTTTTGGACAGCTTTCTACTTATTAATTCTCTTACCATTGGTCTTCTGCTCCAGTTCCTGACTAGATCTAATGGTGCTGTCAATTCAGGAGTCTCTGCAATCTCTTCTCTTCACTCTGACATTTTTCAGCAATTGAGATTAGGAAGGAAAGAATTTATGGCTGCTTCTATTTTATCCTACAGCTGGTAAAAGTGGGATGTCTTCCAAATTCTGAACACAAGTAGTGTGACAGAGCAGTTGAAAAATGGAGCGTGGCCTTCTAAAATCCTTTATTCTGAAAGATCCAATAATGCATTAGAATATCCTGCACTGACAGCTTCAGGAAATACTGTTCTAAAGCAATATATCCTAAATCTGGTCACTCCTCTCCAAAATACGTGGTTGTTTCTTTAGGTGCCCTGCAATATTTTAAATATAGCAAAAAAAAAAAAAAAAAAAAAAAGGAATCTTCATATGTCAGGAGTGGTAACAGTCTTAAAATAGCAGCAGCTGGGCTGAGTGAGCAATTCACACACTCATGCATCAAATGAGCATGCACCTGCAAAGAACTGTTCTCCATCCCTAATGCCTCCTCTATTTGAGCAGGCAGGAAATGGAAATTGATGAAAATCTTGCTCTCCAAATACTTCACATTTGAATTTAGTTGCAGTCCCTGCTGGATTTGCTGGAGTGGAGCCAGAAAGAAGGGTGATGTCAGCACACGCTTTAATTCTCCCAGTAAAGTCAGCACCCTACTGTTGTGGCTGAGTATTTCTTGCGTATATCTAATATGTTCTAAAAGAAAGAAGGATTTAAAAATGGTTTTGATTGTTACCTTCCATTTCTGTTAGAGACTTGATGTTACCACCAAGGCATCTTTAAGCTTTTGAATAGAATTAGCACATGGATGTTTTTGAATGTAGCTGTCAGGCCTACTGCTTCAGAGCATTGTGGAATTTAAATAACCTGAAATAATTGTTGAAAGAAAAACATTTTTTTGTGGTGTGCCTTTGAATAGGTACAAACTTTTGGAGTCAAAATTGGAATCCACTCTGAAGAAGTCTCTTGAAATAAAAGAAGAAAAAATTGCTGCTTTGGAGGCTCGTCTGGAGGAATCAACAAATTTAAACCAGCAACTCCGTCAGGAACTTAAAACAGTAAGGATGTCTTTTTTTGCATAAGGTTAAATGAATCATATTCCAGCTACTGTTGTTTCTGCTTTTTGTTTGGTATTTTTGTTTAAGACAGCATGAGTAACCTTGGGGTAGCATAAAGCAGGGCAAAAGTGTAATTGCTTTTTAAAACTGGAGTAATACGGGTCCAGAATTGAAATCACGTGAAAAGAAGTTGGTGATCATTGAATATGTCAGGTAGATAAATATTCTGAAGTCTCTTTGACTTGGGATGCCAAAAATAGTCAATTCTTAGCAAGTTACATTTCCTGATCTGCTTTGAGCTTGAATAACTGGTTAAAAAAAGAAATAGTCTCCTTGGTTGTTGGACTTCGTTATAAAAGTTGGGAGATACAACTGGAAGCACTGAAATAAAATGAAGTCTCCTTTTGGTTCACAGTCATACTTGTCTGAGTGTTCATTATGGTTGAGCTATCAGTATCCATGTGTCATTTTTACAGTATCTCATCAAACATAAGGAAAGCAAATTTACAGATAGAATAGTGTAGAGCATTTTTTGTACTGTGGAAAGTGGTACAGTCGTATGATGATGTATGATGTAGAAAATGAAAACTCCTAAACTGAATGCAAATTGTCCTGAATAATTTCAGGTGAAAAAGAACTATGAAGCTCTCAAACAAAGACAAGAAGAGGAAAGAATGGTTCAGAATCCTCCTCCAAGAAAGGGAGAAGAAAATCAGTCTATCAATAAGTGGGAGAAAGAAAACCAGGAAACTACTAGAGAATTACTGAAAGTTAAAGATAGATTAATTGAAGTGGAAAGGAATGTAAGATGTGCTTTTTCTGTTATTCTCATTTGAAATATCTGTCGTGAGCTGTTCCAGTAATGTGAATAAGGATATTCTTAAAGAAGTGTGCTATTTATCACCTAATTTACAGAATTTGTGTTATAGTACATAGCACAGCTGGATCTTGTGATGCTGTAAAGCACTTGACAGGCATTTAAAAGGAAAAAAATGGAAACCTGAATTTTTCCCTTTTGAATCTACAGATGTCTCACAAATGACTCATATGATCTTTATATACACATCATTGAGAGTGCTTTACCATTTCTCCTTAGGTAAAATACTAGTTAGCCATTATTTCAATCTTAAACTGTAGTGATATCATTGTCTGTTACTCTTGTAATATAAGGTGATAAACAGTTTTGTTACACTCTGTAAATATCTGTGAATGTTGTAAATCTTTCTTGCTGCTGAAGCTGAAGTACTAAGGATCATAGTAGTGTAAATCATGCTGCTTTATTTGCTTTGGAGGAAGTGTTGTTTCTAAAGTTCCATAAAAACCTGTGAACTCAAACTTTCTTTTTTGTTGTTGTTCAAAGAATGCTACGCTTCAAGCAGAGAAGCAAGCACTGAAAACACAATTAAAGCAGCTTGAGACACAGAACAACAATCTGCAGGCTCAGATTCTTGCACTTCAGAGACAGACTGTTTCTCTACAGGAGCAGAATACAACTCTACAGACTCAAAATGCCAAACTTCAGGTAATGTTTTCCTATTTTCTTTTGAAAAATCAGTGTAATTCAGAGGTTTTTTCAAAGCTAACTACAGCGGTGTAAGTCACATTTTGTTTCTGGTGCACATATGGAAGAGAAGGGAATGTGCAAATAATATGCACTAAGCACAATTAAATGATATTTATGATTGATGATCAAGAACAAAATTTCTGGAAGTTGCTTCTATTCCCTTGTGTTTGTCCCATTTAAATGTGTGGCTTTATAACCAGGAGTACAGTCCATTCCCTTATTCTATCTATTATTATTATTTCTTTTTTAATTCTAAATTAGGTCAGGGAGTTGGTATGTCCACAGAGACTAAGAAGTTATCTATTTTTATAGCTGGAATTTAAAAATAAATAAATAAAAAATCACATCTAAAAGAGAAAGCAAGGTGTTACTAAATACATATTTGGGCTTTTTTCCTCTGATAAATAAAATACACTTCTTAACAGATTGAATTTTGGAGCTCTATAAATCAAAACTACTTGATGGGAAAATTAATACAAAGTCAGCAGTGCAGCACAAATAGATGCCAAAAAATGATGAAAAGTGGGCAGAAATCAGTGAGTGAAGGAATCCTTACGTGAGTGAACAAATAATGCATTTTGTGAATGCCTCAAGTCATCGTTCTGTTTTCTGCTGTTGTACCACAGATGCACTTTCCATCTACCACACTGAAATCTAATCAGTGCACAGTGCTCCCCTTTGTGGCAGGCAAGCCTATGTACAAAGCAGAGTATTTGTGCACATGGTGTGTCTCATCTAGATTTTAAAATATCAGTGGGCACAGGCATAGAAATATCTTGCATTTCAGACATATATATCTGGGATTCAGGACCATTGCTGTTTTGTAATAACACTTGTCAAAATAACAAGAATATCTGTTCCTCTTTGCTTCGTGAAGAAACATCACCACAAGCCTTTCCTATCTGACAAGTAAGGGTAATAACTGTAGATAAGTTCAAGTACTGTGATAATAGATTGGAAGGAGTATTTTTCACTTTTAATGTTGTTGCTGTGAGCTTCACCAAGCAATGTGATGTTAATAGCTGGAAATGACAGGAGAACGTCACACCCAGCATGAGAAAGGGAGTTCCTCCTTTTCCTTGAGAATTCAGCTGTTTTTCTCATATTTGTTGGAGAGCAAATATTTCTAAATGAAAATGAAAGCTGAAGTATGCTCAAGAAAATTAAAGTAACTATTAACTAGAAATGCAAACTAGACTGGTCTGTGTTGTCTACACTGAAGCTGTTCTTAAGCAACTGCAAATCTAGTATTCCTCCTGCTACCCCTAAAGAACATATCAGAAAAATGATACAGTAAAGCATAACTGGGAATTCTGAACCAAATCAAACTTTGAATTCAGTCTGTGAAGTTTTACAGCATATACATTCTGCCAGATGTTACTTCAGTTCTGGTGAAGGTTCAGCTTTGTCATCTGCAGCAAAGAATGCTTCTGTTCCTTAGTAATAGTCTGTACTGCAGTAATAGACTTTCTTGGTTTTGTTTTTAACCTTAACAGATACCTTGAAGGTATTAGAAGTCGCAGTCAGTGAATATGTTTATTTGCTTTTGTTTTTGATTAAGAAAGAGAAGGAAATGAGCATATTACAGCTCAGGTGACAAGTATGTTAGGTTTCTCAATTCTTTAATACATCTAAGGATTAGATTAAGTTAATTTTTTACAGACAAAGTAAAGATTTTTATGTCTTATTTTGAATACTTTGATGTATAATGGACATTAATACTGTTCTGAAGTAGCTTTTAAAAAATGATACTCTTCCACAGGAGCGCTTTCTGTCAGATGCTACAACATGCACATAAGGTGATTAGCTGCTGCCATTTACTGTGATGGGAAAAGAACAGTAACTGGCAGCTTCTCAGTCAAATAGAACCTGACTAGGTCCTTTCAATGTTGATAACTTCCCTTTCTTTCTGTTAAATGGATGGTAATGTTTTAAGACTAATTGTGAGGTCTACATGGATACAGCAAGGGTTTTGTGGAGACAATAGAGATTCTGTACTAGAAAGATTTTTTTTTTTTAAGAACAGTTATATCCAAATAAAAGGAACTTGCATATTAATAATGTCACGGGCTGGATTTACATGACTAGAGGATCACTGACGATCCAAAATATTCTTAAGGGTGTACAGATTTGAGTTATTAGGATAGAAGAAGAAAAGTATTCTCATTAAAGGCTGTTCAGGTAATGGAGTAACTAGACAGTTGCAGTTAAACACTCAAAGTTAAACACTCAAGAAACCCTTTAATGGGAGGATTCAGACAAGATGACTCAGTCTATGAAATTAATTTGCTTCTCTTGTCAAATATTTATGACTGCAGGTTGAAAATTCTACCCTTAATTCTCAAAGTACATCTCTAATGAATCAGAATGCACAACTGTTGATTCAACAGTCTGCTTTAGAAAATGAAAAGGAAGTTGTGCTCAAGGAGCTGGAGGACCTGAAGTCATTGTACGATTCACTTCTCAAAGACCACGAGAAGCTGGAGCACCTACATGAACGCCAAGCTTCTGAGTATGAGTCACTGATTGCTAAACATGGAAGTCTTAAATCTGCACACAAAAATCTGGAGGTGGAGCATAAGGACTTGGAAGATAGGTAAACACTAACATGCATGTTAAAATTAGAAGACTTTCTCTCTAAGCAAATAGTGCTGTGTAGTATGAAGATATAAGATCTTCAAAATTTGAAAGATCACCATTTCAAAAAAATTTCCATGTTTTCTTGTTACTCTGTAGAAAAGAAAGTTAAATATGATTTTTGTTTGCAGGTACAATCAGTTGCTTAAGCAGAAAGTGCAGCTGGAAGAATTGGAGAAAGTGCTCAAAACAGAGCAGGAGAAAATGCTGCAGCAAAATGAAAAACATGAGACTGTGGCAGCAGAGTATAAGAAACTTCGTGATGAAAATGATAGGTAAAAGCAGAAGTCTGATGTATATGCTGGTGGAGCTCTGAGTGCTGACCAGCATGGTCTAAACAAGTATTGCATCCACTCATGTTTCTTAACACCTGATGCCATGTACCAGAACGTAAATGATCCATGCCTTATATAGAAGCTGCTCTGTAATAGGAAGGCTGAATAGGGGGAAAAATGCACAAATGACCATTTATCCTGACTAAACTGAATTTCACTTTGCAGCACAAGAATGCCAGGCAAAGTGCTGTGCAGTGTGGATGTGGGCTGTAGAGGGAGCAACCCACAGCGAGTTGCTCAAGGGGTGGGATGGCAGGTTGATGCTGATAGGGGTAGAAATGTAATGATGTGGGCAGTGAAGGTCTGCACAACACATATCTGTGGGAAATCAGATCTAGACAGAACTTACTACAGAGATTTTATATGTATTTTGTGAGTGTAGCATCAAGCCCTGGAAGCTCAGTATTTTGAGGGAGCTTGAGTTGTGAATAATTCCCTGATATCAAAATTGCATGTGTAATTCTGTTATCTTTTAATTCCAGGCTTGCTCATACACACGATCAGCTCTTGAAAGAGAATGAAGTTCTGCAAACTGATCATAAGAATTTGAAGACTTTACTGAACAATTCCAAACTGGGACAAACACAATTAGAAGCTGAGTTCTCTAAACTCCGAGAAGAGTACCAACTGCTGGATATTAAATGTACAAAAATAAGTAATCAATGTGAGGTATGTAAAAATTACCATATTTTTAAGACCAGTATCGTTGTAACATTATATATAAATTCGTAAAATAAAGTGAGGTGCCTGAGAACTGATCACCTGTTTATAGATAATGAAGTGGGTCTGAAGGCAAATAATTTGCCTGCTGTACAGGCAGTCAAAAAAATGAGCTCGTGCTAGGTAAACTGCATTAATTAAAGTGTTAAAGGTCTTATCAGTTGTGGCATGATTTAGTTTTGCTTGATTTGACTGTTGAAATAAATAATTGTAGACCTCTCTAAGTTTTCTTGATAATCTCATCTATGTATAAAATAGGTTCATATATGTATACACATGAATTTCATTTATTTTAACAGCTGCTTAGCCAGCTTAAAGGAAATATGGAGGAGGAAAACAGACATCTACTAGATCAAATTCAGACATTAATGCTACAGAATAGAACGTTACTTGAGCAGAATATGGAAAGCAAGGATCTCTTCCATGTAGAGCAAAGGCAGTACATGTGAGTTTTGAAAACAGTGAAATTACTGTGATAAGACCAGTTACGTTTTTTTAAAAACCTGTTTTGTTGTATATAGAAATGAACATATCATAAGTAGCATGTTTTTCTCTTTAAAAAAAAAAAAAAACCAAAAACTTAAGTCATGTATGGACAGCAGCTGATTAAAACTAAGAACACTTGTTTTTAACTCTAAAAGATGAGTGCGACTGCTTTCGTTGTTAGTGATAAAAATGTCTAATTGAAATGTTGTTCATTCCTCATTCAAAGATCCTAGACTTCTTTGCAAACTGCAGCCTAGTTAGTGAATTTGATAGAAGAGAAAATAAACTTGTGTAAATGATCCTGGTATGACCTATATGCACCTTTTGGGGGGAGAGGTTGTGTGTATTACCAAGGCTGATGTTCTTATTGTAGTGAAGGCTGCTTCTTTTCCTTATTTCACTGTCTTGATATTTTTTTAATTAGAAACAAGTGTTAGATAAGAATTTCCCATGAAAACTGTCAGCTCTCAGATAACTGATGTCCAGAGGATCATGCTACTTGCAGGTTATGTAGTCATTAAATATTCGTTTTCCAAGCATACATTATCATTAATTTCTGTTCACAGCGACAAGTTAAATGAATTAAGGCGACAGAAGGAGAAACTGGAGGAGAAGATAATGGATCAGTATAAATTTTATGAGCCATCTCCACCCAGAAGGTAGTGATCCATATGGTATAAAATAGATATCTACAACGCATTTTCATTCTGTTCCAACTGAAAGATGAGAGATTTCTTTAAAGTTCAGAGGAACAGAATCACCGTCTGTATTCTTTCATACATAGGACAAGTATGAAGACCTAAGTAGTACATTACAGTACGTTTATTTGCATTTGTGTTCTTGATAACAGAAGGGGCAACTGGATTACACTGAAGATGAGGAAACTGATGAAATCCAAGAAGGATGTCAATCGAGAACGTCAGAAGTCTGCAACCCTTACACCTACCCGTTCAGAATCCAGTGAAGGATTTCTTCAGCTGCCCCACCAGGACAGTCAGGATAGCTCCTCAGTGGGCTCAAACTCTCTTGAAGATGGCCAGGTCCTGGGAACCAAAAAGAGTACTAGTGAGTACTACTACTACTACGAAACCTCTCTTTAGTGCATTTAAAAATAAAGATGTTGTCAGTTTAGTCCTGTGTATTACAGAGGATTTTTTTTATAGATAATTCTTTAAGTCTTTAGGAAATGAGCCTGAATTTTTTCATTAGTTAATTTTTTTTTTTTTTACAGATTTCACAGATCATTTTAGTGGGGCAGATGGTAGTTTTTAGCATTTCTGTAGCTCTGAATGAAGATATTGAGATGAAAGATTAAGTGAGTGTTGTTATTGGTCAGGAAAGCAGAATTTCAGGTACAATGTTAGATAAGATCACAGGGACCATGTTTTGTTTCTCACTTTTGTCCTCGCATGAATCCTTCCCCTCATCTTTGAGAGTGTTTTGCAAGCTGTGGCTGTGCTAATCTGCAGTTGCTAAATAGATCTTCTGTTTGGAGATGTTCCTCCAGCATCTCACAGAATCAGTGGTGAAGACTTCCGACGTTTGAATATGCAATGGAAAGCATTATATAGGGATATAACTGGTTTTTAACAAGCAAACAGCAACAAAACGAAACCACTTGTTACTCATCTGAAGGATTAAAATCAAAAGACTAAAAGAGAGAAACTGAGGAGCATCACAAAAGTGTGGGAGGATCAAATATTTCAGATATGCTTACATTGAAAGAGCTTGACACCCACCATTTTAGGATGACCACCATATAAACGACCAGGTTCTGCGTCTGATATATCAGTTTCTTTTGTCACCCACTAATGGCATCAATCACAAACTGTCCAATTTCTTCAGAGATAACGTTACAGACAAGTTTTCAAGTTGCAGTGATTGTGTTTAATAATTAGACATCAAAAGCATTTTTGGCTGTGCACTTAAAAGCATCAGAATACATGTTTAATAACAATCATTTTTTAAAAAGTTCTTTGTCTTGGGTTTCAAAATACATCAGATGGATGTTTTGCTTTCATGCCAGCTATGAATTTTCTATGTTCAAAATAATTGAAACTGCTGTGGTGGTTTTTTTCTGAGCTTACTACATAAACTCAGCTAAAGTTGAAAGCTCTAAAAGCACTGTTTCATGGAAGTTTTCAATTGGATTCGTCATTTTTTAAAAATAGTAAAATATTGAATTTGAGGGTAGACTTCATTGCTTTGGTTGCTAAATTGATAGTTTGGGGAGTTCAGATTTCTCAATGTAGGAATCTCTAAAGCTTCAAGACAAGTACCTCTGAATTTTGAAAAAGCGTATTTTAGAATGTAAACTTAGTCTTACAGAGTTCAGGACTGAGTGAAGCTACAGTGGATGTGTTTACACATGTGGTTGAATCAAGTGTGCATGCTTTGGTTCAGAGTGGGTGCATCAATAATTCTGTGTTCTGGAAGGGCTCTTCTGTGTGCATTTTCGTGTTCACACTTGGGACCTTGAGGTGTTAGCACGCTGCTGCTGCACTCCTCATGAAGCCAAGGTTGAAGCTAGGGTGGCTGATCCTTAAAAGAGGTTTGAAAGTGAAAACTGGGAGGGATGATCTAATTCTGAATCCTATCTTTCCTCCATTACACATGTCACCATGGCATCCATAGTTTTGATAGAATTTGGATAAACTGTTTGCCAGCTCAGTGCTGACAATCTTACTGAGACACACAAAATTAAGATCAGAATATGCCAGTGAGAAGCACCAGTAGTGGTGCACATTTTGCAGTCTACCAAAAGAACTTTTGCGTCTCCCTCCTGTTCTCAAAGAAGTGACTCTGCAGTAATGGCTTCCACTAAAAGAAAATACAGGAGAAAAAATCTCTACGTTGTCTTCTGTCTGTGCATGGTGTTGTAGCTTTTCACACCAATGGAGGGCCATTTGTGGAACAGAACTTGTCCTGTCCCCAGCCCCACTGATCTCCTATGTTTTAAAAGGAGGTGATCCCAGAGGGAAATGAAAAACCCTCCCATGTGTCTTTCAGAAGGTGAGAGGAGGCGATTTCTGTTCCCCAAATTGCCATCATTGGCACAAATCAGTGATGCTCTCAAAGGGTTTGTCAGACAGTGTCCTCCAGCGATCCTTGAGACCTGTGGGCTTCCATATCCTCTGCCAGAGAAACGGAGATAATAATTCCAAAATGAATTATTCTGCCACTGCAGCTGATTGAAAATGAAAGCAACAGCTGGGATGGTTTTCATCTGCTCTCAGAGAGCCTGAAGCCTTTGTTTGGTTTCAGAGGCCTTCACTTTTCACATCTGTACTCAGTGGATGAGTCTGGAGAGTACCACAGATCTGATGTGTGGTTTGTGTGGAGCATCTGCTCTGAGAGGGGATGGGATACCATTCTTAGCTTTTGTGTAGAAACCTTTTGGATTGTTTTTTTTCCTCTATAAGGAGGAAAAAAAAAAGAAAGACTTCTGTTAGCTTCCACTTCAGACATTTCATATTATCAACAGCATCCACAGAATCAGGGCTATTACTAAGCTGCCATCTTTAAACAGAAGTTCCAGTAGCAGATGTATTACACTATCATGGAAGAACCAGGAATAAAGCATGCTCCATTTTAAAGATGTCTGCCAAATGTCTTCCTGCGTGCATGAACAAAACTTGGGGACTGTAACATTGTCCATACAGAACTCACCATGGTGCTTCTGGCAGATGGCAGTGGGATGGCAAACTGGGGGGTTTTGAGTTTGAGTGGGAGAATTCTGCAGTGTTCATTTTCAACTCAGGAAGTAAGATTGAGTTCACAGAATCTCGAAAGAGAAAAAAAACGTAATGCTTATAACTAGAGTTAGAGTTTATATATAGAGGATTACTAAGATTAAGATATTCCTCCTACCATCACCAATTTTTTGGAGTTTTTTGGAATAAATATGCAAAGAGCTAAAGCTGCCTAAGCTGAACTTTTCTGTGGTTTTCTATTTGCTTTCGCTGTAGCTCTGCTGTTCCAGAATTTTTGCAGGACATTTCTTTCAGGCAAAACAAGCAGGCACCAAGGAACTTACATGCAAAGGACTTCACAGAAGATACCAATTGTTGGAGGCAGCAAGTAAAATAATCTAAAGCATTCTATAGAAAGTGTTACAAATAGATCTTAACTGCATCATGTCCCCTGTAGCTTTTTCAGTTTACATTTGTTCTCTTTTGTTAGAAACAGTCTTTATACCCCAATCTTTTTACCCTGTATGTACATACCACCCAGGTTAGTATTGCTCTGATCTGACTTGGGCTGCTGGGTGCTGTTTCAAGACAGCAGAGCACTGTAGACATACTGCTCTAAGTGCAAACACAAAATAAAACAATAGAAAGAGATGTATTTCTGTTTCAGGCTAGTTCTTGTGCACTTGTAAGTGTATATGTATATATGTACATGTAAAATACATATGAAATATGTATATGTGTACATATAAAATAGAATGGATGTATAACAAGCTACTGGCTTAGTAGAAAAAACAGGCGAATGACAAAGCATGCATCTCAAAAAGTCACTCTAGAGAGGTGAAATAAGTAGATCTTGGGTTGACAGAATGTTCTGCACTGCTTTCACATCTGCATAAATAAGAACGTGCAGTGATTCCATGATGTTTGTTTCTGGATCTTTGTATCTAGCTGTTTGCATGTGGCTCCTGTATGCTTCGCAGTCAGCTGACACATTTATCTGCTGCTTGAAGGTGAAGTAATTAGTGAATAGTAATCAGTTACTAATGGAGAATAGCTGAATCTAAGGATGAGTCGTTTTTCCCCCTCCCCATCTTTAAATACCGTTTGTAATTTTAACTCTGTTTCCTGGTATTCAGTATGTTATTTTAACTTTCCTTTAGTCCTCCTGAAATATTACAGCAACGTTTGTATTTTCTTCTGCTATTTTATGTATTTTTTGAATCTTTGGGTTTTTTTTCAGCCAAAAGATTCGGTATTTACTGTTCCAGCCAGTAAATATTGATTTCATTTTTCTGCCTACAGATTCATCTTAATTTACAGACAATTCAGTAAAGTATTAAAATCACTCCACACGTAAATGTAGCTGCTTGAATATAAAGTCCAATATTATTTCTAGAATACAGTACGTAATCAAAATTATTAGTGAGCAAAAAATATTAATAGAGATTGTTTTGTTCTGTAGACATTGGGCAAAAGTTACAGAAGTTACCATTTTCAAAAGATAATGATAAGAACATATTTCTAAGTAGGCATTGTACTTAATTACTTCCATTTAAAGTTTTCTGCTTCACGTTTTTGTTTACGTTGAATAAATGTGTTTTTCACATTTAAAAGAAAAAACATTATCAATTGTTACAACCATCTCCAGAGAAGTTCCATGTAGTTTTCCAGGAGGTGGCAGTTAGAGCTTTCAAACTGTGATCCACTCTTCACCATTGTTTTTGGTGCATTTCTGAGTATATTAAGGTTTTCACAGTGGAGTTTCCATATTTTGGTGTAGCTTTCATATTTCATTATCACACAGAAGCATGAGAGTGATGTTTGTAGCATAGCGTACATAGCTTAAACTCAGACATTCATTTCTGTCCTTAGTTTCAACATTTAACTTCCATCTGTTCTTCTCCCTTTTTTTTCTTTCATTTCCCTGTTTCCGTTTTTCCTCATGCTATGACATAAAAGTGGTTGCACTGAAAAGACTGCCCTTTTTGAGGAACAGACCGAAGGAAAAAGACAAAATGAAGGCCTTCTATCGTCGCTCCATGTGTAAGACTTTATGACAGTTCAGCTTCTTTAAATGGCTACACTGGCTTCCATTACTAATTTTTCACTAACCTCTCCCTGGACTGCGCTGTATTTTTCCTCCTATTTTGCAATGTGCAAGTCCTGCTACTATACAAGGAGCTGGAGCCTTTTCTCTTTCCTTTTTTTCAACCTGAGCACTGAATACCTTATATATGTCCACATGTGCACACACACGTTCACGTGCACACGCATATATATATTCAGTGCATTGCAGTTACATATACTTGTATACATATTTGTCTATATGCACATGCCTGCATGTGTATATAAATTTACAGTGCACTGTGTGAGCATAAGTAGTTCTAAATTACACGTTTCATAAGCCTTTTATTGAGAAATCGCTGCAATTTTTTGTTTAAAGTGAGTACAGAAAAAGTAGTGCAAGGTTGTATGGTGGTCTGTCCCTATTCAAGTATTCATCACTTGTTGTTGCCAAAATTTTGTATTGATTTATTTTCCTTTTTCATGAGGAGTGGAGAAGTTTCTGTGTCTTTGCCAAGTAAAGGTGAATGTCATCAGAAGTCATCGTATTCAGATCCTTTTATGATGTGAAGTACAGTCTGCCTGCAGTAACCTGCACTGTACAAGGATCCCGTGTCACTGTTGGCATTATATTGTGTTAGCACCTTGCCCCCCGTTTATGATTCATTCCATTTTATCATTGCAAGCAGTATATCAAGGCTTCTAACACATATATATATATATGTATATATTACGCATCATTGCAGCACAAGCATGGCGATTATAGCTAATAAAATCAGATTTAAGAACCATACAGAATTCAGAGAAGTCTCTTGACTTTCAGTACTTCTCATTCATTGAGCTGATTGCATGTCATAACATGGATGATCTCGTGTTTGTACCTTCTGGTATTCAATGCACTTTAATTCTTAGAGAACTGTCAAACATTTTGCAGTATAAAATAAGAACAAAAGCAATTACATTCACCATGCTGATCATTTGCTTTCATTTGCATCCCAGCCATGAATGACCTGGTGCAGTCCATGGTCCTAGCAGGAGGACAGTGGACAGGTAGTTCTGAGCATCTGGAGGGTCCTGATGATATATCTGCGGGTAAAAGGAGAAAAGAATTGGGAGCTATGGCCTTCTCTACTACAGCTATCAACTTTGCAACTGTCAACTCTTCTACAGGCTTCAGATCCAAGCAGTTGCTAAATAATAAAGGTATAGGTAGAAGCTCTTTGCACCATGATGTGTCTGTGTGTAACAGCAATTTCATGTTTATATTTCTTTGTATTTATATGTATATATTTTTTTTTTCCAGCAAAAAGCAGCCTGAGTAACTGAGTTACAGTGATAAGGCAGTGAATAGCTTTAATAACTGTAACTAGAAAATGTCAGGATTGTGCATACAGAATGTTACACAATAAAAGTGCATTGATTTGAAAATGATAAATGTGTCTTACAGATAAGTGCATCTATAATCTTCATCTTATTTCACATCTTCTTTTGTCTCTGTGTTTAGATGCTATGTCGTTTGAAGATGTAAGCCCACAAGGTATAAGTGATGATTCTAGTACAGGATCAAGAGTTCATGGTAAGATGTAAATTTTAATTGAATTACTTATGGATGTATTATGTGAATGTTAACAATGTTTGGAAAAAAAAAAAAAACCCACAAAACCCCACCCCCAAAACAGTGAATGGCACGGTTACAAGTGAGCATGCTTTCTGTGACTTGCATACCTCTTGAATGCATAGTATCAGTATTGTTTCTTCTGATTATCCTTTTCTTCAAACACTATCAGATAAAATATTCTCTATCTCTATTACAAAGTATGAAGTGCATCTGAACAGGATGAAAATTTTCTGCCTTTCAAAATTGTATTTGGAGTTTTGCAAAATAAAAGAAGCTGTTATAATCTCAATCCTAAGAAAAAAAAACAACACAAAACAACAACCAACCAAACAAGGAAAATCACAAATGAACAACAACAAAAAAACAAACGCACAAACAAACAAAAAGCAAATCCAAATCTGGCCAGATTTGCCAATATTTCTTGGATGGTGAGATGTAAATGTGCTGTGTACGTATCTTATAAAGAATCATTATACTTTTCTTCAAGCAAAGGCATGAATTGAGAGCTGTGAGACATTATTTAGAAGGGGAAGTTGTAACTCTTCTGAAAGTACTTAAAATTAGTATGAACTTGTTTGAAGCTAACCAAATAACAGTGCATTTCCCTTGTATTGGATAGGAGTACAGGACATTAACTGTGCAGATGCTCTTGCTCCTCCTGTTGGTGGCATTTCAGCAATGTGCAAGGTTCCCTGTCAGATCTGTTGTAAGTGACCTAATCACGAGCAACTTCCTGCATGCCACTCCTTTCATCTTAAAATCCTGGTTTCCCACTAACCACGCTGTTCCACTTCTAAACATTCTATTTCTCTCTTCCTCTCCCTTGTCCCTTACTATTCCTGTAGTGCCCTTTTCTAAAGTGTCCTCTTGGACTGCCTGGAAATCCCTTCGCTTTCTGATCTGTAAGAAACCAATTTGTTAACAGTGGGCATGCTAAGCCTGTGTAGTGCATGATTCCTGCCTCAGAGCATTCTGTGATCAGAATGTAAAGGTACCCTGTCATCTGCTAAAATTTTGTTCATCATGCTATCTCCTCATTTTCCAACTAGCTTCCAGACCAGCCAGCCTTGATAGTGGCAGAACATCCACTAGTAATAGCAATAACAATGCTTCACTCCATGAAGTCAAAGGTATGCTCTAGGTGACTTTACATACATGCTTCATTGCCGTTATTTTCTCTGTAGGAATTTTTGCTTGAATTGAAAACAAAACTAAAACAAAACCAGCAACGCAGCATGCTTTTCTGTAGGTATGTTTATACACCAGCCTTTGTTCCCCAAATTAGGAAAGGATTCAAGTATTAATAGAACTTATATTTTTAATAGATTTTTAAGTGGTGATACTAATGTGTAGGTTTCAGACTACTTCAAACCAAATCTTACCCATTTAACGATCTTGCAAAATAAATATTCTCCCCAAATTATATTAAAATCCTATATTATTTAACAGATATTTGAGTTACTCTGCTATTTTTCATGTAGCATCCAACTGTCTGCTCGCTGCTGCTGTAATGCTATATAGTGTGTGACACAAAGCAGGCAAACTTGGCATATGTACTACTATCCTGGAGAAGTGGCATTCCAAAATTGTTTCAGAACTATGTTGGAGAAAATATTTTCTTTCCATTCCATCTCTGATATTCTGGATAATGTAAAACTCATTGGTAGTACATTAAAATGTGTGCTTTACAGGCAAGAACAGAGGCGTATCTTTAGTCTCTGAGAATACAGCATTATGTAGACAGAGGTGCAGATCATAAGTGAAGGGTGGTTTTTAATTCAGAAGCTATTATATCATATTTAAAAAGCTATGAGAGGTAAGTCAGGGGAGTGAAATTGCACTGTATTTGATTTGAGCAATGTAGGGTAACTATGTTTTTCAGTATTCTAAGTGGAATTATTGTGAACCGAGTGTGAAAGTGTTCAAGTTTGAGTAAGGTTATAATGTTTTAACAGCTTTCATATATTTTGTGATGGAATATTTAATACTGTTTACCCCAAAAGCAGGTGTGGTTAACAATCAAAGCAGACCTCAGAGTCACAGCAGCGGAGAATTCAGTATGCTGCATGAACACGATGCTTGGTCAAGCAGCAGCAGCAGTCCTATTCAGTATTTGAAAGCTCACACAAGGTCTAGTCCTGTGCTTCAGCAGAGAACACCTGAAACACTGGATCGTTGTGGGAAACAGATCAAAACCGATTCTCCTGGAAGTGAGGTTGTTACCCTGCAGCAGTTCTTAGAAGAAAGCAACAAAAGTACCTCAAGTGAGGTTAGTTCAAAACATTTTAACTCTGTATTACACCGTGTAATTTACTCCAATTGACAGAATTAATAGAGCATTTATCACGAGTAGAATTGCTTTAGAACTTTGTGGAAACTCTGGTTATGCCTATGTTTAGTACTGGGGGCTGTATCCTGATATACTGTACTTGATGTATTTTGCTTGACTCTAGGATGCTGAGGCAGATGAAAAAAAAAAGTCAAATTCTACTGCACACAATTATCTGGCGCACTGATGCGTGGTACACTCATCAGAATTTAGCTGGAAGACCATAAGCACAAGGAAAGCTTGCTGTTTATCTTCCAGTTCAGCTCTTGTCTTCAGTGGGAGCTACTGTCTTGCATCAGCAGCAAAGGAGATATTTTACTTCAGTCCCTGAGGAGAGAATCTTGGTGGTTTCATGTTTACTTACTAATTTAACACCACTGGTCACCTGGCCTTGGAGCTCACTGAAATCTAGGAGTAAGATGCAGAGAATGTTATTTAAAATCAGTGCCAGTTTGTTAGAAACATAGAATAATCGCTCTTGTCTCTGCTGCTGTTCTAATTCCTTCATCACTCACATAGATCTGTCTGAAGCTTAGGAGTGTTCTAGACTCTAAGGCAAGGCAGTTACTCTGGCTAGGGCCTATTAAGGGTAAGGATCAACCTCCATCTGTTTTAGTTACACAGTTATAATGGAAACGTACAGATTCACATCTGAATTGGAGCAGTCTGTGACTTGAATTAGGAATAAATCCCTGGATTTTTTTGTTAGCTACTTAAAAATAATGTTGCACCTGTGATCTCTCTGGCAAGATTTTTTTGTTTGTAGTGGTTGTTAGGTTTGTTGTTTGTTTTTCATCTGTTTAAAACATGAGACAATGTTCTGGAAATAGAACTAAGAGACCACCTGTGTTATCAAGTCTAGTCCACTGCTGCTCAGGGATCAAGGAATCCATTTCGTAGAATCACAGAATAATTCAGGTTGGAAGGGTCCTCAGAAGTTCTCCCTTTAGCCTTCTTGAGAGCCTTTCCTTAATGCTTTTATCTTAAAGATTTGTTCCAAATTATTTCCTTTACTGTTTCAAAAAATGCTGAAGTCTTTAAGTCTGTAAATAGTATTCACTGATTTTTTTTTTCCTATTTCTGAAGTCCATTATACAAAAATAACTTTTTGAAACTCATCCAAATTTGAAGCTCTATATGCTTTGTATTGTTTTCTGAGATTCTTGTCTTTATTATTTGAGTATGTAGAGGTGGTAAGCTTTTAGCTCCAAATTATCAGTGTAAGTTAAAATGGTAGTTCATATGAAATTGCTTAGCAAAGTAGTGATGGCTGGTGCAGACAGCAAGTGGATGAGAAGATGAGCTTGAAGTTCTCAGCTTTTGGCTTTTGCACTATTTGGTGCTATGGGTGCTAATTCCAAGTAGCTGTGGTTGCCATGATGCCTCGTTTTTAACTTGCTTGTAAGTAATCTGTGCAGAGAACTCGTGTGTACAATAGCACTTTTAGTTCTAAGATTTTATATTTGAAAACACTTTCAGAATTTTCAGATCAATCAAGAAAAAGTAAAAATTACAGATTATGCGTTTACAATATGTTTGATATTTTTGACAGATTAAATCTGGGAGTGAAGAGAATCTTTTAGATGAAGTAATGAGAAGTTTATCTGAGTCATCTGAGCTGACAGGAAAGGAAAAGCTAAGAAAGGCATCTGCTGGTTGTGGAATTGTGAGGTCACTGAGCGTAAAAAATCCAGTTGATTTCTCAGATGGACGATCCGTTAAACCAGAACAACTTGTAAGGCCCAGCCTTCGTAAAACAGAAGATGCCTATTTCACTAGCTCTCCAATAAAATTTACATCGGGCACTCAAGGGAAGGCCAAATCAGTGAAAGAAAAGATGCAAACATCTGCATCACAGCGACAATCAAGGGATTGCAATCCTTACGCTACCTTACCTCGTGCGAGCAGTGTGATTTCTACAGCAGAAGGAACTACTCGAAGGACAAGCATTCATGATTTTTTGTCTAAAGACGTTAGGCAACCTGTTTCTAGTGATCCAGCAACACCCACCGCTGACAGAAGTGCTCCAGCAACATCTAGTGAGTACTCAGCACATCAGTTATCCTCTCATTTTTTTCACTGTGTGGCTTACAGAGTAGATGGTGTTCCACAAAGCAATGCAACTAATGCAGTTAAACCACGTAATTTAGGATGTAACTCTGATGTGCCTAAGACTTCAAGGATGGAAAGGTCAAATTTTTGTGAGAAAACTTTCTTAAGCACAAATATGTTTAATGATAAAGTCAGTCTATCTGGTAGTGAGAACACAGGATCTTTTACTGTGGTGCAGCCATTTTTATCCCTTAACACTGAATTAGTTAGTAATATAAGTGGATTGCCTCCAAGGTCTGCATCAAAAGCTAATCAGGCAAACCTGTCAGTGTTTGTACCAAAAAATCAGGAACAGCCTTTTTCCAATCAGAAATCTACTAATAGGGACCTCCAGTCAGCACTAAGTAGTGAATTTGTTCCTACCAGCTGTGTGAACACTAGCGAGGCAGAGTCCCTGCTTCTTGTTTCTGAAGATAATAAAACTGTGTGGTATGAGTATGGTTGTGTGTGATAAGAAAACTGTATTATTAAATATATAATTATATAGGACACGTAGGTGCTCTGTTGAATGTCCACTGGCCTTAGAGAGAATTTCACTACAATGAAAAAGTGACTTCATTTAGATCTGTGGGTTGTTTTTTCTTTTTTTCCTAAGAGCAGTGGCATACAGCTCAGTTGTGTACTCAAGCATGTGTTTGAATGTAAAATTGTAACTCATCCAAGTTTGCATGAAACATTAATTGCACTGTATATATTTTGCATGCTTTCAAAATCTTTATAATGCAAGCTATATTTTTATTTGTTGTCCATTATAAATATTTTGGTTTTTTATCTGTAAGTAACTGAATGCATGTTAAAGCAATTGCATGCTGCACTGCCAGAAATGGCACAGTGAACTACAGCATTGTCAGTACAAAGACTGTGCCTTTCAGTTCTGCTTATGCTTCCAGTTTATCAGTAACATGTTGACTCTGTGTTTGGAATACAAATACATTTTTCCTTGTTTTTTTTTTTTTTAAAGAGATACCAATGAAAAGAAGCATTTAGAGAGATTTCAGTTCCTTACTCTTAATGTTTGTACCACCTCTGTGTCACTCTGCACAAGAAACAACTTATAATCCAGTAACTCAGTAACTGCCCTGCACAAAGATATGATTCACATTCCATATTAATGTTTAAATATTTTAGTAAGTAATTAGAATTACCATTCATAATTCTAAACCTCAAATGATGATTTTTTTTAATTAAGAGGTAACAATGGAACAACATGCAGCACTCGCAATGAAAAAATGATCCTTTCCACCTTTTCCCATTCATATATGTTGTCTTTCCACATCTGCTGTACAAATGTGGTGCAGGATGCTGTTTCACTAGGAGTCAAATAACACTGTGATCTGAGAATCCATGTGTTGTATGGTAATAAACTTGTATTGATTATGGTGGAAATTCATTTTTTCTTCTTAATATAAGTAACACTTATGTAATAGAAACCAAGATGTGTAACAGAGCAACAAAAACCATTAAATATAAGTGCTGCAGAAGGCAAGTAATTCAGAACTTCCTTACGAATTTAAGTGTATAACTCATTAAGTTCCAGACAACCAGCTAAACAGTAATGTTGAAAAATGATGTCTTCATAAACCATGGTTTCAAGCAACTTCTTGAAACTTTGTAATGGTAAACATATGTGAAATATATAAAAATATACAGTCGTATATACACATAAAATAATGAATAGCCTACTCTGATTTTTCCAATGGAATTTATTTTGTCAGCAGTTTTCTGCCAGTCATGGTGCTGCTGTGGGTGCTGGATTTAAATTCCTCAGTGTTTTACTAAGGAGGAGTAGAAGTGATGCAAAAATACAGTTCCTTCAGAGAAAGCAGCAGACATGCCATGTCTTGGTCTCTAAAATCTCCATTTAATACGTGAGAATTGTTAATAAAATGTGGAGTTAGCTCTTCTACAGACTCACAGGGGTTGGAAAGGACCTCTGGAGATCCCCCAGGTCAAACCTCTGCTAAAGCAGGTTCTCTACAGCACATTGCAGGAAAGTGTCCATGCAGGTTGTGGTTATCTCCAGGGAAGGACACCCTGCCGCCTCTCAGGTCAGCCTGTTCCAGTGCTTTCTTACCCTCAAAGTAAAGAATTTCTTTCTCGTGTTCAGGCAGAACTTCCTGTGTTCCAGTTTGTGCCTGTTCCCCCTTGTTCTGTCACTGGGCACCACCAAAAGAGCCTGGCCTCGTCCTCTTGATACCTGCCCTCTCGATATTTATCAATGTTGATAAGATCCTCTCTTAGCCTTATCTCCAGACTGAGCACTCCTATGTCTCTCACCCTTTCCTCATAGGGAGAGATGCTTCAGGCCCCTGATGACTTCTGTGGCCTTCTGCTGGACTCTCTGCAGAAGATTTGTCTTTTTTAAACTGAAGAGTCCAGAACTGGACACAGTATTCTAAATGTGGCTTCACCAGGGCAGAGTAGAGGGGGAGGATCACTTCCCTTGAACAATGCTCTTTGTAATGCACTCCAGGATCCCATGGGCCTTCTTGGCCAACCTGTTGTCCACCAGGACACCCAGGTCCTTCTGTGCAGCGCTCCTTTCCAGCAGGTCATCCTCTAACCTGTATGTGTATCTAACGTGTATGATGTGTGTGGTTATTCCTCTCTGGATGTAGGACTCTACATTTGCCCTTGTTGACCCTCAGGTTCCTGTTCTCTTGCCTGTCCAGGTCTTGCTGAACGACAGCACAGCTTTCTGGTGCTACTGATCAGCTACTCCTCTCAGCTTCAGATCATCAGCAGTCTTGCTGAGGGTGGACTGTCCCTTCATCCAGGTTGTTGATGAAGATATTAAATAAGACCAGACCCAATACCGACCCCTGGGGAATACCATTACTACTGCCCTTGGGCCAGACTCCGGGCTGCTGATCACAACCCTTCTCTCATCTACCTAGCTGCTCATGACAAAAGGCTAAAGGCTACCAGATTGATCAAGCGTGATTTCCTTTTGCTGAACCCATGTTGGCTATTCCTGATAACCCTTCTTTCTTCCACTTGTTTGGAGGTAAAATTCAGGATAAGTTGTTTCATCACTTTCCAGGCTGTCTGGCTTGTAGCTTTGCATGACCTCGTTGCCCTTTTTGAAGACTGGGGTGACACTGGCTTTCCACCAGTCTTCAAGCACCTCTCCTGTTCTCCGTGACCTTCCATAGGTGATAGAGTGGTTTGGCAATCACTTCTGCCAGCTCCTCTGCACATGTGGGTGCATCCAGACCTTGAGTTAGTTTTCAAGATGAGGAATGACCTAAAATCTGAAGAAGAATCTTAATTTCATACCCATTTTAGTCTTCACTCTTAGACATTGTGTTCTGGCCTTAAGTCACATCATTCATCTTCATTTCTGTTAATTCAGAGATGTGTTTGAATTAGCTTTGAAAACAGTGTTAATTGAAGCAACGTGCATAGTATATGCTGGAAGTTATTTGAGGAATTAGAGAAAATCTTTGTAGCATTGCCAGTACCTTTGTGAACTCATTCTGTGTCTCTAGTATCTGTTCTTCTTAACTGATTGCAAGGTTGTGTCTCTTAGCAAAGCTTTTTTATGATCAGAACAAGGTTTGTAGCTAGAGACAGTATCTTCTGTTTAGATCCAGTTGTCAGTGTTTGAGAAATGGGTAAGGTTTCAGGCATGCTGTTAGCTCTTGTGTGGAAGCCTTACCTTGCGTAGGTCCTTAGACTGTCACAACAGTGAAAAATAGAAGTATTGTTTCCAGAATATATGCTTATTATGAAACTTACCTGCACAAGCACTACTCCCCACTAGTAATGAGTGATTGTAATGAGGGAAGCCAGTCTAAAAAGAAATTCCCCCCGTGGAGTGCAGTTAAAGCTTGCTTTTAGTGGAACAAAAGAAGCATTTTTCCAGCCATGGCCCGTGGGGCATTTCAGTTTGCACTGCTTCCTTTATTTCCACAGCACTAAACTTTCACATACAAAACTAGTCTGATAGTGAGCGTTTATACCTGATACTTAATGCTTTGTAGCCTGTGTTTTGCATTATTCTGAAGAGGAGGGAGCAGCACTAAAACAGCTGCTTTCACTAAGACAAAAGGCTTCAGAAAGCTGAATGTTAGCTGGTGTCTGTATCCTCTTACAGACAAGGAGTTCTGACAGATGCTGTCCTACCCAAGCTACTAGTTTGCATTCTTCTGTAACCTTTAATGAATTAAATTTCAGTTCTGAAGAAGATGATTATCGTGCTCCTGTTCTTGCTCCACTGGGTTCATTGCAGCAGGAAAAGCATGCTCCTGGGCACTTTTCAATGTCTCTGAAAAAAATATGTAATAAAAGTTGTTAGTTATGCAAGGAAACGAATGTTCATATGTATAAAAGGAACTGCTATGTAACTTAATATAACTTTTTATAAACACTTCTTGGTCTTTACACGCTAGCAATACGTATGTCATGGATGTCTGTGTTGGTTTGTGCTCCAGCAGTAGAAGGATCTGTGAGATTCGTTACAGATCCAGTCATTACTGCTCCTTGGCCATCAGGATGGCTGATGTCAAACACACAGTGCACTTGCTCATTTCCCATCCCTGCTGCCTTTAAAATAGGATGGTAGAACTCTGCATGGTAATTATAGACACTAAGTGGTGGCTGCCAGCCAAAAAAGGGGTGGTTGTTCAGGTTTGATGATTTGCTTGCCATTAAGTGTTTGCTCGATGCTTTGCTTTGAGTGAATAGCAGACTAAGATACTGCATTTTGCACGTTCAAGCTGTTGCATGCAAAGATAATGTTCTGCTTAGCAGGATTAAATCTGAACGTTTCTGTAAATGTATCCCAGGTTGAGGAAAAAAAAAAAGGAAAAGATGAATGAAGTTCTCGACGAGGTTGTCAGCCTTGATAAAAGATGATACTGTTTTCTCATCATACAGGCAGAGTTAAAGGTTTAGTGTATATAAAAGTTGAACATATCTGATTGTGGCTTTGAAAATTGTACCTTATTTTTCTGAATGCTAAGATGAACTGTCACTGAGTAGGCACTTCCACGAGTTTCTTCTGTCCCTCTCCTCTGTTCTCTCCAAAAACTCAAAATGTTTTTATATCCTTTTGCTCTACTAATAAGTAGAATGTATGTATGCATGAGGGTTTTTTCTTGTCCTGATCAATGTGATGAATAATATGAAATGCTTTTCTCTGCAGATGTGGAAGCTATGCCAGAAAGCAGAAATTCAAAATGCAGGTCTAGGGAGCAACAAAGCTCCTAAATCTATTACCCACTACATGAGATGTGGGCCAAGTGGTGAGTTTTCTGCCCAAAATGTAAATGAGATTAATTTCATTTACAACAAACTAACAGCATTACATGTAAGAACAAGCGCACCCGGCATTAACCAGATGTAAATACTGCTTGCTTAACTGGCTTTATCTTGCTTGTTAGTTAAGCCAGAACGTGTTGTTTTAGTGCAGTTGTTTTGCCTGTGGAGGCAAGGGACTTCATCCCCCTGAGCCTTTCTTTTGCCTGTAAAAATGCCATTTATTTTTAGTTTTCAAATTTCTCTTGAAGAAGAAAGCACAACAAAAGGCAAACGAAGCACTAATGCTGAAGTCAGTTCTTAGAAAGGGACAGATAAATCTAAAAGAACAGTTAAAACAATTTTGTTTTGCAAAGTATTCCATCATATAAGAAAACAGCCTGTTGATAAAGCTTGTCTTTGTTATTCTGTCCTCCTTTTGACGTGATTAAAACATCCTTGATGCGTGCTGTTAGTGCTGTTAGTTCTGTTAGTGACTTAACTCTGTATTTTGTACTTCTACGCTTAAGTTCTTCTTACGTTCTTTTCTCTTTCTACCTTTCTGCCTTTCAACACAGAGAGAAAAGTGTCCTTCAGTGTCTCAATATGAAGCCTTTATTTCTGAAGTAAACAAGACAGCAACTGTAGGAATCATTAATAAATATTAAGGGAATTTTTTACATTCTTCGTGACTAGAGCAGGCAAGAAATAAAAAACCTACCTACCTTCCTTCCTTCCTTGAATCAAGGAGCTCTACTGGAGTCTGCTGCCGAAAATTTGTAGATGGTCTTAGGAATTATTGCACATTGCACTGTTAAGATCTACTGAATAAAGGACAGTTCTCATCTCCCTAAGGACCAAGAATTTTAAGGTCTCAAGAATTACTCCAGGAAAAAAAAAAAAAAGCAAACAACTTCTTTCATCTTCTGTTTATGAAATTAGCCACTGATTTGCTTAAGCTTCTGCTAATACTTAGCCAAAAAAGCCCAACCCATAACTTGCAGTTTATATTTACTTCTGTAAATTTAAAATAAATGCTGTAGTATTTTGTTGAAAGCGAGTGTATATACAGATACAAAAACCTCTCAGCTTACTGGCACTCCCCTGCCTTATCGGTTAGCATAATCTGCATGGAATGGCTCTTTACAAAGTTTATGCTGATTTCTTTTTGTTGCATACTGCGGGAAAAAATTGTTTACATACATGAAAACATTTGATAACTAACAAATGTGGGGGCTCATGGGGTAATCGTATTATATAGCAAATGTTTGTCACTTGTGTTCTTCACATTCCCGAGTTATTCTGCATATCCGTGTTCAGATGTTTTTGACAGGAAATTGTCAGGTATGATTTCTCTGTAACTTTTACTTTAGCGTAAGGCCGTGTTCAACAAACGGCATTTCCAGGAGAAGGTTGTCTTGCCATGTTTGTGTACTGACTGATTTCTTCTTTTATTGTTCGTCTTCTGACATGAGTTGATTGCAGCTTAGGTGGTTTCTTGATGGCAAAAAAGAAAAAACGAAGAAAAGGGAAATAACATGTATGCATTTTACAATCGATTCCCCTTAAGGTTATCTTGTATTAGTAAGATACATTTTGTTGGTTATTGACTTATATTAAAGTCAACAAGTGTAATTGGTACATTCAGTGTTGTCTCAGAAGCATTTGCAGTGAGCTCAAAGGAAGTGTACCTGAACTTAGAAGCAGATTTAACATTACTGTAACCTTTTTTTATTTCAAAACAGTAGGCACATTCATGTTTCTGTTCTCAAGGGTTAAATTGGCTGTGTAACCTCATGCCTGATCTTCCACCGCAGCTCTCTGTTCACATAAAGTAAGCATGGATCAGTACTGGAGCTGCAGAGCGCCTGTAAAAGGATCACATTGCTGCTGCTCAGACTGCAGCTCCTTTCACTTCACTTCATCTTTTTTCTTGAGGCGTACAGGTTTTGCCATGTGTAAAAGTCTCAAGCTTTAGGAACAATGGGAACAGAATCATTTTCCACTGGAGAGAGAATGCAGCTCCGCGGATTTAAAAGCATACTGGCGAGTCGTTTCTTATTTTACAGAAATTTTGTCAAAAAGGAAAAGAGAAAAAGACAGTTCAGTAAGTTTAGAATTGGAAGTTTTCTCCTTTTATTTTCCTGAAAGTGACTTCCTTCTGAAATACTTCTTTATGATGGAGTATGTTACAAGATCTGCATCAAACAGAGTCTTGGCAACGTAAATACCTTGTTCAGCCTGAGTGTTTTTCCACAGAGAACTTAAAGATTTTTTCCATTTGAATGAAACTAGGACAAACTTTGCAGCTCTACACCTTAGAGAAGTTTGATTTTTTTTCCTCTGATGACATTTCTGGTATTTAAATTCATTAGCTGAATTTCAGCATGAACTCGTACAAGTGTCGCATTCCGGTCCCCTTATTCTCAGTGCCAAGAATTTCATTGCCTGCAGAGTGTTGCCACTGTTCAGTGCTTCCAGGAGTGACCTGAAGCCTGGAGCATTCCTGACATCCAGTTCCACAACATTTTTTGCAGGCAGTTTGAGGTCAGTTGCACATGGAATAACTTCCCGTGCTGTAATTGATAGCACAGCCTTTTGGGGAAGGATTCAGGGTGCTCCAGGCTGCAGTGACAGCTTCCAGGTGTCACAGGCTGTACTGCAGGTACTGCTGTGTCCCTGTGTGCAGTCAGAGCTCAGGTATTACCGAGGTTCTTCCTCAATACAAAGTGAGCCAGAGAGAGCCCTGGTGTGCTCTCAGAGAAAATTACTGTAAGCAATAAAAACGTGATGTCAGGCCAGCTTTCTCTGCCATTCCTGTGCTGCAATAGAGGCATAGCCATAGGGACCGAAGGAAAACTTGCCTTACAGAGCTTCTTAGCCATGTGGTCATATCAGTAGCCCTCACTAAAACCATAGCTGTTAGGAAAGATAATTGAAATAAGTAAATACTAGGAAACTAATTCTCAATTTTGCTACTCTCAAGTTTGTTTCAGGGCCTGAGTGTTGGTGCGTTCTCCCAGAACCTCTCCTTGACAGCAGAGGACTGATGCGCCTGAAACTTTTAAACCCTAACCAGTTCATACTGTCACTATTTCTAGAACTCAGTGTGTCCTGAATTAACCCATAGTGCCAAACATAGTTTGTATTGCAGTATCTGTGCATCTGTATGTGCTCTGGCGTGCCACATACTCGAAGACCTGGGACTATTGCCGTGGCTGATGCATAGCACACAGCCAGGCACGTGCAGCCTTTTGCCCTCCCTACACGTGGCTGTGTCATTCCTTCATGGGCACTCCCCTGATTTTTCATTTGTTGGTTCTTTTCTGTATTCATTAAGTTGTGCAGAATTTTCCATCACGGCCAGGATGCTTAGTCACAAATGTGAAAGTTACTAGTCAACTGATAACACGTATTGAAAGTGAAAAGCCTTTGTCCAAAAACCTCAGTTAATTTTCCTTGTTTGGGAGCATCAGCAGGAACGTGGGGACGTGGCAGCAGAATTCATCCCAGTAGTGCAGGTCAGGGTTGTGTGCCAAAGTGCCCGCTGGTGTCCCTGCACCATTCTTGGCGGGGTTTGAGCTGCTGGGCCAGCATCAGGACAGAGACCACAGGGAGATTTGGTTTGTTTTCACCAAGTTACACCAAAGCAGCACCAGGGAGACATTTTCATTGAGATCAGACTCTAATACTGCCAGTGCTTACTGTGTGAAGACATAGAAGAGAAGAGCAGTCAGGAAGTGCTCTGTACTCTGATATGGATGTCTTTCCTTTCCAGACTGGTATAACACCTCTGTAAGGCACCTTATCTTCCCATATAACTAAAAACCAAACTATCGATGTGATTTGGGAGCCACCTCCCCTTCTCTGAAACACAGCCTCCCAGGGAGCAGCACAGCGGCTGTGGGGCAGCCCACAAGAAGAGCACATCACTGTTAGCAGCAAGAGTTGAGTTGCCAAATGTGTCACTGTTAGTTCAAGTTTACAGTTTGTTTTAATACCTTACAACGTAGAATTTCCATTTGCTTTGCTGATAGTCTGCTGTTATTTAGCAACATTCCCAACTTTGTCCAGGACATGGTGCAGCCTCACCAGAGCTCACGGATGATTCTTAGAGGTAGATGATAACGTATATGTAAATAATGCTTTGATATTAATAAAACTGCCTTAAAGGAATGTACCTAGGTGTGAAACAAAACTTAAAAAGCTCTTATTTAAAACTGTAATTTCCTTTACATATTGATTTTTTTTTTTAATGTTTGCCATTGTATACATTTATTAATGATGTTATTAAAATACCGAACCAAATAATTTTTATCCTTATTTTGTGTATATATATATTGATACACACATGTTCTGGAAACTGATGTTACTGGAAGGATATTGGTGTTCAGTGTGGTTGTGCTCGGTTGGTGATGTGTTCAGTATTTCTTCTGAAAGGAAACCTATAAAACTGTAGCAGAAATATTCTGGGCGCTGCGTAGTTTGTTCCGTGCTGTTAATTTGTAAAGACTCGTGTAGCTTTTAACTATCCCTTGTTTTAATATTATTTTGAAGACACTAATTTCATAGTAAATATGTTAAGAATGCCTGGCAGATTTGCCAAACGCAGGATTTGGAGCTTTGATTTTGCTTGCTGGTTATTTCTGCTGAAACAAGACTCACAAGCCCTTCTGATAGTGAAGGTAGTTTAATTTTTAGGTTTGCAGATCTTCAGACTTGTGAGAAGTGTAGGAATCTGCTATTGTGCACAGCTTTTCAACTTCTTATCTTTCACATGTAAAGCTTTTTGGTTAAAAAACTTGACAAGCTAAATTTATTGCTTTTTACTCCCCCTTTTGGAAGTGAAAATTCACAACTACCACAAGGAATAAAGGGAAGGGAGAGTGACAGTCAGAGGGCACAACAAATTTCACTTTTAAAGGTGCAGAAGACTGTATCATAATACCTGCCTGTGTTAGAAGCCCATTTGTCAACCTGGAGTTCTGAGGCAGTTCACTGATCAGCTCACTTTAAAAAAAAAAATAAAGTGGGGGGAAATAAATTCTCAGCTCACAGAGCTGTCTGGGCCATGTCTAATGAAACTGAGTCAGACTGACTGACGTTTCCTTGTTTATTTAAAATGTCCCCTTTGTTAGTATTGCATCCTGTAGCAAGATGCAGTAGCAAATGCCAATCAGTACCACAAGTCCTTCTGTGCTTTTCTTCAGTCTTCTTTTTTTTCCTCTTCCATTTCCACCTGTGCTCATCCTGCTGTTTGCCTTTGAGCATTTTTCTCATACCACAGCCATTTTCATCATGCAATATTCAAAAGCCCTTTTACCTCTCATCTCCAAAATGTTGTTCCTGTCTCTGGGTACTTGTGACCAGTTTGGCTGCTGGACTTCATGGACTTTCTGATTAAGAAAGTGTCTGAAAGGGGTTTTACTCATTTAGAAAGAAGAGAGGAAAAATAATTTCATTAGGAATTCAATGTTGAGAATGTGTTGATCTTGTTCCTGTGATACCATATACTTTTCTGTACTAAATATATCATCTATCCTAAGCCAAATCAGACTCCCCACAGCTTTTTGAACATCTGGACATTTGTGTGTTTGGTTCCCCATCTCCTGAAGGGAGAAACTCAAGTCTATCCACTGTCATACCCTTCTTTCCACTTATATGGTACTGGTTATAAGGGTACAAAGCTGTGTTATTCTTTAAAGCTCTTTTCCTGGGTATTTTCACTCCTCCCTATGTACTCTCAGTTATCCTTCATGTTCTGCCACTTTTGTGGAGGCACGCTGTCCTAATGAGCTAATCACCAGAAGGCTTAATGATTAGTTCCCAAAGGGAGGAGACTGTGAAATGAAAATGCAACTGAAAACGTAGACAATCAAGTACAATTTCTGTAGTGCAACTAATTTTCTATTTTCTAGATGAAAGTTAAGAAAAAAAAAGCAACAGAGCAGGAGAGAAATGGGTACAGGTGGAAAAAAAAAATCCAGACACTTCTGTACTGCGTGTTGATAGTTTAGACCTTTTAAGTTAACTTATTTCTAAGTTATGTTTAGACCTTCAAGCCCAGTACCACACAAAGTTCTACTTCCTGCACTTTATTAACATTATTTATCTAATGCCTTTTCATCTTGCTGGATGCTGGCAGATTGCAAACAGCTCAAGAATATTCTGCTGAATTTTCAATAACCTGAGCGTAGTACTTTTTCCACTAAATGCTACAGTGTACAAAAGAGCAGATCTGTCTTTCCAAGCTGTATTTATCATGAGACTCACACCGGTTTTATGCTATAAAATCAATGCTGAGCCACGCGAGCCTATTTAACATCTTCATCAAAATGTACAACAATCGGATCGTGACCCGTCGATTTCACGAACTTCAGGAAGTCCTCGGGGCTTAAGCCCATGGTGGCACAATTTGTCATTGGATGAAAATACACCTTTTCGTGGCCGCCCTCCAGCAAGCCGGCGTCCAGCACGAACTTCACATCTCCGTGGTCGCAGAACAGAGCCAGCGGTGTGGCACAGCCTTGGCCCACCTGTAGCTTCTCCAACATGGCTTTCTCATCGGCGAATCTGAGGTTTCCGCTTCCCAGGCCAAGTTTTTTTGCCAGATGGTTTAAATCCACCTGCCTGTCGTGCAGGACAGTCACCAGCCAGAACCCTTTCTTCTTTCTGTCTTTAAGGAAAAGGTTTTTACTGTGCCCTCCTTTCATGTGTCGGACGTGGGCCATCATTTCTTCAACAGTGAACACCTGGAAAACATGATAAGCGGAGCATGAGGCTGCGTCCTGCAGGACTCCTGTTGCGTGCTGGCAGCTGTCCTTAGTTAAACACTTAGAAAATACCCAATGTGATGCTCAGCCTCAAAACCGTACCCTTTTATGAAGAAATTTTAAAAGAACACAAATAAAATGCGACGTACTGCTCCTGCTGCCTCTCTCTGTCACTCTGTACGTGCTGCGGGTGGGTTGGAAGGGACCCCAAAACCCCGCCCGTGCCGAGGGCTGGCTGTCCCCCGCCTCACGCAGCCCGCAGCCCGCAGCGGCCTCGGCCACGGCCACGGCGTTGGGCAGCATTGCCGGGGCCTCGCCACGGGACCCCACCTCAGGGTGTTCCGCGGTGGTGGTGGCGATGCCCAAATCCTGCAGTCTCTGCTCCAGCGTCTCCCGCAGCCCCGGCGCCGCCGCCATCGCCGCCCCTCACGGCGCCCGCACTATCCCGCCCGCCAGGCGCGGAAAAGCGCTGAGGCGCGACGTGGCGCCGCCGCCGTGAGACGAAGCCCCGCCCCACGCCGTGTTTGGCCGCGAGCCCGGCGGACGCTGCGCCTGCGCAGTGGATCCTGTCACTCGGCGCATGCGCAGAGTTGCTCGGCTGGTGTCAGGCGTGGGGCAGGAGCGGGTGGTCGCCGCGTTCCTTAGAGGCAGCGGGGCGGCAGCTCTGCGCTCTCACGGCTCTCGCCTGCGGGGTGAGGCGGTTCCTGACTTCTCGACGGGACCGCAGGCGTTGTGAGAGGACTGAGAGCCGTGAGCTCGCCGGGGGCTGCCTGGGGGATGGTGCGGAGCCGCTGTGAGGGGAGATAGCCGAGGTACTGAGAGGGGCTGCGGGGGAAGGTAGGTGCCCGGATAGCAACTGAGAGGGAAGAGCGGTTAAATAGGAGAGTTACACGGGATGGTTAGTGAAACGGACGGAAAAAACGACACGGGGTGTCTGACAGGCATCTGGATGTCATCTGCCAGGACTTGTGCCAGGCCTCTGCATTGGGCCCACAACGCATCCTTGTTTCTAAGCTGGGGAGGGGCGGGTTCAGAGGGTGGGCCGTTTGGTAGAGAAAGAATTGGTTGGATTAAACGTTAGGAGGAAATTTTACTCAGAAGAGGTGGAGGCCCTGGCAGTGCTGCCCAGAGCTGTGCGTGCCCCATCCCTGGAGGTGGCCAAGGCCAGGTTGGATGGGCCCTGGGCAGCCTGAGCTGGTGGGGGGCAGCCAGCCCATGACAGGGGTTGGAGCTCAGTGATCTTTAAGGTTCCTTCCAACACAAGACATTCCACGATTCTATAATCTTGGAAAGTTATAGGCTCAGCCTTGAAAGATGTCACTGTCTGCATATGACAACACTGTTACCACGACAGGGCTGCAGTCCTGCAGCAGTGGTATAGCTCATGGAAGTGGCACTTTGCAGATTGCTTTTACTGATGGGGAGAGTTAGGTTGCAGCAGGGAAACTGTTAGTGCAGCACAAATATCCCTTTGTTTTTAGGTCATGTCACGGAACCTGGGGTAATGATTTTAGTAGTTTATATTAAAGTTCAGTAAGGATGGATGGAAGACTTCTATGTTGTGGTGATATTAACAAATCCATGTTTGAAACAGGATAGTGAAAGGGCCAGAAGGTAAAGCTAAAAAATGAACAGTGTTATGAAGTAGTTCAACTTTGTCAGTATCTAAAAGCCTGCTTTGAAACATTTGTGGTCACACAGAATCACAGAGTCCCCAACGTTGGAAAAGACCTTCAAGATCATCCAGTCCAACCAGCCACCTGTCACCAATAGTTCTCACTAAACCATGTCCTTCAATACAAAATCCAAACGTTCCTACGGTCGGACTGGATGATATTGAAGGTCTTTTCCAAACTGAGCAATTCTATGATTGTGATGTTTGTGTGTTTTGTTCCTGTGAGCATTATCCTGGCAGAGAGCAACTTTCATTGTGTCCTCTTGCATTTTCAGAGAGGAAATGAATCGAAGGCTGATACTGAAGTTTGAAAATCTGATCCATTTCCGTGGTGCTTGCAGACAGTTGCACACTCTTCCCTGCAGGGGAGTTTGCAGAGCACAATGGAAGCCTGTACAGCCATCTGTGTGTCCCATGCATTCCGTTCATCCATATCCACAGTGCTGGCAGAAAGACAAGTTGGTCAGAGTTGCCTTGTCACCATGCAGATATCTAGCTACTAAGGAGGTAATTCACGAAACCCAGTAATCTCTGGTTTTATGTGAAATCTCAAAGTGCAAGAAATCAATCTGAGTATTTAATAACAAAAAACAAGGACGCTTTATTAATGAATATACAGGAGCTATTCTAATTTTTTTTTTTTTTTTTACAAAATGTACTTATTTAAGGCTGTATTGTGACTCCTTCTCAAATATTGACATGAAGTACTTTTTCCAGCAGCATCGTGAATCTTTCAAAAGCAGGATAAAATGATTTGTTTTCCTTGTTTTGGATGATTGAAAATTAAAAGCGATTGAAGGTAGTGTGGGTACACATGTTAAGTGTTCAGTAGGATATTTAAGTCTTTCATTTATGTTAGTGTTGTAGACAGAAAGACATGTTTGCAGCGTGCAGCTTGAGACCATTGTCTTTTTAATGTTGTTTTTATTATTTCTTAGTTTATGCCAGCTATGTGTTCCTATGTACATGTCTAATTCCATGTAGGAGAAGAAAAAGGACAGAAGGAAATTACCAATGACCCAGGGAGAAGTGGAGATAAGGCGGCAGATGACTGTTGAGGAACTGGCAAGAGCAATGGGTAAAGACATAGGTGAGAGCTTCTCTGCTGTTCAAGATAAATTTCACTGTGGTGTGTCCATCACTTGTACCACTTTCATGAATGGTGAAGTCAAAGGTATTCTAAGATGGTGTCAGTGGTTACCAATCCGTCCCTTTGCAGTGTAGGCCTGTACCAAATAACTGGTTTCATCAAATATATTTAACCAGAGAGCAGGAAGGTGTTGGTAGGCATGATGCCAGGCTGAAGAGGAAAAATGCCAGGCCATCCAAACTGTCAGGGAGGACATTTCACTGTAAAGAAACTGAATCTCTGTTTGTTCTCCAGCAGATGGGCTTCAGATCCGGGTAGGCTGCTCTCTGGTTGTGCTCCCAGAGGGCTAAATTACATTGTGGGAAGAGAAACATTGTATCCTGCTGTGTTAAAGATGGATCCCTGTGAACGCAGAGTTCAGGGCTAAGGAGAGAAGGCACAGAAGAGCATCTGCCTGCGGTTCAGCCCTTAGATCCCTGCCTGGGAGCAGGAATTTTGATTCAGGAGCAATCTGTGTTCCATTAAAACAGTCGTTTGACTAACTGGGGAGAGTGTGGTGTCGGGGGTGGCTTAAGAACTTGCCCACAACACTTTTCAGGTGATTCCCTAAAATTGGATTGCAAAAGTAGGCTTGTTTCTTTTAACCCCATGAACCATTCCTGGCTGTGGCTCAGTTTAATCATTTTTCAAGGATGTTCTAAGGAGTTATAAACATGCTTTGACCATTGACATTTGAAATAATTACACACCTTCGTAATTGCAATTCCTAATCTATTTTATCCAGTTCATTAATTTTTTCTGCAGACTTCCCTCTCAGAAATGAAGAGAGAAACAAGAGTCTGTCGCATCTCTCTGTGCATTTCAGGGAGATGTATAATGATGCTGAAGTCCATGTGTAACAATTCTTGATTGTTGCAGTATGCTCTGTATTTCCACTACCAGAGAGAGTGGCATATGAGCAGATTTATCAGATTTCCTTCTTCCTTATATCACGTGAGGTGGTCACTTTCCATAGACTTTTTAGATAGAAGTTATTCCCTGCAGGAACTTTTAGATAAATCTGCCTAAAGCAAGAATGCTTTGTGAGTGAAACTTGTTGGTGCAATCTGAGCTGCTCACAGACAAATCATGTTTGTGTGTTTCAGTCCCATGTGCTTTTTTATGGGATTATTAAATGTCTTTCTCTTTTTTTTCAGATCATATTTATGAAGCCCTGCTGTACACAGATATTGATGTCAATTCCCTAGAACCAGATTCCGTTTTATATGAAGACTCTATCAAGCTAATTGTTAAAAAATCAGGAATGAAGTATAAGTCAGCAAAACTGAGAGAGGAAAAAGAGAGAGAAAACAAAGATGCAGTGAAACGGTGAACTGTGAACCATTCCTCCTTGTTCTTTTCAGCCTATTTGCTTCTCTAAGTGTTGTTTGCGTACTGTGTTTTCTTCCAACAGTGTGTAGATGGTACCTGATGTGTTCATAGTCAGGAACTATGCACTACAGATAGTGAACTGTATGTTTTAAATACTGTTTTGCTTTCTTTACCTTTTACACTGATGCTCAGATTGATTAGTTTTAGATGTTTTTCTAAGCGGTCCTCTCAAGTAAAGCCAACTCTTCTTCGGTGTACTGAATTGCTTCACTAATTGATGCAGCAGGAAGATTGAATGCTAGGAGGGCAAACTGTGATGTAGCTCGGATTAGTGGTTATGGTGGGGAGAAGCTAGGCTTACCTCTGCATCACAGAGTGCTGGCAAATGGCAGTTTGTTAAGCACAGTGGGCACGGGGGTGGCATGGTGAACTGTTTTGATGTTTATGAAATATATTTTGTCTTGCTTGCAGACCTCCTGCAGACCCGGCATTCTTAACTCCACGGCCCCCAGTTGTTACTATAATGGGCCACGTTGATCATGGGAAAACAACTTTACTTGACAGCCTACGGAAAACTCAGGTGGCAGCCATGGAAGCAGGAGGCATCACACAACACATTGGTGCTTTTCTTGGTATGATCCAAGTGTACTTGTGTGTGTGTGTGTGTGTGTGTGTAAAATGACTTATCTTACATAACGGGCTGACTTGCTGACACGTCATTGGGAAAAATGTTGCAGCATACCCAGTTTATATGCAAGCAGTGAAAAAGGAAAGCATAACTTGTGGTAACTAGAATAGAATAGTTCATTTGGAAGAGACCTACAGAGATCCAGCTGCCTGGCTACTTCAGGGCTAGCCAGAAGTCAAAGCATGTTACTGAGGTCATCATCCAAGTGCCTCTTGAGCACTGACACACCTGGGTCATCAGCCATTTGTCTTAGGAGCCTACCCTGTGTTTGGGCATCCTCACAATTAGGATGTTTTTCCTAACACCCAGTCTGGACTCTGGCACAGCTTTGTGCCATTCCTGTGCTTCCTGTTGTTGGTTAGCAGTGAGAAGAGACCCTTCTTCCCTTTCTGTTTACTCTGCTCAGGAAATTGTAGAGAACAACCAGATTACGTGTTGGTCTGCTTTTCTCTCAACTAGACAAATCTATGTAACTTGCAGATGGAATTTTAAGTGAATTATGTGTGCAGTTGAAATTAGTCTGTTTTGGATTCTGAAAGATTCCAAGATGTCTTTTTTTCTTCTCTAAGAAGGAAAAGCACTCCTGACCTCCATGCCAACAGTCACCTGTCTGCCTAAAATGTCTTTTTTTTTTTTTTTTTTCCCCCATAAGTCCTCAAATGAGCAATGCTTAATTTACAAAAGGTCAAATAAAGTCATGTGAAATGCTGATTTATAAAATACATCATTTATTCACAGTGCATCTGCCTTCTGGGGAAAAGATCACTTTCCTTGATACTCCTGGGCATGCAGCTTTTTCAGCCATGCGAGCAAGAGGTACATATGTGACTGACATCATCATCCTGGTTGTAGCAGCAGAGGATGGAGTGATGCAGCAAACTATAGAATCCATTGAACACGCTAAAAATGCAGGAGGTACTGAGTTCAACTTGTTAATGTTACATTTGTAAATGAGTGGCTAGCCACGGAGTTAATATACAAGGTGTAATGTTGCTGTGCAGCTCAGTACCGAGCACTTTGCACACCTTTATTCATCTCTCAAAGGCAACTGCTTGAATTTACAGCCATAACGCTTGTGAAGAAACTTTCCTTGTCCTGCTGCCTTCTCCATGGGAAAGGTGTCTAAAAATATGCTGAATGTTACACTGACACCTAAAGATATTGAAATATTTGTTTCAGGATTTGCAGATTTGCCAGAAAATCATATGTAGTTTGTAGGTAGCTTTGTTTTCTTTCTTTTTTCCCCTCTCTTTACTACTGTGGTTCCTCCAAGCCTCTACTTAAAGTAGCTCAGTTGCCTTTGATTTCCTAAGCTTGCCTAGGGAGTAGATACCAAGTGAGCTGATTTGTTCTAAGTAGTCACAACCTGTTCTAACTTCTTATTGCAACTGTACTGGTAGCAGTGAGTTTTTGTTAGGTTAATGATGGGTTTGTTCTCTCATTTTAGTTCCTCTCGTCCTCGCCATTAACAAGTGTGACAAACCTGAAGCTGATCCTGAAAGAGTGAAGAAGGAATTGCTGGCTCATGATGTGGTCTGTGAGGAGTTTGGAGGTGATGTTCAGGCTGTAAATATTTCTGCACTCAAGGTAAAGTTTTGGTCAAACAGACCATTGATGAATGTCTAACATGTGCATCCGTACACTTATTTGACAGTTGGAAGATGAATGCTTATCTTTCTGGTACCAGACACGTCACCATGAGTAGTTGCCTCTTATCAGAATCATTTTGAACCTCAGATCTTCAGCGATCACCGTTGATTCATTTTTCCTTGGGAAAACTGTCCTTACTAATATGCCTTGCATAATGGACCAGCAGTCCTAACAATCTGTCACCTTGTTTACTTTATTGCCATCTGTGCTGTTGGTACTGTATTGTTAGGAGTTCTGAATCGAATGGCAGATCGTAGTGCTGATTTTGACTTCAGATATTTTAATTTGTGCATTACCTTACTCTTATTTTGTTTTGTTCCATACAGGGTGACAACCTGACAATTTTGGCAGAAGCAACTGTTGCTTTGGCTGAGATGTTAGAACTGAAGGCAGATTACACAGGTCTGGTAGAGGGGACAATCATTGAGTCTCGCAAAGACAAAGGGAAAGGGTAAGTTATCTGTGTTCTTTACAACTTCAATGAAGAAGTTGTAACAGTGCATCAATACTGTGCAGGCGGTCCCTACCTCAATTTTTAGGTTTAAAGTTGTACTTAAAAAAAAAACAAAACAAAACACATAAAACTGTAGCTAATGAAATCATAATTCTACAGCATCATGTACAGAAAAGGCATTCATAAAGTGCTAGAGCACAAATTGTTGTATTACTAAAATGAAATCCTGTAAGTTCAGGAAATATTTTCAAAAAATACATCTGTTTTAGCATTTCAACATCACTGAAAAGTAGAGCTGACAAAGTAATGTCATAATGTAGTAAATACATCACAATTTGCAAAAAAAAAAGTCTGACATTTTACTCTTCAAACTATTGTAGTCCTTTTGCAGATTATCTTTTAAGAAGGTGTATTATCCCCTCTTCAAAAATAATCTGAAGGCTGAGAAGTTGGGTTGGCTTTTGTTTGGTGTTTTGGGTTTTTTTTGTTTTTTTTTTTCTGAGTGAGGAGCAACAGGGATTCACTTCGTGCAAAGTTACTGAAAGATTGAAAATGTCAAATCTTGTGTTAATCTGCAGAAATGAGGAGTGCAGCCCAGGTTTGGTTATCATTACAAGTCACTTTAATTTTTTCTTAGCTTGCTAATAGAATGTGTCACAGGAATGTTCTGCCTGTGGTCCATCACCAAAACATTATTTTTTAATGTTGACTTGCCTGTGATAACCCTGATTACTTTAGTTAATGGAGAGTTACTTGAATTTGGTCTGTTCTTTTTTTCCCTCTGCTTTCTGCTAGTCCAGTTACCACAGCCATCATCCAAAGAGGAACTCTGAGGAAAGGCTGTGTTCTGGTTGCAGGGAAGACCTGGGCAAAGGTGCGTTTCATGTTTGATGAGAATGGCAAAGCTGTGGATGCAGCCTCTCCCAGCATCCCAGTGGAAATCATGGGCTGGAAGGAAGTCCCTTCAGCAGGAGATGAAATCCTTGAAGTGGAATCTGAGGTACAGAAAGAACTGTTTAATGGGAAAGTCATACTGCAGAAAGATGAGAAGGAAGGACATAAGGGTTTTCTTTGTTTATATATAGAATATATATATTCAGAAAATACATATGTCTTCTAAACCCAGGTGAAAGATGGGTATTAAGGCCTGAGTTGGGCTGTTTCAGAGTTAACCTGGGATATGTTTTAGCGTCTCTGCTTTCAGAAAGGCTGTTTTCTCTTTTATGTGACCATGATGTGGCCTTAGCTGGAGAACAATCCAGTGCTTAACAGTATCTGTGTTGTAATTTTATGAGAGCTGGTTTCTGACAGAAGAAACAAAAGGATAAAATGGGGTTAAGGTGGAGATTTTCAGTGCAGTGATTTGAAAGGTGATGTTTTTATTTTTTTCATGCCCAGCAAAGGGCACACGAAGTTGTGGCCTGGAGAACATACGTTGAACAACAAGAGAAGATGAAAAAGGACGGAGAAGTTATTGAAGTAAAGCAAAAGGAACACAGAATGGAATATGAGAAGAAGCAACAGAATTTAGCCCATTTGACCTGGAGACAGAGAAAGGCAGCCCTGTACAAGGCCAGCAAGCATCTCATGCTCTTAAAACCAAAAGAGAGAGCAGAAACGGACAAAAATGTGCTGTCCATAATCATTAAAGGTGCTCTCCTGTTCTGTTTACTACTGCATTGGTTCTGTGCTTCTCAGATGCTCAATCTGCAGCGTAGTTCTAAAGCATTAGCAAAACTTCAGTTCCCAGAAGTTTGATCAGTTTAAAACTGAACAGAGTATTGAACATCCATCAGTAAGGAAAGCAGGTCAGTGGAAGTGCGTGTGGGTGCACATGCATGTGTGTGTAAGCAGGCTGTTTGAGCAGCACTACTGCATTAGCAGACCAGAGGAAAAGAGCAGCTACATGTTAATCAGTTTGACCACCTGTACAATACTATATGTGCATTAAAAGTAATAGCTGAGAAACTACACAAACTTGACCTGAACATAGCAGTAGATGTGGAGCTTCTCATCCTTTTGTATTTATTCCACTTTTGTAATGAAGAGGCTTTTCAGATGTGTTTTAAAGTACTGAAGAAACATAGAGAGAGTATTAAGTAGATTTAGATTATTTTGCACAATGTAGAGTTGCCTTAATTCTTCAGTATCACATTGTTTATACGAAGTCAGCAGCACTGCCATTTACATACACAGGTGATGTGGATGGATCTGTGGAAGCTATTCTGAATGTTCTGGACAGCTATGATGCAGATGATGAGTGTAAATTGGATGTCGTTCATTTTGGAATGGGAGATATCAGTGAAACTGATCTAAACCTTGCTGAAACATTTAATGGTGAGTGTATGTTTAAAGATAAATTTACAGTTAGCAGAAACTAAACAGTTACAAGTCTGACATTTCAGGAGACGGCAAATGCTTTCACTCTTTAAAAAGTCACTATTGGTTATCAGTTGCTGATTGTTCTGTTTGACAGGTGTTGTTTATGGATTCAGTGTGAAAGCAAATGAAACTATTAAAAAGATGGCTGCAAAAAAGGGAATAAAAATTAAACTTCACAACATCATCTACAAACTTATTGAGGATTTGAAAGATGAGCTGAGTAGCAGACTACCCCCATCCGTGGTGGAAAACACAATAGGTGAGTTTTCATGGAGTGTTAAATTACATTTTTGCAGCCTTACATTTATTCTCCGATAAAGTGCTCCTGCTCTATCAGATATTTAATACTGCTCTGTAGCTGCTTTCCTGTTTTGGTAAAGAGCTTGGTAAGTGGAAGAGTGTAGGTTGGTTTTACTTAATTTTATTTTTTACTTATTATTTTTTTTTTTTTAAGGGGAAGCTTCTGTTCTTGACATCTTCTCTGTAACAGTGGGAAAAAGCAAAGTTCCAGTAGCTGGGTGCAGAGTACAGAAAGGGCAGCTGGACAAGAAGATGAAATTTAAGTTAATCCGTAAAGGGAATGTTATTTGGAAAGGTAAGTAGAATGGCTACAGAAGTAGCCCTGTCCACAAGTATTAGTTCCTGTGAAATCAGCGTAAAATGTGTGCATCTAGTTGTAGTTCAGTCAGATGTGCTATTCAGAATGGAATTATTCCAAGTACAGAAAAGTGGTGTTAGTCATACCTGTTCCAAGCCACCCTGCCTGATAGAAAATCAGCAGCAGCCCAGATTCACCCACTAAAAAGCTCTGATGCCCAACTTCCATTAGCTGCATGTGCTCATCATCCCTGGGATTTCTTGCTTTCATTTTCTAGCTACATCTAAAATCTTAACGATGTAAGATAGCATGGAAAAGCAAAGCTCTCCATCTGTTAGTGGACTCTGCCTCTCCTTCTCTCTACAGGATCTCTATCATCACTGAAACATCATAAAGATGATGTCCAGGTAATAAAAACAGGTATGGATTGTGGATTAAGTTTGGACAAGCATGTGGAATTCAATATTGGAGATGAAATCATCTGTTACGAAGAAAGAGAAATTCAACAGACAACTTCCTGGAATCCAGGGTTTTAAAACACAGTTGGATACCTAACACTAAAGGTCATGTCCTGTTCCTGCCTTGAACTCTTTTAACATTAAATGAACTTAATTATGGAAAAAACTCAGAATTCTGTACCTGCTGCTTCTGTATTGTTCCAGTCTCAAACCTCATGCAAAAGCCAGCTTATGTCCTTGGAACACAAGATTACTCTCATGAAGAGCACTTCATGTTTGTGAAACAAGGTACAAGTATTTCTGATCCTTGTCTCTAGGTTTTTGAACAGTCTTACTCCCCCACAACAGTACTGTACCATTTTTCAGAACATTGTCAGCCTTATGTGGACTGTCCTCTGCCTCTAGCATGGAAATGTGACTTCCAGTTTATGTCCTGGTTTTCCTGGTCAGAACTGCAATAGTACTGTCTGTCTTCTCAGTTCATATTTAAACAGGCCACTTACTTAAAAGTTTTTCCTCATCTGTCATCGCTACACCATCTTGCCTTATAAAATGTAAACTCACTCTGCCCCTACAAAAACAATTCCAGGACTAATTTACTCACATTTTGCTGATGCTATGAAACACAGGTCAAAAATTACTGTCAGATCTGACCAGAAATGAGGAAAGAATATTTTGATAAGCTTAGGAGTGTTTCTAAAATGTCTATTTCATACACTGAATCTTTAGTAGTACACAAATGAGCCACACAAGTAGAGATGGACAGGACTTTGGCCATTGAGGTCTGCAGGATTTTATCTCATTTTTTTGGAAGAGACTTACCTTAAGAAGGTATAGAATAAAATTTAAATTAAAAAACAGTATTCTGCTCTTTTAAGAGCTAGTATTTTCACACTGACATATTTCATGCAGCAGATACTATAGCTCAATCTTAAATATGAGTTAAAAAATACAACAAGTTTTACCTGACAAACCACCACCTTTGGCTAATAAGTAGGCTATAAAAATGGTATTACGTCTTCTCCAGTCACAAGTGTTACTCAATGACTTAAAGAGGAAAATTTTTCTGGAAGAAGATAATCAAGCACTATGATAATGAAAGGCACTCTTAAAGCTGATGCTTCAGCTCCAGAGTGAAATGACTTCACTGGAGCTGGTAGTCATCCAGAATTTAAAACCTTTCTAGCTTATCAGCAGAGAGGAAACACCATGCAGAAATAAATCCTCACACAGTACAGAACTTGAGATTTTTATTGTCTAGTACATTTACTTGTCTTCAGGTTTATTGAAGCAGTATGTCAGACAGCACTTGCCACAATAGTGTCTGTCGAAGTGGCTAGCCATGAAGACTCCTGCCCCGCACTCCTCAGAGGGGCACTCTCGGCGCAGACGACTGATCTTGCCGTTCTCATCCACCTGCCAAGGACAAAGAGGCAACATCTCACCTGTACTTGCCACATTTAGCACTATTTTCAAGTACTTTTCTTCTACGAAATATTTTCTGTAAATGTTCCTGCATCAGAATTATCAAAGCAAAGTTCAACAGTGCCTGACAGTAGCAGTCAAGTTTCTCTTATTTATCAGATGGGATACTGGCAAATAGGATTTTAAATACATCTGGTGACACACAGGCTAGTTACAGGCTTCACATGCTATAACCAGTCCCTCTTGCAGTGAGGCCTAAGCCTTACCAACCTTCCTCAAGAGGCAGCTCTACATACCTTGTAGTACTTGAGCACGGCAAGTTTAACCTTCTTCCTCTTATGCTTGTTCTTCTTGGGGGTGGTGTAAGACTTCTTCTTTCTTTTCTTAGCACCACCACGCAGTCTCAGCACAAGGTGAAGAGTTGATTCCTATTTGTGAAATACACAAAATGCTTTCTCAAGCAGAGTAGTATTTAAGCAGTTTTCTTTCATCATCTACAGCGTATTTAAGTAGCAGGATTTCAAGTTTCAGTTAACTATGAAACTTCTAAAAGGATTTTTTGCCATTTAGTCTGCAAATAAACCTGCTCCACAGAACCATGTATCGGTGCACTCCAAAGCCCAAAAGGGCTAAATAATATTGAATCTGTTGTGTCTACATTCCTCATTTCTATCTGAAACTTCAGAACAGTTTCACAATGCAACCAAGCTAACTTGTTGCTGAAAATGGTGAACTGTTCTTCCACTTCTTAGTGGCACCGCTGCTCACCTGGCCTCACAGCGAGGTTAAACTGGCAGCACTGTGCAGCAATTTAAAGTCACAGCACCAAGAGCCAGGGCTGACAGAGCAGAAGCAATGCAAGCTGTTGGAAACGTTTTGCTTCTGACCTACAGCTATGGGCTGCACCAAGCTAGGAGTGCCAGCGAGGCCGGCTGGGCTCAGTCTGGGTGGAGCACTGAGTGCAGCACAGACACAGCCTGTTCCCATGGCTCAGCTCAGTGCTTCCTACTCACTTTCTGGATGTTGTAGTCAGACAGCGTGCGGCCATCTTCCAGCTGCTTCCCAGCAAAAATCAGTCGCTGCTGATCAGGAGGAATTCCTACCAGTGAGACACAGTGAGAGGGGATAAGCAACGCGAACCACACGCGGATCTGACTGAGAGCGGGATGCGAGAAACGTCTCCAACTCACCTTCCTTATCCTGGATCTTAGCTTTCACATTTTCTATAGTATCAGAGGGCTCGACCTGTGGTGAAACAAAGCGATGGGGAAAACAAACGAAAAAAAAAAGCCCGCAACAAGCCGAGCACGCAGCCTGCCTTCAAGCAGCCCGGCCCGCACCGCCCGCCCTGCCGCGGCGAGGCCTCGCCGGGCCGCCGCCCGCCCTCAGCCGGCACGGCGCGACGGGGCCTCACCTCGAGGGTGATGGTCTTCCCCGTGAGGGTCTTCACGAAGATCTGCATGTCGAGGCCGGCACCCGCGGGGAAGAGGCGGTGAGGGGCGGCCGGGCCGGGGCCACGCGCGGCAACGGAGCGGAGCTCGGCCGCGTCCTGCTCGCAGAATGGCGGCGTGCAGAAAGAGCGGCCAGGCCGCACGCACGGGGTTTCAGCAGCGCCGGTGGAGGGGCGGGAAGGAGGCGGGATGGCGGGATGGCGGGCGGGGCCGGGCGCGCTGAGGGCTGCCGGGAGTTGGAGTTTGTGACTAGCGCGCTCGGTTCTGTCCGCGTCTTTTGGACCAGGTGGGAAGGTGCGGTGTGTAAATGTGTAACTGAAACACCCACATTTCCGGATAGATAGGAATGAAAGTGACTGCCTCTGCTTCTGAACGTTGAGGTAGTTTGATGTTTTGAGGGTTAAAATGAGTCCGCAGGGCGCTTACTAGTTGTATTTCATCTTATAGAGCTTACAATAGTAATGTCCTGACGTCAGTCCAGCAGGAATATGAGGCGTTTGATGCTATTTTTTATATAAACAAGTTTTGTGATTTGTGTGTGATTTTGTGTACACTTACTGTATTATGTTTTTCTACAAGGGCTGCTTCAAGAGTCACCACAAAATGAAGATCATCTCGATCGTGCATGGCTAATGGTGTTGCCTGTGCCACAGTGAATGGAGTTCAATCCATTTGGTGGCCAGTGACCTCTGGCACTCCCCAGGGCTCAGTACTGGGGAGAGCTTTCTTTAACAGTGAATGACCGAGTGCACCCTCAGTAAGTTTGCAGAAACCAGGAAGGCCCTGAAGAGTGGTATGGATAGGCTACATCAGTGGGCTGAGATCAACCACAATAATGAGACTAAACTGCACCACTGACGTTCACCTGAATATTCTGAAACATAAAAAGAATGTTGTCATGATGCTCCAAGTTAGCAGCTCACAAGATCAGAGTTAATATAATAAATGCAATAAATGCTGGGATGTGGCCACAGACAATAAATCAATCATTTATCTACCTTCCAAATGTCTACCTTGGCCCTTCAAAACTGAAGGTTTGATGAAGTTACTGGGCTTTGCATTTAATGCAGATGTTTATGTACAGATCTTATCTCTAATATAATCCCTTGTTATTAAAAATCAGAATTAGTTTGCCAACTCAGCTACATGATGAAAGCTGATGGCAGCTTACTGCAGCACTGAGTGCACACGGGATATCTCTCCTTGCGTGCACTCACAGGAGCCAAAAAACACACAGATACATTCAATATGCAAATATTCATACATTTTCTGTGAATTCCAAGAATTGCTATACGTATTAACATCTAATACTATGCATGCACTGTGTTAATACGAGGTTTTTGCAAGGGGTGGTCGTTGGGTTCTACTGGGAAATGCTATCCAGTCAAAAGATCATAAGCTAAATAGGTCAGAACCTTTATTTGGTCACAAATTATTTACAGAAATTGGCTGCTGACTAATTAGAATGTTGTGGTGCCTATAGTACCAACCCAAGCAGGGCACAGTATACATCTCCACAGCTTGTGGAACACTGAGACTCTGCTTTTAGGCTCCAGATGTCCTGCTTATCACAGAAAAACAACCTTCCCCAGATAGAATGTCGGCTTGCTGAAGATTCTGAATTAATTACTGGGTATCAAAGCTCCCAAGAATTTCCAATGTAAAAGCTTGATAATTGGATCCATTCTTAATAGATTTTACTAAGTGTCAAGCAAGCCACTTTAGTGCTTAGGAATTTGGGTGTACTGAAGAATTGTTTGTTGGGTTCAGAAGTTTACATTTAAAATTCCAAACTGAATATAAGAAAGCTGTAAGGCACTTTCTTTGTGCTTTCTTCTCTGTTAAGGACACACACTAAAAGACAGAAAGGGAGACAGCTAACACAGCTACGCTTTTCTTACTGTTGGAGTGGAGTTGGAATAAGAAGTAGGTTGGGGAAAATAATGGAATACAAACATTTATGTGCAGCTTTTTTATTATTATTTAAAAATGTTAGGCTGATAAAATTATCACTAGCTAGTAGACTTCTTGATGTTCTAGACAAGGACTTTTAAATCACTTTGGGGCTCAAAGTCTGCAGGAGCATAAATTCCTGTTCTACCCTCTCTGTTTAGAGGAGATCAGGTATGGTCTGAATGTTTAGCGTAAAGCTGTTCCTAATGCAGAGCTGAAACTGTTCTGTTTCTGCTGATTACATGTAAGAGAGAAGAGCAAAAATCTGTCTGTTATTATGTTCAGTGTTATTGGTGGTGTCAGAGACTGAAGCAGCTGAATATCTTGTCCTTCATCTGGAAAGGAGCCATAGAAGGGCATGGCTGCACTTCACAAGATCAACTCTTTTTTTTAATGTGCACGTTTTATTGGCTTCCATTCAAGTTTCAAGGCAATCACTGATAACTGTGAAAAGCTAATATTTGAGATCTGAATTTAAAAACTTCAAAAACTAAGTAGTCTTAGCAAAAGATGTTATATCCCAAAGGCAGTAATTAGGCATTCACAATCTCATTTCCTGTATTTTTACTTGAAAAAATAAATTGTATGGCTTACAGACTCACCCATATCCTTCTGAGTTTTATCATTATCTATCCATGGTTAAATGCTGTAATGAATCTTGTGCCTTCAGTTCTAAGCAACCTTAATTCCAAGCGATTAACATGGCATCTGACATGACTTAAACCTCAGAGAAGATTCAGTAAGAATTATGTCAGAGGCTTTTGGTGGGTATCAGCAAAATAAGGCTAAGACTTAGGTAGTCTTAAATAGTAAAGTTACTTCTCTGAGTGTTCAACCACTGACTTCAGCTGTCTTAAGGGAAGGAATCTATCTTGGTTGAAGTATTTTGACACTCATAGACACAAGTACTGCAGCTGGACACCTTCCAAAAGCGTGTTTTGTCTGAAAAGCAATCACATCTTATAGAACACTGGGTTACTCAGCAAAGCTATGTGCTTATGCTCTGAGAATAACACAGAGTGCATCATCCATCTGATTTACTTCCCAACTCATCTTTTCTTCAAACTAAATCCTTTAAAACAAAGCACAAATAAAGATACATTAATAGATGTCCTTTTTTGATGTTAAATTCACTGTTAAATTCAATATGAGCATAGATTAAATGGATGACATCAACAGCAACTGCTGAAAAATGCTTTTGGTTTTGTTGCTGTCTACCTTTCTTGCAGCATTGCAGGTTTGTTTAAGACTCCTTTCTCTTTTGCTGTAGTTAAAATCTGTACAGACACAATCTTTGCACACCTTACTATGGGTTGAAAAAATGTAATTCCTGAAAAATCAGTTTCTTTCACTTTATTGTTGATGCCAGTGCCAGATCCACAGTTTAGAACACAGCTACACTAGAAACATATTCAAACTGTAAGCCCTATGCCTGCACTGTATCTCTGTTATTTGATTTATGGAGATAGGATAAAATGATACTTAAATTTCTAGAACTGTGTCTGTCTCGACTTTTTGGTTTGGAGAAATCATGAAGTTCTCAGAGAGTTGTTTTCCTAATCCAGATTAGATTAGTTTGAAATAGTGAAAATCCCACTAGAACAGCCTGGAATTAAATTATGTATAGTAGTTGTATCTCTGGTGAAAACTGTCTGAGAAGAGCAACAGCATTCACTGAATCCTAGAACCATAAAATCACCAAGGCTGGAACAGACCTCCAAGGTCATCTCATCCAGCCATCCACCTACCACCACTATTTCCCCACTAAACCAAACACTAGCCCAAATTTTAGTTTTAAATTCAGATTCTAAACCATCTTGTGTCAGGATTTAAATGCCTCTTCTTTGTTTTAGTTCTAGCCTATATGTAACCTACTAATGCAAAAAATACTCCCCAAACTTTCCAACCTTCTCTATTGGCATGCCAAAATTGGTATTGTTCTTGAAGTCGTAAGACAAGCCCTGCTTTATGGACACCCTGATAATCATAAAATATCATCTTTATGATTAATTTAATATCATTCTTAATTTTATGAATAATTTAATATCACTTTCCAGGCTGTGGTTGTTCCTCCCAATGGCTCTGGATTGGAGTTGCAGTAACACAAAGCAGCCAGCAGATGGCGCTCTCAGCACAGTCAAGCAAGAAATCCTTCAATCTCTTTGTATGAATGGAGGCAAACACCAGGCAGAAACAGTGCTGAGAATTCTTTTACCAGCAAGTATCGATCGCTGGTCCCTTTCAGTACACATATATGACAATGTCTACGTGTCAGCATTTTGCTTAGCTGGAAATGTATTCTCAGTAAGGAAGGAAACTGCCATATGACGCTCAGGAATGGTATATGGTAATGGCACACATTTCTCCATTGCGTTCCCAGCTTCTGTATGTTATGTCTATGCTTTAGTATAGTGCTGGAGAGAGGTACTGCTCAGGGTTTAGCATTGGCTTGGGTAAGGAAAACTGGTGCAAGTGCGTCACTATTCTGAAGGTTCTGAATAATAGGGCATTGTGCAGTATAGGCACGCCCTAATGCTTTGGTCTTTGTGCTGTTTTTTAATGGTAGGTCAGGAGGGTCACTGTTGCTACAGTCATAGTACAAATGCGGTTATCGTGATCTTCTAACAAATTCTTTTAACATGTGAAGCTATACTTTGGCTACGTGCATCCAACTGCTCCTTGGATTCCTGTGGGAACTGAGTGATTTGAGGACCGTATTGCACAGTAAGAGCCAGTCCTGGAATTCTTATCCTGGACCGACTGCCAGCAGATTCACTGGGTGTGTGTTGGCAGAGCCTGCTTCTAGTACAAACAGGAAGAATACTGAATGTCATCTACTGCTGCCACTGTACTACGTGTTCTCAAATAACAGATGTCTCTACAATTAAGCTAGATTTAACTACTGCTGGGTTTTTCTTTTATTTGATGCTTTAGCCTTTTTTAAAAGTTGCTGGGCATTAGGTGTTCTGTGGATGCATCTGCAGAGTTTGGATTCATGGGAGAGTTTTCTTTAAAAGAAAAGACTTAAAAGTCTACAGAGTCTGTAAGTGTCAGAGGTGTGGATGAGGAACAGCAGGGTATCCAATTCCCATTTTCAGCATATAGAATAATATGTTCTATAAATACAAACCTTAAGTTAGATATCTAAACGCGTAATTCCTGCTTTAAATTAGCATTAAACTTTTATTAGTAATGCATGCCCCTTAGTAGTGTGTTTCCAAATCCTTGTGACCTATTACTGCTTTGAAGATCTTGTAATTTAGGAATGTTTCATTAGAGATATGCTGTTTGTAATGAACCTTAGAACTTTTTCTGTCTTTGGTGGATTTGAACCCTAATGCTAACCCTAGCTGGCTGGTACTGCAGTGCTGCAGGAAAAACATCAGCTCTGTGTCCCCAGGAAGCAGGGCCTTGCTAGGATACCTTTGCAGCCATATCAACTGACCATATCTTTTCCAAGATAGGATTTCATGTAATTTAAGCTAATATTGTACATTCTGTAGCTCACCTGCTGTGCTGTGAATGGATTTCAATTGATGTTGAATGCCAAAAGGCATTTAATAAAATTCTGTTTGAAGGCTAGGGGGAAGTAGGAGGCGATAGTGATAAAACAAAGTGAGGAATAAAGTGTTCCAAAACACTGGTTATGGTCACTGTTCTGTGAACACAGTCAGGAATAAATGACTTACGTGATGCATAATCTACGTAACATTGCAGCAGGATTTTGACTAACACTCAAGTGCCCTTTCCCTGAATTACTGTCAGTGAATTGCTAATTAAGAAGGTAAATTTTCCCTTTACTGCTTTTTGCCATAGAATCATAAAATCACAAGGTTGAAAATGACCTGCAAGATCATCGAGTCCAACTGTCCTCCTATTACCGTTGCTACAGTTGCTACAGTAGAGTGGCTCAGCAATCACCCCCACCAACTCCCTCAGCACCCTAGGATGGAGCCCGACTGGTCCCATGGACTTGTGACAGTCCAGATGGAGGAGGAGCTCTCTAACTTCTCCACTTGAATCACCAGGAGTGTATTCTGTGTAGCATCCCAGACTTCCACATCACGGCATAAAGTGCCCTGAGGATAACTGATCTGTCTATTAAAGGCAGATGTAAAGAAGGAGTTGAGGACCTCAGCCTTCTCCTTATCCTCAGTGGTCACATTTCCCGCTGCATCAAGTATAGGATGGATTCCTGAACACAAAGAAGTGATACTACATAAGAAAAACAATTCAAGCATGAAGTTAAATGTATACAATAGAGCAAAATGAAACTCTTACTGTGGAGAACTGTACTGGTGTTGCATTGTATGCCTTGGTTTTCTTGTAAGAAACTTTTTCTGTCTTGCAGTCCACTGCTCAGTTGCTAATCATACCTTTGGATTTAAAGTGATTTAGATCTATGTGTTTTATTCAGCAAAATTCTCAGTTACTTCATTCTGGGGGGGAAAAGCCACTGCTGCTGATGATTGCCAAGCTCTAACAAACTGACTTGATCACATCCCTAGTTGGTTGGTGTGCTGCATTTCCCTCCTCCAAATGCAAACCTCACATGGGCCAGCCATTAGATATATATATCAGTTTAATGAAGAAATTAGGCTCTTACAGGAGGGGTGCCACATTTGTGGAGTTTTGTTTGTTTACTTGTTTGTTTGTTTGTTTTTGGCCCCTTGTGTAAAAGAGGATTTCAAATTACAGATGTGAGAATAAGAGGAAATGTTACGAGTTCAGTTACATAGCCTAGCACCCAGGATACTTACTGGAAGGAGGAAATGATAAGCCATACTTTCTGCCTTATTGAGTTCTTCTCTCTTGCAAAAAGTTCATTGGAAAAATACAAAGCTCTTCCAAGATCCACTTCCCAGGTGAGTGCCCTTACTGCAAATAAATTGGTTTTGCTCCAAACTCCATTAAGAAATGTCATGAGGGCTTTAGAATACAATTTCTATTGCATTCTTGTCTTTGTGAGATGGTCTTTTCTGATATCTCTCCGGCAAGTTTTATGGAGAAAAGGAGATGGCTAAAAATGATGATAAGTTTTTCTGAGTGCTTTTCTTCTTACTTTCTTGTATCCCCTCAGCCCAATTATCCTCATAACACAAATGATAGAACGGTAGGGAACAATCCTACCCTGGCAGAAGATGAATGATATTAGCATGGTGACTTAATACGGTGAATAAGGTCTATTTCCATCCTGCTGCAGTCCCATTGGAACCTATGAGTCACACTAAGAATGCTTGGCCTTATGCCTCCTCCTTCACTAAATTTTATGACTGTGAGTCTCCCTTCTGTGTTCCAGAGCTGTACAAGCAGTTACCTGATTTGCACCATGACTGAGGCCTTTAGTAAGAAAAAGCCATTGGAACAGCAGCTGTGGACTTACCTATCCAACAAACTGAGCTCTCCCAGGCACTATTACTTATATCCTTATATCATACAGCTGCCAAAGGTAGGTTTGATAACTTGGAATAAATAGATTTTGAATGAAAATCACAATGAAAGTGACATCATTTTTCAGTAATTCACCATTAGCCCCCGATGTAAGTGGAACTTCTAACTGTGTTTATGCTGCACTGTTTCTTTTGTTACTGTTACTTCTGGAGTGCCACAGTTGCTGCAGTCATTTAGGCCTGATGATTTTTGTTCACTAAGCGTGGTTCTAATGATTGTTAAGAAGCATCAATGCAGACAGTGCAGTGCTCTATGCTCAAGGTGATACTTTGCACAAGTGCAGGAAATGCTGCACAGCTTTCCTTCCTGCAATCAGTGGAGCTGCAAGCAATTGGTTACTGTTGTTTGGATCATAAACCATCTTGGGAGCAGGGAGGCAACTCCTGGTGTTTCACATACTGTAGGAACACGAGGCCTTATCAAAGTAAAGGCCTTATTTAAAAAAGTAAAAGAAACTTTTTTTCAATGAGACAGTACTAGAAAAGAAATCTCTGCTGGGTATCTTGCAAACATTATTTCTTGTATTTGTGGTACTGCGGTGACCACATTCTCATTTTACCAGATATTGCTCAAATACCAGGAGGCAGGCAGCAGAGATGAAAAGAAAACAAAGTATGTGTATTCAAGGGATGTGGAAAGGTCATTGATAGATGTTTTTGATCTGGTTACTCTTCTGAATTTTAAAATAAATATTAAAAAAAAAAAAGCAAAGGGAGAGTGATGTGTTGATATCAGTTGAAACATTTAGAGGGGAGTATTCTGATTCAAGAGATTAATTACCAGTGCATAGAAACACAGATCATAGAAAGGATCTGAAAGCCCCCCCAACCCCTGCCATGGGCTGGCTGCCCCCCCCAGCTCAGGCTGCCCAGGGCCCATCCAAGCTGGCCTTGGGCACCTCCAGGGATGGGGCACCCACAGCTCTGGGCAGCACTGCCAGGGCCTCACTGCCCTCTGAGTGAAGAATTCCCCCCTAACTTCTAACCTCTCTCTCCCTTCTTTTAGCTTAAAGCCATTCTCCCTTGACCTATCCTCCCATAGCTATCAGACTATGTGAAAAGTCGCTCCCCCCCTCTGCCCCCCTGAAGCTCCCTTCAGGTACAGGAAGGCCAGAGTGAGCTCTCCATGGAGCCTTCTCTTCTCCAGGCAGAACAAGCCCAGATCCTTCAACCCTTCTTCATAGGAGTGGCCAGTGCTCCAGCTCTCTGGCTGTGACAATCCAATCAGTTGTTTATCCACCAAACAGAGGGTATTCAAATCCCTATCTTTCAAATTTAGAGATAAGGATGTGGTGTGTGTCCATATCAAAAGCCTTGCAGAAGTCCCAGTAGACCACCTCAGTTCCTCTTTGAGTTCATTTGGTCTGTTAGGACTGCAATTAAAGAGCAAGAAAGATGGCTGTTGGGTGAATATAGTCCAGGTTTGTGGGTAAGCTAAGCAGCTACTTGTTTGGCAGTCTTATGTTTTGGGCTATTTTATTTATGCTTGAGCAAAAATGTAAGGTGGCTGCTAGATGCCCAGTGCCTTGCAAGGAGCTGGAGGCACCTAACCCAACTCACCTGTTAATTTCCTGTGCCTGCTGCTGTAGCTATCACCAGGGTTAGAATGCAGTGCTATTGCAGACAGCACACAACTGGTGAGAGCTCTCTTCTCAGCTGCAGTTGCTCAGGCAACGAGCTCAATCAGGCACAGAAAGAAACAGTGGGAGTGGAAGGAGGAAGGTTTCCCAGGGATGTAGAAAGGGTGGAGGGCAGAGAAGGGGGAAGATAGATATTGGAGAAAGTATTTGCCATTATTATTGTATAGACAATGGAGAAAAAGAGGGTATCAGAGGTTGCTTCAAAGCACTTCAACTGAGCTTATTTCTATATCTCCCATTTGGCATATTTTCTTTCTCTCTCCTGGGTTTTGCAAGAGATAAGATGTTAGAATTTTCCCCTGTATTTGTTCTTAACAAGTCATTTAGTTACCTTTACTTGGTAAACTTAGTATGAATCATCTGATCTAGTCAAATGCAAGCTGAGGTTTCTGTTGGGCCGACAGCAAGGCTGTTCAGGCATACCCTTGCATCCTTCAGGGGAACAATAGGACATGGAGGAGCTGTTGTTGGCACCTGGAGCACCTTACAGCTCTTGTTATATGAAGGCTTTTGGGAACTGGCTTGCTCGGCAAGGAAAGGTGATGCCTGTGATCATCCTTTAGGAGCAGAGAAAATAATAACTAAACAGCAGAACTAAAGAACACCCTTTCTATCAGTGTCTGTACAAATGCATTTGCAGTATCAATATCATTATCAAAGCCATTAAATGGGAAGAGTCATTACTTAAATTTATTTAAACTTAACACCAGTGAAGAATAAATATTTCTTACTTTTAAATATTCCTCTTCACCACTGTTTTTAATAATTATTTTTATTTCTTCGCTAACCAAAGGTGAACACGAGGTAGGCTTCGCTGCATTCTGTCTTTGCAATTCTGATTTCCAATGAATTGCTGCCAATCTGCCAAGCTGATCACATCTAATAAAGGCTGCAGATTTTACTTCACACATATCTTATTGCTTCTCTGTTAGCTGGTTTGCAAACACACGCACATCACAAAGCTGTACTTTGTCTAACACAGTCCATATGCAAAAGAAGTGTTTTATTTTTTTCAAGTTGCATTGTGGTCAGAGTTCCTATCGATTCCTAGATTGCTCTTTTTGTTTTCAATGTATTGTTTGGGTCAACCTTCTTGTTTTCATAGTAGTTTAGAGAAAGTTTTGATGTGAGAGTGTTATGGGAAAAACAGGAGGTGAGAGCTGGTAAGAGGGAGGCAGGTACTTGAGGTTTTGTGTCTTATGGTAGAGCATCCAGGGTTTCATTATTTGAGAAGAAGCTGCCAGTTCTTACTGCCAGTGAGAGATTACTCCATAAGAATGCAATTTTCACATAGTAGAGTACATAAATAGTTGCTTTCGTTTTGTTACCTCTTTAGACAGTGAAAGAATGGGTGGCTCGTGGAAAGGAACAGCAAAGAAGGAGAATATTGCACATAAGGAGAAAAAAACTGACAGAAGGAAAAACTGGAAGAACAGGCTTAGATGGCAGCGAGAAAGGAGGAGATATAGGATGAAGTTTAATAGTATTTTTGAACATGCTTGCAACAGAACAGCGACGAAGGTGAGATACTTAGGAATGATGGAAGATAAAGAAATTTAAGGAAGCACAGAAAAAAATTGAGCTGGGAAAAATAACAATAAAAAAATAGAAATACATGTTTCTGGATAAGCAGTGGGAAAACAACCACTATATTTGAAGGAATGTCAGAAGACAAACATCTTTATTTTTCAGGCAGAAAAGACTGCCTCCCAGAGGCCCATCGAGTGATGGATGTAATAGCTTTTCTGTGTTTCATTTTGAGTTGCTGTTGGTGCTTTCAGAGAATGATGTGGCAAATATCAAGAAGGGAGTCCTGGTTGTTGCTGTTATGGTTTTTTTTCAAGTATATTTCCTTTTTCTATGTGTTTTTAGGTATGAGGTATGGATACTCGAAGAACGAGTGGAATTACTTACGGTCATATCATTATTGAAGTCAGGAGAAAAATAAATGACACTGATTGAGTAGAGCTATTTCTTAACAGAGTGAATATGGGGAAAGTGTTGTCTGTGGGATATTAAATGTTTGTCTTCTGGGGTATTTGTAACTGAGATGGGCAGACGACCAGAAAGGTGACTGGTGATACCTGAGAGTCTTGGCTGCGTGAGTGTGGGTGATGCAGAAACACAGTGCTGCACCATGCACAGCAGAACCATTGCATTGCTATGAAAGCACTGCTTTCCCTGCATTTGCAGGAGGTCTGTATCTTAAATTAGGCTCAGAAAGAAGTGATGTTGTGTGAATTTGAATAAGCAGTTGCATTCCAGGCTGGAATCTGCAATGCAATCGGGATCTGACAGCTGCTTGTGAAATGTCTGAATAGAGAGGTTATATTCAGAATTATCCTTCAGCACCAAGTATGGGCATAAGTATTCTTGTGCAGAAAGATTTATACATCTCTTATTAGTTGCACATACCTAAATCCTCTTTACCCCGAGATGCATACAGTGCTAGTTTTAGTTATTCTTGGAGTTGACCCTTTGGTAAAAACATATTTGGGAGGATATAATCCCACAATAGTTGTACACGTGCTGCTGCTACACCCAGCTATTAAAAATACTTCTAATTTCCATTCAGTGAGTATATTTGATTTGACTTCATAGCTGTGGTTGTGGGAACCTGTTTGTATTTGTCATTAGCTAGTGTTTCCAAATGGAGTTTTGTGTCATCGGCAGAGAATTTCAGAGCCTAATTTCTTCCTCACTCCAGGGCCTGCACGTGGCAGAAGTTCTGTTTGAAGAAGGCCAGCTAAGTGGTCTTCCTGTTCAAAAACGGTTCTGGAAATCCCCCTGATTCATCCATTTGTAAATTTAGATTCCGTTTGTCACACATGAATAATGCCTTAGTTCTCTAGAGCCCAATGGGATTATCTGACTCTTAGAGGTATTTATTCCATTGGGTTTTGGCTGACAGAGACCTGTACAACCACCAGCCTGTTCTTTCTAGAAACGTGCTTCCATTATCAGCACGGGGAGGGTAAGCCTAGCCCAGGGGTCGGCATGCAGTGAAACCTCACACCCACATTCGGAGTCGCAGGGCAGCAGGGGCTCGTGGCTGGGAGTCCAGATCTCACACACCACGTACGCTTTTAGCTCATACTGAGAAGGTGAACCGCAGTCTGGCCAGCACGACTTCAGGCTTAGAGTCATTTTCACCATCGAGAACAAGTCGTTTTGATCTGGGCGTTTAGCATCCCTGACGTTATCACAAAATGTTACAATAATTAGTAAGGGACCGGCAGATGGCGCCCACGAGTGCGGAGAGCGGAGCCAGCGCGGCCCTCTGCTTTGCTTTCCTGAACGCGCCTTCCAGGCATCTTCGAAGAATCTCTGCACAGCATGTCTTCCTAAATTAATTTGTAGAACAGCAAGAGGTGCGTCCGATTGATAACACTGATTGCTATGTGTAAGAACTGAAACTGTCTGGAAGTTGGTTGTGGGGGGAAGTGGCTTTGCAGTACTGCTGGATTCCAGAGGGAATGGCCACGACTGGAGGGAAAAATCCCTTCCTTGTTCCAGATGAGGCTTCGCTTCAGTGCAGTGACTTCTCTGAAACCAACGTGAATAGCAAACAGAGCCCTTATAAAGCTTTGCAGAAGACCAGTTAATTACAAATAATGTCTTGGGTGAGTCTAACTGGAATGGTATGTCAGGAATGAATTTTCTTGCTTAGTCATGCTTCACAATATACGTTCAAACATTCTCTTTTACCCTCATAAATATTGGAGAGAATAAAATATCCTGTCTTATCCCTTGCTTCTCTTGCTCTCAGCACTCAGATGAAACATACAGGGAGATTGAAAATGGATTAAATAAGCGCTCCTGAGGGAACAGAGAACTCTGGGAATAGTGCTCTGGCCTACTAATTGTGAAGGATGTGGGAAAAAAACAGCCCAGCCCTTTTTCACATTTGGATAAGCACAGTATTTGCAATGGCTTTTGCCTGACTTAGAGCTTTCTTTTTGTTCCTTCCTCCCCCCCCCCCTTTTCTTTCCATTGGTTCGGTTATCTTCCCATTTCTATGCAGACATCCTTCCCTGATGTATCCCAGATGCCTTAAAAATGTCAGCAGGACTGGAAATAAAACCATGACTGATAAAACAGTGTTCAAACCCTTGTGTAGTTCCAACCTATCACAATACAACGTTTGAGTTTCAGGCAGTTTATTCTCTAGGGCAGCTTTCTCTGCCTGGTTGTTTGAGAACATTATTGTTGGATTCAATGGCAGTGCCATATAGAGTGAGTCCTTAGCATGTATATATCTTTTACACCCAGTTTCATTTGTTATTGTGTGTTTCCTGAATGATGGGGATAGAAGATAATCAGAGCACGTAATTCATGCAAGCTGCTTATTGTCTTAATAACAGCAATAGATTACAGATATTCCTGGGAACTTAATTTCTCTGTGAAGTGGGGCTGTTGTAACACAGCCTGACTAGAAAGCGACAGTGACAACGTACACTGTCCTACACTTGGTTTCTATGGAGAAAGATAACATTGGTGACTAAGGGCAAAATGTCAGCGTCTCGATTTTTAGCAGCTGAATCTATTCTGTCTGTCTCCTGCCAAAGAGCCTATTAAACCTTTTAGCATTATGCTGTCTGTGACACGAGGAGTTGGTCCCATTTATACTAATAGCTTTACTGTGACAGAGTGGCTTGAATACCCTTCATTAGTCCTACAGACAAATTCCTGTGTAGTATATGGAACATAAATTGCTTAAACTGTGTCCTCGGTGTATTATAGTATGTAATGTGTTAACTATTTATGTGCATTTAATATATAGCAGAAATCCAGCGTTACCATTCTGTCCACAATTATTATTTAAAATGCTATGCTGCTGATTCAAAAAAAAAAACCTAACAAGCAAAAAAAAAAGTCAGAGGTAGATGTGTAATCTGTGAACATTTACCAGGAATTAAAGCAAAACTTCAGCAGTAAAACATTTCACATGTTATGCAATGTGTTGCAGCTCGCTGTGCACAACTTGGAGAAACGTTTGCAGGACAATTTTGTTGAGCAGCAGATGCCTTCAGAGTGTCTAGAAGAAGCATTGTGGTGCATGGTATTATGTAATAAAATAGAAAAAAAGGAAAAATTGATTCCCTGAAAGAGCGGTGAGTGCTGGAGTGGGCTGCCCAGGGAGGTGGTGGTGTCTGGAGATGTTAAAGAAATGCTTGGGTGTTGTACTGAGGGACGTGGTTTAGTGGGGAAACAATGGTGGTGGGTGGACAGTTGGACTGGATGATCTTGGAGGTCTTTTCCAACCTTGGTGCTTCTATGGTATTATTCCACACCCAGTGACAACCCTGACCTTTGGTAAAACAGACCTATGCTCTAGATTACCCAAACAACAAAATAAACAAAATAAACTCAGAAACAAGGTGTGCATGAGTGAGCAGAGAGGGAAATTTGCCCCAATTTGCCTACATAATTTTAGTTTACCTTCTCTTGTAGATGGTTATTACATAGATTGTAATCATGTAATCACATACTGTGGGAAACAGCTCAGCACAACTGTGTCGTGATTTCTGCAGTGCCTTGTCCGTGCTTGTAGTTCCATGCTGTGCAAGCCTTTACAATCCCACACATTTATTTCATGCATTTCAGGTCTCTTAAACTTCCTCTGAAAGCAATTGCATAATTTATCAGTTTATTTCCTGCAAACATCCATTGGCCACCGTGTTTACTTTCTACTTTGCTATTGGTTGGGGCAGTAATTGCTGCATACATATGCTGAAGTATTATGAAAGAGTTGAAGCTACGTTTCTTTTTCTAGCCTAGTTTTTCATACATAATAATCGGTAATTTTGTGTATTATTTGCAGAGAATCACAGAATCACGGAATGGCCAGGGTTGGAAAGGACCTCAAGGATGATGAATCTCCAACCCCCCTGCCACATGCAGGGCCACCAACCTCCACATTTAATACCAGCCCAGGCTGCCCAGGGCCCCATCCAACCTGGCCTTGAACACCTCCAGGGATGGACGGGGCATCCACAGCCTCTCTGGGCAGCTGTTCCAGCACCTCACCACTGTCATAATAAAGAACTTCCCCCTGACATCCAACCTAAATTTCCCCTCCCTCAACTTAAAACTATTTCCCCTTGTCCTGCAGTTATCTACCCTTTCAAAGAGTTGATTCTCTGTTTGTAGGCTCCCTTTAGGTCCTGGAAGGCTGCAGTGAGCTCACCCCGCAGCCTTCTTTTCTCCAGGCTGAACAAGCCCAGCTCCCTCAGCCTGTCTTCGCAGGGGAGGTGCTCCAGCCCTCTGATCATCTTTGTGGCTCTCCTCTGGACTCTTGTGGCTTTCCTCTCAGAGACACCACTGTGCTTTATTTGCCCACATGTCTTAAATGAAGTTTTCCTCTGTCAGCCTTTCAAGTCCCCATGGGCAGGCTGAGAAGTCTGGGCTGATAGAAGATTTTGCCTGCACAGCTGCAGTCTGGGGATGCATACCATCAATTTCTGGTCCCCGTGTGCTGTTATACAGAGCAACATGCGGTGTCTTCCCCTTCTCACAGGGAAGCAGTTTGTGTGTGTGAGCCCTTTCTGTCACCAAGATGGATGGATGCCTTTTTGCAGGGCTTTTGTACCCAGCTAGTTAGCTTGCTGTTACCTCCAGGCTTTGATTTGGTGTCGAATGAACTTATCTTCAGACCTCTAGGAAAAACAATACGTCAGAAGAGAGAAACTCAGTGTTACTTAAACTAGCATGCTTTTCAGGAAAACGAGATACGCAAGTTCCTTTGGATTTCTTCCTGTCAGCCTGCAGTTACAGCTTGTGATTGCTGGCTTGTTCTTCACTCAGCCTTTTGCTTCCTGATGGGCACTGCAGTGTAACCTTAAAATATGTGTGTTATTGTCATACCATCTGTGTACCACACAGGCATTGGTTTAGGTTTTCATTTTCATGAGAGTTTATTGTGAATTTTCTTGTCGCAGAAGGCTTCTCCATTCTGCTTTCCTTGGAAGAAGTTTCCCAGCTACTCCAAGTGCTTACAGGATTGCAGAAAGCATTCTTGCTGCAGCTCTCACCCCTCCTGTTAGGTGGCTGAGGTTACCCTAACACATCACTTGAGGGGCACACGAGAGAGCAGGCTTCATCTGATAGTCCAAAATAAACGCTGACAGAGTTTTCCAGTTTAAAAAAAAAATAAAATTGCCAGAATATTTTAGAAACTAACAATTACATGCTGGTATTTCTAGACTAACAGGAATAGAAATTAGAATTAATGAGTTCTCTGCAGGTACATCTGTCACATATTTAACAGCAGTAGGCACATCTAATGCTCACAGCACTGTGCTAGCATGATGCAACCTTTGCAATAGCTGCCTGCACTACAGACTGGTCTTGCTAGAGAAAATGAAACCTACTTTACAGGCCTGACACCCTGAGGAGCTAAGTGTATTTCCCTTCTGAAGTCGGTGGTTATAAAGATTACTTGGGCTAGCTGTAAAAAGCTGTATCCTGGAGGAGCTGACAATATTGCTTTTGACTGAAAACATCCTTTTTTAATATCTATTTACTGCCACAGCTTTGTGTTGCTCAAGTGGGTGCAGTTTGCAATTGCTGAAGCCCTGAATTCAGAGCAGTGGCAATTTCTGACATACCTCTCGAGCTGCTTGTGTCTCCTGGCATAAACACAGAGATAAACGATGAGTAAATATATTTGCTTAGAGAATTAAGTTTTAACCTGGGACTATGATGCCACATTTTCAAAGGATGCTAATTAAGTGACCTGATTTGTCTGTGTCGCCATTCTCCCCTGTGTAAAATTAGAATAATAATTGCACTTATCCTAGAAGAAACTGGAAGAATAAATCCTACCCTAGCTCTGAGACAATACTGTAACACAAGTATCTCCTAATCCTTCTTATGGTAGAATAAGAGCAGCTGGCTGTGCTTGACATTGTATATATGCTGACAAAGGCATTGTCTGTGTTTGGCATTCAAAATAAACAGGTGGATATTGGGCTCTTCCCTTCCAGTCTTTCTGTGTTGCCACAAGCTCATTGCATCTGTGATTCACTTAACCTGAACTTCTAAAAGGGCTTACTCGTAAATAGAAAATTATTTGATTTTTTGTTGCTTTTTACTCATTCGTCTTGCTTTCATTTTCAGCCATAAATAATGTAACCATCAGTAGCCTTAATGTAAGAGCTGGGTATGAGGAGAAGAGTTCTGACAGTTTTGGTAACTGCTGCTGCAGCTCTACCTGTGTGTGGGGTTGGTGCAGAGAGGCGTGGAATTTTCCCATGAAGAATAGGAGACCCACTCAGCTGGTTTGAGCATGGTCATTGCTCACGCTTCTTGAAGTACCCCATTTCAGGGTAGTGTGGCTGTAGACAAAGGCACAGCAGATACCTTCAGGCAGACAGGTGGGCCTAAAAGGGAAGTTCTGACCTGAACCCTCACTTTTTTCATCTTGGGGCTCTTTTGAATTGGACAGTCTGTGTGAATCCCATTGTAAGCTTAATTTGTGAAGTTCAGTTCTAGTTCTGCATTTTCTATCGGCTAGAAATAAGGAGGATTTTCATCTAGCTTTAAAGTCCAGCGAATATTCTGGATACTTATCTCTGTATATTTGTGTACAGAGTAGAAAACCTTTCATTTTTGCTTACTGATTAAAATCTCCATTTAAGCCAATGTTATAAAATTATATATATATATATATACATATACATATAGACACATATATAATCTTATAGAAAGACTGACTCACATTCTTGTTACTGAATATTATGTAATAAATTATTCCTCATTCAGGGAAAGTGGGGACTGGAATGCATGGAAATATTTTGGTTTCCAGAAATATCTCATGCTGCATTGAGTTACTGGGTTTTCCTGTTACAGTAACTAGCACAGATAGCAAGCTCCTAGGCATCTGAGATGATATTCTCTCTTCCCCTTCCTTTTCAATGCATCATTATATAACTGTCATGTTATATCTTTGCTTTAAGGCTTCTTCTGGCAGACTAACATCCAGCCAAAGGGACATCTTGTTTGCAGGTAGCTCATCTAGGCTACTGTTTAGGAGTATCTCAAGTGTGTATTAGTGATTGTCAATCAATACTCATTATTGGCTCCTTAAAAAGAGCTTTTAACAAATAATTAAGTTTCTTTTTGTTTTTAAGGACGTAGAAATAAGAGCTGTCGATTGTAGAATCATAGAAAGGCTTAGGTTGGAAGGGACCTCAGAGACCTCAGAGACCCCCTGCCATGGGCTGCCTGCCCCTCACCAGCTCAGGCTGCCCAGGGCCCATCCATCTTCTGCTGATGATGTTCTGCTTAATTTTTGAGCCATGGTATCTGAAAAGACTGTTTAAAAGCAAAAGTGAATCAAGGTGCAGGATAACCTATACAGTACAGTCCTGATGCATGTAAGCTTATCACTTTGGCAAGCCACTGTTTCCCTCAGGACATGTCTGCACTGGAGATTGCTGTGTAGCTCAGAGGCAGCCAACCTGTTCCTAAACTAGACTGTCAAGAAACAGCAAATGAGCCCACGGCAGAGTCTGTACAGAACTAGAGCACTGCTGGGTCTCAGCCATGCAAGCTGGCTCGTTTAAAACTGCTTCTGGTCTCTCTACATTATATCTTAGGCTTCAGCGAGGATCTGGCTTTCCCCTTTAATTTCCCCTTTAATCTAGTGAAACGCTTTGTGCAGTAGGAAAAGTTTTATCAGCGAATAACAAATGTTAGGAGGGATCAGTAGCTTTTGTAGAGAGTCTTTACATGTCTCAGGGCTGTACTGGGGCCTGAAAGCGTGCTGAAGTCAGAGGGTCGTGCCTTGCATCCATTCTCCTTCTGAAAGAGATGCTGAACTTGCACTGCAATAGCAATAACTCTCCTGTGGAGCAAATAAACTACTAATCTAAGCTCCTGGGAATGATGAACGAGGAAAAAAATGGGTTTTAATTCTTGATCTGATCTGTTGGGTTTATTTAGGCATCCAGTTTTAAACCCAGTTCTGTTTGCGTGTGGCTTTAGCATTTGCTCTCAATTCAAAGAGCAAACGTGGCCATGTTCTCCTCTCACACATTTCTAAATTCTCTCTGAGGTCGAAACATCTGTTAGTAAAATTCATTACTTTTCTTTGTGACCTCTTCTATTTTCCTCCCGAGAACATGTTTGTAAATAAACTTCTATAAAACACAAAGTAAATTAATTCCAAAACTTCTGAGGCTGGTTGCTGTGTACCTGCCATACCCTGCAAGCTGGTGAGCAAATCCTTGACACAACTTGTGCAAAGCCCTATTTCCTTTGCTCAAGACTTGTGTTTTGAAACATTAAAGCAAACACTCAGGATAAGGACCGTCGATCTCCTTCATTTTCCCCCAAGCTTTCACCTTTTCAGGCCATCTGAAGCCTCATTCCAGCTTGCAAAGTTCCTCAGGAGCAGCTCCTGTGAGGGTGGTCCAGAGCTCCATGGTCTCCCCCATCTCCTCTCTTTACAAAAGCAATCATTGCATTTTGTGTAGAATTCCAATTCAAAAGGGCTTATATTGTAAAGTGAACTGAGCCATCTCAGCATTCAGAACCCTGCTCCATTCCTGAGCCTTTCAGGCTGTGCATTTTAAGTTGTTCTAAATGGATATTTTCACATAAAAGTGGGTGTAAAAACAGAGCCTGAAGTAAATCCAGGTTGCCAAATGTTAACCTGAGGTAGAATCACAACTTACCATTTAAAGCTGTTTACATTTTTAGAAGCATCACAAATGGGTTTCACCAGTTTTCTTTCCTGTTAATTTGTATCCCCAGCATTTGTTTGAAAGGAATTAATTACTTCCAAAGTGAAAAGATATTTCGAAAGAGCAACTTGTGAATTCTTGGTCATCTTTTTGTAGCTGGTCTGGCTTTTGTATCTGGTGCAAACATCTCAGATGACCTCCAGATACACTCAAGCTTCCATCTATCTTTTCCATTTGCTGACCCTTAATTCTGGATTCAAGGAGAAATGTATACATGTCCATGTTGGCAGCTGTCCATAAGATGCTTAAGTTAATAGTGTATTATATGATATGACATACTGCTTAAGTTAATAGTGTATTATATGATATTGTTCCATAATCAGTGATAAATATGCAGGAGTTGGACTAAATTACCTTTAAAGGTCCCTTCCAACTCAAATGATTCTATGATTCTGTTTGTTCAAATTCAGCTTTTTTTTTTCTTTCTATGAATTCATCTCCTGTTGTAATTCAGTCCCTTGTACTGCATATTTTATAATAGGGTAATATACATACATTAAAGATCTTTACCGATTGACACTTGCTATTTAGACTCAGACCAGAATTAAGCAGAAGTCAAATCAAGAACTGGGCTGGCAAGTGTTGAGGTTCAGGCACCACAGTGCTGAAATCTGCATTTATTCTAATCTATTCAGCTCCAATTTCTGCAATGCAGCCAGGATCTAAGTTGACCTTAAATCCAAAGAATCACTGACTGTTGGTCTGTTTCCAGAGGCTTAATCCCTTTTTATCACAGGTTTCTTTTGTACCTTCTTATATCTTTACAGACTTAAATGATATTTCTGCTGCTGTTCCTGAAGCAGTCCTTCACACCACTTACGAGATATTGGTATTGTTGCATTTTTGTTTGGAAGTATTAATTTCACACGATCCTGCATCTGCAGAGCTCTTTTCCAGGCTGATGTTCTAGCAGACTGTGAATTGCATCAGTGCTGCTCTGGCAGTGCAGGGGCTGTGTCTCAGTGCAATACAAGGCAATCCTCCAACGAGGCCGGGCTGAGCACGCAGACTCCATGTCACTGCATGTCTCCTCTGCCTGAAATTTGGAAACAAAGCACAGAATTCATGCTAGAGTCATCATGCCACAGATCAACAGTTTACAATGGGATGTGTTAATAAATGACACCCATGATATGACTGGAACAAAAAAGGGAAAATCAGAAATGAGCTGTGCTGCCCAAAGCACCCAAAGGTGATCTTTGTAGGTAACCTGGTCTTTTGGTAGATAAGCTGTTTGATAGTTAGAAGCAGGCATTTGTTGCTGTGCAGATATCTTGTCCCATTTGGTTTATTTCTTTCAGAATGTCCTTCCGTCAATCCTTGTGTCCTATGTGAACCTTCTCCAGGTTGATTAGGAAGAAATTCTTCACTCAAAGAGCAGTGAGGCCCTGGCACTGCTGCCCAGATTGCTGTGGGAGCCCCATCCCTGGAGCTGCCCAAAGCCAGGTTGGATGGGCCCTGGACAGCCTGAGCTGGTGGGGGTTGGAAGCAGATGTTCCTTTCCAACATAAGCCATTCTATGATTGTGTGCTGAGGAGCAGGTCACTCTGAGGAAGATGGGAGAGCTCCTTCCCTCGGTTTCTCTGTCTAGACTTCTAGTGTCTGGGGTCAGCAACTGCAGATGAGAGGCTTTGTGAGGCCCTGGATGTCACTTCTGCAAATGGGCACTGTGATCTCCTGAAAGTGAGTAGCTTCAAATCCTAGAAACTCCAACAAGTGGAACACTGTCTTTCAGGGATAGCAAGGTGCATGCCTTACTGGTCACGTGCTCTTTGGGATTAAAGCAAAACAAACAAAAACAAACAAACCCAGCAAAAACCTTAAGTTTTTTAACGTAGTCATGACAATGTATTTTACTGTCCACCTGAGTTCTTGAAAACAGCTGAATCATTTCTTGCTGAGATGCCTTCCAAATGTTCAGTCACTGGCATGGAAAATTTTGACTGAAAGGTTTATAAGCAGCTGAAGTCAAGTTTTTTTTAATGGGAAGTGACAGGCAGCTGTAGTGATATTGAATTCTGTCAGCCTAGAGTATGATGCACATATATATATATATATATATAACAGAACCTTAATGTTCAATCATCCAAGTGAACAGAACACAAAAGACTTTTATTCTGTTAAAGGAACATGAAATATTTTTAAACAATGTAACACTTTTTCACTAATAGCAATTGTAATTATATACGAGTAAACAAAACTAGAGTACTTGACGTGCATGCTTTATTGGAATCTGAGCTTTCCTGTAAATCTGACCAAGATAACAGGTCTGGGATTATGCCTGGAGTGTGGACGGTACCTGGTTAGTACCATTGCTGGAAGCATTTATGTACATAGCAAACACCAGTTTTGCCATAGGTTGAGATTCAATACGACACAGTAAGTCCTACTTGCACTAACAAATGGCCTTAAAGCGGTGCACATGGTGCATGTTCACCAATTAGGCCTTCTTTTCAATCCTCTTGCTCTTTAATAAAAAGAAGGGAGTTTTTTTTTTTTCTTTGATAGGGGTGTTGGGAAGAAAAGCTGCTAATGAAGGAATGATGAATGGCCCAATTGTGTTGCTGTTTGTATAGTTTCACCTTCATTTGCATCAGTACCAGGCACAGATCCCAAGACTCATTTTTCACTTTTCAGTGTTCTTCTTCTTTGGACCCTGCCCGTGCTAGAACCAACCAAACAAGCACATTTGTCTTTGCCTCCAGGAATAGGGAATGGAGCATCTCCCTCCTTACACCACTGGGGCCTGCATGTGATGGAAGTTGTTCCTCTCCCCTGACACATCTCTCTTCAGTTGCTTTGGAGATCTGATACCTGCTGGAGGACATTTGAAGTGTACAGGGAGCCATCACTACGCTTTGTAAGGAATGCTTAATGTATCATATCCAAGTGTGTACCCACTTCCTGCTCCAAGGAATGGATCTCTTATTTTCTGCATTTTTCCTGCAGTTTCCACAGGGTTTGGTACCATAAAAATAACTTCTTCCCCTTCCCCCTAAAATGAGAGAAGGCACAAAAGTAGAGTGTCAAATTACTTACACAGCAAACCCATAAATGATTCAGAAGTCTGTGAGCCTATTCTGCAGAGCAAGCAGTAGAGCAATCCCTTTCTCCCTGGAGCAGCAGAGTTATATGCAATCTGCAGCTGACGAGTGACCCCTTGGTTATGGAGTTTTCTTTGATTCTTCTTATTCTTCCTGTCATTTTGAAAACATATCGACTGCCAAAAAAATAATGTTTTTCTTTAGGAAAAAAAAATAAATAAACGAGATCCTTTGTTTTCCATATCTGTTCAGGGAACATTTGATTGAATGCCAGAAAGAGGATAAAGCAATCTCCCATTAGGCTTGTTTGCATCTTTTTCCAGGATGACAGTTTAAGTCTGCTGGCTACAGATGGCCTTTGACAACTGACAACACTTGCTGTTATGCCAGTGCATGACTTCATCGGTGTGACACTGCATGTGACAGAGCTCTCTTCCTCTTTTGCCTGCAGAGACAGCTCTCATTTCAGTAGCACCGAATGAGAGGTTTCCTGTGCGTAACTGAACCCGAAGCCTCACACTGCAGTGCTGCTGGTGCTGGAAGACACGGGGAGCTGAACAAACAGTATGGTTGGAATCTGGCTCTCTTTGATATTTCTTTTGTTTTTTCTTTTTTTTTTTTTTTTTTTTAATTTATTTTGTTTTTAACCAGACACTCTGAAATTAAGTTGGCTAAATTTACTAAAGTGCCTTTCCAGACTCAGTACTTCCTTGTACAGTTTCCAGTTCTGTCGCTGTCCGTCTGTCCTTTTTAGACATCCTGTAGTATCTAACCCTTGTGCCTGAGATTTCTCCTCAAATAAAGAGACACCGGGCTTTGCAGAGCTGACTTGCTCTGGTGCAGAGCCTCCAGGCCTGTGCTGAAATTTGCAGAAGCAGTTGTGGTCTCCTCTGAGTCTTGGCAACCTCTGGGAATGCTACCATGTGGATACATGCTGTTATGCATCAACTAGTATCTGGAACAGGTTGAGCTCATTCCCATTTTTCTTCTTGCTTCAGAAGCAGGAACAAAGGAAGATTTATCTTTTAGACTTCTCTTTCCATCACCTTTGGAAAGGGCTTACAGTTTACTCTATGTTCAGTAGCTGTTTTCTTCTCCTAATCTTAACTTTTGGTCTAAGTACGGCCCAAAGGCTTATTCCAAGACAAGTAACTTCATATTGGCTTCAAAAAAGAATAATTAAAAAAAAAAAAAAAAGACAAAGCAAGAACAGAACAATGTTGTTCTGTTTTCACTTTGGAGCCATGTTTCTGTGAAAATGCCACTGTCATAGGTCTTGGACCTTGCTAAAGAATGGGAAAATGAGTACGTGTTCATCAGTTTTGATAGTGTCACCGCCAATAAAAAAGTGTGTGGACAACCCAGGTGAGGACAAAAAATTAACATCAAAGGATTTGCATTTGGCATTACTAGGCAGAATCCTGCATCTTCGAATCATGAGGAAGTTCCCTACAAATTTCAGAAGATGGTTTATGAAAATAGAATTGAACCATCTCATGTAAGTAATTTCCCTCAATTAGAGAGAAGTTTTGGAAGCAAATTACTCACAGAAGTTGATTCTGGCTCCATGCTGTAAGCAGATAGAGTTAGCCCACAGAATAGCTCTGTGATTCTCTTTACAAGTTAACTTTCTTAAGTTTACTATCAAATGTTTATATTCTCCACAGTTTTCTTACAAAGGGTGGGACAGAGACTTCAGGTTTAATACTTGGGCACTTACCGCATCTGGTCATATGGTAATTTAAGAGATGACAAAATAGAGGAATGCACTTACAAGGGGAATTTCCATCCCAGTGTCTGTGGTCACGCGGTGCACACGTTAGATGAACGCTCACAGGGTGCCACTCAGTGTGTTAGCAATGCTGTCATAGTTCCTGTCTGAAATCCATCACCTCCTCTGACAGGCAGCGTTAGATCTCCTCAAGCTGGCAGGCTTGTGGCTGGCTAAATGTCATCTCTGTTCCTGCTGTGATGCTCAAACCACCCTCCTTGCAGACTCAGTTACGAGTATGTTAACATCATTTCCATGGGATCTTCCAGTACAACTCCCCCTCCATACTACTTTAGATTAAAAAAAAAAATTGTTTGCTTCTTATGCCCTTGTAACTGTGGATGAATCTGTCTGCTTGTTTCTTTTAGGCCTTGTTTGGCCTGATCTTTGTCCAGTGACTGTGAAGTTGAGCCCTTAGAAATGGCAGAGAACAATAGCAGCTGCTTGGCTGTGAGCAGTCACGTTGGCTGGTGATTTGTGAAAGAACACAGTCTGTTTACTGCTTGGGACACAGAAATTCAGGACTGGATTAATAGTATGCAGGAGATTAGCTCTCTGGGAACGCCGCAGTTGAGCCATGACTTCCCTCCTTTTGCACTGCCTTGGTGAAAGTACGTCCAGCTACACGTTTCGATCCTTTGCCAAGATGAACCATCGAGGGGCAAATCTGAGCAATGAGGAGCTGGTGGTGCTATTTTCCACTTGGTTTCAACTTCTGCAAACAAAGCTCGTGAAGTGGACATAGTTTAGCTAGCTTACTGGACCCTGCCAAAAGCAATGAGTCTCAAGGTGCCTGTTGCTTCTTCCAGGATTAAGAGGGACTACACAAATGACAGAGGGCACGTGGGAGTTGACAACATTGGGCCATTTGTCTGCAGTGCACCTCAATGTCCATCACCCTGGTGCTTGATACAAAAGATAATCAATTTCAGTGATGGTGTAAAAACCTCTTAGTGACACAGGGCTTCATTTAAAGGCTAATTAGTATGGTGACATCAGTTCTGAAGGATGCTATTTGCATACCAGTGTGGCCAAAGAGACCAGTGGTTTTACTCCAAGTTATAGTCAAAAGAGTTACAAGAACAAAAAAGTGTAAATGACTTTCCAGTGTTCCCAGAGACACAAAACTGATAGCTAAAGCTACTTTTTAATTTGTTCTTGGGACAGATGAAATCAGTATGATTATTGTGAAACATTCACTGTACTCTGGAGGGATGAAAATTAAGATGTAATTCTGCTTATCAGTAGATCTAAAACTGCACGAGGTTGGAGAATTTCCCAGTAATACAGAACAGAATAGCAGAATCATTAAGGTCAGAAAGGACCACTGAGATCATCTAGTCCCACCATTTAGGGCTCAAGGCTGCCATACTGTGCCTGCTGTTAAGCATACCCCAAAATAAAGACAGCGTGGACCTCATTCCATTAGTGTGCATTACGTTGTTGCATTGCAATGAAAACATTTCATCTCTATACTTATGTTGATGCCCTTTCTCTCCCTCTTCCTTTTGGGAATTTTTGTGTATGCAGCAGGAGCACACCTGGGCCAAGCTCAGTAAACTGTTGGGCAACCTGTAGGCAAAAAGCACAGGAGGGGAAATGCATGAAAGGAGAACTACCCAGTTGTGAAAGGAAGCCAAGCCTGACTTTTTGCTTTGTTCTTATTGACACATGCCACTTGTGCTTCACATTCTTAGGTTGCTGAGAAACCCTGCCATCTGCAAACAAAAACAGCTCATGCGCTATAGAGCCGAGTGTGCCCAGGCTGTAGAGAGGCCTGTAGCAGCACTCAGCATGGAAGGACTTGCTGCATTGTTTCCATGCACACAAAGAGGTACTTTTTGGCATCTGATTCAGGGCTTATGGAGCAACTTCTCTGCACCTAATATGTTTTATCAGGAAGCTTAATCTAAGGCTTCCTCGAAGACTGTGTTCTTAACCAGTATATAAGAAGCTGATGTTAAGTTAGTTATGAGTTGTGATCCAAAATATTGGTTCAATATTTTATTAAATAATCACAGCATTCAGGCTTTCTGTTACGTAGTTTTTTAGCCAGGAGGACCTCACTCAAAGTTACCGAATAGCTCTCCATACCCTTGAAAAGACAAGTAGTTTTAGTATTAGATTTAGTAAACTTCTCTAGAAAGTGAATGTTTTACTGAGAATAGAATTTGATCCTCCAGTATCCTTCACAGTTTGTTTTCTGTCCATTTGTTTGTGCCCTGTCACTTCTTAATCAACCCTCAGGATGGAAAAACAGGAGGCTCAAGTATGGGTTCCTCTCAGAGCTGTTTGCTCAGCAAGGCCAGCTCTGCCCTTGGGTTTGTAGAGGTGCAGCCCTAGCCAGGAAATGCAACGACTGCAGGAATATATCTGAAATAAAAATTTGGTCCCAGTGGTGAAATAACAGTGTTTTCTCAGCCAAAAACTGCTTAGTCAAACAATTGGAGAGTAATGGACTGGCTATATTTGTATTGCTGCAGTGACACGTTTAGAGACATCAACCAAGAGGGCACGGCTGGCTCAAGGTACCTGATGGAAGCTGTTTGCAGTAATGAAGCCTCATCAACACCAAGCTGGGGGTGGGCAGCTGGCAGTGCACAGACTGCTGCCAGGGGTCTCCTCCCATTCAGATTCCCCATTACGTCTGTAGGGGTCTTCTGTCTTGAACAGGGAGCTCGTAGCTGGCTCTAATGGGCTCTGACTATTGACTGAACAGGAGGAAAGATGAAGAGTGAACACTTTTGTGATCTCTCTTTCTTTCAGCTGTCCTTGACAGTCTGTAAATGGACTTTCCGTAGCCATCACATTTCACTGGGAATATCAGCATGGTATCTCTTTAGATGATCAGTCATCATCTCTAGGGTTTGTGCTCAGCTCTCATACTGCAACCACGTGAGACCAGGAGGTAACAAGGAGACCTTTCAGTTACCAAATCAGAATTCCTGTTGGGACGTCTATGGGAAAAAATTGCCCCAGTGCTGTTCATCCTGAAGGTTATCACAGGACGAGGGTACCTTCACTGCTTGTCACCAACCAGGCTCTGGACACTCAGTTTCTGCCACCACCGTGGCTGCCTGGATCTCCTTTAAACAGCTGCATCTGTGCATACTCACACACACATCAGCTGTGTGAACTTCACGGAGAGAGAACAGTCTGCAGAACCTCATGTTTACTGCATTGCTTTAGGCCAGCTGCCTCATTTTTGGAACACTCCAAATTTCCAGATATTCATAACCTGGAATATGTAAAAATTGCAGCTTTTTTTTTTTGGTTGTTGATAGAGATTAAAAAAAAAAAAAAAAAAGAATGTAAAAACTTAGTTCATGCTTCAGGCTTGGTAAGTAATTCCAACTTCAAGGAAAAACCTGTGGAGTAAGTTCCCTGATGTCTGGTGTTTGCAGAGAGCTTGGCACAGCAATGCCACAGTGTTTGCAGGAAGCAGGCTGGGTCGCTGCTTTGCTTCTGCTGTGCTGAGGAAGAATGGTTAAGATTCCTGAGTGCACTGCTGGCTGTCTGCATAGGAAAACAACAACAACGCTTTATAATTTGGTTACAAAACCTGTCAATATTAACAGCATATCTTTACTTTGGTGCAGCAATAAGACCTGATTTAAGGCAGGGAAATCCTTGTGAAGCTTTAAAGAGGAGCCATTATAGAAAGCCCATCTGCAGTTTGGCAGTGTTGCAGAGGCATTACATAGCTGGGTACAAAGAAAAGTCATTTCAGCAGTCCACTAAGCATGACTTAGTGTTTTCAGAGCTGAAAAAAAGCTTACTGTGTCTGCTTCTTCCTTGGCTTATATTCCCTCTTATGTGGGATTCTGGTGCCTATATGTCCTTGTTTTAAAGGATTCCAATACTAGTGCTTATGGTTTGAAGGCTTCATTAGTCTGAGAACATAAATGTTGGCAGACTACACAGAATGAGCTGTGCCTGTACATACAGGGCAGTTTGATTCTTCATTATCGTCTCTCTTGGCATTGAATAAGAGGTCTGAAAATAAACAGTACATTGATTTGGTTTAACTTGGTAACATACGGAGGTTACCTTTGTGTTTATGAAAGAAAACAAGTAGTAGATACAAAATAAATCCTGCTATTGACTACTCCAAAAGTAAGCCAGAAGGAACAGAACAGTGTGTTGTGGTCTAGAGTCATGCCTTGTGCATGTCTGTAACACGGCCAAGCCAGGCTCTGAAGATGCAGTGTCTGTTGAACTCAGCAGAAGGATGCTCTAAGGAGATGATGGTGTCTGGAGCTTAAGGCTGTCTTGCTGTAACCCCAAAGCTTTGTGTCCTCTTTACTCTCTAGCAATGCATTTTCTCACTGTTTCACCTTTAAATATTTGAAAGAGGATTTTTAAAATTAAAAACTATGTCAAGACTCAGTGTTTAAAGGAAACAACCACATCCAGGTGGAAATGGGTCTAGGGGAAAAGAGGAGTATCTAAGGGAAAGAAGACAGAGAGGGCTGTAGTTGCTTTGAGAAAGGCTTCCTTTTGAGGATTTGAGCATTTGGAGGTATATTAAAAAAAAAGGCAAATGAATCCAGAAGTATTTTTTAAAGTCATGGCTGGGGATTGACTATTGATCCTTCCACAAAGGAACTTCTTTGGACAGCTTCTTTTATTGTAAGAAGTTATGGAGTTATGGTGCTTTGGAGTCAGCATTCGTGCATCAAGGAAAGTTTGAGCTAGCAAACAAGGCTCCATCCTCAAAAAAATATAATGACTCAGAAGTGACAGCAGCAGGAATTATTCCCTGTGAGGATCAGCGTTACTCAGCATTATTGTGTGACTGCTAAATCAGTTCCCTGATGCTGCTTTCAGAGACCTGCTGGCAAAGGCTCGAGCCAGAGATGGCTCTGCACAGCCTGTCAAAGAGAGGAATGGTTTGGGAGGCAGTATGTGCTAGAGCTCACTGAAAGATGACAGCACATTCCAATTGGGCTGTATTTCTAAAGCTGATGTGTGAAGTCCAGCCCATAACAGCAGAGAAAGGCAGTGATTACAAGCTCAATGTTTTGAACTTTGTTCTGTTTGCATATGATTAATAGTTCTGCCTCGTCACAGTGAACAAGCAGATTACATGCACAAGCACATAACCTAGAAGAATCCTGACAGGAGTTATGTTCAGTTGGCCTAAATTAGCAAACGTCAATTAATATAATTGAGGTCTGCAGCTTTATTCTCACCTCTAGTATAATTGTAATGTACCTTCAAGTAACAGAAAATTAGAAACATTTCCTCCGTTTATTTCATAATGTAATTGCTACTTTGTTTGTTAAATAACTGAAATAGACTCAATTATTCTATTTGAGCTCCATCTGTAAGCAGTGACAGGTTTTCTGAATCAGATACATAATGTGGCTGTGATAGCTTTTGTTAAGCCACGAAATGAGACATTCAGATAACATGAATCACTCAGCAACTTGGTAACATGAAATAATGAAGTGGTGAAATGCTCTTAGCACCCTACCAATTGATTATAATGGCAGTATATGGCCTACGCTGAAAATTGCTTAATGGAATGCTTTGGATAGGTTTGATTTGCTTGGATTGCTCAGATGTTACTGGATTGTACAGAGAGGAAGGTTTTGGTCAAAAACTTTGAAAGACGTTCATGAGAATCCTAATTAATCCTTGGTCCTTGCAATCCTTGATGCTGTTAGTAAGGTGGTCCAGTTTGAGCTTGAAAAACGCAGCCCCTGCACTGATGCAGTTCTGCAAGATTAAACCATTGGCTTGGATGAGCGACAGAAACTAAGCATTCATCACCTGTAACCTGTCATATATCAACAGCTTATAAAATGTAAACCAACCAAACAAAACAGCTCTGGTTTACTATTTAACTGAAGAACTGCCTCACTACTTGTTTGCCTTCCTGTGGAATTATTGCGTACACCCAATGCTAATGCAATGCTCCTTGTACATCCTTGCGTCAGTTTCCACCACTGGGAGAGTTCCAAAGAAAGGGAACTAGCCAGTGAGTGCCTTCGGAGTGGGGAGCTGGCCTGGACTCAGTGCCTGGGGAGACAGGTTTGTCTTTTGGCAAGGTATCTTCAGTAGCTAGCAACACGTTTTCCTCTTTTTCAGTGAAGATAAAGAATTTGTACTTCTGTCAGGGAGATGAGGTACAAATTGCTTTCTGTGTTTAGCCTAAGTTGTAATAGTTGTTTTGGGCAGGTTCAGGTAAACAGCTACCATACACTGACTAAACAAAGGGGAAAACAAACTGTGCCATTGCAGCAACATGACAGCTCCCAAAAGAAAAGTCAGTCTTTTTCAGACAGGCTTTAATTTTATTTTGTAATGAGGAAAGAACAAAAACTATCTATGTCTGCTGTTGTTGGGCAGAAAGAAAAAAAAGAATAACTGATAAAGTGCAGAAACAAACACAAATAATTTTAGTCATGTCAGTGAAAGTATTTATTTCTAGCAGAAAATAGTTGGCTCTACTTGATGTCTCAGGTGACATTCTGTTTGTTCAGTACATTCACTGTCTACGGCAGTGCTTTCACCAAGCATTTCTGCAGGCAGATATTCCACGTTTCTTCTTTCTGTATAGTGATAAATCATAAAATCATAGAATGGTTTTAGTTGGAAGGGACCTTATCTAGTTCCAGCCCCCCTACTGTAGGCAGGGACACCTCTCTCTAGACCAGGTTGCTCACAGCACCATCCAGCCTGGCCTTGAATGCTTCCAGGGAGGGAGCATCCGCAGCCTCACTGGACAGCCTGTTCAGTGCCTCACTACTCTCATAGTAAAGAATTTCTTTCTAACATCTAACATCTAGTCTAAATCTACTCTCTGACAGTTTAAAGCCATTTCACCTTGTCCTGTTGCTACCTGCCCTTACAAAAAGTCCCTCCCCAGCCTTCCTATAGGCCCTTCAGGTACGAGCAGGCTGCTATAAGGTCCCCCTGGAGCCTTCTACAGGCTGAAGAGCCCCAGCTCTCTCAGCCTGTCCTCATAGGAGAGGTGTTCCAGCCCTCTGATCATCTTCATTGCCCTCCTCTGGACCTGCTCCAACAACTCCACATCCTTCTTGTGCTGGGGGCTCCAGAGCTGGGCGCAGTACTCCAGGTGGGGTCTCAGGAGAGCAGAGCAGAGGGGCAGAATCATCTCCCTCGACCTGCTGGTCACGCTTCTCTTGATGCAACCCAGGATGCAGTTGGCCTTCTGGGCTGCAAACTCATGCTGCCAGCTCATGTTGACTCTTTCATCAACCAACACTCCCAAATCCTTCTCCTCAGGGCTGCTCTCAAGCCATTCTCTGTCCAGCCTGTATTTGTGTTCTTGGTATTGCTCTGAGCCAGATGCAGGACCTTGCACTTGGCCTTGTTGACCTTCACGAGGTTGGCATGGGCCCACCTCTCCAGCCTGTCCAGGTCCCTCTGGATGGCTGCCCTTCTAGCATGTCAGCTGCACCACTCAAGCTTGGTGTCATCTGCAAGCATTAATACTGAGTATCGCACAGTTCAGGTGGTGCTGCCCAGGTTAGAAGTAGGTGAGTTAGTTTTACTTGGTTAGATTTTAATGTAATAACTCCCAGGTTTAGTGGGAAATGAAGGATTTTACCATGTATCACGCATGACTGCTGTGAATCCAGTCCCTATTGAGTATTTTTTCCTATCCATCTTACTTTATATTTTTCTTGAATGTAAGAAATGTTAAGTAGGAGAACACATGGAACTGTATGAAGTTGTGATGTCTTTCAATTGTACTTAATTCTTCCTGGGTTTCTGGTCTCATACTAGGGCTAGTGTTACTGTCCCTCAGGGATGCCCAAAAATAATGGGAGCTAGAGTGGAAGCATGTTCTCAGGGTTAATTCAGGTCATCTCTCTGGAGGCAATTCCTTATGCATATAAATATTGTTGTTAAGCAACACAGGCATGTATATTTCATTGAGTAAAAGTTGTTCACGTGTATGGGTAAAGCTGGTTGGCATTGAAGCAGTCAAAGGAAATTTATTCGGAATAAAACGTTCCATAAAAATTTAAGAGGAACCTCTGATCTTTCTGTAGATGCACGAGAACATCAGACATTTTCTGCCACTGGCCAAAAACCTTGGGCCAAATCTTCCATGTTAATTAAATGTACCTGGATGAAGTTATAAATTCAGATTAGTGCTTTACACTACTGAGTAAGTTTTACCAATGCAGTAATTGAAATTGTTGCCTAGGATTTCCTGCTACAAAATCCGTCCTACTGAATCCTGATCTAACACAGAGAAAAACTACCAATCCAGGTATGAACATTGATTTTTCCCTCGGATCACGAAGTGCACAAAGTCTTTTAATTCATATTTTCCAGCAGTGCTATATATTGTGAATGGCTTCAGAAGCATCCATCTGTGCCAGGACAGAGTTCATTTTCCATGCTGTGCTTTATTAAATGTGAGAAGTACACCAGCACTAGAAATGCCTGGGTGATAAGAGGATGCACTTTTTATCTGCCTGGAGCCTGACTGACATCTCTGAACGCTGTTACATCTAAACAGCTTGAATATGTGACCTCATTCCTTAAATACCATCACTTGAACAGCTCTTGTTGCTAAAATAAAAGCACTGTTGATTCTCTGTTGTGAGAACTCCTACAGACCCTCTGACAAGCACCAACTGGACGGTACCTTTTTCACTGTGATGCAGATGACTGCTTGGTTGTAGGAATTACAGCAGACCCGTAGCGGCAATTTCAGCAAAGGCACCGCTTGTGGTTTTGATGGCACTCACTTGTGTTGCCGTCCGACTGCCGCACAAATCTCTGCCACGTGGAGCAGGATTGGGAAACAGACCACAAGGAACATGAGCCTGGAAAGGTAAAGAGGCAGAATAACTTTGTTTTCTTATACCGACAAGTTTGTTAACTTACAGCACAGTCCTTCACTGAGGGAGGGCTGCAGTTGAGCCAGACTTCCCAGTAAGATGAGACCAGCATCAGCTTTCTCATTTTCTGCTGTCTTTTAATGCTCTGAAATAAGCTTTCTGTAACGTAGGCCCTTATCAGTGCTTTGTAAAGTATAAGCAGGATTTTAAAAACACAAGCTGTGCCCTCTATTCAAGCACAACTCTGTGTTTCTCAGGAAACAAAGCTTGTGTGGAGGAGCCCAACTTTTGCTGGGAAGCTGAAGGATGGGCTGGATAAAAAGCTTAATTTTTTTTTTTTATTATTTTTATCTATAAAAACCATTTTTGTGGAGCACTGTGCAAGCTAAACCAAAGAGAAAAGAACTCTCATTTTAGTGAATATATTTGTTGTTTGAACAATCTTTTTGGTTAGCCTGAGCTTCTTATTTCAAATAGTATTCCAAAACAGTATTGTGGCTACCTATGTGCATACAGCTGTGTCGCAGATGCATTTAGGACTACAGGTGCAAACTCTCTCCCTTGTTATTCTTTGTTACTATACTGAGGTAAGGGTCCCAAAGGCCAAAGGGACCAGAGGGTGGGAGGGACATTCAGGTAACTGACACATCTTTATTGCAATCTAGACCTCTTACAAAAGCTGAATGTAATTTGTTTAAAATTGCTCAATGCAATCAAGCTGCTAGTTAGCTGAGCACATTTGGATACCTGCTGGTGAGACAACAGGGACTCAGACAAGCCTGGCTGGCACTTGGGAAGGTGAGGGAATTGCTGTATTGGAGAAGGCGCTCGGGCTGAGATTCCACAAGGCTTTAAAGGTCAAGAGGAAGCACCTTGAGGCCAATATTGAATGTGGTTGGCAACCAGGGCAACTAAGCCACTGAGGGAGTTATGTGCTTACTCTGCCTGCTGCCAACAAAACTCCTGCCAGCGTCTTTTTGTGGTAGATGAAGTCTATTAATTCTGCATGCATACACATCAGCAGAAAGGGTCTAGCATTACTCTGATCTAAATGGAACAAAACGTGGATGTGAAGGACAGTCACATCCGAATGAGGCAAGGAAGTGCATTGGCAATATTCCCAAAAAGAGTGGGGAAACACTTCAGTCCCATGAAGCCACATCGTGGGCTGGACTGCGACTAGATTCCTAGGGCTGAGAAGGAGCATATGAGACTTTTTACAGTCGATGCAGAGTTTAAATTGTCTCTAATTTTCTCTGATCAGATTACGTACACCTGCAGACTTCTTAACGCTGCAGACAGACGACTCGAGTGCACTGACAGTGCACAGAAGTGGCAGACGGAATAGTGGTGATGATTTTTAATTACATCTTTGTGATATTAACAAATGAAAGAAAATTGAGCTTCCTGATGATTTTATTAGATCCGTAAGTGAAAAGTGTACAGATTGAAGGGAAGATGACAATACGTAGTATTATAAGAGGAATTAAAGGTAAAACTGTGAGAAAACCCATAACGGACGATTTAATGAAGTGGTTAAAGCCATTGTAGAACACAAACTGTTTTTAATTGGAGACATCGGACAGTTTCATCTTTCTATCAAACGTTCAGAGGAAATCAAATACCCCGTTGTATAAAAAGCAGCTGGGACACGGGGAGAATGGCACTTCTATCAGTGCTCTGTAAGAGGTCAATGACAATTTTAATTGATGCTATTTCGGTTCTAGTGGCATGGCTGATAACTAGAATAGAAATATCCGAACTGCCTGTTCTTAGAAATATGTGGACTTTATTCAGGAGAATCTTCAGCTGAGAAACCAGTACAAAAATCAGATGAAATCTGCAGATACCAGAGAATGGATGCAATTAGAGTTTGTTCTATGGGTACAACCCATTTCATCAGTTTCTGAAAAATACAGAGACTGTCAACACTCACTTAGGCAAGTTAATAGCAAAGCCAGACATCAGACAAATCACATTACTCTAAAACTAGCAGGCAGTTCTTAAAATAACTAAATAAATTTTAAGTCACTATTGCTTTAAAGTTTGTTTTCATGCATTTTTAGACTTTTCAGAGCCCTTTTATCGCTTGTTCTTTGTCAGCCTTGAGATCACAGCATGGTCCTACTAAATCCATCTCTTGATTTCTTTGGTGTCAGTGTTGCATACCAAAACAAATATCAACTGGATTACTAAAGTAGCGGGAATATGTTTTCAAGTCTGAACAATAGCAGTATTCCCAGTTTGCTTTTGCTTTTTCAAATACAAAGAGTAAGATTTCTGTAGAGCATTAGAGACAATAATAGAAAACAGTGCAGCTAATTTTGGAGGTAGAGTGTTTCTACAGTTTATTTGTGAAGAGAACTATTGTCAGCCATTTCAAAAATAAAAAATCTAGCTGGTGGTCTTTGCTGTGGGCTGAAAGGTTGTTGTAGGGCATTGAGAAGTGTGTTTGAGCTTGTGGTGCATGGGCGTGTGAAGAGTTGGTGGTCTTTTGACTTCTCAGGCTAAACATTGGGAATACAATGCACATCCATGTTCTGATGATGTATTGTGAATTTGCTATCAGGCTTATGCTGGGACTGCTATTATAATGCACTGAGATATCTTCTGATGCTATGCTTTTCGTGGAGCCCGTGTATCCCCTGGTTAATTTTGAACTACTTAAGCCCAAGAGCTGCAGGCTGGATTCTCAGCTGCCATGAACTCCCAGCAGTGCACTGATGTGAGAGAAGCAGCCCGGCTCCATGCGAGCTGAGGAGCTCATCCAGTGACTCTGCATGGAAGGCTGATTTTAATGACAGTTCTCTTAAATACATAACACTTCTTAGCCAGGAGCTGATTTTTATCCAGGTTGGTAAAAATTAAGGATTGCTTCACTTTTTCTCGAAGCAAATACACATGTCCATGACTTCACACATTTCCAGGGTTATCTTTCAAAAACAGGGCAGTCTGCAGATGTCCCTAACTTGTAATTCTGCCACTAAGTGCTGTGGTGGTCTCAGGATGAGGTTGTGCTCCTTCCACTGCAGAGCTGTGTTGAAGAGACGCTCCCTTTGGAGAAGTGTGAGGGAGCAGATTTCTGCAGGGCTGCTTCAACTGACGTTCCCAGTCTCAGACTGATGCAGCAGGGCTCCAGCTCTATCCTCATTATACTTCAAACCCTTGTTAGCACTGAGGATTATATTAGCATTGGTAAATTTGTTGGGATGAAACCAGTTTCTTCTTCAAGAGCCCTTTCTCCTCCTGCTGCTCACATTCCCACACTCTTGTCAGGTTAGCTCACTTCATCACGCCAGCCTCTGGGTCTGGAGTGGCTGTACTGAAGTACTTCCTTCATCTGAAGATCTTATTGCTTGAATTAAATAGCTGCATCTCCTGAATCTCTTGTTTCCTAGTTTAAATACCTTTTGATTTTTTTTTTTCCCCCCAGCTCTGTTGTGCTTTCTACGTTTTAAGTGGAATCTTTCTAAAATGCTTCCATTACATTAACTTTGTGATGAAGGTTTTGTTTATCATTATAATACATCCAAATGTATTTTCAGATTATATTTGTTGGGGCGTTTTTTAGTTTGTTCTCAGTCTACAAGGAACTCAACCTGTGAGTGCCAAAAAAGCAGAGATTCAGACTGGCTATTCACTAAACAAATGCATTTCAGAATATTGTTTAACAGTGTAATGCCTTCTGATTTTAACAGCATTATATAATTAGAATGAGCAGAATGGAAGGTCAGGCTTTAAAGACAGTCCTCATGCCACTGTAACTACTGCCACTGGATTCACATTGTATCAGACTTGATCTTTTAGTCCTCCTGCCTTCAGAAACCATAAACAACTGCATCATATTGTAGTGAGGTACATATCTGAGGGACAAGCTGGTCTTTAGGAATACGTTCTGAATGAGAAAAAAGAACTGGGGACAACTTGGACTTAAATGTACATATACAATAACAGAACTGAGTCAAACCATAAATAAATTCAATGTGGTAAGGTAACCTGCAGTTAGATTTTTCACTGTTTTTCTGCCTCAGCTGTTGTAATAGAAAAGGGGGTTTCTTGCCCTTTTTTTGCTATCTTTTTTTTTTTTTTTTTAAACAATCTCTGCATATTGTGGCTGTGATTCCTTCCAGCCTTTGTCTCCTCATCCTCTCATGTCGCTCTTTCAGAGACCTCAGGACACAGATTCTGTTTTGTTCTGCCTTCTTTTTTCCTCCAGCTGATGCTGACTGGCACTGCTCAGCCTGTCCTCCCTCCAGGCAGCAAGGCACAGGGAACTCACAGTTTCTGTACATAAACTCCCACCTTCCCTACCCATCATTTCACACTCTTCCTCACCAAGCTGTCATTGACGAGCCCCCAGATGCTGAGCTCTGGCATTAGAAATGACCTCACTGGGGCACAGGGACAGGAACAGCCAGCCGTTCTTCGTGCTCACTGGATGAGATGGCCATTATTTTTGGAAGAGTGCTACATGGCTTATGGTGGCGTCAGAGTTTCTGTGTAGCAGCACTGAGAGCACAAATACCCACATTTATCTCTTGCAGCATCTTGTGGGTTTCTCATCCAAGGATTGCCAAACCCCAAACCCGCCCACAGTGTCAAATCCCATGTGATGTTGCCCCAGGTGATATGGCAACGCACACGGCATAAACGTATTCCGCACGTCTGTTTGGTGCCAGTACTCAGGATTTTAAAACCAATTAGCCATGTGCAGACATGCAGCCCGACGTGGAGCTGGATACGTGGAAATGAAATGGTTCTGCGAGTTCTGAGCACAGCGTTTCTTCTGAACTCCAAACTGTGTGGGTTCCCAGCACCTCTTCAGCCGTGCTTTCGGCTGACATGTTTGGCCTATCTGTGGAGTTGTGAGAAAGCTGATTTTAAAAGAAAAAAATAAGCCCAACCTGGCAGGAGGTATTTATAGTGTCTATGTATCATACAGGGCCTGACTGGGATTGTGGATTTCTCTGTTGTGCTCTGTAAACACGAGTTCATATAGCCCTTGTCTTAGATGCTTACAGCAGAAGGGATTTCACAGAATTGTGTGCAACCAGCTATAATGTAATATAGGAAGCCTATATATGCTACATGTTATGATCTACCCGAATGTGCCATTATGGGATACTACTCATTGCTTGCTGAAGTTCAATTGCTTACCCTTTTTTTTTTTTTAATCTCAATGCATGTATATATGTTTTTTGCTTGCTTGCTTGTAGATGTGGTTTGCAAATCCAAGCAAATCCCAAACATCTGCCAGAAAAATCAACTCACCAGTAAAAGCAGGTGGCGAAATGACTGCTGCTTTTCCACTGTCCTCTTTGGTTTGTTGTTGCCTCATTTTTCCAAAACACCCCCACATAACATGTCTTTCATCCACCTGTTGCATTGTGTCTTGTGAACTGTGTGTAGGAGGAGGTAATGACTTCTTAACGTGCCAGGACATTGCATAACCCAGTGAGCCTTGCTTCTTGACAGGGATGCCTAGGCATTCTGTAACAGCAAACATGAGCCTTCTTAAACAAAATCAAACAGCCCATCAGGTTCAAGACAGAATACTTAGCTTAGCTGGTTCACATTTGCATATGCGTTTATAAATATATATCTCACACACAATTACAAGTGCATAAATCATTACAGAGAAGGAATACTGACGATCTGAACTGAAAATTCCAAGCAGAGAGGTAGACAAAATCCTTAACGTAGTTTGTTTAAAAATTACGTATTTGTAGGGATGTCTTTCAGTTGCCATAAAGTGATCTAGAATGTAATGAAGATATTATATTATGTACTTATATGGGGGCACCTGATGTTATTAAAAAGCAGTTCAAATAGCACTTCTACTTCTGAAAACTCTGGGAGACGATATATCCTGTCCTACTTTTAGGAATAATACTGTCATTTTTATTTGGTTGCAGTTGGATGTATGCTATAAGAAGAAGTAAGAACTATCCAGTCCTGGGCTGTTTTGGTCTGAGGAAACTAAAGTGGATAGTTTTAGGCAGTGCCAGTGTGAGGGCTGATCTCCCTATTCTGTGCAGCAGCAGCTGGAGGTCCCGTCCATTTCAGCATCCCTTTTTGTCTCCTCCCAGCTGTCTTACTTTTTATCACACAGTAGGATGCATAAATTACTTTTACAGGTTCAGCATCCTGGGGTGGCCATAGAAATGGATTTTCATATAAAAAGTGCCTTAGATCGTGGCAGAGAGGCTGAATCTGCAGAGGCAGAAACCATCTTTGCAGAAAAGCCAGGATGGACGTTTTGATGGAAGTGTTACATGTCAGAAATATAAACTGCAGATACATCTATGTGTCTTACATCCTTTCCTTTTGCTGTGTTCTGGAAGAAAAATATGTTGCTTCAGATCCAGAGTTCAGTACAACTGTTGAAGATCTGTCTGAACTTCAAGCTATAAGAAGGGCTAAACTGAGCCGGGTGAGAAGCAGTGTGACACCAGCAATAATCTTTGGGGGAAAGTGGCTAAAAGTGGGCTGAGTTTGAGGATTTCTCTTAGGAGTAAAAGGTGAGGTTTGCACTTTCATTGGGTGCTGAAAAAGACTTCATGAGGGATATCTTGCCATCCTATCAGCTACACAAGTGTGCCAAAATAGGAGGAAATTGCTTATTTATCATCTGATATTACACAGAATTTAGCAGAACAGATGAATTCTTAGGTTTAACAAATAGGAACAAGCAGGCTATCTTTTCAGGGAAAGGATTTATTTGAAATGGCAATTGGCGGGCCTGTTTTCATTTAATGTTCTAACCAGGATGCTTAGAAAACATTTTTACGCTGTAAGAAATACAATATGCATGTCTTATTAACTTATTCTTTCCCGAGATTGTAGTCTAGGCAAAAGAAATTACTAGCAGAGTAACATCAAAAAGCTGTTTGCCATCACTCAGTGAGGTTGGTTTTACAGCATACTACACAGCTGAAGCATGACACGATTTTATTCGTTTAGCAGCAGTCTTTGGAAACTGATTTGCCAGGTGACATTCTGGAAAAAATAAAAATAAAAAAAATAAAGTACGTCATTACTCTTGTGAAGAATCAAAGTTGTAAGCAAAGAGAAACAGGGAAGGAAATAAGTTTCTGAGGGCAGACAAACCTTCCATCTTAGTTTATCTACATTAGCTTCAGAAAGACTGTGCTCCATCAGAGAGACCTGTTGAGTGTTTCTGTGGCACGATGCAAAACTGACTGGGACTCCATCCAACTGATTTAGCTGGATAAATCTTTAAGACTGCTAGTTCTAAATTCTGATTTCATTTACTAAAGCTTCAAGTGGGTAAGATTTGGATGAGAAGCAAATCTTTGACTCTGAAGTCAAACGTATTTTTCCCAATACATCCAGGTATTTATGCCCCGGATATGGTCAGGTTACAATCATTTTCAGTCTCATATATTAAAAATGTTTAGCAGCTTGACTCCATCTGATTGCATAAAAGCAGTTATTTGCTAACAGCCTGTACTGAAGGATTATTCCTTGAATAGATGTTATATGGTATTCAAGTAGTGAGCTTTTACTGAAATACATTACATGTTTTGTAAGTCACAACGAGAGGACTAAACGAGCAGCTCAGAGTAAGTGACGTCTGCATGGCATCCTGCCCTAGAAAACTTGATGAGTCTTGATTTTCTTTCTGCAGTAAAGTTTTCCTTTGCAGATCTTTTCCTTTGCATTTACCCCTTCTCATGGTGTATATCAGAACTAAATCAGTCTGCAAGATTTGCCTTCCATTTTTCTCTGCCCTTGCCAAAGCAGTGGCTGCAGCTAGGTAGTCTTAACCACAGATCCTCTGGTGTGGCTCACTTAGAATAAATCCCTGCCTATAACAGTCAGAAACTAGTTCTAAAACCAGTAAAACTAGCAAATTCAGGCTTTTATCACTTCAGGTCTAACAGTGCACACTGCTGTTTGCAGTTACTCTACATGCCTCTTATCCTCCTTTTTGGTTTTGCCATCTGGGTAGAAGAGAAACGTGCTCATAAAAGCTTCATTCTAGCTGATGGCTGTCAAACAGGACAGGCAACAACCACCTTCTCCCTACCTTGCTTTCCACAGAAGAGCTTGTCTGGCTCTGTGACTTACCCAGCTGCTCTTTTTCACAAAACTATCAGGACTTTAATATCCTCGAGTCTTCCACCACTGCCAAAGTCAACTGAAATCGTCCAAAAAGCTTGAGGTGTGGTGGTGGGCTTTTTGTTTTGTGTGTGAAAAGGTGAGGGAGATGGAGGGCTCCGGGATACAACCAGCTCAGTGTGGTTCTGAGAAAGCAGGGTAGCCGTCTTGAAATTTTTTTAGCTGTCCTATCTTTATCTGACCCAGATAAAAGGAAGAGCTCCCTAAACACTGCTGAGACAAAATGCGGCAGTCGCAGTGTCGCTGTTGTCTTCCAAAGGTGCTGTGCTGTCTTTGGAAGTCAAAAGTGCACGGAGACCCCAAAGCACCACTGCAACTGGTGTGAAGATTCCAGTCTGATACAAGCAGTTACAATGCACCAGTGACTGAGCAAAGCGTGAGAAGATAGCATGTTGGGACCTTTCAAACATGAGGCACTTGATATCACTACTGTTGCTTCCAGTGCAAGCTTTCCATGCTTGTACCTTGCAGTTAAGCTAGCAATGCCACCAATCTGCTCTAAAACTACACTTGTAGCTGTAAAAGCATTCTGTCTGTGCTCTAATTCATTATGTAGTGAGCACGTTCTCCTTTTCTCATTCCCTGGGAATTGGACATCACAATATGTCAATCCAAAAGACCGGAAACGTACTGGACATCAATGACCTTCTTTCTCCCACTGCATCCCCAGGCATACAGGGAACAAACATTGCTGGTTCATTACTTTAATTACAATATGTGGGATGTTTTACAGAGAACAAAGTCATATTAAAACCCTGAGAAAAAAAACAAAACAAAACACCCTTGGTATGAAACCACCCTTGGCTGAAACACTTGAATGTAGACATGTGCATGAGTACAAATCTAATGAGTGATGCTGAGATCTAAACTTGATGTTGATTCTAAGCATTCAAGTTTAGATGGAAAGTAGGAGGGGGGATCATGCATTTTAAAAAGCAATTACAATACTACCTTGATCTGCATTAATAGTCAATGAATATTTGTGCCCAGGTCCAACGAGGTGGCCCTCGTGTTCCTCAGGAGTGTAAACTGTTGTGGCTAAAATGGTAAGTGAATTATTTTACTTCTTATAAATGTGAAGGACTGACGAGTAGCAATATTAACACTAAAGTGAGGAATTATTTGCATTTTGTATCATTTGATCATTCTGACTCCTTAGAATCAGTCTCAGAAAACTTCACATTTTTGTATGTTGAAACTTTCTGCAGAGACCCGGTGAATGTTGAAAGTGGTACTAGAATCATTCAGTGTACACCATTCCACCACATTTCCTTGGATTTGTTTTTCTAATACTCTATTAATAACACGTGAAGATATATTTCTGTTGATTCCATTTTCTTTCTAATGTACTGCTTCATTATAACAATGAAATGTTTTTAGTCCTTATTTTCATTTAAGGACTTTTTTCATTCATTGCGGCACGTTCCCTTGAAGCATCCTCCAACTGGACAGAGAGGGTAGGACTTCAAAGGAGATATTTATTTTAAATCCACACTACCTGCTTGTTGGGAACCTGTTAGTCAGACAGGTTAAGAAGCCTTACCCGAGGTCAGTATTTAGATGGCAGCTTACCCAGGCATTTGGAAGTGCAACGGTTTTGAGGTTTTTGTACACAAGTCTTGTCTGTCTTTCTTCTATATAAACTATGCCTTCTTTGGGTATGGAAAGATCCCACTGCTTAGGGCCCCACAACATCAGTGAGATATAAAACTAGCATTTTAAATGTGTGTCATCTTTGGTTTGTTTCCAAGGGGAAGAGGGGTCAGACCAAAATCCAATTAGAACCGAATTCCTGTGCAGTTTTAGCGAGGTGAATTCTTCAGATTGCAGCCTCATTTGCTAGAGCACATTGTGTGTTATCGCTGATTTGGTTCAGTTCATATTCTTGTGTGTTTTAATGAGCAAGTATATACCTGTTCTCTGTTACAAAGTTATTTGTGTCGTTATGCATCTGCTTCAGGTGCTTGAATGGAAGCTTAACCAAATTGCAGCCTAGGAAGAAATTGGCTGGATGTGGGAAATTTCAAGCTGCAGCTGATGGTAATTTGCCCTCATGACAGCTGGTGTAATTTGGAGCTGTCCTTAAACCAGCCCCATCCCTGCAGATGCTGTGGCGCAGCAACCCTATGGCTGGCTGAAGGAAGTTTTAAACACTGTTTTGTGACAGATCTGCGTATCAGCGTGGTTCTTGGGATGCTTACTGTAAAAACACGTTGGTTTGATTTTTCAATATTATATTGGAGGGGAAAAAAATGGAAAAATTGGCTCAGCTGAAGTCAGTCCACACAAACTCTTATGGGACGTTAGAAACAAATCCAGAACAGGAAGTGCCTGGAACACAAAAGAATATAAAAGATTTAAAAAGTGACTGGCAAGAAAATGTTAATTGTTGCAGAGGACAAAGCTGAGAGGCAGGTCCTGGAGAAGATTCTATAAAGCAAACCTGTCTCAGTTACCGTTAAAGGATGGTAATCTCTCTGTAACGCTGTTTTAACGCTTTTTTTCCTCGATGTGCTGCATTTGTATTATCAGATTAAGGAGCGATTTTCTTACAGCACCTCACCACAGGGCTTGAGCAAAAGTACAGCAGGCATTCGGACCAAGAGAAATCTGCTATAGGTAACCCGTGGCAATGGCATAATCTGAAAGCAAAGGCAGAGTTTTATCCTTCCAGAGACCAGAGGCTTGAAGTCTGGGGGTTGTGTTTTAGCCTAACATGAGGGACGGAAATCCAACTATCCCTGCAATCCTAACTCCACGTTTTTTAATTGCTATCTGAGACTAAATGCTCTTCCTGTTTGAACCCACTACGATTTGTTCCATCACAATGATGTTCCTAGTCTATGATACGCCATCATATCTTCCATGTGAGATCAAGCAGAAGGTCACAGTGGACAGAGAAAAGGCAGCTAGTACGTATAACCATTATCAGTGCTACTGCACAAATTCAGAAGCAGACTGCTTCTCTTTAATGTACTGAATGGTTTTCTTCCTAAGTTTGCTATATGAAATCATCTCATGAAAACTAAGTCTGTAAATTAACTTACTGAATATCTGCAAAGTACGCCTACTTGCTGACAATCTTCATACAAGAATAACAAAATATTTTTCTAGGAGCTAAAGCAAAGCGTGTTTTGCAGTGTATGTCCAAAACTGCAGAGCTATGTTTTCCTCTCCCTTGTTAATTGACTTGCTCGGGGTATCTGGAACTCCCTTCCTGTTTCCCTCCAAGACCTTTAGTCACTTCCTTTCTCTAAATAAAAATCCCTTTCGTTTCTCTTTAACTGATGATGGATTCACTTTGAAGCATTCTGATAACATCATCTGATTTCTATATAGATTTTCCTTCTTGTAGATTACCAAAAATGACTCTGGCTGGAAATGTTCAAGTTGGTTTCACTGCTGTGTCTGTACTCAGAACTCTACAAAGTATTAAAAATAGCTATAGGCAAGGGAATCATGTCATAAATCCCAAAGCACATTAACTGCTGGTACAGCGAGGAGGAATTGCTGCTACTGGAGCTGCAGCACTGCTTCTGGGCTGTGGTCCTCCACGCTGGGACGCACCACTTCTACCAGAGCAAAACTCCTGCTGGGGAATAACAGAATTATGGGTGAATCACAGCCCTTCATAGAACATAAAGGTTGGAAAAGGCCACTAAAAGATTGGAAAAGAGGGCTAAGATCAGCTTAGAGGGCTAAAACCCAGCACCACCGCGCCACTAAGCCAAATATGACTGCCAAAAGGACTGGCTTGAAAACGTATACGAGTCATTTGTCAAGATACAAAATCTTAGAGGGAAAAGAAATAACGAAGAGGAGAACAGAGTCTAAAGACTTTACAGGTCTTCAGCTAAGTTCTCATTCACTCGCTGTAGGATTTTGTATCCCCGTAGGATAACAGTTGTCTTTGTGAAAATACTTTCTCTGGTCCTTCCAGGCGTGTCTGGAAGAGGAAGGGAATGCCTGTGTCCTCGTGCCTCCTCCAGCACAACCGAGGCCGGGCCAGGTGCGGGTGCTCGGAGGAGGCGGGGGAAGGCGGCAGTGCGGGGGGCGAGGCATCGCCTCACGGCCCAGGCCCGCATCACAGCCTGCAGCAGGCCGGGCTCGGGGCACAAAGACATCCCGTGGCCGGCCGAACCGCCCGGTTCGGGTAGCAACGGGACTGCCGGGCCTGTCTGCGTAGCTGCTGCAGCGTCACGCGGGCTGAACAAGTTGGTGCGCTCCCAAAATGTCTCCTCCCCGGATGGACGCCGTGATTCCAGCAGGCTTTATGACTTCCTAGCCACGCTAAGCTCTTTGCGCGCTGTTTCGACTACCATCTCGTGCCCTGCCCCCATCTCCTCGAAGGCAGGGGCTGACCGCCGCCGCCGCCCGCCTTCCCTAGGGGGATGCTTCCGCCCGCGGACCGCCGCAGCGCCTGTAAGGAGCGGCCCCTCCGCACTGCGGAGCTCCGCATCGTGCCCGGCGGGTGTGAAAGCTGCCGGAGCCCGGCCCAGGGACCGCTTCCCACCGCGAGCTCCGTGCCGCGTGCCGCGCCCCACGCCTGGCCACGGCCGATCGGGGAAACGCGGATCCCGGACCGCGCCCCGCACCGAACTTCACCCGACTTCGCCATCCCGCCCCGCCTTCGCGCTGCATATTCATGAGGCGGCCGCGCCCGATTGGCGGAACTGCGCCCCCGCTGCGTCCCATTGGCCCGCGCGGCCGCCGCTCACCAGGCCCCGCCTCCTTCCCCCGGCCGTGACTCACCAGGGCGTGGAACCGGTCCCGCAGCGCAGCCCGCGCCCTCCCCCCGCAGCCGGCAGAGGCGCAGCCCCGGCGCCGCGCTCATTGTTCCGCCCGCTCCAGGCACCATGGACGAGCTGGACCAGTCGCCCCTGGTCTCCTCCTCCTCCGGGCCCCCGCGGCCGCAGCAGCCCCAGTTTAATTACCAGTTCGTGCTGGACGACGAGAAGGAGGAGGACGAGGAGGAAGAAGAAGAAGAGGAAGACGAGGACTTCGACGAGCAGCTGGAGGTGATGGAGAGGAAGCCCGTGGCGGCCCCGCAGGAGCGGCCCTCGCCGCCGCAGGACCTCGGCAGCCCCGCCGAGCCGCCCCGCCCCGCCGCGCCCGAGCCCGCGCCCGAACCGCCGCAGCCCGCGCGGTGCCCGCCGCAGCCCGCCGCCTCCTCCTCCTCGTCCGCCGCCAGCACGCCGTCCCCCGGCTCCGAGCGGCCCCAGCCGGAGCCTCGCAGAAGAGGGTCCTCCTCCGGCTCGGCGGGTGAGTGCCTCTCCGCGCCTTTGTCTGCCGCCGCACCGCGCCCTCCTTCCGCAGCTTTTGCGGGAGAACGCCTTCCTCCCCCTTGCCCCCCCCTTTTTATTTTTTTATTATTATTACTTTTAATTTTTTTACACTCGCGTGCGAGTCGTTCTCCTCTCCCCTCTTTCTTATGCTGCTGGCGGAGGGAGGGGCGGCGGCCGCCTCGCACATGGCCGCCCGGGGGCGAACCCGCCGCCGCCTGGCAACGGCCGCGCTGCGGGGCGGGAGCGGGGCCGGGGAGCGGGGCGGGCGGCGGCGGCGCGGCGGGCGCTGACGTTACTCACGGGGAGGGAGGGAGGGACCGCTCTGCAGGGGGGGGAGGGCGGGCGGCGGCCTCCGGAACAATAAACGTTCGCAAACCGAGGGCCTCGTGTCGTGATGCTGCCTCGTGTCGTAGATGCCGTTGTGCCTCGCGGGCGTGATGGCATCCGCAGGAGTCGAATGGGCATTCGAGATCGACTGCCCCAAGTCCACGTTAAACCGGAGTGATAACGTGTAAGAAAGTCACCGAGGGCCTGCAGCGTGTCCAGAGAAGGGCAGCGAGGCTGTGAGGGGTCTGGAGCACCAGTGTGATGGGGAGCGGCTGAGGGAACCGGGGCTGTTGGGTCTGGAGAAGAGGAGGCTCAGGGGAGACATCACTGCTCTCTGCAACGACCTGAAAGGAGGCTGTGTGAGGCGGTGTCGGCCTCTGCTCCCAGGGAACGGCCGTAGGACGAGAGGGGATGGCCTCACGTTGTGCCAGGGGAGGTTCGGGTTGGCTGTTAAGAACGATTCCTTCTCCAGAAGTGATTCTGCACTGCCACTGCTGCCCAGGGAGTGGTGGGGTCACCTGGAGGTGTCCCAGAGCCGTGGGGATGTGGCACAGAGGGATGTGGGCAGTGGGCACGGTGTGCTGTGGTTGGACTGGGTGATCTTGGTGCTCATTTCCAACCTTAATGATTCAATCAAGTCATAAAATAGCCAGTTGGAATGGACTCATGAAGTTCATCAAGTCCAACTCCATGTTCTTCCTTGGAAAACAGGGATAGAAGTGTGGTTTCTGGGGCTGCTTTAGCGTTTTTGCTCCTTGACCCCAGAAGGACGAGGCGAGGAGCATGTTCATGCCTGAAATGTTTCTCCTTTATTGAAGCAGAGGAGAGATAACCCCATGAGAGCTGGGTGCTGTAGCTGAGAAGTGGTGCCAGACTTATTTTACAAGACCTAATTGTGGGGAGACAGGATCTATCACTGATGATGAGTTCAGAGTTTCTGAAGCAAGGACTGGCATCCTTAGCAGGCCTGCTTTCCAGAGGCAGAGTTTGACAGGTACAGTACTCATCTAACGATGGGTTGGAACACAGGTTATGTTTTAAGCACTTGAATCCAGATGTGAGCACATCATTTTGATAAAAGCACTGTCTGGACATGTTTATATGAGTGCTTTGGTCCTCCCAAGTGTGGGAGTGCTTTGTTTCAGCAATAGCCACCCAATATAAAACCAAAAACCACCTGCAGTCTGGATGGATATCAAATCTAGATGATTTAACTTCAAATGAGTTCACTCCCAGTCTTGCTGTGAAACTGGCAAAATCAAATGATGCCTGCAGCTGGTGGCAGGGTGCCTGTGGAATGGATAGCCACAGCCTGTGATGGCCGCCGCTCTTCTGGAAGGTTATGGCTTCATTCTCTGTCAGCTCTGCTTAAGGTTTAAGTGAAAGACTGTGGTTCATAATCTGGAAACTTAGGAAGATTCAATTCTCTTCGTATTTAACATCTAAGGCTTTGATTCACTGATGATATGAGATGAATAGCTTTGAAGTCTTATTTGGAAGGAGTATTGTCTATGGTAAGTGTGTGAAGAATAGCAGGGTTTCCTCTATCACCAGCAGCAGTGGGTCCTGGTGCTGCTTTTTGTCAGTGAAACAATGGAGAAAAATGCAGACAACTTCTTGGCCCAGTAAAAGGTATTATTTATATCTGAAGGAGCTTTAAAAAGCAAAGCTTTGTAATTAGTATCAGTTACATGCTTAGAAGTATTCCGTACCATTCTTGCAGGAGGTTGTGACATAATTATATGTAATGCAGGTCGCTGGCAAATCTCTACCTTCCTAAGAGCGAATATAAATATTTGTAGAAGAAGAAAACAAGAAAAAGAGCTCCAGTAAAACTTATGCTGCCTTGGATACCTTTTTTTTTTTTCTTCTGTTCACTGTTATGTGGGTAGCAAAAATTACTGTTCTTGAAAATTTAAGAAGTAATCTTGATAACTTAAGTTTACATACAGTGGGAGGGGGGAAAAAGAAAAAAGCAAACGTTAGGTGCATCCCTGGTAACAGTGATGTGCTGTGGTTTTGTTTTTTAATTTTTTTTTTTTTCCCCTCTCCTAGCTGTTCCAGTTAAGATTAACCAGTAAACTATGACAAGAAGATGCCACCTTTCATCTTCACAGCCCTAGATGGTTCAGCACAGGCTGCTGCTTGTAACTGCAGGCTGCATATCGCCTTGCTGGAAGGCAGAGCTGCAATACAACGTTTAACCCTACGCTTAATGGGAAACCCACGTGCTATCCAAGCAGACTGGTCATGTGGAATGGCAGGCCAGTATCCTGAGTGAGCAAAGATGATGGCTCCTTGTGGGTCAGCAGCCTGTAATCCAGCCAAGGTTCAGTGCGTGTGCAGATGTTCTGAAGTGCCAGTTTATTAGTCTTGTTTTTAATTAATTTTGTAGGACTTGCTTTTAATTCATAGGCATTCAGGAGAGTTTTCATACAAGCTCTGCCCGTATGCCAGGCTGTGTCAGGTGGAGGTCAGCAAGGATGCCATCGGTAGCCTCCAGCTACCAGCGTGCACACACTGTTCTGTGTTAGTGCTCATCCTCACCAACCTGACCCTACCTGCAGCAGAAGGCAGTTAAATGTAGTGGGCTGCACCTGCTTCTACTCACTATGTACATTTTATCCTGCAGCAGAAATATTCTGGAGTCTGTAGCTTGCATTTTATACCCGTTGTAAAGCAGCACATAAGCTTTTTGTGTTGTTTTTTTTTCTTTTTTTTCTGTGTTGATGAGTTTTTCTGGTATGCTGTTGTGAACACATAGGATCACGAAGAGGAGCTGTTTGGGTTTTATGGAGAGAATGCAGCATGACATGGAAAAAATACAGCTGTCCTTGAATACTACCACAGGTGACTTTCACTGCATCCTTCAGTTATTAAAATCCGTTCCTGCTGATCTTCAGTATTTTGTTGAAGTGTGAGGCCCTGTCCCTTCCACCCTCCCAAACAGCAATAAAACTAGAAGGGAGGTGGTCATAACCTGTGTCAATTAAAGGTAGAATGTGGCTTTATCCTGTTATTCAACCAGTTGTAGGGGCTTATGGAGGAGAGTAGCCAGCAATTTGTCTGGTGCAGTAAAGCTCGTGTTTTCATTTTTGCATTTCACCTTCCCATCTGAGTGAGTTTAGTGGGGGATCTTACTGTGCATTGCTGCATGCATGCGCAGTGCCTGTGGATCAGCTGCTGCAAGAGATTCTAAAGCCAAAAAGCCATCTCCCCTGTTAACCAGAAGTGTATGCAGGGATGGGCTTGTCAAGTCTGGTAGTGTGTTTGCTTGTTGTGTGTATCCTTTGATTTGCTTCCTAGGGTAAAACCACACGGCTTCCAGCTGCCATATAGTGATGTATATCTTGGGAAACTTCTTGTCCACAAAGGGACAGCTCTCTCATCCACGCTTCTGTGTCACTGCTGGTGAGCACTGAACCTCTTCCTTGTCACTTAGATAGCCACTAATGCCAGCCCTTCTTCAAAGGAGTCAGGGCAACATCCAGGCCTCCTGGTCAGTACTGTTCTCTTACTGGCAGGTAGAGAATTGCTTGGGAAGCGTCAAGGCCTGCAACGATTGTTCTGCTTATAGGTTAGGAGTGAGTGGTAGCTGGAGCATAAAGGTCAAGAGATTCCAACTTTGCAGCTCCCAGGGACAGAAATATCCCGTGGCTGTTGACAGTTGGTGTGGTGAGAAGACAGCCAAGTTCGTAAAGTAGAACTGTTCCTGGAACAACACAATGCATTTTGTTATTTCAGTAATTTGCTTTATGTTTTTCTAATCTAGTTTTCTAGTTGGTTTTCTGCAAGGAGGCTGCTTTGCCTTTTGCTTCTTCTTCCAGTGCTGAGGATGGGAAGGATGTTGATTTTGGAGAGCACTCGAGCTTGGGGACTGGCTACTTAGCAGCATCCATACAGTCTTTGTTCTTGTAGTTTTTCCATACTGCTGGAATTCTGTGGAGGTATTGCTGCTTGCCACTGAATTTGGGCAAGAGCTATAGATTTGTGTCTTTCAATGGCTGTTTGGCAGCACCCAACAGCTTGATGACTTTCAACAGCTTAATCTGACTTCTGTCTCCTGAGAAGGCATTAGAGTAGCTGAGGGCTGTTATCCTATGGCTTGAGGTGTGTCGTAGTGTGCTTATCTTTTTTTTTTTTTTCTGTTTAGAGAATATTTTGAATGAAAGTGATGAAAGTGGCCTTTTTTTTTTTTTTTTTTTTTCCTTTGAGCTTACGTATTGCTGTAGTAACTATGTAAGTGATACAAAATGAGAAAAGTTTCAATCAGAAAATGTTTTTCAGGTTCTAGATGCTTTGTAAGCAAGGAACTGCTTCTTGGCATGTTGCTGGCTAGACAATATAAAGCAACATGTGTAACTTACAGGTAAATTGTCTCCAGGTATTCAGAAATGTTCATGCATGAAGTAAGAATGAGCTGCATTAGGAGTGAAAGAAAAGCTATAGTTAAGTTAAAAAAAAAAAAAAACAAACAACTGCTTAGAGTAAGAACTGCAGCTCAGAATGGTGAAATATTTTCATATTTATTTTTCATATCTATTTTTATGGGCTAAAATAGAAATGACTCTTCACACTTTGAAACACTGCCTAAGGTTTTCTACTTTTGAGAGTGCTTTTAAGGCAGCGTGGTACAGGTAGTGGTGAGATTGCTGGAACTGCAGCTTTGTGACACGTCTGGAACTACTACTACAATAGTGATAAAGTAATGGGCTGATTAATATTCATAAAGTCTGAGAAAAGCAAATTATCTCAGTGGAGTGTTTTTATCCTTCAAGTGGAAATAATCAATCTGCTGCTAACTGGATGTGTCAAAATGAGAAGATTTCGGTTAGAGGGATTTCTGAATGACTGCTCTTCTCCATGGTTTTGTCTCAATTGCTTTGCAGTGTATAAACAAGGCCTGTTAGGAGTACTATTTTGACCTTCTGTATTTTTGCTGGAAGGCTTGCTTTGTGTCCTAGGAATGTACTGTAAACTTTCCCTTGCAGCTTTTTAATGACTGGAGCAATCATGTCATCATCTTCATCAGCTGGGAAGAATATGTTAATTAAGAAGTTTTTAAATGAGACAGCAGACTGAGATAAATACAAACTTCCTATTTCCAGTTAAAAATGCTCATGGCCTATCAGATGCTGCTGTTCTGGTGTCAAAGTCCTACTGGTTATCCATCATGAGTGTTTTATGACTGTTTTGGTTGAACTCTGCTCCAGCCCCTCTCCGACAGAAGGCAAAAGTCGGCACTGCCTGTCCTCCTTTGTAGGTGATAAAGAAATAAATGCCAATTAAAACAGATAGTAGTGCTTGTGTGAAGCCTTTGGCAAGTTGGTTGTAGATGGAGAAGAGAAGGGAAAGGAACGAGTGAGATCCAGGGGAAGGAGAACAAAATATGTGGTATCGTTGGAAGAAAGGCCGTTTCTTGGTCTTTGGCCTAGTCTTCAAGCATCCATGCCTTCAGCTCCAGAAATGCTGTTCAAAGGGTGTTCTGAACCCAAGTGTTGTGTAACAGATATCACTGTTAGATGAGAAAATCATCCGTCCTGTGTATGCAGGTTGTCAAAGTGACTTAAAAGTGGGCAGGTAAAACCTGTAGTGAGCACAGATTATTGCATGCCAGCAAGTACAGTGCTGCTTAATATTAGAGCATAGTATATATGTAAAGGTCTGACTTTATCAATTTCATTAAAAGCTATTCTGTGATGTTAATGGCTCTGGTGAATCCTCAGAATGTTCTTTTTCCCTCCTGTGAGATGAAGGTATCTTATGCACCAATTTGTTTTTATTTTACAGACTGTAAGTTGTTACGCCAGTGGCTTATCACCCAAGGTAATGTGTTCAGAACGAGTGCTGGAAGAAATTGGTAGCATCTCTTCCCTGTTAATTTAGCTAATAATATATTCTGCAATGATGAAATAGCTAATCTAAATATTGTTTAATTTTCTTAATCATGGAGCAAGCAGGGAAAAATTCCATCTGTTCAAATCAGTGAAAGGGACTCTTACGATTGGTATAATCTCTGAAATCAAATTGGGTAATGTCTGCATAATGATAGGGTTTGCATGGCTCTTTAGACCTCCTGCTTTTGAATAAGCTTGGGTGTAATTATTATATTTTTCTGTTTGTGGTACTGCCAGAACCCAAATTTGTTTGGTATTTCAATGTATGATTAAAGAGTCTGGATCTTAAGAAAGAGTTATTTTGGTTAAATTATGTTGAGCTATGATTTTTTTTTTCTCTTGTTGTTGTTGTTAGAAATACAGCCAGTGTGAGTATCTGTGAATCTGTGTGAAGCTGGGTATGTAATGGGTTAGATTGCTTCTTCTTAATTGTGTTACAATAAATTAAATCCTTAGATGTTGGGTCTCTGAATATCCAACTGGTTCTTGTCCATAGCATTACTGATCGAAACATTTCATGCAGGACTGAGATGAGGTTGGTAGCTGTATCACAGTATTCAGTGGCCTTTGAAAAAGAGCACAGAACAAAACCAAAAATCCAACTAACACTCTCTGAATGGTCCCTCATTTTGACAGACTGAGATCTATAATACAGCCAGAGTTAACATGTCTTCAGTGTGTGTCTGCTCGTGCTGTGCTTGGGAGCTGAACGTTGTGGGGAAGCTGTGTAAGCTTTCTTACTTTGTAGCTGAACAGAAGATGAGATGGCATACCTTACCCAGCCATTGTATGCTGTACTGTGCTGCATTCCTGAGCAATTCACCTCAAATGTCACTCTTCCAAAAGAAGGAAGGATGTCATTACTGGGCTGTGAAAACATATTTGAGGGAAAAAAAAAAATGCTTCAACCACTTTGGTTATAGATTTCTGCTTAAACAATAAGACGACACTTGCTTCTGGCTAGAGACTTGTTTCCATAAGATAGAATAGCTGAAGATAGGCAGAGATTCAAAGTCCTTGAACTCATTTTCTTCATCTATTTCAAATAACATGAGATTAGAAATCTCCCACGTGCTGTGGTGCCACTTGTGCAGGTGATGCATGATGCCTGCTGGCAGTAACTGAAGAGCTGAGGACCTGTTGCTGCCTTTGTTAAGGATGAGGTTCTTAAGTCCTTCCATCATTTTATCCCATCAAGATGAGTAAAACAGAGCTCCTGTTTTCATGTGAACCTTCATCAGTGTCTGTCTTGTGTATGGCTGGATTTCTAAGTACATTGCAGTCTGAATTTACTAAACTTGAGGCTTCTCTTTATAGACTAAACAGAGCCCAATGAGAAAGCCTAGCTGCTTGCTGCTGCTCTGCAGCTGGAGCTAATGATGTGAAAATATGCTGTTAGTAGTTGAATCTTCATCTTGAGTTGCTTAAATATTTGGTGGAAAATGCTGTGTTTATAGCAATTGCATCATAACAGGGAGAACAGCTGAAGTGGAGTTGGTGTAGGCAGCTGCTTTTCTCAGCAGATTCTTCTGCAGTTGTGTGCCCTTGCTATCTAGCATTGGCTAATTCCCTGGTACAGTCCCTACCAAAGCTAAGCTGTACATCAGGAGGAAGTTGACTGTGTTTACATGTAAGGAAAAAAAAAATATATAAAAAAAATAAAATATATATTTAAAATATATTTAAAAATAATATATATATTTTTGTGCAATACTGAGCTCAAAATGAGGAGTTGATCAGAACAGCAAACCTGCCTTACTGTAAGCCTGCTGTGCGTGGCTGGATGGTCGCACATGAGAGCAGATAGAAGGGTGCATCACTAAGCAAAAATCCAGTCATGATGCGGTCTGAGCATGTTCTTATGTTCTTATGCTGTGGGACTAGACTTAAATCCATGGCAAGTAAATGTTGAAGAAAGTTTGGTTCAGAAATGGCTGTCGTTGGGACTGTCAGCATAGTATTTTTCCATCTAAAACGTTCGTTCTTTTGCAGCTAACTTTCTCTTGTGTCAGAAATCTTTCACTCCGTTGAATCCTCTGGTCTTTATTCAGCACTTTGCTATTAACTAGTTATGCAGTGATTTGAAGTTAAACTGATAATACCAGCTTCCTATGACTATAGCAGCGATGGGGAAACTGGCAAAAATCAGAATGGGGTTTAAAACGATGCTTAGTTATGCTGCTGTCTGCTTGTTTTTAAACAAACCAGAAGTGGGTTTCTTGCTGGTGGGACTTAGGTTTTAGCCCAAAACAAAACACAGAGTTCTCAGGTAGGAGGGTTTGAGCTAATGTGAAAGGAATGTCAATTGGAGTGCTTGCTAAATGGCATGGCAACCATTGAAAAGTGGGGGTTTTCTTATTTTTTTTTTTCCTTTCAGCTGTAATGTTGCAAGTAAATCACTAACCATTTGGATTTTTGGCAGATATCATTTGCAGTAGAGACTATTTTCTCTTCTGGAAAGGTAGTGTTAATTTCAAGGTCTCATTCTGTTGTATTTCACAAAGCAAAATATTTCTTCTGCTGGAAACAGTGATCAAACAGTTAACTTACTGATATTCTTGTTGTGAATCATCTAGTGTCTTCCACTGATGCGCCAAGAGGATCACCCTCAGTGATTTATCCTCCAATTCATATCCTATTTGCTTTTCTTTTATAAATGAAGAATGATGTCCTGCTAAAAATGATATTCTATAACAAAACTTACCACACTGAAGCTTGCCTGAGACTGTAAGTAAATACGTACAAATCTTTGTCAGGGTACATATGCACGTAGTGAAATATAGTATTTTACTCTTTCATTTGACCTACAGAATGCAATTCTTACCCTGCAGCTACTCCGCGTGCTCTTGGTTTGTTCTGTGGCTGCCACCCGTGAGGGTGGGTGGTGCGATGGACAAACCAGCGCTTGGAAGGCTTTGCCAATCTGATTTCAACCTCCCTCCTATTTAAAAACATTCCTTACAGGTTTGTGAAATTCACATCTAGGAGAAGTTGTTCTTAATGAAGTGCATTCTGCGTAGTGCATGTGATGGGGTCGCTGCCAGTTCTTCGCTCAGCTGATGCTGGGCTGCAGCACTGAGCTCCAGCCCATGGTTGGGAGCTGTGGAGGTGCTGCTCTGTTCCCCCCACTTGCCTGGAAGTACCCAGTGCCAGCAGCAGGGAGAGGTCCCGGTTGCCCTCCTCCCAGCAGGAGGAGTGCTGCTTTGATGTAGGTGGAGGGAAAGTGGGTGTCTCTCCTTGGCTGGTTAGGAAACGCTGCTTTTATGTAATTCTTTGTCACACTCCAGTGAGGTGTGAAAAATAAAGTATGGGTGTGGGCATATCTTTCCATTAAGAGAATCTGGGAGCTCAGTGACTGGCATAGCTGCTGTGTGTTTCTGTACTGAGCAAATGGAAGCCAAACCTGAGAGCGAGCTCCCATGTTGTGCTGGCTTAACGAAGCACTGAGAAACCGGTGCTCACACTCCTGAAATCAGTATGCCCCAACAGAAACAGAAAACTCTGGAGTTATGCAGTATTGAAAATAGTGCACAACGCTGATCCTTGATGCTCAGTGACACTTGGCAGTGGATGGGTGAGCATTGCAGTTCTGTGGGCTGCAGTATCACCTATTGATCCGTTGTCCTCCGGTGTGGTTTTTGTCCTTAAAGGCTTTTGTTGCCAATGAACTGCAGCACTGTCTTAACAAGTTCTAAATCTGGAATTGAGGTTTCAATCCATGTGAAAAACATAGTTTCCAGAAAGCAGGAGATCCTCTTTAGCGCGGCAGAGGTTGAGGAAGCCATTCTAAGTACCGAGTCCTTTAATCATTACTCTAATATCTTGCTAGATTTTGGGACATATAAACATCACTTGAAGATAAGTGTTCTACAAAACAGAAATAACCAACTGTATATTGTAATGGGAAATGTAAGCTGTAAGACCTAAAACTGCTGATGGGAGTAACCTGAGTAAGCCAAGAGAGTTGTGAGGATGCTGAATTGACACTGCAGTTGCAGAAAGTCTTGGTTCAAAGCTGAAACAAATATTGCTCTAATGTCTTCATTAGGTTGCTCTGTGTGTACTGCTGGGCCTGTCATGTTTCTCATTTCTTGCTTTTCATCATTTGAAAACAATCGATTCTATTACAGTGTGAGCTCTTAACCTTTTTTAATACTTGATTTTTTCCAGGCGAATAAAAATCAAGATTGTTGATGTTGTCTAGACTGGTAATTCAAAATCTAATTGAAATACTCGAAAATAATTTTTCATTCCTCTAATGCAATTAATATAAACTGTAAATCTTCTTTAACAAGCTTAATTTGAAAACTTTACACACAATTTGGAGCAAAAGATATTTGTGATTATTTTTCCATCAGCGTAATGCCAGCAGGCCATGACAGATCTGGGAAAAGTACTGTTTACTCACGTGTGGAGTAGGACTGGTCTCAATTTCTTTGATTCCTAATGATGGTTGGCATTGTTGCTGCTCAGCTAGGCTTTCATGCAGCTTAATAAAGTGTTTTATCTGTGTGCCTTTATTCTATGTATCTGAAACTCTGGGATCATCTGGCTTCTCACCACTGTATGTTTGTGAACTAGAGTGACTATTTTAGCTTAGCAGAAGGAAGTCCTTCCTTACAGTAGTTCTTAGTTCTTTGGGTGGTAATTGGAGAAGTGGGATTTTCTCTGTTGAAATATTGCAATTAATACAAATTCAGAAAAGCAAAATACATTTCTTGAATCATGCTGAAGAAGGATTTAATAATGCCTTCATTTGGAAGTGCAAATGTAAATAGTAAAGGCAAGTAGTAACTGAGGGTACAGTCATTTACTGTTTCCAGTTTGGTCAGCATCAGCATGCCTGGTCAGCCCTCCTTGTGGAGGATTTCAAAGCTTACTTCAGTCATCTTGTAGAATTCTTTGTTGAGTCTCACTATCTTTGCTGTTGTCACACAAGTTAGGAGCTTGGAAACACTTTGACAAAGTGAACACATAAAGGGCAATGTGCTGACAGCAATGGCAGGTTTTTTTTTTTCTACTGCAAGAGATACAGAAGTTTGTCAATTGTGTGCAAGTGTGCAGAATGAAATGTTCTTGTGGTGCAGCTTGTCTTGAACTGGGCCTTGGATGGCAGGGTGGAGATCCCTCAGTAAAGATACTGTTGTAATAAAGAACTCTGAGCACTGACACTCCCTGGTCACCTGCCTTATATATCTGTGCTAAAATTCTTTGTGGGTGTAGATGCTGGCTCTGGCCCTGTCTAGTTACTGGGAACTGACTACTTGCTTGCCTTCCCCGCCCTCCCCTTCAACTATTTAGCCTTTATTTCTGCTGAGGTTATTTGTTTGTTTTTCAGATGAGACCCTTTTTGCTCTTCCTGCTACATCTGCGCCTCTGATGCACTCCTCTGCAGGCAAGTTCTTTCTGCTCACCTTTGTCTGAATACATCCTGCATTTCTGATCTGATCTCATTAACTCTTTCTGATTACCCTTCATTTACTAAAAGTCAGCGTGGGTCCAAGAACAGCTTCTCTCATTTTCAGTTTTGAATTTTCAATTGATCCGTTCAAGATTTTAATGGCCATTCATTTCTTTACACGTTCAAGATTTTAATGGCCATTCATTTCTTTACACGTTAAGCTGTTCTATAAACATACTACAGCCATCTGTGAATTCTTGGACCCTTGATGTAAGAGAGAAGTTGATACTGTTAACAGGTTAATACTTTAAAATGTGTAAAGCATAGCTGCTTTACACATTTAGCAGAAAGATTTAATCCATAGTAACTTTCTGCAGTACTTGATGTAAGTAAAATCCGTACACACGTTAGTGGTTTCTGTTTGTTACTCTGTCCACCAAATTCATGTTATTTAAAAAAACAAAAAGGGACAAAAAAAGAATTCTTACAGGCATGCACGCTTGTGCATATATTAATGTGCAAGCATACACCCATACCCTCTTTCTGTTTCTTTTTTTTCTCCCCCCACCTTGGGAATGTTGGCTGCTGTACTTGGATGCTCTGTACTTGTCTGGCATCTTCAGCTTTACTGTGATCTTTGCAATGCAAAAAGTTGCTGCTTCTCTAACTTCTCATAGTTTTCTGCTAGAGAGGAGAAAATAGAGTAGCATTTTTTAACTGATACTTTGTTTTGTTGGCTAGTAATATTTATGATAAAACTCAGAAGTGCCTCTTCATAACTAACATCGTGTGAAAACCTGTCATGAAAATTTGCATTGACTTTAAGACCACCTGCATTTTCTAACTTTCCTTTCTGTCCCCATGGTCACAGAAAAAGTTGTGGACTTGCAGGAGCAGCCAGGTAGCACTAAGTCACTTGGTCAAGAGGATTTTACTGCAGTCCCGCTTGATACTGCTGCTTCTCTTCTCTCCTTCTCTCCTCTCTCAGCTGATCCCTTTAAAGAGCACACAGCCTTTGATTCACTCTCAGATGGATTACCTGCAAGAGGCATTTACAAAGAAAGTGCAAGTGAGGTTTGTAAAGAAACAATGGAAAATGTAAGAAATCCATTCCTTACAGAGGGAAATAAGAGAGACGCTTCCGAGATGAAATACTCAGAAATGGAACCCTCACTTACTAAAGCAGAAGCAGCCATTTTATTTCAAGCTGAAGAAGAAATGCAGCTAGAGGGCCCTAAAGAATTATGTGATCTGGAGAAAATGCCTGCACAGCCTCTGAGTATGTCTCCAGAAACTCCTAAAGATTTGTTTGAGAAAAATGAGGAAGATACCTTTTCTAGCAAAGACAAAGGCAGAGATGGTGATCATGATGACAAAAAGGCATTGAAAGAAGATGCTATTCGAAGGGAAGAGTATGTGGACTTCAAACCGTATGAGCCAATATGGGAAGTAAAAGGTGCTGGTCATGGACTGAGCAGCTTGAGAGAGGATGTTGGAAGTAAAATAGATGGCAAACTGGAAACTGGTTTAGATGAGAAATGTGGTGTAGATAAGCTGACAGTGCTGAAGGATTATGAAAGAGACAGTGAAGGCAGTGCTGAAGATCTGTCTTTCCCGAGCACCCCAGAAGCTGTAAAAGAACCTTCACAGAATTACATCACCTGTACTAAATCTGAATCCTCTGTAACTCCTGATGGTAGCAAAGTCAAATCTATTTGCCCGATAGAGGAAGACACTTCAGAAAATAGAACTGATGATGAGAAAAAAATTGCAGAAATGAAAGCTCAGAACACAGAACAAGGTGATTTTAGCTCTCAAGCAGTTGGCAAGCAGGAAGGCCTGGAAGCTGACGATGCTAAAACAGATAGCGTATCAACACCGCTATCTGACACTGCAGCAAGTATGCCTGAAGGTCTCACTCCTGATCTAGTACAAGAAGCATATGAAAGTGAAATGCACGATGCGGCATGTACAAAACTTGCTTATGAAACAAAGATTGATTTAGTTCAAACCTCCGAGTCAGTGCAAGAGACTCTGAAACCTGTGACACAACTCTGCCCCTCATTTGAAGGTTCAGAAGCTGCTCCATCACCAGTATTGCCTGATATTGTCATGGAAGCCCCACTGAGCAGTGGGACAGCTGGTGCAGAAGCATCCACTGTGCAGCTTGAAACTTCTCAGTTAGGAACATTTGTTACTACTGCTAGTTATGAGAATGTAAAAGAAGAGGCTGAGAAACCTCCATTGTACCAAGAGGCAGTGAATATGCCTTTGACACAGGCCCAAGAAACAAAACAGGAGCTGACACTTAAGAAACCTGATCGTGAGAGTAGCACCAGTCCTGAAGATCTAGAGACTCCATATATATCTATTGCATGTGACTTAATTAAGGAAACAAAGGTCTCTGGTGAATCCGCTTCTCCATCCTTACCAGATTATTCCACAACTCCAGTGACAGAACACGTTTCTCAGGTTGTGCCTGAACACAAGGAACTTGTTGAAAAACTGTCTCCGCAGTTTGGAAAATCTGACTTGTTTAATCGCCAGGTGATACCTGACTTCCCTGGGAAAGAAAGTGAAGATCAGACTCTCATCTTAAATAGTAAATCAGTTGAGAATATTGAAGTTGATGAGGAACAGGAACGACTGGTAGATTCATTGGCTGCTACTGGTAAGCCCTATTTGGAGTCTTTCCAAGCTGATCTAGACTCTTCCAAAATTGTAAGTACTCAGCCACCTGAGCCCACACCTGCAAAAATGGGCAAAGCAGAGAAGATTCCACTTCACGTGGAAGAGGTGAACGCTTTGGCTTATTCAACTGATGCATCTATTGCTACGGAACCAAAACCAGGAGATGGCAAAGATCTCTCACCTATTGAGTCTTCTCCTGTCTCAGTAGAAGATGACTTTGTGATGCTGGTTGATCCTAAAACTGGTCCCGAGTTTGTGGCAGAAGTCACTGACAGAGAAACAGTGCACAAAAATGAAAGCGAAGAGATCAGTAATGAGATCAGAGATGAGAAGAGGCGGTTGCCTTGTCCAGAGCTGCCCTGTGATCTGTCTGTAAAGAATGTAGAAGTGAAAACTGAAGAAGATGCTCATGCCTTGAAAAAGTCTTTGCAGGCTATGGACAGAGAAGTGCCTGAAGTATCCATGGTGTCCTTACCAGCCACAGATACCTCACCTTTACCTACTGAAAAAGAAATAGTCAGTGTAGGAAAGCCAGAAGCTTTTGAGAAGGAAGCTGAGAGAGGAGCTGCTTCTGCTAAAGAAAAGGAAAAACCTACTGCAGTCTTTTCAGCAAAGCTGAATATATCTTCAGGTAATCTGTGTACACTGTCTTGCAGTTCACTAATCTCCATAACCTTTAGCTACACTTAAGCATGCCATGACTTACTCTTTCTTTTAAGTTACTTTCTGTAAACTTCCCTACTTAAGCAGAGGATAACAGAATAATGTTAGAGCCTGCACTTTTACCTTTTTCATTTTCTGACTGTTTCAGTACTTTTTTTATCGTGTTTATCAGGAGTGGACTCACTGTCTTCGGTTGTCTTCAGTTCTCCTGCTGGTGATCTGTTGGTGCACAAATAAGTTGCTACTCACTGTAAGCTCTTCTGTGACTGTCTACAGACTGAGCCTTAGAGGCCTTCTAGACTTGCAATAGTAAGCCAGGGGTGGTGTCTCAGTCTACTCTATATGCACAAGAGGCATTTTTCCTTTTCATGCAGAATTCAGTTAAACATCAGGCTTTGAAGCTTAGGAAGCTTTTCTTCTGTGGTACATGCAGCTTGTGCCTGGAAAAGAACATGCACAGCTCCACTCACATGATTTATGGCTTGTGGTAGATCCCTGCCAGAAATGAATAGTGCACAAAGGAGCTAAGTGCTCAGTTTAGTAGGAAAGTGACCATTAAGAAGCTGAGTATCGTGCAACCATTAAGATCAGTTTACACACACCACAGATAATTTCCAAATGGAACTTGGAAATCAGTGGGTTTTTGTTGTTTGTTTTTTTTTTTTCAGATAGTAATGTGCTATTTTAAGTAGAAGAGAGTTAAAGAAATTAATTCTAAACTGTATGCATAATGGAGTTCCAGCTTCCTGCAGATTGGAGTACTTTGCTTTTTGATGTTGTGGTACTCTGCTGCTGAACAGAGTTGTACTTCTGTGAAGTGCCTGAAGATTCTAACAAGCCATAAATCCATTATTAAAATCAGTTATCTGCTTTTACTATCAAACTACCAAATTAGCAGGCAGAGTAATGAAACAAAGAACTAACAGGCAGTTGCCTTTCACTCTGAGAAAAGACAGATAATTCATCACAGGGCCAAGCAGTGGATCTGTGCTGTGTGTATTCTTCTGAGCCTTGCTTTTTTGTGCTGTCTTCAAATACTTACTCATTGGTGCTGCTTGTTGTAAGCCAACCAAAATGCAGACATACCTCTGTGTACCTGAAAATGTACCTTCTGACAGCTCCAGGCTGTCAGGCTGCAGGGAGACAAAAGAAATGGTTGCAGATTTATTTAGTTATTAAATACACTCCATGACTCCAATAAAGCAAACAGAGCTTTGAGCAACCTCACTGGCAGATCTGGGTTTAATGCTGTATGGCAGATACTCAGGTTGCCTGGTGTGTTTTTTGAGGGTGCCAGACCACAGGGACCACGTACTTGACGGCGGCACAGATGTGGAAAACAAAAATAAGTTCTGAATTGGTTTGGGTTTAACTATGGAGAAACCCATCTTCATGTAAGTAGTTCTAACTTACAGCAGTTTCAACAGACTGCTTCTTTTTACCTTGCAACACCAGCAGCTGCTGCTGTTAAACACTTGCATGTCATTTTCAGAGATCTTGCCAGCTGTGCCTTTTTCCCTATTCCTTTCTCAGTATATGCTGTACTTGGCTTCCTGTCCCTTTCTCAGTATGTGCTGTACTTGGCTTCCTACCAGATAACCCTGCTACTTTGCTCTCATGCCAACTGGACTTTAAAACCCATTTCTTACCTCATAAAACTACTGTGTACTAAGGTTGACTTTAGCATGGGCTTTGTTGTGATGCTGCACTGTGGCACAGCAGGCATGGCTCCCGCCTCAGGGTGTGGGCAGGCAGCAGTGACTGTTGGGAGTTGCTTTAAGGCCTACTTATAAAAGAGGATTTGGATGCCATCTAGTGCTCGTAAATGAGCACTGACTCAAATGCAACATGGCTTTCAAAGAATGATATCCAAGGTTTTGGGAAATCTTGATTTAACAATCCCAGAAGATAAATGGGTTACATACCTTGCTCTTTTTGTTGTACACACTTGCTTCACTCATAGTACCCTCTTTACTTGTGGATAGGGATCATTAGTTCTCACAAATAGGGCAGAAAGCCATCTTGCCATAAGCTTATTTTAGCAGGTGGAGGTTTTCATGTTACCAGCTTACAAACTCAAAGTACGTTGCGGGCTCCCCCAAACTGATATTTCTCATCGTGATGTCAAGTTGTATGCTATGCTGTAACCACACAGGCAGTTTAAATTACAGATAGTCATGCTGAACAGTGCAGGAAGCTTAAAAATGGTTTTCAGTTTTGCAGGAAACCCATTTGATGGTGCTTCTGAAGATCAGTCTCTGTTGACATTTGTTTCTGAATGTGCTGGGGTTAAGTTTCAACCTCACAGGCTAACACATCTCTCATTTTCATGTAAGCTACAGAGCACTCAGTACTTGAATTACAGAAACACAGAGATGTGTATGATACCTTATTTCCCAAATTTTCCTGAGTGGGCAGATGCAAAGGTGAATTCATAGCGGGTAGCCTCCTTTGAGAGGGCAGCTGAGCCCTATTCATGTTGGAGCTTTTTCTTAGCTCCAGTGGTCTTAGAAGCAGAAGTAAAGCACTTCCTATCATTCTGTAACAGCAAACCAGGATGTTGTGGTTATATGAAGTATAAAATGCATCCACTTGGTTTGTTCCCGGTTCTTTCCGTATTGAAAAAACAGTTGGTTAAGTAGAGCTGCACAGCGAGCGAGAAGTGCTTTGGTTTTGTTGTGTTTCACTGAGGGAAAAATAGCCTGGAATGATGCTGGGCAATTTCCTTAAGGAGCGTTGTATTTTTAAAATACCATTTAATTCAACGCAGAATCTTGGTTTAATTACATTTTATTTTATTTTCAAATTGCATGTCTGCTCAGGTCTTCTTTTATGCTAGTAAGTAGTAAATGGAGGCTTATATTCCCGTATTGGGAATATCTGAAGGAGTAGGAGGCATTAAAGGAGTCACTTGGAGCAAAATCTATCTGAGGGAAAGATCCGTTGTGTTCCATTGGAGCTCTGCTGTTGAGAGGCTTTGGGCGTAGTTCAGACTGCAAACAGCAAATGAGGCCTGTTGGGCGTGTAAGAATTGTGGAGAGAATTGAGGGCTTGTGGTTATCAGCTTTGGCAGGAGCACCGATAGGCAGCTGACTCTGGGTCAGACCAGAGCTTGTTCTCATCTAGAACTCCTGCTCCAAGGCAGGAGAGCTCCAGCCAGCTGCTAGTGGAAAAGTAAGTGGGTAGGGCCTGCTCCCTGCAGGCGTGCAGCCCCTCAGAAGAGCAGTGCCTTCAGCAAAGGATAGTTAGGAACTTGGCTGCATCGCTTTTGGTTGTCTGGGTCACTTGATAGTATCATTGTGCACTTAGTCCTTTGGAAGCTTTATCTTAATGCTGGTACAGAAACATCTGTGTTTCCGTAATGACACGATAAAGCTCGCACGGAAGTTTGTTGGCGCACCACCAGCACTTGGTTTTCATGTAGAATAGCATGATGAGGTGCCTGAAAGGTGCATGATGATTATTGCCTGAAAGAAGAGGAATACAGGTTTCATTTGGGATCATTTGCATGGGATGATAGGAAGGGAGACTGAACGTGCAAAGGGTAAAGAGAAGAATCCTGAGCATGGAGAAATTCCTGCTGATGGAGTTGGTGCTGATGGAAGATGGGCTGGTAACCTGTCTAAACTGCCTTCAGTTGCGTATCTATAGCAGTATGGAAAGTTAGTGGAAAGGACTTGCTGAAGGCATACAATTTATTATAAATTTGGTGGCATTGCAATCATACAAAGGGTGAGGGGAGAAGCACAGGGTTTGTTGGCTTCAGAATTACAGGTCATGGGCAGATGGAGATTTTCAGACATGTTTGGTATTTCCATGCAGTGCAGGTCAATGAGTTTCCTTGCTCTCCAACATTTGAGTATGCCCTTTGCCTTTCCACCCTATGGTGTGTGTTTTGATTTGTGTGTCAAAACTGAATGGAATCTGCGTCTTTATATAAATTAACGTGTCAGGGTTTTAAGAAGTTTTAGAGCACTGCTGGGAGCATTTAGTTTTTTTTGTTTTTGTTTGTTTTTTTTACCAGTCCCAGGTAGGAAAGAGAGACTCATATTAAAGAGACTAGTATTAAAGAGCAGTCACAAATTTTTCAGCAAGAGCGGAAAATAGATTGGCATGGTTCTCACAGCTCTTGCAGGCTTTGAGTTTCTAGTTTTGTCTCAGGCCTGCCCAGTATTTTCTGTAAGTTGCTTCTTAAAGGTTAGCTGTATAAACTTCTGGCTTGTCCTTGTTTCTATTGAAGTGAAGAGAGAACTGTCAGATTTGCAGCTGGCACCTTGGGGTGGTGATGTAAAATACAAAGGGAGATGTTGGCTGCAGGAAAGGGGTAGTGTGCAAGATAACCATTCTCAATCTCTGCTCCTTTAAAACGAATAAATACGGCCCAGCAGCACGCAAGGATGCTGTGTACCATCAGAAAAGTGTCTTAGCCCTTATTTGAAAATCAGTCTGCTGCAGGCTGCCGGGTGAGCCGCTGCTCTGAGCCCCCTCCCAGCAAATGGCTGCGGCGGCGGTGCAACCGTGTGTCGGCACAGCAGCAGGCTGCCTCCAGCCGGCACTGCGTCAGCTCCACGCCCCGCGCCGTCAGCTGACCGCCTCCTGCAGCACCAGTGCAGCAGCGGCTGCAGACGCGGCCGAGGAAGCCCATGTTTGCCATCCTAGGCTGTAGATTTCTCCTCTTGCAGCTGTCCTATTGGTATGCATAATTGATAACCGCAGCTGGAGGGTAGACCGTGTGTGGAGAGATGGACAGTCAGCCGAGCGGTTGGAAGGATAAGGGTATTTGCTCTTTCAACTTTTTTCTCTATTTATTTTTTTCCTTAAGATAAAGATGCTGTGGGTTGCTTTTAATGAATGGTATTTTTAGCACGCGTTTGATTGTGGGGATGTATGTGAAGGTGTAAGATACGTTGGTATTGCATGCAGAACGGTAAAGGCTGCAGATTAGAAGAGATGAATGCGAGCGGTGCAGAAAGAATAAATAATTTATGTTGGTGAAGCAGCTTGTGTGGCACTGCAGAGCTCTGCCAGCCCCACTGAGCGTGCTAAGAACAGCTCCTCTGGGTATGCGGTGCACAAATAGCACCATATCCAAATGTAGTTCATGTTCCTTTAAAATCTGTGGATTATTGATAATTTAAAAATATTAACCATTAACTCAAGAGAATGTCGTGTCTGCGGTTCATGTGGTTTGGTCATTTTATGAGGAGACATTGCATGCAGGCTGCAGCAGGCTGCCTGTTTCTCCCTTCATTATGGTGTGTTTGGGGTCTTCCCTTAATTGCGCTTGCTCAGAGTTGCCCATATTTCTGTGGGATTCTAGGTAAACCTGTGCCTGGTTTGCAGAATGCAGAGGTGTTGTGCCGGGTGGTAAATAAGAAGCTAGCCTTAAATTAGTGTGCTGCTGACCTTTGTTCCTGCGGCCGCCAATGGGAGATCCCTGTTGTCAATCTCTGGGGATCATTATTAGTGCTCACTGTGTAAGAGTTTAAGCCTTACCAAATACGTAATCTCCAAAATTTATCAGCAGGACAACCTTTGGAAAAAAAATGTCATAATCTCTGGATACTGAATTTGTTAAAGGTCCCTGCAGTGCTTGGTACTGCTGAACTTTGCCTTTTTTTTTTTTTTTTTTTTTTTTTCTTTTAATAACCATCATTTCAGAATTGTTTTTCTTCAGTGGAACAGTGTTGCCAGCTGTGTGGGATCCACACAATGCTCTGTCAGAATCTATGTAAAAAAAAAAAAAAAAAAAAAAAATGCCATGGGGATGAAAGTTTGCCCTGCAGAGTATCCTCTGAAGTTCTAAGCTTTTGTTAAAAGCAAGTGGATAGTAGGAAAAAATAACCTGCAGTGCTTAGTCATTTGTACTTAATGTGTCATTACTTTACGTGGTCAGTATCTGTATGTCAGGCCTGAAATTCTCAGGGTTAAGAAAATGAAAGGGTATGTGTGGAAGTGAACAGTTTGGTTAGTTACGTTTGGGTGCTTGGAGCCCCTGCTTCAGGCTGGCTTTTGCAACTCAATGAGCAGCATTGGCTGCAGTCTATCCCTCGCTGCCCCTGAGAGCAGACATTTCCCAACCCTGAATTTTGAGGCCTCGAGAATAATGGAGTCATTCTTGGATTGAGATTAATGAGTTGCCACTCAGGAGCTTGCCTTTCTCACCCAGGAAAGGACTGAGGGCTGTCAGAGCTGCATGCAGTGAGCAGTGTGGGGACATGCAGGCCGAACACCTGGGGCTGCATGCTTCAGTGCAAGTGGGCCTGGTTAGCAAGGAGCAGAGGTGGTATCAGATGGACCAGGCAAACCTGAGCCTGTCCTACATGTAGATCTTGTGCTGTGTAACTGTGCCAGGTGGTTCAATTTCCTCTTTCCCAGGCCTTTGTTCTTACAGAAGGCATCCCATCAGGTGGAGGAAGCTGTTCTCATGCCTGTTTCTCCCAAGGAAGTCCCTGCTGCCTTGAGATTTAATTAGGGTACAATTTATGATTTATAAGAAAATGGAAGGTGAAGCAAGAAGTTTTCTGGGGAAGCAGAACAGTCTGGTTCCCCTCCTTTTGTGACTGTGCTCTGGCAGTCATGCCCCTGAAGACCATTCTTGAGTGCTTTCTGTTAGAATTTCTTCATGAGGAGATGTGGCAGTCGTCTTTCATGTTCTCTTACTGTGTAAGGTCAGGCTTCAGCAGCGTGGAAAATAATGGCTAAAGTTCAAGGATTGATGACACGATTCATTTTGCCCCTTAATAAGCACAGAAGCAAATATTGCAACATGCTTGTTTCTGAGCTTAAACATAAACTGAAGAAAAATGGAACGATCAAACCTAAAATCGGAGAGGGACCAAAAGTTAGATTTTTTCCCCCGAGGTGCTATTTCCTGCTGGAAATAATCTTATATTTTGCTTTGGCACATGTGTTTCTTCTGGAACAGCCATGGGAGTTGAGAAAACGGTGTAGTGAAAGTGCTTAAGCTCCATACCTGCGGTTATTGATCTCCGAGATAAGCAGGGTGAAACCAGATTACCTAGGGGATGGCATGATTTTTATTTTTAGCAATTTTAAGGCCAGGCCCACATGATGTAATCAGTAGTGAAGCATCTAACATGGGTGATTTGTGTTTTAATTATTTCAATGAAATGTCGAGTTGATGGCTGAGTAACGGTAAGATGAGTGCCATAGCTATACTACCAGGCTATCCCAGGATTATTATTATTATTTTTTTATTAATGTGCAGAAAATATCTCCAAATTCTGGCTTAGGTGTGAGAAGTGGTAGAATAGGCCTTGATTTCTGAAAATTTCCTAATGAGCAAACAGGGCTTTGGAACGGTTTCCTCAGTTCATGCACTGTGAGTAAGTGCACACATGCATACATGATAAACTAGAAATAAAAGAAAAAATACTACGTTGGCCCATTAAGAATTGTTACCTAGTGTTTGCATTTTTGGGGAATAACTTGGTAGTGATGGACTTCATTTTCATTCTAGCTTGTGCTTTGTGGAATTGGTGTTGGTTTTTCATTGCTAGGACTGTGGGACAGGTGTGCCAGGTGTGAAACTTGTGGGCTCAAGATTGGCTCTGAGACCTGAGGGGGTCCAGCTGGGTAAGCGTGTCTATCTCCCTGCATGCACTGCTCCTTTCTGCTGCCTTTCCCCTGGAGAGGGAGGGCTCTGTTGGTTATTGCTGGCTTCCCATGCCTGGCACCCTGTGCAGTCAAGCTACAGACTCGCTGTTTTCCCAGCCTGGGGTTGTTTTGTTTCACTGAATTTCAGCAAGGCAGTCAAGAACCCAGCTGGCTCCTGGCACATCTGAGTGGGGTAAAACCACTCTGCAACTGCTCCTGCATACAGTGTCAGCCACGATTTAAAACAAACATGTGAAACAGAGCATGGGACCTTGTCATTCTGATGTAAGAAGTCATTAAAATGTGAAAGCCCAAGCCTGCTAATGGTGCCTGTGCTTGGATGGTTTTGCCCATGTGGTGGATCACCACGTTTCTCATATCTTCTCTATAGTATGACTAGATTTGTGCTCAGGTGTAGTGGGGCAGATCAGTCTGTAGGCAGTGTTTGGCAGAACCATAAGGTCAGGGCATTCTGTGCTTTGGCTGCCTGGGTAGCACATTGCTTGCTTTGACTGAATGCTGCTGGGAAGACTTAGAGGAGGCATTATTGCTTTCTACAGTGACCTGAAGGGAGTTGTTCTAGTGAGGAGAGTCAGCTTGTTTTCCCAGGTGAAAGTGATAGGATGAGAGGGGATGGACTCGCGTTGTGCCAGGGGAGGTTCAGGTTGGCTGTTAGGAACAATTCAGAAGTGATTCTGCACTGCCACAGCTGCCCAGGGAGTGGTGGGGTCACCTGGTGGTGTCCCAGAGCCGTGGGGATGTGGCACTGAGGGACGTGGGCAGTGGGTATGGTGGGGGTGGGTTGATGGCTGGACTGGATGATCTTGGTGCTCATTTCCAACTTTAATGATTCTATATCGGCTTCCACCTGACATTCCCGTGGCTCCATCCCTAGCAACCGCATCCTGCCTGGCCACCAACCATATTAACACAAAGTTGAAGGCTTTCCTTTGGGCAGACATCTTTCCATGTAGGCCCTCCAAATGAATTGCCCACCTGCAGAGCTGCCTACAGCGGCAGGTGCTGTGGGGCACAGACAGGCTCTGTGCTGGCTCCTTGCTGTGCGGCTTTGCTTTGGGGTCGGATTAAGTTGGATGAGGGCTGGAGCAAGCTTGGAAAGGGGAGCTGCAGCTTCGGGTCTGGGCTGTCAGATGCTCTCTGCAGAAGATCTGTGGAAACCATGAAGATCACTGTCATAAGTAATTAAGAAGTTTAATTAGCTTGACCGGAAAGTGCCCCTCTAAAAAGAAGTCAGCAATTTACCTATTTGTGGTCTTAATGGCCGTGATGCCCCTTTTCTTTTACACCATAGAGGCCTCTAAAAGCTGCCCAATCTCTGTAATTCTGTTATATTTCTGTGTCAGTACCACGCTGTTCTTAATCTGATCCAGAAAAGGCTTCTAGTTGTGCTTCTGAGCTGTTGTTACTGTTATTTGAGGAACAGAAGGAATTTCTGTTTATGTTTCAGAGCGCAGACAGGCTCTGGTGTCATGGCCGCTGCACGCACAGCCTCTGTAAATCATACTCGCCTTGCTTTCTCTTTGCTCCCCTCTTACACAAAGGGTCTTTCTTTGGGCTGAACCCCTTTGTGTGTCCGTTTGCACGTGCCCGGCACCGAGCAGCGCTGATGGCAGCCGGGCTCTCCCACAGCTGCGTCCCGCGGCCGTCACGCCGGGGCGGCCATTGGCTGCGGGCTGAGGCAGGCATTGCGTCGCCGCGCTGCCCCAGCAGGAAGTGAAAGGCGCTGGGAGTCAGCTGCACAAGGGCTGGTGCATGCAGGCACGCTCAAGATGGATGCCAAAATGGGTTAGTCCCTTCTCTTTCGCTTTTACTGAGTGTCCGTGAATTAAACTCTATCGTAGATCTCGAGGCTTTTAATTTCTCTGTCTGAAAAAGAGAGGATTACTTGGTTTGGTTGTTGTTTTTTTTTTTTTTTTTTAAAAAAAAAGATTATTGGGTTAAATATATTGAACCGCTGTTTTTTGTTATCAGAAACTGCATTAAATTGCTCGGTTTTAAGTTAAATGTCAGCGAAAGAAAGAAGAGTCTTCAGAAAAATGCGGTGATAAACCTCATGCCGCGTAACGGCACTTGCTTTAAAGGCAAAATGTAATTGGATGAGTTCTGCATGTAAGGCACGGATGCTGCTAGTACTATTTTTAGATATGCCAAGTGACAGTTCGTGCTTACCAAATGTAGACAGCTGCTCTTGCCGTGAAATAGGCCCGGAATACTTGCACTAAAAGCAGGAGATTATAGTTCATGTTGTATGAAGGAAAGCTTACAGCAGATCCCTGAGGAAAGGTGCTGCTCGGCAGCGTTGTTCTGGGGCACTTGTTTGGCTGCTGTGGGCTTTGCTCTGCTGTGAATGCCATGTGCTTGAGTTCATCCCAGAGGGCTGCTGGTAGCAGTGCTTTAACCTTCCCTTTCACTTCAGAAAGAAATGTGAATAGCTGGTTCTGATCAATTGGAAAAGAGAAATCAATGTCAGCGTTTGCTCTCTGATTAAAAGTTACAGGTCGCTGTTTCAGATGCCTTATAACGTGGGATTTTCCCTTTGAAGAGTTTCCTATGAAACAAGATAGCCGTGTCATGAAGCTGAGGTCGGTGGGGTGCTTCTCCAAATGGAGCAGAGACAGCGAGGGAAAATTCTTGTGCAGCTGAAGCGGGGTGTGGGAGGGCCCGGCTCGGGGGCTCTCACTGCTGAGAGCAGGAGCCTTGGGGTGGGCTGCTGAGGGTGCTTGGCGTCTGTGGTGTGTGCTTCGGTTTCAGCCGTGTGCCCTCTTCCTCCTGTTCTGGAGACTGCCCTGGAGATGACTTGCTGTCTTTTCATTGTTAGAGCCGGGCTCAGGAATGAGGCGCTATTGCTCCTGTGGAGCAGCAAGAACCCCCTGTCAGTGTGGATGTTTAACGTTGCATGGCAGAGGAGGGGCTGTCTCACTGCAGAGCTGATGCTGGCTGCAGAAGGAGCAGTAGGGCTGTGCTGAGTGTCACATGAGAGTCATCCATGTGATAATGTATGGATGCTCCAGTTGCAGGGTGTAAAAATAAAAGTAGTTTCAGTGTCTGAAGCAAAAAGTAAGGTTTCTCAAAGATTTTTGTGTGATTGAGGAACAAGAGCCCCACCGCCCTTTTTGGAAATCTCCCCCAGGTGCAGCTCAGCGTAAGCAGAGCCCTCTGCAGTGCATGTAGGTGAAGCTCACCCCTTCTGCTGCCACATTCTGCTGCCAGCTTGCTAATAAAGCGTGCAGAGACACCGGGGGACTCTTCTGTGATTGGAGACAAAGCCAAAGAAACCAGATACGATGTTGTTAAATGTAGGGTTTATAGCTCATACAAGAGGAATTCAGCCATGCCTTAATTTCTGCTTGTTTGATTTGTGCAAGTAGTAAAGAAAAGGCATGCTTATCTTTGGCCCAGTGCATTGCTTGTTTGCCAGGGAAGCGAGGAGTGCAGCTCTGTAACATGAGGAGGAATAACAGCTCAGCAGTGCACAGTGAGAGGCTGCAGTTCCACGAGGACTTGGAACTAGCGCTGTTCCGAGGCAGGAGCGTCACCTCCTTGGTTGGCTGCTCTTTCTCTCACCCCACATGTTGGTGGAGCCGAACAGAGAACCCCATCCGGCATCTGATCTGGCTGAGTGCTCGGGCTTTGTGTTGGTCGTGCTCAGTGTGGGCTGCATGCAGATTGCTGGGCTGGCTCTGTATGACTGCGCAGAGGAATGTAATGGCACCGAGCGGTGGAGGGCTGAGATGGTTTCTTTCAACAGCAGTTGTGACTTATTACACATTTAAGGTGCTCATGTAACTGTAACGTGACTCTGTAGAGCTTGAGGGAATTCCTGCGCTTATAGGAATTAAATATTTGGAAAAAATATTTTGCGTTATGGAAATAATGGGTTCTTCTATGTTTCTGACCTGAGTTCTCAATTTTCCGGTGCCTGCTGCTAGGTTTCCCTACAGAAATAATTAGGACAGGATGTCAGCTTCTGAAACATGTGAAATTGCTCCAGTGGCATTTTCATGTTGTACCTTCAGAAGGATCGTGCAGACTTTGCCCTACAGAAGCCACAAAGTTACTTAATGTTGGTGCATTACCATGCTTCCATGCAGGACAAAATAGCATCTGTGCTATTGTTGAATTACTACTTTTACAGTCATTTAGAGTAAGGTTTCCCTGCTGAGTTGTAATATGCAGTGTTACAGCTAACATTCTGTACTGTCTGGGTTAGGGTTACTACAGCCATGTCTGATAGAAGTAATAATTTGTCCACGATTTGAGTTCTGCATTTTATTAACTCTCACGTTACCTCTCTTATCAGGCAGTTTTGATGCAGAGGAGGAATTTATTCTTGTGAAAACCTCATCAGTTGTGGAAATGACAACCACGAAGGCCAAATGTTTTTTTGTGCACCTCACCATGTAGTATAGAACTAGACTAGGCTGGGCCGTGTGCTTGGCACAGTTGTGTGCTCAGCAATGGAGAATGATGTTTGTCAGATTTCACTAATATTTTGGGAAAAAAGCAACCAAAAAACCTTCCCAGCAAGCGCCAAAACAGCCCACCATCCCAAACCAAAAAGAACTGCAGTGGACACACTAAACCATTTCCTAAAACTTACACAAAGGTGTAGTTTGCAGGCATGTTGAAAATGGCATAATGGTTGTGTTCTTAGCCGAGTGTCATGGGGAAAAAAATAAACCTGATTTACAAATGAAATATTTTATATTATAACCCAGCAGATTTAGCCTGAATTGAAATTTGTGTCGTAAACTCCCACAGGAATGACTTTAGTCAAAAGGGAAGAAAACAAACTGTTACTGCCTTTGCCTCTTTTGGACTTGCAGAAGTAGAGATCTGTTGATGTCGTTGTCCTTCGTCCCAACAGGGAATCTGCAAGTGGTCTCCACGAGATCCCCCAAGATAGTAGGAAATAAAGCACAAAGTGCTGTGGTTCTGGTGCACAGCACAGTACCGTAGCTGAAGAGATTAATTCTGACATCGCTGAAGGGCAGGATTGTTCTTAAAATTTAGCAATTACATTTGAGCTAATCCTAACATCAATAATCCCAATAATCTGAAGCCCGATGAAAGTCAGGGCTACAATAACCTATTTCTAGTTGTCATTTCAGCTCTTGTTTGACAGTCAGATCACGAGTTCTGTTCTTGGTGACTCTCAGCAGTCAAATGAATCATGTGTTCTGTTTTCATGTGCATGCAAAAGGTATCTTGTTCTAATTTCTTACCTTTTTAAATTTTTAGTTGTTGACCTCCTTTACTGGCGAGACATTAAGAAGACAGGAGTGGTGTTTGGTGCCAGCTTGTTCCTGCTGCTCTCATTAACAGTGTTCAGCATCGTGAGCGTGACAGCTTACATTGCCTTGGCCCTGCTTTCTGTGACCATCAGCTTTAGGATATACAAGGGAGTTATCCAGGCAATCCAAAAGTCCGATGAAGGCCACCCGTTTAGGTGAGGTTTTTCTTTTAATTAAGGAAAAATGTGGTGTTTTTGGGAGCGGTGCTTCTGGTGCTGGTAGAAGTGGTAAATGACATATGCATGAATATGTTGTGTAAGAAAATAAATGGTAATGCTAGAATGTATTCATTTGTATTTAAAAAACAAAACAAAACAAAAAAACAATGAAACCAAAACAACAAACCATACTGCAATCTGATGGGATAACACAAGCATTTTAGTGTGATACAGCCTTCAGAATGTGAACTAGTGAGAGATGATGTACAAAATTTAAAGATTATTTCAGCACTTCCAATGCAATTTATTTAGAAAAAGTCAGAATAGATGCAGCAGGGGGGATTTTGACCTTTTTGGGACATCAGGATATTCCTAACACTTAGATTTTAGCACGTAACAGCAGAGCTGTGTTTTCATGTGCAAATCTGCCTTGTGATCAGAGGAATCCAGGTTCATTGCAGCCTATCCAGGTAAGAAATTCAGAAGATTGGACTTTGAAGAACACTGAGGATAGAGGAGTTAAATTACAGGATTTATTTTTTTCTTTAGGCTCTTGCTTTTAAGTGATGAGAGCAGCCCTTGTGGTGTACCATGTGTGCACTTCCCTGCAGAGTAGGAATGCAGTATCCTTGGCATTCATGGTCTTTCCTATGTAGAGTGCAGTGGTGTCTGTTATTGCAGAGCTGCATCTTAGAAGAAATAAAACCACTGAGGTGTAAGAGTAATTATTGAGAGTGCATGTTTCTGGTTTCCATGCCAACCCTATCCCACACTGCTCTTACTTCTCTCCTTTTTTAATGAGCGAAGTGGTTCAATCTCAGCTTCCCTTGCACCTTACAGAAAATCGTGCTTGCCTTCTCTTTGCAGCCCCCTTAACAACTTTGTGGGCTTTCCAGCTATTCTGTTTCTCTTCCTCTCATCTGCAGTAAGCATAGTCAAAAGCTTTCCCAAATTTATTTCTCCCTGGTCACATGTAGTTGTTCATTTAGGCAGTAGGAGTCGATGCTTTAAGTGACACTCAAAGGAGACTCCACTATGTGTTGGTAGAGGTGGGTTTTTAAATAATTATTTAATTAAAGAAAACAACACCACACCTTACAGCAGAATCCCTCCCCCAAAAATTAATTATTTAGCAGCAGTAGCTGTAAAGTGATGTCCTGTTACAGATGGTGCTGCATTGCTCCTCTCTCTAAGGTGGAAATCAAATATATTGTTCTTCATGTGCCAGAATCCCAGCTAATGCAGGCAAAAGTCCCAGTGCAGTGGGAATGGACCTTTAATGGGATATAAATACACGCATTTCTGTTAAAAGAATTGCTATCAGTAATTGCTAGAAAATGGTTTTCTTTTTTTCTGTATCTTTTCTTTTTAATGAACTGATGAAAAATTTGCCAGTGTTCCCATGCCTTGGTGTATTTGTCACAGTGTTTCAAAAACATCTTCCAGCAGCGTGGATACGTTGCTTTTGTAGGACTTTTCTCTGTTTGAGAAATGTAGGAATCTCAAGTCCCGTAGGATATGAGGTTGCCTTAAGGATTCCCTTTTTCCTAATGCAGCAGCAAAACCAGAGAACGATCCCCCTGTCCCCTGCCAGCCTTTCCATCTGTGTCTCCTGTTTTAAATACCCGCTGGCCTTCTGACTGTGACAGATGCCAGTATGTGGGTCAGAGATGCTGGATGTGTCTGGCTACTCGCTGGCCCTGTGTGCCGGTCAGTGTGCCTTCTGCATGGTCTGGGCCAGGCTGTGAGTGTGTCTGAGTAAGTACAGGAGCACAACACAGCTTGATTTTTTTGCTCTTCCCTTCCAAAGATAACTTAGTTCTGTTCTGTCCTCCTTGCATTCTGCCTGTTGTGAGGTTTGTCTCTTTCTAACACCGTGCTGTATGTTGGTACTGCTTAGTGGAACTCTTGCAGTGAAGTTTCACAAGCTGTTCTTTCTCGCAGGGCTTACTTGGAGTCTGATGTAGCTGTGTCTGAAGAGCTGATTCAGAAATACAGCAATGTTGTGCTTGGTCACGTCAACGGCACAGTCAAGGAGCTGAGACGCCTCTTCCTTGTTGATGACTTGGTTGATTCTCTGAAGGTGAGTTCACTCCAGCTGTAGGTACACCAGCATTGTGCAGATAGATTTCTTGCTGACCCAGAGTAGCAAAGCCCACTTGTCTTTATGCAATTGTTAGCTCACATTTATGTTTGGCTCCACGTGCTGGAAGTACTAAGCCTTTTTGTGGCTTTCTCGTAGACACGTTCAGCTGCATCTAAAGCACCAAATGTGGCCACGGAGTTGCATTTTGGCAGTACAGTGAAACTGAGTGGAAAACTGCAGTTGGCTTTGGTTGCATGCAGTTCAGCTGTAGCTGGTGCTTAAGAGCAGAAATCTTTTAAGAAAACAAGGCACTTCTCTCCAGTATGTGCAGTTAGAATGCATCACTACCTCTCTTTAAAAACAAAACGTCAGTTTAGGGCTGGACTGACAGAGTGTTGTTACGTTGTTTTGTTTGTTTGTTTCTGTATTGTAGTTAATCTACAACCCCTTGCCTTGAATAGCAGGAGCTTTGTATCCATTCTTTTGCTGGAAGAATGGGGACTGAATGATGCCTTTGTTTTTCTAGGAAGGTGCATGCTTGATTCAGTCACTAGATTTTTGTGTAAATCATTGTTTTGTTTAGTAATACAAATTACTGACATAGCTTTTGTAAGCATCTCTGCCTAAAGCATGCCAGACAGTGTAACAGGTATCTCAAATACCATGAAGTGGTGTTGGATGGACGGTATTGGACACAGTATTGGAAGTCGACAGAGCAAAACTGACAGTGAAGAAACAGGAAAAATGGCTGCAAATTCAGTTTTGTTCTGTGAGAACTATATTCTCTCCTTTCAAGCTTAGTCCCTGGCTTTGTCTTTCAAACTGTTGCTTCCTTTATTGAAGGCAGCTTGCGTCCATTTGTTTTTCAGTTTGCTAAATCTTCTGAAGTAAAGTTGTATTTATCCTCTGGTAAATCTCTTCCTCACAAAGTGCTTAGTGAGCCCTCTGAGCTGTTGTGGGCTGAGGGAAGGGATTTCCAGTGAAACTTGGAATAAGAGAGGAAGGCTGTGAAAGTCTTTGTTATATTTGTGGAATAGAAACCAGACACAGATCTCAGGATCTTAGCACTGGTTTTGGATCCAGTTTCTCATTATGCTTCAACACAGTCAAGAGGTGGTATTGCAAATGTGCAGATCTCCCAGAGGAAGAGCCTTTTCCCTCTGGAAAAAAGATTGTAAGGCTCCAGGTCATCTGGGATCTGCTGCTTGTGAGATGGGAGAGAGGAGGCAAAGCCTTAGCCCAGAGGTTTGTGTAATAATCTTCCTGCTACAGAGCTGTGCAGTGAAAGTACTCATATGCTGGGGCTGTGCGTTCATGCTTTCTGCTCATCCTTCTGTACAGTGGATACCGCTGCCTTTTGTGGCAGCAGGGCTCATGTGGGCCCGTCACTGGCTGTGCCTTGCTGCTGTTTCCACTTGGCTGCATGGGATGTCTGCTCGCTGCCCTTCGGTCTGTACGAGGCTCTCGCCTTCCATTCAGTGGCCGAGTCCTTGGGGATCATCTCTGCAGCGCTGTAGCCTTCAAGAGCAAAGTTCTTACGTGACTGGAATTGCATTTTGATAACTTGGTGTCTGAGGGAGGAAAGGAACATGTTCTTTGTCTATTGTGCTTTCTGATGGCATTGAGTCTGTGTTCAGAAAAAGATTATTTTGTTTAAGGCCTGTTTGGATGTGATGAAACAACAGGGTACATGGCAGAATACGTTGTAGTCACAAGGTTGCCCCTATTTTTTAAAGAATTAAGCCCCTGTGGTATGTTCCTTCCTCTGAGTGAGGAGAATTTCCACGCCATTTGTTTGGAGATCACAGCCCCTCGCAGTAAGGACTGGGAAATAGTGAATGGCCAACAGCTGCTTTGGTCAGCACTGCATGAAAAGCTACCAGAATAGAATGGACTCCAGTTGGGATGACTTCAGGGCACTCTAATCAGCTTTAAAATAGTGTGGTATGTGGGGAATAGGTGTTTATTCAGCCGAAGTAATTCATGTCCCCTCTCTTCTGGCATTTAAGACACTTCATGTGGGTTAATTAGTCTAATTTATGGCAGTTGGGAGCAGCCCTCTGTGAAAGCAGTAAATGTCAGCGCTGCTCTCAGCTGCTGGTTTGAAGAGTTTGTGCTTGAGGAGAACACAGAGATCCTGATGATGTAAATAGTGGCTCTGGTTTTATATTTAAAAAAAAAAAAAAAAAAAAAAACCACCACAATTCTTGGCTTGTGTAGTTTAAACATCTTCACTATAGGAAACAGCAGGATTGTGTATAATTGAAGAGCTCTGTTGTAGAAAATGTCTGCAGGTCAGCTTATTGTACATAATAGTTCTGGCTGTAAAATCTGTCTCATTAAGATGTTTTTCTGTTTTTATTAAACAACTGTTCAGTAGTGGAAGTCTTAAAATGGACTAAATGTTTATGCTGCTCAAGGAGATGCTCCTCAGGAGGGGTTCCAGAAGAGCCCTTGCCAAAGGCCCAGGAGAAGCTGCACTTTGGCCCAATGTGCCATGATCTGCCATGCACTGAGTTGCACAACCAGCAGCTGCTCCACGTTGGGGACGTTGGGACACGCAGCTTCCAGTTTGTCATTGCTCAACTGTGCTTTGAGAAATGGAGCTCCGTGCTGTGTTGGAACACTTCACAGTAAAGAAGCTGAAAGATAGGCATTTCTGGATCTGCCGTTAAATTGCCTTGCGCTTTGAGTACTGCAGCTATTAGTCATTGGAATGAGGTGGCAAAAACTCCATTCAGTCCATCAGATACACTGCTTGTTTTGCTGGCTTGCATATCATTGTCACGTGCAGGCAGTGAGCTTGGGCCCCATGCCTTCCTTCTGTCCTGTCCTGAGCATGCGGGAAGAACAGCATTATCTTGATAGGTCAGTCCTGCTACCTGCTGCTCACATGAGCCCAGTTTTCTGGCATGGGCATAGCCTCAGCACTGTTATTTATTAATGCTCCCCTGCCTGGGATGTTGCTTCATTTCTGTCCCTGCGGCGATTCAGGAGGAGCTCGGGTGGCTGTCGGAGCTCTTTGCTGCTTCTGCTTGAAGCCTGAGGATTTATGGTGCTGAGTGCACACTGTGAGTCATGGAAATGATCCCAGGCCCGGGGCTCCTTGCTGCAGTGTCAGTTCCTGGCTTTCCTCCTGCTGTGCTGCACAGACAGACCTGTGCTGGAAGCAGACTGTTGGCTTTGTTAAAGCACTCTGTGCAGAGGCTGCCGGCCACTTCCCACCACTGCACTGCAGAGCAGAACTGAGGTCTGAATGAATCAGGAGGGAGTTTGGAGAAATCTGCTTTATTTTTCTTGATAATCTCGCCAAAGCACAAGTCATTGCTTAGAGGTACACGCTGCTAACTGCCCTTGCTCTGACACCCAAGTCCTGGCTTCTGCTCTGTTCCTTACGTGCAACTCTAGAAGAAAGCGGCTGATCGGGGAGGTGCTGACACAGAAATAGAGCTGGCAGCCTTGGCCCTTCCCACCCCGTATAGGTCAGAGGTGTGCTTGGGACACTGCACCTGGCGGAGGACAGACGGCCCCGCTCAGAGCTGCTGGGGCTGCTCAGGACAGGGTCTGTGCGGGAGCAGTGCTGGGCAAAGGATGATGATACAGCAGCCCCCTGCCCAGGGCACTGAGTGGCTCCCAGAGACTGAAGCGTGGCTGCGGCAGTTCCATATCCCCAATCCCCATATGCAGCACAGCCCTGCAGTTGATGCACTTGGATGCGGGCTGCCAGGCACGCTGCAAGATGGCTGCTGGCTCTTGGCTCCATCCCCGGATGCTGGCTTGCTCCAGCCTCTCACTTGCCTGTCCTGCTCTGTGTGTTTGAAGGGAGGGAAGCGGGAACTGGTTGCCCATTGTTGCTAAATGCTGGATTGGAAGCAGTATACATCAATGCAGAGGGCGTTGGGCAGCCACCAGGTACCGACCACTCCTGGTCACTGCTGACTTGGGCTGCGCTCAGCCCGATGACCCAGACATGGGGGGCTACATATCCTATTACTGAACCTTTCAGCCGTCTCGTCACACATCTATAATTACACCGGACATACACAGGGATGTTGGAGGCTTTCTAGCTTCATGAGTGTGTTTTGAGAATTTTTCTCACTCAGTGTTACAGCCAATATGTTTTTGTACCACACGTTGTGGGCTAACGTGCTTTTTTTCCTTTACAGTTTGCAGTGTTGATGTGGGTGTTCACTTATGTTGGTGCCTTGTTCAATGGTCTGACATTACTGATACTGGGTGAGTGTTTCAAGTTGTGTTAAATAGCTGGCATGACAGAATAACCCTGAAAAAGCACTGAGGTCTGCCTGGTATTCCAAGGCTGTTGCCGGGTTCTGCAGAGTGTATCAAGATGATAGAGTTGTGTGTCCTTCTTCTAGGGCACTGATAACATTGCAGAGGGATAATTGTGAATTGTGTTGCCGAATTCCTTGAAGTTGCTGATTTTTCAGACTTTGTATCATTCAGAAGCATGTTCCCTTGTGCTTATCTGTCCGGGTTAGCTTTTCTTTAGTATGGTTGCTATACTGTAACTCACTGGTGGAGGAGCAGATCTGGTCCCCTCCCACTCAAGATAGTTTGATTCTGGTAGTCGAGAGCAGTTGCCAGAAGCAAACTGGGGTCTGAAGAATGTGTATAACCCACAGTGCAGAAGTGAGCTGTGATCAGATGCACCGTGCCATTAACGAGACTTGAAGAGCAGCCCAACTCCTTAGTAGATTGTTGAAATTACTGACCAATGATTTCTGTAGCTTAGCTATTGCTCTTTCTTGTACCTTTTTGAAAGAAATGTCAAGGTGTGAACTCCAGCCTCTGTTAAACAGAGCACTGTTCCTTTGTCAATATTTATACCGGTGATCTGTTCTTTTCCAGCTTTGATTTCGCTCTTCAGTGTTCCTGTTATTTATGAGAGACATCAGGTGAGTTTTTAATAGGATTCATTAAGTACTCTGTAAGATTAGCTCTGTTGAAACAAAACCAGGAAGGAATAAAACCAAATTTTATCCTTCTAAACTCTGAAGCCTTTGAAGCACAGGCCTTTAACCAGGAGCCAGTGCCAGAGAACAAAGTTTGCTGTGAAGTCCAAACTGTGCGTGCATCCCCTCCTCCTCTTTGGTGGAAGTTAAGAGGGCATCCCCAGCAAACAGTTATGAAAAGGTCATGGTTAACCTGGGGGTCGTCTTGTCCTCTCATCCAGATTTGGTTGGGATGACAGCAGCGTTAGGCAGGGTGTGTTAATCTTGGTGTGAGTTCTGAAGAAACCACTTTGAAGCTAATAATATTCAGGCTTTGTGTCCCAAATCCCCCTGGAATTTGTAGTTCTGACAAAAACTGGTGATGGGAGATGCTTGGCACAGTCTGATACTTTTCTTGTTGACAGACTAATGTTACACGAAGGAGGTAAGAAGAGCCCAAAGCAAAATGCATATGATGAAATAATAGCAGAGCTGGAGCAGGGAGTGTCTTCAGCAAATGGGAGCACATGAGGGGAGAAGCCAATGCTGGCTTAGCAGTTCCTTCTCCTCTTTCAAAAACAACCCCGGTAAGGGAGGCCAGCCTGCAATTTGGGAAGGGAGGAAAAGAAGCACTGAGAAGAAGATGGCAGAGCCTCTTGGGCTCCTCTCTGAGCTCCCAGATGAGCCTAGAAACGAGCAAACGAGCTCTGCAGCAAAAGGAAATCCTGTAGCCCTGAGGAAACCTGATGGACAATTGGTGTGGCTTAACCCCAGCTCCTCAATCCTCTTGAGCTGAAGGCTGCTCCCTGAGGGCATAAGCTCTTTAGCAGGCCCAGCCCACCAAAGCAGCTTTCCTTCTCTCGGGTGCCCCGAGGGGTGACTGCTCCTCACCACCTCCTCAGTTGTGCACTCGTGTCAGAGCTGCCTCAAGAAGAGGCGTGAGTGAAAAAGGCCTGTGTTTAAAAATGCAATCTTCTGCTGATACTCAGCTTAACAGTGGGCTCCAGCGAGCATCTTTTACCTGGAGAAACCGCTGCCTTTTGATCAGCAGCCACAGGATGGAAGGTGACTGAGAGAGAGAGAGCTGGGCTTGGGTGGCCTTGGCTGCATCAGCCCAGGGAATAACCAGTGCTGAGCTCTTCCTTCTGTCAGCAGTTGATCCTGTGAGGCACATCCTGGTGCCCTGCTGTAATGCTGCCATCCAGCAGTTGATCTGTAACATCTCCCATCTTACATTTTAGGCCCAGATTGACCATTATTTGGGACTAGTGAACAAGAATGTCAAGGATGCGATGGCAAAGTGAGTATTTTTTGTTTGTCTCACTTTCTGTATAAATAACGTATACAGCAGGCCCATACTACATGCATTAGTCGTGGGAGGAGAAAGTCTTTTGTTTAAATACAGAGTGGTTGTGAAGTCTGCTCCTCTCTTGCTGTTGCCATTAAGTTCATTCAGTTTTATTTCTAATGGCAATCTACAGATTGAAGCTACCGGTAGAACCACAGACCCTCAGCATTTGCAGCTGTGGGGTGCGTGAGGAGGAATTTAGCAGTGGTACCAGTTCCTGAGGGTAGTAGTTGGTTTGCTGTGCTCATTACCTCCACATCTCTAAGCATACTTTTCTACCTACTCTTTTTTGCTTTCTCCAATGCCGTTCTTTTTCCTCTCCCATTCCTTTTGCAGGATCCAAGCAAAGATCCCTGGGCTGAAGCGCAAAACTGAGTAAAAAGCCTGAAGCAACTTATGGATAGGAAGTTCAGCTTTTAAGGGGGAAAATACTCATTTGGATTTACATGGGGAGGGTCAGGGAATAGCGAAACCCTTGACATTGCAGTGCAATTTCACAGATCTTTATTTTTTAGCAACGCAGTGTTTGAGGAAAAATAACTGTTTTGACTGCCATGTGTTTCATCATCTTAAGTATTGTAAGCTGCTATATATGGATTTAAAACTAATCATCTTTCTTTATCCTGTGTGCAGCACTGGCTAATACAAAAGATTTGAGAAAGCTGTACATTTTGCTTATCAGAGGTAGGCGCTGCTGCGTTCCAGAAGAGGTAGTGCAGGTGGAGCAGAGGAGAACACTTCCCAGTTTGTGCACTGTGTATGGTCTGTGTAGATTGATGCAGATTTTCTAAAATGAGATGTTTTAGAAGAATATACCATTTTAGCAAGTTTTGAAAAATCTTGCCTTTTTGGTATGAGTATAGCTGTATTGTGATTTTATTGTTTTATCAATTGCCAATATATATATATATATATATATATGTGTTTCACAAAGCTTAGATCTTTCAGCTGCTCCACAGTGCTTCGTACGTCAGAGAACTGACTGATTCTGGACTAGCTCCATAGCACACAAGCTTGAGAAACTAAAACGTCTCTGTAAACACTAGCATCTGTTTAAAAGAAGCAAAAAAAGAGTAATGAACAAAGGAACCTCCACGTAAATTAAAATTACAGCATACACTTGGTTGCGCAAACGTACAGTAGTTAATTTTGAGCAAATAATTCTACAGTCTCTCAAACTCTGAACATGTGTGGACTGAATATCTAATGCTGCAAATGTTGTTTGGGAACTTAAAACCTTGTTATGCAAGAAATGGTAAATGAAAATATAAACACTTGCAGTTTAAGCTGTATTGAACTAAGTCTGTGGAATGCATTGTGAAATGTAAAAAAAAAAAAAAAAAAAAAACCCAACAAAAATCAACAAAAAAGCAAAAAAAAAAAAAAAACCAAAAAAAAAAACCAACCCCAAACAAAAAACCCAAGTATCAATAAAGCTTATAGACTTAAAATAATACCGGTATTTTGCTTTCTTGAGGTAAGTTTAATATATTTGTGTTTACTTTAAGTTCCTCGTGATTAAATATCCATTGTACATGGTGGTAGAAATAGTTTGTCAGATTTCTAGCAGTGTGAGTAGGTGGAGTTTTCATGGTACCTTTTCTTTCCGTCTGTGCAGCATGAAGCAGTTTGCTCACAGAGCAGCAGGAGGCCCTGCATTACCACCCCCAGTCGGTCCTGAGCTGTCACTGAACCTTAGGGAGGCGAAATGTGAGTCTGCTAAAAGAGTTTCAGGGTCCTTGGCTGCTTGTATTGCAGAAGAGAGAATGCAGCCAGGTACTTGTCCAAGGGGAACTGTCAAGCAAGTCAGTCCAGTATTTTTTCAGATGTTTGGTTTGTTTTTGGTGTCTGAGTCAAAGAGCTGGACATTGAAAACTGGTATCCAAATTTATTAGAGACACAGATGTTAAATGAATGGCATTTTGACCATTGAAAAATAAATTCATGCACTAATGTATTAATTTACAGTATAATACATCCTCACTTCTGAACATTTTACAGATAAAGCCAAACGATATAAACATAGAAATTTGCAAGTGCTTTCCTGACAGATGCTATTGCTGTAAGGTATTGGTAGCATTGCTGTCGATAGCTCCTGCTGCTGCACAGCTGCTTTTGGTCAGGATACAATCAGTGTGAAAGGCAAACATGACAACATAGGCCAAGAAGGTGCTCACTGACATCACCACCCAACGGGATTACACGATTTGATCAAGAAGGATTCCTTAAAAACAAAACAAAACAAAAAACTGCATAGGGACTCCTACTGTGTATCTGACAAACTGATCTTCTGTATAGTAATATAAGGCATTAATAAATTCAGTTTTAAAAAAAGCTGATTCTTTGAGGTTGCTGAAGCACTTTTGTGTGTTAAATACATATAGATCCGCTCCTTGAATGGGATAGCTGTTTGTTTCAGTGGTCAGCACTACAATATTCTGTGTCCAACTGCTGCAATCTGAGCTTGGTGTGGGAACCTGAAGTGGCACAGCAGGACAGTTTCACAGCCCAGCATTTCATTGAGCTGAACTGGGACTAAAGCACTATTTAACATCTCAGACACTAACTTGAAGTCAGAATGTTCTCTTTTGGCCTTCAATTCTTTAGATTAAAAAACAATCCTAAAAGAATAAAGTTATTCCAATGTCATAGAATGGCCTGGGTTGAAAAGGACCACAATACTCCTGCTATGTGCAGGGCTGCCAACCAGCAGACCAGGCTGCCCAGAGCCACATCCAGTCTGGCCTTGGATGCCTCCAGGGATGGGGCATCTACAATCTCCTTGAAAAACCTCCTTGAATGTCAGAACTCTCTATTACCATTTCACAGTGCCCAGATTTTCTGTTCCTTTTTAAAGTTTCACTTGAAAAAGTTGCTGAACTCAATTACTTCCTTTTCTTTGTGCAATTCCATTGCCCCTCAGTTTCTGGTTTTGCAAAAATGTTCACCAACAGTTGCTGAACAGTTCTGCTTGTCCTTTGTGAGCATCTGCTCCTGGTCTCCACTTCAACGTGGAAGCAGCTCTCATTTCCTTGCAGCAGCTGCTGCCCTCCTACCTGTGGTCACACAGCCCAGGCTGCTGCAGAGAGTGCGTGAGAAGCAATGACAGGGAGAGGAGTTCAAACTGAGCACAGATGATGCTTTTCTCAAGGGCAGGAACACTTCCTGGGAACCAGAATGATGTGTTTTCTGAGACCAGGCAGCATAGGGCTGGCTGCCTGCTAAAGGGCCCTGGCCAGCAGTATACCAGGGGTCAGGAGATCCCTGTGGCAGAGTGGGGAGCACTGATTCCTGGTGGCTTTCAGAATACTTTCATAGACTTGATGGTCACTGCCTGGGCCAGTGTTTAATTAAACATGAAGTACATTTTCCTGCAACCGGAGAGACTACAGGAACACTCAAGGAACAACTAGCTCATTACCCGTGTTTAAAACCTTTTTGCCCCCTCCTGGCTCTGCTTTAGGCTTCAAGTTCTAGCTGCAGCCAACCTGCTAGCATGAACTAATTGTGAACAGCATGGCAGGAAATGTTTGGCCTTACAGCTTGTATAGGTTCCTGCTCACAGAAACATTTTGGAATTTGTTTTTTTGAAGGTATGAAAAACCAAAGCAGTACAGGGGATAACATAAGTACACCTCTGGAAAGGGTGTGAGTGGTTAGCCCTCCTCTGTGTGGAAGTTTAGCACCATATGTTGAAAGCAGACTGGTGGGAGGCAAGATCGTAGGCCATACTACAAGAAATATTGTTCAAAGGCACTTAATGGATAGAAAAATTTGCCAAAGAAACATATTAAAAAAAAAAAAAAAAAAAAAGGATTTAAGAGCTATACTTCACTCCTTTGATTACAGACAGCTGCAGTGTGAACCCAGTGTCCTCATTAGCAGCCTGTGCTTCTACTGAGTGCACTGAGTTTGAGTTTGAAGCAGGCGTGGTGAAAACATTTGTGAATGTTTGAGCCATGAGTTTTGAAATCACACTAATTTAAGGGCCCAGCATTTTTCTCTGCATCCTCCCTTCTCCCACACAGTTTGAATAATACAGTATTAGGCAGTTACCTGGTCACTTTGGCCCACCCCACTTAGAAAACTTCCCTTCCTAACCTCAGCTTCCTGCTCTGGGATGTCGGTATTTGAGACACAAGAGCACATTCATGCTCACTACAGTCACAAGAAATCTGGAAAGATGAAATCCTCCAGCAGCATCAGGCAGCAGTCACAGCAGCTGAAGGGGGAGAGGCATCCGTGGCTGTCCGGTCCTGAGCCAGCGCTTGGGGTGGCAGCAACACAGGAGGAGCTGTCAGAGACATCGCCACACAAACACACTGCAAAGAAATTAATTGATAGTTCATCAATTGATTGATACCATTAACTGATATTTTTTGAAGTAACCTCCAGCATATCTTCTGTAAGAGAGACTGGTGGACTTGTTAAGTGAACACTGAAGCACACGCCTCCAGGTGAGGCAGAGCTGAGCCCAGCAGAACAGAAACACACTGCAGTGCCTTCCCCAGCAGCACCAGGGCTTTGTCTTCACGCACATGCATTCATGGACACGTGGACGGACACAGAAAGATGCAGACTGATGGACAGACAGGAGCACACAGACAACCAGACACACTCAGACCGACAGACACGTCCATGTGTGCACACACCTGCAGCCACACTTGCACAGACACACAGACACATGGACAGGCACACTGACACACAGCCACGTGTGTACACACACACAGCTGGGCACATAGAGACACACGGATGTGTGCAGACATGGATGGACAGAGACATGCTCAGACAGACACACTAAGCCACGTACTGCTAGGCATCTACCCACCACAGACATGCATTCTCACAGCAACATGCTCACACACATCCTTCCCACACGTGGCACACGCACACCCCCACAGCCACACACAAAGCCAGAGCCCAATGCAGAGCCATGTGTGCACACAAAACCCTCAGGTGCTGCACCCACACACACAGCTACAACCACAGCTACAACCACAGCCATACTGCAGTGAGCACAATCACACATCCCTACACATACAGCTGTGAACTTTTTTTTTCCTCTTTAAATTCAGACACCTTTTGGGCAGGCTCCTCTATTGTTTGAAACGGCCTTCTAAATCTGCTGTGCTGCTTCTTCTGCTGGAATTCCTGTCCTACCCTTTGCTGGGTGGGAGAGCTGCAGTTATTTTGGTGTGACTGACATCCCCACCAGCTGTCTTTGATCTCAATGCTCTTCAGACCCACACGGGGCTCCGTGCCAGCAGCTGGGGCTCCTTCAGCCATCTCCAGTCCCCCAGCAGCTCCCAGCTCTGTATTGGCATCAGGCAAGCTGTGCTTGAGCCAGCTGTTCTAGGAAGACAGCGAGTCAGGGAGCGCGGTGCAGGCGCTGGGTGCTGAAGGCAAAGCACCTGACTGCAAGGTACTGCAAGGAGCTTTGCCCAACAGCTGGCTCCAGGCCAAGCAGAGGAGTAGATCAGCCACAATCAAGCATTAAATACAGCATTGCAAGACTAAGAAAAGCAAACCTCAGATTTCAGCAGGCAGCAATGTATGCAGCCTGAGCCCAGAAAGGCAGTGCATGCATTGCCTCAGATTTGGCACGCAAAGGTGCACAGTGAATTTTGTAATTCTTCATCATGGAAATAAAAATAAATAATACCTGCAGTCATCTCCTCCTGTGCTGATCACGTACTTGTCATCATGAGAAAAGCGTATGTTGGTAACGTGTGCAGAATGCCCAAAATACCGCTTGTGTTTGGCCTGGTGGAAAGAGAAAAAAAGTTCAGGATTTCATTACAGCACTGAAGAGCAACGATGCTGACTTGTGCAGCATCTGCAACCTTTGAGCCCCTGCAATCCAAACTCAGCCCCTGCTTCCGAGCACTGCACCTTCCCCAGTGCCGGAAGGCAGCAATGCCCCCCAGCAGCCAGGAGCAGCCTGCAGCTGACCCACTGCACCATGCCCTCCTTAAAGCCACGTGCTAAGGAATGTGAACATGGGGAAAGTAAGCTGCTTAGACTGAAGGAAAATAAAATCTCCACTTACAAATTTTTCTGTGCATGGGAAATCAAACAGCTTCACCAGACCGAAGTCATCCCCTGTGACTATATTTAGGCCAGCATGGGTCACGCATGCACAATTGACATCTGCCTTATCTGCATTTCGTGGCCAAATTCCAATGACTTCATCTCCAAGAATGCTGTTCCAAAAGGAAGTTAAAAACAGAATGTTAGACCATAAGACCTTCTTGTTGCTGCACAGCATCCTGATAAAAAACTCATCCTTACAAGCAAGCCTTCTCCCTCTAAACCACTGCACAGAGCAGTGCTCCCACAATGGAGCACATCACAGCAATGCATCTTTGTTGTGCGACTCCAAAACCAGCTCTAGCCACACATCCTGAGGTTTATCTCCTGTGAAACTACTTCCCTCATTCTGTAGCAGCAGCTTGTGTAGCTCTGGCCTTGCCTGTCCTTGTGAGCCTGCATGTAAGTGCTCACAGAGCTTTTTACAGTGATATTCTCTTACCCTGAAGTTGTGGAATGAATGAATGGTCCTTTGGATCTGAGCATTTCTCAGAGGAGCTGTTTTCCCCTTAGTTGAGGTTCCGTGCAATTATTGCTGTTTTACCCACATACCGACCATCAGATGCCTCTGCCCCATTCCCACAATCTGTCCAGAGCCCTTAGAAATGAGTAATTCAGGGCAGATTTTTAAGCTTGCTCCATGGCAGAGCAGTAAGAGTGGGAGGATTCTCACTTACCTTATTCTCACTTACCTTATCCTAAAACTTGCCTATGTTATCATCCCACTGTTTGCTGCCAGATGGGCCTGTTCCACTTTCTACTGTAAGAGCACTACCATGGATTTGTAAATGTATGGGGAGGGCCCTTTATAAATGCACGCCAGCAAATATGTTTTAATGGTACCCACAACCCCCTTCTATACAATCAGCTCATGTTTCCACACCTCCTATGCTGCTCGTGTTCACTGTGGGATAAGGTAGCTCCTATCCTACCTAGTGTGCCAATAAAAGTAAAGCTGTAACAGCATAGAAATCTGGAACAAATGGCAACAATCAGCGTGGATATTTGACAGCATTGATGACACTGCAGAGCATGACACCAGCCAACTTGAAGAGTGTTGAAAAACATGCATTAGAGGCCTTTGTGGAAGTGGAATGTGTACCCCTCTCTTACAGGCTTGCCAAACCCTGGGATATTCTGTGTATATGGTGTACACAATTCAATCTTCTGCACTGTATTGTATTCTCCATTGTATTTGCCCCCAGTCAGACAGAACTTTTTAGTTTTTAGTGTTTGCTTCTGTTCTGTTTTGTTTTCTTTTACCTCGTCCACGTGGCCCACGTGATCTTTTCTATTGTGGCAGCATCTGTTATTTGCTTTCCTAGTGGCACCTCATGGACTTGACGCTTATAGGCACCGGTTGATACCTGAATGCAGGAAAGGAAAAGCTATAAACTTCACCATAAACACATTGATTTCTTCTGTAAAGAACTGCAGTGGTAACAGTAGTAACAGTAATAGTAGTATCAGGAAATAAACATCTAGGATGCATTTTTTTTTAGTCTGCAATAATTCTTGATATGTAATTTAAAGGAATAACAGTTACAGGGTGACAAGTGAATCAAGTGTTTCAATGCACATGGATGGATTTCCTTTTAGCTTATCTCAACCCAACCTTACTAGATCAGAAAAATTTAAGAAGGAAGTGACTCCCACATGAATTCAGCTATCCATCTTGCCATTATGTCTGATAACGAGTCACAAGAAACAGAAACAAGGATGTGCCTACACACGACATACCTGAATGTACCTGCTGTCAGCAGAAAAATCCATCTGGATGACAAAACTTGCAATATCTTTGCAGTAGCCTATTCGGTTTAGGGTTGTACCTTGAGTGAGATCATAAAAATCTACCGTATGCTCTTGGGAACCCACAGCCAAAAACCTGTTATCTGGGCTGATCCTAGACAATAAAATACAGAATGAGGATACAATTTACTGTTTCTGTGCAAGACTTGCTTTTGCTCCCCATGATAACAAAAGAGGGCAAATTAATTTTACTGGAAAACAAGACAAACCTTGTATCAATAGTGAAATTCAGTCCAAATCAAATTTGGTGCTTCATAGGCAGATAAGAAAGGCAGATGACATCATATATTGTTAACTGATGTTAACATTGCACTTGTATACAATGCACAGTATGATATGAAGAACAACATCAATCCTCTGTGAGAAAGGAACAGGATTTGCAATTTTATACTGTATTATAATATTAATTCCCAGAATCATAACTCCACAGCGTACAAATTACAAGTAGATAGCAATGAATTAATCACAATAAATAAATAAATGAACTTAGCCCTATGGGACTACTTCCAGAGAAAGGGGGCTGTGTCCTTGGAGAACTCAACAGACATGTTGGACACACCTAATATCCTGAATTGCAGACTTCCTGTCTCGCTTCTTGCCCCAAACCTTAAGGCTGTTAACCAGTAAGATCACAAATTCTCCGTTCTTCATGCCGATGGCGACCATCTCTCCGTCAGGACTGTAGGCAGCACATCTCGCTGGGTGACCCAGATTGACTTTGTTCAGGAGTTTCTGCATGAACAAAAGCAACATACCTCCCTGTGGAAAGCCACCGAGCAAATGGAAACCTTCCAAACACCGAGTACGAAAGCCACTCATTAAAAACAAGTTCTGTAGAGTTTCCTCTAAATAGAAATCTGAAATTTCACATAAAAATCACACCCACCAGACATATGTTGCAAAACAGACTTCAAATAGAGGTGCAATTAAAATGGGTGTTTCACGTTTGCAGCTATCTTGCTGCAGGATAACTTCAATTTTGAGATCGCAAAGCATAGTACTTATCAAAGAAGGATAAAAGAAATCAATTTCCTATTTTCTTTAGAGAGGTATTCTACAATTTCTGAGCAATATTTTCTATGATTTTACTATTTGCTATATAGAAACATAGCAAAACGCTTTTGCCATTTCAATTAGCTGAGTGTATTAATAACGCTAATAATTTTTGACGTTAGAAATGAACCTACTATCTCAGGCAACTAGCTTTTGAAAAAATTTATGTAGCTTGGCATAACCAGAAATCCTTCTGTTACTTTTAATATTCTTGCTGATTAATGCAATTTGACATCAGAAAAAAATACTGCTGATCTACGTATATGCCATATCATCTGCTGTAGAGAAAGGCTCTAAAAGTGTTGGAGTCATGCTCGCCAGTGAGGCAAGCTTATGGGAGGATCTGCATATTATCCATGGATCTGTGTCAGCACAGAATTAAGATGCTTCCTTACTGCACCAGTCTGCACTTCTAGATCAAAATCTCCGCTTTTTACAACGTTAAATCAGAAATAACACAAAACAAAAGGCACTCCATTAACACAAACTTATGTAGCTGCATCCCACTGCAAGTAGCTTGCTTTTGGGAAGAGCAGCATGCTACTTCACCAGTGCCTTGCTTCTTCACATGGCCACATAGCAGGAAATGCTTCGCACCAGAACAACAAACACAAGTGTTGTTTTACTTGGCTGCTCAAAGGTGCACGCAGGGCTGGAGCAGTGCATGTTGTGCAGTTGGAAAAACGCATGGCTGTATCAAATTATCACTTTCAATTGCATTGTTTTCAGTTGAGCAATACTCACTTTGTCACACAGGTCCCAGATTCTTGCTGTTCCATCATTGCTGGCAGAGATAAATAAGTCTTTTGAGGGGTGCGTCGCTAAGCCCCAGATCTCCCCTTCCATGTGACAGTCAATTAATAAGTTTGAAGCAGCATTTTTTTCTCCTACTTCAAGGATTTCCCCATCTTTTGTTCCCACTAAAATTTTCCCCTGTTTGTATTAAAAAAGTAAAAAAATCAGACAGTACAGTAAAATACCAAAGCGTTATAGAAATATCTGTGATAACCCATCCTGTAGTGCTTGTCCATGCAGAATCTTAAGAACAGGAGACAAAACACTGGTAGATTCATGCCTGGAGATCTGATATCATATGCAGGTGTTACTGTTGGGTGGTGGCAGTGGACTTCCCTCTTGCCATTTGTATTCAGATCCAAGTGTTTACATACAGGCTGGTACAGCATGATTCTCATACCGCTGAGGTGACTTAATGTCACTTCTGGACAATAACATAAACGTCAAACAAGGTGTTAGACTCAGTTAGACCAGCGTGGTGCACATCTACATTAGCTGTACTGCCACTGTCTGAACCACAAGAGCCCTTCCAGCAAAGACTTGCTTCAGAACAGTCCCCTCCTTTGTGTCTCCTGTCCAATCTTCACCACCATCAGCACACAGCAATGCACGCCACGATGTGAAGCCTGCCACGTTGGCTCTCTTACCTTCCCTCTGCAGACGGAGCGCACGCACTCGATGAGCTGTCCTGTCTCGAGCTGAAATGCTCTGCACCGTTTCATCTCCTGGTCCCACAGCTTTACGGCCCCTCCTTCCTTAGTGCTGGAAAGCAGAACGCTGTGTTACACAGATGTCTCCTGCATGGGCTACAACAGATCCCATACATCAATCTGCATCACTTCTTACTAAGGAAACCTCACTACACTGTAGGGTAATGTAAGGTAAGTAACAAAAAGGTGGCAGATAACACAACCATTCAGTATGTCTTGTATCGATTCAATAAAAGTGATGTGAGAAGGAAGAAAGCTGTGTGCTTTAGGAAGAGTATAATATGTCTTACGGTCTCTCCTTGCCTCCTGTAACAATAAGCCCATCTCGAAGGGTGGTGTACATTGTAAACACCGGTCCTGTGTGAGCTTTTGCCACAAGTCTGACCAGAAAATGGTCCTTCCAGACATAGACGTCTCCATTTATGGCACCAGTAAACGTAAGGTTATTCTGCAACAGATAGGAACAATCTCTGATGTGATAAATATCTCAGCATTTTTGTGCAGTTTGAATTAAAATTATTTAGGCACTGCGTTTCCTGAGAAAATCGACCATGCAATGACCGCAGGAATTAAAACCACACACTGAGAATAATGTGTTTAATCACTGTGCTATGATGGTGCCTCTTCGAGGTACCATAGTTAATATACACCAGAGTGTAGGGCACATTCACTTCATGCATTTCACCTTGGAATTTCCAACGCATGTGCTACTCTTGCCATGCATGTGCTATGTCATATCTCTTGTTGCATGGATGGACAGCAGGTTATCACTACTGAATTTCAGGTGACATTTCTTTCTTCTTTGAGTATGTGCCCATAGAAATCCCACTGTCTTCAAGATATTGCAAATAAAGGGTATAAGACTAAGTGCAGAACTGGCTCAGTCTTGTACCTACTTGAAGCACCACAGCAATTGCATAACTGAACAGGAAAAAGTAGTGAGTATTCTGCATGGAAAATGTGCTTCTGGAGTGTGCTCTGCTACATGGAAAGGCTTGCTGCAGGGGAAAAGGCACAACTGCAATCCCACTGGGCAGCCTCTGTAGCAGCAATATGTGCCTTTTAAACATCTTGAATGATCCTTAATTCTGTAAAGGGGAAAAGTGGCTTAGCTGTATTGAAAAATACAGAAAAATTCCATGTAAATGAAAAGCATTTCATCTCCTCTTTGTCAGGAAGAAGGAAAAGTGTTCCCAGTTGCCATGTCCTGATAGCATAAAGAACTAAATACAACATCACTTTTAAATTCACTGATAGATACAAGGGAAAAGATGTTACAGAACCCTTTGCTAAGGGCTCACAGGGAAGTTTCACATTCTGCAATAAATAGGAGAAGAATCTACTGATGAAACTGGTGCAAAGAATTCGCTGAATGAATTTGCTACTGTTAGAGACAAAAATGCAGTGTAGCTGCATGCCAGCATGACCTGCTGCCTTTGGCATTAGATGGAGCTGGATGAGAAAAGTCTGTGGATGCATAAAGAAGCAGAGGGTACGTACACAGCCCCTCCTCCATTCAGCATAACTTACTCATGCTCCTGTGACATGCATTCTTATTGCCAGTGGGATTCAATGACACACACTTAAGGAAGAAAACAACATCCTGAACAAATGACGTGTGCTAACGGAGTGGAGTTCATCTGCTGGTTTTGAATGTTCTCCTTACAGCACGTTGGTTTTATCATTTTAAAAAACAAAAAGTTGAACTGTGCGTTGAACACATTGTTTTCCTTGAAGTCTAAAGCACAGTGCTATGGCTCCTTAATAAACATACAGGAAAATCCTATGCACTGTCAACATGAGCTGAATCACATGTCATGCCCAGCACTGTCAGTGGGAAAAGAGGTTACACAATTACAGTATCAATTACACTGTAATTAATAAAAAATATTCACTGGCAGAGAAACCCAGCCCAGTTTAGAAAAATTAAATGAGGATCTAAAGATGCTCAGGTCTCACATTAGAGGTTTAACTATTACACAAGATCTCCACGTTCTTGCACCATTCACACTGTACTGGATCTCTTAATAAAAAGGTATTATAAAATTCTGTAGCAAGTAACTTGAACTCACTGCTCCGAAGGCAACAGAAAGCATGGTTTGCATTTTGGCATCTTCCATGGAACCAATGACTCCTTTCTTACACAGCAAAGCACTGCCAGCCAACGTCCAGAACTTCATGTGTTTCACCCCCACAGACACAAACTGAGTGTCTGAGTCTGGGCGGAACTCTACAACAAATATCCTCTCCAGGTGTCCTCCCCTGCTAGCAACTTTAGCCCCTGTTTTAATTAGGAAAGCATAAAAATACAGTTAGATTTACCTGCAAAATTCAGCTCTGGTATGATTTTATAAAACAAAATTACATGGTATTAGATTAGAGAACTCTGTCCCAGATGCTGAAAGCTAAGCATATCCCAACATTATTTAAAACAGCAACCATTTTAATTCATGCAGCCTGCTAGGTCCCTGGATGTTCCACTACAGCTGACAGGTTTAGGATATTAATAGCACTATTTGTCTCCCAGGTACTGAAGTACCACTGAAACACTGAGTATCATCATCAAGTTGAATTATGCAAAAGATGAGCGGTGCCTCCTCTTAATGAACTTTTAAAGCACAGCAGGACTGCTGCATTTCCTGAGCACACTGCTCTGTGCAGGGATGTCAGATACTCTCTACACATCTTTTGGATGTAAGTGCTCGTGGCAATCAGGATGATGCAATGCCAGCTCCTGCGGTGGAGGAGGCAGGAGACAGGCACTGAGCACAGGTGTGTGCAGAGAAAACTCTGAAAATCTGGGGATGTTTTGAAGTAAAGCAGGGAAATATCTAGAGAGCTGAGACACTTTCCCCTCTATTCCTGATAGTGATAACCATTGTCTGGGAATGACTTCTTAAAGGCCTAATCTTTAGGCGTATGATTTCAAATCCGAGCATTTTCAGCATAAAAAGAAAACACTTCCCTTAATTTCAGGGAATTATATGTTGAATGTTATCTCCTTATTTCTGTTTATAATAGAAATTTAAGCTTATATTCTTATCGATATTTTCTAGCGCTTTGTTTTCTTCCTTCAATTGATTTTGAGACTTGTAGGGAGCCATTTCACTCAGAGTAAGAACATAAACCTATGCCAACGACTTGAAAGGAAAAGCAAATAACTGCATACAGATCTGCCAGACTGAAGGAATGCGTGTTTTCCAGTTACCTTCCTGCCACCTCCACACTGTGATGGTGTGTTCTGGATCGACTCCCACCGAAACCAGAAGTTTGCCCGTTGCACTGAAGTTAACATAGTTGACTCCTTTGGTGTGGAAGCAACGTAGCATTGAAATCGTTTGCTTACTCATAGCATCCCATACATGAATTGTGGGAGTTGTACCTACACGGAAAAAGATGCATTAAAAGAAAATCAATTCAGCATCTTGAAAGCTTCAGTGCGAAATAATGCATTTTTCAAGAACATTTAACCTAAACAGACACTTAAGTTTGTTTGTGTTTTTTTTTTTTTTTTTTAAAGATTAAAAGTACTCAAAAAAAAACATAATGTCTTGAAAAAAAAAAAAAAAACAAAAAACAGGGAAATTATTGCATTTCATGAAATAAGACAAATGCCAAAAGAACAACGCAACATTGATGAAGAACCTCATGCAAAAGAAATTATCTGTAGATGTTCCACTTGTATCCGCGGTTGACACAGATACAATGAGGTAACATGAAACTTTGACATAACTCTGCTGACTAGAATTCACAAACGAATCAGCCTTACCTGAAAATTCTGTCATATCACCTGCATTGTGAGAGCAATGGCAAATGAGGAAGCACCAAGGGAAAACAATAAGTGAAGTAAGTCATGTTTCTAATGCTGAAGTGCCAGCATCAGCACCAGAAGTAAAAAAAAAAAAAAATTAAAAATTAAAAGTTTGAAAATGGATATGGATTAAATCAACAAAACAAATAAGCAGGAATATTGTTGAACTTAATTTTGAGTATATTGTCTTTTATACACAAATATTGCAACAATATTTAGTACCTCTCAGTTTTAAAAACGGTATTTAAAAGAAATGGTAAAGACATGCAGTTTTTAAAGATTACTAAATTCAAAACTAATATGAATCTACAACGATCCAGAATCCCAACCAAAATCAGAAACACTGATTTCATGGGCTCCTACTGATGGAATTAAGAGACAGGCTTAAAGTCACTGCTTTGGGTCACAGAAATCAGAATTCTGGACCAGGGCTCTGACTGTATGAATACATTCTCTTTTTTATTCAACATTCCAATTGAAAAGACAACGCTCCAGGCAGGCAGCAGAGATGGTTTGCCATCTTCATGACGTCGATTATTCTAGTATTACCCTGGTATAAGTGAAAAGCAACACATCCCTCCGTAAGCCTGGGACAAACAATCCTGATGTTCCCTACAGCTTTTACTTCTCCAAAAGGCATTGGTGACTGATCTCTAGAGATCCCTCCCAGCCCCTACAATTCTGTGACTCTGTAATTTCGTGGGACTCTTCATGTAAATAACACATCAATACATATGGTCTCAGGATCAGCCTTTACATGCATCATAACTTCTGCTGAGGTTCCACTCTAACCCTTTCCTTTTTTAAATTACTTTTGAATTTCTGCAAGGGAAATTGTCATTATTCTATTTTCACAGCTAAGTGCTTTATGGCTAAACAGTGCTTCGGATACTGGAAGGAAAGAGGAAATCCTGTGAAGCTTATGATTACATATGAATGAGAAGATTTAGTGCTGTATGAAAACTCTTGTTTTCTGAAATATCCTTACAATTAACTCTTGTACTCTACTACAGTTAACTCTAAAACACAATGACACGATCAGAGATGAAACTGCTGCAGATAGACTGAAATGATAGAGATAATTAAGCTTCAGGATTTTCTAAAAAAAAAAAAAAAAAAAAAAAAAAAGGTGACAGTGGTAAATCCCAATAAAAATTCTATGTAGATAAGCCCAAAAGAAATCAGTGCCCCTGACAATTTCTGAGTAAGACATTGGTACATGGAGTCACCTACCGATCTGGCTGGTAGCCACAATGTTTTTGTACTTTGGGTGCTGATTCACAGTTAAGCAGAGAATGTCATCAGTATGCTCCAGGTAGAAGCTCTGACTTCCTAATAAAATTCAAACGTGGTTTTATTCACAACAGTCTCAAAGAAAGAACCACCACTGAAGCAAAGAATATTTCATCAGCTTGTTGGTACGCTCATGCTGTGCTCTAGGGGATGCATAGGGGAGAGCAATAAGAATGCTGAGAGCTGCTTTGCTTTCACTTCCAGGCACCATTTCCAAACAAGCTGTGAATAACCACTAATGCATATATATATGAAAAAGCAGGATTGGTCAATTAGCTGCCAGGACTTAGCACAGGAATCACCCTGTAATCATCTGTAACCACCACCACAAGAAAAAAGCAGAACTGCCAAATGCACAGACCAGCTCCCCCACTTAATCGAAGGAGTCAACAGGAAACAAAGCAGAAAGCTAAACCCTGGGAAGTTTCTGCTCTGCACCATCTTCCCTGGGGGAAGGCCAGGAAGAGCAGCTGGGGCAGCGTTCCCAGCTCCACGGGCCAGAGGCTGTGCAGGGCAAGGAGTCCCCTGAAGTCAGCAGATGTGACACCGTCTATCTCTGCCTCTCCTTGGCAGCAGAGCTGAGTGAACTGCTGTCACTATTTAGTGCCACAGAGGACCAAGAGGGAATAATAAACTGCCAGAATTCCATTAATTCCTGGCTTGTTTCTTAAGCTATGTGGAGAGCTACAAATCAGGGCAAAATAAGTAGGTAGGTTTTTGTCACTGCCCAAAAAGGCACGGAATATTTCTACACCTTCTGAAGAGCAATTTACTCACATCGTATTGCATAGCAATGGATCCTTCCCTGGAGCATGATCTTGCTAAAATAACCCAAAATGGAACAATTACTGCTCCTAAAACCGTGATATCCCATATCATTTCGTATCCCATGCAACCTGAGAAACCCTCCCTATGCTTTCAGTGTGGAGTTTAGAAAGGCACAGCTGCAGAAATAGAACAGCTTAGTATTACGCTTCCTAACAGAATCTCATACCTACTGAAATGAGTCGGGTGGCTTAACAGGATGACCTTAATAAGAGAACTTGACAGTCTGCTAAAATAGCCATCTAAATTTCTTTGCATTATTTCAGAAGATAGAAAATACGAAGGAGTTGCAGGAATGTTACAAAAGCGTGACTTTCTTACAGAAATGTTTCACTTCTACAGTAATTTTTATCTCAAAGTACTGTTGCAAGTTGAATTACCAGTAGAAAGATTTTGCACTATGCCTGCTGCAGCTGTGTGGAAAATAATATCAGCACCATCATTTAGGTAATGAAGGTTGTTGCGACAGTCAAATCCTCTGTATCCAAAAACATGGTCCAAAGCCAGCTCCTAGTCAAGCAAAATAGAAAAAAAGAATAAGAGTGAAATAAAGAGCAAACAAAGAGGTTAAAGAGTTTGAATCATGCATGTGAAGATCTCAGGTGATTATTACACAAGACACAAACGTCTTGTCCAAGCAACAGGATAATTAAACAATAATTAATCAGTTAGCCCTCTTTCTTCTGCTTATTTACTGAGGCATGACATTCTCATGGACTATACACAAAGCTGCCATCGGTCAAGTAAGGCAACGCATTTACATTATTATTTCTTTAATAATTCAACCAGATCTGAATATATTATTTAATTTCCATTCGAAATACATGCAATTTTAAAAAAGGTCCAATTTATTAATCTGCCCGTTACATTTTAATATCTGCACTGAGCAGCTATTTGCGAATACATCTACTTTAAGAGTCTTCAAAAATCATTCTCCTCAACAGTCACATTTTAATACAACAAATTCTGACACCAAGGTCCTTATAAGAGGCAATGCCAGGCTACAAGCAACTTCATCATTAAAACATTAATTGGAGGCGTCTTGGACATTTCATCTTACAAAGAGCAACTGTCAAAGAGATTTCCTCTAGAAAAACAGTGATGGGTAATGGATTGCTGTTAAAGCTGGTGTTCTAGCCCAGAAGACAGAGTTAATGCATGTGTCTCTAACATAATTCCATCTTGATTTGAACAATTTGACTAATAGTGACAGACCAATTGTTGCAAATGGTCCACATCGTCCACAGAATATTCCTTTCTCAGCATATTTCCAAATAGGTGGGGAGGAGAGAGGGCCTACAGTGTGAGGAGAGGGTATGTTCCAAAATAAATTAGCAAATCCTATCATTCAAAAGCATGCACGTAATGGTGCATGAGCAAAATGCAATTTCTGAACATATTTTCACTGGGGTTATCTAGTGAGTGTGGGTTCTGCTGTAGTTAAAACACACATCTCGGCTGTAAATGTTCTTCAAATCCAGAGACAAATTTTGGATTTGGAGAGATCTGATATTACAGGTAAGCCATATCTGAATCTGAAGTCCCTTCAGACACAGGTTGCTGGCTATCATGTCTTCTGGTATCTTCAGCTACTTTCGTAACAGGGATGAATTTAACCCAGCACACATTACTTCTAAAGCAAATGAAAAGAAAAATACAACTAAGTCTGACCTCAACCAGTTTCCTTTTTTTGTTGATGTTGTTCTTTTGCAGTTTTTCAGGCTGAGGAGCAGCTCTGCTAACTGGTGGCCTGAAAGAAACACGTTTAAGAGAGAAGACAATCAATATGTTTGAAAGCAAAACCACAGCATATGTTTTAAGTACAGAAAGTGGCCAATTGCAACTAAGTGTGTTTGATACCAAGATTTTAGCATTTTATAATACACACAGTAATGATATGCATTTTGACAGGGAGAGCAGAAACAACACTGATGTTGATTTTGGAGAGGAGTGGCAGAACAGACCACCTGAGAATGACTGTTTAAATTCTAACGATTTAAATCCTTTGGAAAATCCTTGAATACTGGCTGACAGTACATTGTTGCTTTCAGGAATGATCTAAAAGACTTTCTACAGCTGGCAGCTGACCTTTCCCCAGCCTTGCTTCTTCTGAGAAATCCCATCACAAAGCCTTGACTTGGCAGTATTAAAATCATTTCAAAATCACATTAAAGATAAAAGTATTACATTTTAGTCTGTGTAAGTCATTTACTGTGTGAATCTGATGAAGGCTAAGGGCAGCAAAGCATTTTACATAACTACAGTTGCTGAAAGTAACTAAAAAGACAAATGGGAAACATGGACTGAAGAACATTATTTGTGTAAATGGTCTTTTTGAAGACAGATAGCATTTACTTCTATGAGATGCTCTAACTGGAAGTCCAGAGGCTACAGTGAACATATATATGACTAAAGGGAGGCAGCAAAGGGGATATTCAACTTGATCCTTGTAAGAAAAAAGAAGAGGCACAAACCTAAGAGGTGCAGAGTGTGTTGGACCCACAGAATTTCATACCTAACACAATCCTGTAGCACTGGGTTCACTCAGGATGACTATTGTGTTCATTTGGGCACAATGACTATCCCTTTCAGGTAACAGGAATTAAGGGGGGCTAAATTCTAACCCTACTGGCAACAGCACAGACCCAAAACATTGCAGTAGATTACCAGCAAAATTACCCCAAGAAATTTAGCCTTCATCATATTTGATCAGCTTTTAGCTAGAATATGGGTCTGGCCAGAAGGTCAGGGTAGAAGAGGTGATAGCAAAAGAATCAAAACTGATATTATGGTTAAATGCTTGCTCCAAAACATCACTCAATGGCTGCTGTTATTCATACAAAAACAGCTCATGCCATTAAAGACCAACAGGAGATTCTGGGGACAGGGTTAAACAACAAGATTCTGTAAGAGAATGAAATCCCTTTTGCTTAATGGGAGCTGATTTATCTGGAATTGCATTTTTATGAAAGCTCTTAAGGACAGCAGTTGATGAAACACATAGCTGCTACGCGGCTTATTTTGCAGGAACAAGTAGCATGAAAAGCTGGGCTCTAAAAAAGACAGAGCAGACTGAAAATAAACAAACTAACTCGCTTCTCAAGCAAACAGACAAACTCATTAACACTGGAAAAGTACATTAGATCTTGTGATGTTGAAAGAGTAAAAGAGTTACCTTGATCCCCTTGTAAGCAGCAAACAAAGCCAAGTAAGAAACTTAATACAGTTTAGGCATATTTCTGACCATTTTACTCATGCACAAGCATTTTTAGAGTTGATCAGTCATTCCCTCGTGGCACAAAACATGCTATTCAAGCATGCCAGCAAAAACTAAAACAGAAATTAAAGAGTGCACCAGTCTACAAATTCAAAAATACCATACCCTGGCATTACTGGGTATATTCTTAACTCAAGATCCTACAGAACAGGGGGGAAAAAGGAAGCTACATCACTGCTTCCTGCACACTTTATACTGAAGCAGAATGTGATTCCATGAGTTTCTTTATTTTCAGGTGCCTGACAGGGATGGAAACTAATAGAAACTTAGCAGCCTCATAAGCACTGTTAAGTTTCACACAATGGATGCTTGTTTTCTCTCCTAGCTCAGCTTGCAATTTAGCCTAATAATTGTTCATTGGTAGGCCAACTTATGTACAGGGACAGCTTGTACTTGCTGTTCACAGGGAAACAAGTACCTTTATTTTCTCTGAGTGGTCAATCAAGTTGTTACGTAACCATCGGTGGTAATTGGACCCAATAGCAGTGCAATCATCAGTGGAAAAGGGATGGAGGAAGTTACTGCAAAACTCAATCGTCTTACAAAATGAAAACATTATGTGATGCTAGAAAAGCAAACACCACTTCAACCCAGATTTACTAAGGCCTTTGAATCAGCACTTATGAAAAGAATAAATCGTTTTCTTGTATGCTTCCTGCTCTTTTTTCTGTTTTAGTGTAATTTTAAGATGGATCACTTTTACATTCCTTTACCCGGGCATATCTTCTAGAGTTTATGACAACAGCAAGCCAAAAATTTTCATGAAAGCAGAGAACACTACCACTATGACATGACAGATAATCACTAGATAGTAAACATAAGATTTAATTTGGAAACATACACATACACACATGTACTTGAATATATACCTGTTCACAGTACACACAAACACAAATGTTGTGTGCATACATATATACATATACATGTATATATACACACGCATTTGTTGCCTTATAATCACCTCAATAAAAGAAATGTAAAGCAGCACCAATTTGATTTTCATTTTTAACAAATCTGACTACACCTAATTTATTTTCGTACATAGGATGGCAGTGTCAAGACAAGAAATTCGTGCTGTAGGAAATTACATATATTTACCCTTCATAGCCTATGCAATCTGCACTGTACATTCACAGCAATCTGTGCTTTTTCTGTGCTGTGTTGTTAGTACTTACTTGACAATTCCCTGCCTCCAAAGGAAAGCAAGTTAAAACATAATACAAGTATTAACGGTTTCTTTTCAGTGATGTAAAGTAAATGTGCTTATATTATGTTATGGGATGAGCGAGTTCCAGGGAAGATAAGACACAGTCAGACATTAGGGAGCTTTCAGTTCTCAAAGTACTGCAAATACAGCAAATAAAGTTTCTGTTAATGCTGATTATCTTGATTATACAAGCTTACACAGGTATACACGGTTACACAGCAGTGAGCTAACTTCAGATTGAAACTGACCAAATCTCACCCTCTCCCCTTATGGGCCTTAATGCCAGAATGTAAGAAGGTGCAAGCGACAACTCGCTACCTCTCACTTTCCCAGTAAGGCCACGTGGAATGGCCAAGACCAGGAGCCTAAATCCTGGGTGGGGTGAATGGGCAGCATGAGGACAGAGAGTAGCAGATGGGCATGGCAGAAGCTGGGTGAAATGGGGGAGGGCAGAGGGGTTGAGAAGTGGGGCACCTCGAGGAAGCAGTGATCTTAGAGAACAGGGTGCCCATGCAGTAAAAGAGTCAAATGCCTTTAGACAGAAATTACAGGAGAGAGAAAGAAGACCCAGGAAAATGTTATGATATATTCCATTGGATGGGGATGAACAGCTCATGTTTTTAGAGCACATGGCATAATTGCTTTCTGAAGAGACACAATGTCTGCATCCCTGACAAGTTGGCAAGAACGCAAACATTCTGTTCTGAGGCCAATGGGAACAGAATTGGATCTTCAGAAACAATGCTGCATGAAAGCAACAAACACTGAGGGCTGGAGAGCTGATAGGTGGACAAAAACGTCCTGCCCTTGAGAACAGGTGACAGGCTGGGCCCAGCAGGAGCGAGCAGAGGAGTGGAAGAGAGTCCAAACGGGAGGCTAACATGTGCATGGGGATGGCTGCTAACTGGAGGGAATATACTTGGATGCCAAGCAAAGGTAAAAATGAGCAAGGGCTGCTCCCAGGAAGAGGAAGCAAAGGTCAAAATGAGGAAGGACAATTTAGTACTGTAAGGTTTATTTGGACAAGAGATTTAAAGCCCAAGGTTAAAAAAACCCAAACTGCTCATTTCAGAAGGAAAAACACAGACGTGGCTTTTAATAATATATTTTCACTAGCTGACAATAAGGGGACTCCCAAGAGCCCCCAAACTGCTGTTAAACTCCTGGCTGTAAGACGCGATCCTGTGAATTCTAAACCTTTGGATTTTCCCATCCCAACATACACAGGAGTTCTGTATACCACTTTTCCTTAGATATTGCAGACAACATGAAAATATATCCTACTTCTTCATACAGCGAATCAAAGCAAAACTGAAACAAAAGCAGAGGGAGATAGAAACTGCAATCTAAGTTGCTTTTTAAACCTTACTTATGCTTTTACATGTATGCTGATGCACTCTTTAAAAAAAAAACCAAAACCAAAACGGTGCTGCAGATGAAATGGTGGTGATAGCCAATTTGATATTCTCGTAAGGGAATGTAGTCACTGCATTCACATATCATTCGAGGTCAGCCTCCAAATGTGAAATGAGCAGAAAAGCAGGTTAATAAGTATGATCAGTTCCGAATGAAATCTGAAGGCTTTCATTTTTGAACAAGTTCTTTGTTCTAAACATCTCATAAAGCTGTTAATCTAAAGGACCACTGTAAAACAGCCTGGTTGCAGGGCAGGTAGATCTGTCACGCACAGCACACTGCTCAGACAGCACTGTCCATGTGGTCTCTCAGCCAAACCCTGTTTGCCAAAACAAGGAACACGCTGCACCATGCTCGAGGCAAAATCTAATTAGCTGTCTTAGATTAAAAAAAAGTTCAGAATACCTGAAATCATGAGTCTTCTGGAAAACTCTCTCCATATACATCAAGGCATTAGTATTAACTTAATCTTAGGACATTCTATAAAATTTCTCTTTTCTTAGGCTTCCTTAGGAGCATGTTTGAAAGGAAGAGGCTTTTCCAGTTTTATTCCTTACATAAATTCTGACATTTTATAACTCTGCTTTTTGTGTAAGTAAAAACATTTGACCAATAGTATACCGAGAACTTTGGGGGTGGAGGTAGAAACATCAGAGGTAGGCACATTAGCATCGTTTCCCCATGTAACAAAATTTAAGCTGTATTAGAAACAATACTTCTTAGATCCTTCCTGGAATACAGCCCACACAGCAAAAAGCTCTCAAACACCTGAATTTTTCACATCCATCTCAGAGCAGAGAGCATTTCTCAAGTTCAGACAGAGAAGGATCATAGCATGATGTGCATTGCAACACCACCACCATCCCACAATTGCACACCCACTAAGAGTCACACAGATGCAAAGGACCTTTGGGCCAGCTTTGTGCTGACCTGTGGGAAAAGTGAAACTGACTCTGAGTTCAATAGGTTGGCAGGGACAGCAAAATTATCAGTCACAATGTGTTCAAGCCCTGGCGACAACTGTGATGAAACCAGCATGCTGCCAAATACATTTAGGATGCATTAACTTGACATAATCCTGTGGGAAAGTAAAAGTGAATTTTCTATAGGACTCCACTCATTCACAAGCACCAGACTTCTGGTGAAATAAGCCAGCTGTTTTCTCCCCACCTCACATAATACGTGTTTTTCCGGACACATTTTGAATTATTCCCACCTACACATCAATACAACACAGGTTCACATTCAAAGCTTTTACACTGCACCCATACAAGCGTGCATGTAAAAGTGCACGAGCAGATTTTGTAACCATATGCCCAATGATTTGGTTTTGGGTACAAAAGCTAGTATTTGTCACTTGTGGGGGCTCTTTTGGAAGCTTGTAAGTCAGCCCATGCCTTTGCAAAGAAATAAATAATCAACAGAATAGAGTTTGAAGATAGAAAACGTGAGTTCTTCAGATCAGAACATATGATTACAAACGATGCACAAGAGCACATGGGAACAGGCTTGAGACAAGGTAACTCACAGAAAGTGAGACACGCTGTGTGTTAAGAAAACCGAAAAGTAGACAAACATGCTAATGCTGCTTTTTGTTTTCTACACGTTCAACTTGCTTAACAGGGTTTCCCATTACCAGGTATGTTATAAGTTTTTCAGTTTATGTAGAATCATGCAAATCAAACTAAATGAAAGCTGCAAACACAGGATAGATGTTAGCGGTTAGTAGAATGCAAAATGCAAATAAATCTTTGCCTTTGGTATTAGTAACAGAAATACAGTTTTTATGCAAGCCTGTTTGACTTCTTTTTTCGTGAGTTCTTAGCCAGCTAAAAGGGTCCCAGTTCAAAAGTTAGCCCTTGTATGAAATAAAGCACAATTCCTACATAACACACAGTATAGCTTACAATTGTCCTGGATTGTCTGGGACAGTCCCACCAGTGCCCAAGTGGTCCCGCGGTGTGGGAGCACTGCTCTTGGAGCTCCCACACCGTGAGACTGCTCCTGCAGCACCTCTCATTGGCACCCCACTTCTGTATCGTACAGGTGGAGCAAGGAAGAGGATGCCAATCAGAGGAGCAAGAAAGGAAGAGAAAAATAAGGGTGGGGGGAGGATAGGAGGACAGACACGGAAAGGGAGAAGAAGAAAAACAAGAAGGTTGGGGAGAGAGAAACAACAATCAATTAATTATCTTAACCAAATGCACCAACTAATACAACCACAACATATTTAAATATTGTTACTCAGACTCATCTCTCCTGTTTCTTTTCCATCCTAAAGCTGTCACTCCTGGCAGCGATGACAAAGCTGGGCACGAAAATACTAGACCACAATTTATTTCAAATCCTGCAGGCAAAATCTACTGTGTACTTTCTACCTCCCTCTGAGACATTTGCAGAATGATCGTTACTTTCTTACGTAAATAAATAAGACAGAAGAAGTACATTTGATAAAGGGCTTTCATTTTCTTTTCTAAGGCAACTCCTTAACATTATCCCCACGATTGTCTCCTCTGAGTTTTTTGGCCTTTACAATCATGAGATTTCTCCCCTGACTTTGCTTAGGGGCCCAACACTCTGGAGATCTGGAGAAGGTCAGTCTAATAGTGATTTCCTTTTCATCTTGCTGGGTTATGCTAAGCACAGAGCACTTGCTAAGCAGTAAAAGAGGGTCCACAGCAGCTGCTCAAAGTCACAGTTCTCCTCAATCAAGCATTATGTCAAACCTGTCCTCCTACCCTTCTTCCTGTGATGTGAGAGAGCAAAGACAAAAGCTGCTGGCTCCTCTCTTCTGGCATAAAGACAGCCTTTGCATTAATTTGCAGAAAGTCATTTGTTGGTTCTTTTCCAGATGGGTGGTGGTTGTTGCAAACCTTTCCCTTCAAAACCCAGCACTGCCTGTATCAGCTCTCATCCATATACTTGCATCTTGGCAGGAGACATTAACACAGCTCTAGTCCAAACTCATCCTGAATCGTACCACAAGTTGTTATTTTTAGAGACACAATGTACTTTGAGTTTTTCAGACATACCATTCTTAACAGAGTCCTGCAAGCTTATTCTAGCAAACACAAAAGTTGAATTTCCTGTTAAATAAAATTTAGTTACAATAAAAAGGAAAACAAAACAACCATCTTCTTGAACCAGAATTGTCTACTAGGCATCACATCACATTTGAAGCATATTTGTGTTTATAAGCAGGGAAGTAACTTGTTCAGCAACAATTTACCTTCAAAATATTACTATTCAAAGAAAGAAATAAAGCAAGCTTAAAGTCCTTGTTCCCAAGAAGTTCAAATCAACAGTTCCAGCTACCCCTCTCTGATGGAAGCTGGAAACATTCCTGTTTTTATCTTTCCTTTTTCTTTTTCTAATTTAGAATTTAGAAATTTAGAAATTTGATTAATTTGCTTCTACCCTATACCAGTGAAAACTCAAATTTTCTCTTCTGCTTTCTCACATAATGAAAATACAGCAAGGAGAGACACTTCTTTCTTCTTAGATCCTGACTGCTTTTGCAGTGAAGCAAACTGGCAGTTTTTGAGGCTTTGTGATTATTTCACCCCTTCAAACTTGAATGGCCTCGTAACAATTTTCAAAATTTACACAATATGTAAAGATCTCAGAGCATTTGTAGTATGCAAATCCCAACAGATGCACAATCCTTGGTTCATAGAATGAGTTGGGTTGGAAGGGACCTTTAAGATCATCTAGTTCCAACCCTCTGCTATAGGCAGGGACACCTCCCTCTAGACCAGGCTGCTCACAGCCCCATCCAGCCTGGCCTTGAATGCTTCCAGGGAGGGGGCATCCACAGCCTCACTGGGCAGCCTGTTCAGTGTCTCACCACCTTCACAGACTCATTTCAGAGTCTTCATACAGACAGATGACACAATTATAAAGAAGAAAAATTTTGGATTTGGGATATTTTCTCCAGACAATTTTTCCCCTCTAAAGACCACCAGGGTTTCCCACATAGCTGCCTGAAAGAGAATGGTATACACCCCCTTGGTTCCCTTCGTGAAGAACTGGGAAAGGCTACTTCAGCAGTGCCTTGCAGAAAAAGTAAAGCTTTGCAAACTGGTGTCAATATTACTTGATACCATCTCACTCAACCCAGTGCACATATGCTTCAAGTCTCCGTATCCTGAAGGCCTGTTGATTTAGAACCTTTCCTGGACACTGACACCTGAGTATTTCTAGGCTTTTTATTTTGTTTGGCTCAGCTTTCACTTGGGACCCTCATAGGGGGAAGGAGAAGCTTTCAGGAAGCTTTTAGAACATGGTCGGACAAATATTTCATTAGCTGCTGCATTCTTTGTATCCTCAGAAAAGATGAAACCTGGCACAGTTATGAAACTTAACTCATCATTCAAATGTCTTTGAGAAAAGTCAGCTTCACTCTGAAGCACTCATAATTGAGAGTGTCAAGATTCTGGATAAATTGTGCACAAATTGGTACAACTGTGGTCAAAAGTTGAAGTCTTTGACAAATGCAGTAGCCAACACATTAATCTCATCTTCCTGCATCCAAAACCCACCACTTTCCACAAAGCCCTATCCCAGCACTATATGTCCAGAAACTGCAGTTTTGCTACATCTCACCATAAATTTTCTGCTTCTAATTATTTGGCTACAAATTCTAGTAATTTATATGAACAGGATGAAGAGAAGGAAGCAAATGCTTCTTTTCCTAATGAGCCACATATGAAAGATAAGGGAATTTCTGACAAACTTATCAGAAAAGCAAATTCCAAATACTGAAAATGCCATTATATTAAACTAACCGAAACCAAAAGAGTATATATAAAAAAATATGAAGAATAGATGTGATTCTTTAGGAGAAAAGATGGTAAAGACAGTTCTGTGTTTTTTCCCCAGCTATTTTAAAATGTACTACACATCGATTATATAGAGATAGTATGAAGGAAAAAGATACAGAGAACATTAAAAATTACCTTTTTGCTCTCTTATGGGATGGATAATTCCTTCCAATAGCTACAGTATTGTATTTTTATGTACAAGCACCATGAAAATCATTATGGAAGTGTAAGGCAACCTCACCACAAAGGAGGTGTCTACCCATTTAGTTGGGACCACCAGCAATAATCAGGACAGGCAGCAAGGAAGCAGTTGGCCATACTAGAGGAGCTTCCTGCTCCAGTGTGACTTCGTAGTTTTGGATAGCATGAGGAACACTGTCATTGCTCTGTGGATTACCAGTGTGTGACAAACAGGAAGCCTGTTTCATTTTCCTCATTGCTGCTTTGTGGATGCATTCATTTCAAGGGGTGCCTTCTTCCACAGCAAAAAAGCACGTTCAGCTAGGTCAGCTTGTGCAGTGTAGGACTGTGGACATACCCAAAAGTTACAAAGCCTTTAGGATATGTGACAGAGTGAGGCAGTCTCCAAGAAACAGGGCACTCGCTTGCATCAGACAGCAAACACATGGCCAGGTATCAGAGAAAGAAAAGTTCCTGGGGACTGTGGTGATTTTCAGTCCTAGACTGAAAGTAGTGCTGAGAAGCTGCAGAAAAAAAAAAAAAACAACCTGATGCTTATATTGTTGGTAATTCACTAGCACAAACCAATTGTAAGCCTGGCTTAATCGGTCAATTACACTCATTCTGCATTTGCTTTTGCATCAAGGCTGAATAAAGCAGCTGGAAGGTAGAAAAGTTTGTGGTGTAAAACATTTGTCCATCCTACTATTGGTATTTGTTGTTTCACGTGTAATTTAGCAGTATATCCCCAAAATGAAAATTATAAGTTTTCTTTTCAGTTCATTCTCAACACATCCATGTTTGGTAGATAATAAACTGCCTTTTTACAGAAAAATGGAGAAATAAAGACTTCACGTGAGTAAATGAGTTGAAAGAAATATCTTTAGAAGAAGGGAAGACAAATGGGTTATGGACCAATATTTAATAAAAATATCTAATAAAAAACATTAAGATTCATGCTACATCTTTGTCGAAATGTTGCCATGAAAAAAATAACTGAAAGGGGGCAACATATCTCATCTTCCACACCCAACATTTCATCTCATATTATTAAACTACTGAGTGCAAAGTGATTAATTTTTGCCCCAATATGAGGCAAAAGCTAGAAAACCAAAGTCATACTTGTGCATAAAAAAAAAATCCAACAAAAGAAACTGCACAGATTCACACTCTGAGTCATTATCTAGATACAGCTGTACAGTAGAGCTACAAGTGTGCACAGTAAAGAACTAAGGAAGTACCCATCAGTACTCACAGACCTTAATTCTTCAGACAAATTCATTCCAAAAGGGGAGTGAGATACACCTGTTACCAGTAAATGCCACAGCTATTTGATCAATGGGGAGAGTATTCTGTACAGATGTCTTGAGCCTGAATACAGTTCCAAGTTACTGGCTATAGATCCTCCTCTTCTGTCCCAGCAGTCCTGCCCCAGCCAGAGCTTTTACTTACCCACTCCCCTAGACAACTGGACCCCACTCTCTACACTTATTACCTCTTTTCTTTACTGTCTTCTCTTTCCATCCACTGTTTTCCAGCTTACTGTTTTGTTTTCCCCAAATAACACGTGCTGTAGTAACAACCTGACCAAATTCTAAGCAACTGACAATCTTCTCATGAAAATGTCACCAAGAGCCTCAACTACACAGGATTTACAGGCTCCTCCTTTCCCAGATGCCTTGCTGCAGACATATGCCTGCGTGCTCTGATCAGAACCAAAAATAACTGCAAATGTGAACAACAGGAGAGGAAACTACACTCACAGGTGTTTTAGTCACATACAAACTTTTAGCCATCACACCAACATTTTGCAACTGACCAACAGCATTTTAAATACTATCTTACGAATTTCAAAATTCCTGTCTTATTTCTAAAGACCAGTTTTAGTTGAGCGAAAAGAGATTCAAAAGAATGCAATCTGCATTTGGAAATGAACGCCTCTGTGTGACATACCTCTCTTCTACTGAAACTTCCTTCAGCTGTTGATGTGGTTTTGTCCCCTCCATTTCTCGGATGCTTACCGCATAGATCTTAGTGGTATAATCAATTGCTTTTTCTCTTGCAACATCACTATCATAACCTTAAAAATGTAAAACAGAGTAAAACAAATTACCCGTGACTCGTGGTGGAGGAATAGAAAACACCAACAGAAGAAAACAATTCTACCAATCTCTCCCTACACTGAACTTTATCACGTTGACTTTTTTTTGCCCACTTCAACCTAAGCGTGTGTGAGGTCTGTGGAACAAAGACTGAGTTAAAAACGTGTGTTATATCATCATTTTTACCTCCATCTTCTTCCGCGTCTGTGTCTGATTCTTCACTATCAACCAGCTTACTCTCCTGAATGCCCAAAAATTCTCTGGTCCAGATCATCAAAGCCGTATCAGCACCACCTACAGTCAGCAGCACAGAATCATTGTGTAACCACCGGACATTGGTTACCTGTGCGCTGTGACCCACATACTTTTTGAATTTTGCATGTTGGCCCTGTTGTACAAAGAATACACATATTAGCAGTTTGATGTGTCACAAACACTGTCTTCCCTAATTCTTTCTCCACTAGTGTCTAAAGAGAGAAATAAACACACTTATTACCTTCACTGGGTATGAGAAAAGCTTCACAAAACCAAAATCATCTCCTGTAGCTAGTAATGTTCCATCTTTTGTAAGAGTAGCAGCATTTACAACAGTGACATCGCTGTGCATGGGCCAAATTCCTTCACAAGTAGGACCAAGAACACATGTCCAGGTATCCCACTCAATCTTCTCTAACTGCAATGAAAATTTCACTCAAAGAAGTCATCTTAATACGTGCCCGATACGTGCTGTATATATTTATGCTGTTTATATTTCTCCTGCGTCTGATATTAGCTTAAATTTTTATATGCTTTTAGAGATTTTTCACTGTTTCCAGCTAGTTAATACAAATTACACTTCTGCATCAAAGTTTAAAAGTAACTTTAAACATTCCCACTTCCCAAAGGTAAGCATGATTTAGATACAAATCTCCTTCAACTTTTAATGAGACATTAAATACTGTCAGCTTTGTACAACACTTATGTATCACAAATTATACCATTAAAAACCATATTGTTTAAAACTGATTTTAAAACTGTATGTACACTGATTACAAAGACAACAGGTGGCTGTTCTGGAAAGGAGCTTATGGGAAGCCATCACTATTAAACAAACAAACAAAAAAAAAATGTTGAGATACAAACAAAAATCTTTAAGAATCCTAATATTTACAAATGCTGGAAGGAATAAATAATTCTAATTCTAAACGCTGTAAATATAGTATTTTTAAAGGAAAAAAACATATTAAGACAAAACATACGCTAACTTTTAGCTGTCTAGAAAAATAACTGTCACAATGAAAGAAATACAGTAAGTATAATTCATACCTCAGCAATTCTTATAACATGCCTTTTCCCCCTTGGTGCTTCAAAAAACAGTTGTTCCTTAGCACCAGAATTGACTTGCAATAACTTTCCTGGATATGAAATAAGAGTTTGTTACAGATCTTATTCATTATTATGAATATCATGAACTTTTTATTGAATGCTGAAGGATGTTAACAAATTATCATCCACAGTTATTTACAGCAAAAGCAAAGAAGATGCTTATGATCACTCCTGAAGAATCCTACACTCTTGATTCACGACACAGTAATATTTTAAACACGATTCAACATCCTTGAAGAATTGGTTTTCCAGCAAACCATTTTCTTTTGATTTATTTTGAGCCTCTTCAAATCAAAAAGTAAAATATAAGGCCACAGGAGTAATGTGGCCTTCCTATCTGACCTGTATCACACATTAATCCTTTACAGCTAGAAGTTCAGTTAGTTTCATTGTACCACCAGTATCTGCGATGCCCATTTGCCTATTTTATTGTTCTTGACTGTTTGCAACGTGCTATTATGTTGTAGAGAAGAAAATGAACCATACACTCCTTAGAAAATATTTTCTGGAGATTCTTTTGCATTTGTGATTACTGCAGAAGCAGAGATGGAGCTAAGAAATGAACGTAAATACTGGGAAAAAACACAAGCAATATAAATGAAAGGGATACTGTCATCCACTAAGAACAATCAGAAAAAAGGGAATAAAATAACTAGCAAGAATTAAAAGGTTGCTAAGCCTATATGTAAGAAATCCTAACAGATGAAGTTTCTCCAAATCACAGAATCACCGAAGTTGGAAGAGTCCTCCAAGACCAACCAGTCCAACCGTCCACCAATGTTTCCCTGCTAAACCATGTCCCTTATTACCACATCTACACATTTCTTGAACACCTCCAGGGATGCTGACTCCATCACCTCCCTAAGCAACCCGTTACAGTGCCTGACCACTCTTTCAGAGAAGAAACTGTTCCTAACATCCAACCTGAACCTCCCGTGGTGCAACTTGGGGCCATTCCCTCTCGTCCTTTCACTAACGTCTACTTCTGGTAAAATACCATTAAGAACACTAAAAAATTTCCATTTTCTTATCTTTTACATCTACCCACACAACACATCCAGTAGTTAACTACTACAGATACACAGGGGCTCAGACTCACAGGTGGTTCCAAACAGAATCATATTAGTTCCAGGAAGGCTTATTGCATAAGCTCATTATCAATCTTGCTAGGCTTAATTAGTTGTGACAGTAAGGCTCTCTAACTTCATAGCAGTGATTGGCAAATAATGCTCAGCAAGGAGGAAAGGAAATTAAATATAAAAGGTGGAGAAGAAAATGTGCCACACAGTCCCAAATTAAAGAAAGAAAGAAAAAAAAAAGAGCAAAGGAAAGCAATATTATGTTCCTAAGTAACATTTTAGTTATATGCTATTATTGGTGGAGTGCAACATACTCTGGTACAAGTGAAGATTAATTCTGCCAACAAATGTAATTGTACTGAACCCTTATGGTGCTTGATGTTGAGAAAGCATTTGCATTAGTAGTTACAGTTTAGTCTTACAGTATTTTCAGTTACTGCAATGAAAACAATTATCTGATATTCCCTGTTGCAGGAATTTTAAATCTGTATTTCTGGTCAAACATTTTACCTCTTGAGTCCCAGTCAATGTGTGTGATATAGCTAGATGCACCTTTACAAATGCCCACTCTTTTGCTGGTAAGTACATTGTAAATGTCTACAAAATTATCATGGGAAGCCACAGCAAGGTACTTTCCTGTTTCTGTAAAGAAGAGACATTGAGGTTATGAAAGATATACATTGTTATGCATTTTTATTACGCTAGTGCACCCAAAAGCTTCAATTAATGGACCCCAGTGTATGAGGCTGTACACAACTATAAAGAATTGTAAAGTATTTAAAGGTATGGAGGACACATAAAGCCAATCTACCTTTTGAACATTCAAACTTATGCCTAGAGTAGAAAAACAAACTCAAGATAAACACTGCTCTTTCACTTTGCTATCTAGTTATACCTCGTGAAAATTTTATATCTGAGATCATTTCCTTTCTGTGGTGAAAAGATACCATATCTTCCACAGTGTCAGCATTTACCACCAGAAAACTCCCATCATTCAACCCTACAGCCAAGGCTTTTCCATCAGGAGAAAAGGCACAGCAACGTCCACCTATAAAGGAAGATCAAAAGGTGTATCCTAAGGTTTTTGAATTTGGGATTGAGAACCCCCCCCAAAAGAGAGAAAAACTGCAACTGAAAGGTTTCTGCATCAATAGATTTCTTAATTATTAAAATAAGTATATTCTGTGATAACTGCTAGTAGTACTTTCCTACATAGGAATGTATTCTTTGTATAGGCTGTTCTTGAGTTGACAAGATGATTTGATCAGTCCAAATATCGCCTGCCAACAACATTTTAAGCACCTTCATTTTATATAAAGAAAACATACAGAAAGGAAATTGAGATTAAAAAGTTTAAAGACTCATTTCAGACATTATGTTTTTCAGGGATGTTAACTTGAAAGCTTCTTTATTCCATGACTCAGAAAGGCGCTCAGGCAGAACACATTTGAAACAGAGATGCGCTACATTTTCTCCACTTACTTTTTTCCCCCCAACATTATTTCTGACCACATTCTCATACAGCTATCCTCATCCTTCCCTGAGTTCACTTCTCCAAAATATTCAACTCTGTTTTCCCTCAGTTAGAATTCCTGCGCTCTGGATCTGTCACCAAAAACGAAGCATATTGAATTTACACCATGAAATTTTCTGAAGGTTATGAACGTGTAAAAGAAATAACAAGGCAGCAGTATTTCAGCACATGTCATCTACATATCATCTAGGAAGTATTTTAATGTCAGCAACAAATATGCTCGTCTTAAGTATTCATAGGAAGAAAAACAATTTTGAGTTCCCCTTGGAATCGGAGAAAAACAAATTATTTTTATTATTATTCATTCCAATGATTTATAATCCTTCATTCTACCCTTATCATGGACTTGACACATGCCAAAGATGATTTACTTCCTATGCATCCAATTTCTTGATGACTGTCCTCTTCCTCCTCCATTAATGCTTATGATGTGCACTGAAAGCAAAGCGCTATAGAAGTAGCGCTGTTGTTATCACAGCGTATGACCAAATGAGGATTATTACCTTTCTTGAGTTTCCTCACTGCCAGCATGCGGTGCTGGGATGAAAGTTCCCAGATTCGAAGTGTTTTATCATCACTCACCGTTGCACAGACAGGCAAGAGAGGATGAGCTGCCAAGCCCCATACTTCTCCTTCCATATGTCCCTAGAGGATGCCATTTAACATATGAGAAAGTCATGCATTTGCCTTTATGTAATGTGTTCTAGAACTTGCCCCACCTCCTTTTACAAGTCTCAGACAACATGATCTTTACCACCTTCTCTCAAAAATTTTCTATATTCACAAAAACATGAATGCCTGGTCTGATTCCTCTAGGAACCATCTGAAATATACTCTTCCCTAGTTGCCTCCACAATTGCTAGCTGTAATTTTGGTTAAAGCAATGCTCCCTCTTTCAGACTTGAACTGAACAGGAAATAGTTAAGCCCAAGGTAGGATTTTATCTTGAAATCCTAAAATGGGCTAGTCTGTCTGCAAGGTTTATTAACTTTTCAGATTCTGGAGAATTGTATACTGGCCAATGTACACCTACTTAGCTCTTCTAGCCTTTCCTCAGAACTCAGTTTTTAAAATTTTAATTTTCTAGATTTTCTTCAACTTGCATATAATTTACAGGCATCATTTCAACGTTAAATCATTTTTTATTGTTATCAGTCTGGATTTCTGCCTTGTTTGCTGAAACAGAAAAATATAGTTAAAACAGGAAAGGAAGGAACTGTCTTGGTGTCTTGAGTACGTATTTTTGCTCAAGTTAATGCATGCAAACATACAATTTAAACTGGATAACAATTATAAAACTTCTCTTTATCATAAAACTCACAACAAGGTGTGTGAACTGTATTATCGAGTAACAGAATTGTGGGAGATGGAAGGGACATTTAAACATTATCTACCCTTGCAATGAACAGGGATGTTTACAGATCAATCTGGTGCTCAGAGTCCCATGCAGCCTGACCTTAAGTGCTTCCAGGGAAGAAGCACCCACCACCTCTCTGGGCAACCTGTGCCAGTGCCTCACTGCCCTTATTGCTGAAAACTTTTTCCTTTAACCTAACCTAAATCTCCCTTCTCTCAGTTTGAAACCATTTCTCCTTGTCCTGTCACAACAGATCCTACTAAAAAGCCTGCTCCATTCTTTCTTATAGCCCCTATGTTAAGATTGCAATTCCAAATTACTGTGCTAGTTAAAAATTACTAATAAAAATTCTCACATTTTTGTTACTTATGCTGTCATGAAAACAATACAAATGTGGAAGATTTTCTTTCCAACTAGTTCCGATCACAAAGTAAATACCAAATATTAACAGCAAATATATGGTAAAACTTGACAAGTTATACCTCAGTAAATGATGCACACAAATTTCTACACATAGACATCATGCTTAATAAAGACAATAAAACAAAGCAACATGAAATAAGTAGGTCAATCTTAATGTAATGCCTCTAATTTATTCCCAGGAAAATACAAATTGCTACAAGGAGCACTGTAGCTCTATTTGATAGAGCAAATTCTCAGCACAACACACTATCTTTCAACATAGCCACCACCACTGGCTATGCATTTTTCCCAGCAATGAGCAAGAACCTGCATGCCACACTCATAACAGTCTGCACCAGTGGAGGTGACCCATTGTTGCTCTCACCACTGCTGGAACACATCACCCACATTCACTGTCTGATCTCCATCAAAGTTCACCAAGCATCAACAAATGTCAATAGGCACAATTTTTTCCACATGTAGGAATTCAGCTCCAACCCTTTGCTTCATACACACTTCTGTGTCAGATGCCATTGTGTCAGGGTGCCCCTCTGCTGCCATCTGTCGCATGGCAACAAGATATAATGGGATATCATTGGGAACTTGCAACCTCTACAGCCATACCTCCAACATTTGCCTCTGATGTCATGGGCCGACACAATAAAGTAGGAGGTATTACTTTTGGAGCAGCCCTCACACAGAAATTGACATTCATGTCAAGAATCTTTTTTTTTTTTTTTTTAAATCAAACTTCACAAAATCCTTTTGTCCTCTGCAACACATTCGATGAGATCTGCACGTCACTGCAGAAAAATGCTGTGACTCTACAACATCTTTCACAAATACAGGAACCTTCACAATAGACTACAGCATCTCAATCAAAGCAAGTGGGTCATCACTGTCAAATAGACTGTGTTAGCTCTACCCCTAATTTTCCTTTTTCTCTACTGGGTCCTAAACTAAAAAACCTAAAATATTCTTTATAAGTCTCCAACTACCAATTTAACTTAATGGACTCTTTGTTTTACTTCAGAATTATGTAATCCACAGTGAATCTCTAAGTCACTTACATAACAAAGAATCAGCTTCTGTCTGTGCAAGGAAAGGAACAGTGGCCAACAGGATTAATGAAAACAGAAAGAAAAGACAGAGGAAATCCAATGATGTTTTGTACTTCTGCAGGGAATATTTTGATAGGAAGACCCATATCGTACCTGAACAAGCAGAGTCATAGGACCACTTTTATCAATTTCAAGTATTTCTCCATTTTTAGTTCCCACGAGTATATGGCCATGTCCTAGACTGATGGCACGAATAGAAGGATTGTCTTCTAAAAGTAAACCTGAAGAATAAAAGGATATTAATTTTAGTTGTTCTTTTTTTTTTTTTTTTTTTGGTGAAACCAAAAAGAGCCTCTTTTCACCTTTATACAGCTTATATAATTAAAACTTGTTTAAAATCAACCAAGAAACATGAGATAAATTTACATAATCATAATACTAGATAATCCATGGTTTTCATTAACAGCTCAAAGGAGAGGAGCTTGTGGTAGTATGTATTGTGGCAATGTAATGACCAGAGTTTTACTGTTTTAACATACAAGCAGTTCTGCAAGCTGCAACAACCTGGAGAGTAATTCTGTGATCATCTATGAATATCACGTTACAGATTTCCACCCTGATGCCTGGGGAAGTACAATTTAACAGGTCTTTCCAATTCACAGGGACCACAGTCCTCCTACAGGAAATATACCCACTTGTGGAAACCAATTGCTACACATATTTTGGAACAGCCAAACTCACAGGTTTGTGATATTTGTTCCTAAAATCATTTCTTTAGTGAAAACAAAGCTAAAGGTCAAGGAATAGAGGAGGAAATATCAGAACAAACTATAAAATGACAAAGACTGGGATATTTCAACCAAATAGGAAAACTCTAGCACGGAATAGTAAGTAGTTCAGTAATGTTCTATTGTGTTCTAGCAAGATTTGACATTTACTACTGCCACTTTACCAGCCTTCATGCATACAGTCCATATTAAAACACAATGAAAAATAATACCTTTGGAACTAGAAGATAGTGCTGCTCTTTTAATAGCATATGTCTTCAGACACCTTTCAAACATATCATCCCAAAGCGCCACAATTCCATCTTTTCCACCAGTTACAAAACCCTGTATGATCACAGTACGAAAGACATAGATAAAAGTCAGCAATCTGATAGTAGCATACAAAAGGACATGTACAAATATAGTAGAAATCCTCCTGTGTTCTTTGGAATGTGTCTAAATCAAACCATTGGAGCCTATTCCTATGAATAAGAGGAGAAGAGTTTGAGAGTTTCTTTTCTAGGGTTCTGTCTTATGCAGACTGATAACTATACAGTTATCAGTCTCTACAGAATGCCTACTACTGTAAATAGTAATACTGGACCATAATATTTTTCTACATGTGGAAATAAATTATGGAAAAATAAGTGCTTTATCCTTTGGCAAGGCAGTAGGTGGAAATACTGGCTTCTCAAGTTACTGCAAATTAACTGATGTTTTAAATGGGTTTCTAACGATGTATAGGGTTTGATTATTTGAACAATTCCCTTGGTAGATTTTTTTGCCTGTGCCAAGACAGTGCATAACACAGCATAAATCACTAACCAACATAAACATAAGAGGATGTTCATAAGATAGAATGTCAAGATCAAATAGAAAAATTGATGGAAAGCCAGGAGTGATCAAGTAGGGCAGGAAAGGACAGAGACAGAGGGATCTACAAAGCTCTTAACAAATACAAAAGGTTTATGGCTAGTATTCTCCTTGTGGTATAATTTGAAAGTTGAAACAGTAATATCAAAAAGAATATTCCATTATCAACATCTTCAAACTGTGAGCTGATTCTAGTAGTAAAAGTTATTTTCTCAAGACATGCTCACTGATGTAATATCAATGACATGTTTTGCCTCAGTTTCTTTTAAAGATTTATTGTTGCATCTGAAGGAAAATAATACTGATATCTGGAATAATCAACTCAGGAAAATAAAACTTTTGCATACCTGAAGTCTTGCTTGCCTAAGGTATGGTGATAATACTGATATAGACTTAGAAATAAAAATAATAAAGATGAATGGATCACAGAAGAAGAAAAATACCTTATCCAATGCATGCATTGCAAATACAGGTCCATCATGGGCTTTCACTGTCTTAAGCAATACAGTATCCTTCCAGATGAAAATGTCTCCAGTAGCAGCACCAGAGAAAACTAAGTCTTCTATTCGCCCGTACGAGACGCTCATCATAGTTTCCAATTTTCCATTGCTTCCAAATGTTCCTCGCCTTGACGTAAAACCTCCACCTGCAATATAAAAAAAAGTCCTTTATATTTCAGTTTGTAGCCATGGTGCTGTAAAGGACAAATGTCTTGACTTCATCATCTGTTGTGAGTGCCTAAGACACAGCAGATAAATACTGAAAACACAGTGAGCAAGGGAAAAACACACTAAGGGTAAATCAGTCTAGCAATGAGAGATTTGAAGCAGTACAGACTGTATATTTCAGATCATTACTTCCAAGCAGTTGTTAAATACTGGCGATGAATTGTATAGAAGAATTAATACAAGGGGCAGGCAGAACATTTTTGTACAGAACAGCCTGCCAAGCTCTTCAGAGGTTATCACAACAACAACAAAGAGAGGTTTGCTTTAGTTGCCCACTGCCCACCTGACAAATTTGACAGCAGTTTTGCAGAATGAATGGCAGGACTTCTATGTCTCTAGATTGCCAAAAAGCCTCACTGTGCCACACTGCCCACTTTGGTTTAGAATGCCATTACCACCCGTGAACTGGGAGCACACAGGCAAAAATACGTGTGCAATTACAAAGCAATACATGCAACACTATCCTTGCTTCAGTCAATTCTAGACAACTGCGTTTCAAAGTACATCATTCTTTTACTGCAATGAGATTATTCTTGAAGTAAAATACTGCTTAATGCAAATGAGTGTAATACACTTTGGCAAACAGCAATAAAGTAAATTGAATTACTACAAAAATACCCTAGACATTAAAAATTGCAGAAAAACAAGTAATTTTTAAGCTGAGGGCACCTGAACCTTATAAATGACAGTGTAAGCATAGGAACTTCTTAGAGCCATCTAATTAATTTTTTTATTGTTTTTTAGCAGTGTGCCACTGGCTGGGATTTTCACAATAAGAGTCATATATTGCCTGAGTAAATAAAGGGGACTGCATGTTTTCTGGGATCCGAGATGCTAGCTAATTCAGGAGAAACTCTCAATACTTTGACTGGAATCAAAAGAACCAATGAGCTAGAAATGACTTCCAAAGAGAAAGGAAAATGACTTCCAAAGAGAAAGGAATATTGTGGCATTTGCTGAATTCCGATAATTAGAATGTTCTTTTACAAACAAAACAACTTATTAAACAGAAAATATGATGTCCCTAAATTAGATACAAATCCCCAAATAACTTAAATAGAAAATATTCAGTATGGTACCTGTTTGCTGCCAAAATTTGATGTGCTTCATCCCAACCGTGACTAGTTTGTCTACATGATGTGGATTACATTTTACTACAAATATTTTATCTTTATGACCCCTGTAATAAAAATTAAAAAACAAAAGTTAAGGGATTACTTAATATTTCAAAGTAGTCTGTTTCAAGTAATTATTTCACAGTATTGGACAAGCCAAAGACAGTCTTTAGCAACAAGAATCTATTTGTCACAACTGTTGTACTCTTGGTGCTAAAACAACAACAGGGATCTCTAACACCATCACTGGCAGATGACTCGCAGAGATATCCCAAAATACTCTTTGCCATAGTTATCCTATCTAACAAAAAAAGAGAGAACAATATTTCTAATCTTCAAGGGTTTAGCCTTGGGGATCCAACCAAGAGAGAAGAATGTAGTTGATTATAGGCTGTGTATGAATTAGACACAGAAATGTGGCGAATAAAAACCATCTCTCACTGAATTTCAGTTCCGTTAAGTTATGATGAAGAGGCAGGAAACAAAATTCAATGCAATTAAAAGACAGCATAAAGGGTAACATAAATATTTAAAGGGATAAGAATGTGGTTTATAAATATTTAAAATTATCTTTAAAAAAAAAAAACAACCACAAGGAAGTCTCAAACCTATTGTGATTCAAGAGGAAAACTAAAATAAATAATAAAATTATAGTCTAGAAAACAGTTCATTTAGCAGATGAACCTTCAAATATATCTTCAAATTTAATTCTCCAGTAAAGGTATTCTTGCTTGTGCATGTATTTATGGACATTTGTAAAATTAAGTTTTACCACTACAAAATAAAATTCTGAGTCTCAATATAGCAATTATTTCTGTTTCAGGATGTTAAAGCACTAGGAGCAAAAACTACTGCTTTTTTCAACCTGAACATTCAGGTCTTATAGCTTGATGCCTGAGGGATGGGATGATGTTCAGAGAGACCCAGACAGGCTCAAGTAGTGGGTCCAAGAGAACCTCGTGAGATTCAACACATCCAATTGCAAGGCCTGTCCATGGGTAACTCCCACTATCAATAGAAGCTGGGAGATGAAAGGATAGAGCACAACGCTGCTGATAAGGAGCTGGGGGTACTGGTGGATGGCAGCTGGACATGAGCCAGCACTGTGCCCTCACTGCCCAGAGAGCCAACTGCATCCTGGGCTGCATCAAAAGAAGTGTGGCCAGCAGGGAGAAGAAGGGGAGCACTGTGTGCAGATAGGGAGTGCTCAGTACAGGAGAGATGTGGACCTGCTGGTTCACCTCCAGAGGAGCGCTACAAAAATGAGCCCAGGAATGGAATACCTCCCCTATGAGAGAACTGAAAGTGGCCTTTCAGTATCTAAAGGAGGGCTATAAGAAAGAAGGGGATAAAGGAGTAGACTCTAGCAAGGTCTGTTGTGACAGTACAAGGGGAAATGGTTTCACACTTCAAGAGGGGAGATTTAGACTAGATATAAGGATATAAGTTTTTGACAACAATGGCAGTGAGGCACCAGCACAGGTTGCCCAGAGAGGTGGTGGTGCCCGATCCCTGCAGACAGCCAAGGTCAGGCTGGATGGAGCTCTGAGCACCAGATCTATCTCTAAATGTGCCTCTTCATTGCAGGGGAGTTGGATTAGATGACCTTTACAGGTACTTTCCAACTCAAATGAGTCTATGATTAGACCCATGATTTTTGTCATACAGGTTAAACCTAAATCTAAATAAGAAAAAAAAAAAAACACCTGACTCTGAGAATCTTGGTTTCAGTATTTTCTCTTGCTGAATCAATATAAACAAAAAAACAGCCTTACTTCATCAACATTTGAAGAACATCATTTTGAAATTCTTCCTTCTCCTGATTTGTTACTTTGCTATTACGATGCCTTTCTTGGCAGGCAGGTCATACTGCCTGTTCTAGAAATATTTATCACACAGCCAAAATGTCCAAAATCAAAGTAATTGCATGCCAGTGCAGATGTCCCCCATAAGATGATAAGAGTATGTCTGACCATGTGATAAGATGCATAGAGCTGGCACACGAGAACTGGATATATACTGCAAATGTATGGCCTAGATTTGGACCCTAATTTCCCACAATGGTCAGACCAAAACATGTAACCAAGCCTGTGCAGTTTGTGTCCTTGTGATCCAAAGAACTGACATGGGACACCTGTTCTTACAGAATGAAGAAATTCTAAGAGTACAACGGTCACTGATTTAGACCATAAGTAAATTTGACAGTGCTCCCCTCAGTTCCCTTAGTGATTGCAGTCCACTAACACAAAACACTACAATCAAATAGGACCAGCATCAGTAAGACAATGAAGGAAGATCCGATACGCCTTAATAGCATATGCTTACTCAAAAAGGATTTTAATTAAATTAGACAGAACACTGTAAAGCTAAGATACATAGATAGGGAAACAAGCTATATAATTTATTCAGTTAGCAAAAACATATAAATGATAGCATACTCTGGCATATACATACATACATATATATATTATATATATATATATATATATAGTGACATCAAAAGAAAAGAGAAGTCATGCAGAAATAAATTACACTTAAAAAAAACAAGAATGCACAAAAAAATGAGTGTTTGTAAGCAGGGAATGTACAGTTCCAGGCTTAGTCCTCTAGATGTGGGTCAATACAATAGTAAGATATGCTTCTATTCCTGCCTGCTAAGGCCATGTGAGAGTCACATCTAAACACTTTTTATTTTTTTTCCCCTCTTTCTTATATGTCCTGGGGTGCTCACAGTGGGGACTTGTCTGTAGGCACTGCTAAAACATAAGTAATTATACTGAGAAGAACCCAAGTACTTGATTCTGTATCTTTCCACAAGACAAGTAGCTGCTACAGCCCATCCCCAGCTTGTTTTTAAAAGCTTAGAAGGTCCCCATGGGAATATATAAGGTATTTCTACACTTGTGTGTCTGAAGCACAGTAGGTCTGGAGAGAGTGAAACTAGGATTGGAAAGAAAATGAACTGTTTTGCAACACAGACAACAATTTTGCTAAGCACTCCCTACCATCACAAATTTTAAATAGGATTTAAAATCTTGGTGCCTAATAAGATAATGAGAGAAAGTGACATAGTCAATATATATTATGTTATATGCACACTAGGATAAAAAAATTATTGCTTTGTGGTACACTACTAACAGACAGTGTTGCCAGGAGAAAATCTTATTTATTCTGGAACAAGTCACAGTTTAACACTAAGTTATATTGTTCAGGCATTATTTCACAATTCTCCAGCATTCTTCAATTAATAAGTGACTTGTATGTTGCGTGGCTGTAGACAGCAGATGAAATGAACTCCCTTCCTTCCTGGTATGTAAGTGCATTCTTAGATCTACATAATTCCAATATTTTGATCTCAGAGCTACCCCAGGTTTACCCGAGGTGTGACCGAGTTCTCATACTACAACTGTACAACTTTTTCAGTACAAAGAAAACTTTACTTTTCTCCTCTGAAAGACTGCATTGCAAACACAAACTGTAATATAGTCCTCTTCCCAACAATGGTCTCTTGAAGCAATTGCAAAAGCTTCTTCACTGCAGGTGAAAGAGCTATGCTTCCAATGAGGTAAAGAGCTGAAAAGAGCTGATTCAGAAAGAATGCAAAAATCAGTAGAGGTAGAAAAATCCACGTATACCGGACAGAATCCATTTTTCTTTCTAGAAAAGTGAGCTGCAGATGTACACCAATGTAACCCAGCACACAAACACAAAAATGAACACATGACTTTTTTGGTAAGTTCTGCTCTGACTCAGAAAATAAAATGAGGTGAAAAAATTAACTGAAGTGGAAAATCAGTAAGTGAACTTTGATATCAATATAACGATCCTAACAGAAAGGTGAGGAAAATCTTGATAGAAAAAGTTCACAAGATTTCCAAACAATAACTTGTAAAGGCTTGGGAACTACATCTGGATAGACTGCTCTGAAACTCCATTCTGTTTTCAGAGGTGTGCTGGTTTTTTTTTCCTCAGAGTAACATGCATGGGTGATCAGATTCCAAAAAATGTAATCACAGGACACACACTGAGATAAACTCTTACCTGGTTGTTGCTAGCTTCTCTCCTTTTTTCCAGTCCCAAAACACAATGGCATGATTATCATCAAGCCCAACAGATGCCAGACATTTTCCATCAGCTGTACAAAAGCAGAACTTAATGTTAAAAGTGATTAGTCTTTAATTGAACATACAGCAGATTTACAAACACACTGTAAACTGAATTTCAAATGATATTATAAATGTAAGAAAAGAAAGCATGTCATGGGTACAAATGATTCCACTAGATTTACTTCAGGGTTCACAAGGCTAAATAGACTCTCATTGCTGGACTGGCCTCACAGTATTTAGCATCTTACATGATTAAGTTCTATGAGAAACAGGCCCAAGAGGAGAAGGGGAATTAGAGTTCACAGTTGAATAACATGGGCCTAGAAAGAAGGAAGGAATGAAGCTGAAAAACAAGAAATAAAACCAAAACAGTTTTTAAAAAGTAAAGAAAAAAAAATACAAACAAGGAGACAAAAAGTTAATGTGAAAAGAAACCAAAGGAGACAGCAAGAACCACTCTAGAACAGCTTTAATGAGCAAAACCACTATGAATATAGCTGATACAAGAGGTAGATATGCAGTGACATGCATTATTTCTTTAGGAAAATGCATTTGTACATTTCAATAGTGATAATTATTTTTAAAGGTAACTCAAATAAGTGAAGGAAAAAAGCTGACAAAATATTTTGTTAAGAATGCAACATTACAACTCTATTCACATCAAACAGGCTTCATGCACTAATAGAGGCTACACATTCTGATTAATAACCAGTACTACAAATGTTAAATTTGCCACCAGAGGGCACAATCAAACATTGCATGAACATAATTATAACATTAGAATCATAAGAGGATCAAAACAGTCCTACAAAAGTGATCTGGCTCTGTACAGTGGCCAATAGCAGATGCTTTTGGAAGTATGGGCAGACAGAAAGGGTAGTATAGAGTTAGGCACCAGATCAACTAAGACAGGAAGAAAAAAGGCATCTTTGGGGTTCAGGGCAATTTTTTTTTTTTTTTAAAGCTTTATATAGTGCAACCTGTAACTAATTTGGAAACATCTCTTATTAACACAATGAAAATTGCCTTCCCAGGCCAAACTAGCCCTCTGATCCTGTAGTATCTGCTCCATTCAGTGTCAAGAACCTAAACTAAAGCCAGTTAGTTAGGAAATGAGGATATTTTTCAATATGTGCTTTTTCAGGATTAGGTTTAAAGCAACACTGTCATTATGCCAATGATTCTTACCTCTTAAAAAACAGTTATTTATGCCCATAGAGTATGTGATCAATACGATTTTATGAAGCTATATATATTTTAATATATGGAATGTAACTAACTGGAGAGAAATCTAATTTTAATGAGAATATACAACACAAAGTATTTCCTAACTGTATGAAATTTTGTTCAAATATAGTTCTCAATGACATTTTTTCTTTTTTTAACATCTACACACACACACACACTCTATGTCCATCAGATCATCTCTATCCATTTCCCCTTCTCCTGGTACCAAGTTTATTAGGTTTCACACTGCAGTGTATCAGCAATTTCACATTGCTTGGATGAACACCAAGGCTCCTCTTCTGATAATGGAATATGAGTCAGTTCCAGACTTATCTTTGTGGAAGTCTCTTCCATATGGTCCTGTCTAATAAATGTGATCTAATGTGCCATAATGAATTCTCACATTACTACAGAGCAGAATGTGAAATAGATCATGCTTAATTGAAGCCCACAGAAAAACCTGAGTTCAGAAAATGATAGTTAGGGTAAAGTAGCGGGTAGCCACAATATTTGTTAGACTTTGTTTAAAATCTTTTATAATTTAAGTGTGATGTAGGACAGTTCTAGTCTGAAGATAAAATGGATATATCACACCAAGGGCCAGGTCTATTAGAAGAGCTGAGTGCATAAGGAGAAGCAGAATTTTAGAATTCTACTTTGTCCTGAGATCATGAGTTCATGATGAATTTTTACACTGGTAGAATCACTGATTGTAAGGGTTGGAAGGGACCTCAAGAGATCAGTGAGTTCAACACTCCTGCTAAAGCAAATACCCTACAATAGTTAGCATGGGTAGACATCCAGATGGGTCTTAAATATCTCCATAGAAGGAGCCTCCACATCCCCTCTAGGCAACCTGTTCCAGTGCTCCATCACCCTTTCTGTAAAGAAGTTCTTCTGCATGTTAGTATGGAACTTCCTTGTCCTATCACAACACATCAGCACAAAGAGCCTGGCCTCGTCCATTTGCCTCCTACTTCCCTTTAGATGTTTATAAACATTTATCAGATCTCCTCTGAGTCTTCTTTTCCCCAGGCTGAACAGACACAGGTTACTCCACCTTTGCTCATATGGGAGATGCTCCAGGCCCTTATAATCATCTTTGTGGCCAGTGCTACAATTGTTGCTTGCCATAAAGAACCAGAACACCCTGCTTTGCTCACCTTTAACATACTGGAGTGACTATGTGCACTCTTGGATGTGCCCCTCTCTTTTCAAACTGAGCAATTTAGATCCTATTCCTGCTTAGCAGCACGCAGGAGTTAGGCACTGTTTCATTAACTATCCATAAATGTTTAATCTGATAATGCATAGCTTTCTAAGTACTGTACAAGCACTCTCCATAAGTCTTTTGGCTCAAAGGAATCATTGTAATCACTTCTTAAATCCTGTGTTATATATTATCCATAAGCACTATATTCTCACAAATGAATTAAAAAAATTTTTAAAGGCTCCAAATAATTTCTGTCCTGTTTTCCAAAGTTAGGCTCATCTGAGACTAACTGCTCAAGTCACTTTTCAAACTATGATTAAGACTCTTAGCAAGACTGTAAACAAGGAAGAGTAGATTGGTACTCCAAGAGTAGTGTTTCTTTCCCTCTTTCTCATTCATACTTGGGAGGAGTAGACAGATGGGTAATATCTGTCTATCTCATGTTTATAGCTTCACCCTACCATGATGTAAAGGTTTTTTTTCCTGCGTGATGATATGAATATTGGATCACTGCACCCTGCACACTGCACAGGAGCTGCCCTTAGACAGCTGAGAGCTCAGGTCATTCATCCCAGAAAGGCAAGTAGGAGAAACAGCAGACAATGTTTATCATATCTGCTTCTGCAAACTCACTGAAAAATGTTAGCAAATTGGAAGAACTGCATGAGCCTGGAGATCACAATGCCTTCTCATTTGTACACTTCAAGTGATCTCTCTGCCTGCTTTTAAATTATGCCATCATGTAGAAAGTCATTTGAGTCCCAGCTGTACACTCAGTATTATGAATTAGACATTAAAAAGAATTAGTGATGGATTGTAAAAAAGTCCTATAACTGATTCATTGCTCAAACAGTTTTTATCCAAACTGTCAGAAGGCTTTTATGCAGAACTTGTATTGGCTGTAAAATGGTCATTTAACACAAAGAACAAAACTGTCATAGCTACTCAAATGAAAGTTTCACCAAGAGGATTGCTTTTTAATTAATCATTTAGAGCAATGTACCTGAAAAATCCAGTGCACACACTCCTCTTTGATGCTGGCCTTTGAGTAATGATAAACACTTCAATGTCTGCGTGTCCCAAACATGAATAGCAGCATCTCTTCCAACCTGAATCAGAGGATTAATCGGAATATCTGCTCATAAAAGTTCAAAGCACACCAATATCAGTAATTAGCACTATCACATCTTCAAAACACTCCAGAGGTAACTATTTTTCTCCTTGCTGTATTTTATCTTTTTCACAGACTATTTTCTCCTCTGTATCACAACTCGTTTCGGGCACATTGGAGCGTAGAACTTTGATATACTGCATTCCATTCTCACAGCCTCATTAGTTGTGTGGCATGAGAAGTATTTCTGCCTCTATGGTGTAAACTGGATCACAGAATCAGTCAACTTAGAAATTTTCCAAACTAAAGCTTTTTTACTGTTCTTTTACACACTGTTATATATTCACCCTCATTCTTCTCTCTCAGGGATGCCTAGTTTAATTAGAAATGAAAGTCCACACAACCTTCTCCCTCAGCTCCTTATTTTCTTACCTCTTTCCCTTCCCTTCTCTATATATCCATGCACACAATCCCCTTTCTCTAAACTTGCCCTACACTGAGACCAAGTAATGATACATCAAAATGCCCAAGACGTAGATAAAATACAGCTCCCACACTTCACAGATAAAAGCAGAAATTCAAAGTGAATGTAAAATAGTAAATCTGTATTTCTCTAATTATAAATCATAAAGGCAACTTATTTCCATGGATTTCTAAAATCATCTCTGCTAAATACCTACCTGCCCAGTAGCAACATAGTCTTTCACTGGGTGAATGCTTAGGCTGAGGATGTCATCATCATGGCCAAGATACAGCCTTTGAGAGTGCTGCTGCCTATTGTAAACAACAGCTACAGCAGCAATGTGATACACTACTTCTCCAGTCTGTGTGTAGAACAAGTTATTTCGACAGTCATAGCCCCTATAACTGAAGTAAACATGAAACAAGTTACATTCTGTTTCAAAAATATCCTGGTACATTGCATAACAAATTGTGCAAATTAATTTGATAGTACAACCCTGCTGTCTCAAAACTATCTCACCACATAGGCAGAGAGATACTATTCCCACCAAAGTCATCAATCTTCATGGTTTACTTTGCACCAAACTCTTAAATTTAGTACTGACGTCAGAGGAAAGAATATGCAGGTGCACAGAATTACAACCAGTTTTACAGAGATTTGGGTTCAAGAACAAAGCTGTCAGGCAATTTGACAAACCACAGCCATCAGAAACAGAATCTTTGCTCTGGGATACATATGGCTGAGTCAATAGGAGGTTTTAGAAGGTAATTTTATAAAATGTACTGCTCAGGTATTATTTAATACATGGCTATATTATTACAATCTTCTCTTGTTCCTTACTTAACACAACTGAAAGAAAACAGTCTATAGTTGATATTCCATAAATTATCTACAGCAGTGACAAATATCAGTAAGCTCTGATATTGAGTAGCTCTGATCAGAGTAAGCTCTGATATTGAGTGTAATTGTTAGGATGTTTTAACAACCAGAAAAAAAAAAAAGGAAAAGAAAGCATTATTTAATATTGCTCTACCCGTGTATAAACTGCAATTTTAGACTGTCCTCAGGCGCTCGTTCTCTTTTAAGGAAGGGAACAGAATGATTTTTCTCTTTACTTTGTTGTTTCAGCTGAGGTAGGTCTTCTTTGTAAACCTGAAGAATAATTGTTAACATTAATGGCACAGCTCCAAAAACTTCTGAATATTTGTGTATATGCAAGAAAGACACCACTTCATACAAGTCTTACAACTTAATACACTGTTAAAATGATGGTCAGTAGTTACAAGAATGAATAGTGACTTCCTCTTTCCTACAGAACTCCTAATGATAATAATAAATCTATTCCAGACAGTGGAGTCTCCTGACACATGAAGGACACAGCATTTTTCTATGAGATTCCATTGTCTGTAATGAAAAAGATTCACAATACTGGCCGAAACCATTAAGTCTCTAAGCATCTTTGTAACTTCAAATGTACTTCAGTGTATGTAATCAGAGCTGAGCATAATGAACTAATTCTGCCTAGCTATCATGATTAAACATACAGTGCCCAACTGTACCTAAGTGATTTGCCAGTACATCTGAAATCAGAAAGGAGAATCTCTATAAATAACACTACGGACACAGATACTATGCATTAAAATCTTTCAGGAATTCTCAAACTCTGTGGGATTGATGATGATGTTTGAAGCCTCTTGAAAGCTGTGGCATTAAATTACATGTGTTACAACATGGAGACAGAGATTGATTATTATTTTTTTTCCTCCTTTTCTGTACCTACATTTCTTGTTTGTTTCATTTTTCCACAAAGTACAATTAGTAGAACTGTATCTGTCCTCAAAGACAACATGCTGGATTTATACGAGTAAAATGTTCATATAACTTGAGATGAGTTTTTGACAGTGGTAACTAAGTAGAACCTTAACACACAACTCATATGGGTTGTACTTCGTCCTGAGCGTTCTTGACTATCTACTCTGCTCCTCAGTGAATGCTGCTAATGAATAAGAAGTAAGGATTATTGTTTTCTAATACATTTCAATATCTAAGAACCTATCTCTAGAATATCTAATATCCATCCCTACACTGCTTCAGCCATAAACTCAGAGAAAAAAAGAAAGCGTAATGCTATAATGCAATGGAAAGTACCATGATAATAGCAGGGAGGCAAAGTCTTATGTACAGCAAATGAGGACAAATCCAAACACAGCAGCTGTGGACACAGAAATGAAGTGCACCTGAGCTCCCCGGGTTGGCTCTGCCCCCCACCAGGTGCTCAATCACTGGTTCAGGCCCTGACTTAGCATTTCCAAAAAGCCATACCCACTTCTAAAAATGAGATTCATGGTTTTAAATTTCCAAGTGCTTTTATAAATAATTTCCTCTAACAAGTGATTTTCCTCTACGTGTAGCTTATATGCTTGATGTTGTCTCATATTTCCTGTCTAAGATTCTATTTCATGCTGCTTCTAGCTTTGCCATACATTAATCTGCTTGATACGTTTCACCTTAACTGCCTAAAACTATTTTTTCATTTTCAGTTTTTAATTCCAGATGTTCTTTTTGACACACAGTGTGGAGGAGGATGCTGTCTGATTTGCATGCAGAGGGAGAATAAGGAGAAGGGGGAGGCTGGGACAAGTACACCAGACAGTTATGGGGTAAAAGAAAGGCCACGGAGAAAATATTGCAAAACCTCTGTTTCACTTGGCAAACACAACAGATCTCCATAACAAAGAGGTAAAATAAGCTCTTGGCTGAAGGACCTGAGCCACTTAATGCAGAATCTCTAACATGCAGAGAAAAGACAAAGCATAGTCCTTTACTAAAGCACAGAATGTTAGAGGTGACCTGTCAGCATTCTAGAAAGAAACTCCATGTCTGCCATTAAGTGAACCAAGCTTACTGTACATTTTGCATTCTTGGGTACATAGCATGAGATTATGTCTGGTCTGTAGAAGTTCTGACCTTTCACCATTGCAATTGCTCAGGTAACTTGTCAAGGTGACAAATAGTGATCTCCTCACAATAATGGCTTCCAAAAATCAGGCCCCAGGTATTTTAAACCAGAAGCCAAAAATCAGGAGAGAGAGAGAGAGCGAGCAGAATTTGATGTTGATGTTCCCTTGCCTTCACAACAAAGATAACAGCACCCTTCCACATTATAGACTGTTATAAAGATCAGTGATTGTGAAGCACTCAATATTGTGAAGATCAGCCAAGTCCTGAGTGCCAGACAAGCCCATAGCAACCAAACAGATGCAAGGTACATTGAGTCAGCAAGTCAGAATCTGATCCAGAGATGGCAATACGGGATAGTTACTGTAACTGATTGCAAGTTCTCAACCAGCCACCAGTGATTGCCAGACACTGGCAAATATGATAAAGCAGGTCCAAAATCAAACAAAGACCCAAGACAGTCCAAGGGTCTGGATCAGCAGGGTACGTGGTCAGGCATGAGCATGACAGCAGCACCCCAGCACTTCATCAGAACTGAAGGGCATAAGAGATGTCTTTTAGCCAGGATGAGTGTAAAGACATTTTTATGATATAGAACCCACTATTCAAAACATATAGCTCATGTAAAACCAGGCAGAAGCTAAGGTATGTAACAAAATAATTTTCAGCGAGGATAGAGTTCGAGTGAAAAGAACTGCATTTCTCTGTGGAAAAGACATTCAAGGGCAAGCTCAGAAGTTGATAAAGTAATCACCAGAGAGAAATCACAAGAAGTCCAAGGAGAAAGCAAGAGAAGCACTGGGACTATGATCACAAGAGAAAGAGAACAGAGAGGGCTTTTTTGTTATTCACTGAATAGAACTTGAAATGAAGATATTACTGATGTATCTGAAATAGGTTTTCATAAAGAAACAAGATTGTGTTTCAACTTTGTAAATAAATGGATCTGAATCAGACAACTTCAAAGTCTATTTTGCTTTCCTGTTTATGGAAGTAATCAAAAGGATTCTAAATAATGTTAAGTCACACTGGCCAAAGCAGAATGAGTCTTACGCACAAACAATATGAGGAGTATGAGCCAGGCTAAATCATTCTGTGATGTTCCATTAAAATTTAATAGAATTTTAAACACTTTAAAAATTAAAGCTGAAAGGATACTCATTACATTTTTATTTTAATCAAAATAATAGAACAATTATCATAAATTGACATTGAAAGATGAGATTAAAGAGTGAAATGGTGTACTACAATTCCTGAAAAAAAATCAATGTAGTAAAGAATAGTCATTTGATTTTGTCCTTCTAGCATGGAAGCAATCTATTTAAATTTACCTTAGAACACAGTTGTACTGAAAACAGGAAGGAAATAAAGTGTGTTAAGTGATCATTAGACATCAGTTTTACTTGGATCTCAAAAACCAGAGAGATTTTAATTATTGGAAGTTTTATCATTGGTAATAAAGAAGAATCTGTCACAAATAAATGTATTATGCAGGCTTTACACTCATTAAGAGGATTATTCTGCTTTGAATATGCAGAAATCATAGAAAAAAAAATCCATGATCTCTATTTTACAAATTATGCTTCTCAATTTAATAGGACAGAATGATCTTTTCTAACACGTATCAAGGGAATGGGGATAGCAATATGCTCTTGCAAAATGTTTGACTTTGCTCTGTAAGCTATATTCCTTATTTCAATAGATAGTTTTACATACAGATATGCTAAAGCCCTTATAAATTCCCATCTGCAGCTAAAGTAAACTCTGTTTTTATGTATATTGGTTGCGTAATCAGTTGAATACTGTCAAAATAATCTTCTTAAAGAGGATGATGAATTAGCTGGAAACTCTTTTACTTATGTTTACTAAATACTGAGGATAACTTGTCAGATAATTGGCACAGTGTATTACTTTTGACTCACCTGACGATCATAGTTGATTTGAGCTTCTTGCTCGATGTCAGAATCTAACTCTGGCACATCAGATAAATCTGAATCTGATTCTTCACTGTAGGAATCAATGCCACCCTCTGCATAAAAATAATCAATACATAGCAGACATCTAATTACAAGGAAATAGCATGCAATGCTTTTATTATAATTTGGTAGTATTCAACTTTGGAATCAAAAGCAGCTTGTAAGAATCATATGAGGTGACTGAATGTGTCAGGTTTAATTTCTGTTCCTCCTTTTTCAGTGCCTGGGGCAGGATGGTGGCAGAGGGAAGAGAATAACTAAGTAGTTATTAATACATTTCCATCATCTGAGAGAATAATGCTTTTTTTCACAGGTTTTGGAGTGATGACACACAAATGGTAAATAAAAACTTCCAGTGTGATCATTATCTGTGTTTAAGAAGATTTGCTATAACAAAAGCATTTTGCCAATTCTGCGGGTACTGGCTGATTTTTTGCCCTTTTATTGAAAGGAACAATATTTTCAGCAATTGACATTATGTAGTGTGTATGGCTTTTAAGTGTACAACATACCAAGGAATCAAAACTATTTTCTCAATTCAGTAAAATGCATTTCATCATTGCTGCATTCTCTGTTGATTTCATTCAATAAATAACTCAAAAAACACCATTTTTACCTTGTGGAGCTGTTTCGAGGATGCCATTTGTTATCCCTTCTGGAATAAATTGCCACTGAAAAACAGAGTGATCAGCACCTCCTGTACTTAAAACCCACTGAAAATCATGGGACCATCGGACATTGGTTACATGTGCTGAATGGCCAACATATTTTCTAAATTTAGCTCCTAAAAGGCACAAATAGAACAGCTCATGTAGAAGAATAAAGAAAAGTTTGTCTTTTAAAAGAAACAGGCTCTAATTTCTCCTAGGAAACAGAAATGAAAGTTACAAAAATACTTAAATGCCTGCTTTGATATTCTGGTACTGATAGTAATTATAGAAAAATAAATGGCATAAAATACCTCAAGAAATAGGTTTACTTCAGTTTTCAGAAAAAAAAAATAATTAAATCCTGGCAAGAAGTATCTATATCTGTATTTAAACAGACATATGTATCTGTACAGATAAGGTTAGTTTTTTATACTATGGCCGTTAATGCTCAAGTGAATTATACACATGGTAATACACAGCATCAGAAAATAGACTGATTTCAACTTAAACATGAAAGAACACAGAAAGTCAAAAGGCTGTTACTTTTAGTTGTGTTTATATTATATATGTTACAGTGTAGATACCAAGGAAAAAACCCATGTTAAAAAAAATAAATTACAGCCAACTCCAAAGATAAATAACTCACTCAGAGCTATACTGACTTGTTCTAATAGACAGAAAACCCTGCTGAGGTTTGTGAGAATGTTACCAACATAAATTTGAATGACAAGGTAGTATCAGAATACCTACATGGTTAAATGATATGTTCTCAATGGTTTTCAAACAAGTGCAAATACATTGGCAGGGAACTGCTAAATAGGAAAGTTAAAATCTCATCATTCTGTCCAACAAAACTAATTGTGAGTTGTTCACATAGAAATGTGAACCTGAATCTAATATACCTGAATGTAATATACCTGAATCTAATGCCATTATCAGAAAATATACTGCTGTGGAACTAAACAAACATTGCATTCTTCAGAAATAGAAAATACTGTCTTACCTTTCCTTAGGCATGGAAATCTGAATAACTTAACCAGCCCAAAATCATCCCCAGTCACCAGCACTGAGCTGCTGTAATTACCATCCACAGAGTTGACATCTGTCACGTTTGTGTACTTTGGCCAAATACCATTTACTTCAGATCCTATCACACAGGTCCACGAGGCCCAGTGAATTCCTTTGATCTCATCTTTGTTAGTTAGATGCTTACCAGCTGAAAATACACAAGTGAATATCATTTGTTTTTCAGTAAAACTCTTTTTTTTTCATCACATTTACCTTTATATTCTTCTTAGTATCAGACTTTAACCTCAATAAATTGAAAAGACTCACAGTTTTCTTTAAACAAGCATAGTCTTGTATTTGTGGCATTTGGGGACATCACGTGTCTTATAAGCTCTAATGCAGCTGCACACAAACAAGCTAAAAACATATAAAAGGGTAAAAAAGTAATCGCTCCACATCACTTCTACCAAAGAAATGCCTTCAATACAAAGCATGTGTGTGTGTTCCTAGAGTACTTTCAAGTTCTTTGAGATCAGTAATACAAATTTTAAAACAAAACTACACATGCAAGCTATGTAGCAATTGTTTGCCTTAATCATAGAAGGTCACTGAACTTCGTATATTTACTCAATGAATCATTCTGTGGTACTTTTTACCTACAGAGAGTGCTTCATAATTTACTGGATATAGCCTGACTTTGTGATAAATCTGAGTGCTATTTGTGTAAGTATCTTTTTTTCATGTTTTCTGCATGCTAGGAAAATGAACGTAACTGGTGATGAACATTTCGTGTACATGATTTACTTCACGACAAAAATATTAGCAGTAGTATTAATATACCAGCAACAAAGAACAGAACCTGACCATAGTATCGTGTTTAAAACAAAAGACTTTCCAAGAAAAATGTTATAAAAAAAGTTGGAACTGTCAATTTAGTGGCTCTATGGGACAAACATAATTGAACACTGAGACAAATTTTAAGTATTTAAAGAGATGTCAACTAAAAAGAAGCCGATATCTCATCTAAAAATTTAACTGAACTGCTGTGCAATTTGAACTGGGTCAGGTGTTAGCTTCAGCATGAATCTAGCTTAGATAGCTAGGCCTAAGAAAATACAGGCGATACTTGAAATTAATTGTATTTTTTTGGTTTGTTTTCATAACTGCTAAAAATAGAGAGCATCTTTAATTTTCGTCCTAGAATGATACAAAGCTATCAGAAATGCACAGCCCAGTGGATAGACTATCCTAGGTTTTTTAACCTAAAGCTAAAGACTCTCATTCTAAAAATGTGATGGATTGGATTAATTTGATATGCCTGGGGGTTTATCTATGCACTACTCATTAATAGTCATCAAAACCATCATCATTTCTTAAAGTTGATGTATTCTGCATTTATTCATGTGCGTTAAAGAGAGGAAGGTAAAGGGAAGATATGAGTTTGGAAACTTTAAGTGAATTCAACTGAACTCAAACTGTTTACATATAAATTCTCACTGTAAATACAAATAAATAAGGCTTAAAACACTCTTGCATTACTTTTGATAAAGATATTTCCCTCAGGGGCAGTGGAAATTCAGATTTTGACTGAAACTGAGTATTTGCTCAGAGCCAGGAACAACTACCTTTCAAAGAGGCATGATACAGCCACAGTCAGCTGAATTCATAATTAACCTGCAGACAAATCTGGATAAGAAAAATACGGCCTAGATTCCCTGCATTAAGAAGGTCGCCATACTAGCTCAAATGAGAACAAAATCCTATCCACAAGTTCTCTTCTGTTCTTTGACAATTTCTTCTGAATATCAGAAAGCACTTTCAATTACAAGTTAGAATAAATCAATTTACCCTAATGGAAGAATTAAAACTATTTTTACAGGACAATCATCCTCAGAGGTGACAAGTAAGTTGGACTGTAAGGATGAAGACAGGGCATATACATTAATGCAGCTGAGGTCCCTAACAAAATGTAAAAAAGATAATTAAACGTTTAGCACAAATTAATTTATTTACTTTGGTGAGATGAATATAAATCTTGCCCCATGAGTGAAAGTGAATTCTCTACTTTCGTTCCAAGCTCATTTTGAACTGCCATCACAAACTGTTAGTATTTCTTATAATTTTGAGCTTTATTGCAAGAACAGGAAAGGTACTGATGTAACATGGATGATAACATACTGTGGCATCTTTTGTTTATTTGAACACTTCCCAGTTTTTGCAGATTGGGCTGTGCTACTTCAGCCTCAGCTGTTACCAACTGCCTTTTGGATTTCTGCTGCATGCTCCCTGGTACAATCCATGCATAGATGAGGGCAGTTGGGGTATTCAATTACTCTGCCAAAGTTTAGCAGTGATAGTTTGAACACTGTTTCTAATAACATGTTTTAACACTGAAACCAGTTCTTCTGTTTTTACTAATTAAATTCTTTAAAATGTTCTGTAATCATTCATCATAAAGGAAATGCAACAGGGAATTAAGTGCTTTAGTAGTTACCTGTGAAACAAAATTCAGTTCTTAAGTGAGTCAACCTGTAAAAGTTTGCCACATAAAAGCATACAATTTGTGTAAACATAAATGGAGAGACAGCTTTTACTTAAACAAAGCTTTTACTTAAACAAAGGTGAGTATATGCTGAGAATAAGGGTGTAAAAACGAACTGTAGTATCCTGTAAGTTCCAGTCACAAAAATCTGCTTGCAAATGTACTATATATATAGTATTTGTATCGTTTACTTCAGATCAACACAGAAGTTTACTTGTTCATTCCATGTTCATACTTGTAAACTTACATGGCATCTTGTAGAACAGTCTCTCTCCTGCGCCATCATTGGTTTGCAGGAATTTACTATCCACAGACCAGTCAATATGAGTTATAAAACTAGAAGATTTGTTGCATTCTCCTATTTTTTTGTATCGCTGAGCAACTGCATAGATATCCACAGGGCCATCATTAGAACCCACAGCAAGGTAAGAGCCATCAGGTGAGAATTTCATTTCATGGATTACTTCTTTTCGGTCTTTAATGAGAACTACCTCTGTCATGTCTCTGCAAGAAACAATAGTGAAAATGTGACTATAAACTTTTGAACATGCAGTCTATAAATATTTAAGACAAGTATGGCGACAAATACCTTGTACAAGAGACATAGATTTCACAAAAAAATCTCCTACTGCTTCCACGGGCTTTAAGCACATCCTTAAAGCAAAAAATAGGAACAACAATGTCACTTTTCTCTCCACTCTCCTATTTTAGCTGTGGAATAGTCAGCTGTGTAGCCTACACTAGACCAATTCTGTTTGTTTTTTTTAAATAGTAAGTTGAAAAAGACTTCTGTTAAGGAGTGATTATTATATCTCACAAGAATGTATCAGAATGGTCTTTTGGGAGATAACCATTTCTCCACATTGACTCTTTTGGGGAGACAGCAAACAGATTAGTGGCTATAAATTAAACTGGTAAAGCTAGATTTGATTACTCTCCCATGCAATGACCAGCTAGCTACAGTATTTGAGACACAGAGGACCTAAAATGTCCTTGTGATAATTCCTTGCATGAAGCTTTGAGAAAATAAAATTACAAATTTCTAAAAAAATCAAGAACACTATGCAGTCTCATCTTCTGAAAAACTCTCCCCTATCCAAATTATATTTGATACAAATCCATTTTCTGTGGAAATAGAAACCCTACAAGGAATCTCAAACTGCAATTCTCACAAAAGCAGACAAAGCTTTTGCAAGGAGGCTTCCCAAACTCTATGGATACGAAGAATAAATTAGAACTAAACTGAAATATATCTTCCCCTGAGTTGTCTGAATGATGAAGCAAGTCCTATTGCCATTACTTTTGGATTTATGAAGATAACTCATTCCAGATCACACATTTGAGTTGTAAGGCAATGTTCTGAGGAAGAGTCTGATCCAAATGTCACGCCTCAGTTACTTTCCATTTTAGTTTTCTTAAACATTTTTCCCGATTTCTGCCTCAATTCCTGCTAGAAGCATCAAATTTATGAAAAGGCTCAAAACCATTTAAGAAACAGTGAATTTCACTAAAGTTTCTTAAAAATGCAGATTCATAGAACTGTAATGCAGAATCACCCACAACTGAAGACAGACAGGGGCTTTTAGGAGACTGGTATGAATGAAAAGTTTAATATTACAGACGATCAGAATTCTTCAAAAAAAAGGATGAAATATATTTTCTTTAGAAATTTCCTTTAAAATGGTGGAGCTCCAAAATGATAGGAGAAATTTAGTTGGAAAAATTCTTATTTACTCATAGACATTTTTTTCTTTTAAATATATTTTGGCCAAAACAAAAACAAACAAACAAATCTGTTAGCTCTACCTTCTTTCTGAAAACCTGCAAGATAACTATTCCATAGTGGTAAATATTGCCACTGAGAAGGATCTTCCATGGCCAAGAACTCAGAAGAAAATAAAAAAATTAATGTCACTGAGTATATATTATTCAAAACAAGAATCTTCCATGAATTCCATGCTTTTCCCTCTTATAAACTAGTTGTTCAAAGTTTTTTAAGTTAGCTTTTTAAATTTACTAAAACTAACTTTAAAAAATGGAGTAATATTAAGAAAGTAGTAAACTCTTCCAAGTATCATTTAGAATAGTTAATGGTGTTATGAACTCATGCTACTTTTGTTGGCTAGATATTTTACTCCATGGCCAATTTCATGTTTTATCTGTCTATATCTATCTTCCATATATTACTCCAGACAGAAAATGCCTACTGGATAAGATGCATTCATGCAAAACATGCTTGTCATCTACTAGAAAATGGGAAATTTGCATATGGTTAGCAAATGCCCAATCACTGATTATGTTGATACTGCCTATTCTTGTATGTGGCAGAAATATGATCAATGAGACTCCTCTCAAAACTGTGTTATTGCTGTTACACACATTTCACTAAACATCTGCATCATTGCAGAATAAATAAACTTTGTCAATTTTGGTGCTGTGAGCTGATCTTATGTCTTGAATAAACCATAGGTTTGCTTCTCATTGCCAAACTACAGAAAGTAATATTATGGAAGGATATGGTCAATTTTTGCTCTCTTCTGTTCACTTTCATTTTCTGATGAACAGGAATAAAAAACTTTATAAAATTGTTTTGAGTTACTCAGGAGAAAAAAAAAAAAAAAAAGAAAACCCGAGAAATGAATGCCATATTTTCTCATCTTACCTTACTCTAAGAACAATGAAGGAGCCATCTTTCATACCAAGTGCTAACTGTGATCCATCAGGACTGAAAGACACACTCCGCACTGCTTCTTCCATGTTACAACGAGCTATCAAGGCGTGGTCAGCAAGACTCCATAGTCTGCATCAAAGGAAATTGAAAGCAGTAGAAACTTCTTCCTTACTCCACAGTATTCCAATATTATCAAGAGTGAAAATGAAAGGTCCAACTGAGTTGGCAATGGCCTATTTGCATACGCACCTTATGTTATGATTTTATAATGCACTGAGTTCCTTTCCAACTATGGAACAAAGAGATTTTTACTGACTTGGCCAACAGTCTTTGAGTTAAGTAGTTTTTAAAATCTCACAACTGCTTATCAAATTTGGAGGAGAAAGACGGTGTACTGACGGCCTGATTCAATATATGGAGATAGAATTTCCTGACAGTAGCACTAAATCTCTTTCACATCAGGTGAAATCCCAGGTTCAAATTCCTTTCAAAGTAAAGGAGTCCTTACAACCCCCAGTTCTGGTGGGGATGGCAGCTCAGACCTGAACACATCTGTGACAGTTGAAGAGTAAACAGGGGAAGGGAGAGCTTCAAGCTAAATGACATAAGCATTTTATGTCATTATCTAATAGAATTCTCCTGGATGAATAACAAAAATGCAATTTCCTCTAGACAGATGGAATCAATAGGGTGAAATTTTTGCTGGAAGAGAAAGTAACATTCAGAGCATAAACATTCCAATCATGGGGAAATGGTTCTTCTTTAACACTGATAAACTAAGAGGGCTGCTCTGAAAGTAATACCTCCTGTTTTATTATGTAGGTTCACAACTTCAGAGGTGGATGTTGGTGGTATGGCAGTAGAGGTTTCTACCAATTTCTGTGACATTCTGTTACTGTGCAACAGATGGCAGCAGAGGGGTTGTGTGACAAAATGGTGTCTGACACGGAAGTGTGTATGAAGCAAAAATGTGGAAATGAATTCCTCCACGCAGAAAAAATTATACCCACTGACCTCCATTGATGCTTGCTGAACATTTATGGAGACCGAACAGTGGATGTCAGCACCATAATGGGTGATGCATTTCAGCAGTGGTGACAGTGACATGAAAAACAAGCTATGTTCTGGGCTGCCATGCAGAAGTGTGGCATGCAGTCTCATGTTATCTAATGGTGAAAATGCATAGCTAATGGTGGTGATTATGTTGAAAAACAGTAGCTAAGAATTTGCTCAATCAAGTAGTGCTATTGTGCTCTTCATAGCTGTTGTAGTTTCCATGAAAATAAATAGGAGACATTACTTTCAATCTATGTAGTAAACAATAATGCAAGCTGATTTGCTGATTTGCAATACTTCAAATAAAAGGAATCAATAAATATGTTATTCTGTAAGATGGGGAAATGCAAACACTGTTGCCTATGTTTTTTGAAAGAATGGAGGGAGTTTCCTAGATCACTACAACCTAGTTCATCAGGTCTCAGTATTTTGAGATCTAAGACTTAGGAAAGAAAATAAAAAGTAAAGAATAATAAAACGCGGAAGAAGATCCATAAAAGATCTTTCGCAATAGATAAACTAAGTCAGCAATACCCAAAAATACCAGTTAGAAATACCAGGATTTTGAGGACAGTGTCATAGATCTAATATATTTTGTAAAGACTTATGAAATATTAAGTAAAATATTTTAATTATTGGCCAAACTCAAGAAAATGAGAACTTACATGAGAGCTGTACATTGTACCAGATAAAGTTCTATGCAGGCTTTACAGAAAGAAACAATTAGCTGGATGGAAGTTTCTACTGAGAATTCAAGTTTTGGAATATTAACATTCAATATTTTCTCTAAAGACACTGACATAAAAGATGAGAATGCTAATGAAATTTGCTATGGACAGCAAGCTGGGAGGCACTGTGAACCCAGAGATGAATTTTTTTATCATATTTGTAGAAACAGAAGATTCTTGATGATGAAACACACATGGAATGAAACTTAACCAAAATTTATATTTGCAAGTTTTATTCTCTAAAATTGTGCCACAAGCTTGAAACAAGGGGAACTATCAAAAAGAAGTAAGATCTCACACTATTCTTTCAAGTACAGAATGATTATGATCCACGAGTGAGTTACAGACAGGGAAAAGGAAATTTGATCCTAAAATGTATCCTGGGTGCTATTCCAGGAGGTACACAAAAACAATAGCACACAACACATAGTCATTTCATCCAACATGCTCTTTACAAAGTCTTCCAAGAACTTTGAATAAAAACAGGAACAGATGCAGTGAAGGATTACTAGGATGATCAAGAGAACCTAGACTGTATCACACTGAAGAAGACTAAAAGAGTTTAACCTCTATACCTTGGTGAAACAAAGGCTGGGAAGGGATAGTGTTGCTTCCAAAAATGCATCAGTAGGATAAACATCAAAGAAGGAGAAAAATTTATGTTGAAGGATCATGTTGGCACTAGAACAAATAGGATAAACAGAACATGAATATAGTTCAAATAGAAGGAAGTTCATGATCACACCAGCAGTAGCATTTAGATGCAGCCTTCAAGTATGAGTAAAAGGAGAGAAAAAGAGATTCAGTTTGATAAATTTTGTAGAAATAGAGCATTTGGCTGCCTGTATTGAGAAAGGGTGGTAACCTGTCAACTCAGCACTTCCTTTCAATCAGAAACTCTTTGGGACTTATCCAGTTAATGTTGTTAGGATAAATCCAGAATTAACACCCCTAAATGGCACTGGCTCTTTCTTAGTCTCAGAGATTCAAGGATGAGAAAAAAACCTGAAAAGGTGCCCCTGTGAAAGAATAGCAAGTACAGGTTCCTGGTGAAAAACAGATGTGGAATGCTAGAACTGGTTTCAAAGACAAAACAGAAGTAGGAATCAGATACAAGATTCTTAGGAGCCATGCAAGGGAGAACAGAACAAGTAAGAAATAGTAAAGACTGCAAAAGAAACACCAGGACAGTCTGCCTCCAAAACTTGCCTCCACATGAATCACTTACATTATGAGCATAATTGCAATACATGGCAGTGCAAGATGAATAATTCAATTTTCTTAGTAACGTGCAATCATAACCCCAAAATTTAATGTAAGAATAATTCCAGATGTTACCTTTTCATTTTTAATGAAAATAATAATTTTGTACACATGCAAGCATTTGTATGCACAGCTCAGAGATGAAAGGTCTGGCTCTGCTTATGAAAATAAGGAAGGTAATCTTTTCTGGCAAGATTCTTCTGTATATTGTTTTTGAAAGAGCTGAATAAATAAACCACTTCTGTATAAAAGTTGCTTCTATTTTCCAAGAAGTCAAAGATGTGTTTTCACCATTCCTCAGCAACTTTCCTCTGCATTTGTTTAAATGTCTGAGTTCTAGAAGCTCCAATAGACTCATGAAACATTTTATTAGTAAATATTCCAATATTTTCTGTCACATACCTGACATGGAGTTTATTGTTTATTGGTGCACTTACTGATTGCAGCCACTCAAGAGGCTTACTAGCAACCTCTTTGTTTTCTGAAACAGCCAGTACTGATGGCAGCAACTTTAATACTGGCTCTGGCAGAACAGCACTGCACTAATAAATAAATGAATAAATAAATCAGAGACATACACATTCAAAATAATTTGTATAAAAATAAGATTCTGCATCAATCTTTCTACAAATGCAGGGATAGATCATTCAAGAAAGACAGGCAGCAGAGCAGAGATGTTCTGCCAGAACGTCAGCTACTTGTAGTCCTGCAGCTAGACATTATACTGCTGTGTGGTAAAGAGACATGTATTAATTGCACTTAACAACTGTAATAAATCATTCTTTATGCCTCCATTAGTATTCAGATGAGGCTGATGCTTTTTCCTGGTTCCTGCCATAAGAATGATGAAGCAAGCAGCATTCCTAATTGACAAGACATTGAAGCTTTAAGTGTAGGAATCCTGTATTTGACCAGTCTTTCCTCAACTGTGCTAGGGAATATCTAGAGAAATTCCTCTTCACCATGCAGAGGTTTTTTTCGTTTAAACACATCACTTAGACATGATAACATAATCCAGCTCACTAGATAATTTTATCTGTAAAACAATTTAGGTTTATATTCTATTCAACTAATAGGAAAATTATGCAATAAAGGAAATAGCAATATAGAAACACTCCTGTCAATGCAAAATCATTACTAAAACTCTCCTGACATTGTTAGGAGTGCACGAACTTTCTAGGTAAACAAACACAAGGTGCTTAATTTCCCTACCACAGTTGGTTTTTATTGTTTGGGACTGATAATCTCCTTCCATTGTGGAAAATCTTTTTACCAGCAAAATTATCTTTCAGTTCCAAAATTATTCATTTATTTTTTTGTATTTGTGGCCATGCAATCAGCCTAAGCCTACAGATCAAAAAATATAATGAAAAAAAAAAATAGGAAAAATCCTTTTGTGCATGTTTTATGTCACTAAAAACACACAAGAATTTATACATTTCTCTGGAATTCCTCACATGAAGCGTTAGCACAATAAAAAAAAAATCACTGCCTGAGCTAGAATTCAAATCCCCCATTCTCTAGTGCTGAAGAGCTAAATGAATGTACAGAAGTGCAGAAGACTACCTGCAATGTTAATAAATGCATGTTTTAAGAACGGCAATGTTCAAAGGCATCAGTAATCTAACAACAAGTATAACAGCAGTAGTAATCATAAGAGCACCACTCAACAAGATTTTGTGCACAGGGAACATGCTTTAACAGCCTTTCATGGATGGGCACAAATTTGTCTCACGTACACTACAACACATTGTCCAGTGCCAAACCAGAGTGGTACTACCAACCTAAGTTAAGAGATGAGTCCAAGATAAGAAGTCCATAATCTTAGCATGGCTTATTAGCTTGAGATCAGTACTACACTAATCTCAGCACTGCAGCTCTTGTTTGGGAATGGGCTCACATTCCACCAGAACGCAGGCAGTGTCAATTTTGGCTTGCCTATGAAGCTGTGCAGAAAATTCCAAGCAGAAGAGAACATTCCTGCATTTTACAAATTGAAATAATGCTGATGTGTAGGAAACATGCAGATAATGTGATTGTAGAGACTAAGTGGAGTTTCATTAGATTCACAATTGATTAGAAAGAGATGAGGAATGGCTGGAATAGGAAGCCATACAAGTAAAAACATAGAAAGGAAAGGAAAGAAAATGAAACTCCAACTGACCATCAAGCTTCAAGGCAAAGCTGAATCCACAACGGGAAATCTGAAGGAGCACAAATTTGAAGCTCTCTGTATGACAAGAAACTGAAACAAGTCCAAATGGCAGAATCCACTGTTCTGAAATAACTTGACTAGTAGTCCATCAGAACTGAAAATCTGTTTGGTAACATCCAAGGGCTGATCTGAAAATATGTGACCAAATTGTCTATGTAAGATGAAAGTCAGTTATGATCTATTTGGTGTAGGGTTGGAGAATGGAAGGGTTGGAAATTAAGACAGTGAGGTCAGGAAAAACCCCTGGAAAACCAGAGCTTGAGAAACCATACTGTTGTGAACTGAACTGTGTGCAGTGTAGGACTTCAGGGACTGAGAGAACAAAGATTTGAGGAAAGTCTCAGGAAAACACCATAATAAAATCTGGTTTCCCAAAAGTCAATCCAGTCTTGATAGGTATCTTTCCCTGTGTGGAAAACAGAAGGCTGAGAAAAGTTTTGCTGACTCTCTTTAATCTCAGGTAAGTAATTAGTCACAGTGGGTTCTGTTCATGTCCAGATGATGGAACAGAAAACAGCTGTGTGGGTTTGAGATCGTTATCAGTATGGCTAGCAACATAGCTTAACTTCCATGCTTTACAGTAAGTTTTACTAAGAGTACAAAAAACACTTAGGTTTTTCAACAGCTTCTCATTTTGGTCAAATTCAACAGCAAGAAGAAAAGAAACATCCTTGACTTTAGCAAAACCCCCACAGATATGTGTACAAAGTTTCAAATCGCTGCTAACAAGACTTCAGGTGTACCTGCTACAAGTAAACACCTGAAAGATGTTTTTCATCAGAGTAATCCAGCCTCATTTTCTGGGATTTTAATTTAATTGGGTTTAGATTAAATTTTTTAAACATCATGGTTGGCTCAGATTCCTGCTGTGCAAAAATTAAATCAAAGGTGCTTAGGATTTTTGATTTTTGCATGGTACTACCTGATGAAAAACAGGAGGTCACTGTCAGAATTAGAATTAAAACTGTTGTTCAGAGCAGTAATAAGTACTTTAAGCAGAGTACTCCAGCATGTACTAAACATGAGTATTTGAACACATATTCTGATTAATTTCACATGATGTGTGAAGCCCACATACAAGGACCGAAAAGAGAAAGAAAAGCTGCTAAGGAAAAAGAAAGTGGGGGGAATGTTGCCTTATGGGACTATTAACATAAGGCTAAAATATAAATCATTTACAAATACATCAAATTGAAACTGGTTAAAAATGATATGTAGATTAAGTATATTAAAAAAACACAAGATCTAGCCTTACCGTACGGATCGATCGTCACTGCCTGTGACTGCTAAAGGCTTCTTCGGATGGACTGCCAGGGCCCAGAGCTCCCCTTCACAATGACCCTGCATAATCAGCATGGGTTTATCTCTTTCTCTTACTAGCACCTCAAAGATTTCACTGTCCTGCGTCCCTGCTAAAAGTCTGTCCGCTTTCCAACAGACACTTCGGATGGACAAACCTGACGGGACAGAATAATTTCAGGTTAATGGCAATGACGAGACCAAATGACAGTACAGAGAAGATCACTAAGACTTCAAGAGTTAATTTGCAACAATCGTCACGTTTTCAAAACAAGCCTTATATCACAGTTGTTTGAATCTCAAAACAATTCTGCTGAGTTATCTCCATCACACAGAAAAAGAGAGAGTTCAATTCTGGGAAAATGCTGTCAGTCTGCCAAGGGATCAAGTTCTTCTGCTTTGCTTGCATCTTCAGAATTTACATAAAATAAAAATAAGACACAATTTAAAGATAAAAATTTTAGAATAGGTAAGATTCCTTCTTCTGAAGCTTTATTTTTTTCCAGTACTTTACATTTTTGCATATCTAAGTAAAACAGTGAATAAAATTTTAATGATGATCTTAAATTACAAGTTATCACCCTTCTCTACTTTTATCCAAACTGATTATTAATAATAATAATAATAATAATAATAAATTAGAATTTTGCTTTTCATACATATTAGAGAGCTTGATCTTATTCCAAAAAAATCCATAACTTTTAAGCTGGAATTTTTCTAACAACATGCTTAAAAATATCCTCTTATCAATGAATTACAGCACTGACTGCCTCAACATAGGCGACTGCATTTCAAAACTAATGTTTTGCATTCAGAAACACCTTTTAAAGTAGGGAAATCTGGTAGCAGCCATTTGAAGAACACTCAAAAAGTAAAGCAGTTTATTGGCTCTAAGGCTGAATTTGGTTTTGTGACCCTAGCTGAATACTTCAAACCAAAAGATTAATGGGTTGCTAGCACTCTCTTCTTGACTGCTTGCAGGGCTTCTATCTTCTGTCCAACGAATTACATGAAAATGTGAAATTTTGAAGTTTCAATAATGGGTCTAGATTCTATGAGATGTGAATGAATTAAAAATCCATTCACCGTGTGGTCAAGGTCAAACACATCATGATTCTCATATCTTTTGGAATGGAATATACAATGCAATTAACTACCAGACATATAAATAAAATATACTGCAAGCATTTTGTGTCATCTTTTTAGAAGGGCAAATTAAACTTTGTTTATTGTCTTGTCCAGCTCCAGTACCTTTTAATTTTGAGAATCTAATGAACTTTTGACTCACGTCTTCTATAAACAGCAAATGCCACAAAACACAAGGGTTGAACTTCAGAAGTGGCAAACTGGTGTTAAGTTTTAGAATACTAATTACATCTTTCCATGTGGGAAAGGTAATTTTTTCCTGCACATAAGTAAAGATCATCCATTCTCAGAAATTTTACTGATATACACATGTATTTAATAAATAAATGCCGAGTCTATGATCAGATAGCTATGGGCAATGCATCTTACTTTAAAAGTATTTAGTACAGTTCAGCACAGGATGAACAATGAATGAAGATATGCAGAACAAAAATCTCCCTACCACCTGGGAAAGGAGTTTTAAGTTTGATCACTGATGTCTTTGTAAATGGCTTTTGAAAAAGAAAAAAGGGAAGAGGAGGTATGGGTAAGCAATTAGGCTAACGGTATTGCTTCAAGTTACATGTACACTTAAACTAGCCACTGTGATAACGGAAGGTAAAACATATTTTTTACAGTTTTACAGGAGCAAGAACTAAATGGAAGTGATCATCAGTGGGTGGCATACAGGGCAGTAACAAGAGAAAAGTACAGAGGCGTAACAGAAACATAGCAGGCATGATTTGTATCACACCAAACAGAGAGAAGAAAGCCTGGAGAATGGGATAAAGGAAAAAGATGTTGACAAGGAAGTAAGTACATGCTTGGGTTTTATGACCTGCAGTCATCCCCAAGGACCTGATTTTTTTATAGTTATGGCAGGACCAGAAGTCAAACAACACTTCACATACAAATCATAGTATTTTTTTACTTTGTCTAAACGATTATGCTCATGGGCACACCGTTTTTGGCCAAGCTCTGTGAAATTTTCCAGACTTGCTTGAGTCAGTTTCTTGCCATTAATGCAGACAGTGTTTTGACAAAGATAAACCAGAAAGATTTAAATGTTTTCAAGACAAGATTTAGACGATGTTTTAAAGAAATCAGTTACCGATTTTTGTAAAAAGTTTTAATTTATATAAAATATATACAAAATAGCAACTCAATTCACTTTCTAAAAATGCTTATTTTTTATCACTTTTGCCATGCAGGAACATAACAAAATCCTCTGCTGACTGTGTCTCAGCTGCTGTTATGGTGCCTGGCTCTGCTTAGCTGCACTCATCTAAGAACTCTGTCTCCTCTATCATTCAGCAGATAGAAATAAAGGCATCAATTTAGACTCATTCAACAGAATGTCTAATGGGAATTCTCCTTCACTAAGTTCTTCCTTGATTGAGCTTAACTTCCACAAAGAGGAAAATTCCCTTGCAGGTAACCTGCAGAAGGGCAGCTAGGTGCTGTCAGATGCTTTCTGCAGACAACATGCTAGGATTAGATAACTCCTGTAAGTATTTGAATACTTACAGATTTGTAAAATGTTACTAGTTCGAAATTAAAATTTTCCATGGAAGTTTTGTTAACTGCAGTCAACTGAAAGTAACTGAAGTCAGCTGTTTTGTTGGAAGACATCTTTAAAAGCCATCAAGTCCAACTCCCCGGCAATGCACAGGGACATTTACAGGTAGATCATGTTACCCAGAGCCCCATCCAAGCCGATCGTGTCTGCAGAGACCGGGCATCCACAACATTACTAGGCAACCTGTTTTTGTGCCTCACCACCCCTATAGGAAAACACTTTTCCCCTGTTTCAGTTTGAAACCATTTCCCTTGTCCTGTCACAACAGACCATGCTGAAGAGTCTGTCCCTTTCTTTCTAGTAGCCCCCTTCAGATACTGAAAGACTGCTCTCTCTGAGGCCTTCTCTTCTTCAGGTTGAACAGCCCCAGCTCTCTCAGGCTGTCTTCGTTTTTGTGGTCCTTCTCTGAACACACTCTAAAAAGTCCATCACCTCCCTCGCCCTGCTGGTCATGATGCTTTTGATGCAGCCCAGAATATGATTGGCTTCCTGGGCAGTGAGGGCACAGTGCTGGCTCACTCCAGCTGCCGTCCACCAGTAACCCAAGTTCTTTTTAGCAGGGCAGTGCTCTATCCTTTTGTCCCCCAGCTTGTACTGATAGTGGGAGTTGCCAGGACCCAGGAGCAAGACTTTGCATTTGGATTTGTTGAACCTCCTGGGCCCACTGCTTGAGCCTGTCTAGGTCTCTCTGGATGGCATCCTGTCCCTCGGATGTGTTGACTGCACTACACATCGACAAGTAAGACAAACTGGTGGGGCAGAGTTCACTGAGTGTTCAAAGTAGTTAGCTTGTTGGATGAGCCTTGATATTGTATTTTACAAGAATTAAAATCATTAGCCAATCTGGTTTCAAGTAAGTTGAAAAAATAAACACAAGAAGCTTGTTACTAAATCACAGACTAAAACATACATAATTGAGGAAAAAAATGTTACCCTTTTTAGCTGTCTTCTAAGTGTTCCAAAGGTAATTTTAATATGAAAATTGTCTAAAACCATAAGCTAACCATTGCAGAACCGCCTGCCAGAAGTCTACTTGAGGCCAGCAATCAGTCTTCTCAATCTAAATGGATTCACTAAAGGTTGAGTCGTTCATAAATCACACACTGTCATCTATAGAGATCATAAGCAAACTGAAAATCTAATAAAAGAAAAGTGATGATTCATAGGGAGCATGGCTAGCTTCAATAAACATGATGGTCAAAAAATTAATAACCTCTATATTAAATACACCAAGTGGTACCATTCCAAATGAACCTAAGTGTAGTACTGAGATGCTCAGCATCTTAATATCAGGTTCCAAAAATTTCAAATAATGAAATGAATTGGCAAATAATAAATTAAAGATTGACTAGCTTAATTCACCTGTCTTTGTCATTAATTAGTTTTACTTATTTTCTTGTTTCTGCATCATGGGGAGCAGTAACTCTAAGCATCCCTCCTTTTATGTAATGAAGCACGGAAAACTTCATCAGGCAGCATCATTTTCAGTAAAAAGGGAACTCAGATCTTAGAGGTAAATATAGGCATTAAGCAAAAAATCAGCAGTATACACACATTAATGAGTCGAATGCAGTGGTGTCACAATTATTTAGGTGTATGAAAAACCAGTAAAGTAATAGCTCATTACCTTTGTATCCTTGCTCAGTCTCTCTGAGATCAATTTTAGTAATTGGTTTGAAATCAGTGTCCCATAACCGAATGCAACCATCTCTCCCTCCAGTGGCAAAACCTTCCTCACAAGCATACATACTAAAAATTCCAGCCTGTTAACCAATATTATAATAAGTTTTAAAGTTCTTTACAACTGATTTAAACACACAAAGCAAACCTTTTTGAAAAGACTCTTGTTAAAGGCTAGAAATTGCTAGGCAGCATACTGTTGTCCATCCAGAAAGCAAGCCAGCAAACACAGAGGTACATTTTTATTTCAAGTGCTCTCACCTCAAGTGATTTATGTAGAAGTTTTCATACAAATAATAGTGATATAGCCCACTTGCAGAACTTTAAATTTGGATTAGTTAACATTATCATTGGAACTACTAAGCAAATAATAGAACACTTAAAATAAATAGTTACCCATAATAAAGAAAAACAAGCAAACAAGCCACACAAATATTCTTACAGGTGTGCAGATGATAGAGAAATTCTTTCATGAATTCAGTGCAGACATCATCTGGAATCTAATAGGAACTGAAAGATTGTCAATTCATTCTCCTTGTTGAAAGAAAAAGTTCTATTACAGATTGAATTCCTTCATTTTTGAAAATGCTTCATTCTTGATGACTGTGCTATGCTATATTGGAATAGCTCATGGAACACATGCTGAATCAGAATGCTGTTATGAGGAAGACCTCTCAGTTAAAAGCCAAGTTCAACAGTACAGAAATTAATACAACGAAAGAGAAAACCTCTGATTTCAAAGCGGCCTTGTTCAATGTCTTAATTAATGAATATTTACATAGAGGTTATAAAATGGGCAGGAGAAGATGAATTAGCCATGGAGAAACTCCATCATGTGTAAGAATGAAGCAGAACATATTGTGTAGAAATAAGTTATTTTTTCCAGTGAATCCATATAAACTTAAGGAAGTGTGCTACACAGAGTTACTGTTCAGCTCAGAGATTTCCACGTTATTGCAGTTGTGCATAATCACAACCTGTCAATTACATGGTAGTTCTGCAGGTAAGAAACGTCCCTGTCTTCAGTCAGACTGCTTTTATAAATTAGGGATTAGGTAATTAGAAGAGTTGCTATGAATCTTGATGCACTGCCAATATAACGAGTTTGGGGAGATTAAAAAAAAAACAAACAACACCCTGTATTTGCAGACATGGAAATCCTACCGTGCCTTTAGTGCAGCAACAACAGAGATGTGTATTTCTGATGTTAATTCAAGTGGTTAGAAAGCCAGCACAAACCTGTACATTCTTTATTCTCTCTGTAATTTTAACACTCCCTAATGTGGAGCCCTTATTATGAAAGGAGTAAACTGCCTCTGAAATATGGTCAGAGTGCACTCACAGATTAAAATGATCTACTTACATTGAGGATTCTATGAAGAATCAATCTTGGATATTGGGAATTTTACTGGTAAAATTAATTTTAAGTAAGATCATTTGGTTACTAAATATTTTTATTTAAACTGATCATACCTGAAGCTATAATCTGTGAAACTTTAGATTTAGAAACTTTACATTTCGTCTGCTTGGTTAAATCTATGCTAATGATATCTGTTCTGTCAATATCAGTTCAGCAGCTAGCATCTGCTGACAAAACATAAACAAAGTACAAAATTAAAGATAAGATCTTAACTGATGAACTGCCTTCAACACTCTTCTGACCTGAAATAAAAGGTCTTTAATAAAGTTTTCAAGCCAATGAACAAGACATTTCAGAAATTGACATTAAAAACACAACTTACACTATGTGCTCCTTGAATTGTGCGAACTAAGTTTAGCCCTTTCCAAACATAGATGTCTCCATTTAAAGCACCGGAGTACGTGATGTCTTCTTTTGCACATGCTAAACAAAGGATAGTTTGCAGATCCCCTGTTTTACCAAATATTCCTCTCTTCGCTGTCAACGCATTTCCACACAGAGTCCAAAACTGAAATGTAAATGCTATTATCAGGAAGAATTTCTGCATTTTTTTTCATGTTAATGAGCAGATCTCACAGATGTACATCTGTACAAAATAGTGTCGACAGTGTTGTGAAGTAATAAAACAGCTTCTGGATGAGCTGAATAAACATTTCTGCCCTTCCCCAATGCACTGAAACAAATATACTCCTCAAAACTACATTTACAGAGGTTTGATGGAGAACTGCAGACACTTGTACCTGAAACTGAACTTGCTCTGAGTATGAAGTAATGGGATTTTCTAGGTGTGGAATAGTGGCTTTCTTCACTTTTACGCAGACACAGTAACACTGTGCAAAGATTAACTGAGGAAAAGGAAATGAGCAAGAGAACACAAACACAGCAAAAGGCCATCCTTAGGGTTGGGCTAGAAAAATCATAGAATCGTGGAATTGTACTTTTTTCTTTTGGAATCAGTCTTGAGTGTAATTTTTTTTTTCTAAATAGACATAATGTGTATCAAGGAGAGGGAATAGTTAGTGTGCAATGCAGCTCCCGCTCAGGGATCAGACCTCCTGGGGACTATAAAGTGGATTACAAATAGAAGTGTACAAGAAGTGCTGAAATACTCAGGCCTGGCAGCACATGCAGAAATGGGCATTTATGTTCAGTGGTTTGTATGCTGAGGTATCTGATGCAGGAGCATAATGCTGTCTCACTTCATATGCCTACATCTTTTTCTGTGGCTATAAACAATTTTCATGTCTTTTTCCTTGTTCTTGCTCCCAGAAGTTTCCCATAAAGCTGGACTCCAGAAAATCTTTGTATCAAGGGTTTTTATTTCAAATCTTTCTCTATTTCTAATTCAATTATTTTTCCCTTTGCCTTTTACCATAAGTAAGGAGAGCAGGGCAGCATTAGAAAGTAGGTGGGGCATGGAAGGCTTAGCTCCTAAGCCTTATCACAGCTTTTAATTTTTGCTTACCCAGTAGACCCAACAGAACTGAAATGCTAAGGAAGAAACAGCATTATTCCTAACTACTAGTCCCTATTCTCAGAGGGCTACAATTGCTTTAGAGCTGTTCTTAGCCCTTTTTGCAAGTTGATTATCATATTTCCACAGGCATATAATGACTGACAACTACGTAGAGCGTTGCTTGAGCATCACTGAAGGGGAATATCTAATCAGAAAGCATTCCAACTCACTCCCCTAGTCCCTCTTTTTTTTTTTCTTTTCTTGGCATGCCTCTATCCATATGCATACTTTGCTGGTATTATGCACGTTTGGGGCAATTACGGCCAATTAAAACAGAACACAGGTGCCAAATAAAGACAGGTTTTGGAAAACAGCTTGCAGAATACAACAGATGGTATCACTCCTGCCAAAACCACCCACAGTTTGAAAGCAGTGGTGGTTTCAAGGGCAAAAGCTTCTCAGTAACCCGAACTAGAGATATTAGCTGGTTTCCTAAACTTCTAGTTAAAGCTCTTCCCACCTCAGCCATGTGAAATAATTACCATCTGTTAGGAAAAAGACTGGAGGAAAAAAGAAAATTGCAGGGAGTATTAGCAGATGAGAATTTCTCTCTAAGTATTTTTTATAAGCGTTGGAATGTCAGCTCTTGAAAAGATGAATTAGAGGGATCCAATAGTCAGATCCTAGAGTCTCCATAGGCACTGCATACCTTCCCTACAGCATCACTGCAATTTCCTATAGTGTGATAGGCCAAATAGAGTTATAACCTGTTCATCTCCATAGGTATTATGTACCTTTTCTACAGCATCACTACAGTTGCTGGTAGCACAATAGGTCACAGAAATTCATTCAATTCATACTTCTTAGTTACTCCTACGCCAGCCCAGTGACCCCTTGTGACACTCAACAAGAGAAATCACTAAAGACTTCCACAGACAGGGAGAAGGAAACCCCAAAATTAGAAGTATATAATGATGAAAATTACACCAAATGACTTTCACTTGATAATTTGCGTCTTAGTCACTGCTTAATGTCTAAACTGGCTTCCAACAAAAAATTCTGGTGAAATGTTCATGGATTAAAAAAAGAAAAATGGAAAAATCCCTTATATTGAAATCCTCATCATTTAACAGGACAAACTTTTTTACCAATGGCTATTTACTCAAAAACAAAAATAACAGCAACAAAAGATATTTACCTTTATGTGTTTTACTCCACAGCTGACAATTCTGTTTGGTTGATACTGATCCCAGGAAATATCAAATATCTGTTAAGAAATGCAGTAAGCTGATACTTTTAATTATACAGTAATTGAATCTAGACTCAGTTTGCTTTTACTAATTTTTAGGCATAACTTCTGTTGTAAAGTATTGCTAAAAATGAAAGCACAATATTTAGGTAAAACTGGAGCTCTTTGTGTAAAAATTAAGGCTGTTTCACCCAGCTCTGCCAAGACACCTCTTTCCTGCCTTCAAACTAGGAATCTATTCCAGCTCTGAGATATTCTTGAATAAATAACATTAACAGTCTTAAATAAAATGGGAATCACGTGGTGAGCCAATGTTCCTTAAATTTAGGGATGAAAGAATGGTGCATTTATCTTTGCTTATTATTTTATATAAAAGGTACAGTAGTTTATTTAAGCTGATCACAAAGACTTAATGTGACAAAATGAGGTATCATTCATTTGAATTAATCTACACAAATAAAACTGCATTAATCATGTTGATTACCCCTGGTATTTTCTGGTTGATTACCAGAAAAAAATTATAGAGTAATCTACAACTGTGAGATTATGTCAAATGAAAAATAATGCATGAAGTTGGAAATAAGAAGTTTCCACTTCAGCCCAGATCTTCACCAGCATGCCATTTTCAGACTTTTCATCTCTGGCATTCAGCTTCTCAAAGCCCAAGCTGAAAATCAATGATGTTACCACAATCATGAGTTACTGCAGGAAACCTGTGTCTGTAGCGAAAGACCTTGGGTCTTTTTGCTACTTCCAGCTCTTCAGCTGTTAACAAGTACATCTTAACACTGTACATGTACAAGAAGTGTGTGTATCTCTGAAAACTTCCAGCACCCTACAGGAACTTATTATCCTAAGCAAACCCATCATTCATTTTATACGCTAGAAAGTGTTGCCATCCTACAAAATATTTATCTTCTATAAGAAGTCATCACTTATAGTAGTTCAAGTACTTTGTATTTTGTTAAACACAAGATATTTTATTTTAGAAGTGCTGTATTATTCCAGCACACTAAATCAATATAATTTGTGGCCGTGATAGATACATATTCTTTCCCATTCCCTCTTCAGTGCAAAATCTGCTTTTTCTGGTTGTGAAAGCCTAAGGAGACAAAGATTTTAGTACTTCTTGCCTGTCCTGGAGTCTTCAAATAATTCAAAACCTGATCTTGTGCCTAGTGAGGTGGGTAGCACAAGATGGTAGCAAAACTTCCACTGACATAACTGGGAAGTGAATCAGTTCTGAAAGAAGAAATTTGAATAAAGACTAAGATTCTGCTGTGGTGTGGATATCTTAAGTAAAAATGAACTACCAGATTGAGGGTGGTGGGGTACTGACACAGAAAAGTTGAGAATTCCCCATCCCAGGAAATGTTTAAGGCCAGGCTGGAGGAGGATTTGAGCAATACAGCCCAGTGTGAGGTGTTTCTGCCTATGGCAGAGGGTTGGAACTAGATGAGTTTTAAGATCCCTTCAGACACAGACCTTTCTATGATTCCATAGTTTATCCAGGTGATACATAAGATGCAAATAGACTATATCTAAACATATACTAGAAGAAAGGGTTTAGTCTGCTGCTCTGCTTCTATATATTTTACCATGAATACTCCCCCATTAGGAGTAAAACTTTCTGATATATTTCAATATGAAAGCATTCTAACTTGTTATAATTTCATAATAAGTTAAGAAAAAAGCTGACAGAATGTTTCCAAAACTTAACACATGCATGCTTATATGGTGGGGAGTTATTTTGCTGATGCTAAACTTGTTTAAACATTTTGTAATCCTGAACAACATTCAGATCTCCGAATTTCTCTTATTTATTGAAGTTATTCTGATTCTTTGCTTGGAATATTTAGATATAACAGGAATATTTATCCTAACTTTTAGCTCACCTGCAGGTAACTATCTTAAGTAAAAATGAAAAGGAAATAATTAAACTTTCCCTCAGGATAAAATGTCTTTTTGATGCATTTGGAAAGAGCATTATCTTTGTCCACTGAGCTAGCATTTCACATCTCATATAAAGGGCTATAAATCATCCCCATCAGTGTGTAATTACAAAGTATTTCCTCCCCAGGCAAGCCAGCCAGCTCAAGAATACATCATGTGCTAACACAGTGCTTTGTGTTTTGTCCGGTATAATGAGAAGAAATACATTGTTCAGTATTTTAAAAGCTAGGTAGAATGAACAAAATTACCTCTATGCTAACCTTTTATAAACAAAAAATAATAAATAATAAAGTATTTTTTTAATACACTTACCCTGTCTGAATGGCCTGTAGCTGTTGCCAGCAGTTTTCCTCTCTTCCAGTCCCAAATACACACTGTATTTTTGGCATCCAGTCCCACTGAAGCTAAACGCTAAGGAAAAACAATTGTGATCTAGTTAACAGTTAATCAACTCAAAAATCAGTTTACTGTACTGAACAAACAGAGCTTCCCACATGTGACTTGTGATTGAACCACATTGCTGAAGGCATCGTCAAGATAATTGTGTTAATCATCTGCTTGCTGGAGAAAGCACTGAAACACCTAATCTTTTCTACAGATTTAGGTCTTAATTTCAGGTTACTGATGTCTCAAATATAATTACAGAAGGACTGAAATGATCATATCAGAAGCACTGCACTCTGGCATTCTGATCTATTAACCTGATAGTAAAAATGAATGGGAAATAGAAGCTCTCACTATCCCCAGACACACGTTTATTCATTATTTAGTTGAGGTTTAAAATCTGAACTGGATACACTTTCAGTAACTGCCTTTTATATAAATCAGATCAGATAATCTCCCAGTGACTGTGCTCATTATGTCCAACCTTACATGATTTCCATCAGTTTCTTATTAGGTGAGCAATCTTAGACTGATGGAGCTGAGACTGTTGTGATCTATAACAGCACGAAGACTAAACTGATAGCACATGTACTGCAACTTATAAAATGGATATCTTATAACATATCCATAACATATCTTATATTGGATAGAGATACATAATGGATATGTCCAATATATGTTAGTAAAGAGAACATGCCTGGGTAACTTACACTGTGGGAAGAGACTGAGAGACACTTTTCATGGGAAACAACCACCTAGCTTGGTAACACAATTGGGTAACGTTCACATCTGTTGTGTCCCTTATTCTCCTCATTGCCCTATCTACAAACTTATTAAGAGTCCAACTGAAGCTCCTACACATTTTGCTCTGTTACAGGAAAGCCTACATTTCAAGAACGTGCAATAAATGAAACCTTATTTTGGCCTCAAAGATGAAGATGAGCAGATGAATCATCTGATCCAAATGGACTCGTGTTTCAGATTTGACATGAACCACATCTTTCCTTGAAGAATTGCTTAAAGATGACTTGCAAACTGAATCTCTGTACTGAATGTTTCCTTCAATTACATGTCCGTTATTTTTGGCTTGGCTTTGCAGCAGGTAAATTATTTAAAGTCTGGAAATTTCTGAGTTAATACAAAAGAACTGAACCAGAAAAGACAACAAAAGCAATTTTACCAAAAATTCCTCTAGAATACTTTGTTAGAAAAAAATACTAATTGCTATAAGACTACCAATTACTATAGAGCTGAGTGAAATCAATATTCACAAAGAAACAGAACATTCCATTTTTCATTCAGTAGCAAAATAAATCAGACAAGGTATTCCATGCCTTTTCATGCCATTTTCAAGAGCAAAAACATCTTCCTTCTTAAGCGAGCCACTTACAAAGGCCTCTGGCTGAAAGGCAGTAGGTACACATGCATCCTGCACTGTCTTCATAATAGTTACAGTTCTTTTATTTTAGAGTAATGAAATAGATCCCTTTTACATTTGGTTGCTTGGGAACTGACACAACATACATTGCAACCTCATGTAACAGCTGAACTCTGCATAGTGAGTAATGCATAAACCAAGCAAGTCCTACCAGCAAGTATTCTGAGCAACATGACAAAATTATACATACATTTTCTTTGAGACTACTTCTTATATTGTCTTTCACTGATAGAAATAAAAAGCTCTGTTAAAACTATCTGTGTGAAAATCTACCAGAAGGACACCAAGCACTGAAAAGATTTTAGCGTAATATATTTCACAAAATCTGTTGGGCATCTACCCACATATGAGCCTTTGAAACAGGAAAGGTAGGTACTGAATCTGTTATGGTAATGAAGGGAAAATAGAATACAGGAAAGAACAAACACACTCCCGCCAATCACCAAGATCAAAATATTTACGTATTTGAGAAAGGACTATTATTGTAGCATATGTTTTATTTGCTCTTGAGTAATCTACATCTACCCAGGAGGTTGGACGTACTGATCAAAACACAAGATATTTTTTCATGGAACTATCACTGATTCCAACATTTTCTCACCTTTTTTATACTGTTCTCTTCACCATGGAAACCATGGCAGTACTTACAGTATCATTTAGATTTATGTTTATAACAACATCAGACTTCATCTCCCAGTCAAGAAATTACCATTAGTGGGGTAGATGGGCAGTGATATTTCTAGAGTACGTTAGCTAATGTTTTATATTTTCTTTTTTCCTTTAGATCTATTGAGGAAGGTCTCCTGCTGGCAGAAGAGTGATACATGCTGAATTTCCTTTGAAGTTAAAACGCTTCTACTTTTAGTATTCCTTTTGGAATGGAACTTGATAGCATCCTGCTCAGAGAATTCACAGAATCACCAGAAGAAAGTATCTGCCAAGTATCTTATGCACATAATTAAACAATTATTTTTAAGTCTACACAGATTTAGAAGATCTGGCTAAAGCAGCCTACTGCAACCTACCGCCAAATTCAGAAATGCACACATGCCCTCTTTACTCTTTTTAAAGAAAGCCCACAAGAGAGGTCCTTAAAAAACAACCTAGAACAGAAACTGAAATGTATAGCATTAGAGAAAGTCTTTAATAAGAAAGACATCAGCTTTGTAGATAATTCTGTGAAGGGCAGATGTTGGTGTTCTCAAACTCTAGTTAGTTCCTGGTTCAACAGAATAAATTTTTAATTGTAGGCAAACTGACAGCTCTTCATTAAATATTTGAACAATGTGCAGCTTCCCTCCTAACAATGTCATCTCCCAGTCATACAGAAAAATCACAAACTAAAATATGTATTTTTCAATAGCAACTGCTCTGCTGGAAATTTAAATACCTTCAGCACTCTTAGAATGTAACATTAATTATAGAGAATATTAACAGAACATTTCTTTTAAATATATTCATCTTCAAATTTCAAATCCTTATTGAAAGTACATAAAATAAACAATCTTTGATTTAAGCTGGTTATTGACCTCCTCTGTATACCAGAAAAGACAATAAATACTTTCCACTCTCCATTACTCAGTTTGCGGTTAATTACGCCAGGGAAGCACTGCAGAGGCACCTAAGCTGTCTCCACGCAGTGCCAGCTGGGAGTAAATCAAGCAGGGAGTAATATTTCAGAATTAATTCATTTGAATGCTTGAAAATACCCCAGAGTTTCTGATACAGGAAGAGCTAATTAAATTGGTCAAAGTATAAATGCAGTGTCACTATTCTGGGACCTACACTAAATTCCCATACTGGAGCTGTGCAGCACTCAACACAGTGGTTGCCCTCGGAACCAGAAGCTGTGTGCAGCAGAGAGGGAGGAAGCAGAGTTGTCTTTATGGGAACTGAGCACAGGTAGAGAAGCAGAATTACCTGGGCTTTTCCTCAGCCTATACTTATTTTACAAGTGGAAAATAGCAGGCATTTGAGAAAATAGTATGTAGGGATACAATTATTTGCACCTGTACCTTATGTTATTATTGAATTTTTGTTTGTTTTGAGGCTAAAATATCAATCTTTCCAGGATAGAAATAGACACTCTATAAAAGAGTGAAATGTATGCAGTTGAAGGAAATACGTGAGCAATGTACATGAAGCTCGTTTTGTCCTGTTACAAGATGCCACCTCCTTCAGGTGACTGTGCTGACTAAATAAACTGGAAGCAGCTCTGAATTCCACATACTCAAAGTTCTGTCAAAGCTCTTTCATTTTGGCTCAGCACAGCACCTTCTTTTGTAAACCAGAAAGAGCAGCAAAAGCCAAGATACCTCATCCATATTTATGTTTTCCAGCACTGGTCTTTCTCCAGATATAAATGCATTCTGTGCAAATCTTCATTTCCAGAATATCTGCAACTTCTCTAACATTTCCAGAAACAGAATGCCACTGTTTTGCAAAGTCAACACACCAATAAGTTCAGTTTTTAATTACAATTAGGCACCAAGCAGGATCTTCAGAAGAGTCTCCATCTTTAGCTCATATGGACTGGGCTTATCCTTATTAGGTGCTTAAACAGGGATTTAAACCTGTTTAAAGGTTTACCCACCATTCTCATGAAGTTAGAAACAAGAGAAAATTTTAGGAATACTTATTTCTGAATTAAAATCATGATAAGGTTATTATAGCACTCAAAATTTTCTTCTGGTGAATTGGGGATGCTCTCATTTGATTTTTTTAATGCACATTTCCTAGGAACACCTTTTTCTTTAATTAGAGTTGGCACATGAGATTTCAGAGGAAATGGTTTTACTTTAAAAAAATAAAAATGGAAGGAGATAGTTGAAAACTAAGCTTAAAATAGAAAGTTACCTCTAATTTCTAAAAAAGAAATACATGCCACAGTGCTGCCTCGTAATGCTTTTTGAATATGTGTTAAAGGTAATTGCTTGTGGTAGTGTACTTTGATTCACACTGATCTTTAAACTGAATATACACAAGATAATGCACAACAGAAAGTACTTTTGTTTCATGTAACAACACATTTTAGGCATTGTATGTCTGGTTTTGATCTCAGAAAGAGGAATAAAACCACTGTGATCAGCTGCAGAGTGATCAGGCATATGATAGTAAAGCTCTACAGACAGCTAACTGTCTACGACATTATTTTAAGGAAAGCATTTAAAGGCAAATCTGTCCTTCTGGGATTTAACTCACTAGCAAACAAGGAAGATCTGTGCAAGAATCAGCTTACCTTCTAACTAGTCCTAAAAATATTTTAGCAGCAAACTATAAAATATGACCACATTGTTATACCAGAAAACTGGACACCGATAAGGACAAAATTGAATGTGAAACACTTCTCAGTTTTATCCACATAATTAATCTATTTTTCTCCCTTTTCAGTTACAATTCAATGTTTTTACTAGTTCTCCCGCAGGGAAAAAATTCAATGTGTTTAGACGTGAACAGCCCATCGCTTACTTGTATTTTAATACTGCCTCCAAATATCACATAATCATATAACATATTGTGTCCTAACCCCTTTATTCAATTAAACTGACTGTGCACCCTAGCCAGTGAGACTCTTACTGGAGTCTCTCTGTCAAAAGAGCTGCAGGATTGCAAGGACTCTGCCAGGAAATGGTCTCTTGAACAGCAAGTGATAAGTATGTAGTGAAGCTATTACATTTGAACCAAGGAGGGCTGTTTCTTTTATAGACATTTGTTCAGTAACTAATGCATCTACTTCAGTTGAATTCTTGGTGAGATTCCGTTTTTTGAAAGAGCTACATTTGCAGTCCTTGCATTAAAAAAAAATTAATGATAACAGTAGTTTAAGTACTACAGCCGTACAGCTACCTATACATATAAAATATTTCAATGTGATGTCTCTTGGACTCAGAGGTCAAACTAAATTGAAAACATTGAAAAAGAAGATATACAAACCTGGCCATCAGAATCAAAAGCTAAGCAGGCAACTCCATGTGTATGTGCATCCTTAAGGACAGAAACAGTCTGTACACGGTAGGAATCCCAAATGCAAATGTAAGGGTCCTTTCCAACCTGCCCTGTAGCTACTAAAGTTTTATCCGGGTGAACTGCAAGGCTGAAAGAGAACACAGTTTAAGTTACAACACATTTTGTCAATACAGTAAAAAATGTAAACATGAAACTGAAAAAATAATTTATTTTTCTTAGTTTAAAAAAAAGCTTTTTTTTATTTACTGGAACGATCGTATCAAACGCCATAAAAACTTACTGTATCCCATTATTTCTTCTGCCTAAAAAAGAAAAAATGCTTGAGACTGACATGGTGATTGCAGAATACAACTTATCAAGTAATAATATTTTAACTAGAAAATGTAATGTACAATCACAACATTTTTATATGGGCTTTATATTTATATGTATTTTCAGATATGCTTTTAGTTACTGCTGCCTGAGGAAAGGCAAAACTTACTGCTTCTTTGCTGGTTTCTCTCATTTTTCTCTGCCAGCCAATCAGAAATAGCACCTTGCACAAAAACCTTCACGACAAATAGGATTTCTCTTACTTAAATCCAGACAAAGGCTAACGTTTCAAAAATCATTTCCTGGTTTCCAGTGATTTACTCCAATAACTCCAATAGTACAATTGTTTTGACTGACTCTATCCTATACACACTGTTAAACACAGACCTCTCAACTTTTTTATTTTCTGCAGTCTCTGTACAGAGGCACATTATTGCAAGCCACTCTAATGCAGGCTCTATTAGAAGAACAAAAAACCATCTCTGTGCACATCTCTTCAGGCATGGAAATCTCCACCAGACTGTCCATAGTATCTTTCTCTTCCATGCCAAAGTGTGAACTCTAATCTTTACTTCCATATTGTGTGGGGACATTTCTCTTAGATGTCAAACATATTCTGGAACGAGGCAGTAGCACAATTTAGGAGAAAAAACTGTATTTTATATTTTCCTTGCAACATTTTTTTTACATTTTCATGGTAACACAAAAAGACAGAAGGCCATCATTTAGCAAACTTTATCCCATACTAAAAATAGAGCAATGCAGGCTATCAGTAGCTGACACGGTACCAAAAAGTGCTCTTTGCAATTATTCCAAGTTGTTGTCAAGCTGTCCTTCAGTCCTTGAGGCATTCTCTTTGACAAAGCCCAGAGGATCTGGTTTGAAAATCTCACCTGGGGAAGTTAATAATAAAAAACCTCTCCCTAGGGTAACATGAATACAAAGACAGTTTTACACTGTTATCCAGGAAACAAATTAGAATAATGTCTGAATATGTGAGCTACAGATGGAATAAGGAAAAATATCCTATTAATAAACTGACACTCAACAGATGGCTCAGGGCATCTGAGTATTTTTTAATATCCCAGGAGCAGATAATACTAATTATTAAAAAGGATTCACCAAAAAAATTAAGGAAGCTTCAAAAAAAATAAAATTACAATTTCCTCCTGTTAAGGAACAATTCTTGAGAAAAGAACAAGTTCAGCAGAACACTCAGTAAAAACTTTTTTTTATTAATTCTCCTACTTGCTCATTTTTTCCTTCTTCTCAGGATTGGATTCTAAAGTTTGTTGTATGTCAGCCAGTTCACCTTAATTCTAAACCTATAAGGCAAATAAAGGGTAACCACCATGCTTAAGATGGTGAGCTGCTTTCACATGTCAGCAAAGGAAACATTTACAATTAAGTTAGATTACTCTTCTTCAGTGATAAAAACATAAAAACCAGATGGAAAAGATTAATTGAAGCAGCCTGTCTCACTGCTAGAACACAACTGCAGCTTAATTACATGTACCATTGGTCTGTACAATTTGCTTTTCACATACTAGATCTCCCCATGTTCAGCATTTCCATTCCTGGATGTATGAACAACGTATTTCCTACAACCTAAGTATGTCAGTACTGAACGTATCTGTTCTTTACTTTATCCTTTTCAATGCATGAAGTCAACTAATGGCACATCTAAAATTAGGACCAAGTATCAGTTTTTGGCACCTAAGAAGTAGCCTGATTTTTCAGAACCACTAAGGACATTCATTTCCTGCTCATAGCCTTTACAATAATGCTCTACAACTGCCTACGTTCAGTCTGGCTGTTAGATAACCAAGGGTTTGTTTTTTGGCAGACAGAACGGTGGCTTACGGAGTGAGGAAATGGAATCTAAATTCAAGAACAATTCCTGGTGGCTGTCTGAATACCTTCATACATGACAGCCATGTTTGTCAATGAAAATGCAAAAACTGCATGTGTGGCTATTCAATCTGTTTGCAACATGGATTGCTTCCTGTCTCCAGATCAGAAGATCTCTAACTGGCATGGCTTCTCTGCCCTTCCACACTCTTTAAAAACGAGTATAAACTTCATTGTTTTGTTTCCAGCATATAGGTGTGTATCTTCAACCTTTCTAAGCAAAGATCCTATATCTAAATGATTTGTGATATCACATCACTCCACTGGAAAGTATTGAAATATTATTATTGAAGGAAGATAAAAATATGATTAGATTATGTATTCAAACAACAGCAATTTATGGTACAGAACAACACCGCTGGGGAATCTTTCCTGTTCCTTCCAATAGGAAGAACAGCTAGAAACAGAAAAGTCCTTCTCTTATAACCAGCCAATTTTCTGCAAGCCACAGGCTATAAGGCTGCAGATAGCTGTTTGAGATTCATTAGTATAAGGCAGAGTGATCACAGCACAGGGTATAGCCAACAAGATCAAGGCAGATGGGCTGCAGAAATTTCACAAGAAAAGTTCTCCCTCCCTACTTTCCAGGTTTGTATGAAATGGAATTCACATTTATCTCACCTTATCTGCAGTTCTTCCACCCTACACAATTAGCTAGGGTGGAAAACAGAAGGGGAAAAAGTAGCAGTTATTGCTGCTGGCACTGCTTGCTGGTAGTGGCAGTCACTTCCGCGCACTTCTCAACCTTCTGTCTGTGAGAACTGTAACAGGAGCAGTTGCATGTGTAGGGTAAGAAGCAAAGATCAATTGCTTGGGAATTGCAAGTTCCCCTCCTTGCAGGGCAGGCAAAAAAAAGTGAGGGGATTTCTGGCAGTCTGCTCCTTCAAGCAGCTGAATGCTTTTGTGGGTGCATAAAGCCAACTGAGAATTCCACAAGCATGCTGATGTATCTGCAAAGAAGGTCTTCAGTAAGAGTGCGTGGCACTTCACAGACACTTTCTTGAAAATCAAACATTCCATTTAAGATGAACCAATAAACTCCAGGCAGCATTTTAACATTACACCTTCTTCCTAATCCACGCTTTTGTTGATAAGAGATTTCAGTGAACGTTTTCTTCACTTCCAAGACCAATGATTATGAATCTAACATCGAAGGCTGGAACCCTGTTAAATTAGGATAATTACAGACGCCAGTCATGTGTTCCAGCAGAGTCTGATGAAATGCTTTATAAAAGTCATTAGTGAATCCATCTGGTCTGAGGGCCTTGCCAGATGGTAAGCTCTTAGTACCTCCGCAATCGCTGTTGCAATAATATTCTTCTCCAAGATTTTCTTTTGCTTTTATAACAACTTAGAATTTCAAAAGATTGAAAGTATTTGATTCTTGTCCGTATTGTATTTTTGTTTGTTTGTTTTCTTTAACAGTTCCTCTAGATTTCTAGACACATACGTAAGTTTAAAACTGAACTAAGTAGAAAAGTTTACGGAATACAAACTACTTCAACATCCTTGAATATTAAATTGAAGTGTTTGCCTTTAAATTACTCCCAAAGCACCAGCAAGGATATTTGTTCTTCAACAAGAACACAGTCAAGGAATCAAAGAATTAGAGTCGAAACAAAGAATCACAGAACCATAGAATCACCAATGTTGGAAAAGTCCTTCAAGATCAACCAGTCCAACCATCCATCCGCCACCAATATTCCCCCACTAAACCATGTCCCTCAGTACAACACCTAAGTGTTTCTTGAACACCTCCAAGGATGGTGACTCAACCACTTCCCTGGGCAGCCAATTCCACTGCCTCACTCTTTCAGAGAAGAAACTGTTCCTAATATCCAGAACCTCCCTTGGTGCAACTTGAGGTCATTCCCTCTCATCCTATCACTAGTAATGCAGGAGCAGAGGCCGACCCCGCCTCACACAGCCTCCTTTCAGGTCGTTGCAGAGAGCCACGAGGTCTCCCTTGAGCCTCCTCTTCACCAGACCCAACAGCCCCAGTTCCCTCAGCTGCTCCCCATCACTTGTGCTCCAGACCCCTCACAGCCCCGCTGCCCTTCTCTGGACACGTGCAGGCCCTCGGTGTCTTTCTTGCAGTGAAGGACAAACACAGCATTCAAGGTGTGGCCTCACCAGAGCAAATGATCACTTCCCAGGATGTCATTGGCCTGCTTGGCCACCTGGGCACACCGCTGGCTCACGTTCACAAGGGTGCTGATCAACACCCCCAGATCCATTTTCCCCACACAGTCTTTCCACCACTGTGCCCCAAGCCTGAATAGGAAGAACAAAAAAGGGGATGGGGGAATTGAACGCGGTCAAGGACGAGGCCCCTCAGAAAGATTAGAGAAGGTTCAGGGTGGATCTGATAGTTTTCCAGCACCTCAAAGGTAGCTGTAGAGAAGTTGGAGGTATGCTTGTCACAAGGAAAGATGGTAAAAAGACAAAAGGCAAGAGGCACAAGTTCCTTCCTGGGAAATTCTGTCTGGATGTAATAAAAATGCTCTTCCCTGTGGGAAGAAGTAGGTTGCCTAGAAAAGTGGAAGATTCCCCTTGCTGGAAATGATCTAAGACTTCCTCAGCTTGACAGGACCCAAGGTAACCTGATCTAAGGCTGTGCTCTCAGGAGAAAGTTGGATTGGATGATTTCTGAAAGCCCCTTCCAAACTAGATTTTCTATAATCCCAAATACTGAAATATATCAAGAAAGCTAAGGTAATCAAAGTAAAAATGGATTTTGGCTCAGAGAACTTTATTTGCATTAGTAAATTGATACTTGACACTACCAAAAGAAAGTGGCTCCTGCTGTTTTTAATACATACATATGTAACTGATAGGCTTACTGAGATCTTGAAATGGATGCTTTGAACAAAAGATAAACATCTGAAGTTCACTATCCTTAATTTATAATTACAAACCTCATCAGGCTGTCAAAACACTCTTTCACTGAAGCAGCCACAGGCTGAGCATTTGTCTTGTTATGAATGTATAATTTTTTTCATTGTATTTACTATTTATGAACTGAATCTTTTCTATAACCATATTAACTAGTCTTTGATTAACACCAACCAACTAAATGCACTTTCTCTACAAACTACTATTTACTTCCTGGAATGGCCCACCTAACATACAAAAATTGCTCTTGGAAAGATGTTGAGTCTTGTCACCCATCTCTTGACGATGCAAACCATTCTCATTGCTAAGGTTTCATTGCATGTTAAAGAAGCCTGAAAATTTGATGCTGTTCTAAAATAACTCTAGCTAGTTAGACCCTTGTAAATAATTCTCTACTAGAAACCTACCCTGTTTTACATTTGGAATAACTTTAATGTTCAGACTCTTTAAAGAGTTTGGCAGCTTTATGTTAATGCAGTGCTACATAGTGAAGGTTTGGTGAGAAATGAATGGTAAATTTAAAATCAAATTCCACAGCAGAACTGATATTGTTTGTATATGATTAATTAATTTTGGAAATAAATGAAGGAACTGATACTTTCTGGCTCAAAATCTGCTACAAAACCTAAGGCTTACAAGGACAGAAAACATAGTGGGTTTATCCTGAGCATTTAGGTCAAAGTTGTTGGGAGGTACTGAGGGCACTGCCTGTGCTATGCTTGAATAACAGACACATAAATAACACAACCATTTTTCATAAGACTTTTTCTCTGTAACAAAAACATCTCTAAAGAAATGAAAAATCAAAATGCTTCAAGAAGCTCCAAGCCTGTCCTGAAATAGGCCATTACGTGCCACTAGGTATTTTCTTCTTGGTTGCCTCCTTCTGCTCTGCACTGCTAGCTCTCAGTGCAGAATGAAGTGACACGTTCAAGATCCTGACAGGCCAGCAGGCATGTCTGAAGACCAGGGATCTTTTCAGCTTCATTTTTCTGCTCATATAGTGCAAAGGATGGAGCTCCTTTCACATGTCAGCAAAGGAAACAAATGGTTTTTCAGGAATTTCTCATTTTATGGAACAAAATGAGTTTCTCTGCTCAGCTGCAGGGTCAAAACAGAAGACTGTAACTTGCTGTACAGATGGATCAGTATTATCAGAAAAATAAGACAAGATTCAGCCTGACCTCTATTCCTGAATACAGTATAAATCAAAATCAATTCTCATTAAAAGAAGCAATAGAATACCAGCAGTTAAGTAGAAGAAAATGTGGTGACCTGCAGGAAGTAAGGGGGAGCCTGGAGAAAAGAAGCTGAAGGAGGGAAGAACAAAGGAACTTGGTACAATTTAATTACTTTTTAGACATGAATATATAGCTGTAATAATACCTTTGAAAAATACAAAATATTGTCACTCATTTAGAGCAAACAGCTGAGGTACAGAACGCATTTGACCTGAAATAATATAAATGTTCATAGAAACACCACCAAGTAATATTCATTTCAGAGCATCTGGCAAATAATTTATTTTTTTAGGTCTAAGTTCTTAACTGCTATGCTTGCTTACCCCTTTGATGTGTGGGAAGAAGAGTAATGTAGTTAGCTGTTCTGGAATTTATTCATACTTCTGCACTGGCTTCCTACCTCATTGCAGGCTTTTTCCAACAGCAGCTTCTGAATCTGGGGGCCTGCCTCAGACAGCAACCATCTGGTTGTCAGAGGAAGCAAACACCTACGGTTCTGAATGAAGCTGATGCAGACTGATTGAAAAGCAGTGTTAGCATTCAGAAATGGTCTTGGCCACCAAAAGAGCCTAAGAGTAATCACTTATAGAGTGGACATGCAGTTCAATTGGTGTTGGTAAAGGTCTCTAGAGCACGCACATTAACAGCTGTAATGCTAAGCCCACTGCTAACACAGTCCTGCAAACACAAGGGGCATTTTGACAGGATTTTATTTTTGATTTCTAGAAGTAATGTGGGATATAACTGCAGCAGCAGCTTCCAAAGTTATGGACATTCCTGCCACGCTGAATTACTCCACTTTGTTCTTGGGGAATTACTGCTAACGGTTCTCTGTGCCAGTGGTTATATTCAAGTCTATAGTTATTCCATCACACCCCAGTAAAGTCTGTTTGGCTGCTCAGTGCTTAGTAGATGTCTTGACAGATCAGGCCCATAGAGTGGCAAAAGTAACATCACAGAATGTGCAATCTGCAGCTGTAGCATAGAGTTGCAGTGGGTTCACAGAATCAGGCCAGATAAAAAGATTAAATTGGTTTTGATCAAGTGATTAAAATTTCCTCCAAGAGAAGGGAAAAGAAACATGAGAAAAACTCTTAGAAAACTCTAAAATGTAATTTTTGTTAGACTTAAATGCTCTGCACTTTAACTGAGGCCAGCTGTGATTTACAGACCCATGCACGTGTACAGGCAGTAAGATTTGGCAGATCTAATAAAAGGAATGGTACTGCAGCACACATTGCTGCAGAAGCACAAAGTTGATGTGGTTATCTGGCAACATATTTTTATCTAACACATGTATTTTACATATACTCACTCTCAGATACTTCGCAACTCCAAGCTTCTGTCAGCAGAATGAAGCCCTATGAGGTTGTACCCAAAGCACATTCAAGGACACTGAAAGGTAAGCATAAACTAATGTTGTCCTCATGAATTGTGTTTTTTTGAACAATAAGCGATGAGGGAAAAATATGCATTATTTCCTATTAGCTGCACTAGGTCAAACACATGGTGTTGTACAACTTCAGCTTTCACACACATGTAGTTTCCATTTTGAGTGTGATTATATTTGCATTCCTACTGATTATTGCAGCATTCTGCAAATATCTGAAAACAACTACCCTGGTGACATCAATATAAGAATACTGGAATTTTTCATATACAAAATACTATGAATACCTGTTCAGGAAAGAGCTAAAGATACCAGAAAGAGAGGGTCTCGGCCCCTGCTGAAAGAAGTAGGGATGTTGCTAGACAATAAAGCTGCACAGCCGTGTGCAGTTCAGCCAAAACAGCTATGTAGCTTTTACCTGTCTGAAATGAAACTTTATGGTGTGGGGCTGCCTTTGTTTGCTTTGCCTACTCAATGTTTACTATAGTTAAATGGACAGCGGAAAATGTTTTGTAGTGAACAGTAAAACATTGCAAAGAAATACAGTCTGTGGTGCAACAAAGACTATCAGGTTAATTCAGTGAGCAATATGTGGCACAGAAGCTACACGCTGTTCTAAGTTTCCTATTGCTCAACAGAAACTAGCAAAAACTTCACATTCATCTGGTATAAATAATTTTAGGTCATTCTGAGCAATCTGACTGCAAATACAATTCATACATCTGATAAAATCTATAAGTTAAGTTATCATGGCCACTGTCACATACTGTAGCCTACATTATTTCCTATGTTCACCCTGTTTCAGTTTGACTCTGTTGAAATAGTGATTCAAAGCTCAGACAGAACAGATGACACCAACTGTGCTATGCTGCTAGCAATCAAATTGCCTATTTTTCTGATTTCATCACAGTCTGGAGCTGAAAGGACTAAAAATGGACTGAATGTTAGCTGTGCGTTTTCTCCCAAATGTACAGATGCGATCAGAATTCAGGCAAAGATTAAGCCAGTCAGCTCTAAAACTGGTGGTCACAATGAACAGTAAATATCTGTGCACTAATTAATTGCCCACAGCATGATGATGTCAATCAAGCTGCATTATGGTTGCTGCAGATGGGTCCTACGCTTGACAGCACAGCTGAAGGTATTCGTTCCTGAGGCTGATTCAGTAATTAACTGCTTTGGGATTTCCTGGATCTACTCTACTTTCTGCATAGTTAGCAGTCATTAGAGAATACAGCTAGAACTATGTAGATCACTCTATACACAATCCAAGTCAAAATATTTGAAGATACATCTGAGAAAGACAAGAGGATATCTAGAGAAAATCTTGGAAACAAGGCACACAATAGATACAGTTAATGAAAAGAAAGATGAAGGAGATACAAAATGAATAAAACATTGGAGAAGGCACAGTAAGAACAGCCAAGACTAGCAGAGAATAGCCAAAGAGAAGTGGGAGGTATAGTAGAGAACAAGATAAAAACCCATTATTCATAACGTTTCCGGATCATTCCCACTTTAATTTTTTGTTTAACAGATTCCATCTCATCTTGTTGAAAATCCCTGGGTGAATTCACATCTATGACAACTTGTATGATCTGAGAAAACTCATAGAATCTTGTTAAAAAATTTACACTGGGTTAATAGTATTTTTTGCATAGGTCCAGCTTCTTCATTCCTCTCTTGATAAGCCTGTCACATAACATTTTGATTTTAAGCACTTAAATGGAAAAAAATAAGGAAGAGTAGGAGGTTGTTTCAACAATGTGTCAGATGAACACATGCCAAGCTGCATGCCACTGGTCAAAAGCAGATGATGACTCTTTTATGCAGAGCAAAGCCTACAACAGATCTGTACAGAAATTATAAATGTGATAATATTAAATGTATCTGGAGTAAAACACTTTTTTTTTTTTTTAGGTATTCTAGACTATGTGGGACATTCAAGAAGGCTTTTTACTCCTGCTATTTTGCAGTAGCCAGTTGAAAGCTCATGCTCTCTAACTTTTCAAAGAAATTATCTTTCCCCGTATTTCAGAGGTTGTCAAATAAATGAGAATACAAGTTCAGTATGACTGTATAGAAATCCTGTTCCCCGTTGAGTCTGCTGGAATAAGTTATAACAAAAATTACATACTGAAACAGAAAACATAGCAGAGCATCCACATTTAACATCAAATTAGATCTATCATCTACATTTCCAGTTACAGTGCATCAGGCACAAGGTCACAAATATCAGTCTTATGAGCACTCATACTGAGCTCCTGAAATTCTCTTTCACCAGCTAGCTGTGTACAATACAAATACAAAATCTATTTCTAAAAACTTGAAGACTGCTTTCAAAATACACATATTTTAATTTTCCGTTGTTCTAGCAACTCATATTTTACGTTTCTATAAAAGTCTGTGAAAACAAATATTTTTCAAGAAATGCATTTACTAAAATAAATGTGACATTTATTAGCTTATTCTATGTTGTCTGAAACAACTTGAAGATTGTAAGTATCAAGTGACTATTTTGTATGTGACTACAGAAAGTTGAATTATCAACTAGCACAACAAGATGCATCTAGAATAAATCTAGAAGTGCACTCACATGCTAAACTTATTTCATAAATGAATTTATCTATTGTCACAGAATCACTTGAGTTGGAAGGGACCTTTAAAGGTCATCTAGTCCAACTCCCCAACAACGAAAAGGGACAAATACAGCTTGATCAGGTTGCTCAAAGACCCATCCAGCCTGACTGAGTGTCTCCAGGGATGGTGCACCCACCACCTCTCTGGGCAACCTGTGCCTGTGCTTCACTATCCTTCTTGTTAAAAAACAAACAAACAAAAAAACACAAACAAGCCTTTTTCCTTATATTCAGTCTGTCTCCCTTCTTTTAGTTTGAAACCACTTCTTGTCCTATCAGAATGGACCCTGCTAAAGAGCCTGTCCTCTTCTATCTTATTGCACCTCTCATCATAGATTTCCAAATACATACCTTTCCAACTTGGAGAGAAGGATGCTATGGGGACCATGTAAAAGGCCTCACTGAAGTCCAGATGGATGACATCAGTGGTTCTTTCCTTGTCCACTGAATAGAAGGCCACGAGGTTGGTTGGCCAGACAGACTTGCCCTTGGTGAAGCTGTAGAGCCTACTCTAACTGGCACATATGAAAGGCATGTAACCAGCTATGGCCTGTTAATAAACAAGAAGCAGATGGATACCACTCTTCTAAAAAAAATTATGTTTCACAGAACCATAGAACTGTTTGAGTTGGAAGGGACCCTTGAAGGTCATCTAGCCCAACTCCACTGCAATGAACAGGGACACAGTTAAGTGAGGTGCTCAATATATAAAAAAGAAAGTTCTGTGTTCACCACATTCTGCTATACTTCTAGTGATTAAGTTATCCATTTAGCCTTCTCACTTTTCTATGACAGGTTTTGTCGGTCATTGTAACTCCTCTGATTTCAACAACTGATGATTTGACACAAACTAAGTAGAATGTTGTTAACTGCAATGTAACCAAGAAAAAAAAAATTGAACTACAACTTAGGGATAGGTAATACCTTTCAATGGATAAAAATACTAAAAAGAAACAATTTTTCCTCTTCTTCACCAAACAAAACTGGACAATGTTTTAAGGCAGGTTTTCCACTGTTTGGAAAAGCATAAATAAGCATAAAAACTGCTTACCAACTCCCCTAAGCAGCTTCCCTGTGTCCAACCTAACAACCGAATCCTGCATCTAACCCTAAGATTTTTTCCCCTTCCTCTCCCAGTTGGTTCAGGTTTGTTACAAACTGACAAACCAAGCAAGTCCAGGAGCAGGTATTTTAACTGCCCAATCCTATTTACAAGCCCTATTTTCTCAACTTCAACAGGTTAAGTAGAGGTGAAATACTCCTTTGAAGTAAAATGTCTGCTTAACTGATATTAAAATACCGAAAATCCTCACTGGACAGAGCCCTTTTTATCAGAAGAAAAGCTAGAATTCAATAGAATCATAGAATTCTCAGAGTTGGAAGGGACCACTGAGGGCCATCTAGTCCAACCCTCCTGCAATGCACAGGGACACCACAGCTAGATCAGGTTGCCCAAAGCCTGATCCAGCCTGGCCTTGAAAGTCTCCAGGGATGGGGCATCAATCACATTACTAGATTAACCTGTCCCAGTGCTGCCTTGCCACCCTCATTGTGAAAGACTTATTCCTTATCTCTAACCTAAATCTACCTTTCCTGAGCCTGAAGCCATTTCCCCTTGTTCTATCACCACAACCCCTGCTTAAGAGTCTGTCCCCTTCTTTCTTGCAGCTCCCCTTTAGATACTGAAAAGTGCTAATAGTTTCACAGCTCTTCTCCAAGCTGAAGAGACCCAGCTCACGTCCACATCAGTTTAGTATCACAGAACTGATTCCATATGCTAGGTTTGTTGGTTTTTGTTCTTTTTTTTCCCTATGGGATCTCTGGTACCTAAGATGCACTTTACTAAGTATCTCACGTAGTTCAGTGCCCACTTTCCTACTGTCAAGTAGAGATTTTCAGATTTCTAGGGAAAGGTAGCCATTTTGAAGCCTTAAGCTGAATTAAAATCATTAATCAAAAGCAAGCAACAGAATTTTAGAGGAATTCTGTCTCATTGCACTGCCTGTATTTATTCAAAATGTTTCTGAAACTCAGTTGCTCAAGCTGAAGTTATCCAAGGCTGCTCTTTCAAGATCGTATCAATTTTGCACCACTTGTGAAAATATACCCCTATACAGCCAACTCACATGTCTTAGAAAATCACCATCAAAGTGTATCTAATTGCCGTTGGAATCCTTTGGAGGTCCTGTTCCTGGGCATCAGGACATCAGCAACCATAGCTCCTTCCCTCCCTAGGTATTACACAGGATGGAGGAACTGAGAACAGGGGGACAGAAGGTGAAAATATCCAATTTGATTTTGACTGCAGTAGCAGAAGAAATGTTTAGGACTACCAAGATTCATTTATTCTCAGAACTAGATAGAGGGCTCAAAATGCTGATTATATCTAAGCCATACAATCGTGGCTTTTGTCAATCTGACAACTGTAACTTGGAACCATTTCAACAAGCAGTCATTTTTTCAACTTCATTTAAGAGTCAGGTTCTGCCATGTTTTTGTAACAGTTATATCTTAAGATGCTCGCTAACAAAAAAACATCCTAACACACACTTTACTGGGAGAGCCACATTTCCTATTAAAAATACTAAAAATACTGAAAGGGCTACATAAACACACCGAAAGCTCTTAAAAATCATCTTACATGCAACATACAAATATTGCTGAATTTATCTTTACTGAAATCACTAAAAAAGTACAAGCTTACCTTCTGCCACAGAGCTATAAAACCCCAAAGCTAAGTGAAATAAGTTTCTCTCGTATCTGGTGAAAGACAGAAATTCATATTGGGCATTTTTAGAACTTAGCTAACTGTAACAAACAAATTATAATCAGGAAGAGGTTTGTTGTTTTTTTTTGTTTTTTTTTTTCTTTTTTTGATTCCTTTCTACGTGCAAAATTTTACAATATTCAAAATTAAAATAAACTTTCTGTAGTCACTAAAAAGCTTTTTTTTTTTCAATATCTTTTTAACTCCTAAAATTTTCCTGTGTTATTACTGAATATTTTCTGTAAGTCATTTATACTATGTTATGTAAGCAGTTCCCTTGTAAAAAAACACGGCTTTATTAGTTACTCAGTACTTCAAATTCATCTTAATGGCCCACACAAAAGCAGACTGCCTGAGGAGTTGGGAAGTCCATTAGAAAAAGTTGTATCTCCTTCAGTCCAGTCTAGCCAAGTAAAAAGAAGAAACAGCTTGAAATGTAAATGTTAATACTAATTACAAAAGCCAAAGTAATTTTTTTCTTTCCTTTTGCCTCTTGGAATCTCACAGATAACTGTACAAGCTCTAAAACTGTGCTTTTCAGACTAATGTGGGCATGAGCAGTGCTTTCAGATGACAAACTCTAGATCATCAGGATGAGAAAATCAAATTACTTATTAGGCATCTGTGATACAAAATCTTATTCTTGAGATTAAAAGTCCAAAAAGCAGGAGTTATTACTAGCATACTACTTTAATGAAATTTAGGAAGAATACATGTACTCTCTTCAATGTAAGCACTGATGGAAAGCATATTCTTGGAAAGCACGTTGTTGGAATGCATTTTCAAATCTTTAGCAGGGCCTGTTGTGATAGGACAAGGGGAAATGGTTTCAATCTGAAAGAGAGGAGATTTAGATCGGATTATTTTTTTTATTTTTTTTTTTTACAACAAGGGTAGTGAAGCATTGGAACAGGTTGCTGAGAGGGGTGGTGGATGCCCCATCCTTGGAGACATTCAAGGTCAGGCTGGACCAGGCTCTGAGCAACCTGATCAGGCTGTAGGTGTCCCTATTCATTGCAGGGAAGTTGGACTAGACAGCTGTTAAAGGTCTCTTTAACATCCCTTCCAACTCAACTGATTCTATGATTCTATTATATGAAAACTATATATATGTGCACAATCATAAAAAAGTATACTAATTTAAGCTAGAGTACAGTAAATTTCTAAGAAAGCCCTCAGTGTGCATCCTGATGTGGTTGGAGCATCAGATATCCCCTTTGCTCTGCCACCATGATTCACCAGCTCCTGTGCTGCTGATGACAGCAGGAGCTACTTCTGCCAAATGTCTCTATCCTGCAAGGGAAGGCAACCTAAACTAGTATTAGTAAAAGCAACAGTTATCCCAGATAAGAAAGTTTAAAGAGGCTCAGGCTCAGTCTATCTTAATGACAGTTAAAATTTTATAAAGCTTTGATGATTTCCAAGTGCCATATATTACAAAAAAGAGGGCTCTTTCCCTTCTTTTAGAGATAAGCATGAGGCATAAAACAATTCATCAATTTCTTTTAAATGATTCCTCTTCTTACTTTAGTCCTGCGTAGTGAGATTAGCACAATTAATAACAGAATCATATAAATGAAGACTGTACATTTTGGGCGTGCTAACGGTGCCAATAAGCAATGGCCATTTTAAGCTGTAAGGAGCAGTAGTAAACAAAAGCCTGAAGACTAACTCAGATGATCTGTGTATAAATGAAAACATTCCACAAATCTTATCTTATTACAAGTTGATCCTCACAAAAACCTCCGAAGAATAATTTCTGCAATGCTAAAAGAGTCAAAGGAGACTTAAACAATGCCAATCCCAACAAACCCTTGGGATGAAATTCCTTCCCATGACTGCCTCTAGAAGAAGCTCTGTGGGACTTACAACAAGTGTCTCAAGAAGCTGGCAGAAGGTAAAATTTCTGACCACAAAGCTGAAGGCTGAACAAGACTCTTAATCTGACTATTCCACATTGCAGTTCACCTCTTTACTCACTAGACCAAGAAATTCTGTCTTTTTCAGCAGTTACAACATAAAAACATAAATTATTCCACTGCCTTTGCAATTGCCACTGCTTATGTACCAAACCAAAATAAAAAAGAATTGAAGAACAAGCATTAGCAGTCCACTCTTAGTCAATAGGATACTGCATGTGATATGATGCCTCTCTGACTTTCTCATTAAAAAGGAGATTTTTTTCTTAAGAGAAAAAAGATTACAGGCCATTTTATGCCATGTGCAATTAAGACACCTGAAATGCACAGACCAGCCTTGTATAAAAGAGGTATTGATTGTAAAAGAAAAATCAATGCAGTATTGGATCTGCAATAGCTAAGGAGATCACTCTGAGGAAATCAGAAAACTTCCACTTCAATTAAAAATTAATTTGATTTCACTGTACTTATTGTGACAACTTCAACCACGCAGTAATTTCATACAAATATATTTTAATTTCATCATCATATTTTGTTCTGTATCTAGTAGAAACTAACCAGTTTGATACTTGAATCACTGGTTTCCTTGTATACTGGCAGCACTAGCTCATACATGACAGCTGCTAAAATGGCTGTACCTCCCTAAGAATTGATACAGCACGGCTTGCACATCTTGGACTTATCTTAGACTTCAGAAAGCAAAAAAATGGATTAAATGGCCATCTCCTTCCTGGTTCCAAACAAAATTTGAGAATTTCAGCTTTAAGAAACATGAAAGGCCCTATCTTGAGTACCAGCTTTGGTTGGCATAAATATTCTTAGAAATACGGACTTTAAAGCCATAACCCTAACTTACCTAGCTGTAGCTCCAAGGACTTTAAATTTACCCAGTCTGTAAGGTGAATGTGGTTATATTTAAGTTATTAGCAATAGGATTATGTCATGTGGACAGTCATATTCTAACAGAAAAAGTCAAAGAATAACATGAGAGTGCCTATTCCACTTTCTCAAGACATAAGGCAAATATATGATTTGGCACTGCATTCACAAATGTGAAATTCCCTAAAGGAAAATGCTATACAGGACTGTTTTGCTTAACGTGTTCCAAGCTTTGGCTATAGTGCTTAAAGAACTACATATGGATTTCATTCTGCATTAGCTTCAGATCAAAAGCTTACGAAAACAAATACCACTACTAAAAGTAAAATGAATCCAAAGGCTGTTTTAACAGTAATTCTTCACACAATGAGAATGTTTTTAAGAACACATCAATAAATCACTGCATCTACAGCACATTTCGGATATACTGCATAGACAGGACACAGATTTTAAAATTGTGTTGCAGAACACTTCTTGGTGGATTCAGGTATTCGTATCTCCTGTAGTGCTCTCAGTACAGGCAAACAGATGAAACTGGAAGTAGATATATTTTAAGTAACTGTGTATCAGAATTCCCAGATTTGCTGGGAAATCTGATTTGTTGGAAAGTCAACAAGAAAGGAAAATAAAATTAAGGGTAAGTTTGCCCTTTTTGAGTTCCATGCAACCACAGCCAGGCTGTTACTGGTATCTACAGAGACATTACAGTCTGCAATACTAAAATGCTTGCAGTTCAGCCAACAATGCAGAGAATATTTTCTGATACACATCTATTTTTGAAAGCAAAGGATTAGTAAGTCCAACTGATGCGCGAGACATCAGCCACATCCTTCTCTTGCAAAAATATCAGAGTTGGCTTGTTGAGAATCAACTAGAATTTTAATAGGTGCTCATCTCTGCAGAGTATTTTGCATGGATTTGCTTTTATTTTTGCAGTATGTAGGCAACTGGAATAACGCTAAAAAAAAGGTCTTGAAGTAATCTCAATTAAGAAATAAAGGAAAATGTCAAGGATTATTCCATATCTATGATTTAAATATTAAAAGAGTCAAATTATATAACCTCACTTTTGTGATCCTATAATGATACATAGAAATGATAACATAGAAATATATAAACACACGCAGAAATATATATATATATATATACATACACACACACACACACGAGCTGCTTCAAAAGTACTGCCTCCTATTGTATGATGTCAGCCCATGATGTCAGAGGCAGATGTTGATGGGAATGGCAGTAGAAGTTGAACCTTCCCACCAAAATCCCATTCCATTTTGATGCTGTGTGACAGCTGGCATGAAAGTGCATGTGAAGTGAAGGTGTGTCACTGTATTCCTCTGTGAGGAAAAAATGGTACCACTGACATTCATCAACAGTTGTCGAACACTGATGGAGACCAAACAGTGGTGTGAGCACAGAGAGGTGGTGGGTGGTGCATTACAGCAGTGGCAACAACAAGGGAGCCCTGCTGGTGCAGATTTTTATGAGTATGGCACACAGATTCTCGTTCTCGCTGGCAAAAATGCATAACTAATGGTGGTGACTGTGTTGAAAAATAGAGCAAATTGTCAGCTACAAAACGCTATCAAATAGTGTTATTGTGCTCTTTGTATCTACTGTAGTGGAAAAAAAAAGAAAGCATTACTTTTGGAGTGACATATATACACATCTTTTGACATAGCATTGAGTAATCATGGTTCTTAATTCACTGGAAAATGGCTTAGATGATTGCATTAAAGTTTAACAATACTCATGCTACCTTACTTTGCTGGAAATATGGCTCATCTGTTCTATTTCATTCCCCTCCACTCCCCCCAAGAACATAATGATGGACTATCAACACTAAAGCAGGTAGGTGCTCCACTTTTAAGGATTTGAAACATGTTTTTAATTTCTCTAACCTTTAAGAGACAAACTAGTCAAAACAATATATATCAAATGCTATACAGGGGATTCTTCCAAGCATGTCTCTGGAAATGCCAAAGTCTACTCTCCTGAAGTCCAGGCCTATGACACTTAAAAATGTCAGAAAGTAGTTTAACCACTTTGCTGTTATCTTCAGGATCCTGAATTCCATCACCCTATGGTTGCTGCATCCAAGTTTGCTCCCAACCTTACTGTTCCCACTTAGTTCTTGTTTGTAAGTAAGAAAAAGTTCATTTCTTGATCCCAACAGAATAAATCCAGTTATTCAGTTATTTTATACACATCACAAACAAAGCCAATTACCCACTCAGACACAGCTCAAGTGTTAGACAAGAAATAACTGAAGATGGCTACAGATTTCTCCAGCAATTCCTCAGTTCAAAACTACCTCCAAAATCCACACAGCAAGATTAGGAAGGGGATCTCTTTCACATGGACACAGTCTCTTTACAAATGATACAAAGATTTGAGTCTCAGTTCCTCTAGATGTAAATAACTCATACACAGATGATCTCTTTTAGCTTTTAGTTGAGTATTTAGGAAAAAAAATCCTCAAAATAAAATCTTTTCTTCAGGAGAAACAACTTGATTGATGAACAAGGTAAATATTTCACTAGTTTCTAATATACAACTGAATATAAGCAACATATATCAAAACTGCAAGAGATGATGGACACCCATAAAACATAATATTAGCAAGTAGAAGACAATTTCCCTTATTTCTTTGCATTTTCTACTAGTCTGGGTAGTTTGGACAAAACAGTTCAGCTACCGAAGTGGGAGAGATTAATGCCAATAATCCTTGCATCATTCTTCAGGGAAAGCCAGCCCCCCTGGAAATCCACAGAATACTACTGCAAACAACTTTCAAAGGAAATTACTTTCAGAGATACCTGTATTTTTGTCAACTTCAAACCTCATTTGAGAGCAGAGGAGAGGAGAAAGGAAAATTATTAGACTCCTATGGGCTTTATCTTATCTACTTCCATGAACGTGAAAGCGCTGAGATGCACAGTATGATTCTGATGGCTTCCATGTGAGTTATGAAGGGTCTGACTGTCAGGCCCATACCTATCCTTGCTTGCAATAGCTGCAGGACCTCTGTTCTATTACCCTCTAGCATTCCAACAAGAGACAATATCCAAGTACACAGCTGTATTTGTTAGTGCTCTCCTGACTGTCTTTGGCTATACAGAGTTGAATATTTAATTGCCAACCCCTCAAATTAAACTATTTTAAAATATACATCCACATTAACAAAGAAACCACTTTCAGAACACAGACTCAACACTGGTCACCTATCACCTAAGCAACAGATACACCAGCAGTTCCAGCCTTTGATATTCAGTGCTTTCTCACACAATGCCTGGGCAAGGTCTGGAAGACAAAACACAGCACAGGCAGTTCCTGTTATCTGAATGATGCCACCCTCTCTTATAGAAGAAAACCATGCAAGTTGCATGATGACATTTGGTCTCAAGGCCGGAGAATCAATTGTTCTAGCTCATAGTGGAGAAGTCAGCTGTACCTTGGAACAACAGCATTCCTAATTTCGAAAGATTACAGTTAATCTCATTTCAGAGAAATAAACAAACATTTCTAGTTGTGTAAATCAGCACCTAACTTCCACAGATCTGGGGACAAAAAAGCAGATTTGTAACATGATTTTTACCCAAAGGGCATCACTTTATGCTGACTGGAAGAACTGTAACATCAATATCTGGATGAACGTAGAGGAGCGAAAACAGAACAGAAAAAAAGCTGCAAGCTGGATGAAAATAAAATACAGCAAGGAAACTTTCCACGTATTCAGAAGAGAATGTCTCCAAGTCAGTGCAGAGAAGAGAGACCTTTAGCCAGCCTCTAGGGGGGTCACTATGGGGTCATCAGTCAAAGCAGATTGGTGCAGCTGCATGGGAGTTTGATTGATAACTATGAAGTCATCTCCCTAAGGGCTGACCAAAAGCACTCATTTTTATTCACTGTGTCAGCTGAGTTTTTTTTTTTTTTTTTTTTGACAACAGCATAAGAAACTGAACCGTATTATAAATTGGAGAGAGAAAGGGGAAAAGGAAAAATGATGAAATAAAGAGAAGTCTACTTTACAACATAAATGAAGATTCTAATTAAGAAAATGAATATTAAATGTCTAACAACAAAATAATGTTCAAAACTTAGGATCTGCTGCCAATTTTTTTCTAGGAACCAAATTCCTCAGTGTTTTCTTACTGGTTTCTGTAACAGCTGATCAAAGACATATGCTAATATTTTAAAAATAAGATAGGTTTATAAAACACTCCAGCATATTTTACATTTCAGCCTGAGAATTCTCACATCAGGGAGCATTGCAACCACAAAAAAGGAAGGGCATTTACTTTGTTTTTAGTTCTACCCAAGTTTTAGTTCTATCCATTGGGTTGGTGGATGGTGGTAACTGGAAAATAGTTCTACCTAGCTGACTTGTGGGAGCCAGAAGAACAACTGATGTGTGACATGTAAGAAAAAGCACAAAACAAACCTTCCTGTCAGAGCCCTAGATTTGCTTTTTTGCAGGTAATGTTTTCTAGCAGACTAAAATTCAGAAAACTCAGGAAAAAAAGTCTCAGATTCATCAACATTGAAAATCCCTGTTTAATTCTAACTGCTTAGCAATCTAGGGCTTAAGTACAGCACATTCATAAAGTGAATGAATGGACAGCATTATTCATCACAATTGCCACCAAGACAGATGTGAAAGCACGCTGAAAGTAAAGGAATTATCCAGGGGTGGCCACAAGCAGCTCACTTCTGAAGTAGACTGGTGCTCACTGAAGAGATCAGGACAATCAAAGGCAGCACAATACTTTATATGGACAACGAACATCTCATCCAGGAAGGGAATTCCCATCCCCATACTGACAAATATTTGTGTTTGATCTACTAAATCTATTAGCACTGAGTTTTTGGAAAATATTTTACGCACTTTCTTCATCAAATATCCAGGAAAGAAAACATGTGACACTCTTCTGTTTCGAGATGTGACAGAAAGAAATTCATCATCTTGATAAACAGCTCGGTTTAGGAATGGAAGAAGCAGGCTGTAGTAAAGTAATCCTAATTTGTTACAAAGCACAGAAACTGATGACACAACAAAAATGTAGCAAAATATATGTGAGTAAGCTTGAGAATGCCAAGGCCAAAACTTTGGTGAACTTGGCACCAATTTGGAAGAAATATTTAAAATAATGCCAGGAAAAATAGGCTGAAATTTCTTACTGTAGCAGAAGCTTCATTCAGTTGCTTTCATGTCACATTAAATGAAGGCAGAATCCAAACTAGAATCATATCCTAATAGTTGGAAACATGAATGAAAATGAGTTGTTCTATTTCTACAAAATGACAGTTCAACTTCCAATTCTTTACCAGTCTTAAAATTAAATCCTATAGGTGTGATATTGGACAATGAAGCAGCACTGCGCTGAAAACCACTGCATGTTGGTGGAGATCTTTTGGTAGAATGAACATTAATATTTGTGCAGGATGTTTTGATAATCTGACTACTTTCTGTGATAAAGATAAGGGGGATTGTGGTTAAAGATGAAGATTCTGTCATAAGAAGTTGCTCTGAAATTACAGTGAATTAGCTTCACAACAGCTGAAGTGAGGCTTGTTCCCAGTCGAATTTGATGTTATATGAGCACACATCTTTCAAGAGAGACATACTCCTGGTTACTCAGAAACTGCACATAATTGCATGGACTGTGGCTGTGATTTAGCTCAGTTGTCCATAAATACAAAGCATACAGGAAGTTATGCTATGGAACAGAAGCCAATTGTTGTTGTTGTTGTTTTTTAAACTATTGAACATTTGGTCAAAACAATTCATTTGATATCAACACATATCTGTATACCCACTCCAATAACTACATATTAAAAAAACAACAACAACAAAAAAAGCAACAACAAAAGACACCATGGAAAACAGAGTGCAATCCTAACAAAATGAGGCAGACAGGTGGATCAGAACACCAACTATAGCTCAGCTGGTAATAACCTGTGACAGCAGCAGGAAATGCTTAGTGTAGAGGGGAAAGGCTGATTAAATAGTTACATCTGAGAGGGAAGAAGAAGGCAGAAAAAAATTGTGCAGTGCACTTATCTGTCATCATGCATAAAGCAATTCATCCCAAACTAACTGACGAGGTAAAAGAACATTTACCTCTGGGCAGAAGGGAGACCCACAGATTCAAAATGAAAAAATAAAGCACACCCCAGGAAAAATGTGAAATGCAATACACTGTGTACAGAGCACATTCAGAATAATTCCATCAAATAACTATTTAATACAGCAAGGAACACTACATTCTCAAGAGCTATCTTTTTAACAGCAGTGTATTCATACTTCATTTAATCTGCTCTCTGTTGAAAAATAATACTCCACCATTATTCCTAATTTATCTTATGACCAATCACCAGGTCTAATAGTTAATTGAAATAGAATTGTGAAAGTTATGCTGATGGCACAAGTGCCAAAACATTCCTTGCTCCAATAAATGGACATTGTTTTCTCAGCTGTCTTACAGAAAAATGGTATTATGTCTCATGTTATGTCAACTCTGATAGAAAAATCCTGTATATCCAGACAAAAATATTCTTATGGTAGTCATTTACAAAAATGAACTGGTGACATCAAACATCTATGGAGCTCTAAGAGTTCCTCAACATAATTAGTAACACCCATGACCAGTTTGTGGAAAGTCAATCTTCTCCTTCCCCAGAATCTAGCACGTCAATTTATATAATTTTTAGGGTTTTGAACTCAGCCTAAACAGTCTGTTCTAGGAAAAACAGCAAAGATCAAATGCAGATAGTCCATGCTATCAAACACATTCAGAGGTATAGAACACAAAGGAAAACCAAAAATCTTCACATCCACCAGGACTCCCAGCAACTCTCCAAATCATACTTCCATCACTAACACAATCTAACTGGAATGACATCATGATGCTTCAAACATGCTGATGTTCCAAGAGAATGGCTACATCACTGATACACATTTCCTGCAATTCAAAGGTAGGCTCGATGCCCACTGAATCACAGCAATTTAAACAAAAAGTCTCAACCTACATGAGAGCAGAGCAACGCTAGTAAATTGTAAAGATCTTTGAAAAATGCAAAGATTTAGATTTCTTGTTAGTATTGTAAAGATTTATGTCTTATTTCCCTTCACATATGAACAAGCCCTGGAAAATATTTCTAGAAATTATACCCATTCAAGATTAATTTACTCGTAAATTTTTAAAATGCTCCATCTGTGTTAACAGAGTAATTCATATGTTAGCCCATAAGGGAGTGCCTGCAGGGCCATCATAACAGCTACAAAGCAAATGCCTGTGATAACTCTCCAGAAAGATGAGAGACGTAGCGAAAACTGAAGACTGAGTTTGGAAATGCAGCATGCTCTTTCAATCTGATAACACCCCGACTGTGCTGGCTACAAAACAGATAGCTGCAAAACATGTATTAAGTGAGTTATTCCTAGGTGACCAGCAGGAATGATGTAAATACTGAACAGACTGTTCAAAACCCACCAGATTCCTGAGCAACTGACTTGACAGTAACTTATCATGAGGTAAGCTGTGTCGACAAGACTGCTTTGTAGTTTATTTAAAATGAATTGTTATAAAATGTAAATTTCAAATTTCAAATAAAAACTAATGCCAAGTAATTAATTTAATACTTTACATAAACAACAGTGGGTAAAATTGTCACTGTTAAATTGCTGAGGAACCCACTGGAACCCAGTGAAATACAGGCTGCTAAATAACAAAGAATGGTAGAATCATAGGACCACCAAGGTTGGAAAAGACCTCCAAGATCAACCAGCCCAACTGTCCACCCAGCACTAACACTTCCCACTAAACCACATCCCTCAGTACAACACCTAAACATTTCTTTCACGCCTCCAGGGACGGTGACACCATGCCTCCCAGAGCTACCTGTGCCAGTGCCTGACCACTCTGACAGAGAACAAACTGTTCCTAACACCCAACCTGAACCTCCCCTGGTGCAACTTGAGGCCAAAATGCAATGTTTTCACATAAACATGTTCTGTATCTGACACTATTCCACTGTAAGTATCTTCATTTTGGCGGAACCAAAAAACAGCTCAAAACAGACCATTTAGGCAGGAAGATCCATTTTGCACTGTTGGATCTACCCGTGTATTTTTCCAACCCACTTCCAAGTACCCAAATCGCAAACAGTTCTTTGCATTGTTCAGTAACCTTCATGTTTGAGAGAAGCACTGAGCTTGTGAGTTTAAAAAGATAGTTACAAACTGCTTCAGCTTAGGTATTCTTTGTTCCTGCCAGCTGCACTGAGCTGAGCCTCCTATTATTCAAAACTTTTAATGCAGGATACAGTTATTAATTATCCACATGCTGTTAATTTTGCCTGTTCTAATGAATGTGCAGCCAGTCACAGACATGTATGAAACAGAATGTGTTGTAAAGTTATTACACCACCAAAATACACCAAATGTTGTATTTGAGAGAGATTCTAGTTATCCAAAGGATTCCTTTTAAGCTTTCGTGAGACTAACACCAGGACTTACATGAACAAACATAAAATTAAAGCTTTTTACCTTCTTTATGCAAGCACTGTGATTCATTCCATTGCCTATTATTTCTCTTTTTCTCCTGATTTTGTAGCAAACTATTCAAAGCAAAGACTCCAAGCTCATCCTCGGAAGATCAAACTTGCAGACAGCACATCCCTTGACACAGATCTGTGGTATGGCTTACAAGCAGCTTGCTCAAAAATTTCCAATTTGGAATTAAGTATTTAGCATGTACAAAAGCTGCTTTTTAGAATACTAGCAGTAACTCATCTGAAAAGTTACCAATGTCCCAGTAAAAGAGAGTTAGTTCTTTCTGGCTACTCCTTATTTATACTTCTTGTCACAGCATCTAATATCAAATTTTCACTTGAAATAAATTTGAAAGTTTTTCATCTGAGATCTGTGATATAATTTATATCCAAAATTCTATATGCAAAAGAGTCCTGTATTCAAAAGAAGCCCCCAAAACAAAAAGAATTACATTCCAAATAGCAGCACCAGTTCATTAAATAACAAAGCACTGGAAATGTAGCATAAATAATAATGCATAAAATAATGCATAAAACAAAACCTAAAAAATACTGACGTTCTGTTAAGGACATTATTTAACAACCCTAAGGACAGAAAAATCTTTTCAAGTCTCAAAGTACAAAAACATTTATATCTGGAGCCTATGTCTTTAATCTTCTAAAAGCATCCAGGAAGGCTGCGTGTGAGCTTTTGGATAATCAGCCTTTCCACCACTGTAAATGTCACATCTATGATGGACTTCAGTGCACGCTGCATTTCTTCTTGTTGGCTACATTCAAGCAGATGCATCTACAGGTTCCATAAGAAAGCATGTTCTCAGAAATCCTGTTGTGAAAACATATCACCTACAAAATACATGCACCTATTGCAAGTAACAATATTACAAGTAATAATAATCATGACTTGCATCTTTAAAAAAGGCTTAATTATTACTTCTTTACTTGATGAATGACTCTTATCTGCCATGGTATTATGTTAAATAAAAGTATATCTAAGAAGAGAAAGTAATGCTCCCACTTGTGATTCTAACAGGCTACCTGCTTTGAGAACTTTTGTTCTGCTGTGTTCTGTAACCGCATAGCTCAGACACGGCTCTTTAGAACTTCTTTCCTGACTTGGAAAGTGAAATAACCGCGGCAAGCCCAAACAAGAATACGTCTTCAAGATTAGTCTGGTATTTCTAATTCTAGGTTAGAGCCTCATCTGTACCACACTTTCATGTTCTTAGGCCACAAAAAAAGGACTAGAATTGGACACAGATCTGGAGATAAAACCGTGACATTAACACAGATTGGAGTAGGGGAAATCATGCTTGACCAAGCTGATAGCATTCTATGATGTCTTCACTGGCTGGGTAGATAGGAGGAGAGCAGTGGATGTTGTATAGCTTGAATTCAGCAAGACTTTTGACACTGCCTCCCATAACATCCTTGTTTTGAAACTGAGAAAATGTGAGATAGATGAGCAGACAGAGAGGTGGGTTGAGAACTGGCTAACTGACAGAGCTCAGAGGGTTGTGATCAGCAGAGCAGAGTCTGGCTGCAGACCATAACTAGCGTTCCCCAGGGGTCAGTTCTGGGTTCAGTCTTGTTCAACATCTTCATCAGCAACCTGGAAGATAGGAGTTCATCCTCAGCAAGTTTGCTGATGATACAAAGGTGGAAGGAGCGGCTGAGACACAAGAAAGCTGTGCTGCCATTCAACAAGATCTGGATAGTCTGGAGAGCTGGGCAGAGAAGAACCTGATGAGGTTGGAGCACCTCTTCTATGAAGACAGGCTGAGGGTGCTGGACTTGTACAGCTTGGAGAAGAGAAGGCTGCGAGAAGACCTCATTGCAGCCTTCCAGTATTTAAAAGGGGATTATAAAAAGAAGAGGAACCAACTTTTTGCTCAGGTAGATAGTGACAGGACAAGGGGGAACGGTTTTAAGTTCAAAGAGGGAAGGTTTAGATTGGATGTCTGGGGGAACTTCTTCACAGAGAGAGTGGTAGGGTACTGGAGCAGGCTGTCCAAAGAAGCTGTGGATGCTCCATCCCTGGGGGTGTTCAAGACCAAGCAGGCTGGGGTTCTGGGCAGCCTAGTCTAGAACCAGGAATGGAAGCTGGTGGCCCTGTCTGTGGCAGGGGGCTTGGAACATGATGATCCTTGTGGTCCCTTCCAACCCAAACCACTCTATGATTTAACAAGAGCAAGTATAGAGTCTTGCACCTGGGGAGGAATAACCACATGTATCAGTACAGGTTAGGGGATGACATGATGGAGAGGAGCTCTGTGTGGAAGGGCCTGTGGGTCCCGGTGGCCAGCAGGTTGTCCATGAGCCAGCAGTGTGCCCAGGAGGGCCAGAGGGATCCTGGGGTGCATCACAAAGAGAGCTGGGCAGCAGGTCGAGGGAGATTATTCTCCCCCTGTTCTCCACCCTAGTGAAGCCACATTTAGACTACTGTGTCCATTTTTGGGCTCCCCCGTTAAAAAAGACAGGAACCCCCTGGAAAGAGTCCAGCAGAAGGCCATAAAGATGATTATAAGGGCCTGGAGCAACTCCCATAAGAGGAAAGGCTGAGTAACCTGGGTCTGTTAGAAGACTGAGAGGAGATCTGATAAATGTTAACAAACACCTAAAGGGAAGTGTGAGGAAAACGGATGGGGCCAGGCTCTTCTTGGTGCTCTACAGCAATAGGACAAGGAGTAATGGCCTAAAACTTGAACATAACATGCAGAAGAACTTTTTTACAGTAAGGGTGATGGAGCACTGGAACAGGTTGCCCATAAAAAGGTGGTGGAGTCTCCTTCTATGGAGATATTCAAGACCCATCTGGATGCCTACCCATGCACCCTATTATAGGGTACCTGCTTTAGTAGGAGGCCTGGACTCACTGATCTCGAGGTCCCTTCCAACCCCTGCAATTCTGTAATACTGTGATTATATGTGAAGATTTAATGCAGAGCAGATGTAAAATAAATAAAATCAAGCTAATCTTGAATTTTAGAACTTAAGCTAAAGAAAGTCAAGGGGAAAAAAAAATGAGATGACAGATCTTGAACTCCAAGATTCCACAGCCTTGATTTTTAATAAGCAAGATACACTGCTCTGTAAGATGAGCTACTTCTCACAAATCCAATATAAAACTTAATACATTAGCTGATATAAAATTAAATGTTTGTCATTTTTCAACTTTAAAAAGATAAAAATAAATATCCAAGCTTTTCCTATTTTGTTGGACAAGGTTTTTTCTTTTCCCATTTCAATAATGAGTTAAATCACATTGATTTAAATACTCAAAACTCTACTTGCAATTTTTAATAACAACAACTTCTTCCTTGTCCAAACAAACACACAAGCTGGGACTGGGCAAGCAGCAAATCTTACTTTTCCTACTATTGTACCTAACCTTCCACTGGGATACATAATTACTACTCTGTTTAAGAAATGTAGACAAGTAACAGCCATTCTCAGACATACTGCTATAAATTGCTTAAGTTTTTTCCTCATTTTATCTCAGTACGTATTTTTAAAATCACATTTGATAAGATTCTGTAACTATATATTTCAACATGTTTTATGTATTAATACGTATATTTAAGAAACAAATATTAATGCCAACTCACACCAGTGCAAGGGCTTAAGACCTAAATACTCCATAGCAATCAATCATAACAACATGAATGACCCCCATAACGTCCTGAGAAAATGGCTTTTCCCCCCTCCCTTTTTTTTTTTTTTTTTGGAGACTGAAAGTAAAAGAAGATATAAGCTGACAAAATGAGTTTCTTTGGGAATGGATTTCTTCAATATGAAACTCCTTCAACAACCTCCAGTTTCAAAACACTTCCCAAAGCATTTCAGTACATACAGATCTCAGATTCTCCTTCATCCTAGCTGCTCCACAGTCATGCCTTTAAAGGTGTACTGACTTTGCTTAGGAACCTACATGGCACTGGCACAGGAAGCAGGTCTGGACATTCCGTTGTAGAAAATTTCATACTTCATTGCTACCTTTCTATCTTCCCAGGGGCTGTTTCAGCAGTCCTGCATGTGTATCTTCTGTGACTTAAGTCCAGATTATGTACAAGCTACAAACAGCTCCATTTTCCATGCACTTTCAGCAAATGAGAATGGTAAGTTGAATATTATTTTGCAGCAAACAAATGCTGTGCCTTACCATCAGAAAGGTGGCAATTATGTATAAATTTGGAGTATTTTGCATCCATTCAAATAACACCACTTTATAAACAGAAATACTATAATGCATAAGATTTATAGAAAAATATCGAACTACAATTTAGATATTTTAACTCCAGGGTCTTGATTTGCAAATCTCTGCCATCAATTGAGTTATTCAAAAGTTACATTTGCTACAGTCAACAACATTGCTGGAGGCAAACATATTTCTCTTTTCCCCAACTGCAGAAAGACAAGAAAATGTGTATTTGTGTTCCAAAAGGACTCTCTAAAAAGAATAAGGCGGGCCTCTCGTCACTCTCACAGCTCAGTAAATCCCATCACCACTGGCACATCCACATTTTTAATCTCAATCTGTCAGCACAGCAGCACACCCGCATACTTACAGCAATATTCTGATTAATCCTACATTACTATTACACTGTAAGCAGCCTTACAGAAACGACATGCTTTAGTACCCGCAGATAATAGGCTGGCTTTCCAGGTAGTGTGCCCAGGCAGCAAACACTGCAGAGGCTCCTGAGAAAGGCAGCAGTTTCCTGCAGAACCTTCCTCACAAGTGATTCATTTACTGCCTGCCAGAATGCAAAATGTGCTTGTTTAAAATGCTTAATGCAACAAGATATCAGGTACATTGAGGTATCTGTCAAATTAAATGCAGACATCACATAATGTTAGGAAACGGTGGTATAGAAAAAGTGCAGATGAGTCTCAAATACATATTCAGGAAAACTGCTCAATATTGCACAAATTATTGGAAATAAAATAGGGAGACAAACTTATCATCAAATCATCACTCGATTTTCTCAAGGTTAGGAATTTCTGTTTAGAAATGAATTCTAAAAGTAAATCAATGAAATTGCATTTTAAGCATAATGAGAAGTACTTTAACTGATAGTATTTGTGGTTTTGCTGTTTCCTGTGGCAAATGTTGGGTTGATTTTTGTTTAGTTTCATTGTGTTTTGCTTTCAAATGCATAAACTGCAGGAAAAAAAAAATATAGAAAAGAACTGCCTCCACCCATCCAACATTTCATTAAGAGAGAAAAGAGCAGCGATCTCATTGCTCGCTGTTACACAAGGAACACACAATATAAAAACACCTTATTTCCTTTTGAAAGTGTTCAGTTTCTGTCAAAACTTACAAACCACTTTGGTTGTACTCAACATATATCCCACACTCACATGAATTTCACTCAAGGCAGGAAGGAAAACAATACCCATATGTTATTATTACAGCTTCCGAAACCTAATCCTGGAAAGCATAAATGACCAAATCCAATGAAAGGAAGCTACATGCTTCGTTATAACCTACGCAATACTTTGCCCATTAAAATGTTGCAATAGCTCTGCTTTGACATAGCTCCCACACCTGAGTTATGATGCTTCAGGTAGATCACACTTTAAGATCAAATGCAGAGTTACAGTGCAAGACCTTCGACTGCTTTGTGGTCTATAACACAGACCTTAGGGCAAACTACAGGGCTTACAGAGGAAACAGGATTATTCTGACCTTCAAGGCCCCTTAGCTGTTAGATCATTTTTGTGAACAAACAGAAGAAATAAACATGAAAAAAAAAAGGAAAGGAGGGTGAAGAATATGTTACATTTTCTTTGACTGTAAACTTATAAATTGCACGTCTTTTGGGGCTCCAAATAAAATGCACCAGCGATCTTCAGAAAACCAATGCTATTAATTTCAACCAAGTGTTCGTCCTGCTTTATAAAGACAAGACTTGATAATCAATAGTATTAATTATTCCTCAATTAAATAACATGCAAGAAGGATGGTATTACATGACAGGAAGTAACAAAAATCACTGAATGCTTTAGCCTTGAAAGGGAGCCCTGGAGGGCACCCAGAGCAACCCACCAACAAAGCTGGGCTCACTTCAGAGCTCAACCAGGCAACTCAGAAACCTGTCTCATGGGAAGTTAAGAGGCAGAAGAGCTCAGAAGCACCTTGTGGTTGCTTTGCACAGAAAGCACACTTCAGAACTCACTTTGTTCATACTCTGAACATCTACTTTACAGTTGAGTGCAGAACCTATTTTTCAAATATGAATTTTAGAAGGGAAAAAAAACAAATCATTTCTTCAGTAATCCAGTACAGTCTGGTCTATTTCTGCCAAAACTAAATTATGTCCAACTGAATTATCTTGACAGAAAGCAAGAGGCAAGACCATTAAAATTGTGATAAAAAGCAAGCGTACATTTTTAATCACGCAACCTTTTCACCAAGGAAGAATATCCACCTGTACAGTTTTAACAAACACTTCAAGGAAATGTACATTTCTTAGTTCATCTTCCTCCTCTCCCCCTCCCACCCAAAAAATTGTATTTACTGAATGTTTTCAACATGGTAGGAGCTAATGGCAACCCCTGGAAGTAGTTCTGCCCTCTTCAAGGCCTTCCAGTCTTAATGATTTTGCAGTATTTTCCGAAGTCTGCAAGCTTCATTTATTTATTTTTAATCATGTTTCAAATCTCCTTAAAAATACAACCTGTTGGACTGCAAATATACAGACTATTGTTTAGAAGTTAGTCCCAGGGAAATAAGTACCAACAAAACAAGAAAAACTGAAGGATTACATTCAGCCCATTCCTGTCAATGGGATGCCATGAAGTCTAAAATATTATAATTTCAATTTTATTATTTATATTCATGCAAGGAACCATCTACTTGGAAGTACTGGCAACGATGGGATGTTCTTCAATAAGGTCTATAAACTGCACCAAAGGTAGCAAAGGCAACGATTAACGGATGCAAAAGATAGAACATTCTAACAACATTTTGGAGACACAAATAACAGCTCTCTTTCCTCCCTTAAAACACTTATAACAACAACTTCTCTAGGCCACTAAAAGCTCAAATCATCTGATATCTTGAGTCCTGCTCATGCTCTCTGGGCCAAAACATTTCATCCTCTGCTGAAATTCTGGTCATTCTACAGAATTCTGATCTCTTTCTGAACAGGAACAAAATTCACCTTTCAAAAGCACTAGTTAAAAACTAGCTGAGCAAACAGTGAGTCGTCAAAACACCTGCTGATTTGAACAAGTGATTATTCATTTTCTTTAAAAAGTGCAACAGGCAGAGCAGCATCTGAAGTACAAAGAGCAGTCACTCACGTTCTTCCTAGAACCATTTTACGCTCTAAATGAGAGACTGCCAAAAGTGGTCTCTCTTATAAAGAGTGCTTTAAAAGACAAGGCACAGAAGTCACACAACACAGCCAGCTTCGGCCAGGAACTGTTGTCAGGTATAAGAAACTGGACATTATTTCCTCAGTAGATAGGATACTAAAGAGGGAGGGTGCAGGTGAGGGAAGAAGAATAAAAGCATCTCTGTCAAACCAAAAAAGCAGTGAGCATATGCAGTTGTGTCTTGACAGGTTATCTGGAAAGAAAAACCTGCATTCCATGATATTGCAGATTCAGTAAAATAGTCATTCTTATCTTAGTAATCTGAGGAGACAAGAGTCTATTTGAACAGCCTTCTGGAAGTGACATTACCTTTAAAACCATAATAAATTCTTAAGCAATCCCCTGTATTTTATGAAATGCTATTGCTTTATCTTGGACTATAAAAGGGAGGAGAAAAACACTACTTGGGACAGAGCAGCCAAAAGCTCTCCCTGGGGAAAGCGGATCGTTTTCTGTAAACAAGAGTCCAGAATGATTATATGACAGCTGTGTGATTCTGTTACCAAGTGTCCAAACTCTGACTTCAGCATGTGTTCCTGCACTCACACCATGAGTCTCCTGGGTCTGCACTGATCACTGGGAAAATGCCTCATTCATGCTGAATTCAGGTGAATCGGGAGGACAGCAGTTAGCTGTGCTCGGCATCATACTGTGCAATGATGCCTTTATGAGGGTATTCCAGGTTCAGATATCTCACAGGAGTACAGTAGAGCAGATGTAACAGTGATTTTCTATTTACTGACAATTTCTGTATTTTCGACAGATTTTTTAAAAAGGCTTTTTGGAACTCTGGAACCACGTTTTTGTTACTTTGTGGGGTGCATTAAATCTTGTATTTCTTTAGTACAACAGCAAAGTCACTCTTCATAAAGAAGGTGAAAAAATGAGACAAGAAATTGACCAGATGAGGAGCAAGACCTCCTGTAGCCATCTTGCACCAGCACGCTTGAGATTATTTTTTGTCTTGGGTACAAAGAGCTAAAATTGACTTGGCGTGAGATTTTCAGGATGATAGAAATAGATCAGTTTGATCTACAGCCCGAGTTTAAAGCACACTTGTGCAGAGCGTGAAGGGAACTGCACCTGCATGCTATAAGGCAACAGAATGAGAGAGCCGAGGTCCCAGCGCTGGAAAGAGCAAGGTGCTGGGCTCGTTGTTGCATTAGGATCTTCCCATTGCATTGCCACGCTGGAACTGTTTTGCATTTGGTGCAGGAAAAAAAAAAAAAAAAAAAGAAAGAAAAAAAAAAGAAAAAAAAAAAGCTTTCTATCTCGTCACCGCAACGTTTTGAAGCGATGCCACGGAAATAACAATCACAACAACCTGCAGACAGCCGGCTTTCACCCCGACCGCCGGCACGAAACCCGAGCGGCTCCACGACGCCGGGTCCAGCCGTGAGGAGCGAAGAGGGGGAACCGCGCCGACCCGCTTTCCCCTCCCTTCATTTAAACCCCACCCCAGCAAAGACAAGTCAGCCCCCTTACCTGATAATATCGTCGTTGTGCCCGAGGAAGAATTTCTGGCTGTGCTCTCGGGTGTTGTAAACCACGCCGACTCCGGCCACGAAGTAGACCACCTCCTTCCCCGCCGTGTAGTACAGGTTGTTGCGGCACTGGTGGCCCCTGTACCCGTAAACCCACTCCAGACGGAGCCGGCATCTGGGAGCCGTCCGATCCGCCATGATAACCAATCCCCTCTCCCCACCGGCACGCACAAAACGCGGCTCTGCCCCTCCTTCCCCCCACCTCCTTCCCCCGTCGGGGTTTTCCCCTTTCGACTCGACGAATCTTCAGGTGGCGGCGCTTCGCGGCGACGGCCGTCGACGCCAAACGCGTCGGCAGCGCGGGGCGGTCAGCGCTGCGCCGCCACCATCAGCCGCCGCGCCGCGACCCGGCCGAGCGCCGCCAGCGGGGCCGCAGGCACGGCCCTACCGCTCCCGCGCCTCACCGCCACCTGCCTGCCCGCGCCTCCGCCGCCGCGATTCCCGCCTGCTTTCCCCGCGCGGCGCTCCCCGGGCCGCTCTCCTCGCTGAGCTTTCTATCTTTGGGTCAAAGCTGAGGGGTGACCGAAAAAAAAAAAAAATCACGAGGAAAAAAACCCAACGGCCCGCGTTTGTGAATGGCGGGATGCGCGCGTAGCGGACGCGCAGCGGGGGAACGCTGCCTGGCTGCAGCCCGTGCTGCGCTCAGCCGTTCGGCGGCACCCTGCCGCCCTTCCCTCAGGGGCTCTCCCAGCCCCTCCGCCCCGTCCTGTGCTGCTCCCCGCTGACCCAACGCGTCCTCTCCGCGTCTATCGTGCAATTCAAACAATTCTAGCTTCTCGTGTCCCGGGGCGGTTTGCCACGAAATACGTGGGCAGGAGGAGAAGGGGCTGCTGCGTTCTTTATTAGCGTTTATTTGCTGTCGTTCTCTGGAGCGATGTTCCCCAGGAGCAGCGCGTTGTTTCGCTGCCCTCCCGCTCCCCCTTCAGCGGGATTCGCGTTGCCGTTAGCAGTGGGGCGCGGGCGCCCTCCGTGCCGCCGATCCATCGCTTCGTAGTATCACCCAGTGAGACCGAACCGCTCCGAAACTCGTTCCCTCCATCAGAGGCGATGACCCTCACGGCGGCACCGCGGAAGGAGCGAGCAGCTCCTCCTCACACGGCACACCCCGCCCGAGGAGCGGCGCGGTGACACCGCAAAGCCGAGAGCGAAACCCGGCATCGCACCCCGCGCATCGCGGGGCACACCGCCCCTCGCGGCCCGCTGCCGCACGGCGCCCCGGGGGTGTGTGAGGGCGGAGGCGCGTCCCCCTCAGCGAGGCGTGGCCCCAGGGCGACGGCCGCGCTCGGCCCTCCCACCCGCCTATCACCCCGCGCGGCGCCTCATGGGAACGCGTGTTCCCACGGCTGAGCGGCCGCGAAGCAGGGGGCCGACTGCGACTACAGCTCCCATGGTGCTGCGCGGCGCCGCGCCGGGCGGTTGCTGTGGTGACAGTCCTGCGGCGCGGGAGGAGCTGCGATGGCAGCGCTCTGCGCGCTTCTCGCCCTTTTGGCGGTGGCTCGCGGCGCCCCTCAGACCAACCCGGCCTCGAAGGCTCAGCCCTGTGTGGGGGCCGGCAGCGAAACCCAGCGTCCTGAGGTGTAGGAAAGCAGGTGCCCGCCGTATTAATTAATGCTTGTGGTCATTAGCCTTTCCGATCTTTCGCTTTACGGGAATTGCTTTCCTTCCCAGGATGAGGTCCAAATATCGCCACCAGCAGACAGATGAGTTTCCAGGCAGGTGCACAGCTGTCAGCTGTGGGTGCCCACAGCTCTCATTGGCAGCCCCACGCACACACAGGTGAGTGAGCCAGCTGGACGTCCTTGCTCAGTGATGAGACCACTCACACCTAAAAGCACTATTTATGCTTGGTGTTGTGTTTAATAAAGCATAGAACGTTGCCAGTCTTCTCCACATAACAAGCTGGGTATTGGGGATGGTGCTGCCTTGTATTTCTGTAATAATCTCCTCATGAGTTAGATCCTTCATGTATTTCCCTCAGCAATCTCAAAAATGGCGTAAAATGTTTTGTATAGTTTTCCCAAGTCTTTGGAATGCATCCATCCTTCTCTCAAATGTTGTGGCTTGCTGCACAAGCCAGGTGCAAATTTACATAATAAAAAACAAATTTCTTTTTTCAGCTTACAATCACATCTGAATTTTTATGCTAATTTAGAAAAAATCACAGAATCACTGAATGGCAGGGGTTGGGAGGGACCTCAAGAGATCACTGAGTTCAACCCCTCCGCTAAAGGAGGTACCCTACAATGGGGCACACAGGTAGGAGTTCACATGGGTCTTGAATATCTCCATAGAAGTAGACTCCACCACCTCTCTGGGAAGCCTGTTCCAATGCTCTGTTACTCTTACCATGAAGACATTCCTCTGCGTGTTAGTAAGGAGCTTCCTATGCTCCAATTTTAGGTCATTAATAACGAAAAATAAAAAAACATTTCAAGAGAAATGCTATTAGAATATCTCATTTGGGATTTCTGAACCATAATTTTCAAGTGTTTCTGTGACTATGTGGATAAACTGTTTTATATGTAGCTAATTCACTGACTGGCTAAAAAGTCAGCTACCTCTGCAAGCTGAGCTCTGCTGTTTAAAATCTGCTGGGACTCTTGCTGCTGGTTGCTAAGACTGAGTGTTCCAGAAAAAGCAGCAGAGCTTTCATAGCACCAGTGCTTTGTTTTGAATTCATTTCCCCTTGGTAACATGCCAGGTCTTCAGGACAGAGCGTATGGTGTACCTGTACAAAATATTTTCCGGTGGTCCTTGAGGAATGTAGCTGCAAAGATTTTTAATGCTGTTATTTACACGGTATTTTAACCCTTGTTAAAATCAGTTCTGCATATAATTTGAATGCTGTTAGAAACTATTTAAAGTATTTCAAATTCATGTAAGGACTAGTATTTTCATGCTTGTCTTCGTGACTACCTTTCACTCATTGAGATAAATCAACTTAGAAGCTTTGAAATTTACAGCAATACTCAATTGTTAAATCAACTCTCTCTCCTGCCGTCCTTGAAGATAAAATGTTTAGGGAATGTATTTAAAATAATGATAATGTATTTAAGTTTTAACAAAAAGAAGTTCTTAAAGGCTTAAGATATTTCACTTTCTTAGATTTTATTGTTAGAATGTTTATTTTTGGGATAATATTGTAGTGACTTTGAATAAATTATGTATCTTAAGACCAAATAGTGTAATATCAAGCACAAGTTTCTGTCCAATAAAAATCGTCTTGGAAGATTTCTGGCATTAACAGCATTACCAGTGAGGTCATACATTATCTTTGAATGTCAAGCAGCTAAGCTACCTTGTGTTTAGGAATAAATATTTGCACTCATGTAATTCAACAAAATGGAGTCTTAACATAAATACATAGCTTGGGTTGGAAGGGACCTCAAGGATCACCAGGTTTCAACCCCCCTGCCACAGGGTTGCCAACCACTAGATCAAGCACGAGACCAGGCTGCCCAGAGCCCAATCCAACCCTGCCTTGAACACCTCCATGGATGGAGCATCCACGGCATCTCTGAGCAGCCTGTGCCACCACCTCATCACTCTCAACAAAACATTTCTCCCTGCATCTGATCTAAATCTTCCCTCCTTTAGTTTAAGGCCATTCTCCCTTGTCCTATCACTAACTACCCATGCAAAAAGTTATTTTTCCTCCTGTTTATTATCTCCCTTTAAATATTGGAAAGCTGTAATGCAGTCTCCCTGGAGCCTTCTCCAAGCTGAAGAAGCCCAACTCCTTCAGCCTGTCTTAGAGGTGCACCAGCCCTCAAAGCACCTTCATGGCCCTCCTTCGAACCCTCTCCAAATAAGCAGGCAAGTTCTTTGGCTTCTAAGAGGAGACACTTGCTACAACGTTTCACAATTTCATGTATTCATGCTCTTTATGTAGCCACATAAGGACAGAAACAAGAATAGCTTTCAGGAGGCTGTGTGTTACATTGCTGTATGGGAACTGTTGAGTCACAGCCTGATGGAGCACCTGGGGAAAGGACCCGGGCAGCCCTGGGAGCACAGTGAAAACAATTCAGCTGTGTGACCAGAAGGGGTGGAGCCTGGCTGCACCTCTCTTAGACCTCATTTAAGGGCTGACTGCCACTAGGGAAGGACCTCTGTTTGGAGATTTTCTCCTTATGGAGTTTTCCCTGTGAACCTAGATCTTCAAAGATGAGTGAACACTTTCCTTTTTCTTTGTAACACCCTTCCATCATACTAGTCCTTCTGTCATTATGCCTTCTTATCACCATTCCACCGTGTTGATCTATCTGATTGTTACAGCTGCCCATTGCATTACTGGTAAGTGTGCAAGCCTGCTTGTACTGGAGGTTTAGATGAAATATCTCCATGCGGCAATGCAGAAACGGTTTTAATCTCATTATTCTGTGTGATCTGAAACACCGTAATTTAAAAAATAAGTATGAAAATACATCAATCACTGGATGTGCATATATAATAAGATGTTTAATGAATTATAAATTCCTAATTCCTTGCTTAGCTGAAAAAAAAAAAAAAAAAAAAAAAAAAAAAACCTGAAGATTTCAAGCTGTATAGTTCCTGAGCATTAACTACAGTAAGAGATACCAGAGGGTTCAGTCATAGTTTAGGAGGCCCATACCTATTGTTTATTTAAAAAACAAAAAACATATCTTTCTCTCCACTTTATCATATAGAACACTATAAATGTCAAAAACTGTCTCAGGGATCCGTAGTATTTTTGCTACTGGACACAGCACATGGCTGTTCAAGATAGGTAGAGCGTTCCTACATATGTTACCAGTGTGGTGTGCCATCAGTCCTGTTACATTTGCATGTCCTTTAGCTTGCTTTCAGTTCTGCCTTCTCTTGGTCTATTAATGATAAACAAAAGAAAGTCTTTTTCTTGCTGAGGTCACATTTTGATCACCGATACACTCTAATCATTAACCTGGAATACTTGGTTTCTTCATCCTATCTTATCTCTGTGTTATCCAATGGAATAAATTCCATGTGATCTTAACAATCTAATGATACGTTGTTGTTACTGTTGTGTTGTATATACACCTTCTAAAATGACACATATGACAAATAGGTCATTTTACATCTTACTTTTACATTTTACTTTACTTAGCAAGGGCAAATAGAAACTTACTTAAGTCTCTGGTTGCAAGGCTGCCACATTTCTCTGAGCAACAGTGGCTTAGTTGAATTTCATATTCCATCCTTCAGTAAAACTTGGCATATTCTCTTTCTTTTTGTGATATCTAGTATGGTCAAATTGTGGAGGCTTTAAGCAATACACATTGCTTTACTGGGTTGGGTTTAGAAAAGATGTAGCAGTGAAGCATGCTAGTTATGAGCCAAGAAAACAAACAAACAAACCAACAAGAAAAACTTTAAATATGTGGAACTACAAGTTAATTCTCACTTATTTTTATATAATCTATGCTAACAAAGGTTTCATGATTTCATTCTTTTGATTGAATTACCTGGTGAGTTCCTTGTGTAATTTTTTCAATTTAAAAAAAAAAAAAAAAGATTACTAATTTCTTATCAGTTATCATGTTGCTAAAAGTGTTCCTCAATACTGCAATCTGCTGTTCATTGTCAGTACAACATAAACATCACCAATGTTTTTCAAGGTTTCTCTTAAGTGTTCATACTGTGTGTAAGTCTGAGTGTAATTCTTGAAATAGAGCCCTAATAATATAAGCTTTGTTTTAGATGTGCAGTGTAACAAGCATGCATGGAATTCTGGAATTCTTCCATCAGAAGTACTAGGAAAGCTGAGAAGTATGAACCAAGACACAGTTTAAAAGAAAAAGGGTATCTATGTCCAAATGCCCTCATGGTCTGACAGTTTTTCAAATTTAAGTCATATAAAAATAAATACTTTAAAATATATTTAAGAACGTAATGAAAAGATGCATAAAAAATTTCAAAGACCAACACTGCTTTTCCTTGTATCAAGGAGCATATTAGCCTAGGCTGAAACATGCATCACCTTACATACACTTTTTCTTTCATTTTAAATGTAAAAACAAACTATTTGCATAGCAACAGGATTACGTAGCACAAATTAACTTTGCTATGCCAAAGTACAGTAAGCTTAAGGAAGCAATATTTATTAAGTTAGGTAGTAAAAAAGTCGTGTTTAATCTAATGTTTAATTTCCACTTACAGGATTTCCGAGAAGGCAATGTAAAGGATATCTGCCCTCAACCATCGCTTTTGTTGCCTACTACAGAGGGGGGTGAGGAGGCTGCCAAGAACTGTTTCAGAATGGATGAAGAACCTTCACCAAAGGTACCCCAAGAGTCAGGTGTTATCAGAAGCAGATTCTGCTTGGCTGCAGAGCCTCCAATTTACCTACAGAAGAACAGTATCATTGGAAAAGTGAGCACTGCAGGAAATGCTGCCTGGCAGGCCTTGCAGAGAACTTAGGACAAAAAAAAAAAAAAGGACCCAATAAGTTGTCTGCCACATGCAAGGGTGAGCTCCTGTTTCTTGCACGTACTAAAGAGTTGTCTGTGCTGGTAATGGGAAAAACTTTACACCCATTTATCACCCTTGGCTTAGGTATCACATTTAACAAAAATGTGTTTTCTTCAATTTATTCTGGTGACATGTGGGCCGCGGCAATTTTGATCTAACAAACATATTTTCAATATTGCACATAACCATGTTTACAGCTAATTTTTAAATGCCCCTCGATGCTTAGAATGCACTGAGAGAAGCTGTTGCCATATGCATGTGGAGGCTCTACATACTCACGTGGCAGACTGAGTGAAGCGGTCACTGTTTGTTTTTTGTTAATATTTTCTAAAGTCTAAAGGCTGTGGTCGTGAGCAGGCATGGACACACTCACTATCCAACATTTTTGGCTCCAAATATTTTCCAAGTTTTCTCTCTTCTTGAGAGACTGTTCTTGTCTTGCTCAGGTAGGTGACTTTTTAAATTTATTCCAGTTTCTACTTCATTGTCATTATTATTAGATGAAATATGACCAATACAGCGTTCTGTATGGGTATTGCCTAAGTAATACTTATTGTATTCAGTCTGCTAAAGCAACCATTTGCTGCTACTGCTGTTTTTGAGGGGTTTGAGCTGTTTCCCTTTGATTGTTTGTTTCTTTTAAATCATGCCTTGTATATATGCCAAAAACCATCACATCTCGTATTAACTCTACTCCTCTGTACTATATCCTGCCCACTCCATACATATCTGAGCCTGTGATTAATAATGAACACTGAGATTTTCCCTCCCAGAAACATCTGTGTTATGCCCTAGATCTTTCCTACACAAAATACCACTTATAACTCATATTTTTATCGATGAATGTACTGCACATGCACTGAGAAGGCATATTAATTGGTTTTCCAAAATAGGTACCTTTTGAGCTGTGATTAAATAGTATAAAATCCATAAGAACTTGGCACAAGGAGGGATCAGAGTCAGGAACTGTGATCTAGTTCTGTTGTGTTTGGTTGTTTGTTTTTTGCCTGGCATTACACTAATCCAATCCTGATTGATGCCTCTCAGTGATTTTACAATTTAACTACAGAATAATAACAGAGGAATTGGCTCTAAGCTCTTATTTCTTGTGGGTGGAAATACTGATCTGCGTTGATGAAAGGTTAAGATCTGTTCAGAAACAGTACTGGGGGAAAAAAGAATAATTTTAAAAAGCGAGTCTTTTCCATTTTCAAATGCAAAGCAAGCTAATTTCTGAAAGATCAGACATATCCTAGCCTAGAGAGAAAGCTCTTCCAACCAACCATCATGCATTTGTTTTGCTGTATGTCCAAGTGCAATCCAGGACTACCACACAGAAGAGATCAATAAAACCATCTGTCTTAACATGCTGTGCTTGTCCCTGCTCAAAGCCCGGAGGTGCAGAGCCAACAGAATGATCTGCAGAGACCCAGTGAGCCTCTGAAGCAGCCTGTTTGAGTGTGTCACAGGCTGCAGGACCTCTGCCTGAGGGGTCTTCCAGATAATCCCTAGTGAGTTACTGCCAGCCTTTATCCAGGCATGCTTTTGGGGCTGTCTTTCTGCAATCTGTAATTTTTTCAGAATTCACTGATGAATTCCAATCTACTGTCACAGAGATCTTGTTCTTCCCACAGAAACTGCTGTCATTATTTTCTGGATGGAGGTGTCCTTTGCCTTAAAGCTAAATGTCCTGGCTGCCATTGACTTGACTCAGCTTCCTTCCCACGATGATTCATCTGAGCCAAGCCTTGCCACAAGTTTACATAACCTATAAAACCTGACTTGTCTTTTCCAAGTTAAGGGAACTTGCACCCAGGTCCTCATTCTTTTGAGAATGACCTAGTGTTATCTTTTCCATCTGTTTTATTCACAGGGCAGTTGCAGGGAATTTGCCCTTCTTTGACCGTGAAGGGACTAGAAGAGTATCTGAACATCAAAGATACCAGTCTCTGTGGAAAAGATAATACAGATTGCTTCAAGTTTCCTTTAAACTACTGAACCAGGGAGAAGTATACATGCTCTTCCTTTTATCATCTAGACCACAGCCAGCATCATAATATGTTGGTCCTTCCTCATCATCGCTTCTTTATCATTATGAAATGAAGAAGGAGCAGTGAACAGCAGGGTTTTTAGTGGCAACTTCTATTCTTTTATTTTCTACATGCAGCGTCTCAGTAACAGGAGGAATGGCATCTGGATATCTCCATCCTAGGAGCCTCTGCTCTAAAACCAGGCTCACTGTTTCTTTCTCTCCATGTTACAACTTTAAACTATCATGAAGCACAAGATTTTAAAAACAGTTATAAAAATTTGAGATGGTACTAAACACAGTGCTGAGCAGGTAGCCTTTCTACATTGCCTACAATGGTGCCCCAAGCAACTTAAGTGCCAGACTGATAAGCAACTGATGAGTATTTCTTTAGAATAGCTACATTACTTTTCTTATAGGAGATGTATCTCACCTGGAAGCTGTCCTGTAAGGATGAGAAATCTTGTCATTCTTTCTTTCTATGCTGAACTAACAATCAAGGCATGTGAGCTTTGCATGTTATGTGCTTTACTTTAGTTCTCTGGTACTGGTGGCACTAGTATTAACTTCTGACTTACCTGGATCATGAAAAGCTTCCTTTTGATTTGCTGAGCATTAAAATCTAAAAATAAAATCCTGTTTTCCCAAAGGGTGGTGATAGCCAGCATTGGGCTTTCTGAAGTTTTCTGAATTGCAATGGTTATGGGTGCAAATATTTTCTGAAGACAATTTCATCTGCTATACATAAGGCATTTATTTAACCAAAAATATCAGATATTTAAAATGAAGTAACAGGCTTCTATTTTTCTAAATCCTTGCAACAACACTAAATGTACCACTACAACATTTCTTACATTTCAAATTTCACACACATGCTCTGATTCAAAGTCCACTTCCGAGCATCATCTATTGCCCTGCTACTTCAGCATACTGATGGTCTCTGAGATGCTGACTCACAATTTATGGTGTTCAATTTGATTTTTGTATTAATAAACCAAGGAAGTTTTCAGTATCATTTGTCTAATTTTCCATAGTAAGTTTTCTGCCTCGTTTGAATCTAGTGCAAATTTCCAATTTATTTGGGGTGAGGAAAAAAAAAACAATAATGGACAAAGCTTGTTTTAAAAAACACATTTTCTTCCTTTTCACTGTATTCTGTTTAAGAGCCATTTAAATAACTTGGACTGATGTGAGTAATCTTCACAAATCTTTCTCTTCTTCCATTTTTGGGGGAGTAGAGAGTGTAGCTGCTATACAAATAGCTGATTTACTTTCAGCTCCGTCAGAACGAGTTCACAAACACTTCTTCATTGTTCAGGTGCATTGTTCAGATAAGAGCAGGTCTGTTGCAGCTCAGCATCTTTCTGGATAGAGTGACCTCTCATGGAAAATGCTGGTACTCTGAGAGCAAGGGAAATTTTTTGTCTCAACTAGATGTGAGATGTAAGATAATAATGTATCAGTAAGAAAGTAGTAACAAAATTGGTATTAGCTCTAGATGTTTTCTAGCTGTAGCATCATGAACCACCATAGAATTTCATGTAATGGTTGAAGATAATGTGAAATTAATTATTTTAATAAACAAATTAAATGGTACTTCAAACATAGAACAACAGATATAATTAAACTGTATCAAAGACTTGATGTTCACAGTCAGCTGGCAGATGAACACACTGAGATCCAAGAGCAAGGGAGAATTCATTATGAAACACTTATGCACAAAATCCTTTGTATCATCCTTTACGGAATTAATTGATAACTTCTCACAAAGCAGACCACTTGAGGTGTCCTGAGTTCTGTTCTGTGACAGTCCTGTGGCTCTGACAGCCGAGGCTCTCCTTGGGCTGCTCCGTTTTCTGGATGCACACTGCATATGCTGCATTATGACACACTGCAGATGTGGTCACGTGGGCTTCGTGAAGCTGCTCTGCTGTCTTGGCTACACAGAGTGACTCAGATATCAGGTGATGGTGCACACAACTGGTCTAGATTTGCTTCAGTAGCATTAGCACATGTTAATAAGACATCTCAGCCCTGCTAGGCAGTTGCTAAAAGGCAGAGTAACAAAGGGTACAAGCTGAATGAGGAGCAAAACTTAAGCATTTTTTGCTTTTTGCATTTCATTGATATATATTATAATACATCTAGCATTATTCTCACTATTTGTCCCCTGCACTGCAGTACTTAAAATACTGAACTGTGGTTTTGTTTGATGCTTCACCTTATTTGTACTTTAATCTTGTTTAAAATCCTTGGAGAAAAAAAGAATAATCCACCAAAATTAGAATATTCATTGAGTTGCTGTCACAAAGCTAGAGAAAAATACTTAACAATGGGATAAATTGCATTCAGCAGTAGCATAGAAAATAGATTGTTGCCTCAAGCACTGAATACTGACTCCTCAGCTAGAGCCTGACTGCACAGAGCAGTACTGCTGGAGTACTGCAGAGTAGTGCAGGCTGAGCTCTGCCAAGTTACTGCAGCTGAGAAGCCAGCCCGGCTGCTTGCTCTGCCTGTTCTGCAGTTGGACCACATGCACTCTGTGCAGCTCATGAATTAGAAGAGGCTGAAGTCAGCCTTGACTATGTTCATACCACTGTACAGAAAGAATCAGATAAAACGGTTAAAGAGAAACAAAACAAAAAAAACAACCTGAAGGGCAGAAGAGTTTTTCCTCAGGGATTCAGTGAGAGAGACAACTCAAGCAATTAAACATTAAATAATTCTACAGAATACATTATTCTATTATTTAGATGTGGTAAAAGAAAGTAAGTACAAAAGTTGATTAAAGCACTATCCCTTCTGCAAGTTTCTTGCTTAGCACATTAAGTCAACTTGTGACCAGTATTTTACTTTTGAACGTATGGAGGCAGGGCTTTTATATCCTGTACTTAAAGAAAAAGCAACTCTTACAGCTTGGCAAAGCAGAAAAGGATTTTGAAAGTACCTTAATGTTGTGACGTGCATGTAGTATATTCTAAATTACTGCGTTAAGTTCTGCAAGGTAGATACACATAGCCACAATCATTAGTCTGTGTAAGAGGAAAGAAAGCACTAAGACTGTATTAAAAAAAATAATAAAAAAATCACCCTTGATGAAAAACCACATAGTTCTATATGGCATTGAATCAAGGAGAGCATGATCTTTTACTTCTCACTTTTCTATTACTTATGTCATTAACTTTTGGTCTTATTAAAGCTATTGTGTGTTCTGTGTAGTGAAATGCTACATAACATTCTTAATTTCATCTACATCTAGAATTGCAAAAATATTCTAAAATAACACCCACATTATTACAGTATACAAAGGGCTTGCAGGTATTGCCTACGTATTCTGAAAATTTTTCATTACAAGGCCACTTGCTGACTCCTACTTGAATGATGTGGAGGCATAGGTGTTCATTTGCATCAGACAAACTGTGAAACAAGGGACAAATCAGAACAATAGTGCTACCACTGAAGCAAGTTTTATCAGAGAAAGCATGGTCAGTTCCTACTGATGAAGTTACTCGAGGCTTTTAAGGAAGCTGGAGAATAGTTTCATATTCCTTGCTAATTTACAGTAAATTAAAATTGGTAGGCTGTGTGTTGAAAAGCAACTACTGCCTAATGTGCAGAACATGTACCAGGGTAGTAATTGCCATGCTGCTTTTTAAATTGAGGTGAAACAGAAACAAGCAAAGCCCTGAAAAGTGTAGAATCTTGCCCAGTTATGACATTTATAGCATAGAAATATTTGGATAAGTAGGCTGGGACAACATCTTACTAGATAAGTGATGGTCCAGCATTAATGGGTCTTAGCAAAAGGGAGTTGCCTGGGCTGGGAAGGAAAGGCTAAATAGAATCCTACTCTTGTGTTTTCCCCTACAGCCCAGGAGTCACTAATGTACTCACAGCCACACTACAGTTCCTGCCTGGCAACAGCTCAGCTCTCAGGAATCTACGTGGGAGAAGTAGAGGAGAATAAATTGCCATCAAGCTTCTCAAAATAACAAAACAATGTATGTGAATTCTACTGTTTCAGCTGTTAAGTGCTAACAAACAGACTTCAGTGCTGTCAGGGTTCCTCCTCTTTATCTGAGATAAAGAAATCAAAGGAGGAATTTGCTGGCCAGGTCACTAACAAGTTTGCAAACCCAAGCTGCTTAGGAGGAAGTGAAACAAACAGCCAAATGAAGTGCACCACAGGCAACACACTGTGGGATTTTGAGAACTAGGATAACCATAATACAACTGTCAAGTGCTAAACATCTTCAATCCACCAACAGGAGCCAGATATTCATCATTACAATCAGAAAGGCTTTATTGCTATTCCTAACATGTATGTGTCCTCCTGCCCAGCTACAAAATCAGCTGAGTTTGCAATTAAACTGGTTTTGGTTGACTGTATAGAACAGAGATCTATTGGTCATGGGGATCTGGGTGTCTGCCCATGGAGAATTTGTTATGAAACAAATTATTAGATCAGAGGAGCCAAATCCCAATCTTGCTGAAAAACAGGTGGACTGCAAGTAGGTAAACACAGGCACAATTCCAGTTCTGATGCTGTACTCTTCTGGAGTAGGAATACAGTACTTCTTACCTGAATTATATTCTGCTTGACTTCAGAATTCACGTTCTTTATATCAGCCCTCAGGAAAGCAAGCTGAACTTCAGCTGGCTGAGATCTCCAGCTCCTCTTGTTGTCAGGATACCCTCTGTTGCTCAGACTACAGGCAGAGCTGCAGTGTCAGAAGAACTGAATTCTGCTTTCTTCAGTAGTTTTGCAAGGTTGAGAACATTGTTTGTTTAGCAGAGCCTGATTTTCTGAGGTGCTCTCTTTTATTATGCGCCTCTGTTTATTTGGAATGAAAGTGTCTCATGTTTGTTTCTACTAATTGTGACTGACTTTCTGTTTTAGCTCAGCTGTGCTTAGTCAAGGTAGAAAAACCCAAACATCCACAAATAAAAGGCAATGTTGTATCACACCTGCAAGCTATTTATTATAACAGCATATTTGTAAAGACCCCACACATTTTAAGGCTACTCTCTGCAAACTCAATCATAAAAAAGAGAACACACTGAAGTGAAAAACAGTCTAAAACAGCATTTCACAGGAACATAATTTAGTCATACATGTCATGTACTTCACTGTTAATCTCCCTCATACAGAGTGGATCTCTACAACATCTCTATGAAAAGCAGATGGGTTAACAGATCATTTGCATCAATCTAAAAGAAAACCTTCCTACTCAACATATGCTTAGTTCCCACAGATAGAAGGTTTGGGGATTTTCATCCTCCTTGTACTCGATTCACAAGAACATGGGAAGGACTTTTCAGGTGCAGCTCCCTGAATACCTACACAGCTTAGATTTCAGTATAAGTCGCTCACCAAGAGAAAAAAAAAGGAGGGCAGGCATTCCTTACTAGGGAATTATTTCTTTGTAACAATGAGAGCAACACAGCTGAAAAGTGGACTGCTCTGGGCTTCTGCAATGGCTCTAGCCCCTGTTAAGGGCCCAGTTCCCATCACAGCTGTGATGAAGCTACTTGGAATCTAACCAGGAGGTAACTATGCTAAGCCAGGACTTGCCTTTTCTGACCTGGTTTTGTCAGAGGACGCTCTTCCTGACCCACCAATTCTGTCTGCGTGGAAACTGCACCCAAATGGGAAAGCAGGTGAGACTTAGAATAATTCACTCAAGCTCCTCAGGAACTTGAAATAAGTTCCTAAGCAAAAAGGACTTCTACTCAAATACTTTTCAAGAACAACTTAAGAGGCAAGACAAACAAGTAAAACAGTTCTGAAAGCATGATCAAAAACATCGCTGCTCTATGACGTGCACCAGGTGTTTAAGATTGATCTGCTAAGTATTACTTGCATATCTTATTAGCTTCACTGAAGTGACACACAGTAAGGCATCAACAGAGTTTTGTATTTTGATCAACAATTTTCAGATTCTAACATTACGCCTCAGCTTTTTGTGTTAAATTTTTACATTTACAAGACCGGTGTTATCCTACGTTTCTCTAATAGACCGGAACAATGTAATATTAAAGGAGTAAAAACTAACATGCATGAATATTTAGTTGCTTAATAACCCAAGATTTTAGAAAACAAAGAAAACACAGAACACCCAGCACACCCCATGGAAAGAATTCAGACACTGCACTGATGACATGTTCAAGAATCTGGTTTAGAAACTTCCCATCTGAAGTTACATTTGAGTGTATTTTAATAACCAGAAAATTTTAAATAAATAAGTTTTCTATATTCCACTGTTTTTTAAACTTTTAATTCCTGTTTAGACTTCTGGGAGCTTTTCCTTCCTGATGGCTCCCTACGTGCATCCAATATAAAGGAAATTCTGAAAAGCTGCTTAGTCTTCAAAATGTTGAAATATCAAGGAAATGCTAAGCTTTGGGATTCACTTTACTGGCATTAAATTTGTATCTTCACAGGACGGCAAGGGTGGCTACAATTTAAGAGAGCTATGTTAAAAAAAAAAAAAAAGAGAGAGAGAAACAGTGAAATGAATTTGGGCAGAACAAGAAACCTTTGGTGCATTTCAATTCCTGTCTGATTTACTGAAGGCTTTAGCTGAGCCCATTACTGTGGGGCAGGTGGAGAGCTGCAGTATTAAGCTTACTTATAACAATGCTCATTAGCTGCAAACTACGACATGGACACCTACCCCATCAGGTAAGATGTTCACCTAACTCAGCCTATTGCCCAAGCCCATGGTTACTTCCACCGCTTCTGCTGGATTTATTTCCAACAAGAAAGGTCTGCGTCGGAATATTTCACAAAACATTGATTCCCTCTTTGTTTTTATTTTTATTTTATTTGTTTGGGGGCACAGTCCGAGGGGAAGGGCGGAAGGGAGGGCAAGTGGGAGGTGAAGGGAAAGGAAAGATAAAGAAAAGTGAGAAGAGAGATAACAATTATTTCAGTATGAAGTTTTGCACACACACAAAAAAAACGGAATTACAACTTAAGACATTAGCTTCAGTGCACAGGAGAGAAGACATTTTAAAATAACTTTATTTTTGATCCTTTCAAAATTATGATTTAACATTATCAGAAATGAAATAAGAAACTTAACCAGCATATTTAGTTTTAAAAGCATTTAATGACATAGCATATATTTAACAGATAGGGTAAAAGTCTAGAGGTACAGTTCGATACAACTGAAAACCAGTTCCAGTACTACTCTTGACTACAGGCCCAGTCATCGAAAGTTCATTCCTATTAAATGTAATTTTTGATTGTGCAGTAAGATGAAAATTTTTCATTACAATAGTTACAGTGACAGAGAAATGCACACTATGTATCAAAGAGCAAGGTAATGTAGCAAAATTATAACACGCAGTGCTGCAGCTGACAAGCAAGTAACCATTTGAGTAACATTACTTTTCCAGTAAATGCTTCAGTTCCACTTTTACACTTATCAATGATTTTAAAGGGTTTATTATACATCTAGTCTTATTATACTTTGTACTAGAATTATCTGAAACATACAGTATAATGTATTTCAGCAAAAAAAATTTTTTTTTTTTTTTGAAATTACAGATTATTTAAAACTGTATCAGCCTGCTTATCCATCTCAGATAACATTCTTATCTGTCATACTTGATGCAGAAAAGCTTCAGGTTGTGTTAATAACCAATGCCAGGATAGAAATGGTTTGTCTGTAAGTTAATGCATACCTGCACTCTGTTACAGGAAAGATAATACACTATCATTTTAATAAATGTTAGAATTGAAATGGGAGGCTCTACTAGTCAAGACTCAGCATAACAACCTTAAATGGAAGTGAACATTTTTTGAAAATTTGTCCATTGGTTTTTGATGTGCACAGTAGATTGAAAGCACCGCTGCCTTGCATACCAATAGCACTAGGAGTGGGTTATTTTCCAAGACAGCCTCACAAAATTGAGGAACAGTTTAAATAGTAAGATCTAATCTACACTAACTTCATTTAAAAAAAAAACAACAAACAAAAACAACCCCCCCAAAGCTGGTCCTCCCTCTCCTACAGAAGCTGCCCAATGCACCTCATACACTTGTAACTTTAGGTTCTTTTTTGTTGGCTTTTTATTTTAAAATGCTCTATAAATAAAAAAATGTCAATCACATTGAGGAACATGAGGCACAGAGAGTAACGTATTGGTTCTGAGCTCGCATGCTGGAATTCCACTGGAACGGTCAGAGAAGTGCAGTGTGTGGAGATGGAGTTCACTTCTTTTTACCAAAAAGGCTGAATCTTTTCTCTTTGTCTTTCTCTTTGTCTTTCTCCCTCTTGCCAGGACTGGACTCGCTGGTTATTGTGACGCTGGCAGGCAGGGTCTGGGCACGGCTGGAGGCTGGAGTGCTCTGAGTGGTTGGGGACACTTCGATTTTGTCAGATGAGATCGCTGATGTGATGGCCTGAATCCACGTGTTCATCTCCTCCTTCAAGAAGCCCGAAAGGTAGAAAGCTGTTACAACCCATGCACCTCGCTCCCTCTCTCATTCAGCATTGCAGATGGGGAATGGATAGAAATGGGGAACCGAACACAGTCCTAACTCATCATCTGGCACTCCTCTGGTTATGCACCTGCAGGAGCTGTCTGCTTCAATCTGTATCTGAGACCTCCTCAACCTATGCTTTATGCACACGTACATACATGACCGGAGACCAGAAAATTGAAGTGTACTCCTGAGCTCTTTGCAGTTTTTTTTTGTTTGTTTTAATTTTTATTTCCCCTTGTCCAGCAGCACAGAATCCCTATCAGTAATAGACTGAGAAAAACAAACTTACATCATCTTTGGCTTGGAAGAGGTATTCGTTGCCATCGGTCAATCTGTAGAGAAAACAACCATCACAAATCTAGATTAGCAGCAGTCACAGTGGTTCAATTCCTGCTTTTTTAGCTACAGTACATAAGCAGACTGAGACATACAGGAAAGTCATAACATCTCTATACACACAAATACATGCCAACAACTAATGTTTTGGTATCTCATACTGCCACGCCAGCCACACACACTATATTCTGATCTCTATACATGCTTATGATAGTGTCAGTGTTCCAATCATGCTGCACTGCAGAGGTCATGATCTTTGGCAGCTGATGACTTATTTCAGTACTTGCTCTTTCAGGCAGATCTCTTCTATCTTGCACATGACAGTACAAATTACTCAATATTTTAAAAGACAAAAGTCACAGACAACACCCAGAGGTTACATTTTTTTGGTAGAAACCCATCAAAACTCTGCAGCCGCCCTGCTGTCATACCGTGATGATGAATCAAGATACCATACTGTATATGGTTCACAAGTAGTTGCATCTTCTCACAGTGAAGATCAGAAACTTCCGTCTGTTTTATTACTGTGCTGATTTTACTCAGAGAGTTTAACTGGGATACATTTAACCATTTGTATGAAGATACATTAATAAAAAAAAAGAGTGAATGACATCAGATCAAGCATCTGAACAAGTAACAGAGTCAGTGGAAGCAGCACTTGATCTTTCTCCACAAAAAGAAGCATTAAATGGCAAAAAAACATAAAGCTGAAGTAAGATGTTTGGAAGAACCTAACTATCATAGAATCATAAAATGGCCTGGGTTGGAAGGGACCTCAAAGATCATTTAGTTCTAACCCCACTGTTATGGGCACTGTTGCCATCCACTAAATCAGATGCTAGACCAGGCTGCTCAGGGCCCCATCCAACCTGGTCTTGAACACCTGCAGGGAGGGCGCATCCCACCTTCCCTGGGCAGCCTGTGCCAGCACCTCACCACTCTCTCAGTGGAAAATTTCTCCCTGATATCTAATCTAAGTCATCCCTCCTTTAGTTTAAAACCATTCCCCTGTGTCCTATCACAATTTACCCCTATTTGTCATCTCTCTTTCAATACTGGAAGGCTATAATGAGGTCTCCCTGAAGCCTTCTCTTCTCCAGGCTGAATAAGCCCATCTCCCTCAGTCTGTCTTTGTTGGAGAGGTGCTCCAGCCCTCAGAGCATCTTTCTGGCCTTCCTCTGGACCTGTTCCAAAAGGTCTACATCTTTCCTGAGCTTAGGGCTTCAGACCTCGATACAGCACTGCAGGTGGGGCCTCACGAGGGCAGACCAGAATGGGACATCCCCTCCCTCTCCCTGCTGCCACCCTTCTGTCCATGCAGCCCAGGATGCTGTTGGCCTTTTGGACTGCAAGCACACACTGCTGGCTCATGTCCAGCTTTTCAGCCATCAGGACCCCCAAGCCCATTTCCACAGGGCTGCTCTCAAAGAGTTCTTCTCTCAGTCTGTACTCATATCTGGGATTGCCTCATTAGGTTCACACAGGCCCACATTTCAAGCCTGTCCAGGTACCTCTGATTGGCACTACTTCCTTTTGTTGTACCAGCTGCACCACTCAGCTTGGTGCAAATTTGAGAGTGCACTCGATCCCATCATCTACGTCATTGTTAAAGATGTTGAAGAGTACAGGTCCCAACTATGCCTGGCTTTCTGTAAAAAATTAAGGAAAATATTTCCATTGTATTCCCCACGGATCCCAACTAGGCCTTTCTGTGAGAGATCTGCCTGCACGTGAGCCTGCATAACAAGCCTCAGCTTTTGCAGAATTGATCCTCCCAGAGGCTCAACAGTATAACTCTTCTCAGCTTGGAGATGGAGCTTTGCCACAATGAGCTGGTGAACTCGCTGAGGAAATACACCACATGACATTACTGAAGCAGGCCTGATACAGGTGTCAGGGTACAGTGAAAGAAGGGCAATTGATTTTTCTGCTTAGGTTTGCATCTGGAACACCTTATTCTTACATTATCAATTCAGAGATGTTTTAATACGTAAAGGATGAATCACATCGCTGCAGGCCTGTCTTCGAAAAGGTTAGCAGCAAGTTTCCTTAAATATGAATTATATTTAGAGGATTCTTGCATCAGTGTAGACTTGGAAAAAAACCTATCTTAGATTACACAATCCGATCAGTTCATAAAGTGAGTCTCCTTTGAAAGAGTCCTCTAGCAGCTGTGTAATAGTACAATATTTTTTAACTGTTGGCACTAAAGTAAAACACAGTTTTGGAACTGAAAGCCTTATTTTTATATCCTTTGAACAACAAGTACTTCATATACTTCAAAAGTGATGGTCTGCAACAAGTTCAAGACCTGAAAATGTCATTGGTAGATGTCTTCAGTAGTCTCCTAAATCCATACTAAAAAAAATTAAACAAATACTTGATTTTTATGAAGAGCAGAACCATGAACATTCAGCTCTTTTCATTTAGACCCAGAGGCAGCAGTTGGAAAGCTCAGGGTTTTTGAGTGCAGGCTCTTAACTATGTATCTAGTCTTGTCTCATAGATAAGTACCATTATTATTTTGACACTGATTGCTACCTTTGATAAACACACATTTCAGGGTTGGGAAGAACCCTGTTCAGAAAAGCAGATACTGCAGTTAATGCTCATTATCAGCTCTTGGGCAGGATCCTGCCCATGAATTTGCAGAGTGAACATACCCACCACAGCTTATACTCATGTAAAGAAACTTCAGCAGGTTTACCTTAGCTTGAACACATGCTTTTTCTTTTTGTAATCGACCGCTATCTCACAGACTGCTTCTTTCAAGCTGACTGGAATCTCATTGTGATAGGGAATGCCGGAAGCAGCAGCTTTTGAATCCTTGTAGAAGCCCATCTCTTGGTTGTTTATGACACAGTACACGTTATGCCATGACCTTCGAGACACAAAAAACAACAAAAATACTTATAAATCTAATGCTCTTACTTGAAAAACTGGAGAAACTGAACACAATGATTGCTATAAGATAATGGAGACCAGTTCAATCTGAGGACAGAAGCACAGTATACTATGTCCTGCAAAATGCAAACAAAAATTCTCTCATACAAGCACTATTTTAAGACAGAAGTCCTGACTTTGAGCCAAATGGAATTAAAGGTTTCCAGAGCTCTCTGTGATAGCACATAAGCATTTCCTAACAGTGGGTGGATCGTTTGGCAGACTATGCAGCTTACAGTCTTGGGAGATAAACTGATAGACCTTTTGATGACTATACTTCATTGTAGAGGGAGTTCTCATTTGCAAGCTAGTGAACAAATTAAACATGAAATCCTTGACTGCCACAAATGATTAGTGACATCATCTACCTCATTCTCTAATGCAGTTATAAAAATCAATGGTTAGTAGAAATAAGGGTCCCTAAATGTTAGTATCAGCAGCTGTCGCAACGCCAAATTAGTTCTCTGGTGTGAAGCAACTCTAGCTGAAGAAAAATGGTAGTTCTGTAATGCAGATCACTTGTCTTATGATGTGCACTCAGCTCTGCTGAGTGTCTCAACTCTGACCACATCCCTCAGGTGTTGGTGTAGCTCGATAGTCAACACTTTCCTTTTCAGCCCAGTCATACAACTATTCTCAAGAGCGTTCTCAGGTTACAATGAACCAGCATGTGATTTTCCACTGCAGACAGAAAGCTCAGGAATTCTGCTTATTTGAGGACCACATAACTGAGTCCGTAGGCATAGAATCAACTAAGGCACACAAAATCATCTTCACTAGTTCTTCTCTTTTGAACAGATTACAGTGTAGGTGGAAAGTGCTAATGTGCAAACAGAAGAAGATGTCAGAATAATACGGGCATTTCTGTTCTTACACCTACATGTTTTTCTTTTCTTGTAGTAACATACAACTTGAGAGAACTGGAATCAAATCCCACTACTGCCACAAATTCATCACATGAAGTGGGAAAGTCATGATATCTTTATGCCTCCATTTTCTACCTTCCAAATATAAGCCAATAGTGCATTTTCTAACACGTATGATTAGATTGCAAACTCATGAAATATATTATTCATATGCAATTTCTGGAACAGGAGCATTAAAATATTTTGGAGCTGCGAGAAGACAATAACAGCGGTGACAACATTGACTATTACATAATAACAAAATGCCCCGAGTTGGAAGGGACCCATAAGGATCACCAAGTCCAGATCTTGGCTCAACCCAGGATCATCCAAAATTCGAACCATACATCACAGTGAACTTGGATGCAATTACCTGCATTATTAAGCAGTGATCTTCATTAAACATCAAGTACTCTTACCTGCTTGAGGCTTTCTTGCTGTGTGTCTCCCATTCATGTTTACGATGTAAGAAGCCCTCCATCTGAGCTGAAGGAATCTCCTGTGTTTTGGCTGGTAGGGTAGCAGCAGTCTGAGCCTGGATGGCAGCCGTGGCTTTGCGGTCTGCCGTTGGAGAAGGAACAGGACTGGACTCTTTTGAGCTTGTCCTCTGATCTGCAGCTCCATTAACCATTTCATTTGTTTCTGCAGTTTCTGCCACCTAGGGACAGTGAACAAAGCGTTCAGCTAGATGCCTCACAGCACTGAAGTATTTTGCAGTTAATCTGATTCCCTGCACAATGTGGCTGTGTATAAGCTTTGCCTGGAGAATGACACAGGCCAATGAGATCTTTCTCATGGAGACACAGGAGGCCAAGGAAATTAGAAGGTATGAATGGATTAGTACCCATTTTACAGGTGGAGAAACAGGAGAATAAGAGCTGCTAAACTTCAGTGTGAATTTTACTGTGCTTTGCTCTGCTAGTCAATTCGTAATATTTTATGTATTGTTATTCCTAAAAGGAGAGCATTCAAATTCTGCTGCTTACTCAAATGTTTGGAACAGTAACAATCACACTTTCTGCAAACCTAAGAGGAACAGTAGAAGTTATACACATCAGCCACCTTAAATACACTTATGACATTACTGGGGCATTAAAAGTCTATAAAAGGTATTAACTATGAGTCAGCAGGAAAATATATCAAAACTGCCCAGGAGCATTTACAAAAATTTTCAGGATTTCTTTCTGTAAAAGCTCCTTTCCCACTTTCCCCATTCCCCTAGTGACACAACAAAATCAAAACATGCAGAAATTAGAGAGATTACACCATGCATTTCATCTCCAGCATCCCAGTTAAGATATTTGATCTCAAAGACAAGGGAAGTGAGGTCAGACGTCATTTATCAAAGTCTTTTTCAGACTTTCATTATTAGGAGGATTGGATTTTTGTTAAAGGAACTGAAAACCACCACAGTCACACAACATCACACAGCTATTTACCCCCAAACAAAGACAGAACCAAGGCCTTGCCCATCACTTGCTTTGTTGATCGCGTTGCCTGTCGCACTGTGATCGAGATAGCCTAGAGAGCAGCCATGTTTCCAGCAGCTCTGACTGGTCAAGCTTTCGACGTCTTCAGGAGCCATTCATCCCAAAATCATTTAAATTGGAATCCTAATGGCTATACACTTTTGAAATGCAGCTTGGTCCCAGTTTTTTTGTTTGTTTGTTTTCTTGTACCATTACTTTGACACGTAGAGCCATTGGTAGCAGCTCAGGAGTTACACAACCAGTGTGTATTATTATTATTATTATTAGCAAGTTACTAAAGCTTAGTGCTGCTAACGCTCTAGTAGATTACAAACATTCTGGACTGTTTTTATGCAGACAAGCAGGTATTTGTGAATGGCACAATAATTAGACATTCCCACTTCTGCACATAGCCCGGACAATTCAAAAGCAGCCGAATTATGCAACATACTAAATTTTGCCACTGCTAGAACTTCTTGTACCTGCCAAGTATACATTATTGTACCTCACACCTTTGTACCTCACATATTGACCTAGAAAGATCTAAGTGTCAACTTGCTATGGATATGGGAAGGGTTGGTTAACTGCCTTTAAGCAATCTAAATTTCCAGAGTACAGACACTACACCATTGAAACAGGGAAAGAATCACAGCTCACATTCCACTGCAGTCATATCTATTTTACTCTGTCCCTAAAGAAACACGGCCTTACAGCTCAGTTTATTAGAAGAAATATCTACCCTGCACTGAAGATCAATCTATGTAATGTTAGCCAGATTGAGTAAAAATCAATGATGCTGTCTCTTCAAAATCAAAACAAATCAAACCAGGCTATTTCTATCCAAATCTTAAAACAAAAATCTTGCATTAAAGGAGGGCAGGGGATGGGGGAGAATAAACAAATAGATGAGACTGAAGCTTATCCAAATGCTGCCGGCACTGCTACTGCAACACAGGTTGTGTCATACACAGCCAGTGATTCACCAATGAGTGCTCAATTAATTATTCATCACCACTGCTGATCACTAGTGCCCAACATTCCACATTCAAGAAAAAGGAAAACCCTTCAGAGATACTCTTCTAAACTGGCAGGTTCCCTGTCTGAGATACACAAAGCCCACAGAGATTTACTGGACACTCGCATGGTCTGCCTGCTGCACAGACCACAGGAACTCAGCACCACCTTACGTAAACTACCCAGAACTACCAGTTAGCTAAACCAGTGCTAAAAGCAGGATGTTTTCTGTACTGATACAGACAAGATGTGAAAATAATTATTAGACACTTTTGAGTATCCCTAACAATTAATCTGAAATAAAAAAAGGCAAGTTCCAGAACAGCAGCCACTGCAAAAGCTACTTAAAATGTTTTTATGGGAAGTAACGTGTAATTCAGTGCTGCAATCTGCAACCCTATGGTTTTAAGTGACAAATGCCAACTTTAATTACACAATCAGACCTGTAGTATCTATTTAAAATGCTACTGATTGTAAAAGGGCTATGAAAAGCTTTATTGACGCTCTTTCGGGTTTTATTTCCTTTCCATGTGTTATCTACAATTAACAGAAAACAAGCAAAATAAATCTGAATCATAAACAGGTTTGCAAAGAATGTGTAATGAAAATAGAGGAAAACGGGAGCTAAACAAACTTTAATGGAAACATGCACTGGGCATGCAGAGACAATGCAACAGAAGACAAACATTAATAGCAAACTGTACTGTTACAACAAAACAGTTATCACGTACATGAAAACAGTTGTCTTAATTGTGACTGAGAGGTTAGTTGCAAGTGCTTTAGTGGCTAGAGGCTGCTCCTGAGGTGTTCTTAACTCAGGGCTGTGTTTCATGCAACAGAACAGCTGGTGACAATGACTGGAGACATCCCTTTGATTTTCATAGTGCTTAAAGCAACATTATATTCATTTCATCACCTTAAGCCTCTGCACCACAGTTTAAATAATGGAGACATATTTGCCTTTTCAGATGTAAATAAGTGACAGCTTGTATATTGCTCTGGCCTCGGTATCCTTTTAATGTTCTAAGCCAGGACCACGGGCCATAATGAATCAGTAAAATCTTACACACCTAGAGCTTAAAATGATGACCTTAACTGATGACGTAATTCATTTTTCCTAATCATAAAAGTATAATTCCCATCTATCAATGTATCCATATAAATTACTTTTTACATACTAATTTTTATCCAGAATATATCTGAAGTATTTTCAGACTGTGGTGTCTGAAGCTACAGCTAAACTGCTCTACAGCTGTCACAGTCCTAAAGGCACAGAGAACCCACATGGTGTAGGTAGTCACCAGATCATTTGCATCATTTTAGATGGAATTTCTAAAAGCATTAAGAATCTATATCTTGTTATCCTGACAAAAGAAAAAAAAAAAAACATGCATCATGAAGTGGAAAGACAAGTTACAGTAAAAGTATAATCACTGAAGCACATCCTTTCCATCACCTCCCTCTTTACGATCTCAGCCAACACAGAATAACTGAGCTGCACTGATCAGCCAGAAGTTTACATTTTGACCAACAGCATGTCTTGAGCCTCAGGCCAGAAATAATACAGCTGGGTACATCGGATGTATTGCAACACAAGATCCAATGAAAAAAGCTCTTCTGTAAGACTGAAGTGTGGATGGCAAAGATTAACACAGAAATGCATTATGTTTCATGGGAATAAAATAAAAAATGAAAGGAACGGGTGGTGTATCAGACCACGAGAAGCAACAAGATGATGATGATCTGGGGTGCTTGCAGGCCACCTCGTGTTCCCTGCCACAGCTACTTACAAGTTCATAAACATTAGAGTGTACAACAGTTATCTCACTTCCTCCTTAGTACTAAAGATGAAAAGACTTTATCTAAAGGAAGAAAAAGGCAGAACTGCTTAATATCCTACAGCATGAACAGTGTGCAGATTCAGAAGCCACTGGGATGCATGATTTGAAAGGTAAACTTAAGCCTCAACTGGGACCCATTTTTCCCCTGTGCTACAGGTAGGAGCTCTGGAACCCACTGACTTGAGCCTGCCAGCAGCCTTTCCTGTGCTTAGCATGACCTCAGAGAGCGAGCTTCAAAAACATGACAGACAACATGAGAGATTTTTCCCGTGATTCTAGGCATCAGTTGAAACAAGCTGGCTTTGCAGGAAGGTAATGGAGGGGTAAAGCCAGTTTGCTACTCTTCTGTTGCTTTAAATACATACACATATTTACTAGTATTTCTACTTTAAGATTATTGGCATGCATCTTGACTCCACTGGAATATCCTCTGTCAAAAAGGACTGAATGTACAATTCAGCCCACATTATAGAAAATACAGAGCTGGAATCTTAGACCAATGTATTTTATTTCACTTTCAGAGAAAAGCATCACAACCCCTCTTTACGGGTCCACAACCTACTCTCATTTATACCACTTTATCTCCAGGGTCAGGAAACAAAATTGCTGTTGCATAAATTACAGGACTGAGAGTTTTGGGGTCCCAAAACAGCTATTCAGTATGATCACAACTCTTCATTAGGACTAAATACCAAGATAAATCTAGAAACTATTTTTTATTCTTTTATTTCATGTTTATTTTTATCTGCAGTCAATGAGTCCATTCTACATGGAATGTTATACAGCTAATCTTAAGGCTTTTAATTTGTTGGTAGTCACAACACCCCCCACCCTCCTAACCTTCACTACTGAGCTCACTTGCAGGTATTGTCTTTGGCCTTGTGAATAACTCACTTGCTAATGCAGCTGATTTAATAATGTTGCCGTGCTGAAACCTGTTAGTATAACTCGATGCGTCATACCTGTCAGACTCTAGTTCTCTTCTTCATTATGATGTAATCTCATTAAAGCTCAATTACTCATAAAAGGATGGTTTAGCTGGAAAATCTTAATACTATTAACAACATGAAAAACTCACAGTAAATAACATGAAATAAATGTGTCACCTTAAAGCAACTGAGTGTCAGCGGGGATATTCAAATAAACAAGGATTAAAGTGAAACAAATATATCTCCAAGGATCTGCTAATCAAGTAGAAGTCAACTGATGGGAAGGAAGAGAAAGCAGCAGGGAAATCTGAAGCCAAAAGATTAAACCAGTACCAGTAGACCATACTGAAAAAAAAAAGGTGTCTTTTGCTGCAAATGATTGTATGTCACAGTCCAGACCACGATCGGTCATTGGCTGTCCGTCTGCTAATAAAGTTTTTGTAGTTTTGGTAGGTTTGGGAGCGGTAACTAACCCGTGGAGATTCCTGGTCTGATGGCAAACCGTTTTGGGAAACCTGTTCTCCTTTTGTCCCATCCCTGTTGAGAGAGAGGAAAGAGAAATTTTATTAAGCTTTTGAAAGTCAGTCATCTTTTTCTCCCAAACAAGATTTTCATACTGAATTTTGCACATCTCAGAACTGCAAGCAAGTTCTTAACAACTGCCAAGTCATTTGTTGACAGCATTGTAAAAGCCTTTAACAGATTTCCACTTGCAGTGGCGGAAGCAAAGAAAAAAATGCCCAACTGAATAAAAGAAATCCAAAGTAGTTTGATCAAAGGAGGCTTTTGTGATAGTTACTTCACAAGGTCTGCTCCTATTACACAAGTAGTTTGATAAATGTTAATGTTCACGGACGTGGCTTAAAATCTATCTGTAACTGATGCTCATTAAAAGAGAAATACGAGATTGCTTAGAAATATTAATTCGTAACACATAGGCTGTATAAAAAGGCTGTGTAGCCTTTTTACTTGAAGGCCAGGTATCAACAGTAGTAACTGCTTCATGATGAAAAATTGGAACATTCATCTTAGCAGTGAATTCAGATGCCTGCAAAAGTCGTGGCCCCACCAACTGCAACTATGAAGTCTTCTAAAAAGAGTTACATCACAAAAACAGGCAACCTCCAGTCCTGCCCTTTACAGCGCATCTTCACCCTGAGAATTCCAACAGAAGAAACTGCATGAAGCGCATACTTCAGCTTCCTGCATCGTGGGCTTACCATTGCTGCTGGGAGCCTCCATCTTCTGCAACCTTTGGGCTTGGCTCTGGAGTAGGTGGCTTTCTCTTCCTCTCCTCTTCCTCTTGTTGTCGACGAACTTCCAGCAGTTCCAACTGAAACATTTTTGAACATGATAAAGCACTGCAAATCAGCCATTTTTCAGGTACATTTCCAGAAACTAAGAATAATCTCTGCATTTTTCTGAAACTCCTGAGATTAAAGTTTATTGGAATTAAATCTGAAAGCACAAGTCTTTAAAACTATTAATCATGCAAAGTTTGTCGTACCAGATTTGTCAATAAAGCCACACAGCATCAGACCCTTAGCATCAAATGGAGTGCTGGCACAGCTGCCTGGCACTTGTCCAGATTTCTTATCTAATTCATTTCATTAACACAGAACAAACAAACAAACATAAAAGCATCCCAAGCTATCCAAATACTGAAGTGATATCCTCATCTGCTTGACATACATAGAAGTAAAACGTTTCACGTGAACCCCTGAAGTGAACCACCTAAACAAAAACAGCTTGATTGTTTAAGATCTTGATAAACTCAAATTCACTTTGTCTGCAGCTGTGATGCTCCGTGCATGTGAAAAATCAAACTACTTCAATTTTAGTGTCTTAATAAAACTATTCTCTAAAGATGGCAACATATTCTCCAGGTATTAATTACTGATATACCAGACCACCTGAAAATTTTTGCTGTTGTTTACCTTTTATTTCTAGGGGAGAACACAGCCTTGTACTGGAACAGTCAAAACACAACATTTTTGTTGAATCCTCCTCCCCACACTGCCTTCTTTAACTGAAAATATTTTCAAGAGTTGGATCTGGGTCTTCTTCCCTCAGAGTCTCCCTTTCCTTTTGTCAGTACAGCCTTTATATCAGAGGGCTGGAGCACATTGCTTAATTCTAGAATTTGCTTCTAGGCCATCCCTCTTGGGTCTACAACAGCTTTTGTTACCAGTAAGGTCACTCATCACTTAATTGTTCTCTGCATGCTCTTGAGCTGAAATGAACCTGAAAAGGTTTTTGTACTGTTGGGAATATGAAAATTCAGGCCCTGGGTGATTGGCCTGGGCTGATGCTCCACAGGGCCAAGAAATGGAGATCAGCTTGGTGGTGATGGGAGTTCCTAGTAACCATCAGCTGGCACTGCCATAAAGGGGAATGGTCAGAAGTTTGCACCACCAGCACTCACCGTGGTCAGTCTTTCCAGTGCTGCAAATCTCTCATCCCAAGTAGCTGCAGATTTCTCAAATGCTTCATGCCGCTTAATTAATTTTTCCACTTCATCAACACTTTGTCCTATTTCACGACTGGACAGGTAGGGCTCCTGGCCCAGCAGCCAGGCCTCAGCCACGCTCGCGTCCCTTGAAAACTGATGCACCTCCAAAACTGAATGAAGAAAGTACACATATTAGTGCCGATAGTGTCAAAAATGGTACCATGAAGTTATCAGGCATCTTCTGAATCTACTTCAGAGTAGCTGAATTTACTTCAAAATAGCATTTGGCTGAAAGTCTTCCTTAACTAAATTCACTGAAATTAATCATTTAAAAGACAGAAATTTGTCACGTTGGCTTTGCTTTGAGGAAAAACAAAAGTGAAGTTTATATCTTCTACAGATTATTTCACTTTCTAATTTCAGTGTTTCTATTTGGTTCTAATCTGCTGTAACCAAGTAAACTCAGAGCAGGAATTCTGTTATCTGCTGGTTTATTCCTCAGATTGGCCTGCCTACCAAACATGATAAAGGCTGCAAGTCCCTTCAGCAAGCAGTATTTCTGTACTTCATAATTGTCTACAGCGCTGTAGTTGAAAGTTTCCTTCCAGCTGAAAAAAAGCTTCAGCAGCTTTTGTGAATGAGATCACACAATTTTGATGAAGAACATGATCCAAACACCAACACTTCCTCATGCTACTGTTTTTCTTAAACCTGCTGAGACTTAGGAAGAATGAAGAAAGTACACACAGCAGCCTAGAGCTCTACCAAATGATTACTCTGCACTGTACAGTTTGAGATGCTGGAAGGGCACAAATTGACAACTATCTGCTACAAGAGCTACAGAAAACCTTGTTGGAGTTTCTGAACTGTGTGAAGTTCCGGTGAAGAACTTGGAATATGCTGCAATGCTTAAAGGTACATCTTTTGTCAATGAACTGTCAGATAATGCAAGTATGTTACATCTGTAAGGTAACAAGACTTTGCTTCCCCATATTTTTTGTTAGCACATCCTCTGTAGAGACACAGTTGGAAGGTGATACCCGCAAAACATGCTAGATCTATTTCACCCAGCTCTAACTTCAGTCATACAGAGTAACATCTTCAGTGCAGGTTTCTTTGTTTCACCTTCTCCATTATTTTACAGTTAACAGATGTGAATTCTACAGTTAATCCAGTACAAGCACACTTTCAAGCAAAGCTAATAAAAAAAGGTAAGGAGCTGCAGGTTTTTTCAATGCTCAGAAAGACAGAGGAAAGAGTTAGATATGGCCCTGCCAAGAAAAATCCAAGGACGTCCTTACTCAGTCTCAGCCACTCCCATCTGTCTTCCCACTTGTCAATCATTTCTTTTCTTTTTTCTGTCAGCTGCAGTAGCTTTTCCTTGATCTGGATTTAAGAGGAGAATGCAGGACTGTTACATAAGCATCAGGCATCACACTCACCCCACCACAGCATGTAAGCTGTTACCACAAGCAAAAGACACTGGCATTCAGTGAAAGGAAACACAGCACTAGTTTGCCAGGAAATGACTTGATATAACAGCTTTCCTTATTTTTGAAGTAGAAATAAGTATAAAGTTTGTATTAAAATATCACACCTGCATACAGCATTTCTTAAGAACTACGTTATCAAGATTATTTGGTTAAAAGAGCAGAACAGACAAACAAATGGTGCAAACGTACTTTACCTTCCATTTTTTTTTCTAGGAAATAATGCAAAACATGCTGCCCATAATTGCTATTAAAAGCCTCATCACTTGTGCTAACAACGACGTGTCAGCATAAGCCCCATATTATTCTCAGGGCAAATACTGGCTAGCAAAACCTCCCAGTTCCTCTGCAGCGCTTATGTACAACAAAGACACAGAAAATATCACCTTCCTGTGTGGGCAGTGTCTTACAGCCAGTGGCTACCCTCCTTTGGCCAAAGGAAGGCAGGAAGAAACAAGGTTTAACTGCTATTCTTTGGTCTAGTCAGATCAGAAAACAAACCAAGGCCTTAGGCTGCTGGGTACATTTTGCTCGTAACACTCCCTGTATTTGGCCCCCATAAACAATTTTCTACTCCTTTCCCTAGCAGGCCCCTTCAAAATCCAGGCACCCTCAGAGTTATCTCTGTTCTTGCTCAAAGGAAACACGTTTCCAAGCATGACCATCCCAAAGACGGCTCTCTGCAGACCTGAATGCAGCTTCTTTGTATTTCCTGGATGGACAATGATACCTTACACTTAGGTGTCATTCCTGCTTCCTAACATGAATTCACAGCATTAAATCACACACTAATTTCACATTAGCAGTTAGGTGCAGATAAGGTCCTTGAAGTAATGCGCGATGTTATAAACATGCATTATTAATCCACAGATAACACAATGATAGCTGAACTAGAATCTACACGCCACCAGCACTGCAGTTGTTACACAATCAGTAAGCACAATACCTCCTCTGATGCATAGTGTTTTCTTGCCAGAAGAGATTTGCCAAGCTCGATACAGGTAGTAAAGCTGTCATTCCGGGCATCAATTTCTGCTTTGATACCCTGGTGATTGTTCATTAGTAGTTCAACAGATGAAACATCCCTAGAATAGTCAATCCATGGTTCAGAATCACATATTTCAGACATAAAAGCAGTAACGTTTTCAAATAAATCATCGAATGGTACAGCACAGAATTTAATTCATAGGTTGTCTTTGTAGTCCAGAAAACAGGATTTGTTTATCGAACATCTGATTGGCACCAGAATGCTGCTGTTCCTGAGGAAAGGCTGCTAACAATCTCTTTGAACATGACTGTCCATTGCAATTACTTCAGTACCCCCAGCCTCTGCTGGCAGCAGTACACAAAAGCAAGCTGCCAGCACACCACCACATCTTGCCAGCCTCACGAATTTCTGGCTCAGTGACACCGAGTGTTATAAATGCTCCTGAACTGACCTGCAGCCTTATCTTTCGTGTGGTATCACACAAGATGTTTCACATTACCTTGGCTTTTCCTGGGCTTCAATCTGCCGGATGACATCTTCCATCCAAAGCATGAGATCCCGAACCATGCTGAAGAAACGGAATTTGTCTCCTGTGTCCACCAGCCGAACTCTGCGGCCCTCACAGGCATCCAGCAGCGCCTTCCATGCTTCTAGTACCTCGTTTTCTCTCTTCTGGATGTCATCAGCTTTGTCTCCAGCATAGGCAGCCTGAAGGCGTGCAGCATCCTCCTGGAGCTGTCTTACCTGGTGTGTGTTTACAAGAGATAAAGGTGTCAGGTACTTTTGAGTCACATACGTGGGAGCGTTTCAGCTGCTAACTCATAATTTGAATTGCCTTCTGAAGTCCTTGCCAATATATTTGGTCTGTCAATATAAAAAGGTTTATTTTCTTATTAAGTTGGTGTACCCCATCAAGAACGTTTATTGGAGAAGACCGTTGGGTCAACGAGCCCCCAGAATAACAAACATTTGCCACTGCCCAAACTTTGTGTAGAACTGGGTGCCAGTACAAAGTGACTGCTAAATTCTAGGCCAAAAGGGAACAAATTCCTCATCAAGTTTTCTTCCTCCCACACAAGTGACAGAACGCCACTCAGGAACTCCTGTATCAAAACAGCAACCCTGGCTGATGTAAGAGATGCTTTTCCAAAAATGTAGATAATGACTTCAAACAGCAGCAAATTTGGAAATGCAAGACCCTTCTGCTATTTGGAAACTCTTTTCCTTTCAAACTCTCTCTGGGAACATCAAATGCTATTTCTTGACCATTTCACACATTTTCTCAACTCCATTAGCTCTTTTCTAATCAATTTTTTATTTTAAAAAAGTTTGAATGCAAAATTACTAGCTGGAAGCACATGTATGATGCCACTACCACAGTGATTCACCATAGCTCTGCACTATGATTACATATTCCCTCATTTAGGTCTTGATTCTAATTACCTTTTGAGAGACTAGAATTGGTATTTTGCGAATGTCTCTCATTTTATGTATAAAATCTACAGCTCCTGAAAGTAAAACACTTGAAAAATCCAATGGTTGCTACACCTCCTTTATACTAGTGTAAACAACTATGTATATTGCAACATAATAGAGAGCTGGCAGGCAGCTCAGCCATAAAAGCTCTCTTTTCCGTCCTACTGGGATAAATGCAGTCAGTCTTAATTCCCCCATTTCTTAAACATGTGGTTCCTTTCCAAAATTCTCATTCTGGCAGTTGAACACTGTTTTTTTGGTGTAGAATCCTAAGCGTGTTGGATGAACAGCTGCCTTCTTCTAGTTATCATACCTTGGCTTCACAAGATAAAGAATTAGATCAAGTTTGGCTGCTTTTCAAAATCTTAGCTTGGACTATGCACTTGAAATTTCTGCAGAATGCTATTACAAGCATCATAAAAAAGAATATCCATGTCCAAAAGCATAAACTCATAACCAAGTCTCTCTTCTCCGTAGGGATCCAGACGTTCTCTGCCACTCAGAAAAGAAAATGGAAAAGTACCTAGCAGAGGAAGGTGGGTTTTTTTCTGTCGGTGGTGCTGTTTCTTGTTGTTGTGGTTTGCTTTCTGTTTTGAAAGTTCACACATCTCTTTATAATTGCTTCTGCCCCCCCACATATCCTTCCTTCTTTCTTCCATGGACAGCCAGTTGTGGCTCGTGTTCACCAAGGTGAACGTGGCACAAGGAGTAAGCGAACCTAAGGTGGCCTCCAGCACAACTTACATGAATAATATCCAAGAACAACATTCAGAACAGAGAAACCTGAAAACTGTATTCCATGTTACCCCCGTATATTAAAAATTCTTGAGAGAGTTAACATCTCTTCAATGACTTTCAGAAATTGCCTAAAGAGACAATATCCTAAGTCAAATGAAAATTTTTCTTTGAGAGTAAGTATTTATTTTTCTATTGTACTGGCGACTTGGTGTCCTGCTAATGCTGCAGCTGCTTGGAGCATCAGAAAAAGGCCTTCTGAGGAGCTCAGGTGTGTTATCCTCACACCTCTATAACCACACTTCATTCCTATGCACACAGCAGGCTGAGACTGGCAGGTGACATCACAGAACTTTTCTAAATTCTGAGCTTTTATGACTGCTTCTCCAAACAAGGGCAGGAGAAGGAATAATGTTCTGATCCGTCCAGAAATCCATGGATTTCTGTTTTAGGGAAACTAACCTACTGCAATAAAGAGAAGTTGAAAAACAGATAAGAAAATGATGCATAAGAAGTAATTCCTCTAGGAATGCACTTGGAAAGTAGCTGCCAGCACTCAGCCTGCCAGCCTCTGGGGCCAAATGCAGTGGAAGCACTCTGCAGCTCAAGTTTCTACATCCACAGACAGTCTTATTACTTGGTACACACCTGTGTGCCGAGCGCTTGGATGTCGTGTTCAAACGTTGTGTGCATTCTCTGTAGTGTTTCCACTGTGTTTTGGTCTCTACCAAGCTCTTCTGGCAGTTTCTTGTGTTTGTCTTGAATGCGTCCTAAGATTTCCTTGGCATCATGGTAAAATTTGTGCAGTTCATAAGAGGCTGCAAGAATTTGTGTTCTCGTGTCAATGAGCTCCAGGAGATCAGCCCAGGCCTCATTGAGACCATCCTTCCATTCTGCAATTGTGGCAGCATCTGAATGTCCAGAGTTGATGAGCTCATCAGCCATGTGGTTAACGGTGTCGACGCGCTCCTGTCCGATGTTTCCAGTGTCTCGGGCAAACTCTCGGAATCGCTCCTGTAGCATCTGAAACACAAAGAAACACATTCATCCAAGGTCACAGTCACAAAGAGATCAGAACAAACCATTCAAACCAGTTATATCGACCATCTACTTGTTTGCTGTGTGCAAAAAAAGGGCAAACCTGCAGCCATATCCAAAAAACTTACAGTGACGTGTTCGTAATCCTGTCCCAGCTCATGGGATCCTGCCACCACCTCCCTTTCAGCAATCCACTGCTCCAGGTCATCCACCTCTCTGTTCAGCTGGAACAACCTGTGTCTCTCATCCAGCTTGCCCCTTCTCTCTTCTGCTAGATCCTTCAGGCCTGCATACAGCTTATCCACTTTGGACTGGCGCATGCTGATACGCTCGCTGAAAAAAAAACAAAGAACACTGAATCCTCACTGTCTTTTACAAATAACAACTAAAAGAAAAAAATAAAATGAGGAAAAAAAACACTCTTGGGAGTTTAACACCCAGAAAGCGTGCCTGCTGTATGCAGAAATTTGGCTCAGACACCCTGGATTGATCCTCTGCTGGAACAGCCGACTGCACTAGCTGGAACTCTTTCTGCCCCATGTACATATAAGCCTGTTGGCTTAAGAAAGTAAAGCTAGGAACCAAGATGTCCATTTGTTTCACCACAGATTACCCTAGAGTTTTTTCCCATAACAATAAGCAGGATTTGAGCTGCTGAGTCAAGGAACATTTCATTTTCATTTAAATTTTGCTCCAAAGTTCAGAAGCACTGATGGGTTTCTTAGTCCCTAAAGCTCAGCATTTCCAAAAGCAATTAATGTCTCTACTTGCCTTATCTTTTCACCTATTTTTGTGAGTCATATAGTTCTGCCTTCCCACCTCCATATAAAGATGATTCTGTTATTACAGTACTCGGCCAGCCCAGACAGGAAATCCACTCTCGTTGGAAATTCTGATGACCACAAGAGAGTGCTTTTGAGTTAAATAACAACCTTTACCAGTGGTGGAGAATGTTTTTGCTAAGATTGTTCTATCTTCCTATCTGCACAGCTAGGGCAGTTCATCATCAAATTAGCCTCATCATCAAATCAGCCTCATAGTCAAAGCCAAAGGAGGATTCTGTTAGCTTAGCTGCAGCTCTTAGAACAAAACAGCTCTTGCTCTTCTTCAATTCTCCCACAGGGAAAACCATTTATGAATGTTGAGACAAATTAACCAAAACCCAGATGTTACAATGCCCATGTTTAAAACACAGACTCAAGTCTGATTCTTCTGAAATCTTCAAGAGAAGAAGTAGATCTTGGGGAGCACTCCCCAAAGACAGAAGGACAAATAGCTGTCACCCTATGATCTGGATATAAATCTGGCTGAAAGAGTGAAGATGGATCCTTGTCTCTCAGGATTGCTGTACTTCCACTCAGTTCAGCAGAGCTGGCAGACCTGACATCACTAGCCCGTATAAAAGGCACAACAGGCATTTATTGAATGTGTGTAGTTCTACCCAGAAGTCAACAGTTGGACATACTGTTCAGGTCAGAATACTGCACTCAGCATGCTGTTTCTCCTAAAATCCAGTGTCTGGCCAAATCAGGTTGGTCCAACATGCATCTTGAACTGAGTGAAACTCAACTCAGCTTCTCCTGTACAGTCTCCAGAGTTATTTTCTCTTTATTATGGTCTTTATGCATCAGAATTAGCCAGCGAAGTGACTGAACTATTAAACAATTAAAAACAGCATTTAATACCTTTCAGGATGATTATCTGCCACCAAAGTTCTGCTGGTCTTTGAAAGCTGGTGCACAGTCTCAGCATAGTCTTCCACAGCCTGTTCCAAAATCTGGTGTTTCTTCAACATGGATACTGCACTCTGTTCATCCTGTAATGGTGACAGAAAATGAAGGTCTGTTCTCCCCACTCACTGAAAGACTCTGCAAACTCATCTTGTTGTACGAGCAAAGAGCAGCAGCCACAAGGATTTATAAAGAACTGCTCCAAACCTCTGATGGTTGTAAATTAACAACTGAGCTCTCAGTAAATGGTGGACACACAGAAAGTAAAATAATGAGAAAAAAAGAGTGAATTGCAACAGCTCCTCTGGGATGGGGAACAAAACCACATCAGCTGCAAATTGAGCACATTCAATTTCTTCTTCTATGAAGTTCTTTGTGTGTTTACACAACATCAGCAATAGCGGAGAGCTCAGAAAAGTGGAACAGTTTTAGGTACCTCACTGGTCAGGCTTTCCAACTACAGCCTGGATTAAGACAAGAAATCCTAACGAGCTCATGCCAAAGGCTTCTTCACCAAAGCATTTGGGAGCATTCTCATAAAAACTTCTCACGTGTTGAAAAGAAAAAATAAATAACAACTCTCAATGTCAATTAATATTGTCAATAAGCCTTTTCAGGAAAATATTTTTTGTTATCAACCGCTGACACTAATAATCCTTTCCATTTGCCTTGCTTAAACGTAAAAAGGGATACAAATCTTTGTTAACAGAAGGGTAAGCATGAAATGTGTTATACAAATACTAAGCTGGGTTTTATTTTACCAAATAAATGAACACAGCACATTCATGTACCTGCCACACTATTGGAAAATAGGAGTTCAACTAGTCTGGTATGGTCTGATGCTGTTTTGATTTCACTATGCCGGGAGTAAGGACAGGCCAGCAGCTGACTGACCACCAGGCCAGCTTCACAGACAGCTGCAACGTGCTGTTCCCAGTGACTCAGAACTGATAGGAATCTTGATCAAACTGGACTGTACTGGTAAATCTCACTTTCCAGTAAAGGAAAGCACCCAGTTGCCATGCACAGTCTGAGCCTGCTTCACGGACTCTGCAGTAAGGCCTATCATCCACACTGTCTGAGATGTCAGAACCGACAGAAGAGATGATCGCTGGAGCTTTCAGAAGGGAAATGGGTTTGTTTACGTTACATTAGTGACATATTAAATTATGTCACCTGCCCGCCTGTAGCTAAGCAATTAAAATCAAACTAGTGTCACAGCAAAGCCGCTCACCTTGGCTTTCTCTTCTGACATCATGTAAAGCTCCTGCTCACTCATCCAGGCCTCAGCCTCAGCAGCATCGAAGTAGTACTGCTGTGCCCGGTGAGACTCCTCCAGGCGCTTGTGGCGTTTCTCTGTCTCCTCAATTAGGAGGTTCCACAGCTGCTTCAAGTCTGCAAGTCTCTGCTGAATTGCTTCAGCGTTCGGGCTACTGTCTGTGATAATGTTTTGACTCCTCTCAAAAATATCATCAATACGAGGCTGATGTCCTTGGATTTCTTTCTGAAGTGTCTATAAAGGAGAAACACAGACGAACAAAAAAAGAAATGCTGGTCAGGGGTCTCACCTGTAGAGGGACAGCAAAACACATGTCCTCAGATCCTGCGGTTAAACTGGGGCTCTGGCCATCAAGGGTGTCCTGGAATATGCCACTCCCCACCACAATCACACCACCACTGAAGCATCCATAATTTTGCCCCAGGCCTTTCTTTACTCAACTAGCCAGTGCTAAGGAGAAGTAACAGGTAGGGAGTCCTGACAGCACCTACCTGATTTTTCTTTATCAGTAGCTGCACAGTCTGGAGGTTGTGTCCGTGATCAGTAGATGTTGCTATAGGCATCCTCTCTCCAACCCACAACTGAAAGCAAGAGAAAAAGAGCACATCTGTTTTAATGCAACCCCAGGTACAGCTAGAACAAAAGAGAGCGTTAACAAGCTGCAAAAAGCAGCATTACTATAACATGCTATTGAGACATGATTGAAAGGTTTATCCTAAGCTCTGTGAAAGACGTGTCTCCCAGTGTCAGAGGAACGAGACTTCTTTGGTACTTACAATTTCATCCTCCACGTCCCGGTTGAACTGGTGGATTTCTTTGGAGGCCAGCAGGTTTGCTTTTCTTTCATTCAAAGGTTCCAACAACTCCAAAAATTTCTTTTCAACAGTAAGGCGTTTACCATCTACTTCATCTGTACTCTTCCCTTCTTGACTTAGAGCCCGTGCCTGGCTTTGTAGCTCTTCTATCTCCTTCTTACGAACATCCATTTGATTCTCTAACATCTAAAACAGAAACATGGCAAAAAGGCTTCAAAAATAGGGTAAAAGCAATTTATAAAACTAGGGCATGTCAATAGCATCATAAGAAGGAAGACCAGATGCTGGTAAGGGTTTATCGTATTAATAATCATTGTCATATTCCTGTTGCAAAGTACAAGGTTTAAACACAGATTCACTCTTTCGCAACTGCAGCCACCTGCCAGTATTCCTGTTATGCCTATTTGTGCAAATCTGGCCAACAGGGTGCAGATAAATCACTTCTATGAGTCGTTCACAAGTTACACTGAACAATGTCAGAGCATTGCTAGTTGCAGATGAGAGCTTCACTGTTCCCTGATGTCCTCGCTGTCTTTACTGCAAGAAACCAGGGACCAACCAGCACTGGACACATCTGGGTAGCATGCAGGCACTGGTAACTGGAGGACTACCACCAGTGATAATAGACAATAGAGTATGGAGGGAAGGAAGTACAAGGGAGTGATTGCATCAAGAAATGTATGGCTGATTTGTTTCTGAATGTTTTTGCTTTTTCTTAAAGATAAATGGAGCAAGAAGAAGAAGGAAAAGATAATAAGATTTTTTCTAAATTGAAAGGATCTCCCCTCCCACTCCTCTGAGTGCAGGTAGATGCTCAATGCCTGCTCTGTAACCTGTGCTCTCTTTACCTGCTGTTTCTTCAATAGGATGTTGACACTGGTGAGGTCTTTCCCGTAGTCGTCCGACTGAATTTGGCTCTCCAAACCATTCAGCCACTTATCCAAATCAGCACAGCTCTGGGTAAAAAGTTCTGCCTTGTTTGCATCGAAGAGACGCTGAGCCTTGGTCTGAGTAGTGGATTCGAGCTCTTCCCACATCTGATGAAGACCCGTCAGCTTTTCTTTCACTACAGCTTCAGTCTCTGGTTTCTCTGCAATGAGCTGCATTCCCTCCTGCAAAGCAAAGAGCAAGCAAAATGGTTTCTCATCAGGAGCACTCACAGACGGCTAGTGAAATTATTCCAATTAGCAAGCATTCATGATTTTTCATCTGCTGGCAACATCAACCACTCACTTTCTATCTCCAATTATCCAGTGACTCTTTCCAGAACAACATCTCCCACATCCTTCTGTTGCAAGGAAAAGAGTTTTTTGGCAACAGGAAGGTCAAGCAACACCTCTTTTCTTGTCCCCACCACTCATGTTCCTCTGTGGGACTTCCAGGGATGCTGCTTGGACTGGAGTGGGGCAGGCTGCCCCGCACACCTGTGTGACAGAATGGGAGCTGCAGCTGAACAAGCTGCCCACCTGCCTTCCCTGGGGCACCTCACCAAGGGAGTGCTTGGAAATTCTTTATTTCTCATTATACTTCTACCTCTGCAGCTAGGTGGTGCTAACAACGGATGAATTTCTCTGATGTCAACACTACTGACAGCCCAGAACACTTACTGGCAGTGACCCTGAAAACATGAACACAGTGATTGTCAGCTGTGACTCAATACAAAACTTTGGTACTTCGCTGCAATCTGATTTTTCAGAGGTGAAGAATGAGGATGTGCTAGCATTACTAAAAAAGTACATCCAGTACTAAGAGCAGCCTTTTAATTACACCATTAAAGGGTATTGCTATTTGCAGATCAGAGAAAAGCCTCTAATGGGATACAGAGTGCCAAAGCGGGAAAGGAAATAAGCAATTAAGCTAACTTACACTGAACAGAAACCTCACTGTCGGGACTAAAGACAGTTTAATTTTCTTTCCTAGTTTCCCGAAGTTGCACATGAGAAATTGGTGGGAAAAAAGCACAGCTCATGACAGAATGTAAAAGCCTTCATAGTAAGTTGGTGACACGGAGCTGTGCATCTATTAATTAATTACAAAACTGGCTGTACTTTTACTTCTTACATTAAGTTGGCATGTGAAAAGGCTGCCTGAAATTCCTGAAAGAATGACAACCAACACGGTGGTATGTGTGTCTACATTTATCTATGTTCAGTTATTTCCCGGCCTGTACTTGTCCTTCATTAGCTCAAATCACAACATTTGCCCTCTTCACTTCTGGGGTATGAAAAATAGGTTCTACCTTACTCCTAACAGGTAAGAATGATTAGGCAAAATCTAACTGTCAACTTAGCCTTTATGTGTTCTATGAATGTGTCTTGGATAAAAATATTTATGATGGATGAGGAATAAAACGGGTCTGCAGGAGACAAAATGAGACAGATAGTTATCCTACAGTAACAAGACCTCCTTTTGACTCATCTGAACACACGATACAAGGACCAGTCCTGCAGAAGAACAGATCTCCTCTTTGTGCATAACCATCTCTGACACAGACGGGGGCACATTTTGGACATTCTGTAGTTACCTTTTCAATCTTCTCCAGCCATTCTTTGTTGGATGCAAGTTCTGCCATAAATGCCTGATGCTTCAGCCATTTGCTATGCAGGTTCCTTGCCTCATCGTAAGACATATCCTGGGCTGTAAGCATCTTCTCATTGATCCAAAGTGAGAGCTGAAAAAGAAAACACACAGGTGTTCATAATAATATTTGTATCAGGAAATAATGCAAAGTATCAAAACGCATAGGATTCACAGACTGTTTTTACTCAGGATTCAGTCAAGGATCTGCCTCCTTAACAACTAACATCCATCTCTGACGTACAAACAACCCCAAACCCAGACAGAAAGGAACCAGTTCCATCACGAGCAAAATCAAATACGGAGGTCTCCACCAGCTCAACAGGAAAAGAAGCAGCGACACGTCCTACTTTGTGGCCACAGTACTTTTGTGCTGTCCTTCCCTTGCAACATTATTCATTGTGCTTGCTACTTGAGAAGACCTGAATGTCACCACCACACCCCCGTGGAGCCTTACTGGTTTCCCCAGGACACAGCAGAAGTACACACAAATGGAGTGGTGTGCCAAAGTCACTCTCCACAGCAACACAGAGCCTGTGGTAAATCTTTCATGGAAACTCTGAATGAGAAGAAGCACGGTAGTTCTATCTGCATTAAAAGCCTTAAGAATAAAGATGGTCTTAGATTATTAATTTACACCACATACCATCTTTTCTTTACAGAGGTTAAATAAATACTTGAATTTGTTTATTTGTCTGGCCTCCAACAAGGTTCTTGGTACTAAAGACATTCCTTTTGCCATTACATAAAATCCAAAGCTGACTGTGTTCTGATTTTCCTCAAATACAAAGACAACGAGAGCAGTTCTCAGGTCAACACTGGGGAAAAATCCATACTTTATAAATAGCTCATTGGCCAAGGGCAAATGGAATGTGAAAGTGATCGTAGCAGCCAACATCCAATTTCCTCATTATGAGTCTGCTCAATCTGTTCCTAAGGTGTGGATGAGAAAAACCACTCATCGGAATGTTTACAGAACTTGCAAAAAGATTTAATTTCTGCATATATAAAGTTAGCTGTCAAAGAGCAAAATGTCAAAACAAATCTGAGCCTTTTTCCTAGAATGGCACATCTGTGATGCACGCCCTCTTGCCGAGGAAGCAGCCTGACAAAAAGAGTAACAGAGCACAGGCAGGACTTGCCAGTTCCCCGCTAAGTGCTCAGGATAAAGGACAACGAATTCATTCAGACAGAGAAGACTTTGAAAAATTGTCCCTTATGGGTACTGTTGAGTTCTACAAAAAGAGAAAAATCAAAGCAATTAAAAAATAAAAATAAAAAAATAAAAACCAAAAACCTAAACCATCAAAGAAACTCATTTGATTTTGCTTTCAAGTCTAAACAGAAAAATACTCATGTTAATGAAGATCTCCGTAGGCTTCAAAGATTACAGGTAGCAGGCTGCCAGGACACTTAACAGTCACAGGCTACATCAAGGACTGCTGTGCAGCCTGAAACAAGGGGCTTCACTCCTGCCTTTCTAGCCAGAAGACAGCTGCTATAGTCTGAAAACTGCACTGCTCATCTTTCATTGTTTGCATTTACTCAGCCACTGCATTAAGCCTTCTGAGGATTTAAAAGTGCTTCCTCGAGGAAGGTCTGTTCAGCAGATGGGGTCAGCTGACACATGGACGGATGGAGGTATGCAGTCAGCTGGTGGCTGCCAGGATAAAACCCTCAGCTCTGACTTTCACAGTGCTTTTCTACTCCTTCTGATAACACAGAAGCACAAACAAAGCACTTCAGGGTGACTATTAAAGTCTGGACTTTGAAAGCACTATGGTCCCTGGAAGTCGGTATCTTCAGCACAGGCTTGAATTTAAAAAAATTATACAATCATTTGCTAAAACAGTGCCTGATGTTTGGGGTACTCATTTACCCAGGAAAACATGAGCCAGCTGCTAATGGCAGCAAAGCTAGCTCTCAGGCCATGAAGCCGGCGCACGCAGCAGGCAGACAGAAATGTGCAGTCCAGCCTAATGCTTTCACTGTGGCATCCCCAGGGAAACAAGCCCAGGCAGTGCTCAGCTTCATGTGCTTACAGGGAAGATCAGCTGTAATCTTCTCCAAGGTGAGCTGTGGAATGGCAGGAAGACCAAGAAAACGAAACAGCAGAATTTATCAAATCCCCTCCCTCCTCTGAATTTCCTCGTCACTGTGTTTCATTCCCTCAGACAATTTATTTAATACATTCATATTTATGAATGTGACAAAAAAAGCAGCACCCCGGGATTTGCTGTCCCAGTGCATCTCCTAACAACACGAAAATCTGCTGCACTTTTCTTCACCTGTGACCCAGAGCTAAGCTTTATCACAGCTGAGCTGTTGTTCTGAGCATTCCCTGCCACCTCCTCAAGTGCCACCAACCCTGCTCATTGCCTCTCTTCCAGCCAGGGGCAGGACGCAGAGGGCAGGAGGCAACACTTCAGCATGGAGGGCTGCTGATGAAGGCAGCTGCCCAAGGGAAGGAGCTCACTGCAGAAGGCACTCAGCCTCTCCCTGCATTGAGAGCCCCCCCGAATGCAGCAGGCAGAAAAGATGAGGGATCACTGCCCAGTGAAACAGAACTGATTCAAATCTGCCTGCTAAGAGCACTCAGCTTCCTGGTCAGAGGTAATGAAAGAGCAAAGGGCAAGGTACTCCTCTGGCTCCCATCCCTCCCTGGGCTCTGTAGGGCACAGTGCTGGCAGCTGTGCTGGAAGTGGCACAGTCCCTCTGGCCCGATGCAGGTATCAATAGGCACTTTGTAATCCCACCGATACACATCCTACATCTCATCGTGGCTGTTCTCTCAGAAAACTAGCATTCAATTGTCACCGTGGCTAATATCCTCTGAAAAAGGATTGGAGAAATGTATAATGTTTTGATATTGTACATTCTATCTTCGAAAAGCTCAGTTGAGACATCCAGACTTCAGTGGCTGGAGAAAAACAATCAAGAGAAAAGGCATTCAGGTAGCCAGACACTGGAGCTTTTATGTGTTCCTTTTTCTTTCAGTGACTTTGGGGGGGAAAAAACCCTAGGGAACAACCACATTGACACAGAAGCTAGAACTGCTCCAAGAACCAGGGGGATTTTTGTATTAGAAATGTTACAGAGGAAGGAAGAAGCTGTTGCTAATAACAGCAGAATTTTTGCTAATCTGTCATGTTTTTACTACCAAGGAAGGAACATTTAAGCCAAGTTTCTGGTCAGCTTACGCAATGCAGGAAGACAGACTGCATCTAGGCAACTAAGCAGTAAACATCATCTGCCCAGTTTGTGAGTGTCATTTTGTATGATTGCTTGTACAAAATCCCAGCTGTGGGGCAATTCCAGTTGGACACACTGGAGTGACTTCCAGTCTCCCTTGGCTGGCTAAAACATAAGGCTAAGGCCTTATTGAAATTAAACTTGAAATTAAAAGCATTTTCCGCACAGTCACCTTTCTTTGCAGGCTTCAGGTACAGACAGCCAGCGTTTAACACATGTCACAGGCAAGGCCTGTGCCATCCTCAGTACTTATCAGTATTGCAGGAAATATCCTGAAAATTGCTCACTTAATTCCTCATGCTAGGAACAAGGCTATTTGAACTGTAAAATGTTGCTGTCAGAGTGAAGAGTCCAAGTAAGCCACCTGAAAATCTGGAAAGGATTTCTGGTTTTGATTTTTTTTTAAATGTCATGGTTCCTAATAATTTTAAGCACATGCAAACTATCAGGTAAATCACACATTAAAAACTACCCCTATTACATCTGCTCTCCTTTCTTCTAAGCATCTATTTTTCTGACTAGCATCCCGTACAAATCACTTGAGGAAATTTCCTGGATCAGGCCAGATATACATACAAAGCCCTAAAAATTCTTAGTATGACAGCTCAATGCTAATCTACATTCTGGGTGATTAACTTATACCACAGCTGGAGAAAAAACCAGTTTATACAACAAACGGGTTAATTTTTGAGGGTTCTAGGTGTCTGGTTTTGTTTTGTGAATTGTTTACTCCATACTAAATACCTTTGGATGGTTTGATTGCCAAATACTGACTACTCCAAACAAATAGGGGGTAGGGATGCTTCAGTGATACCACTGAAAGGAGATAATTTACCTCTTGACAATCCTGAAGAAACTTCTGAAGATCCCTGTTATCCTTCAGTCTCATCAGAAGTTCACTGGCTGCTTCACGGTTCTTCCTATGTCTAGCCAAAAAAAATAACAGCAATCTTGAAATAGGCATTCCATGCAAAATTGGGTTGCTCATTTCTGTAGCCTCTCTGGGATACATACATTGCATAAGCGTATGGCATGTCTTTAATTACCTCACAAATGAAGGGCATGTTTGAAGTTCAGACATGAATGTGTTATTTAGTGTGGTTACTTAAGTTCAGCACGTATCTGTTTTTGTGACCAGTTAAATACACAGGGAAAATTTTGAAATCAGCGGGATTTCACAAGCGTTACGTACAGAATTTGGAGCATTAATTTCAAGACCATAGGAAAGTTCAGACTGTTTGCCAAAAAACATAAGAAAACAATCTTCAATACTGCAGCAATGGGGCCTCACACTACGGAGCCTTTGCACGGCGCATATTTGCTGTAATGCTCTTCATAATATACCTCCTCGATGGCTCTGCACCTCCTTCTGGTAACAAAGCTGCAGTCATTTATATAACCTTCCAAATGCTGTACTTAACACAACTGACACGACACGGTTATGTATTTCTGCCAATAGAAGCATTATGCACCTTGGAATGTATTTCTCAGAGCATTTAACATTCACTGGAGAGGAAAACCAAAGGTTAGACAAAAAGCCCTATGTTTGATTTGTTAACTGCATCCCCTTGAAGGATGGATTGAGCTCATCCCAATCCCACAGGACGTGGTGGGCTCTCCAAGCAGACATGATGCCTGTTGAGCCCATTCCCCACGTAGCACTGAACGTGTTTTTGACTGATGCTTCATTTGGAATAGCTACCCCTGTTATTCAGCAGCTTTGTTATTTGTACTGCAATGTAGATGGAGGCAGAGTAAAGAAGATGATTTTTATTTATTGCTTGCCGTGTAAGATTTGATCATATTCATTGGGCGTGCTCTTAAAATGCCACTGTGCTACGTAATGGAATGAGATTAATAAGGATAGAGAGTAGGAAATTATTTTATAGGGTGGCCATTTATAAGATGATCTCAGAACACAAGAGCAATAGCTAAATAAATCCACGTTAGCAGAAATCTCCAGAGGCTCACAACGTCCTTGAGGGCCATAAATTACGTTGACAAAACTGGCTTAATGTACCACTTTTCCTGATCTACAAATCACCAGAGCAAAAAACTGGGAAGAGAGCAGTGCCTTCAGAAACATGAGGATTACCTGAGGATAAGTTTTACGTAAAAGCAATAGAGTTGCAGACAGAGGAATAGGAGAGAACTGTTCGAAGGACTGCAAACAGCTTCTCTATTGTCTCAATACAAGCAGCATCTGTATAGCTGTAGCTGTAATCAGTGGAGTTACAGATCAGATGGCAGGGAAGACACATGTAGCTGTCAAAGCAGGAGGCTGGAGTCCAAGCCCAGGTAATCTTGACATTTTGGCAGGTGTTATCAGAGAGTACAAAGGAAAGGACACGTAAATTGTGCCTCAGGAAAAACCACTGCAAGGTAGCTAACATCAGTGGGTTTGATTCAGCTCCTTCTTGGCTCATTTACATATGTTTGGGCAAATACAGTGCATTATTCTAGTTGCTAAAGTGAAGCAAGGAATTGTTTGGGTGATTCTATCATGATGATCTCATAGATTTAAAGGTGGATTACATTCTAGACTCAAGTGTTCTGGAAAGGGCACAAGTTGTGAAACTAAAAGAAGAATTTTCATGACACCAATTTGAATAAAGAATGAACAGACAAGTTCTTATGTTGAGAAATCTGGAGTTTAAAAAAACTAACAAAAATATCTCCCACAGAGCGCTGGAAACTTCGTGAACTTTGAAGGGAAAACATGCAGGGAAATAATACAGATGATGAAACACTTTTGTTTCTTTTCTTTAGTGAAATAAATCTGATCTTGGGTGCTCAGAGCTAAGTAACTAAAATGTTGTTTCTTTGTCCAAGGTGGCCTGGAATGAGACTGAGTGGTGAGTATTCTCTGAAGAAGAACAGAGTCCAATTCTGGCAAGGTTTCAACTGGATACTTGAAGATGTGATTGGGGTATTTTGAGGATGGACACTGCTGGAACAGGAAGGAATTCCTATCTTTTCATCACAGAATTGATGTGTTTTTTTCTTAACGGGAATAAATGGCCGTAAGAAGCCATTTAGTATGTTCTCCTTACGCAGACTGGCTACATCTAAACATCATTAATTCCTTGTCTGTTTTCCCTAAATCATTCTTTAGAAGTTCCAGCAACATATTCCAGAATTCTCTTCTTACAGTCATGCTGCTTCCCTGGCTGCACTTGAACCTACTGGCACAGAGGGGCTGCAAGATGGCCCAAACTGCAGCTCCACCACGAGCACCATGGCATCCCTGGAGGTGGAGAAGAGCTCAAAGCTTCATGCATGCAGTTTGTTAACAAAGATTATTCAACTGCTGATTGCTGTTGTTACTATTAAAGTCCTTTTCTTCTGAGAGGTGTGCAGCAAGGAAGGGCTAGGAACCCCAATCCTGCCATACTCTGGGTTATCAATGAATGCTCTTACTGATTTGCTAGAACTGTTTGGGAAGAAAATTCCACACTAGCACAGAATGGTTTGCTCTTCAGATTCCAGTTACTTAGAATGACTGCTTGAACTCATCTGCTTTCTCAAGTAAATAATCACATATATTACTTAAATTATAGCAGTGTCCAGGTTTACATTAAATAGATACTTTCCTCTGTACACAGTGATGAGGTAACCTCAGATCCAAGTGTCCAAGCTAAGCTAGACCTACAAGGAAAACATAAGGTAGGAAACAGAGCATGGGATGTCTTCCTTTTCTGGCAACAATATGAAGAATCTAGAATAGGAAAATGATGCATGTTTAGCATGAAGATGTGTCTGACTGAAATTACGCCAAGAGCAGAGCACCAAAGTTGCCATAGTGCTCCCAGACTGCCTCCCCAGAGGCCCCTGAGAAGACCAACAATGCTGAAAACTGACAACATCTCTTGTGGTTAAACTGTAAACCTGTGGGTTTCAAAGCCTCTAATAAATCTTACACAAAGCACGAATGCTACTGCCTGTTAAGAATACTGAGATATATGCATGGTAGTCCAAACTTATTTAATTGTTCCAGCTAACAGCAGGCATTCTCTTTTCTGAATGGGCAAGGAGAAAAAAATTATTTCACTTCTCTGTTGAGTAGAAAGTTGTACAAACACAAAACCTGGATTTGCCACTTTCTTTATGGCAGGATAACCAGATCTTGTGTGCCACAAGTGTGCTGATGGCTTGCTGCAATTCACTTTCTTTCCTTGTGGTAGCTTTATTCAAACCCATCTTCTCCTTCTCTTGCTTTCTCCATGTCCCTATTCCCACTTATTTTAATTTTGATCTCCACTAAAAGATAGTGTAGAAGTTGTATCTCCTACCACACGGTTTCACTCAGCTTCTGCAGTCTCTTCTCCTTCCTGATGCTCCCATGCCTGTTGAGGTGGTAAGCCTTTGCCCGAAATGCTGTCTGCTCTCTCAATGGACAGTGGCTTAGATTGCAAGCATTACTGTAAAAAAAGCCACTAGTAACAATATAAAAAACTACAAAGAGAACGGGAAGCATGGAGCCACTGCACATATTTGAGTTTGTTTGGTTTTGTCTTTTGCTATAACAAAAGACAGGAGCTTGGTTGGGAGAGCAATTTTTTGTTAAACCAAAGAGGCTTCCTTTGCTACCACTCCCACAACACTCAGCCCCAAGGCTTTGTTCTTCAGGCTTATCATCCTTACAGGCTCAGAGAGCAATCACAGGGATTTCCTGGATAGCAGTGCACCGGATGGTTTTTGCAGCACTCCGCATAAATAGCTTTGGAATTGAGGAAATGCGTTGAAAACAAAAGTGAGCTTAAAAAAAATATACAGCCTCTGAGACTCAACCATCCTTCTGAGTGGGGGCAGCACACGTGCTGCAGACAGGACAGCCCAGGTGGCTGACCAGAGTGCCACAGGGACACGGGGACACAGAGAAGCTGTGCTGGGGAAATAGTCATCAGAGCACCACAGTGATAGGCAGAAGGAGCCCCTCTACACATCACTGCTTTAAGGAAATGGAGAGTAAATGAAGGTGCTGACTGGATAAGCTCACTGTGTTCCAGTGTTGAACAAAAGGCACATGTAAGTGCTTCCTTTATCTGTGAGCATTGTCTTCCAGAAAAGGAAATTGTTATCATCACATAAAGAGACCTGCATGTGCCTGGACTTGGGATCTAAGTTGCTGTGGCTGGAAACCCAATTAAGTGAACAAGCTCAGATCCTAGGTTGCTTTCACATCATTTCCTTTTTTTGGTCTTTGCAGATTCTGTTCAGAATATAAAGAGAGTCAAGCTGGCCAGAGAAAGAATGAAAATATGAGCTGTTCTAGAGGTTAGGATGCCAGAGGGCTCGCACAAGTTCTGGGAACAGGAACACTCACCTTTTTTTAAAGCCCTGGGCCACAGCTAAAGCAGGTACACACATGGTGTGAAATGTTTACTAAAACAGGAAAGGTACAACATCTTCTGCACTGCTTCAGTTCAGTTGCTCTTGGAAGATAGAAGCATTTGGCAGCCTGAGCTTCCTAGCTGCAGAAGGATGCAAGTCTGACAGAAGGTGGTCAGTAGTATTTGACATAAAAGTTCTGCAGGAACTTACTGCTGTGTTCTGATAATCATGGCCGAAAACCACTTTGAAAGATTCCACTACTATTCAAACCAAAGGAAGACAGAACTATAAATCATAGCTATCAAAACTGAACATTCAGTTCTAAAAGAAAATGAAACTCTTAAAATGTCTACAGCAGTCGCACCTCAGCTGAAGAGACAAAACAAAAATCTTTTTCTAGGATGAAAGCTGCGTTTGTACCAAGGCTTTCTCATCTCATTTCAGAAGAGCCAGACAACTTGGAAAACACGATCAAAGCCAAGTAGGTGGGGTTGATAAAATGCCAATTACACTTTTGAAGAGCCACGTTCATTCCCCAAAGGAAGGACAGGAATATATTATTGTAACTGAATCAGCTAGGAGATAGCAGAGGAAATTTAAGGCTTGTAAAATCAAGTATAGCTACTGCTACGGCTTCCATTAGAGTATGAAGTCTGATAACACTCCAAGAACTATGTGGCAGCACTCCTGTAGCCAAATTCTGGGTAGTGAGCTCATTCCCTAATAAGTCTCTAGAAAATGGGAGAGGTAACATTTAATTAAGGTAGCCAAGCACATTTTTGAAACATTACAGTTCAGTTCCTACTTCTACACAGGATAAAGAAAACAGTCTGCAACAGACATTTTCTAACATGTTGCTTTGCCTCTTGATTCCAATAAAATACCATCTCTCAGAGAATGGAAATGAAACACAAACAGCTACATTCTGCTATCACTCTGACCTTACCTGTCATCAATAGAGTCCACTTTCTCCTGGATTTTATCAGAGTTAATGTTCCCATCACTAACTAGCCTTCTGCCCGTCTCTACAACTGCATTGATCTTTTCTTCATTCGCATCCATGGTGGTCATGAAATCCTCCTGTTTCTTAATAGCAGCTTCTGCTCCTTCCAAGGTAGTGGGCATTTCTGTGTGTGCCAAAACATACTCCTGTGTTTAAAACACAAATCAGAGAGGTAAAAGTACTGCACTCAGACTACATTGTATACTCTGTAAATAGATTCACCACATATCAAAAGAAAGGCCTCCTAAGAACAGTTAGAAGTAAATACAAAGAGCAAATTGCAGTTAGAAAAAAAAAAAAGAAAGATAATGTATCTGTTCTTAGCTCTCCTGCTGAACAATCTCGTTTGTTAGCTCCTTGCAGTATATGATGTTAACGTGTGGAAATGAGTTTGATGAGAATTCTATGATTCTATGATAAATGAAACAAAGTGGATCTCGATCACTTACCTGGTTGTTAAGAAATGCTTCCGCTTGCTTGGTATCTCTGAGAAAGAGCTGGTAGGCATGAGACTGGGAAAGGAGATTTTGCCTGTTCTCCCACATTTTGTGAAGCTCATTCCATCCAGTGTCCAAAGCCTGAAGGCGCTGGCGTAAGAACATGTACTGAGCATCAGTCTGCCCTTGTGTCACCATCTCACCCATGTCCCTCATTTTCTGATAGTCTTCCTCGTAATTGTTGATTTCGTTCTTAATGTTCTCATGTTGAGTGAGCAGCTTCTCAGCCTCTGTCAGTGTGTTTGGCATGTCTTCAGAGGCGATTGCAGTCTGCGTTCTGGATAGCCAAGACTGGAAGTCATCCAGATCTCTCAGGAACTGCTGAAGTTTGCTTGCCTCTCCAAGAGACTCCTCCCGGTTTTTCAGGGTGGTCTTCATTTCTTCCCATACGTCGTTGATTTCTGCAAGCCGTGAAAGGATAGCTTGTGCCTGGTCAGGGTGCTCTGATTCCAGCTTTTCTGCCTCCTTTTGCAGGTCACTGAGCTTAGCTTCAATGGCTACCAGGTCACGTTCCATGCCCGTCAGCTTCCGCTGCAGAGCCATCACTCCAGCCAGATCGTTACCCAAATCTTGTGTGGATTCAATCACTTTGGTTTTCTCCCTGATCCAGGACTTGGTTTCATTACATTCAAGGTGGTAATTCTGGATACTTAAGGCAGAGATCAGGGCATCCTTCTTCCTGTCTACCAGTTCTCTGAACTGGCTCCATCTGAAATTTATGAGGAGAAAAAGGCAGATAAATCGAGACGTGTGTACACTAAGGGAAAAGAGTATTGGTAACATTACTGAGCGAGCAGTTACTCAAATCAGCTTGTGAAGCTATGAAATAACCTAACTTATTCATGCTACTTTCAGTCCTTTCCATATTATTAATAGTTGTATCAAAAAAACTATTAACAAAGCTATGGCATTTATTAGAATATGCCAAGTATCAGCAACACTGAGTCCTTACAAATGTAATTTTTCCTTAAGTGAAAAATTGCTAGCTACCTCTGATTTTCACACTAAACACACCCTCTCAGTGGACTGTGAAGCCAGAAAATGATTTAATTTAGATAAGATATTACATGGTTTCTTTTTTATCATAATAGCCACTACGCTAAGCTTCCACCTCTCAAGTTGGGGTACTGATACACTCAGGACCTGGTTAAAGTTAATTGCAGAACTTCACCTGTTAATCAAATATTGCAAAGACACAGCTCTCTTTGCTTTTGAAGCTTTATAGTTAAGGGTTTCCTTGAAGATATTTGAGGTAGGAATACCAGAATATATTTAAAAAAGACATATAAGAAATACAAGTGACCCCACTGTATTTTCTTCATCCAGTGTCACATTTTCCTGAGTGTTAGGCCTGCACTTACCTTGTGTTGAGCTTATCTTGCTGTGCTTTTATCTCCTTCTCACTTGGATGGCCACTATGCATTAGCTGTCTTGCAATTTGGTTCACTACTGCAACACGGGAAGCCTGATTGTTCATTTCTGGTTCTAAGCTTTCAAATCTGGAAAAAACAAATAAAAATCACAAAGGCATTAGAGAATTGAAGTCACAGGCAAGTTGACAAAGGTAGCTGGTGCAAACAAAATTTCCATCCAGTATTCCCCAAACTTCCTGGTAAAGCCATTCTCACCTGTGCTGGATCACTTCCAGGTCCTCCAGCTTCTCTGGGATCTGCATATTATTCAGCCACTTCTCCTTCTCGTCAATCCAAAGCTCACAAGCATCTGCCTCACTGAACATCTTATAAAGAGCAAGGGTATCCTGCAAAGCCTGTTTACGCAGCCGAGTCAGCTCAGCAACCTCTTTGTATCTTTCTTCTATCCCAGACAACCTGCCTTGCACATCTGGAGACCCGGCATGCTCCTGTGGTAGAGCCTTTGCCTGTTCATGAAGCGAGTCAATGGTTGGCCGGTAGCTTGCAATCTCTTCAGCAACATCCTTGTGTTTCTTGACCAAGGACTGAGTGGAATATTCATCGTGGCCAACATCATTGCTGGAGACAATTTTGAGGATGTCCAACATCCATGCATCAATGTCATCAGCATCAGCCTGGAACTGGTGAAGGAGAGAGGCTTCCTCCAGACGTTTCTTCCTAATGGCAGATAACTGTTCCAAGTTAGCCCACTGCTCCCGAATATCCTTAATTCTTTCTTTGATTTTCTCAGACCCAAAATGCTCTTCCGCAATCATGTCTTCACCTTCTTTTATCGCCTGCTGAAAGTGGCCACTGCGACCACTCATTTCATCTTCAAATGCCTTATGTTTACTCAAGAGACGGACGACGCTGGTTAGGTCCTTCCCGTAGTCATCAGATGAAAGGATCTGCTCCTTCTCCCTGATCCAACCTTCTTCTTCAGCCATTTCCCAGAAGAATTTCCAGAGGCGCCGGGACTCCTCCAAGCGGGCCCGGCGCTCAGCTGCGAGCTGGCACAGCTCTTGGTAACAGAACTCCATGTGAGCGACGCGGTCCCTAATAACCTGTGGGTCACATGGCTTGTAACCTGTTCAGATAGAGAATGTAGGTTACAACAAGGTCCCATCAGTTTTCACCTCTCCATCTGGGACATACACGTGAGCTCTTAACTCCCGATAGCTCCAACTGCAAAGTTTACAGTAAAGAATCCATAGCTTCCTGAAACAATGGAACTACCCAGACTTCATTTAGAACTTAAAAAGATCTAAAAGACAAAAACTTATAAAGATGAAAAAGGTAAGATATTCATAAACTTATTAGTTAAAAAATAATCACTACTCCAGATCTATATTACAAAAAGTAAACATTATCTACTCTAGCTAATGTCATTAATTTAGTGGAATTGCTTTGAATTAGCATAAATCGGGGAAAATACCACACTCAATTTCATAATTTCTTAATGCTTGTATTAGAAACACAAAATGGAATTAATGCTACAAAGTTACAGCAGCTGCTGGTTAAAAATGTGACACTCAAGGCAAACTGAAATCTCAAGTGAGTTCCCTGCTTGAATCATTGACACAGGGAGAAAAGGAACAAATAATGGTGGTTTTTCTCATTCAAGTGCTGAACTCAATGTGATGTGCCTTGCAGAACTAATAAAGCTCAAGGAGAACCTCACATATAATTACATCTAAGAAGGACATGTTGGCTGCTGGTTACCTTCTCCATCGGTGGCAAACTTCTGAGCAGATGCATTGACCCCTCTCACTCTCTCAGCCTGAATAGCAATGTCAGCTTCCACTAGAGCATGTTTCTGCAACAGGTCTTCAACTCCTAGCAAGTGTTTGCCGTAGTCTTGTGACAGCAGAAGCACCTGACCAAAATGTAAAAGGCAAATAAAATGAGCTGATAGGCCATAAGCTATTTGTTTCTTAATGACTCCTTTGTGCTCTCTATTTTTACAATGATTTAAATCCAAAGTAACACCAGGAACATAAGCAGACTTATTGCAAAATTCTAGGGACATGACTGATGTGAATTTGAACCAACACTTTTCAAACGACTAAAACCATGAAGAACTTGACCGTGCTCTTTCACACAGTTCTAAGTCTGAGATGAAGAAAAGCTGAGTTAGCTCAGCAGGACCAATGTAGTGCACTCTGTCCAGCTGCCACTGAACTGCACACATCTTTCCTACGACAGCTTACAAGTTCTGCAGGCTGAAGGACAAGAACCAAGTTAGAATTCCTGCCTTTCTAAGGTCCCAGCAGAACACACAGGAAAATATTTCATGCTTTTTAAAGTACAGTCATGAAGAGGTGATTAGATTCCCATGTAAGCAGTGCTGAAGATATTTCTATCTAACTCCCTTTCACCAAAATCTGCATTCTCACCCAAGCCTGACCAAAGCCTCTGGTCCTTATCACAGAGGCATAAATATGAAAAGTGGCTTTCTATAGGAGCAAGCCTGTTCCTTTTCCTTACTGTTTTTAATCTCCATTTTTTAAAAAACATCATCATTTATAGGTATAAGGAATTTATTCATTGCTTATGAATTTGCCCACTAAACCAGAAAGGCAAAATGAGTCTTAAAAATTCACTAAAGAAAAGCCATGTACACCTCTCTAGAATATTTATTCCATGTTCTCAGATAGATAACATCTACCTTCATCTCATCCATCCAATCCATAATGTATAGCATTTCCTGGAAAATCTTTTGTAGGCCAAGATTCATTTCCAGCCGTTGTCTTCGTGCCCTGAGTAGCTCCAGGAGGTACTCCCACAGGCGTATAACATTGTCCTTTCTTGCAGTGATGCGTTTGATATCATGATAATTTTCAGTCTCAAGCTCCTTTGCAACTGCAACCACAGCCTGGACTCGCTCTTCATATGCTGCAATGTCTGTTTCAATGGCCTCATGCTTTTTCGTTGCAGCCTCTACTGCTGGAAGGTCAAAGCCAAAGTTATCCTGTAACGACAGAGACAGTTCTTCAGCAGTGGCATACTCAAACTTAAAAGTGATTTCTGATTGTGCAGAAAACACTTGTTATTACCAACTGAGGATCTCAAAATGCTCTGAAAACTCTTCTGATAAAATCAGAGACATAACTTTTGGGGAAAGAATCACAGTGGCCATCAGGACCTTCTTGGTTTTTTTGTGTGTTGTTGTTGTTTTAAATCCATCTCTAGTAAATAATAACAACTGGGTGAATTCCATTGAACTGACCTGAACATTCAGGTAAAAAAAATCTCAACTGTGGGTGCTTATTTCCATGAGCTTCTCCTGACTACAGACTGATAGATTCCAAGAATGGTATGTCAAACACATTAAAGACAGGACAGTAATATATACTCTAAAAATACATTTACACAGACATACAATACATATAAATATACATAGATTCAGTAAAATAAGTGGCACAGGAGAAAAAACATTCTCTTTGCAAGAACTGTGTCCTTTAAGTACTTGGAATCATTTAAGTCACACAGACAATTTCTGAAAGAGGCACCTGAGAAACTAGACGTTGATTTTCACTCAGCCAAGTTTCTCTCATAGCTGCCTTGCGATCAAATCTGCGTGCAAGTTGTTCCAGTTTCTCTTGTCTGATAAGCTCATTTCGCAGTGCCAGTTCTCTTTCATGTTCAGCTTTTTCCAGTCTTTCCCAGGCCTGAAGATGTGGAGAAAAAAAAAAGTAAAAAACAAACAAACATTTGCCTCCTAAATACACATTCATACAATAAATCATGTCTGTTTCACATGAGATCACTACTGAAGTCACTTCATCCAAGTTTCACAGAATTGGCTGATTTGCTTATGTGCCAGTATATCTGGTTTATATTGGCTGGCCTTACACCTTGTCTGCTCATACGGACTTAAACTTTGGTCTCCATTCATTCATTCCTTTTCTGAGCAAGAGATATAAGCCTTATTTATCTCAGATGCATTTTCCTGAGTTCATTTGTTATTTGCCTCCACTGACCCTTAGGTAAAGCACCTGGCTTGATCATGTAAGAGAGCAACTCTTTCAAAATCTTCTGAGTGCTATTCTCAAAGAAGGAATTCTATCTTTTTCCTTTAGGAAATGACAATTAGATATTTGTGTGCAAAATCAGTTTACAGCTGTTGTTATCACATCCTCATTGGGAAGGAAAACAAATACCAAATTTCTTTTGCTGCATCAGAGTCCTTTTTTTCCCCCAAAGCGAGAAGTTACACGCATGGCATTAGTACTATAAAAACAAAATCTTAGAAGCACACTGAAAGCCAGCTAATCACCTTTCAGATCTTCTTACAAACAACAAAAATACCCACAACTAAACATAAACTACCCCAGATTCTTCTAAATCCTAACAGATGTGAAATTGCCTGAAACTCAAAGTATTTTAGGCATTCACAGGCACAGGAGCTTAATGCAAACAGGAGAGTCATGCAGTTTACTGCTCTCTAGGATGCAGATTGAAGCCACAGACACCCAGAACAGCTGCTCTGGGAATGCCAAACATGATCAAACACAAATAAGAAAAGCTCACACTTTTAAGCTGTTTGTCATCCTTGATAGAGTTTGTCAGCTCTGCTGCAGTTCTGTTGGCTGCACCAGCATAAAAAATAGCTACTTAAATCCCAAAAGAGAACCCATAACATGAGTCACAGTACTTCCTTTTCTCTCCCATGCTGTGGACAGAAGGGCTGAGAGGCAGATAAAAGCCAGTTCTGCTCCCTGCTTGGAGCCATGGAAGGCAGAGGCATTTATAACCCTGAATGACACAGGCTGCCTGCTGCTGGGTCTCAAACAACCTTCTTCTTTTCAGGAGCTTTGGTAGAACACACCTCATCAAAACTAAGTGAGGAAGGATGCAATACCTAGATATTGCTGCTACTTTCTGCTGATTAATAGCCAGGATCCCAGAGGAACAAGAGCTACTACATCCGTAACTGACTACTCAGAACTACTGCACATTTTTCTCCATGAGGAAGAGCTTAGAAATACTGAAGCCATCCAGGGACTCAACTCATATCAGTGAGTTGAGACAAGGGAAAAGATCTCTCTACCTGTCCCATCCCTTACAGTCCCTACATGAGGCCTGGAAATAGCAGATATTATCTTCACACGGTCCCAGTATGCAAAGACTGCAGAGACAGACACTGAAAAGAAAAACCAACTGAGTTGCAAAGGATGGGCTGCCTCAGTTTACCTTGTTTATGTCAGAGATGAGTTTGCCCTCCCTTGGCATGTATACTTTCTGATTGTTGGCTCTCATTTTGCTTTGGATGGTAAAAAGCAGCACTTCCAGGTTTCCTTTTTCTGTAAACCTAAACAAAATTTTCCAAAGGAATACTGTTACAATAAAGCTTTCATGGCTACCAAGGTATTATAAAGCACTTCCTTAAAATATTGACATGAATGGAGTACTCAGATAAACACCTGAATCTCATGTGAAAGCTGGAAGCAGTAGAAATAGCCCCCACCCCTGCAATCAGCTGGGTCAAGCAGAAACAAACTCACTCACTCACTCCTTCACAGAAGTCAGCTGTCTGTCTGTTTAGATTTAAACCTCTTTGAGGCATAGAAGGCTGCATATTTTCTTACTCTATTACGTGCGCTATCCTACTTTATCAACCCAAGAAACTGAAGTTTTGTTTAGAGCCCACTGCACTCCATAAACTCTTCCCACTCTTTTCCCTGAGTTGTATGCCTGGGAAACAAACAAACTGCATAGGCACTGGGGAATAGGCTGCAATTTAGAGGATGTCTGGATATTCTGTAATGTTTTTGATTGTAATTATTATCCATTAAAACTTATATTAGAAAAAAATAATAAACAGATCTGATAACGTAATGCTAAAATAAACTCTCCAGAAATAAACTGCATGGCTTTGGTTATATCATTATATATATATTATTATATATCATATCATATATCATTATATCATAGCATAGTTATGTTTTACGAAGCCAGACACACTTCCTCTTGATTATGGAAAAACAGTAAGAGCCTTTTAATAGCTGTGTCTTGGTATTATATGCTGCTAGTGAGTACGATGAGTGATATTAGCATACCAATATGGTATACTATTACTGCTTGCATTACAAGCCAGGCACCCCTGTGAAGTGATAGCTTCCAGTACCATGAGATCCTGCAAACAGCACGCTTGTTTTCAATTACTATTATTGCTATTGTTATTACTACATGCATATCAAATAGCTTAAAACAAATAGAATCCAAGTAATAATGCTCAGTGCCCATTAGAAATGTGATATCTAGTAACGCTCAGAAAAATAAATTCTTAGGCCAAGATTAAAATTACTCCTATGCGTTTGTATTTTTTTTAAATCAACTACTGATTGAACAAAACAAGACCACTGTTTTTTTAAGCTAAGATTAAGATTACTTGGGTGGTTTCTCTACTGTGCGGTAGGTGTTGAATGCCTGCAGCTGCTGCTGCACACCAACTAGTGAGTTGGCAAATTTGCGGTTGTTGAGGATGATAATGGTTTGCTCAATCCACTCCAGAAGGTCAGAAGCCAGCGATTCATATTTTTCAATCATTTTCTCTGTTTCAATGGCATTGTCAAGCACCTGCAACAAGCAGCACAAAATAAGGTGAGTAACAAGGGCAGCACACTTCAGAGTCATCTAAATCCAGTAAGCTACTTAAAGAATCAGACTGCTCACCCCTGAGCACTACAGGGCCTGTGTTCCCTGGGGTACAAGGGCTTTGCATTTTTTGGTGCTGAATTCCCATGATCCCAAGGGAACAGAGGGGCAGAGCAGAAGGTTACAACAGGATTCACATCCAGTCTGCCAGCTGTAAGGATGGGGGCAGCTTTGCCAAAGGGCAGAGAACAACAGTATGTTTTTTAAATGAGAGACTTTTCTGGGCTTCAGAAGAGACAGGAGACCCAGAGGGTGAGGAGCAGCTAATGGGAAAGGCAAAGCAGCAATGATGCAAAATTAACAAGCAAAAATGAAACACCAGCCAAACGTTTTCTAATGAGAGCAGCTGGAAATTAAGTACTCCTCGTGGTCATATGGGAATATTTAACATTCAAAATGCATTTCAAAAGCAAAACTAAAAACTACCATACAGTGGATTCTCTAAGGTTTAACACTCGAGAGGAAAAAAAAACAAAAATCAGAAAGATTTAAATTGCTTTGCAATAACTTATAACTTCAATTTGCAAACCTTTCCAATGCGTTTTCCTTCAACAGCTAAAGCTTTCATTTTGGAGAAGTAGTGATAATATGTCACCACGTAGGTGATGATTGACTTTTCATCGGGATGATCAACACTGATATCTGCAAAGCAAACAACAGTTGCCTTAGCACAGCGGGAGTGCATGGACTAAAACAACAAAGCTAATAATCCAACAAGAATGGGTTCGAGAGTCAGAGAGATGGGTTCAGTGGCAGTTCAAGTCCTAACATTTACATCCTGATCAGAAACATATTTAGCAGCTTTGGACTGGTTCTGGATTACCCAATGTTGTACACTCTGTCATTAAGAAGTATTCCTTTATCCACCTCAGTGCAGACCACAGCTAAAGCTGGGGCTGGAGATCTTTGGGCCTTAGCATCTGGTTCACGATTTTGACAGACTGCACGGCTGAACAACCTCCCTAATGTCCATGTGAGTCAGCAGACCTACTGCTAATTGACATCTTCAATGCTCTATCAGTATGTGAAGAAATGCAAAACGAATGGCATGTCTGTCCAGGCAGATCTTCAGAGATGCACAGATGGAAAACAAATCGTTTTTTTTCTGCAGCAATTACGAAGCACAGGAAAACAAGCAAGAAGAAACTTGCCCAGACACACAGCCCCTATTTATTTGCCCTGTGACAGAAAAATTTTGTCCTGGAGTTGTGAGCATTCCTTCCAACACACGTGAGTGCACAGCCTCACAAATGCTTGGGATAAATCTCACCAAGAGTCTGAAAGAAATGGCTCACTACTGGGTGAAATCCACATTAGTCATCTTCTGGTTCAGGATGAGAAACAAAAACACTTTTTTCAGAGCACACAGAAGGACGCCCCTAATTGGAATGATTTTATGTACACATGGCCAGTCCAGTGATCTTGTCAGATGGGGAAATATAAATTCTGAATTTAGGGCTGTTTTGCTTCTACTGCTCAGTCCTCTGCAGGAGACATCTTGCACTCTCTCCTTCCCTCTCTGGCTGTATCACTGAGTGAGTCAGCAGCATCCTGCTAGCTGCTCTTCAAGGCAAAAAGCTATCACAAAACAGCATCCTCTGACAAGGCGGGAGAATAGAACCCACAAAGAGCTGCAAAGTGTTAAAACTGCAGGAATTCTTACCCTCAGGGTCCAGGAGCTTAGTAAGACCAAGGTGTTGCTCAGCAAGGTTAAAAGCGTTCTGCAGATTGTAGTGTGCATTTGATTTCTTCAACTTGTCAAAATCAATCAGATCAGGCCTAGACAGGATGAAAAATTCTTTAGATTTGCCAAAGCACAGCATATCCACCCTCAATAAACAAATGACATAGAATGTGCCATCCCTAGAAAACCTGGCCTCTCATGCTGCCAAGGTTTCACTTGCCCAGTACTCCTATGCATTTCAGTGTGAGAATTAAAAGAATGAAGTAACACCTAGCAGTTAGCAGGGCAGCAGAACCTAGCCCATGACAAAAAATAACAGTTTACCAGGGACAAAGCTTACCAGGGACAAAGGCAAGTGAACAGCTATGGGAAGTCAGTCTCTCCTCCCAACAAGGTGAGCATGTAAGCCATCCCACTAACATCACCCGAGCTCACCAATGAGTGGCACTGAAGCTGTGTCCAACTTTAGCACCAGATTCTATAATCCTTGCTGTGATTTTTTTCCCTTTCAGGCTGCCACTGCATTCCACTCTCCTGGCCTGTGAATTCAGAACTCATAACTGGCTATGCAGTTTAGGTATAAAGACTTCTCCTCCAGTGTAGTCAGTCACAGAACCAAACAACAGTGTGTATAATTTATTCTCTTGAAACGAAACTCGTGGTATGAGAAGCTGTTGCCCAGATGAGCTCACAGCAAACACAAGAGTGAAAAAGTGAAAGGCAAGTTGCTGTAAAACTCTCAAGTAATTCTTCAACTTCCTTCTGTCCACAGATTTTAAAATCAAGCTGCATGGTAACTTCAAAACACCATGCACTTTTCAGCAGTCCAAGCTTTCCAAACCCACCAGGACATCTCCCCACACGTACCTGTGCTTGTGTATCAGTGCATTGAAAGCCATTCCGTCCCTCCAGCTTGTTGTGAAGTTGTGAATGTTGACATTGGGGTAACTGCCAGAACAAAGAGAACACAATGAATACAGCACCTCTGCTGCAGCTCTGTACAATCTGTTGCTAAGGGCTGGTTGCAGGAGTGACGTATTTGTTGTAAAGCTAATGGTAAGACATTCCTTCCCTCCATGGACAATCTATCATCACAACTGTTTTCTAATTAGACACTAGAAGTAAGAGCATCTTATTTACTGCTGTAAACCCAGAGGAATTTATATGCATGTGGCTGAATCGTAGATTCAGAGAACATGAAACAGAAGCCAGCTTACCACTGGTTTATTTTCTTTGCAGCTCTCAAAATGAATTCTGTGTCATGAATTTTGGTTTCCCAGCTTCTAGTTCACAGTCAAAGATTCGACCAGGACAAGAGACCAACCTCTACCTTTGCTGATATCCACCATGATAGGTGGATGTCACTACATTTGATTAAGTGTGAACAGAAAAAGCATTATGCCTGGAGGGCAAAAATATTTTTGGAAAGCCAGAATACATGTTTCAGTACACTTGAGACTTAAAATGCACATCTATATCTTATGCCATTAAACAAGAAGTAATTTTATTTTTGAGCATTAAAAAGTAAAAAAAAAACAAAAACAAAACAAAAAAAAACCTTAAGAGGCAACAGAGTTGAGAGCAGCTTCTTATGCTCAGAAAAACCTAATCAATCACTATACACAGATACAGACTGAACACAGCAAATTATCAGCTTGCCTGCAGCCTGCTCATGCTGTAATCAAAAGGGAAAGTTTGACTAATTCCATGGAACAGTTCTGTTCCTTCTCGATATTTCGCAGACTACATGTGAAAAGCAGGAAACCCAGTACACATCAAATTCACTTTCACTCTGATTGTAAAAATCCAGATATAAGCAAATGGCATATCATTCTTTACAAGGGACTCAACTACTGCATCATCTAAGGGCACTATAGACTGGGGAACAGCTGATGCCTCCACACCATTATATGTGCAAAAAAGGAAATGATGGCAGCAAAAACCTTAACACCATTATTTCTTCAAAGTAGGAGGGTCAGCATTTACTATATACTTATTTGTGTTTATCACACAGAATTAACATAATATATCAGAATTTTCTGACTTGTAAACATCAGTGCACTTTTCTAGTTCAAATCCACTTAAAGAGATGTATGTATTTGCCCATTTAAAATGATTTCAATGAAAACTCAAAATGTCGTAGGAGCTTTAGAGATAATCACTTAATCCACACTCACCCAGCTGTCTTCATCTGGCACCACAAAAGCAGTGCATCCTTAGCAGATTTCTTCTCCTTATTGTCCTCAGTTTCAACACTGATATCTTGGATCTGAAATTAACAAAGAAGTTTTAAAGCTTTTCTTTGAGAAAACACATTTTTCTCTGTCTTAAAAATGATGAAGGACATTGTATCATAACTTAAGTAGCAAAGGAAATCTATGACGACCCAAAGAGCACGTTAGAAGAATGTGCAGGCTCTTCCTTGTTTAAGAATATTCAGTGAAAGCTTCATATGCCCTTATTTTACTGGAACATTACTGTTTTTTTTTAATCTATAGTTTGAACATCAGCAGAAAATATTTCCAATTGCCAACGCAAACCCTGTTCTACGTGGCACCATAGTTTTACCCTGCAAACTGGAATACTGTGATTGAGGGCTACAAGCTGTTTAGAAGGGATAAGTAGGGCAGGAGGGGTAGGGGAGTTGCATTCTATATTAAGAAGCAGATACACTGAAAAAAGCTGTCTCCAAAAAACAGCCATGATCAGGTTGAGAGCTGTGGGTAAAAATTAGGGACCAGACCAGTAAAGGACACCTGGTGGTTGGGGAATAATACAGGCAACCTTACCAAGGGAAGCCTGTTGGCAAATGCTTCTTGCTTCAGCTATAAGAAGCATCACACTCACAGGCTCTCATCCTGATGAGGGATTTCAACCACCCAGATGTCTGCTGGAAAAGCAACACCGTGAGCTGCAAGCTATCCAGGAGACTCCTGGAGTCTGCTGAAGATAAATTCCCGGTGCAGGTGGTGAAGAGGTGTTCTAGACCTTGTTCTTATGAACAAAGACTGACAGGTTGGGGATACAAAAGCTGGGGCAGCCTTGGATGCAGAAATCATGAGATAGTGGAGTTCAGGATCTTGTGTGAGAGAAACAGGACAATAAGGATTGCAAGCCTGGACCTCAGGGGAAGTCTACTTTGATTCCTTCAAGGACCTGTCTGGATGTATCCCATGGGTTGGAGTATTGGAAGGTAGGAGGGCCCAAGAGAGTTGGTTGATATTTAATTACCACCTCCTCCAAGCTCAAGATCATTGCATCCCTAAGAGAAAGAAATCAGGCAAAGGTGTCAAGAGATCTGCATGGATGAGCAAGGAGATCATGGAAAAACTCAAATGCAAGGATGTTTACACAGTGTGGAAAAAGAATCTGGACACTTGGAAGGAATACAGGAATAGCGTCCACCCGAAGCAGCGTAGCAACTAGATATCTCAGATGGTAGGCTGTGTCTCAATTACTTTAAAAGAGGGAAAAACATTTATAAGGCCAAATATATCTGATATTATGGATGTGATTCACTGTTTTTTTTTTTTAAATGTATCATAGCTCCTGTGAAGCCCTATTGCTCTTGCTGAAAGTTAGACATCTTAATATTTAGAAAAACAACTGAGAAACCTTAAAATAAAGAGCTTATATTTGTTTATTATAGGTTTCTGCAAAAGGATTTTCCAGCCTTTCCTGACAGGAGGCAAAGAGAAATATGCAACTATCAGGAAAGCAAGAAATTACAGTCCTCAGCTGCGAGGCTAAACGATTCTTGCAGGCACCTTTCATACGCTCCAGTGCAAAGTCAGAAGAGTTAATGACAATCACCACAAGATATGAACAGATGAGAGTAGCATTTCCTCCTAAATAATATATATGTGTGTATATCCTGGGTTGCATCAAGAGAAATGTGACCAGCAGGTTGAGAGAGGTGATTCTGCCCCTCTGCTCTGCTCTCCTGAGACCCAACCTGGAGTACTGCGTCCAATTCTGGAGCCCCCAACACAAGAAGGACATGGAGCTGTTGGACCAGATCCAGAGGAGGGCCACGAAGATGATCAGAGGGCTGGAGCACCTCCCTGGGGCTCTCCAGCCTGGAAAAGGGAAAGCTCCGAGAAGACCTTACAGCAGCCTGCCAGTATCTGAAGGGGGTCTACAGAAAAGCTGGGAGGGACTTTCTATAAGGGCATGTATTGACAGGATGTGGGGAAATGGTTTTACACTGGAATGGGGCAGATTCAGACTAGATATTAGGAAGAAATTCTTTACTGTGATGGTGGTGAGACACTGAAGAGGCTGCCCAGTGAGGCTGTGAATGTCCCCTTCCTGGATGCATTCAAGGCCAGGCTGGATGGGGCTGTGGTCTAGAGAGAGGTTTCCCTGTCTGTAGCAGGGGGTTGGAACTAAATGATCTTAAAAGTCTCTTCCAACCCAAACCATTCTATGATTCTATATACCTGTGACAAGAGCTTCATAGTTGTTAGTGGTTAAAAAATAAAAATGTATAACCCTCTGCACAGGAAACATATGCCCTAACTCCCACTGATTGCCACAGGAGACCATGAAGTTACACTCTCTCCCCTCAGCTCTGGAACATGCCACATCAGATGCCAGGCACCTTTATCTCCTATCAGGTTGAAGAGTTTAGGAATGCTCCAATCGTAAAAAGCAAGATAAAACTGATTACAAACAAGTATGGAAAACTCAACCGTGTATAGGTATGCATGCAATGTATGCATCCTCACCTGGAATCTCAGGATAATAGTCCAAATAAGGCCAAGTGTCAGTCTGTGATTCCCATCCACAATATCATGAGATCCCATGTTTTCCAGGTGCACTCGCTGCTCTTTCAGGAACTGCAGGGCTTTATCAACATTCTCCAAGCAATGGATGCGCATCCTTCCCTTAGTTGGTTTGGGCTAGAAGGTACAAAGGAGAAGAAAAGCATTTATTACTGTTAATTAAAAAAAAAAATAAAAAAAAAAGTATGGTAACTCTTCAGTCCAATAAGCTGAGTCATCCACAAAGCCCGCTACCAGCCACCAACACTGCGTGCACTTGTCTTGCATATTTGACCACCTATGTACAACTCAAGGATAATGGCAGCACATGTCAAATCTGCTAACCTGGGACTGCTAACATCCCAGACTTCTGCCACATACACCGGGCAACCAATTTCATTTGCTTTCTGAAATGTTTTACATGCTTACTTCCTTCATGTTTTCCACCTAGGCACTTCAGCAACTCACTCATTACCTGGAAGATTTTTTTGTTTGTTTTTTTAAGTTCACAACACATTTATTACATTTTCCTAAGTTGCTCTTTTCTCCATTATAAGCTCTTCCGTACTAAAAAAGACAGCTCTACAAAGATATGCAACTAACTGACAACTGACAGGTAACAAACGCTCCAGAGAGGATCTGTAAATACAGATGCACAATCTCTGAAAAGTCAACTCCAGTTTGGACGGTTGCTAGTCAATAAAACACCCTCAGAAAGAAAAATGATTTTTTTTTTGGCCAGCTCAAGTAGATAAGCAGTTATGAAACTAACATACAAAGTTTATTCCAAATGATTCCTTTCGGGAGGAACTGCCACACCAAAGTAACATCATTTTATGAAGGCCCAGTGCAAATGAAAAAAGCCACGAGTTGTGCTAGCAGTGTGCAAAAATCAGCTGTAAAACTGAAGAAAATTAAGGTAACTCTGTTCTGCAGAGAGGGGTTACAGATGAATAGCTTGTTCCATGTTCACTGAGAAGTTACCAGAGATAAGAAGACAAATTACTAACTGACACAATTTCTTTGTTTTCTGCAATGTAGTTAACTGGCTGTGGAAACAGGTCAGGCAAAATCCTCTTCTCAGACTGCATTCAAGGGGAAGAGTTTCAGCCAGAGCCAAATTACGTCCCCTAGAAACAGCAGTCTAAGTAGCAGCACATCACAAGAGTGATCTGCTTGCTAGCAAGGCACTGCTCTGGACAAGTAAACACCAGAGCAACCATCAACTTTCAGCTGGCACTGATCTCTTCCAGAGGCTGGAGAACAGAGTAGAGAAAGTCAGATCTCAGCTCAAGAAAGGGAGCAGTTCCATGAACCCAATACTACTTTTGGGTGCAACAGTCCCTCAAAGGAGGCTCTCAATGGAGATGATGCTGGATCCATCCATCTGCTGGTATCACCAAATCAGGTTTAATTGACTCTTGCAGGGTGCCCTGGGAAGAGGGAGCTGAGGGAGCAGCAGGAGCACCAGGCATGGGGAAGTGTGGCTGTACTCAGCAGCAGCTTGGCCCTCACTGTATTTGCTGCCATACTGGAGTGCCCCACATCAGCCACTGTAACTCATGGTCACTTCTAATTATATGAAATTTAACAGGAGCAAGTGCCAGATCGTATACCTGGGACAAGGCAAACCTGGCTATACACACAGACTGGGGGACAAGGGGTTGGGGAGAAGCCCCATGGAAAGGAATCTGGGGGTTCTGGCTGGCAGCAAGTTGATGCTGAGCCAGCAGTGTGCCCTGGAGTCAGAAGGGCCAACCACACCCTGGGGACACCAGGCCCTGTGCTGCACAGCCTCACTGCCAGCACTGCCTGTCCTCTGGGGCTGCAGTACAAAAACAGACATAAAGCCATCAGAGAGCATCCGGAGGAGGGCTACAGAGCAGGGAAAGGGTCCAGAGGGGAAGTCATATGAGGAGCACTGAGGGCCCTGTGTTTGCTCAGCACAGAGCAGAGGAGCTGAGGGGAGGCCTGATGGGGGCTGCAGCTCTCACAGGGAGCACAGGGCAGCACTGAGCTCTGCTCTCTGTGACAGCACCAGGGCCTGAGAGAATAGCATGGAGCTGCGTCAGGGGAGGGCAGGTGGGGGTGAGGGAAAGGTTGTGTCCCAGCTCTGGCATAGCAGCTCTGCTCCATGGGCACCAGCCCCAGAATCCTGGATTCAAATATGTGCATAAAATTCCTGTTCTAGTGCATCAGTAAACACATCATATTAAAATAATGATCTAGACTAGTTACTGGGTTTGTTTATTGCTTCCTTAAAATTTGATATTTCTTGTCTTGATTTGGAGTTTTCTGCGTAAGATACTGCCTTTGCATTTCTGCTTGGGTGGCATGGCAAGGTCAGAACTTTACCAGTGACAGCCACAACAAATTCCAACAGGCTGGAGAACATCAGCAGGTGTATGCTATGTGCCAATCCTACTGGAATTTTTGTGCTGTGTGTAATGGTCTCAAAGTTTAGAGCATTGCATTATCTGTATTCTTGTTTGCAGAGAAAGGTGTGGTGGAATGCACTGTTCAAACAGAGACTGCTGTCCTCCATCCTGAGATAACAAAGCTACAACGAATAGGAATTTGTGGTAGTGCAGACAGCTGCCGATGCAATACGCTGAGGATGATGTGAGCTCAGATCCAGCAGTCTCACTGGGTGACTCCTGCACACTCCCCACCCAAACAGCTTGCATAAGCCCTGTTTGCATTTTTGAAACCTGGAGTAAAAAATGTATGAATCATGCAGCACGAGTCACACGGCTGGTCTGAGCTTCACTGCTGCTAACAGACACTGAAAGTCAAATCTTGGCAGGTAGATACGGAGATCTAAACAGAGGTGCCAGAATGCTGCCAGTCCTCAAATAATGGGAGCATGTTGTACAAATAAAACCTAATCCTGGTGCTCCCTGCAGCGAGCAGGACAAACCTAACATCTCACCGAAGTAAATTATTTGACACAGAGAAAAACGTATCTCCAGCAAAATATAGCAGAGAGCACTGAGATTGTTTACCACAACCCACACAATGCTGGGACAGGATACTGTCCTGCATGCCAGAGATTCCTTCTAACCTCACAGATGCATTTGGAAATCTCCCTTTTTTGCTTCACTATACAGATGCTACATTGTAGGCCATATGTTCAATTCATTACCCAGGGTTTTAGCTCATGGAGCTTTCATTAATAGGACTGCTCCATGACAAGCGATTACACAGCTGCAACCTCATATAGCCTTAGGTCTTAGCTAAAGACCCGTATTTCTTTGAAAAGATTGCTTTAAATTAGATAGTTAAGAGCATAGCCATCATTTTAAGGAACTGAATGAAAAAGTGATATTCTTCAGCCATTTCATCACACCCAGTTTTCCTGTCATGCAGCAGCTTTTTTCACTAGAGAGCTTTACTGACCACCAGAACCTAATATCAAAGGGATTTTCTTTCTTTTCCAAGGAATTTATTTATTAAATATGTTTTAGGTATTTCTCTGACAACAATAACAAAAAAACAATCCAAGCCTTATCTATTGTAATAAACTCAAGTACACCCAAGAGCATTACTTAGTAATGGGATGTGATGGATGATGGCACAGTGAAAGCACTGTAATGCTCCCCAGCGTGTAGCTGGCCTTCTCCAACCTGCTGTCCTTCACTCCCCTGCAGCACACTCTAGGGAGGGGAGAAGGGAAAACCCAGGCCTTGGGCTGGCATTTCACGAGGAGTATTTATTGATCTGCCTCTGTAAGACTCAGGAGCAGGCAGCATGCTGCACAAGTGCTCAGTCTCTCACCTGTAAGAAGCATTCAAATAAGACTTCCTTTGGTTTTTACCTAAACCAGTAGGAAGATATTTTAATGGTGTCTGGATCCAGCTGTTCCTGAAATAATAAACCTTTTTTACCTCATTTAATACATAAGACACTTGCAGTGTTGAACCTTCAATATTCAGTTGGGTCAAGCATTCACTAAAACAAATGAACAAGAAAACCACAATAAATATTAATAAGCAAACACTTACAAGTCTCTCTCCTGAAAGAACTTCCAGGAGTTTGATGAGCATCCTTCCATCACGAAGGTCGGTGTACAAATCTGTAATTCTGCATGACACACGTGCCAAGTGGGAATTAACCCACTTGGTGAAAGTCTTCTTCTGAACTGCCTCACGTTCATCTGTTAAGAAAACAACACAGTGTTACTCAAAATAAATCACAGTTCACGTACCTAAATGGGAATGTGATGCTCAGACACATCCTGTCTATTAAGTGAAAGAAGCTGGCTTCGTCTCTTTCCCAAGTCATTGCAGAAAATGTGACTTCTCATCAGAAATCCACCTTTTTCCCTGTTTTATCGCGTTCCCTTTCATCACTGGGGATTTTACTGAGTTACTATCTATGGAATAAACCTGGAGTATAGATTGCAGACTTGCATGCTGCTCATGTAAGCAGCTTTCTCAAGGTGTGAAGAGGTCAGCCATAGAGCTGTGATGTAAAAGCCACTTTGGACTGATCAAAGTGCCCAGTAGTTAGCTCAAGAATTACCATCCATCACAGGAAGAACAGGGCAACTTCTGCTCTCAAATACATATCAAATCCACAACAGATCCCTTGAAACAGCAGAGGTCTCTTTGGATTAGTACAGGTATAAAAGAGCAGAGAACAAACTTCTCATTTATTTCCCCTTTCCCCCATTACAGTATTTGATTGCAGATTCAGCATTTGTAACTGTATTTACACAACATCACGATGAACTTTTCCATAACTGCATGTTTGAGGTAGACTTGCATTTATTTTAACCATGGAAAAATGGCCTCTTTCCACATTCTCTTCCCAGAGTCTTTCACAATTACTCATACATGAAAACACTGCATATGAGAGCTGTCTTAGTGTACAGGTTCACTACAGTACACATTAATTCAGAAACTCCTGAACAGCTATCTGCCAAGCTGAGAACTCTCAGACAGAAAATTTTAGACATCTTTGTGGTTAAATTCTTTTGCCAAGGGCTTTGGATGAAGCCTTTCCTTGTTAGCAGAAAGTCATTTCATTGAGCTGGGAACTACTACAGACCAAATTTATCAAAACACAGGTGCTCAAACTTGAAATCCTAAGTCCATAATTAGACCTACAAATGAAAGCAGTTGGCATTTCCAAGCAGCTGAGCATCTAAACCTCCTACAAGTCTCTTTAATGCTGTTGATGCATTCAGAAACAGGACATACAGACTTACAAATCTTAAACGAAAATGTAACATGTCCAACCTGACAACTTTGAGTGTGCTGCTCCAAATACAGAAAATGCCAATGACAGTGCAGAGGAATGCAAAGTTTATGTCAGACTGCACAGAGTTCCAGTGGATGCCCTCTTGCATAAGACAGCACATGCCCACTCGCTGCAATGCACTTCTACAGAGCGGGGGGGTATGATCATAGAATCATAAAGGTGGGAAAAGATCATCATGTCCAGCCACCAACCCGCCCCTACCACATCCACTGCCCACGTCCCTCAGTGCCACATCCCCACGGCTCTGGGACACCTCCAGGTGACCCCACCACTCCCTGGGCAGCTGTGGCAGTGCAGAATCACTTCTGGAGAAGGAATTGTGGCTAACAGCCAACCCGAACCTCCCCTGGCACAACGTGAGGCCATCCCCTCTCGTCCTACGGCCGTTCCCTGGGAGCAGAGGCCGACCCCGCCTCACACAGCCTCCTTTCAGGTCATTGCAGAGAGCAGTGATGTCTCCCCTGAGCCTCCTCTTCTCCAGACCCAACAGCCCCGGTTCCCTCAGCCGCTCCCCATCACATTTGTGCCCCAGACCCCTCACAGCCCCGCTGCCCTTCTCTGGACACGCTGCAGGCCCTCGGTGTCTTTTTTGCAGTGAGGGCACAGCACTGAGCGCAGCACTCGAGGTGCGGCCTCACCAGTGCCGGTGTGAATGGACGCTCACCTCCTGCTGCTGACACAAGCCGGGGTGCTGTTGGCCTTCTCGGCCACCTGGGCACAAAGCTAACAGCCCTACAGCCTTTACCTCTGTGCAGCTTGCGAGCCACTGCCCCACGGCTGCAGCACTGATGTGGCCAAAGCGCAGGGCTTGACCCCACCTTGTGCCTTACCAACTACAGCATCCCACTCATGGGACTGCAGAGAAGCAACAAAAGCCTGATGACCAAGGCATCAGCTGAGGACAGAAAGCTGGGAAATGAGCCCAAGGAAAAAGAGCATTAAGGAAAGAAGTAATATAGAAAACAGTGGCAAGGAGGAGGGATCTGAGAGCAGATGAGCGCTTCACCTGTGGTTTATACAAACCCCACCCAAGATTTCAGTTCCTCCCTTGCATTTCTGAGTTTACTCTTGCTATTTAGCCATGTGGTAGGAAGTGATCCAAAGCTAATGCACTGAAACTGTCCCACATGTAACAGCTCTTACCCAGCTATACATTAAGAAACTAAAGTAAAAGCTGCAGCATCTTCTAACCATGCCGCAATTCACACCAGTGGTGTTACACCACAGCTACTTCAATCTTGGACCAAAGGAAAAAAAAACAGCATTTCTGACCAGTGGAACTGGTCATCTTTCCAGGCAGTGATTTAAATGCAGTATCGACTAACCCTAAATATATTCCTTCTGAACTGTTTATAGCACATTCTTGGTTATATTGTATCCCCGTAAGTGTTTGCCTACCAATGCTTTTAGTTGCAATATTTCTTGAAATGAATGAGTCACAGCACTAAAAACCTTGTAATGGTTGGTGCTTTTAAAAGAAAATCCCAATAGAAATTACCATGTCCCTTTATCAGCTCCAGTGGATTAAGCAAGCCCCAGAACAGCTCAGCAAGTTTATTTAATCACTGCACAACCATAACATATTCAGAGTTCCCTGTGGTTACGTTCATCTTGAAGAGAAAAATGGGTAGACAGTGTCCTAAAGATAAAGTTGGACACAGAAAATATTAGATAAACAAGAAAGCTATCAGATATCACTATGAAGCTATCCATTAAAAAAAATCCTTGGTCAAAAGCTACGGCTACCAATAATCCCGCCCCCCTAATTTAGATCACAAGAAAAGCAATGGGTGGGAAAAGAAGAACATCCATGTGTTTTTAATAAAAGATGAAGGATCAAAGCCTAATTTCAAACAGAAAGGACACAACGTAGGAAACAGAGTGACATGCCGTGTCAGGTTGTGAAAACCTTGGTGCCGTTCCATTAATTGGCAGCAACGTAGGATTTCTGTTGTTGAGACAGAGTCAAAGGAAGGCACCAGAGAAGCCGAGCGAGGGCAATGCTTGCAGTGGGGCAGGACAGTCCCTCCATGCATGGCGCCAATGTGGCCAGGGGCCCCATGGCTCTCCACAAAACCTCCCCACCCCAGCATGACTTCATGGCCCTACGAGGGGACATGGCCATGCAATCTCCAGGCAGTGGGGACCCAAGGGTAAAAGCCTGAGAAAGTTCAGGAGAGTGACTCCTTTCCATATGTGCTGCCTGAGCATCTTTAAGCACGCCAACTTCTTGGTGAGGGAGAGGGTGGGAACACTCCCTGTCCAGCTGGGGGGCCTCAATGCCTCGGTAGCTCGGCACCATTATGTGTGTTTCCTTTAGTCTAGTTCACATACAGCTGCTGCCTCTCCCCTTTTACCTTCCCGTTTCCTCTGTGTCTCTTTCTGTGGGCCTCTAGTTCCTGTTTACAGCAGAAGTTCAAGGGTTCGGTTGGTTTTTCTGGCCCCTCTGCTCCCCACCCTCGCTCTGGTCTCCTCACACCTCATCCCCACCCACCCTCTGCGGAGCAGCCTGCTCCCCGCTCGTGCTGCAGACAAAAATAACCTCCACGTCCCCTCAGAGACAACAGCTTCAGCCATTCCAGCACGTCTCCACACGCTGAGCCTGCTGCTGCCTCTCCTCGTGTGCCTGAGCAGCTCAGTTGGCTGCTGGGTCAGGTGCTGGGCCCAGGCCCTCCCCACCGATGCTTCCACGATGTGGCAGGCAGCGCGTTTCGAAAACTGGCTGACTGGGGCTGGTTGTGTTTAAATCTCTCCTGCTATATGGCAATTTCTTCTACATGCTGTTTCACAACGACTGCAAGTTTTTGCAATGCTTTCGCCATCCCTTTCAGACCCATCAACTGTATTTTCCTGCTGTGTAATTTCAGGTCATAGCACGTGCAGAAGTAAAACTGGTGCAGTTCTGACACGGAATACAACTACAGCTATTTCAACACACAGTGCTATACAAAAACCTGTATGTACCCCAGGAGCCAGGTGCACCCATGAGTGACAATACCAGAGATGGGCTCTGAAGCACTATTTGTGCACCTCCTGTGACCGTTTTGACAGATGTCCTTCATTCCTTCCAAACCACATGTTTAGGTTTTGAAGATTAATTAAAACTAGAGGATACGGGTGGGGCTCCAAGCAGCCTACAGCTTGTGAAAACATTTGTTTCCCAAGGGTAAAGAGAAACATACGACATGCAAAACATGCACAGCAGGAAAACGGAAGGGGCTCTAACAGCAGTATTGATAATAGAGAATCCAACTTATCTTGAAGCAACACTAGGAAGGAAATTTCCTTTATGCGGAAACCCTCCTGACAATACCGCTAGCACATGGCAGCTTGCAAGCTCCAGCTCTGTGACCGAGATAAATCAAGGACCGACTTTGTTTAGAACTTCAGTAAATAAGCTGGAGTTTGTTCCCCAAAATCCACATAAGCCAGGCCAGGATGTCAAGCAGCCATCCAAGCCCCTTTTCCACCACTTCTCCCTCTACTAATTCAGTGAGGAAAACACTTGACCCAAATGTAGTCATTTTACTGCTTTGACTGACCCACCCGAGTCACTGCAGTGAGAGCAGACCGTGGGCTCCATCTCCTCTCTGTTCCACATGCTGAGTAAACAAAACAGTTTGGGCCAGAATAATGGAGAACTTGTAATAAATGCCTCGCCAAATGCATTGTTCCAACGGCTGGCTGAGAGAAGGACAGGCTGCTCCTGCATGCCAGAAAGTGCTATCAGCCCCAGCCCTTTCTTGACACCACCACTAACCGCTCTCGTGGCAAGGGTTACATGTGCGGCCGCTTGTTTGCTATAAACAGCCTCCAGACACTCTGCTCCCTTCCATACCGGTCAAACCACATTTTCAACACTCTGACCTTGAATCCGTTTAGAACTGAATGGCAAGTATGTTTGGTGCTCACCGCTGCCAGCCCAGCACAGGTAAAACAGCTTTCAGAGTGCAAAAGCTCCTGCCAGCACCTGCATTGTAAACGCCTCTGCACCCCATCTGATAAGCAGTGGAGTGCTCTGAAATGACCTGAATAAATAGAGAAATAAGCGCATAAAAGGGAAGCCAAAAGCAAGAGTGAGTGCCAGGACAGTCCTGGGTGCTCGCTGTCCTGGCCAAGCCCAGGGTTTGGAGGCACCACAAATTCTCCCCACTGAGCCCCACTTGATCTGTGCAGGACCGGTGTGTGTGGGTCCCTGTCACACCTCGAGCAAGGCAAAGTAAGGATCAATTTTAATTCTTAACTGCAAATGCTCGACCTCCTGCAGGTTTAAATCTTCCTTCGTTCCATGCTGGAAGTGATTTTTCTGGCTTATTATTTTTTCACTACAGCAACAAACGCAGCCAGCGTGCACCCTACATGAAGCATTGCTAAACACATACTGACTCAGAGATCAGATGAGAGTTGCTCCAGGCACTCCACTTCTGCTGATATTCAATATCCACAGCTTCCCTGAATTCCTCAGATCGTAACCTCGGCTAACTGTGCAGAGAGAGAAACAGAGCTTTCTTTCACAGGACAATGTTGCCATTACTGTAGGCTTTCAGGGTGCAGGATATTGCTGTGTGTTTTCTCAAAGATGTGAGGATATGGAGTTCAGCAGCCACCAGTCTCACAAATCCCAGCCTGGAGGTTTTCACCCACTGGCAGTGCTGTGGGAACAGAACAACGTTGGCAGCTCCCATCCCTCGCATATCTATGCAAGACAGAGGAAAGCTGGGGACTCTCAGGCTGCCCTTTCTAGGCACACCACAGCTCAGCAGGGTGGCAGGGCCTGGCTGCAGGTTGCCGAGCTGCTGCAGTGCTAAATATGACACTGAGGGGGAAAAAAACACCTCTATGTGCCTGTACTGGTGCAGCTAAGGAGAGAAACATCAGCCTGGAGAAACACTCCCTCCCAGAATGATGGACTTTCCACTCTGTCACCTAAGTGCTGCGGCAGTGAATGTGGCCAGAAGCCTACAGAGAACAACAGATAAGAACTGCAGTCAGATACCAGTTAGACATACAGAGTCTGCAATAAAATGTATGGGAAGAGATCTGCAAAAAAGAAAATGATGGAAGGAAAAAGGATCGCCTGGCCAGGAGAAGGGCTACTAATTTCTTAGAGGAATGGGAATGAAATGAGCTTCTCACAACATCTGAGTGCCCAATGGCCATTTCCCCTTCAACAGAAAGCCAAGAGAACTGAACAGTGGATGATACTTCCCTCCAGCTGCAGATTGTGGGTTAGGACCAGAGGCAGGATAGGATGAAAATGGAAAGAAGGGAGATGAATGTAGGAAATAGAGGTTGGTAACAACACAAGCATGCAGAGGCAAGCAACTGTGCAGAGCGAGACCTGCAGGAAATAAGCCTGCGTCCTGTGCAGGCAGCATGGCTGTGCTACATGTGGGGCTGGTGCTCCCAGGTGAGTGTTAGAACACAGCATCTCCTCTGGCTTTCTTCAGATTGTTTAACACAGAGGAATGATGCTGCTGATGATGAAAGTAGCCTGTGTTTGCTATGGTTATTTATGGTGCAAAATAGTCTTTGGTGTGACTCCCCAGATAAAAATGGTGAGACTATGCCAGATTCTACATGCTCGAACATGACTTAGACAAGAACTTGAATGCAAATATGAAAGATGACAAAGCAAAGAGGTGATTCTGTTTATACCATGTTTAGCTGGTGATTTTTGTTGGGAGCAAAATCCTTGCTGCGTTCCCAGCCCTTCCACATGGAGATGATTGGTCAGAGGGCCGGGCTGTGCACAACACGCCATTCTCTTTTACTAGGAAGCACCAGCCAGCTTCTAAATCCTATTAAATATCTACCCTTCTCTATTAAACATTACAGCCAGCATGTGACTACTTTCACTGCTGAAAATGCTCTGAAAAAGAAAAAAGGGAAAGCTACATAATGCAGCATGTGGAAAAAAAAAATTCTACTGTTTTCTCTTTGATGTCACTAACCCTCCCTGGAACAATGAAGCGATGCACAGAACAATGTCCGGGAGCCAGCCAGGCGTTACGGGGCTGGGAGGGCAGCTCCCCCCATTGTCTTTATTTTTACACAGGGTTTATGGCATTTTGGTGTCAGCAGTACAAAAATAACCCTTCCGAAAGCCAGCTTCTGATTCACGTAGAACGATTGTGTCCACCTGCAAAAAGGTGCTGTGAAGGCTCCCAGAGCCAAGTAAGCGAAACACAGAAGTCATCTGGGTTTAGCAGATTAAACTCAGCTGATTTTTTTTTAATTATTTTTAATTCTGACAACCAAATTGACGTATTTAAGCAGATTTGGAGAGAATACGTGCTCAGCTCTCCCTATGTTGGCATAAATCAGCAAACTGCCCCTTTAGCATTAGATAGACCAGTACCTCATCTTCATGCTGCATTTGGATAAGTACATTAATCATGTTTTTACAGCAAAATAACAAAAATAAAGTGGAATAAAGACATTAACTTTGTGGCCTAAGGAGTGCTGAATACGTAGCTCAAATGGAGATCATTTAGAAAACAGCATGAAAAATACCTCAGTGTTATTTGTATTGAAAATAAAAGGACACAAATGCCTTATTTGATGTGTTTTGCTGCCATTTTCTCTCTTTGCACAGCAGACAGTTCTCTTCTTCAGGAGTATGGAAAAAGCGTTGGCTGCCCCAAGCTGCTGGAATTCCCACAGAACAACGACCAGCCTGAGGTCACGGAACTATTTCAAGCACATACAGTCTTGTGGGGTCTTTGCAGTTTCCTTTAGAAAACATTATGAGCATAATGCAGGGAAGTGCCAGGGTTTTTCTGGAAGGGGGCACTGCTGTTATTTTTAATTCATGCCCAGTTCACTGGCTGAATAGCACTGGGAGCAAGGGTGAGGGCAAGGCTTGGCACACACAGAGAAGACAATGGGCACTCAACTACGTAAAGTCCGTCTCATTTCCTCCTGTGCCTAGCAAGCCCAGCAAATGAAAGTATTTTTCCAGTGCATTCTACTTGTTTAGAGGAAGAAGAATGAAGGTAGGATGAAGGAGTGTTGTGTTTTGCTTTTTTTAAAGATTAACCCTCGCTACAGTTGATGCAACAATTCTCACACAAGAGTAAGAGTAACCGGCTGTTTCTGCAAAACAACTATGTGGGCAGGCTGGGATCCTCCTTATCTAGGTATTTGGAAATACGAAATTATAACTGTTAAGCAGAGGTGAGTCAGTAAGGGCAGGGCTCTCAAGACGAGGAACTGGATCCTGACACCCATCCCTTACTGAGCAAAGCCAGGTGCAGCAGGGACAGCAGCTCGCAGGGTGCACGGAGCACGGCAGCTGACCTGCTGCTGGTGCAAGGCTGAGTGTGTGCAGGCAAGGCGAGCTCCGAGGCCTCGGCCAGGATGGTGTTCAGATAGCAGCACGGGGCTCACCGTGACCGGGCCTCACCAGCCTTGGGATATTCACACCCCTGCTGGGCAAGACCCTAAGCAACACTCAAATTGCCACTGCTTTCAAGAGGTTTGTCGGACCTAATAAAACTCCTCATGTCCTTTCCAAGCCAAGGAGTTCTGTGATTCTGTGAATTTTAGCAAGCTTAAACAAACACAAGCCAGAAAACGAGCAGCTAGCATTCCCATGCAGTCCCACTGAGGGATTCCAAAGAGCTGCAGGTTCTTTTCCTTCATCTGAGGCACAGGCATAGACGTTACGTAGAGTGAAATGTCAAAGCTGTGCTATGTTTTCACCGTGCTCCTTTAAAACCTCACTGCAGTCAAGATGAAAGAAAAGCCAAACCTTTGTTGGTTTCATGTTTAAATCTAATTTCACCTTAATGACAGAAAACCATGAATAGAAAATAAATAAATCTATGATGAATGCATTTCGTCCTCTCAAAATATTAAATCTGAGTGCTAAGAGATGTTATCATTATAATTAGTTGCTGTTAAATTATAATTTTCATTATCGCAGAAATATTTTAAATGGAAGAACACGTATTTAAACAACCACCGTGTTGATCAGGGATTAATAACAGTTCCAGTTTAACAGGCTGATTTTATAGCCCTGCTGAACAATGTGCTTAGTTCATCCAGTTGCCATGGTCACAGAACAATTTATTATTGGTAATTGCAGGCTGTAGCGCAGAGGCAGCCGCACTGCGCTGCACTGACGGCTTTGAAGGAAAGCAGCAGTGCCACAGCTAAGCCAGGCCATGGCTCAGCATGCTGCATGGAGAGCTAAGCTAAAACCCCAGAGGCACCCCCACAAGGAAAGCAGGAGGCCTGACACCCATAAAGACACGGTAAATTACGACAATTACTGTGTAACTGAAGGAACCAAAGGTATTTATAATGTGCAGTTATTTCTAAGAAGGGAGTTTTAAAAATGAATGAAATTTAATGAGATTTAAAACAAACTGCTAATAAGAAGCATTAGAGGAAAAACCCCTAATCTTCTCTTGCTCTAATCTGCAAACCCATCATGCAGAGCTCCTGCTGAGTCCTGGGGTTGTTGTTTGAGAACAGCAGAACTTGTGCCTTCACCTGTAAAGCTCCAGAAAATGGAACCTCAGCTTTAACACAAACACACATTCCAGTCAGTCACTCTATATATTAAAGCTCTTCTTTAACAAATCCACACGTTAATTAAGAAAATAAGAATCTGTCTTTTCGTGCCATACTTGCTCTCTTGTGACTTCTGAGGTACAAAGCTGCACATAAATTTTAATTCCTCACCTCAAAATTTTCCTGCCAGCTTGTTTGATTCTGATCCAAAGGTCCTTCACTGATCTGCTTTGGTGGAACAATGGGGCATGTTTAAGCAAAATCATGTAGTCTTTGGAGTCATGCGAGAGCAGGGGGAAGAAAAGATACATAAAATACAGTATAATTTGCCCATAGAATAACTTTCAAAGCAATAGCAGGAAAATGCAAAAACTCCCTCTGTTTGAAACTCTAGATGATCTCTGAGATCTAAAAGGTGACGCAAATTTGAAGGAATTCGTTGAGTAAAATTACACTTTGAACATCTTAAATATGCATCTTCGTTCAGAAACATCACTTGTTTTTCTAGTCTTACAGTCGACTCGTGAGTCGTTCTGGATTGTGCAATGCACTGACTAGGCAAACTGAAACGCTCTGCATGGGTACAAAGGTGCAGCTTCTGTGTAAGTTATCTGTGAGAACTCCCAATAATTTCCCTTCACTTCCTTTAATTTTTTAGCACAGTTTAACTGCCAAACATTATCAGATCAGCGCCATCCATGGAAGAAGCACCCAAACACCCCAAATGACTGACGGCCTTCAATGCACTGCAGTGGGCTCTGCACTCTGGCCTCTTCCTCCTCAAAAACACACTGTTGTGAATTTTACCCAAAAATAATCCTATGCACCTTCATAGGCAAATTGCACAGAGATGCAGGTTATACACAGGCAGTTGTGAAATAATGTAACTAATATAAAGGCTGGAAACTCACTGAAATCCAGCAGGACACAAGGACTACAGAACGTGAAAATGCATCAGTGGCATCTTATGCAGATTGCATGCACCTTATTTGTGTGTTCCCAAACCAGCACGGTGTTTTCCGGATCTCCAAATGTACAAGCACATTTCAACTTCACTCAAATGCACAAGAATAAGCTCCACGAACACATATGAATCTAAACTGAACTGCAGCTAGTGCCACAGAATTGTATTTAAACTTGGCAACACGTGCTAAACTGGAGAGCTGACCTGCATGGCACCAAACCCAAGAAGGTGGTCTGGTGTTAGGTAGCTCACATGTGTACAGCTGAAAACTCTCCTAGGAAACAACTGCAATGGGCCACACTCATGGAGAGTGGAGAAGAGGTGGAGGACAGCCTGTGCCCAGCCACTGACCAGGTGCTGCAGAGGTCATACGGTGACATTTCAGTTGGTCATGCAAAACAAAGAGAGGAAAAATCCCTTTTTGGCTGCTGCTTTGAGCTGATACAAGAGGCAGGTGCTGGTCCTTGTCCCACCACAGCCAGCCCAGAACACAGCACAGCTCTGTGCTCCACCCCCTCTGGAAGGCACCCATCACATGCCCATGGGGACTTCATAATATATCCTACCAGGCATCTTTCTTTATTTTATTTACTTTCTTTGGAGTGAAAGGAAGCATGGAGAGAGAAGAGGATTCAATAATACATGAGTAGCAATGGATTTGTGGAACGAAATGTGCCACAGCCTCCACATCTCTGGCTGTGAATCACTTGCATGAGGACTGCAGCAACAGCCACAACCAACCATGTCTTGCACAAGAATCTGTTAGAAGCTGCTGGGTCACCAAGTGCACATGTGGAAGGGACACTGGCCAGGATGTCACCTGGGGCACTGCTGGGGAACAGCCTAGAGGTATTTCCAATTTTCTGCAATGGCTTTCTTGTGCTGGGAGCAAAATACCACTTGTCACCAGGTAAGATCATGAGGACAAAGTACAGCTCACATCTGCCAGGTGAGTGAAATTGGTGGGGAATGCAAAGAAGGAATGGGAGCAACTCACCTCTAAGGAAGCAAATGTGATCCCCACCATCGTGGCTAGAATGTTTACTGACACCCTTCCCTCAGACTTTGGGTTCAAGATTGGAGCCTCAATCAGTGATCCCTCATCGATGTAACTGAAGACGTGCTGAGTATTCATGGTCTCCTCCACACCTCCAGCCCCAGCAATGGGCCTGGCCTTCTCCTTCTTTAATCTGCTTGTGATGCTGAGCACTTAAAGGTAGGGTTAGCTCCCCAGTGCACAAGAACAGAGCAGAGGTCAGAAGTTCAGGATCAAACCAACGTTTCTAGACACCTCCCCTGTGCATTCAGAGCAGTACAGAATTGTCACTCCATAACGAATATTACTCATGCAATCAAGGTACAGTCACATCCGCAATTTCAGAGCAGTCACTTTCATTATATTGCCAGGCGAAGTGGAAAGGCTGAAAGGAGGAACACACCCTGAAAAAAGGGCAGTTGCACTACCAGAGTAAGTCAGTTTCCCTGGAGATAACCATGGAAAGATATTAAACGAGATGCAGAATTAATAATTACCCAAAACAAACTATAGTTATCTGACTGCGGATGACACAGCCCTATTATCACTCTCCTGTTTTTCCTGGAAACAAATCACATTCAAAAACGTGGAAACACTGCTCGGGCACAACAAACACCATGAACTGGACTCTTGGTGTTTTTTGGTGAGGGAAGAGGAAGTCTGAACCCAACAGACGATGTCAGCTTGGAGAAGCTGAACCCACAGAGGAGTTATCTGAGAACGAGGGAGCAGCTTCATTACCCTCAGTGGGGCTCAGATCAGCAGAGAAGCGGCTCTGCAGATTTCTGGAATGCCTGCCAAGCCCTTGAGATACATTTAGATATCTTTCTTAAAGCAGAGGGCTTTTACTGAGCAAAATCTGGGCAGCCAGCATTTCTTTTGTTCAGACTCTTAATCTCTTCGCAACAGGGCACTGTTTCACTGTTTTGCTGAATCCTCACAGACATGAGGGCACCCCTTGTTTGTGAACAGAGTGCGGAGGTAATGCAGCTAATTGCTGTACCTTGGCACCGCACTGCTCAGCGTCTCTTTTGCATCTAATTCTCTAGGGATTCTACCTAAAAACTCCATTCTGACAGAACCAAAACAGACATGAGAAAATCCCTAACAAAAAAGCCAGCCACCCAAACCCAAAGCAACCCTTCAGAATGTTTGCCATTGTGACAATCACTGAAGCAGTGGCACTTTCTGCAAGCAACAACAAACGTGATTTCTGTGCAGTGCCATCTGGGACCATACTACTTCTGTTTGCTTACACAGGAAATACATAAAACTTCCAAATGAGAAATCATATTTGTGACCTTCCTCCCTGACCTTGATACAGTTCTGCTGTGCAGGACTGACTATTGACAGTGCACACATCAACTAGAGGACTGACCTCATGAGCAACTCACCATGTACACATAACTCGGGCCATGCTTCCGAGATTTCCAGTTCCTAATGCTTATGAACAAGCCCAGCTTGACTGAACATGGCATTATATCTACATTCCCAGCAATCCCATGAAAAGGCCGCTTGCTAATGTCAGACCTTTCACAAGACCTTTGAGAAGCCATGAACATGGCCTCTAGACTATGCCACAATTTGTCCATGCATGTCTGTTCAGCTGCACTGCTCTCCCCGAAAACTGAAGGGCCTTTTTCTTTCAGCTTCTTTCTAAGTGAAACAGTGGGGCATTCAGCCCGGTCGGGGAGAGTGGTTAATATTAGTTTGGCTACAGTCGTTCTCCTTCAACAAAGGAGGCTCTTAGCCCGGGATACCCGCGTTCCAGCAGCAAGTGCACAAGGGCTTTGTGTTAACGTGGGCTCTCCCGGCCACCGTGACCTTAGGCTCCACATCAAAGTCACAAGCATGAGTGGTCACCGTCCCGCTTGTGTTTTCTCCTCTGAAAGAAATGCAAGGATTCCGCTCTATGCGTTTATAAGAGCGACCAGCAATGTTAGACTGTCCTTGCATGCCCTCCGTAACTGCACTCGGGGTATTGCAAAGGACAGTAAGGCCAGAACTCCTTTGGGTGCTAATCCAGCTCCATTCAGTATGGGAACGGGATGCCATGTTGAAAACCACATCAGGAGAAAAGCCCTCCTGCTCCATTGCAGGGAAGCACAAACACCCTGCATGCCAGGCCACTCCTTCTGCAGCCTGCCCACCAGTGACCCTTCCCACAGCAGGAGGCTGCAACAAGATGATCTTGAAGGTCCCTTCCAACCCAAGCCATTCCAGGACTCTATGACCCTCTGCTCAGCAATAGCCAACACATTTCACGCAGGGAGAGGAGCTGCTTGCTAACACCTACTAGCTAACTTTCCATCTCTGGAGTCTTTATGTCCCTTCATCTGGATGGGAAGCAGTCTGCCACCTGCCCACCTCCAGCATTAACCTCCAAATGAAATCGCATATTTGTTTTCCTGTGGGAAGAAAAAAGTAGGTTCTAAACCTTTATTTTTTTTTATTCTCTCTTTCACCATAGCTTTTAAAATTAAGAGAGACCTGTTTCCAGTATTTGGCCTAGCAGTTTTCCCAAACCTGTCCATCTAATAAAGAAAATTCGTTTTCACATAATGAAAAAACAACATTACCATACTCCACTATTAATACTTAATACTTCTTCATTCTACTGAAACAGGAACAGAAAGACCTTCAGAGTTGTTGGCAATCAAATACTCTTTCAATGAATTGGCTCAGATCAACATCCTCATAACATTACAGCAACTTCTTCCAGAAAAGTCAGAATCTGACCCCGAGGAGTACACATACCTTCCCAAGCCCCATGTCCTGCACTATGATATCACAGAAGAGCAGCTTATTACAGGAAATAGGAAACTTGGATTTTGTCAGCCATGCTGCAAAGCTGCAATTTGATTTTCTTTGGCATTTCTCCTTGGTTTAGTAGCATTTCATCCATTTTCACAGTCAAAGCATGCACCCAACAGAAAACAAAGATGAAAAGAAAAGAAGAAAAAGGAGGAAATCACAACACAGATTTGAGAAAGAGCTGAGGAATGAAAGCCTATCGGTCTGGTTCTTTATGACCACTTTCACCTCCACCCATATTCTTCTTTACCGCTTCTCTTTCCACGGAAGTCGCTGGCTAAAACCGTAATCAATTTGAATGGGGCTCCTGGACAAAAGAAATATTTGGACTTGGACACTCCTGTGTGGTTACAACATGCCTAAGGTACTTCAGGATTCTCTGTGGCACTTAGCATACTAGAGGCAGTCAGTGCAGCAACACAAAAGCCAGTTCCCACATGAGAACAAGTCTCTGTATTTCCACATTTGCAGAGCTACGGGCGTTACACCCCACAGATCACCTTACCGTTCCAGAAGGTAACCAGTGGCCTCCAGGGTATTCAAAGATCACCTGACTGTCACCTGTGACAACATCTGCTTACAAGCTTTGTTTACTCCATAATATCAGAGCCACAAAGGCGCACAGCAATTGTCTTAGAAAAAAATAATACAAAAATTTCCACTATTTTCTAGATCTGGAGTTTGGATGAAAACAAAGTTCCTTATCCAAACACATAAAAACTAACATTGTAAACAATCAGAAGCGGAATAGACTACCACACAAACTTGAGGCAACAGCTCCGAGCTGTGAGTTTTCACAGTTATTTCAGTCAGGAGTCAAATCCAATTTAAACATTTACTTTTTCAACTCTATCATTACTGACCACATTAACAGAAATACTCTACCGGGTGCTGTTTAAATTTGCCCTCTACAACTTCACAAGTATCAAAACCTACAACCAAAAGGACAAACTGCTCAAAATTTTGAAGACGTGATAAAGAATTCAGAACTTTTAGAAGGAGGACACAACCATTCTCTTCAGAACCTGGGATATTATCAAATCTAGATATGTCTCTAACAGTAACACCTTAGCCCCCATTTAGCTAACCTTGAGCCACAGCAGCACTTTATCTAGCAGTTATGGAGTTGCCGTGCTGCCCTGTACACCCTGTAAAATGGAAAGCACGCAGCACTAACATCTCAGACTCTATTTCTCCACATTCATTCTAAAAGAAAACTTCTGGCACGAACTTTCTGTAAAGTTTTCCTAAAAATCTCACATTTATTTTGGCTTCAATATTATGACTGGTAAACAATGAGAGCGAAGTGTTTAAACGTTTTTATTTCCTGGGTGTTTTTCAGTTTAGCCTTCACAGACCCTATTCCAGATCCTTCCATGTGAGCTTGTTTTCTGTCACTTAAGCAAAAGTTACAGAAATGTAGGAGCAAAATAAGTTGGCCCACGTGTTATAAAATTAACCAGCAACAAACATGGACACTAAAACACGGCTTTCACTTCTGACCATGCTGATTTCAGCAGTCCCCATCCAATGGAAAGGCATGAAAGTGACAAGAACAAAATACAATTCCTAACAAGCGATTTGCCTCTCAATGGAGAAGCTGGAGATGTTAATTACAACACTCACCCAGTCATTTCCTCTAAGTTACATCCCAAAATTATACACTCCATTGGTTGGCAAGAACACTTTTTTTATCCTTTTCCAAACAAGTGTCTGCCTGAAACATTTCTAGACAAAGGAGACTTTGACCACTATTCAGCCACCTTCTAAGTCATAGATAGCTAAAATGCTCCCAAATTGAGTCCAGCATTCAAATATGTCTGCAGAACTACTTTATGACAGAAAGAATAAGGGCCCAGCTGACACAGAAATGCATTTGAGGTCATGTAAGCCTTTGCATTTCTGACAGCCCTTCCATCAATTTAGCTTGTGCCCGTGTTCTCTGAAAACAGAAATCTGAACTATGATGCGACACGAAGATTTTGGAAAGGTTGCAGACAGCAGAAAAATCAAGCAAAATTTGCCACAGGAACAAGAACATATTTGCAATTCAAATAGGTCTGAGAGGGGAGAAAAAAGCATGTAAACCAGACACATTTCATCTGAAATGAAATTAAGCCTTTCCTCCTTTTCCCCTTTAGGGAAAATTACCATGACAAGAAATGCCAGTGACCAATTTGGTAGACAAAGTAGGGCATCCTTCAGCAATTGCTGCCTGTAGCTATGCAGGTCACTGCTAGCAAGCGACTGTGAAATCCTCTAACACGTAAATCTTGCAGCAAAGAACGCAACTGTTGAAACTGTCTTTTCAAAGGGCACCCACATAACTCCGGAGGATCCTGAGCAGAGCAGATTTCACAGCCCCACCCGAGGCCTGGTCCTTCAGCTCACTGTTCAGATCTTGCAGCTCCCGATTCTCCCTGGGCATAGGCAGGGAAACGGGGACAAGACTCTTGCAGACAAGAAATGGTATTTCCTATCTGAAATGCAACATTAAAATAACCCAACACATCAGAACATATTGCACGGCACAGCGCAGAGCTCCACTGGAAGCCGGCCTTCCTCTGGAGGTTTATCAGGAGCACAAATGTAGCTCGCTCCCCTCCCCCAGGATTTCAATCTGTAATTACCACTCGAAATCTTGCACCTCTGGCACAGTCCTAGAGCTGAGACCCAACTTCCCAGTTACGCAGCAGGAACTGATAAGGGCACCGCTGAGTGCCAGCAGTGTTCATGAACACCACGCTGCCCCGTTAGCCAGGTGGGAAGGAGTCTGAGCGCGGCGATGAGAGCTGCTCATCTCCCCTAGCACCAGCACTCTCTGCCCTTGCTGGGGAAGGTCATGCAGCTGCCGAGACCTACTTCCAAATTCCTGACTTGCATTAACCTCTTCCTGCCAACTCTACATCCCCGCCAAGCCACAGGATCCTGCAGTGTTAATGCACCACAGGTGATGTCTTGGTTTACAGTTATAACTTATCTGTTACGCCTGTCATGTAATTGCTCAGCTGAGCAGGATGAATTTCTCCACTGCCATGCCCTGCATAAGCTACATGGCAACACATTTTCCACAAACAAGCTTTGGGGTCCTGTCTTTACTTGCAGAGCTACGGCAGCCCTACTCCAGATCTCTTTTTACTGAACAACTGGCCATGAGAACCAAAACTCCACGCCTAGGTTTAAACGATAGCAACTGCTGATACCATCTCTCACCTATCATTCCAGGACAGGGTGAACTAACCATAATCAGAACTGACAAAGCTTACTGAAGACAACAGGACTTGTTAAAGCATTTTTCTTTTTACACCTGCACTGACATTCTCACAAGGGCTAAGTATGCTGAGAAGTCCTGGAGATTATCTAGTTTTCCTCCTCCAGCCACGGCCACTTTAATAGGCACCACCACTATTTGCATCATCTCCACACAAGACTTCAGGTTTTTTTTTAACACCAAGCAGCCTCGATCCTCAGATCCATTTGTATCGGCATCTTCCACTGCATCTTTCCTCTCTGCCCCCCGTAGAGCATATGGGAGCAGGGATCTCTGCAAGGCGACTCCAGGTGCAGGCTGGAAAATCTGTTCAGAAGGCTCTGTCACCATAGCCAAGTTTCTTAAGTTTCCATAAAAATCACCACTTCAAGGCACTTAACAGAGGTGGAATGTAAGAGTGCCTAAGTGGTCATTTGAATTTGCATCTGAATTTCCTTTGTCCTTCCAGGCTAACTTGTTTACCAGGATTTGTTTAACATTTGGGGGCAGAACTCGTTGTCTCCTGGCTTCTCTTTCCTTCTAAGCAAAACTCCGTGCCAAACCCACCCAGCCCTCTACCTTAGGAATCAGAGAGTGATTTGATCTTATTTGTTTGTATGCCTTCCAGTCGATGATAAAACTGCACTTCAAGAGTACTATACATGTATTTAGCTCACCCTTGCTGGGTCTGTGTCTGGCACCGAGCAGGCTGCAGTGCCACAAGTGCCTGCAGTCTCACTGGAGCTTCCAGCAAATACACAAAAGTCACTCGAAGGTACTACAACTCCCAAATAATGGCTTTCAGCTATTCCTCAAACAAAGAGCTATTAATCCAAGGAAAGACACCTTTGTCAGCAGTCGGGCCACTCCCTTTGTAGCACGAAATATTTTGTAAGGTTATTTAGCATTTCATGGAGTATCTAGTGCATAATTTAAAACATTTCCTGTACTTAAGCTCCACCCTGTAGGAGATCATCGTCAGCACTCGTTTTCAAGCCTGTCTATCCTCTGCAACATGAATAAACAGCTAGGGATGGTCTATTGCAAAGTCCCTCCTTATGCTTTCAGAACACAGTGTGTTATCTTCTTCCTTACAGGAAACTGCAGTAAATTTAAGAGGAGTATTGCAGTCTTCCCCCCCAAAGTCAACACTGCATTCCACTGCAGGGTAAACTCACTTTCTGTGCTTTCAACACTGCGGTTTGCTTTCTTCTTTCAACGTCATGTAAACATGCAGATAATGGATTCCTGAAGCAGTGACCCTGAAAATGATAAAATCTGCCTTCCTCCGGCTGCTACCTTCATCAGCACAGAAAGAGGTGGGAGCCACTAGTTCTCCCCCCGTGCCGCAAGCTTACCTCGCTCATTTTCAAGCAAGTACCGCAGCCTAAGACCTGACAGATGTCCAAGATAAAGCCTCTAATGTATGTATTCCCTCATGTGTAAGTTTGGAGCCTGGACTTTCCATGCCTTCCTGAGGAATGTCTCAGTTATCAGCTCTTAAAATGCTGTCATTTTATCTTCTTGCATCCAGAACGCAGCCATTACTGTGAGCCAGTTTACAAGATAAACACAGTACTATGAATGAAAGATTTCCTTGCCTCTCTCCTTAAGCCAACAACTGGGAACATTCTTCACTCTAACCAAGGCTCTTCCTCCTTCTCCAACAGGAACCACAAGACCACACTTGCGGTACAGATCAGCGTGAAATAAGAAACATGCTCAGAAGGGATGAACTTCACTGTACTTGGGTTGCAAGTATTTACAGTCACATGGCTACAGAGGAGGAGGTGGTTTGGTTTTGGTTAAGAATTCTGATTGATTCTGAACTGCACTGCCAGAGCTCATTCATTCCTGAGAATTGCCTTGCACAGGAACAGTGGTGTTGATGTTCTTGTGCCCGAGGCAGAGACACACTGGGCACAATCCTGCACCACTGCAGCATGAGCAATCTGGGTTTCCAGCCCCGTTCAGAGGCCTATCCTCTGTCAAGTACATCCCATTCCCCAAAGGAAATAGCTGATTTCTCTTCTCACACAAATAGAGAATTTAATGGGAAGACACCGCAGAACACTGCCTCTGTCTAAAAGTAAAGTAGTAAAAAATGAAGGAAGCTGGGAACATTAAAGTATGCAAAAGTTTTCAGAGTAATCTACTATCAACATGAGCAAGGCATTTTGTTTGGAAATGATGCAACTGCCCTTGGTTTGAGAAAAAGTCAAGCTACCTTTTCGTCTTTACAGGAGGTACACAGGCAGTTAGAGCTGCTGCACTGCACCCTGCACCCAAACAAAGCCAAGATTTCATGACTAATTTCCACAATTACGACTATCTCTCATTTAAGGCTAAAACAAACAGAAAGACCACTTCCTCACTCTCCCTCTTATTGTTCCGACTGACTTGGTCTGGGCTACTTCTCATTTGTAATGCTGAGTGCTCACAGTTGGACTGCACTGCACCGCTGTGTAAGACTGAGGACACCTTCAGAGGGATAAAAGTCACACAGGGGCTCTTAAAAGCACACACAGCTTTGTACTGTAGCATTGTTTTTGGACTCTGTATCGTTCCTGCCTCCCTGCAAGGAGAACAAGCCCAGGCTAACATATTACTGGGATCATATCATAGCAACACTTACAAAAAGAAAAAGAAAAAAAACAACAAACACACAAAACAGCACGGGCTTACCTTGTAACTGCTTGAATCTTCCTTCTAACTGATTATAGTTATAAGGCACCTGAGCTGCGTATCCTGGGGACAACGGCCCAGGCATACTGGTTGATTTCTGTAATTCCATTTACAGGTAACACAGGGATACGATGAACTGCAGCATAAAGAAACCACGGGTTTCTCTACCCCACATTCAGGTAAATCCCAGCTTCCTCTGAAGTTTGGCTTCGGTCCCTGAGAAAACGCTCTCACTGAGCCCCGAGCAATAGCAGCTCCGGTTCAAAATCCAGCGGTGTGGGTTGGCGGCACGTTTTCTGTAACAGATTCAAACTTAAAGCACCAGGAAGAGTTTTTTTGGTGGTGGTTGTTTTTTTTTTTTTTCCTCTGCTCCACTACAGTGCTTCAATCAGGTTTCAAATGCCCAGCTCTGGTGAAACTAACCTAAAGAAAAGTGAGCTTGCGTTTCAGCCCGGAGCCACACGCAGCCGTCCCAGCAGCGCTCCCAGGAGCCGCGCACACCTCAGACCTTACGGCTGGTTTGTAATATAATCAGCAGCCGCCCGGGCGGAGGCTGATGTCACTCGATTACCATACGGTACGGTAGAGGAAACGTAGGCTGTACCAAGGGCGAAGGGGCGGTGGAGCTGGGGAAGAGCGGGGCTGGCGGTGGGACGCTGGGGAGGCTCCTTCCGCTGGAAGCGCCCGGCGTGGCGGCAGCACCCAAACCGAGGGCAGCGTACGGGATGGCTGCCCGCGCCCCGCTGCACCACACGAGCCGGTGGTATCTTCCTAAACAAAGCTGGTGGAATTACACGCTTCTGTGGAGAGCCTCATGTAACGGAAAAGTCTCAGATTACTATCGCTTGAAAAGGAGGGCACTTCTCTTCATTTATTTTCAATACCGTTCGCTTGAAAAAGCAACACGCGCACAGAAGCACTCATTCAGTATTTAGCAGCAGGCGAGGAGAGGACTCAGAAAAACGTGCTCTCCAGCATGCTGGGTACAAACGAAACCTTTGTGAAGGGGTTCTGTAAGCAGCCAATTCCTTTCGCTCAATTCCATGTCGCTGCCGACGTGGAAGATGTTGACACGTCCCGTGCACGTGAGCGCAGGTGCCCGCTCTGCCTGGTGGAGTGCAGCTCCTGGAGTTGGCTTTAGGATGGGTCAGCTTTCCCTTGGGGCCGTGAGCTCCTTCCCTCACTTACACACAAGTGAAATGAAAAGGTCAGTTCTGCATTTATATTCTAAATCTGCATCGTTTGCCCATTTGTTTTTAGAATTGCTAAAACATTCACGCAAACGTTTTCTCTTTTTTTCATTTCTTGCATTTCCAAATTCCTTCCCAACTGAATCAATGTTCTCTTCTCCTCCCACTCCATCTCCTCCTTAAATGTTTCAAAATGTTGCCTTTGTTTTGATGCTGCAGTTTCACAAGTTTTTAGTCAGATAATAATTTCTGAGGACAATTTCTGTGGGCGAAGCACCCACGGGCTGATTGCAGCCCTGGCTCCAGAGAGGTGCGAGTTGGAAAGGCGAGCGGGTGGCACCGACGGACAGGGAACAAGGAGTGAGAGTGGGAACAAGCAGCGAGAGGTCCGGCTGTGAGCAGCGTTAATTCAGAGAGAAGGGATGAAGGCAGCACCTCCCAGCTGAAGCTGGGGTTTCCAAAAAAATAATAAATCCACAGTCTGCTGAAAGTGCCTGGCGCATCGCTCCCAAGGCCATAAATGCACTTAAAATATTTACAGCCTTTTACTACACTGGCTTACTTAAAACAAAAACCTAACTCCCATCCCAGAGTTCCTTATTATATTGATGCAGAAGGGCTTCTGCCAGCATCTTTCAATGAACCCCTCTGTAACAGCAGAGCTGTGTTTAGATGAGACTTTTGGTGCTACAGTAGGCCTCAAGTACAGCCTAATGCATTTTGGTCTTTATGAAAGCTGGCCTCCAACCTTTTCAGTACTACCCAAAGCCCATTCAGCTGCCCAGAGAAGAAAGTGACCGTCTACAGCTGGAACACTGCTGTACAATGGAACGAGGTGCTGCAGGCTCGTGCCCCCAAATAAGCACTTGGAAGGCACGAAGGGATTTGAGGAAGCACCTGTACTCGCTCCTGCTGCAGGCAGGATGCTGCTGTGGGGACAACAATGTGCTGGTGCTGGCACGGTGAGCCCTGTGTTCCTGCTAAACCTTCCCCTGCTAATCCCTGTACAGCCAGCTGTCCCCAGCGCAGAGAGCTGTGCAGAGAGCTGCCAGCCACCTGACTTCCAGGATGGGGGAGGGGAGGGAAAGGGAAACGGAGCTGGTCATATACAACTGCAGACTCCTCCAAAGCTCCAAGGGCACGAGGACAGGCGCATTTCGGCTGCAGATTTTTTCCTGCAGCTTTCTATCAATGGCAGCTTTTGCCTGCAACGTCTGACCTATGTCATAATTAAAGGAAACCCTTCCCTTCGAGAGCAGGCAGCCAGCCAGGCCCTACCTGCAGGTGTATCGGCTCACTGCTGTCCCACCTTGAGCAAACAGGTGTTGCTATGTGAGGCAGCCATAAGGTCCAAGAGAGTGACAGGAGAGCTGCAGTGTTTTTAACATCATTAAGGCCATAAATCAGGAGCCAGGAGCTCTTCCCCAGCTGAAAGCTTCCCCAGCGCCTTTGGGCAGGGGACACAAAAAAGCACATGGCCGTTATCAGAAATATTGACAAATAAAATATTACAAAAAATGGAACACTAAAAACTAAAAATAGTCATCTGGCTTTGACCCATATAAAACACAGACTGGCATTCCCCACTCTGCCATAAAATATTAACACCGCATGCATGAATTCACTCCTCAGATCATCCCCTGTGGGACAACTCAACGTGGTAAGCTTATAGATCCCAAGAAATACTGAACAAAAGCTGGATTTAGAGCATTTTTGTTCCTTCCCCCTGTTCTGGCCTGCACACCGTGCTACATGAAAAAGTGAAGGAACTGAAGCAAGGATGAGCAGTGTAAGGTACACCACAAACAAAGGGAAAGCTAAAGGAAAAGGCAAGAATTTGTGCTGGAACTGAGTTTAATTTCTTCAGGATCTGACACAGAGATGCTGGGATGCTATGGAGAACTCAGCATCAGTCACTGTGAAACTCTGACCTCATTTTATCTACCATCCAGGTTGGCATGTGGGCTGAACAACGGGTCCCCAAGCAACAGATGTGACAGACTTTGTTAATGATGATATCAGCTCCTTGGGATGGCCCCAATCACCGGGTGCTGCCGACTCATCTGCCAGAGCATTACTTACGCTCTGCTGGGCCTCCTGTGGACATTTTGAAGGCTCCACTTAACAGGTTGGTAGTAATTCAGTAGAAGAGCAAAGCAAAATGGGGACCTGCCTGTATTTGTGAAACTCTACACAACTGTACGTAGCAATTTCTTAAAAATGGGCACCCTGCCAGTTCCCATTTTTATTTGGGTAACATCAGACCTAATACAGTCATTTGCTGTTGATTCCAAATTAGTGACCCTGCGACCAGTTTACTGCTGTTTGTAGCAAAGCACTGAATCAATTACAAGGTTCTCACATGCACAAAGCCCTTTTTTATACCTAATTTTCACTCATTCTCTTTTTTCTCTTTGACTAAGCCCTTGACAATGCTAATTAGATTATTTGTTATGGAGTGGAATTAATACTTTAAAGGCCATAAATAGGATAACTTAAGTCACACTCAGGCCATTGCTTATCAAATCAACCCAGCTTGAAATTGTGCATGGTGCAATTCATCACTGATTACAGTGTTGGAGAAAACTAAGGGGCAAATCATGTGTTAACTTCTAGTAATCAAGCAGGGATTTCTTTTCTTAAATTCTGCTCCCACTTTCCTCTTACAGCTCTGAAATACAAGTTTCTGCTTGTATTCTTTGAATTGTACCTCTCCCATGGTGCATGACTGGTAATGATGGTCTGCATTACTTGTGCACTCATTAGGAGTTATTAAATAAAAGCACAAGTGATTATCCACTTAGCCATAAATACATGCAGTAATGCAAAGTGTGACTTAGTTGCTGTGATTAGAGCTTTGCAAAGCCTCAAGGAGAACAAGAGGTTGATTGCAGTAACAGGAATGTAGAAGCAACATCTGGAGGCAGGTGCTTTCCCCAGAACAAAAAGGATCTGACCCAGGATCCGCTTTTATACAGCACTGCTGCTGAATTATTGCTTTTATCACAAAGCAATTGTATGGAAAGTAATTGAGATTAAATCTGGCAAAATTGCCACCCAAACCCCTAACTATCAATGTTTCTAAGGTTTAACCAAACCACCACTTCTCTCAGCCCAAAGAAAACCCATAACCAAACCCTTAACATATTCTCAAAAGAAGTATAGACCAAAAATTCTAATTTCCAGGCTAAGGATCCAGCTCATAACTCTTCTGCAGAAAATAACTGCTAGGTAACCTCATCCAGCCATCACTCCGTGCTGTTTTCCACCAATAAAGTCAGTCAGTACTGGCTGACTTTACGGGGTTGACAGTGAAGATAATGTTTGAGGTGGACACAATATCCAAACAGGCCCACCCACAAAATACATTCATTTATTGCAGATGTGAAAAACCAAGAAGGTAATTCACAAAATGTTCCCTGGGTACTATAAAACAAATGCAGGCTTTACACTGCTGTGTTCTGAGACAAAGATGTGATTTTACAACTTCACAAAAGACAATTATCTTTCTAATGGAAAGCAGAGTGCACGCCAGAGTTTACAATAATTACAAATCTGGTTAATCATCACCCTTGTCTTTCCTTCTTACTCTTATTTGCTCTTCTAAATTCTCTATGTGGTGACTAACTAGAAAAAATATCGCTAGATAAAAAGGATGATTTATTAATCTAAAATGCCACAAAAGCTATATGATATTTGATTCTCTCTTGAGAGGGACTAAAGTTCTTACACAGCCCCTCTAAGGCCACAGTTAAGAACTGAAAACTCCCATCACATTTGCCTTTCTTGACTCCTCTTGCTAATACCTCAGTCTGCACAGTAAAAGGAGAATGTCTCCTTACATATGCAATAGGTCCAGTAAGGAAAAAAAATTTTTTTTTTTATTTTTTTTTTTTTTCCTGTGGATTGTTCAGGAAATACTTATTTTTATCACATTTGACAATTTGCATAAGAAGAATCCTGAGGAGTTAGCTGCCTTCCCTGCAGTTCACACGCAAGCTGCCGGAACGCAGAGGAGCAGCCCACACACCGAGCACAAGTTGCTGTGCCAACTTCATTTTGTCTTCCCACTGCAGGTACAGGCAGAGCAGGTCTGCTCCTCTTACTAACTTGTCATTCCTGGGACACTTGGCAACTATCTCAGACGGTCAACTGAACACAAACTAAACAGAGCTTCTCGTCAGTAATGCTTCCTTGTCAGAACTGCAGTTTAATTCTTCTGTCTAAAGGGAGTTTTAGGTCAGTGGCAAATAGAAACTTCCTCAAAGTCCCTTCCTGATATGTTTGGGAGAGCCAAGGACATCGTAATGGAAGGGAAAGGGGCAGACTGAAAAGCAGGAGACCACAGAGACTGCTGTCACTAAAGGACCTGCACACACTTCCCTCCTGCCTGGCCCAGGTAGGCCTGCAGCAGCTCAGCACTGGTCCCTGGTACAGACCTGGGCTCAGGATGAACCTGCATGCGGTGACAAAGGCGGCACAAACCCTTCGGGAAAACTGACGGATCTGCCCATAATGTCAACCTACTACTGAAACTGGGTCAGTTCCACCTGGTTTCGAGTTTCAGAGTGAACAGTTTTCACAACTCCCAGATGAACAGGAAAGTTGACATGACTTTTGCAAGAGCATGTCCTTGCTAAGCACAGCAGCGGAACACTTGCCAGAAAAGCCTGCAGAGAAGAGCTATTCTAGCATTTCGTGTCTGGAAAAGATCGTGGCTTCTCTTGGTGTGTATTCCAGTCTAAATGGCTTTTTCTGAGCTGTATTGCTTCCCATATCAAAGCAAGAAGAACCCCTGAAGTACCCCAGAAATGACACTTGCAGGTTTTCCTTGTGGCCCACACAGAATGCACTCAGTTTGCGACCTGACTTAGATGAATAACTCTTTTAAAAAGTCTATTAAAATCAAGCATGGCACACAATCATAGAGTTAAGATGCTCATTTTCTCTGAAAATTTGGTGTGAAAGCACTTCTCGATTTGATTCCAGAGAAGAAGTTTTAGCATGCTATTTTAAAAGGTGATGTTTTTATTGCCTCTCCTCAACCCCTCTCCTTCTCTGACTGAATTGCACCCACATTTATATGTAGGGAGAAGAAAATGTTTCACCACTCCTTGATCTTTTCTTCCACTTGTCCTGTTTTCTTTTTTTTTTCCCCCAGAATTAGACAACAAACAGAGGAAGAGATGCACTGTTGCTGCACCATAATCACTCGGGCATGTAAATTCAATCTTCTGTAGCTACCGAGCCAAATGAGAATCGGGTGAAAACAATAAGCAGGACACATTGATCTTTATAAATCTCCATAAGCCAGATAATTTATTTCTACCGTTTCTCCTGCTTCCCATATATGGTAGGGAAAGCAGGGAGGCTGTATTAATGTTTGTAAATATATCCTAATGGTGACCAGCCATTTCATAGGTGATAAGTTCAGGGGAAAGAAATAAGAAGGCACCTTTCTGCTCTGCCTGTTCCGTAACCGGAGAAACTCGAGCCTCTAAACTAGAAACCTCTGAACCAAACTGAGCTGCATAAAGAACCTGAGCTCCTCTTATACCTAAGCAACAAAGTTCCAGAACAGCATAGGTACAGGCATGAGCTGTTCCTATAGTTCATTCAAAATAAACTGGGGAGAAAACAGGAAAATGTTGTTAAAAAAGGTGTTGGAAGTTGTGTTCTTGTTGGTGTTGTTTGCTTGTAGTCCCAGATGCAGAACTATGAGCTGAAAGCTTCGTTTTGAAAATCAACATAAAAGAAATGCTTCTTTCAAGAGAAAACCTCACCCACAACATTTCATCATCTGGCGACTGCCTGTCATTGCAAAGAAAAAAAGTTTAATGATCAACTGACTAAATACTAATTGTCTGACATAAAGTTATTATTCCACAACAAGCCATGTTTCATTCTCACACATGTACAAGAGCTGCCTGTGTACAACATACATCCACCCCAAAGGCTTAATAACATTTAAAGAAAGTAAAACAATGTTTAAAAAATCCACATTGTGCAACATATAGATACAAAGTGATTGGGGGAAAAAAAAAGTGTTGGCACTGCTCACTGAAAGAGATCAAAGCTAATAGGAAGAACGCTACAAGCTGAAAAAGTGCCACTCAGAAGCAAATTTTCATCATCCTCTGTGCTAGTCCAGTCTCTGCCCCTGTTCCTATTCATTCTGCCTCTTCCCATCAAGGCAATCTGGGTTTATATCTCTCCAGGATATTACCTCAAGATATGAATCAAAGCTCTGATCCGAGGAGATGATTTCATCACTAATCTTTCTCCATTAGAAGAACTCCAAGGTTAACAGAAATTAGTAAACATCTTTTAATCCTGTACTGCATTTTGCTTTGCAGTATGCTCTGCTAGACATTATTTATACTTCAGGGAGTACTTTCATGCAGTATCCAAGCAACAAATAGAAGGAAAAATGCACGGTACATTGCAGATTTGGCTGAATAAATAAAATAAACACAGAGACATTGCTAGTTAGATACTGAGGATGTAAGACAAGAACACTCTTTTCTGCATACACATCTTTTGTGGAAAGACACCTATTACACTGTAGATTCATGACTCATTTCTGAAGTGCACCCACAACCAAGCTCATCCCCGATAAAATCACAAATTAAAAAAGTGACATTGCCATTGCTGGCACACAATTTCTTTAAGTGAGAAATCCTTTCCAATAAGACAATGCAGCAAAATATATAGAACAATCACATTAGTTCAGTGAAGGGTCATTAACAGTTACCCCGTGGTTTCTCTGTATTAAGTATCTCTAAAGCATTGATTCCAACAGCAAAGGTTAAGACTAAAAAGACTGTAATGATCAGGTTTCCTATGGTGCCATTATGGGTTAGATTCCCAGCTGGTGGAAGTCAGCGTGGTCTCACAGAAGCCAGCAGGAAAATGCCAATCTGTACCAACTGACAATCTGGTTGGTTGGTCTCCTAAATCACCAACCTCTGCCCCAGCTCTGCTATTGCTCCAGGCTCAGCTCTCACTATGGAGAATGCATCTCACAGTGAGGCTGCTTCCTCTCTTGAAGCAGCTGGAGTAGGCAGCGTTTGATTCCACAAAGCCAACCCTGCCTTTCCTTGCTGCTCGTTGGATGTTGACGCAGAACGCTGCATCTCACTCATCCCATCTCTGCAAGCAGCCAAAAGCAAATCCCCTGGTGCTTTTACTCTTTCTCAACGCCGTGGTGATGAATGGATGATGAAAACTAAAACAGACAGGAGAGAGCTGTGCCGTGCCAGTGTGGGAGTTAAGCAACACACCTAAAAATCAGTGCGTGTAAGGAAGCACAGCACGAAGGTTAGCACAGAGACCACGAGCCCAACACCAAGGTATGACAGAGCAGATTTACCTGCGCTTTCAGGGTTACCCTCACAGGTATTTCATTGGTAAGATCCTAAAAGTAGATATGCATATAAACACACACACACAGCGTACATACATCAGATTTCTTCTTACTCTAAGTCCAGATGGCTTTTTATTATTTAATCATTTCTCAACTACAGTACTTTTTCAGATGTCCTACATCTACTACAAAAATGTTCTTCTACCTTATTTTGCCAAATTACTGCATTGCTGACCTCAGCATAGAGTCAGCCTTCTGTGAACTGAGGTCTGGCATACATCTGGAGATGTCCACAAGAAAATGTACTACCTGTGCTCTAGTCCAAGGACTTACTGGGATTCAGAGATCAGTCAGTACAGCCTCATTCACTGGCGAGATGCTAGGTTCTCCCAAGTGCATCTCTGACTGGATATTGCCTAGTCTTGAAAGAATGTAATCAGAGATGTAAAATGATTGCAGCTGTCAGATTTTCCACACTGTGAGGCTGCCAGCAAGTGCTCCTTTTCCACCCCCAGCCCAAAGCAGCTCAACGCCCATTTTCCAGTTCCACTCGTTCTGCCTGAGCAATGTCTGCTGGATCAGTTATTCACAAGGATGCAATCACTTCCATGCATCACTCTGTTACCATGCAATCATAAATACTATTCATCAAGTAGACAAGCATGTATGATTCCAGATAATTCACAAATTACACTCAGCACAACTTTCTTCACAAGCCTAGTTCCACGCTCAGGCAGTTCCACTGGCTCATGGATCTGGGATCTGGTCAGTTTGCAAAGATCTCCACATTGTTCATACACTACCCATTGATTCAAAGAGAGAACAAAACTTCAAACTATGCAGAACTGGTAATAAAATCGTATTACTATAGCAGTGAGATACAAATGGTCTTTGTACTTAATTACATTTTTGATGGGATATCGTTGAATCAAGTTGTTCACTTGAAAGTAATTTTTTGTTGTGTGGACACAGTGATGCCTTCACAGGTTGAAATTGGTCTACTCATTATCTTTAAAATTAAAGTGCTAAGAACAAAATATTATTGATTATCTGTTAGTTGGTTGGGTTTTTTTTTTTTTTTGTGTGTAATTTGTTTCAGAATAATCCTCCACAAGCAACATCAAGAGCAAATGCATTAATCACCAGTGACAGCTGGGCTAAGCTTTCCTTGCTTTATGAGAAAAGCACAGTGCTCACCAGTAGGCACAGGCAGCACTGCAGGTGACATGCTAACTACAGCAGCTTCAGCAGCACCACACTTTCTCCCTTGATGTCTACATGACACATAATATGAAAAACGTTACTGCTGTTTTCAACACGAGCCTCCCACAGATTCTGGTAAAGTACAGCAGCTTAGGAACTCCAGCTGAGGAACTGTTCCAGACAAAATCCAGAAGGAAAGCACTGGGTGATGTCCACACTTCTAAAACCTTTTGGTGAAATAATTTCACCAACTTCTGAGCAAAATCAGATTTTTAAAAGTATGCATTTTCACATCTACTTGAAAGTAAGTTTGTACTGGGCCTTTGGCTGCTTAAACCTGGACTTAAAACCATGTCTAAAACCAGCACTATCCAGGCCCATGCTGTGGAGATGCATCTGCAGTTTCATTGCTGTATGGTTATTTCTGTTTAGTGTCAGGTGAACCCTGCACATGCCCTTCAGACTTGACCTCCCAGATTTCCATACTAGTGACAGGAATCAGTATGATGCAGGTTTCCCTTTCCTTAAACGCGCCTTAATAAAATCAGAGAGCTGATTTTCAAATGCTAGATACCTCAGATATTTATGAAACATATTGCAAGAGCTGATTCCCAGCACGCTCCTTCCTTCAAAGCCAAAAAAATAAACAAAAATATGTATTATCTTGAAAGCCAAAACATTTTGGCTTTTCATCTTAAAAAAAAAAACAAAAAAACCCTGAGACCTAAAACTTCATTCTGGCTGCGGAGAATTCCTCTCTGTCGAAGCAGTAACAACTCTGCTAAAAGAGATGCTGGACAGCAAGGCAGCAGGTGCACAGCACCTCAGGAATACAGCAAGCACCTTGCCTTTCTGAGGGTTTGTTCTGCTGACTTTGTGTGCTGGTGCTGCTGGGGGAATGGCTTGAGGATAGGGCTAACAAGTCTCAAATGTGAGACCTAGCGCAGGTTTTCTTCACCTTTCCTTAATCCTCAAGGAACAGGTATTCCTCTATTCTAAAAAGGAAACATTTCAACAGTAGAACTTCAGTAACAATTTCAGCAGCTTTCCCTTTTTGCTTCTTGAGAACCTAAGTTACTAGCATGAATTACAATCCTATTTTCTCTGCATAAAAGAGCTAACTAAGGAAAGCTCTACTCCAAGAGCAGTCTTTTTACCTGTGTTCCCCTATGAGGCTCATGAACACCATGAAGTGCAAAACTATAAAGTGTTCTGACCTATGCACAGTAAGCTAGGTGGAGCTGTAAAAGGAACATACAGTATCCCCTGCTCTGCCCTAAGGAGATACGCCTCTGTTATTTCATCAACTTTGAAACTATTTTTCATTCATATACCAGACAGCTGAGTCACAGACCTTCTGGTCACTCAGATGAACATAGATGACAAAAGGACAAAATACAGATGAAAAGCGGAAAAGCAAAGACTTTTTTAATATTGAATTAATTAACTGAAGAAAGGGAAAGTTCTGGAGGACGATTCTTAATTCATCTGAGATGGTGAAATCATCTGAGATAGTGAGCACAGCACACCTGAATGTCACAGTTCCAGAAGGAGTGTGAAAAATTCTGCTGAACAATTGAACAGTTTCTGGAGACTTTCATAAGAGCTCTGAGAGCCAAGGTGCTGCACAGCAAATCTTGTTAGCTAATGGTCCTTGATGGCCGAAACCCAACACCTGAGGTTTGTGAATGAAGAATTTTGCACAAACATGATATCTTTTTGGCTTCTACAGAGCAGGTAGAATTACCTGGTCTTCCAGCAAGACCTTCTGAAGAACCAGGAGAACAAGGACAGGTGAAAGATGATTTCCTACAGTAGGGTTTCTTAATTTACAAAGTAGAGATCAGTTACCCTCTTCCCATATTGGTTGCACAGTGAGTGAGTTCAACGTGAATGGCAGTCAATCTGGTTGTATATCTTCGAATCTGAATTCTGATTGAAAGCTGAGTTCCAAGGCAATTTTCTTTGTTTTAAACAGAATCCATCATTAGCATTATGGTACTCACAGTGTACAGACCTCTTTGATAATATCAGTTAGCTGCTGTGCTGATATTAATGCTTCACTATCACTATTTATCCTACCTGCTTTAACTAAGCTTTTCTCCAACACATTGTTCTGACCATAGATTATTCTGACCACCATCTCCTGCACTGCTCTTTAAATATTTCACCATCCTGCTAGAAGATGGGGCCAAACAGAATGTCAAGTTCTGGCTCAGAACGCACTTCTTGCTTACCTGCTCTCCATCCTTTGCCTTTAAGGTAAAGGAAGTAAGCTTCATTTGAATTACAGTAAACTAGAATCAATACAAGATGGAAGCTTTACAGAAAAGGCATTTCACAGCTTGATGAAGAATGTGGACAGAAGATGCTTGCACCAACAAAAAAGTTTCACATTGAATACGTAGTCATTAGGCAGCATAAAATGCTTGTGGCAGTTATACTCTGGCATCTTATCAATGGGGGAATAAAGAGCTTTTTATTTTGAAACCTCTTGTACTAGGATAAGGAGATAATGCTACACGTGTGTTTCAGAACACGCACGACAGGGACGGTGTTTTGATTTGCCTCGTCAGTTAAAGAAAAAGAAGACATACTAAAAGAAAGAGCTGGACTCCACCAGGCAGTTACCTCTGGAAAGAAAATAATAACCTCTGTAAAGAAAAGTGCTGTTGTCAGAAGATAGCCAGTCTAAAATGGCTGCCTTGGGACTCAGGGTGTTGGATGATGCTGAGAACCACCGTCCTTTTAAGTCAGACTGGACTTGGTTGTTCTTCAGAGACTTTGGGCCCTGCAGATGGTGCATGACCACTTCTGCCTCAGAGAGTGGTGAAATCTGCCCATTAAAGAAATGATGGCACAGACAAGCCCAGGCTTTCACGCAGTGATTACTGTGTCTGATCCAGTGACAGGCAGCTGAATTACGAGACACCTCAAAAGGAGTCTGTCTCAAAGGGTCAAAGACTACACGAGAAAAATAATTAGGATCCCAGCTCCAGGCTGAGAGTCAATTCCCTAGTGCTTACAACATGAAGCACCTGCCCTTCTGGGGAGACACAAGGAAAGATTATCCACCAGAAAACATATGTTGAATGGTGCCAGAAGTAACACTGCTTAGTCTTTAACTGTAACCTCCGATGTGCAACATAAGCCCGTCCTCATTCCTCTCTCCCTGCATCATCATTAGGATTTCAAGCAGTGCTGCAGCAGTGCAGTATGCTGCGTGTTTCGGCAGCACGCAGTATTATCAACACTAAAGGTACAGAACTGCAGGCAGGAAGCACATCAAACTAAAACAGTCGTGCACAAAGTTATAAAAAAGAAAATGCATCATACTCTACGACAATGGTTATATATAGCTCTGAATCAGATCTTCAACAAAGTTATTTGCTTTGAAATTGGTATTTGTTCTAGGCTGACTAAATAATTCAAGTACTTTCCTTGCATTACCTCCTGAAGCAAGAGTTTCATGTTTATTATTCATTACTCAGGTGGGAAGCTTTGCTTGCTGTAAAATTAAGTGCAACAACAGACAGCAGTAAGAGCAAGATGTGGGGCCTGAATCCTGCGAGTGAGATTTCTACCAAAGCACTTCCACACACCAAGAACGTAATACAGCTCACATCTGCCAACGCTGCAGGAGTGAAACACAGTTTATCCTTAAATGAGGTCATACTACAAAACTCAGGTCAAGATTCTTCTTGTTTTAGGCCAGTTTACACCAGTCTCCTCTCAGAAATATTTATCAGGATACTTCTGACCCCACTTTGCACAGCCCCATCCCAAGTCTTGCATTTTACCTGTAACTGCAAATTCACACTGTGATGAGCTGCTGTGTATTTAACAAGTCTTCTTAAGACAGTAAAACCTAACTAACACACACCCTTTCTGCAAGCAGTTCAATTAAGCTGATACAGATACTTCCCTCAACAAACGTTACACGATCTGCTCTTTGCCCACCTGCATGAACTATTTCATTTCCCTGTTACTCAGCTCCAAATTTGATCCTGCCTTGAGCCTGGCACACAAAGGTGTTCTGCATCTAATGCATTCCCCCAGCTGGCAAGAATAGGAGAAAGGGTACGCCACGCTTCAGACAGTCTCATTGGAATCACAGATTAAACACATGATACCTTTGTCTCAGTAACAGCAAACTTAATAAACCTGCTTCAACTTGTTAGAAAATGTTGGGTTTAAAACAGTCTCTGTAACTAAAATTTCAACAGTGGAAAGCTCAGCAGATTTTGAGCTGCTTCCATGCTTACAGTATGTCCCACACCACCGAGGCATTTTGTTCAGAGGTCAGGAATGTGGGCACACTACCATAAGAGTCAGGAAATCATTTACAGAATGCATAAAAAATTGCTTTGCAGGGTAATGCCTGAGAGCTGAGAGGACATGACATAATCTCCTCGTTGCATAAACAAATTTGGTTAATGTACAACTTCAATACGCAATAGTCAGATGTTTTAAGGAAAAGCAGAGCCGCTCAAATGTCATTTCTCTGCTCATAAGAGTAACTCAGTAGATGACAGCACATACTACAGAAGCTCTGCTTCTTGGGAAAAAAAATAATAGCTTCAGCTTTAGTTACTAAATAACAACCATCACCAACTACCACATTCCTCCATTTCAGGACAGGTGAGATGCTCTGAATATCTCTAAATGAAGCAGATTTTTGTTATCCTTCAAGTTTTCTTTTCTTACAAACTGATGTCATTACCAATCACAGACAACCAACCAAAACAATGTAAACACACAACCCAAACATTTAATGTCTGATGAGAGTAATAAATTGTGTATTACGCTAGTAATTCAAAATTCTAAATATATTACGATAGTGAAATACTCTAAATATTAATAATTAACATATTCTAAATATAATACTACAGTGAAATCAGATTTCAAAAGCGACAGAAATTTCTTACACAAAGAAGAGCTTATTTATAACATAAAAAAGCACATACATCTTCCAAAAAATTAAATGATTTTGGTTAGAATTGACATTTCAAGCAATTTATTTGGAAAGTTAATAGGAAGATAGAATAGCTACTGGTATCTTATCCATCAGGAATTTTGATATCCAGAAACTTACATTAGGGTATGCAAGTAGAGCACTGTTGTCATTTGTTGCCAGAGAAAATCAGTGTTAATTATGTCATATCACTGAAGTCATCTGGTCTGACTGAAAGAACATCAACACCTCTGAAGGGCCCATTTAGAGTAAAACAGATGGCTACCTATGTGAACCTTCAGAGAATACTGGGAATGTTATACTTTCAACAACATATACTGCACTTAACAGCCAGCAAAATCTAGCAGAGTAGTTTCAGGAACAGATTAAACAAGATTTCTAGCACTTTTTTTTTTTTTTTAATGAGACATCATATATGAGCACATGCTCCTCAAAAACAATATAAGACCATCATATCCTACTGATGTCAATGGAAGGAATAAATATCAAAAATCTTTCAGTCCAACTGCATTTGTCCTCAGGAAAATTTCAGCTCTAGTTTACCAACAAGGCACAGCACTGAAGACAGACTATCCTATACTACCACTTGCATACAGTATATCAGAGTTTTGCCTATGTGATGAGCACTTACCAGCGAGGGCCTTGATGCGAGAGCGTTCAAACAGTCGAGCAGAACTATTTTCATTGTCCCAGTCATCGACATCCCAGCGGTTGTTGACATCACTGTACTGCTGCTGGATTTCAATGTTGTCGTAATCTGTCGCTACTGTTGTCGTCATCCTGAGTCCTCTTAATCTATTCTCAGCATCAGATTCTTCTTAAAATCCTCTGTAAAACAAAAGTATATAATAGTGTGATGGATTTAGACAACATGGAAGTAAGTAGTAATGTTCTTATGGCTTATTGCTTATTTATAAAAGCAAAACTTCAAGAGATTGAAGAGATGCTGTGCAGGCCCCATCCTTGGAGACACTCAAAATCAGGCTGGATGGGGCTCTGAGCACTGATGGAGCTGTAGATGTCCCTGATCGTTGCAGGGGAGTTGGACCAGATGGCCTTTAAGGGTCCTTTCCAACAATTCTGTGATTCTATGCATAGACATTTGCAGAACTGTCATGTTGGACTCCACACAATGGAAGTGGAGCATACATGAAATAATTGCCATTTTCAAGAGCAGCCTGTCTCTTATAGACCCATGACTGTTGGCTGAAGCATACGGTCACACAAGCAAGTCAGCTAAGAAAATCCTCAAGTGCAAAGAAAACCTCAACACTTTAACAAAACAGTGAAAATTCTGACAAAAAAAAAAAAATCTACATGCTTAAGAATCACAGAATCATAAAGGTGGAAAAAATCCACTGGGATCATCCAGTCCAACCCCCAGCCCACGTCCCTCAGTGCCACATCCCCACGGCTCTGGGACACCTCCAGGTGACCCCACCACTCCCTGGGCAGCTGTGGCAGTGCAGAATCACTTCTGGAGAAGGAATCATTGCTAACAGCCAACCCGAACCTCCCCTGGCACAACGTGAGGCCATCCCCTCTCGTCCTACGGCCGTTCCCTGGGAGCAGAGGTCGACCCTGCCTCACACAGCCTCCTTTCAGGTCACTGTAGCTGCATAAGCATTTGACCAGCAGAAGCCTTTTAACACAGACCTGAAGCAACATTTCTTGCACACATGCTGTGTGTCTGCTTCTGGGAATGCATGCACGATTTCAGCCAGCCCGTCACACACACAGCAGGGCTCTGACCCCCGACCAGCACAGCTCCCCACACGAGTTGCTCCATGCAGCAGACCGTGCTAGCACGCTTGCGCTGCTTTCTGACTGGAACGTGCACGTACTCATCCGCAGTGCAGGTGTAAGACAGCCTAACACCTCCTCTAGGGGAAGAGGAGGGATGCTATAAATGGCTGCTAAGCTGTTTATTTCCTTCTGCTCTCACTCCCGCCGTTGCCACTGCGATGTTTAAAGTAGCCGAGCAGACAGCGGGTCACGGCACGGAGCTCCACCAACACCGCACCTTTCGCCTCAGTGCGGAGCCAGGCCTCGCGCTTCCCGCGCAGCGCCATCACCATGGCGGACCGCGCCGCTTCCCCCCGCCCCGCCCTCCCCGGCGGCAGGTGGCGGCGGCCCGAGCTCGCAGCGGAGGCCCCGCAGAGGCGGGCGCGGAGCCAGGGGCGGCGGCCCGAGGAGGCGGCGACGTGCTGCCCCCTGCCGGCCCGACACCTTCCAGCACAGCCGTGACCGCGGGCTCTTTGTGGGCTGAACGGCTCCGACGGGATTGGGCCGCCGCTCGTAAACAAAGGGATGGAGCGAAGAAAGGGACGGGATTAGACCCACCGGCACCAGGCGCTTTTCTGCACGGCGCTCGCGCGCTGATCCCGATCCAGCCCCCAGCTTGGACAAAAGCCTCCTATTGATTCCTGCACGCAGGCAGAAATCAGGGTTAATTCCAATTAAACCCGTGCAGTAACCCTGCTATAAACAACGAGCGGAGTCAGGCTATTACGTAGCGCCGGGCCCAGCCTTTCCAACCGTCTGCATCCATAATCACTCGATAGAGAAGGCGATGTGCCCTGAAAAAGCAGCAGCTCAAACCACAAAAATAAAAGCAGTGGCCCTAAAAACTGTGTGCAACCACGTGCTAGTTCAATAGAGATGCTGTAAGCCATTGACAGGCTGAGAGAGCTGGGCTGGGCAGCCCGGAGAAGGGAAGGATCCGGGAGACCTGAGAGTGGTCTTCAGTATCTGAAGGGGCTGTAAGAAGGAAGGGGATAGAGTCTTTAGAGGGACTTGTGTGGCAGGACAAGGGGAAATGGTTTATAACTAAAAGAGGGGAGATTTAGACTGGGTATAAGGAAGAAGTTTTTGACAGTAAGGCACTGGCACAAGTAAAGTCAGTGGCACAGGCTGCCCAAAGAGGTGGAGGTGCTCCATCCCTGCAGACAGCCAAGGTCAGGCCAGACAGGGCTCTGAGCACGGATGGAGCCGTGGATGTCCCTGCTCAGTGCAGGGGAATTGAACCACATGGCCTTCAGGAGTACCTTCCAACTTAATAAACTGAGCACGAAACGGGCCTGTTACCCACACGTATAGGTTAGAAAACTTGCATTTTTGTGCTCTGTAAAGCTGTTACATTAAAAGTAATATTTGTTTCCACTAGCCAACACAAGCTCTCTTCTCTCAGATGCCAACTGAACAAACAGCCACAGCAAGGAGATGTAGAAGACATGCAGTGCACTGATAAAAATAAGTACCTTGCAGCAAAGCCCTTCAGTGATGAGATGAAGATACCACAACTGAATTCTAAATGAAATAAACCACCAGGCATTCTTCCAAAGTAAAGCCAAGTACATAACATGCCATCACAGCCCTAAGTTCATGCTGAAATCTGTTCCTCTTAGGAGACCTGCGGCAGCTGTGGTCCAGCCCAAGGCCCAGTGCTGCAGGGAGCAGCGTGAGGAGCCAAACACAAGCTCTGGCAGAAACCTCCACACTGCTCACTGCTGAACTGCAACTCCTGCAGTTGGACTGAGCTGAAATACCGAGTTTTGTTTTTAAGTTGGCCTATTTGACAGATGGAAACAACGCCACTGTCTGCAGCTGCTCTACAGGGAAAAACTTTTTTCTGGAGTTCTTGATGTAGCCACGTTCACTATTAATAACCTCATATGTGATCTGACACCACAAAACTAGCTCTGCACTTGAAAGACATATGATGAAAAGTTATGCCCGTGTAACATATATATGTATTACTCATATGCATCCATATGTTTTTTAAGCCTGACATGTTACTCGCACTGAACCGCTGTAATTTATTTGGTTGCACTTCCACTGCCTGATGATCTCAACAGAGATCAGTCAGCACAAAGCAAGAGGGGCTGCACTGTTTACTATTAGCTTACTGCAGCACTCTCCACTCATGTGAAAAGTGCCTACTAACACCCTTGTGGGAAATCACTATGGAATACATACTGCAGGGTGGAAGCACATGGACAGAAGAAAGCCTGCACTCCAGCTTACTTACAACTTCTGTAATTTAAACATCCCAGCCTGGCTTTAAGTTAGAATACCAACCTAATAAAGGAACAGTGTTTTCTATGGAGATCAAATGTAATATGACTTTCAGCTGCCAATATCCTGAGCAGTCTTAATAGGGAAGACTCCAAACCAACCCACCCTCAGAATACGAAGAATACGAAGAACAACAAGCAGACTGGTAACCAGGCATTCCAGAAATGGCTGGTCCAAACCTCATTACAATTCAGGCAGACACTAAACAGCCTCTACACAGGGCACGAAAGCAGAAAATACGCAGTGGGATTTCTCACCTAGTCCATGTCCTCAGCTTACGTGACCACACTGTATGCACCAAGGCCTTGGAAACTTTAGCAGGCAATTGCAGGGATAGGTGAACTAATAAGGAGCGTGCAATTACTCCAGTCCCCAAAGCACTCGGCACAGACCTGTCATGATGCAAAAAGATTTTGTAACTGAAGTCTTCTGTCTTCATTGTTGAACTATAACACATTATTGCCTTCTGCTGAGTTGACACAATACCAGATGATCTTATGAGAGTACAGGGATGAAACCATTTCATTTCAAAGCATTCTTTAAAATAGATTGCATAATTTGGGAGTGCAGGGCTTGGCGTTATCTTCAAAAAAGAATAAATGACTTCAAGAAAGAACCAGCTACCAGAAAAGTTTTTTCTCAGATAGTTTTCAAAGACAATAGCCAAGGGTCAGACCTCTTGTATTTACTTTCATAAATAAAGTAGATTCTGCTCTGTTTGTTTCTCAGATAATAGAAAATAAGTAATTTTATTCAGACCATCTGAAGAATGAATTCATTTTTAAAAAATTCACTGGCTCCTTTCAAATGCAAAAATGTAATCCACTATATGGGCTAAGACTAATCACTAAGATTCTGCCATAACCACACATCTGGAATTACTTCTTAATAGTTGCATTTATCTTTAAAGTAAACATTATTCCTTCAAGAGTTACTATTCTCCTGTTGAATGTTCTAAGCTGCTGTTAGTTTCACGTTACCCTTATTACCTCACAGATTGTCAGGAGGTTTTATGATGTTATGATTACACAAAATGTATTCTGAACAGCAATCCCAAATGGTCTCATTACTTATGTAAGTAGTGTATCCCTTGGCTAACTCACAGTTCAACCTATTGCAGTTTCCCTGACAGTTAAGACAAACTGCATGCGACTGAATGGCTGAAAGGGCTGAAAAGGGGACACGGACACTTGCATCTTGAGCCCCACTAGGCTATGTGGGGCCATGAGAGCAACTGCTGTAAAAAATTACAATGGTTTATCCCCATTTCCTATATACCAGGTATGTAAACTAAAGACACGGAGATGACCAGCTGCCTCCTTTCTGGTAGGATTTTTTGAAAACTAAGGCTGGACAAGCACAGAAGTTAATTTGATTACCCCTTTTACAGGTCTTCCACCTCCAGATGCTTCCAGCCCCAGCCTGTACTGCTTTTCTCCTACTGGTGATTCACACCAGCGCAATTAATCCAGCTCTTAAGCAACAAATTCACTTGGAGTACTTATTATTATAAAAAGGAAGAAAATCTAATTAAGAAGTAAGTAGACTTCACGTTCATTCTGAGTAATATTCAGCTTTCTCCTAACAGCAGCTCAATAGACAGCAAATATTTCTAACATGTCATTTCAAAACTCATATTTGAACTAGAAGATCTGGAAAATCTTCCAAGTTTCCAGAATCCAGATACATCTTGTCTCCTCATCAGGGTGAGATTACTAACTTCTACAGAACTGGACTATTCGAGTCAGCAGGGACACATTAGGAGAAGCTCCTATCTGAGTGCAAAATTACATACAAGTCCAAACACCCTCACAACACAAATCCTGCAAGTATTAAAAAAAAAAAAAGAAATCAGAACTTTACCAAACAATGGAACTGGAAGGGTTTTTAATGTAAACTTCAGAAAGACTGGAAGGCACATGCCTCCATTCCACTCGTTCCTTAACCTGACACCTGAAGGAGCTGACTCCCATCCTGTCCTCACGCTCAGCCCTGAGACAACTGCTTGGTGTTACATGAGCTGCAGTACACAAGGGAGAGAGACCTCATCCTCACACTGCTGTTTAACAACACAACTGCTGACATTTGGGCTTCTTGTTTCAACTGCTAATCCAGCTGTAAAACAATAAAAGCACTACTATGGTAAGGCTTTAATTCCCCTGACCTACAACATCCTCTCTCACATGCAAGGTCTGGATCCTGATCTCGTCTTTTTTTTTTTTTTTTTTTTTTTACAAACAGAATCACAGTGTTTCTGCATTTTCCGGCCCAAAAGCACTTTGCCAATTATGTCTCTGCCTTCCTGTTTGCTACGAGTCAACCCTCTCACTGGTGCAGACTCCTCTGGCCCCGCGTGCTTTGGGATGCGGGGGCTGAGAGCTGAAAGTCCCTTGAAAGGTCACAGGAAAAGGGTGGACAGGCTGTGCTACTGGGGAGTCAAATGCCACAATCAGTGTGTAGGGCAGACACTTCAGGAATGCACAAACAAAGCAAGACTGAAGACTCTGCTGCCAATGCAGGTTGGAAAAGTGGGGAAAGGTCATTAAAATCACGCAGCCTGTCCTTCACACTGTGAGGTCTACTTCCCACATCTCAAATAACCCATGGGAGCTCCGAGTTTTGCAAGCTCTCAGTTTTCCTCTGAAGTCCCCAGGATGCAACATTCTAGCTGGGAGACTGGGACTCGTCACTTAAGCATCAGAATCACTTCAAGAGTTGTTCACACTGCTCCTTGTAAACAGAACTACAGTTGACTGTATACCAGAAGCCCTGGTGTTTTCAGTGGCACCTGTGACCGATACGTACAGCACGCAGAACAAAGATGTCCAGTGCTTCAGGAAATGTAGCACTCACAGCCCAGCGTGGAACAAAACTTATTTGATAGACCAAAACCAAATGTATATTTGACAACTTTCAATTCAGGCATGAACCACTGCAATTTTCTAGTCTGATTCTCTCCACGTTCTAGGCTACACAACTTCACCCAGTTCCTTATCCACTACCCAGCAAACCTGGATTTCAACAGTTTTTCCTGAAGACTCTAGAACATACTAATTGATAGAAAACTGAGGCCTTTCAGGTAGAGAGCGACGGATTTTTGAAAACAGTTAGTAAAGAGGAGTGCAAAATCAGGCCATAGAGAGCATTACCACACATAGCACTTAAGGGTGGGGTGAAAACCAAATCCTTTTCGGCCTGCCCTTCCTCTTCCCCTCATCACCTGAGGAATGCAAAAGCAGAGCAGCTTGTCAGGCTGCTGGGGCAGGCAGCAGGGAGGGCTCTGATAACCAGCACACTTGTAGCCAGCCATCTTTCACCTCTGCTGAAAGGAAAATGTACAGAGATACATGCACAGGATGGTGGATTGCATCGAGTTACACACAGAGGTACATAACTTCCATCAAGATTGTGTCAATGAAACTCTACATAACGTGAATGCTACTCCAAGGCTTAAAGAATGCAACATCATCAGTCAGTTTTCAAGCAAAACACAGAGTGCTCCACCTTTATTTCATGGACTTACTGTTTTCCTTGAACACTGCCACTACGAATCCAGCCACAGCCAAATGCCATTGAGTCATTCTGTAACTGGGAAAGTAGTTTAGCTAGGGCTAGCCCATGGCTGCTCAGGTGATACCTATGGGTTACACATACCATCACTCCATCTGAGAAACCAAAGTAACACATAATGTGGCCAAAAGGAACGCAACTCAACATCCAAAACTCTGACTTACAAAAATATCAACAGGGCACTTTCTAAAACTGCCATCCTACTGTCTGCTTGTAATGAAGTCAAAAAAGAAATCCCCAGATTTCAATCTGTGCAGTCCTAAACCAACACCTCCTTCTTTAAAAATCACTTTCAGCATCTTCAGAATGTTTCCTAAGTGGGTTAAAGGCTGCCTGTTATCAAATATCTGGGAGCACCCTTCTTCCATGCAAATGACTTAGCTGGAAAAAAGTCCCGGGGGATCAGCTCACTACAGTTTTTCTCACTCCTCCATTCCTGCACCTATTGTTGGTCATCTTGGCTACTCCAGGCAGTAGCTTCTCACCTCTGTTTTGAGAAAATAGTGTATAGCTGTGTAAGGTAAGCTGGCCAGACACCATACACCCAGAAGGTACCTTTTAAAAAACCTAGGCTCAGTGAAAATACTTCCATGAAATAAAATCCAAGTCCAGTTTACACATTTTAAACAAATCTGCCAAATTTGTTAGCCTAACTTTGCAGCTGTGCTCTGCTGGTTGACAGTCCAAAAGCAGATACAGCCGGTCCCTCTGAAACTGAGAAGTGAACAACAAATAGCAGATATAGGGACTGTATTCTGTACAGCGAACTGGAATGGTGTCCTCGGAGTTGTGAAGGCTGTACAGCACAAGCAGCATGTGTTTGTGCATCTGTGGGCACTGACCTGCGGGGCTACTGGTAACTCTCAGCTGGCATACCCACATGATTGTCAGCAGGCCAGCAGCTGCCACTGCTACAGCTCACACAGTTAAGCCTACTGATGGCAGTCAGTTAACAGCGTTAAAGGGAGCAGCCTGGATTCATGACACATTCATTATATACACCATGCTCGTGTTTGTAAGGAGAATGCAGTCAACTAGATGAGATCAACGGAGGTTGAAGTCAGAAAGGCTCCAGCTCAGCTCAGTCCATTCTGGAATTAGAAGAAAGCCCTTTACTACATAGACTCCAACCGTCAAGATGTTTATTGTTATTTATGCTTCAGTTTAAGCATAATTCAGTTGTTTCACGGTGACAACGGATGGGGCAAGAAAGCAAAAATATACTCTGAAATCTGTTGCCTCCATATTTATGAATTCCTGGGTTGGAAATCCCTACAGAGACGTGGCACAAATGGTCCTTATTTCAAAGGACCACTCAGATTTTAAACAGCCTCGTAATTTTGTTAAAAGCCCCTGCATTTAGCCCTTCTTCATCCTCCTCATCACCAAGGACCCTCATCCTCATCATGAAGCAAAGCAAAGGTGCATTTTTCAAGCATCTCTGAACAACACAGTAGAAAGTATTCATGCATGGCTCTACTGGATCTTAAATCTGGTGGAGGGTGCCCAGAACATCTTGCCTCACCATTTGGCAGAAATAAAAGCTGACATGTTGCAACACTGTTAAGAAGCTTCCAAAGAAACTTCCTTCTACTCACTAAGCTACAAAGTCACAGACTTTAAAGGACAATATTTAGCACGTTCTAGAACTGTCTGTGGGTTGACCTTCACCAAAAGAATGTGAATATATAGGACAACTGGCTATGGTGATATTTACCTTTTTCTTTGTTGGAACTGAACAGAGTTAACAGAGTTCTGTTTAGTATTTTTCAACTGTTTGCCCAGACTAGAGTTCCACAGAAAAAACTGTTGCCCTCAGAAAAGAGTCTCTCATTTTCTGCTCTCTACCCTCCCATGACTCAGAGCTTACAAGAAACAGAGCCCTGACCTTTGGAAGACACTTTTGTGTCAGAAAAAAAAAAAAAATAATAATAAATAAAAAAGCCCACACACAAAAGATGACGCTCTCACTTCCTGAAGCCTGTCAGACTTGTGGTGGTTCTTCTTTGGATGAAGGCATCACCGTCTGTGAATGGAGAACAGTAGATAAACCTTCACATTTTGACCCCAGCCACGACCCTAACTTGGCAGGCAGCTCCAGACATCCTGAATGCCCTCAGCTACATCCCTGTTTGTTTTGACCGCTCTCCAGATCCAGCACTCCAGCAAAGTGGCAGTGCCAGGTGCTATCCAGCCACCCAGGCTGCTGGTGGGCATCACAGCAACAGCGCGGTTCAAGGGTCTGGCTAGCCTGTAATCCTAAGGAAAATAGTCTTAGGGAAAAACATAAAGCCAGGTCACCCGATCGTTCAAATAATGGTGATTGAATATCTGTGCCCAGCAGTTACAACTTTGCATCTGTTACATCAACCTAACTAAAGAGAGCAACAGTCAAATTTCTGGGCAGGGGAGAAGGACTGGAGATGTCGTGCAGTGTGACCAAAAGATAAAGCCAGAATTGGAAGTTTCTGCCTCACCTCTTACTCCTACCAAGAGGGTGTGATGTAGAAGCAACGCCTAGGAATTACATCCATTGCTAATAAGAGAAGTCTGCAATGAGAGGACAACCGAGCCTACCTTCGGAATGTGTGAACGCAAGAGCTAACCAGAAGCTGGCTGCAGCAATCAGCGCGATGACATCCGTGAGCAAATTCCTCTTTCTGCAACCTGAGATGGCTCTGACCTCCTTACAGGGGGAGGGCTGCCAAGTAAACAGCCCTGAGGATTCAGCCTGCCAACTGCTGGCTCTCTTGCACTTCTATTCTTCCTTTCCAGTTCTCCACCGCACCCATCCTAACTCTGTTACTGATATATCTTCCAACTTCTTTGACAGTTAATAGATGTGCATAGCTGTCTTGGTCACTGTAGGTCAGGAGCGCAGACCAAGTAGTGCCTGTACAGAGAAGGTAAAATGTGATTTTCCAGTGCTGCTGCCCAGCTACTGGAACATTCTGTAGCTAAGATGCATGGAACAAAAAAGGGGGACAGCAAAAAAACTGTTTTTTGATCAAAATAGCACTTTAAGCACTGAGACATGTCTCAGGAACAAGAATAAAATGAGAATATGATGGGGTATAATGATCCCATCAAGCTGGAGAAAAAGCAAAAATTAGCACCGGACTATGATGCTCTAGATTTGGATGTATGTCCAGGGAGCAGTAGGGCATAACACACAGCTCAGCACAAGCATTGTATGTTCAGCCCATAGATGTGTAGGAATCCTGGGATCACTGCCTGCTTGCATCTCCCAGGGAGGATGTGACACCCACCCGGCCACAGGAGGCTGAACACATAAAGGATATGCTGTGGTATACCTAGACAAGCCCCCCGGGTTGGAGCCATTCATCTTTGGGCAGGAAAAGGCTCCATCGCTCTCAGCCAAGGGGGAGAAATCCAAACTGCCTCCTGCTTCCCAGGAGAGGCTGGGTAGGGGACTGCTGCTGACAGCTTCCAGGACAGGAAGAATGAGATGGAGCTCTTCTGGCTCTGTCTACCAACCTCAGAGCTGGGAAACCGCACCCAGGGAGACGCCCAGGGAGAAGAGGATGTTTTGTTGTGTGGGCTTTTGTTCTGGGCTTTGTTTATTTGAGATATTTCACAGCCAGGCAGGCAGAGCATGGAAGCAATTTAAAGGGACAGCCTGGAAGAAATAACCTGCTCCACAGTAAGCAGGTTTTGAATTAGCAGAAACCAAACAAACAAACAGCAACAACAAAAAACAGATTCTGAGACAGGAAAGATTTGCTAATGCTTTTCATGGGGCAACAACATGCAACGCAGTTGAAATAAGAGCTGGTTTCAGCAGCACGCTAAGCTCCAGCAGCAACTCATGAAAGGACAGCCCCAGCCCAATACCCTGAGTCTCTTAGTAAGAGGAGACTTGGCATCATCACGGTGCGGCTGGTGCTGTCCCATGGTGACTTCTGCCCGGCCACCTCCTGGCACTTGGTCCCGCTCCCATGACCTCCCTAGTTCTGCTGGCTCTGCTTTAACCAGAGATGAAGCTTTGTTCATCACCCCAGGGTCTGGATGAAGGACTGGCCTAGTAAAGAATCCAGTTTCAGGCAGCATGTTGGTCCCAGAGGAGGCTCAAAGGCAGCTCCAGAAGGAGCATTTCCTTCAGATGTTGAAACCCATGTCACTGTCAAGGTCACACAAAGCTCTGCCTCTCACTGGCCAGGGCAGCACTGGAGCCTGTTACAGGGACCACGTGGGTCACAGCTTCTCTTTTTCTAGTGAAAGTAAATCCAGAATTACTGAGGAAATGGGACAATTTTTACATGGGTGAGATTACGACAGACGGCACTCAGTGTGGCTTCTGAGATGCCAACACATCTGTAAGACCAAACCAGTCAGTGTTTGAAAAAAGAGTTTTCTCCAGCACGGCAATGGGATGACAGGTGCCCTCGGGTTTTGTCACAGAGAGAGCAGGCCAGGCCGACTGTATCTCCTCACCAGAGGCAGTACAGAGCCCAGCCAGCACAGCCCAGAGCCTGCAGCTGTCGCAGCACAGGGCTTCATTTCAAAGCTCTGCAGTCATCTCCCCCCCACCCTTTGAGTCGAGGTCCTCTATGCACATGTAGTGATTTCAACTATGCAAAAGCAGAAATGCTGCTGAAAGCTATTTGCTGAATGATCCTTCTCCAGTAAAAAGGAATAATGTCAGTAGCCCCACAAGTCAAGCACCAGGTTAAATAGTGGAAGGCACAGTTCCCTCCCAGGCCAACAATATTTCTCCCTGGAGTTAGCCACATGTGGCTCAAGTGCTGGTTCCCAAAGGGGGGAAACAAAGCACCTCCCCTCCTCTTACACCCCTGGGCAGAAGAATTAAGGTCACCACATGCACACAGTGCACTTCACTTCTCGACTGACCTTCGAGGAGCACACGGGCACAAACCAGAGGAAGATGGCAGGTAAAGCCAAGTCTTCTGCCTCTGTTTGCCCTCTCTGAAGTTTTAAATGGACACCAGCTGTTAATTCCTTTCTACATTCTTCACATTTTTCTGGCCAACTCCCGACAAGACTAACAGAAACCTTTCCCCTTCAACTTTCATCTGATGCATAGATAAAATTGTCGGGCGTTTTCAGGCAAGGAAAAGAAATATATATCCTTATTGCCTCAATTGAAATGCATGCCTGGAGGTCTCCAGTGCATCCCTGCCCTTTGAAATGGGTTAAAGAGCCTTAATGCCATCTAAATTAAGTCAATTTGTTATTCGGGGCATTTGTGACCAAACAATTTGAGATGTATCCTGGGAGGAAAAAGCACGGAGGCCAGAATTTAAAACCCTGGGAAATAAGATGATGGATGTGGAGTAACGGCCAAGAGAAGTTATATCTTAAATAGCTGGTGTCGTTATTTTGGTTCTTTGATGTTTCAGCTTCAGATAAGGGTTTTGGTTTTTTTGCCTTTTTGAGGAGGGCAGAGCCGGTTCCTATATAGCCGGTCCCTATATGTTGTTTCATGTCAGGCAGAGACATTTATCATTTTCTACAACACAGCAATGACTCCTTCCAGGTTGCTGGTGACAGGTGGCTGACAGAGCTCTGCCTTGCACACTTGTGCACCAGGCGCCCTGTGCAAAGGGCTGGCAGTCCCGTAACACCCACACTGTGTCTGCTGCTCTGGTAGGACCACTACACACTTCCCAAAATCCTCAAAGCAGCACCACTGCTTACAGACAATGCAAGAAAAGCGTAATAAATAACTGTAAAAAGCAGCAGACCAAAAGCAGGGCTCTGACAGGTGCCTGGAGCCAGAGCTATTCCTCTTGGGGCCACTGCGGAGCTCCGAACGCCCTGAGGAGAGCAGGCACACACAGCACAACAGCAGTGTTTTGCAGTTTCAAAATGTCTAACCGTTGTTATTGGGGCTTTGTTATAAAGGCTTTCTGGCACCGTAAGCACTGCGTCATGTGCACATCGAGGTTTCGCTGGCTTTGTGCACCTAGGGAATGGAAAACGCTTTGCAACAAGAGAAAAAAAAATAACGGCTTTGGGTTGGAGAGCTTTGTGGTCCCTCCCGCTGACCTCACAGGGAAACAACGCCATGCTACACAGTACTCTCACACTAACCCCCATCTCCTGAAGTACTCAGGAAATATCAAAAGCAAAAACATTGTATTTCTTCTGCAATTACTCACTTTCAAGTAGTTACCACGCGCAAAGCACCATGCCCCTTTACAACCCCCCGACTCACAACACAGAGCAGCCGCAGATGCTGAAGAAAAAAGCAGCACGAAGCAACAACGTGCAAAATATCTGACTGTTACTTCACTCCGATCTGAGTTTGTGGTTTTTTTTTTTTTTTTTTTTGTCTGAAAAATAGACCCTCAGCTGGCACGTACCCAACCCAACAGCTGCATTGCTTCTCTACTTCCACCAACACTCCAGAAGTTAGACAGAGCCCTGTTTGTGCTGGCAAACGCCCAAGGTTTTATTATTATGTACTAGTAGTTCAGAGTGGGAAATGTGTGCTGCAGCAATAAATAAATAAATAAATAAATAAATAAATAAAGATTCAGAGGAGCTAAATAATTGGATACAGATGTTAAAGCCGCACAAGCTCTACCCACCGGGCAGTGTCTTACATATTGCTTCCATCACCTGTTTGCATTCTGAGTTTTTAATATAATAACTATGTGTCCTACCCCTGAAGAATATTCTAGAATTCCTCGTGCAAAAACCAATAACTTCTGAACTCCGTTTGCCTCCTCTTGTTAACAAGCTCGTCACTTTTCAGCACTCAACTTCGGAGTTACTTCGTTTTTAAAGAAGATTTTGGTTGCTGCTTTCACTGTCTGGCAACTAACACAATCAGACTACGCCATTCTTATCTAATTTCCCAAAAACTCAGCCTGATGCATCACCCTAAAACTCCAGCATTTAGAATTCATGATAAAATACCTCATCATCCCAAGCTCGCTGTGCTAAATAAAATGCCTCGTCGTTATCACCATTTTTTCCCCATTTACTGGCAACCAACATCTGCTCCACATCCCTGGGGACTGCTGCTTCTCCAGGACGTACAGATGCAAAGGCCAGTACTCAGGTTAAGCAGCAGGAGCCCAACCCCAGCCAGATTTCTGAACCTTGCTTCATTAAATGTATTCCATAAAGCATTTGGAAGGTACAAAGCACTGCAGCCAACAGTAAATAACAAAAAAAGTAAAAACACAAGAAAATCACTGGCATTTCCAGAACTGACACGTAATGGTTTTGCCATTTCAATCTACATCATGAGCGCTGCCTTTCCATCAGCGTAAAATGGTGTAACGTGGTCCATTCATTTGGCTGCTTTTCACAAACTTACAAAGGAGGATAAATCACAAAAGAAGGCTGACTGCCTGCACAGCAGCGGATGCAGAGGTTGATGTTTCTGCCCCAGTGCTGCCCAGTAAGAAGCACCCAGCCCTGCTCCTCCGTGCCCAAAGCACGTGCTGGCATAGCCTGGTAACGTGATGTTTCCCTTCACCTTTCCCATGGCCACTGATGAGCTCTTCCTGAAATGAGTTCACCCTTTACGACGATGTGCCCACATCTCAGACTGCATGAAGGCCGTGGCCTTATCAAAGATTCAGATTCTTGGTTCCCTCCAGAAAAAAAAATGGGCACCCAGTAAATTTGAAGGGCTGGAAGAAAAAGTCCATAGAGATACACTTTTTCCTGCTTCTCCCTACAGTTCTGAAACAGATTCCATCAGTTGCAACTGTGCTAGTGGTTAAAAAAAAAAACTTTAAAAATTCTCTTTACACAGACAGAAAGACTCAAGGTTTGTCCCTGTTCACCAACTGGCTGCTGACAGATGTCTCAATGCCCATACTGCTACTCATCTCTATGCTACTTATGGAGAAGAGACCATGAAGACCGACACTGTCTGCCCAACTTTGCACCCCCAAGAATCTAGATGCCAAAAGAAAGGTTCAAAAGTGACAAGAAATCCAGAAAACCTCCTTCATTCCACATCAGGAATTGCTCTGCCAGGAAGGGCAAGCCAACGTTTGTCACTTCAGAAAACAACCACCCATTCTACCTTCTTTCTTCATAAATAAATGAAGTGAGGAAATACTTCCACTACACTCTGACTCCATTCCTCGAACACTTTTCAGTAAGCTGCTTTCTACTCTTTCCACCAGATGGACCAATGGCCTCAAATTCTCAGCCAGTTCAGTTCTGCTTGATTCTTTTTCAAGTGTACAAGCAGTGCAGTCTTCTGTTGCTTTCCTGAATTGTGAAGAAGTAGTGCTGCTTCCCTCAACATCAGCAAAGAGCCTCCAGAACCCGCTCTGAATCCCAACATGGAGTGCCAAAGCACAATGACATTGAATTTATCAGTGGTGGTTGGTTGGATGTTTTTGTTGTCCTTGTGTCTGTGTGCGTGATGTTTGTTAACATCAGATTTGAATATGACCAACTGGCTCCAGGGACAACATCATGGTCACTATAGCCAGTAGTACTCAGCTCCACCATAGATCTGGTTTCTTTATTCATTTTCCCTGCTTTCAGGGCTTGCTCTGGAAACCCTTCTCCTTTTCTCTGCACTTTAGAAGAAACCGATGCATTTGGTTGTCTTGGGTTATGGAAGCGTACGACCCAACTCCCATAGGGGTAGAAGGTACTGAAAGAGACACACTTCACTTTCGATCACTCACCCTGGATACTGACAAAAGATCTAAGATGATCAGTGTTAGTGTCAGTTCACGTATAACCAGCCTGTGATGTGTGCTGCTTGCTCAGCCATAATAAGCAGCTCCTCCCCCACGCTGCTTTCTCAGATGGATGCAAGTGGCTGAAGAAGAAACCACAGACCAGTTCTTGCTTAGGACCTACCTAGGATTTGACATTCACGAAACCATTTTTGGGGATGAAAATGAGAAACATAAATAATGTCAACCTGTACTAAATGTTAACTCTGGAGAAAGGATAATACCCAAAGGAGATATCCTGAAGTGCTAAACCCCAAAGGCATCAGTAGGCAGATGTAGAAGCTGGCCAGCTACAAAGCAGAAGGAAGAGTCTGACAGCAAATGATTCCAGATCACAGCTCACTGTACAATGAGAAATCACATCCAAGTGTAAAAGAGCCAGCCAGTAACTCTTTGTCACACACTGCATAGAGGTTGACACTGCAAATGCATTTTTATGCATTGTCTTGCAAAAGGGCAGGACTGAGCCAGGCTCAGTAACTGTTTAAAAAATAACAAAGGCAGGTGTTTCTCATTCTGCTCTGGGCCTTTTAAGTATGACAGCGTGACACGGCCACGGAGGAAAGCTTGCAGATAAATGGTATTGCCTGCAACCTTATTTCTATTTTAAAAGTAAAAGCCAAGATTCCCAAAGACCGAAGATTTACACCTGCAGATTTGCAGACAAAAACAAAAAACAAAACAAAACAAACAAACAAAAAAAAAACAACACCCAACCAACAGAAAAAACAGACAGCAAGTCACAAAGTGCTCATCCTGATCATTTTCTACCTAACTGCTGTTTACTGCAGTGTCTTTTTAAAGGCCTGGCAGCTCTCCAGCTCTCCTCTTGCTTTTCCCTTCTCCTGCACATCACTCTAGAAGCCATCCTAGGTGGAAAAACAAGCCTTGGGAGGAGAATGTTCCCTCTATGATCTTTTCAGGCTCTAAAAGCATTATTTCTCCAGGGAAATCCTGAGCTTTGTTCCACAAAACCCAGGAAAGGTCATTCGTGAAGGATTTCCGAACTGCCACTGGCTCAATGGCCAAAAAGGCAGCAGGACCAGTTCTGTTACTGCCACTGGAAGAAATTCCAACATGGTACAGAGTCACCCTATCAGTTGTTCCAAATGACATCCATTGTCATTTGACATCTTTCGAGCAGAACAATTACTCACGATCAAATGTTCTGGCTCTCCCTGCTCCCCAGCCAGCTGTGTTTTCCTGTTACAATTGTAGCTTGCACGCACTTGGAAGAAGCCCAGCTCTCCTCATTACAAAAAACGCAGCGTAATGGCTCATTAGCGGGGTGCAACACTGCTGTAAGGCTTCCAGAGGCTTGGTGGGTTGTGCCTGGTCATGGGCTGCCCTTCTCACTGCAGTCTCAATGGGATGCACTCATGCACTCCGGATTCCAAAGTGGGCAAAGCCCTCCTCTCCCAGCACACACATGAAGGCTCTTTCCCTGAGCATCATGGAGAAGAGAGATGTGACGTGAGGAGAGCTGTGAGAGGCACAGAACAAAAACGTGACCCATCCAGTGCACTGCAATCAATGCTTGAAATGAAATCAGCCAAGTCCATATTCAAATCAGGTCACTAGTAATTAAAGCACCCTAATTCGGAATAATAAAAGCAGAAAACGTCTGGATTGGCACAGGTCTCAAAAGGAACATATGAACGGAGTGTTTTGAATTGCATGATGCACTGATAAGAAGCTTTAATATAAGCCTCAGGATTACACCGTGCTAGCTTTTTTATTATTATACTCTCCATTAAAAAATACGCACTGTGAAACACTGAGAGGTGAAAGCAGACCTTCGAGCATTACTTCACCCTGTTTTTCCCTAAGGATCCTGCTGTTAGTTTCCATTTGCACAGTGCTTGATATCACAGGCAGGACAGAATGAAGCTCTGAAGTGGAATTTTATATAAAACACTCTCATTCACGACAGCATCGATGTCAACGCAACGTACAGAAAGAGGCTTTAGAGCTTCAACAGCAACAGCAAAATTGCCCCCTCATTTCTGGAGCGATCCGCTTGCTTGACTCCATCTTAACACAGTGCCTCACCATGCAGTGATTCAGCCATTTTAATTCTGAACGACGATGGTTTGCTCTCCCTCCAGCATGGCATCGTGCATCAGGCTCAGCTGTCTGGAGAGCAGGAATCTCTCTGCATAAAGCATATGCAAGCAAAGAAAAGAAATAAATAAACGGGAAAAAAAACCTTCCCACCAATGCTAGGAGGAGGAAGTGAGAGGTAGACTGCAGTAATGGAACTGAATACATAAAAATGTAGTGTTCTTAGATTGGAAAAGGAAGCCAAGGACAAACAGGCATCTCAGGAAAAACTCTGGTATTCTTGAGAGGGTAATGATGAACACAGACTGTGCCTCTGCTGCCTTTAATAGCAGCCCCGGAGAGAAAACTCAGGCTGACAGGACGCAGGAGTGAGCTGGCACACGCTGACCTGGGTGTGCAGAGCCTCGCAAGCAGCTGACACAAGGTTGGCAGGGTGCAACGCTGCCAACACAGCCTGCTGATGCACCATGAGCACCTCTCCCACAGCACCACCGGATGGGACTTCTGCAGCCACATGTGAGCTCTCACTGTGCATGGAGATGGCCTCGCATGGTTTGGAGCTCCCTCTCTCCCAGCAGGAGCTGCCAGTAGAACAGCAGCCACGTTTGCATCCTCTGTGATCCATAAGGACTTGTGCCACTGCACCGTTTTTGCTCTTGGAAAGACATCAGAAGAAAAGGTTACCTGCAAAACTCAGGGTTTATTTCTGTCATACTGCAATACTTGCACTCCTCCAGCATTTAGAAGGGACAGCTCACACAAACTGCTAAAAGGAAACAGAAACAAAACAGCTAATCCATTCAAATGCTCGTTTCCTACATTCCAGCAACCAAGGGCTAGTTGTGGATGAACAGAACAGAACCACATCAGGTTAGCAGCAGATCAACAGAAAGAAGCTCAGGCGACAGACAAACCTACACTCCACATTTGGTGCTCACTGCCCCACGAGAGCTAGCAGTACCACTCCTCCATTCCTCCACATTAACGTCATCCTCAGCAACTGCTGGAAAGGTGCTGGAACTGCACAAGCACCCTGGTTAACCATGACCACAAGAGGTTTGTACCAACTACCACATTCTTGTTTACCAAATGCACCTTACAAAACTAACAAGAAAAATGTGTTTGTTATCTAAGTTACGAACATCAAGAGGAAAATATTCACTGACTAGGGATTGTAATGCAATCTCTCCAGAACAGGCTGTAGAAGAAAAGACCCAAACAAGCCATCTCTGACACACATAGATTAGACAGATGGTGCAGTCCAGCATCAAGGAGATTTGTGCTTGCTTGACTTTGCCGTGGCTGAACTACCCGTGAATTGCAGACACAAGAGAGCTGTGCTGAGTATTTACAAGGATGTCACATGCATTAAAACTTCATACCATTAAAAATTTTCCTATGTTCTATACAAAATAATAAGTAAATAGAACTCAAAATCACTCTCACATTTCTGGGGACTTTCAAACCCTGAGTTAGCACTGGAAGTGGATACAAATGGCAGCAACTGTGAGCAGGTTGTTTTCCCTGAAGCTCATTACCCCTTAGAATGAGCATTTCTGGCACTGACCATGAACATTATGGACGACATTCAGCATCAGCACAACAGGCACACACTGAGCTGCTGCACCCAGAATGTGGGGACGGAGAGCTGTAACCACACAGCTGCTGCACATAGAGCACAACATCTGAACAGCCATTAAATCAGCCGTTTCATCTGAGGGGTTAAAAATCATTCTCATCATCATTCATCAACACAAGCAGCAGAAAATATCAAAGCAACGCTTTTATCCCCCCAAGCAACAGTTCCTGTAATTCTCCATGTGCCTCATTAGAAGGGAAGCAGACAGTACTGAGGCTCAAAACCAGAGCAACTCTCTCACCTGCAGCATAACACTGGGAGCTTCATTTTCACAGGCGTTAGATACCAACAGCTCCTATCAGAATGAATTGGGCCTATGATGCTCCGAGCCCAAGGCACAACTGTCAGCTCTTCCCTTTCATCAACCCGAGTGGTGCCACTTTCAGCAGCTGTGTCCCTACACGGGTTTGCAGAGCCCCCCACTCCACCAAGGCTCTTTGAAGGCTCACCAGCTCAGAGCAGACAGAATGGGGCTCAGGCAAGACCCACACATATTTTAACTGAGACAAAAAGGACCCCCATCCATACTTTGCTTTTAAATATGCACAGACAGAATAGCAGAAAATTCTGCATCGGCAAGAGCTAGGGATGTTTTGGAAGCTCTGTAGGAACTACAGCCTTATCGCTGGGCAGATTGTTTTTCACAAACGCAGCACAGATCTCCATCCTTCCTCCCACTACAATCTGCTATTAATTTCATAAAAATGGTTCATAAGCGAGTTGAAGACAGTTTAACCCTGCCGAGAGCATCCATAAGCCTAAGCAACTGGATTTCTTCCCTTCAGAAAAAAGTAGCAGCACCTTTATTTACATATTTTTCAATTTTGCTCACTTTTACAAAGCTGGTCATGATCTAGGGCTACTCAAAACAGTTAACTCTGTTGCAGTCATAAAATACGAGTTACTCAGTGTAAAGCTTCCAGAGATACTCAAGACCTGCTTGGGCACTTTCCTGTGCAACCTGTTGTAGGGAACCTGCTTTAGTACGGGGTCGAGCTCAAGGATCCCCACAAATCCCTTCCAACCCCTGTGTTTCTGTCAACGCACCTATTCTAAGCAGAAGAACAGCTCTGAAGGCAGAACCCAGCCACGCAGGGCTCAGCACGGCATGCAGAAGCCCAGGTGGAGACTTGACTCAGACACAGTGGGATCATGAGCACAGCAAACCTGTCCATAAGCCTTTGCAGAGCAAGCCTGAGGTTTATGGGGGGACCTTTGGTAACAGAGCACATACACTGCTCGATCGTTTATTTAGACTGCTCTTTTCCCTATAATTGAATCAGTGCTAGGAGACAAGAAACAGGAGCTGGTTCTAAAATAAGCCTCCCAAGATCTGATTCACGTTGCTAAGTAGTTAATGTTTGTCAGTGAGAAGCAGACACTAAAGCTAAGGTCCCTTATGCTGTCTCAGATTCTTCCACATTTCTATAAATCATTTAAAACGTTCAGGACACTGCAGCAGCAGCAGCCTGGGCACACACTGACCACTGCTTGTAGAGAATTGCTTCCACACGCTCTTCCTTAGAAACAAGAGTGTACTCGAATAAAAGTGAATCAGATGAACAAAACCAAGCAGAGAACATGATGCTGGTACACCACAGCAGGCATTACGATCCATCACTAACAGACCTGCAAAATTTCAGCAAATAATGATAGAAATGCACAACCTACAAGTACGTAGCATCTACTATCCAGCATTGCCTTGGACAGTACTTCTGCTTAGCATAAATACAGGCAGAAGTAATAAATCCTTCAGATCTAATACAAATCTGATTCAAATAGACAGGCTTCATCAATGTTGGCTCCACTTGCATCAACAGGTGACCTAGGCAAGTTTAAGGAAGTGGTGAAAATGGCTGAAATTGATTTTGTATTACTACATTTCACATTAACTAACATACAACACACTGGGGAAGAAGACCTAAACACCCACCTTTCATCCATGCATTCCTATGGCACGTAGGTTGGTGATGCAGCGCTCGCTGCACGCATTTGAACTTGCCAAGCCCTTGATCTTCCTACCAAGCACAAGCATTCAGATTGCACCCACCCTTGCCAGTGGCCTCCCAGAAGGCAATTAGTGGTTTGCTGCAATATTCTGACATAACACACAGGGCTGAGCCTGCAAAGAAGAGAGGCAGGTCCCGCATGGCCAGCACTGTATGGCTGCCTGCTGCCTACCTTGGCACAATGAAGGTCTGTGAATGAATTCTTATCGTTGTTATTATTTTAAATCACCTTTTTCTCTTGCATCCCTCCGTTTCCCCCAACCTCTTTGATTTTAGATACTCTTCACTGTCTTTTCATCCATTTTCTGCTTCTTTCCTTCTCCCACTCATCGGTACTGTCAGTTCAGCAACTGCAGCAGATGAGACTTGAAGAAATGGGGGTTTGACTCCTGCACAGCTCCAGCCTTGGGAGTGAACATTTGATGCTCTGAGTACGTAGCTTCCCTGATAAGGATAATTCCAGAACATTTCTATTCACAGGTACTTCAAGTGTTGTAGAGAAGGGTTAATATTTAAGTACTGGAATTGGAATAGCAACCACGGAAGGAATTGCCTATTTTAAGCAATGCACTGCCTGCAGGATGACCTAAAGTCGTGGGACTGCAATACAGGGGGAGGCAATCACAGAAAAGATCATGACACAGCCAGTCTGCAGCCTTCCTCTGCAGCCAGTAACTCAGGCAGAAGTTGTACATCCCATCCCATTCCCCCCCACCAAAGTCACAGCTTTAAACCACACGCTGCCAAACACAATGCTAATACTAATTGTGCTACTGAGCATTCAAACCACTGCCACTCTATCTCCTGGAGCTCCCATTAAGGCTGCTCTGTGTGGCTCTCAGACTGTCAGCATCTGAACTTCTTGTTCAGGCCATAGAGTGAAATGTCTCAGTACAACAGCTCAAAGAGAATTCTTCATTGCCAAAGAGACCCAGGTCCACGAGCAACAAGTGCCAGTCACCCAAAACAGAGACAACAGAGAACCAATTGAGGATAGAAAAGACCTTTAGGATCAGATCTGTGACATCATCTCCCCTAACATGTCACTTCTGGAAACTGGCTCATCAGTCCTTCCATGAGCACAAACTCCAGCAGAACAATTGAGTGTGCTGCATCTGATACAATATCAGCAGAACCAGGAACAGACTGCTAATGTTATTACTGCAGTATGTTAGCACAAACAAGGAAGAAGAACAAGTCTGGATGCTAGGTTTCCACCTGTAAGATCATCCCTAGAAAAAAGCAGAGCGTTTCGCAGCTGTGAAGATAAACAGTAGATTTTGTCAGCACAGAATCCTGCCAAGAGGAGGTTCAGATACTTTGCTCTGCTGTGACCCCACATTTCTGTGGCCCAAAATATCAGAATAAGTGACTGGGACTCCATTTGAAGCACTGGAGCCTCCCACACCCCACGTGTGTTTCAACACACACACCCAGCGCTTCCAAAGGCGTTCTGGGCTGCAGTGCCCTTCAGCTTGAATGCAGAAAATTACTTCAGTGCTCTGAAAAATACCAGCATTTTCCAGGCTGTAGTCAATGAATGTCAAAAACAGGATGGAAAGACTTTCCAAAGGAACAAGAATTATTGTTCCTAATAACAAAAATGGGAAGCTTTTTGTAATTTTATCAACATAATCGAGGGAGGAAAAAACATGCAAAACACTCCCATCTACTATTACACACTAAGGTCAATCCAGAGAAAAAAGAGTGCTATTATTTCACTACAGTTGAGTATTTTTCCACTACATAGGTGACTCAAAGTACTTTCTGCTTTGAGAAAAGGAGATTGCAATTTAGAATACCGGATCAAAACAAAGAAGCTTGCCATCTGCACGAGTAATTATTTAGGAACACTCACTAGGACTGTGCTCCCTATTAAAAAAAACATAAAATAATCCAACTCAACAGTAACAAAACCCAGAGCTTTTTGCAGCACTGGTGCACAAAGAGCTGAAAACAGCCCAGGTTCAGCCCACAGCAATGCCCCAGTAATAGCTCACTGATGACAGCACTGCCCACCCAGAATTAAGAAGGCAGGGACCTCCTGGGACACCACAAAGCACAAACAAAACACGACGACGTTAATTGTGCAGGTCTACCTCCAGCATGGCAGAGAGCTCTCACACAGGGAGGGAGTGCACCTTGCACCACACTCCTTGCCAGGCCCCGAGCTCCTCTGTCAAGCCACGTGCACAGACATGAGCTTCAGATGGACGCGTCAAGAACTACAATTTGGAGTCACAGAATGGCTTCGGTTGGAAGGGACCTTAAAGATCATCCAGCCCCAACCCCTGCCATGGGTTGGCTGCCCCCCACCAGCTCAGGCTACCCAGGGTCCACCCAACCTGGCCTTGGCCACCTCCAGGGATGGGGCACCCACAGCTCTGGGCAGCACTGCCAGGGCCTCACCACATTTAGAACCAACACACACATTCCCTCAAGAGCTATCAAATTCATACTGCTAGTAGAATGTAAACCACTGTGAAGCACAAAGGAAATTCAAAATATGGCTTGTTATTACAGTAATAGTTGCATAATGGCTGTTTACACAAATTATGAGCATAATCACAGTTTCAGGACAGTTAGCTCAAGGTGAATCGCCCATCTATCTAATCCTTTAATAACATGCTTGGAATGCAATTTGGAAATTCCCCTCTGATAAAGCAGTCATGCTGCCTGCATAGTGACCATTTTTCAACACTCATTACCATCAAGCATTTCTGTCTTTTATAAAGGGCAACGTTTTGATCAATACACAAAATAGAGCATTAAAAATACAACATTATTTCTGTTCTTGTTTTACATATTTGTGTGTCCTCCCAGCTCTCGTTGGAGCAAAAAGTGATAGCCAAGCTATTAAAAAGCTTAAAAGTGATGTGCTTATATCAAATATGTATAAAACCTTAAAAGGTAGGACTGCTACAGGAACCGATTTAATAGTCTGAAGAACTAATTTCAAGCCCAAAACTCTTCCATGGCTCTTCAGCAGCTGATGACAACCAGAAGTTAAAAATGAAAGCAGCTGTTCTTCAGTTAAAAGCACGCTGCAACAACATGGACATGCTGCCCTGCAAACTGCCCCTAAGGTGACACATAGGTCCTGTGCCCTCTGCCAGGAATGTGAGGAACTTTGTGACTCTCTGAACCAACACGCTTCCAAGTGATCGGCATTGTTTCCTGCTGGTGGGCAACAGCTGTAGAAACATCTCTAAAATGGCCGGCATGGCCCCGCCAGCCCCGGCTCCACCTATCACTGGTATGCCCATGTGGCCCTCACCTGCCAAGCAGATCGTTAGGACTTCATGGCATCCCTTTCACTTGCGTAGAAGACGACCCCAGTTAAGGCAACAGAACTTCTTCTTTGCCTCAGCCTACTCCAATGAGCACCTCGACAAGCATCTCTAGATCCTTTTTGCTTTTCTGGCAACCTTTACATTTCTAATATGGTTCAGGAGTGGAAATGAGCAACATCTCATCTCAGACGTGTTCCTCTGCATATTTTTATGCAAAGATGATGTAAAACCTTGATCTACAGACCATGACAATGTCAATCAGCACAGCTTCACGAGCTTGGATGGAGCTCTGCAAGGTGCACAGCTGAGGACTCAGATCTCTTCACCTTCAAGCATCTCAGAGAAAGAAAATCTGGTAGCATTACAAAAAGAATACAAGGGTCCTTCTTTCATTGCCACACAAAGTGTAGAACATGGTGGTAAATTCATCACCAATCTGGCAGATAGTCAGTACTGCACAACAGTTATTTCACCACTTGCCTGGGTCATATATATTTTAATCTTTGTCAGATACATTTAATCCACCTTGAAGTCATTATATTCTTGTTTGTCTCGCTTACAATGGGAACAGATCTCTAAAGATAACTTGCATCTCTCAGGTCCCCACAGCAGATTAAAGCATTATTACCCGTTTTTCACATCTCTTACTTAAATCGTGCAATCTCCGTAACTTTTTACGCTTGCAAATACATGGAAATAACATGAGAAGTCATACAAGACTGAAAAACACGAATCTCAGTGACGTGCCAACTGGACTGCATTTTATTATTATTATTTAACTTTATTTGCCTTTTTTACTTGTGTTTTATGCAAGCATGCCTTCCTTGGAGCCACATCCTGACCAGCAACAAAGCTACTTGACACACTCCAGCAATGCAAAGCTGCAAAGCTGGCTTAGTGGGCCAGCTGGGGTCAGGGAATCCCCCTGTGGTGTATCTGCTATGCCACGTCCTTTCCCCAGACCAACCCTGGAGAACAACCACCGCACCCTCCTTCATCCTGAGCCGGCAGGGCAGCCCTCCTTCCCCAGGCAGAGGTGCACTCAGGGCTAAGGGAGCCTTCTCCCAGCACCGAAGCTCAGGGTGGAACACACAGACCTGCTTCCTCTGAGCATGGGCCACGTAGACCTAATACTTGGGGCCAGAGATTTCAGCTGCGGTCCAGACGTGATGGCAGAATCACATCTCGCAGTCTTTGAGAGCTGAACAGATGCCAGGCTCCTAGCGCAGATCAGAAGCTGGCAGGTATTTTTCCACAAATGAGGTAATCCACTGGCCTTTTTAAAAGCACAGTGCACATCACCAGGCCTGAAATCCACACATGCTGAAAGGTCACCGCTTGAGGTAGTCCGAACTTTTTGTTCTGGACCTCATTACTCCATAACATTTCTGCTTTTCTCTTATTGAGCTCCTTGCCAAGTCCCTGCAGCCACAGCAGCAAGCACCCAGAGAACAGCTATTTCAGGCCCTCCTTTTCTACAGCAGGTGCCCAGCAGTGCTGAGCACAGCCACCTGCTGACTCAGGACGTTACACCCTTGCTGCAAACCTTCAGCCCTTGCACCATCCCATCCAGAAGCCAACTAACTCATCTCCTCCCCATAAGAAACTAATTCAGGCATCACAGGTTTTAAGTTTAAATGGCTTACGCCAATGGCTAAAGCCACATGATCAGATTCTTAAGTTGACAAAAGACTGAAAGTCAAACGTGCTTATTTTTACCCTTAAACAAAACCACGTGCAGCCTGCAGTGGTAAACCACCACTTGTTTTAATATCCAAATTCCAATTGCTTGCATCCATCACCATGCTCCAAAATCCCACTCCCACCAAGCAGCAGAGGTGTGTCTGAGGCTCTGAGCTCATCTCACCACTGTGACAAGACGAATGGGAGGATGCTGCTCCTAACCTACACCAGGACACAAACCCACCTCATTTCCCAATCAGGTAACAGTGAATAGCTCATGAACAGCTTGCCCCGAGCTGAGCTGTGGAGCTTGTGCTTCATTTCTATAGCTTTTTTCTTCCAGCTTTTTCTTCTTTTTTTTTTTTCTTCTAGCTTTTTTCTTCTTACCTGCATTCCTACCCTGCCCTTGGTTAAAGGCTTGAGAGGGACCACAACGTTCTTGAGATGCAAACAGAATACATAACCAAAAGGATCTTCCTGAACCCTCAGTCTGTAATCAATTTTTAGGAAAGCATTTGTGCTAAAATGAGGTAAGTGATAACTTTCCACATCTCCTCTTATCCACAGTACTATTTTAGGGAGAGTGTGACAGCATCCGCGCTTGTCGCATAGCCCTGCTTCCAGTCTCTGGCAGATGCCCAGCACATTCCGGTGCGTAATGCACAGCGCTCGTTGCGGCACAGTCCCACTAATCTCTCAGACACATTGACTAAGACTTTCCCACATAAACTGGCCCACCCTTTACTCGGGAGAGGTCGCTCAGTACAATCAGCCTTCAAATGAGAAAAACAATCAGAAAAATCTCTGATGCCAAAAACATGGAAGAGTAAAACGCAACAGGCGCCAGCCTTTGCTCTATCAGAACTCACAAAGACGAGATCTTCGGCTGTTACAAACCACCACAGCTCCACCAACATCAACCAGAAGTCTCTTTCACGTTTAGGATCCGGCCTCCTAACAGCATTTCAAATTGCAATAAAAACATTCTAAAAGTTCTCTGAATGTAGCATTAAAAAAATTCCCATATCGGAGTGCCCGCTGACCGCCATAGGCAGATCCAGGCTCAAAGAAGCACTCCAAAAGACCACTCATTTGGTAGCAAGAGGCAAAACGTGCTTTCTCCAGACTAAGATAATCAGCTTCATGCCGCATTCCAGCAGTGCTACAAATGGATTTGCTGGTAGCATACCGGAGCCATGAGCTGCCCATCAGCGCAAAGCATTCCATCCACAGAGACTGGCTGGAAATCACCCTGAAACGCTCAGCTATTTGTTCACCCAGAGAGAAGTCGGTGAGAGCCCTTGGGAAGGAAATCTCATGGTTAGTTTACCTACGGACAAAAGCCAATGCCTTCCAACTCAGATGCCCAAACTAAAACCTGGAGGTGTTAAAATAAACTCAACTACATCAAGTCAATGTAGATCCGGCAGGCAGCACCCTTTCCCTTTTGAAGGCAAAAAGAAGAGAAGCCACTTGCTTCAATTAGCAGGAGCATTTGTGGCATCTAGGCGCTAAATGAGATCCACAGAATGAGTGGAAAAAATAAGCATTTGGTCACATTGCACAAAACAGTACGATTTGCTCTGCATTGCTTACTGCAGTAAGCACAAATTATCGCCACTGCAAACCGGGTTGCAGAGCTGCCCGGCCAGCACAAGCAGTGCCCTCTGAAACAAAACACCCAGACAGCTTCCTTGCTCTTCTCAGCACAAGGCCCTCTTTCATCATGCCAAAGTAGGAACCAAAAGCAGACACTCTGTGACACTCTATAATAAATCAGCCAACAGCAAGATAGAATTAATTCCAGATAGCGTAACTCACAGGAACCGAATATCCAAGCAGATCTGAATGACTGCTGGGCAGTCGGGAGTCTCACAACACCCTGCAGAAGACCTTGACGGTGTACGTAGGGCCGTAATGCTGCCGGGAACCGAGTCCTGCAGGGGAGATGAGGGCCCTCCCAGAGATGCCTATTGGCTTGGCCCGGGAGAGGCTGCTGCCCGAGCTCAGGTTCAGCAGTCAGTGTAACCTTACAGCCGAGCACACCCAGCTGGCTGCCCGGCCCCCCTTGGTCATGAAGCAGTACAAAAAAGATTTAGGTTAGATATGAGGAGGAAGTTTTTCACCCAGATGGTGGTGAGGCACTGGAACAGGTTGCCCAAGGAGGCTGTGGATGCCCCATCCCTGCAGGCATTCAAGGCCAGGCTGGATGTGGCTCTGGGCAGCCTGGGCTGCTGGTTGGTGACCTGCACATAGCAGGGGGTTGAATCTAAATGAACATCATGGTCCGTTTCAACCTAGGCCATTCTGTGATTCTATGAAAAAAACATGCTTTGTTTGCTCTAGGCTGCATCTCCTCACCCCAATCGCACCTCCAAGCAGCTAATGGCAGCCAAATGGGCTCTTTAACTATGCACACAAGCACCTATCTCTGACTGATCTCACACAGCCTCCCACAGCCCCATTGGCACAGGGATGCTGCCCATCCTTCACTAAAGCTGTGCCAGAGATCGCTCCTCTCTCTCATAACAATACTGAGTTGGAATTAACAAAATGATAGAGCCTGGTGGCTATTCCAACAGTAAAACTATAATAAAACTAAGCTGAGATGTCAGAAAATTCCTTTTTTTTTTTCTTTCCATTTTTCTCTGCAAGTCCTATTCAACAGCAAGCCCACCATGCCTCCAACGACCCGCAGGAGTACTTTTCTTTCACATTCTTAGATGCGTAGTTACTGCTTGCTAATTCCAAGCAGTATGTTTTCCACAGAGGAGAAATGGTTTCTTCTTATGTACAGTACAGCTGTGGCCATGTGAACACGAGCAGGAGCCCAACAGCATCGCTCTGAATGTGTTCCACAGACAACAGGCCAAGTGCCCAGCAGGTGCAGCTTCACGATGAGGCCTCTTTTTCCCAGAAAAGAACAGCACACGATCTGCACTCCAGCAAACAGAAAAGCTACTTAATTTGGAACATTTACCTGTGAACAGATTCACAGCAGTGTATTTTTAGATGCCTGTGTATTAATGTCACACCTCTCCTGTTCCAATGGCACGAGTGGTATGGCCAGCTCGGCTATTCGCAGCACGAACATGTGTGTGTTAGCATCTGTTGGCACGAGGCTTTCATGCCTCTTTTGTTCACTCCTTGCTCTCCTCTTCACGGAGAACAAACCAAACCAACACACTGTCTCGTCTTGTAGCCCCAGTGCTCAGTGCCTACAGGAGATGGTGAAATGAAGATGAGCACACAGCAGCACAACGTATTTCTCTGGTAGTAGTGGAAATAATTGCATTTGTACAAAATGGAAAAAGAAGAGAAATGGGGAACATCCTCAGGAGTTCACACTTAGCACCAAAAAATTTCTTCAGAGAAGATGCACAAAAAATATTAATGGTGCAGAGAAAGAATAGCTCAAGACACTCCTCAACCTTAACGTGTCCTTGGCCATACAAAGACATCTCCATCCCTGAGAACAATTACAGAATCACAGATGCATTAACGTTGGAAAAGACCACTAGGATCACCTAGATGGCTGTATACCTTTTCCTATTCACATATAGTGAATAAGTAGAAAAGAAGTGAACGGTTGTTTATGAGGGCAGATAGTGATAGGACAAGGGGGAATGGTCTTCAACTGAGCCAGGGGAGGTTTAGGTTAGATATTAGGAGGAATTTTTTCACACAGAGGGTGGTGACACATTGGAGCAGGTTGCCCAAGGAGGCTGTGGATGCCCCATCCCTGCAGGCATTCAAGGCCAGGCTGGATGTGGCTCTGGGCAGCCTGGTCTGGCGGTTGGTGACCCTGCACATAGCAGAGGGTTGGAACTGGATGAGCATTGTGGTCCTTTTCAACCCAGGCCATTCTGTCATTCTATGAATAGTAGAAATAATGACTTCAGATGCAAGAGCATCTTCCCTTGCCTTCTTTATCAGCTATAAGATTGGTCTGAACTCAACCACCAAGCAACAATGCATAGGAAAGTTTTCCCCATGGAAAATCAGGCTTTTTAATGACAAATGGACAGCACCAATTGAATCTGGAATGAACCAATAGATGAAAAAGAAATAACGCTGGACAAATCTGGGGGGTGGGGGGAAAAGAGGACTGACTAAATAGATAGAATTAATTGCATCACTCCATTAAGCAAGATGAGACCTACTGAGCATAAAAACCAAAACCCTTACATGCAGAATCTCCATAACCTTCTTTTCAGTGGAGGAAGGCAAAGCCTTGAAGGTCCAGCTTTGGCTGCGGCAGCATTGTACCCTTGTTCATCAGAAACACAGATTAGCTACAGGTCATTTTAGGAGTAATAATCAAGATCTGGCAATGGAAATCGCATGTGGAAAAGCACAGCGCTGGGGAACAGCAGTCCTCAATGCGGTCTCCTTGCAGAACAGCCACTGCAGCTCGGTGCCATTTGACAGCACACGCATTTCACTCCAACACTTGCCTTGCCATGTAAGAGCTCCTTGGTGATAACCACCAGACACAAGGTGATTTCTAAGTTGTAAACACAGCAGAAAGCCAGAGAAGACAAGTAGATTTTCATACTGAAGAACTGCAGGCTAGACTCCCTCCGGTTTGACTCGGGCACAACGCCATGAGCTCGCGCAGAGGGAAGGGCTGATTGCAATGGCACGGTCTGCAGCTCCATCGGTGGAGCGTGAACACACCCCAGCCTGTGCTTCAGAGCAGCCCCACACAGCCCTGTGCAGCGTGGATCACCGAGAGGCAGCCTGCTCTCAGCCCAAGTGTCCGCGCACGGTGTGCATCACACAGCACGGAAAACAACCTGCAGTGCTCTGCTTCCCAACCCCTCATTTAAGTGCAAGCCAAAGCAGCCCCCAGTGCTGCCAACGGCTCCTCGCCCTGCTGAGCCCATCCACCTCCCACAGCCCGAGCACGGCTGACTGCAGTGGTTTTCCCAGAACCACGGAACAGCGAGCAGGAGGGAGGGAGGCCTGCAGCCAGGCAGCAGTCTGGGCTGCATTTTGGAGCTGACTCATGGGGAAGGGCAGCAGCAATCAGCTATTGGGTTGGATTTTCACTTGTGCCCAGATTGGATGACTAAGGAATTTAGGCACCTATAGAGATCAGCAGTCTGCATACCCTTTGCAGTGAGCCCTCAGCATCTGCGTAAACAGACCTCAGCCACGTTCCACAAAATACTCCCCAAATATGTCCTCCTCACAAATGGAATACAATGCTGTAATCCAACTGCAAATATTAAATCCTGCAACTGACCCACATTAAAAATAAATCCCTCCAATAAAGGGGGTTTAACTGATGAAAATTCCTATATGTTGAAAGGAAAACAGAGCATGTTTCACACAGCAGGTCGGTACGCCGGCTGAAAGCGGCCCGGAGCAGCACCGGGATCTCCATCTATGCAGCATCAGCGCTTTGCCCCCTCCGTTCCACCTCTGCGTGCAGGCGGTGCTCAGCAGCTCACGGCCACCCCGCAGCCGCAGGATTCACGCCACAATGGGGATGAAACAGCATTCGTAATGCTTTTTTTTTTTTTTTTTTTTTTTGGCCATGAAACAGCTGCAAGCTCCTATTTCATCCCCAAACGCCGCGTCCTCCTTTGCCGAGCGAACGTCCTTTACCGCACTTAACCTGCATTACAGGAAAACGCCAAACCAAGGAGCTCCTCTCCTCCGAGCCGACCTCCTTTTCAGCACCGAGCTGACGCTCCGGGATGCGATAACGAAACGCTCCCCCCGCTCCGCGCCGGCTCTGCCTCGTTACGCAGCCGTGAGCCCCGAGCCCCCACCTTCACCCCTCTCCCCCCCCCAGCCTCCGGGCACCCTCCAGCCGAGGCGCTCCGCAACGGCCCGCGCAGCTCACACCGCGATGCCGGCATCGCTCCGGCTCGGAGCTTTGTTCCCGGCCGTCATTGAGGACAATGCATTCCCGGGGCCGAACCGGCGACGAGATTTGTCTGATTCCCGGCCCCGGCGAGCAGAGCTTGCGGCTCATTTTCGAACGCTGCACAGCCGGATAAAGGACGGTCGTTCCGCCTCGGGCTCGTCTCGCTTCAAACACGGAACGCGGTCCTTTCTACCTAAGGACGGCGCCGAGCGAGCGCGACCCCACGGCGCCCGGCGCAGCCTGCCATGTTTCCCCCCGCAGCCGTCCTTCCTCCGCCGCAGCGCCGGGCCGTCTCGCACACGGCGACGCGAGGCCGCGCGACGCCCGCCCGGCCCAGTACCCGCAGGTACGGCCCGATACCCGCAGGTACGGCCCGGCAGCACAAAGCCCGCAGTGCCCGCCCGGCCCCGCCCGCCCCCCGCGCCCCGCCCGTGCCGCAGCGCCTTCCCGGGCGCGAACCGCACCGCGGCTCGGGACGGACCAAAATAAGACGCGCGGCGGCTGCGGTCCCTCGGCGGGGCGGCGGTCCCGGGGCAAGGCGAGGCGAGGCCGCGGCGGGGCGGGGCGGGGCGGCTCCGCGCTGACAGCTGCCGGGCGCGAGGCCCGGGCCGCTCGGCTCTGCGGCGGAGGAGAGAGAGGCTGCGGCGGGGCCGCGGGAGGACCGCCGCGGCGGGGGGGACGTCCGCACCGACGCGCGAGCCCGGCCGGCCCTACCTCCGTGCTGCCCGCGCGGCGGCTCTCCCTGCTCGGCTGCGGCGCGGAGTGACCGGCGGAGCCCGCAGCCCCCGCGCTGCGCTGCGCTGCGCTCCGCCCGCACGGCCGCGGCGGCAGCGAGGGGCGAGGGGCGGGGCGGAGGGGCGGCGCCGAGGAGCGGTGGGGCGGTGGGGCGGCGCCGAGGCGCGGTCCCGGCCCTGCGGAGGCGCCGAGCGGCAGCGCTGCGGTACCGGCAGGTGGCCCCGACGCGGCCCCGGCCTTCGCCGTTCTCCTTACGGTTATCTGGAGGTTCCCTCGCCCCGGGCTTCGCGCTCCTCCTCCTCCCCCCTCGCCGCTCCGTCCTATCGCGGAGACGACGTTGCCTCCCCCTCGGCATCCGCTTCCTCCAGCGCCGCGCTCCCGCTGCTCTGTCATTCCCCGTGGGAAGCCCGTCCCGGCTCTCGCTTCCTCCGCTGCGGATCCATCCCTGCGTCGGCCGCGCCGCCTTCCCACGCACACAGCCGTCCCTGGATCTCCAGCCCAGTGCCGCGCTTCCCCTCTGCCCTTCCCCGTGCGGCCTCGGCCCACCCTCGTCCCCCGCCGCCCTTTCCTCCTTCCCTCTCCCCTCCCGGCTCTCAGTGCTGCCTGCAGCCCCCCGCCCCGAGCCCACCCTCGGCTTTCCCTTATCTGGCTCCGACCCTCTGCCAAGGTTTGTGACATCCGCTTCTTGGCCTGGTTTCTGGAATACTGCTTCGTTTCCATCGTGACAGCGTTATCAGCCTGGCTCTCTGGGATGTTTTGCTCTCCCTCCGTTTCCAGGGCTGCCTTCCCCCGGTCCCCTCCTTGCACCCAGTTCCCCAGCCGGTCAGTAATTATCATCATTCCCTCTGTACTCACTGCAAGGTGAACCTAGCCCATAAAACTAAAACACATAACATGCATTCAGAAAGAGCCTCTCCATTTGGGATCTACCTCTCCATTCGGGAGTTATCTTACCCCAGTGAAAATCTTTGCCTGTCTTTGCAGCCAGCCATTCCTTCAAAGCATACAAAAAGAAGAGCCTCTAACCTACTATCAAGCAGGCCCCACGTTTGTCATGCAGCTCGCTGCCCTGAACACCCTGCTCAGTTGGGCTTTCCCCTTTTATTTGCCCTTCATGCAATGCTCTCATGCAGACTCCCACCATCTCACTTTGGTCCTATCACTGGCTTGCCAACCGTACGTAACCTCACACCTTCTCATGTTCTCAAGTCCTTTCAACTTGGGAAAAAATCCCCATTCCCTTGAAAATATCCTACCATTGTCAAACCTACATGAATTTTGTCCAGAGTCACACCCGCGTCTGCTGACTGGTGTTTCATAGCTAGTGCTGGGAATAGAGCAGCTCAGTCAATCCATGCAAGTGTTGAAAATCAGCCACGTTTGTGTTCTTTGCTTGTGCAACATCTTGGAGGATCAGAGCTCATGATCAAGGTTTCTAGGCAAATACTAGGAGGTACCTGCTTCTATGCAATGAAAACCTAGCAATTTGGTAGTGGTAGTAAAAAAGTAAAATGAGCCTTTGTTCATTTAACAACCTTAATAATTCCAGCCACAAATATTTCTCATCCACCACCGTAACAAAGTCAATCACTTCAGACACTTGAGGAATTTCAATACACAAAGAAAAAAAATAAATGAAAACAACTTGTCCAAACCTTCCTGAATGCCCCCACCAGTGGTACTGAGACAGGATCTGTACTGCTCCTGAGCAAAATGTTCATTGAATCTGCCCCAAGGAACATGAAAAATTCTACTCTTTGAATTATGTGGACTGTATCTCAAAATATTTCAGAATTTCCATTAACCCAGGAAGGCTTCTGCTCTTGGAAAAAAGTGGATAACTTGGCTGTGGACAAAAAACTAGCAAGTGCCTGCGTGTATGTGCTCTACAATGCTTCAGGCTTGGAAGGATAATGCTCAGCTGAGTTTTGATCCAGCATGAATGTAGCTTTTACTTCAACCATCAGCAGCAGGAATTCAGAGAACTCAATGATGTACACATAATAAATACAAATACAGAATTGTTTGACCCCTCGGATGTTAAGAACATCAGAAAAATACATCTTCCACTCAACTATTAATATCTCTCACACAAGTAGGCAGAAAAAAAAGATCATAATAGATGGGAATGAGCGAGAATGTTCAGCATATTTAAAGATTCTGTCTGTCTTAACCCACATAGCTCAAAAATGGGTGGGCCATCGATTATCATGGAAATAACTGGGTAGGAATGAACGCCTGAAGAAGCAGAAACCAGAATAGCAGGGATACTGCGGGCTCCAACCAGTCATCCCAGTTACTTACAGTCACTTTCTTCCTTTACAGGTGCCCACATTTTGTAAAGAACGTGGCAGCCCCAAATGTGAGTACCAGTGATAGCTGAAATCAGGGTTTGACAGAGAGAATGTTATTCTCATTAAAAAATGCCTGCAACTATTTGTCAGTATTTTCAGCATGAATATTCTGCTTGCACGGTTAGAAAGCCAAAGCCTATGAAGTGAGACAAAGTGGGAATACTTACAAGTGAAAATACCAGCACCTCCTAATTCCAGCAAATGAACTCAGACACATTGCTCACACTGGTGGCCACACTCCCCTTCCTTTAATCAAACTGAAAGGAATAGAGAGAGTAGCACTGTCAGAAACCATTGTTAAATGAAGTAGAAAGGGTCAGCAAAGCAATCTTGAGTGAAGTCACTCTCTTTCTGCCCATTACTTTGTAGTTAGCCTTGATTTGGAAGCCTGGGGATTCTCCTTCTTGTGCATTTTGTCCATAGAGCTATGGATTTATCACAAATGAATCAAGAATCATTAAGGCTGGAAAACATCTCTAAGATCATCCAGTCCAACCACCAGTCCACCCCACCATGCCCACTGACCGTGCCCCTCAGTGCCACACCTCCATGGTTCCTGAATACCTCCAGGGACCTCCATCACTTCACAAGAAAATGGAGAAATATTGCATCTTCTTTTTTCTTTTGAAAATCTACTATGCTGCTGTGCTCAACAGTACTGTCAGACTCTGTCCCCACAGAAACAAATCCACACACACATTAACACCTCCACTGAGAGGAGGACACTCTGTGGGTGTGTCAAAGTAAACACACTCCAAAATCTCTGAGAAATTATCTGGAAGTAAATTACACCTTAGATAACCTGACACACTGCTTGAAACAAACTGAAAGGGCTTCGAGTGGATTCTTACTCTCTTCAAGATTTAGAGCATTTCAGTCGTATCTTTGTGGTTTGCAGTTAGGAAACAAAACCAGCAGATCTAGGTCATATATTGAGAGAGCCATAACTGGGAAGGCAACACTAAAACTGGAAAAATTCTGCTTGAGGTTGGTGACAGCTACCAAAAAAGACAGAAGAAATGCATAGAGAGAAATGAGCCCTGCGACAAAATGTTCCCAGCTCTACCACTGTTGTCAGAAAAGTGTTACCTGGATTCCAGTCACACAGGTTTGCAGTGTGACTGAGGATGAAGACGTTCCTCGCACAAGGCACACCTTTCCTCCACCCATACTGCCCTGTTTTATATCCATCATGAAGCTCAAAGGCACAGATCTAGACGCGTGCTTTGTCTGACTTCAGCAGACTTGGCCAAGACTGTGAAAGGAAAATCAAAGATGGGCAATAATTTGCCTAAAGGAAAAAAAATCTTCACTTCCTCCCAATGTGCACAGCCTGTTTAGCAGTGCAATGGCTTCTCCACTGCACACATTTCTTCACAAAACTATATCTTCTCACCATCCTACCAGCACCCAGCTCTGTGCTACATCCTCACCTTCAATCAGCTTTGACTGAAGGTGAACTTTGATCGAACCTGTTCCCATGATCTGCTCACAGGTGTATTTCTGTTTCCAACTAGTGCAGTAGCTGTGTCACACCCAGGCCAAAACCTCGATTTTCAAACTAAAAGAAGAAAGACTTAGATTGGATATAAGAAAGAAGTTTTTGAAGTAAGGGCAGTGAGGCAGTGGCACAGGCTGCCCAGAGAGATGGAGGTGCCCCATCCCTGCAGACAGCCAAGGTCAGGCTGGATGGGGCTCTGAGCACTGCTGGAGCTGTGGGTGTCCCTGTGCACTGCAGGGGGTTGGAATGGATGGCCTTTAGGGGTCCCTTGAGGCTCAGACCATTCTGTGAATCTGTGATCCTGGACTATGTGCTGGGCCTGAACAGTTCAGTGATGTGGACATTACCAGCTACTCCCCTCACCCGGATGCCATCATCACCATTTTCTCTCCCTCGAGCCTCCAGTGTGCTTAGGGCCTGCTTTGCCATATGCCCAGTACATCAACCCCTGTAAAATTACCCAAGCATATAGCACTTACAGAGGCCTTTGCCTTGGTCCTCACCAGTTGCTCTCTGCTTCCCACGCCACCAAAGAGGAAATGCTGACGGTGTGAAGAGAAGATGGCCTTCCTGCACTCTGCGCCAGCATCATAGCAATCTTCAGCATCCAGGAGGAGTTCTGGCAGGAGTCCTGGTGCTGGGCCTGCAGCGTTGGGGAGGAACAGGAAGCATTAGCAAGAACTGGTAGAGGCACAGGGCCAGCGTACCACAACATCCCTGCAGATATTTCCATTGTGTTTGAGTCAGTACATTAACAAATAAAATAAGTATCTTGGGACCTACTTGCATGACCTGCAGGCTCCACACGGCAGAAACCCTATCACAGAGAATGTCTACAACTGCAGACAAAGGTATGCCTGAAGCTGCACAGACAGACACAAAGTAGGTTTATGCCAGCCAGCTCAGGCACCAATAATAGCTTGGCTGCAGCAGTGGGGGCCCAAGGGCAATGCACAAAACCTCCCTGCAAAGCAGAGTAGCACTCACAGCACACCAAGCTGTGCACTACCAGGGCTATCCTGCTGTTAGGGCTTAGCTAGCAAAATGAGAGCTGCTGCAGGCTTGCACGTACGACCTGGACACACACATTTGACTACAGACTAAATGTTTTCCCCAAAAGTCTAACATTTAATGAGGAGCAAGTAATACAGAATACTTCTGTGACAAGTGCCTTTCCTTTTCAGAAGAACCTTTGTGGAGCAGTTTGAGTTCTATGTACTAAAAGGTGTCAGTGCAGCTCATGCACTCATGTATCAGAAGAGGAATGGGGATCAAAAGTTTGAACATCAGTTAGCAGAGATCTCTCACCTGCTTCCAAGAAAGACTGCTCTTTTGAAAATGTACTGGCCTACAACACATGCCTTCTCTATTTTGAACTCTCAGCAATGAATACCAAGAAAATTGAATCATTGAGTCACGGAATCATTCAGGTTGGAAAAGACCTCTGAGATCATTGAGTCCAACCATCAAACCCTCCCCCCCGTGCCCAATTTCCACATCCCTCAGTGCCACATCCCCACGGCTCTGGGACTCCTCCAGGTGACCTCACCAGTCCCTGGGCAGCTGTGCCACTGCCTCACTGCTGTATGGGAGAAGGAATTGATCCTAACAGCCAAGCTGAACCTCCCATACTGCAACCTGAGGCCTTTCCCTCTAATCCTTCAGTCTTTGTCTGCCCGGTATGGGACTGCTCCGATCACAAAGAACTTGTAGTGATGTGAGATTAAGAAGGAACCTGGCAAAAAAGGCAGAAACAGCCAAAACCAGATTTTAGTGGCTACAAGCATAGACTGTGGTTTCTTCTAAACTCCACTCTCAGTCATCCTCTCACAACATTTGACTTTCAAACTACACACAAAACATGCTTAAGTATTGTAGACCTCCGAAGTCTCATTGTCAGCAGGGTCTGTTTTGTTTGTTGTTTTTTTTTTTTTGCCTGTGTGCAGGCAAATAGAATCCACAATTCCTCCATCACTTTCAAAATGGGAATTGATAAGCTGTGTTTGCTAACTGGGAAGGTGAATCTATTGCTGAATGCAGTTTCGTTAGCCCTCTGTTGATGCCCTTCCACAATTCACTAGCAACGTTCATCAGAACAAGGCAAGCATGAAACTGCAGCTTGAAAAATTCTGGCATAGAAAGAAAATGTATGCTCATCTATTTATAAATGAAGTCTGAAGCTAGCTTCACTGATCATCCTATAAATAGTTACTTGCCAAAATCCGAAGTAATGAATCTGCTAATTCACCCAAAGAAGTGAACCCGATACCTCACACATTCTTGCTCCTTATCCAAAGCACCACTTTCCTGCAAAATATTGCTTCTACCTTATCAATGCAGCATTTTTTAAATGCTTTTTGAAACTTGCGTGCTTGGATGCAAGGTCCAAACACTGTTTTTAGATGAGGAAAAAAAAATCTAAAGTTTGTAGTAAGGATATGAAGCTAAGTCTTCTTTCTCCAAGGCTGTACCTGGCAACACTAACTTAACCATGTTCACCGTTTCCTTGAACAGCTGCAGGATTCTGTGATCCTGTGAAAGTTTTACAAACCCTATCTGTAGTGAGAGAAGACTGCTGCCTCGTCAGCACATCAGATGAGGTAGGAGGACTTGGAAAAGTCTGCTAATATTCTGATATTAACAGCTCATTTATGCTTATAGGATCCAAGGCATTTGATAGAAATCTCATCACAAAGTAGAAATAGTGGATGGCTGAGAGGGATGTTGAGTTGCAGAATTAACTCTTAATTTTTGGCTAGTTTCTTTGGCTCTTACTCTCAATTCTTGTCTTTATTACAGATAGTCAGAGGTCATAGTGCTTTATTCTTGCCTTTCAAGTGTGTATTACTATCAGAACTGCCAGAAGCTATGGCAATTTAGAAGGTTTGTTTAATATATTCATCCTCTAGAAACAAAAACAAAATTGGAAGGGGAAAAAAAAACATCAAAACAACACATGGTAGAACTTAGTAATGTTTCTTGTGTATTTCCTCTCCATGAGCCCTGTCTCTTGGAAGGCACCTTTATTTCCAATTAACTGTGTGTACATCTGTTTTTCCAAGGTTATGATTTTTTTGTTATCCAGGTTACCGTTATAAGCTCTTGATCTTAGCGTAAAAACATGTAAAATTTTATATTATATTTTTAATAAATCTAAAATTTATACAGCTGTGCAAACTGCAGTAAGCCATAGTAACACTGGCTGATACAAAGTGCCCCACCAGCCATATCCAAGTTATCACAGAATCATTAAGGCTGGTAAAGACCTCTGAGATCATCCAGTCCAACCCCAGCCCACCCCACCATGCCCACATCCCTCAATGCCACATCCCCACGGCTCTGGGACACCTCCAGGTGACCCCACCACTCCCTGGGCAGCTCTGCCACTGCCTCCTATGAAACTGCTCCTAATAGCCAACCTGAAGGATGCACCTAAAGGATGCTGGTTATGCACCGCTTTTGTACCTCTGATCAGTAGCTCTACAAAGATGCTCTCAGCATGATTGTAACAGTCTAGAAAACACTGTGTTGTACCCTAGTCCTCAATAAGAATCAGTTCCAAACCTGTGTGGGATCCTTTGCAGTAAAAGTGATATTTGGCTTTCATGAAAAATATCCTGATTTTGCTGTCAATCCAGTTTATTACAAAAGGCTTTCGATCTTGGGGAGAAAACAAAAAGGCTGTTAGGAAAGCCTGCAAAGCTGCTGGGAAGGACACAGTCCATAAATCCAAGACTGGCTATAATTCCAGTTTTTGCCAATTCCCAAGCACTGCTAGAATGTTTGTGATACCACTGGAAGATGTCAGCTCAAAAACAGGTGACAGCATCATAATTTTCTCAACGCAGAGATGACTTTTTTTTTTTTTTTTTAAGGTGCTGACAGGCCAGAATTTGATTTTATCTGGTTTCACACTCAAGATATTGCAAGGCACTTTACAAATCAATGCATTGCAGTGGTTCAATTATTTCTAGCAAATGGAAACCTAGAATAGAAAAACGGTATTTATATATGACAAGAGCCTGCTGCCAGAATTTCAAGATGGAACATACAGGGTGATAAAGATAAATTATCACCCCTTTCCCCTGAAATGCCTGGAACTGACTGGAACATTTATCTACTTATTCAAAATACACAGTGCTATGACAATCACCTGAATTCATGATGTTTGGATTCAGCTCAGAAGATTTTGAGCATGCAGCAACGGTTAGATCCAGGTTTAGGTACAATGCTGAACAAAACCCAAGGCTGGGGTTATATAAAACACGTCTTGGTGGTGCAAGGAACTGTCATCTATACAATCCAAATACTAAGAATGTACATTAGGAAACGCTTCTTCTCCCAAAGAGTGGTGATCTCTCCAGCCTTGCTCCTATCGTAGAGACTGCTGGCAGCTGCTTTAAACTCAGGCCAACTGGTGGCTATGAGGCAGTTCTGCTGATTTAGTGATGTAACCGAGATCAGAATCTGACCAAACATTTTCAGAAGAAAATAAATGGGGAAATTTCTTGAAAAGCATCCACTGCACTGTGTTACGGCTCTTCCCCAGCCTCATAAACATTGCTGAACACTATAGAAACAAACAGTAGCTATGTTTAAACTGGAGGAAGTTGTATCTTATCAGGATACAGTTGTATAAATAATTTAAAAAATCACCCGGTACACACTCCATGTCCTTTTACAGAGGAAAATAACAGAATGGAAAATCCACTGTTCCCACTGCGTGCAAAAAGTCAGCCCTGTGTCTGTCACACACAGACCAGAGCTGATGACTGCTGGAATGTTCTTCCTCCAGTTTTGGATCAGGCCCACGGTGAAAACAGGGAAAGTGATCGATACCTTTCCAATTAAGGTAAAGAATTCAGGGCACACATTTCACTTGGAATAAAAATACAGCAGTTACGTTTTTATAAATGTGCAAAATGAAAGAAAATGACAAAGGACAGTGACATAAGAACGCAGTCATTTGGGGCAGTTTGGATATTTTCTCTTTCATTTTAGAATAAGAGATTCACAGGGACCTAAAAAAAAGAAAAGCAATAAACCTGAACTGCTAGTAGTAGTGGTAACCTCGTGCACACTTGGGGATTCTGATTCTGTTACAGCAGAAGCCTGGGATGTTTTTTTTCCCCCTGTGAATACAGTGCAAGTCAACAACACAAATAAACATTGCAGAACTCTTTTGTACTCCTGTTTTGTTTCTAAAGCCCTTTCACAAGGAGTCACAGTTGGGTCCCAGCAACTAATAACTCTGGGGATGGGAAAGAGATTGCACAGCTTTTCACCCATCAGATTCCAATCTAGTAAAATCAGAAGGAGCAGTCACAGCCTCCAGCCAGCACTTCTTAGGGCCACAGGCCCACCATCCATATGCTGGTAATGCACCATGACCACTGACAGTAACTGACACACGAGTGGCCCCAGCAAGGGGACCACGGAAAGGAAATGTTTCTTGTTCCAGCAGCAGTACCCTGAGAGCTAGAGTAAGGCATATTAATAAAAGCATATAGAAAAATAAAATATGGAAAATCCCACCCGTCCCATGCTCCCTGGAGCCTCACAGCTCCAGATAGGCCCTGCTAGTCTAGCTGTTACCTTCTGCTAATGAAACAATCCAACCCAACGTGCCATGTTTGTCCTGCGGGGCCAGGATTTGTTTTCACGGAAGCTAAAGCAGAATTTGTTGAACCTCACATAAAGATTCTCTTGCACTGCTCATGGTTCAGTCGTGCTTTTGCATCAGACGTAAGCAAGAGATAGCGCCGTGCTTTGTGGCTGCCTCCCAGGTTCTCCAGCTGTCTCAGAAGAGGACACAGACCTCAGAAGGGCTGTGTGATCAGTGCTCTGCACCCCCCAAGGCAAAACACAGGTACCGTAGGAAGCACTCAGTGGTAAGCAGCTCCCTCCCAGACTCACTTTGCCCTGATTGTTCACTACTTTGCACTAGAGCATCCTCACAAATCCAATTCTCTATTCCAGCATGCTCCATGCAATCCAGAAATGGAATGCAAATGAATAAATGCTTGCTTTAATTTGGCCTTAGCTCTCAGTGGAAAAATCAGTCCTACAGTAAGGGACAGTTCAAGCTGAGATAATGCAGATTCATTGCTTAATGAATGGAGACTGACTCTTGCCATCTTCTGTAGCTTGCAGCTCTGACCTCTGCTAGCCCAAGCAGTGAGGAGGGTTTGGCAACAATGCAGTAATTCATTTATTCCTCATCTAGTACTCAAGGCTGCCTGGCCTATTTATTCTTAGCTCTGTTCTCATTTTACCCATTTTTCTTATATGCTTTACTGCTTCTACAGTAGCTGCAGTTTGTTGACTTATAACCTCAAACTGCTTAACACTGGAAAGCAGTCTCTATAGTTCCCTACTTGGAACAGTTGTTCCCCATGAGCCTAGATGGGAGCAAGTTCCAGAAACATTCTTAAAAGGATGATGGATATTTCTAAATATTCTTGGTCCAGATGAGTCCCTGTGGGTAAATTATCAGTGCGTATCCCCAGCGGGAAGAGGGGCAGCTGAAGGAAGTGCAGGGCACGGTGGATGTAGCTGGGAGGAAGATGAGGGAGGTGAAGCATCACTGCACTCTGCAGTGTTCCCACGGAGCAGAGAGCACCCAGGGACGCCCGCCCCAAGCACGGTGCTGCAGCTGTGCAAGGGAAGGGTGACTTCAGCAGGCAGCAACAAGGGCTGGAGCCTCACCGAGCTGCAGAACCGCAGTTGTGCTGCAGGCCGCCAGAAAGCACCGCTGGCCCTGCCAGCAGAATCAGTGCTGCACGTATCGCAAGGGCTCTGCAGAAGTGTTTCAGAGTGCTTTCAAGAGACCCGCTTAACATTTGGATGTCTCTGTGCTGCCTCAGGAGCAAGCAGCCAACAACAGGAACACGCTGAGGGCACTGCATATTGCCTGGAACAGAGCAAACACCTCGAGGCCGATGAATCTGTCCTTCTTAAAATGCCATTTGATCGCAACAGCCACTGAGAGAGACGCATCACAGCAGCGGAATTAAAACTCGAACTTGCCACCAACTCAGCACTGGTAAAGGATTTCAGCTAGAATTACACTCGGGATTAATTGTGCCCAACATGTAAACTACGCTTCCATCTTTTTTAAGGCTCTCTGCTAACAGCCCTTTGCTGGCCGCATCAATCACTGCATGATTCTGCACACAGACAGTGACTCATGCTCTCAGCGAATGGCTCTCAATGGAAGCTTTAAACTGGCTTCAATAGCTTGTAACGAAGTGCTGATTTTGACAAAAAGTTTGGATTCTTCCACAGGCAAAGCTGAAAAACAGAACCTCGCCCTTTGTTCATATTTCTCTGTTGCTCTCCTGACGTATAATCACTGGGGCAAAAAAATTTTATGCACATATATGCACTTTACCTGAAAGATCATTATGTCTCTGGTCTCCATTTCCTGGAATAATTTCATTGGCACAAATGCTCCTATTTCATAACATTGTATTTGTTTTTGATTTATTGGTCTGGGGCAGAGGAGGATGCCTAAACTATTCATATTTCAAGAAGCAGCATCTGAAAAGTGTGGAATTTACCCCGTTTTTGTTTTTGTTTTTTTTACTCAGAAGGCCTTTCTGTGAAAACATTCATGATTTTTCTATCCTGGATGAACCTAAATATTTTATTACCAGAGAACGAATTCATAACTAACATAAAGCTCACTGAAATCAATAGAGATATGTTCATCTCTATCTTAGCAATAGGACAAGGGGGACTGGCTTTAAATTAACAGAGGGGGAGATTTAGATTGGATGTCAAGCAGAATTTTTTTTACTCAGAGGGCAGAGAGGCCCTGGCACTGCTGCCCAGAGCTGTGGGTGCCCCATGCCTGGAGGTGCCCAATCAGTCACTTTGGGATGTCCTGAGACGTCATGAAGTCTCTAGCAAATTTTAGAATACAGTGCATTACTGAAAGTGATCCTCTGGCTTCAGCATGAACTTCTGTCCAAAAGAAGAAATTCTTATGGAACTTTGAGAACATACATGGTGGAAACTAGATAATCACAGTGGTTCCTTCTTAGAGATAAAAAGTCTGCACACACTTCACTCACTTCCAACATATTTGACAGGTGAACACAAATAAAGCCTTACTTTCATCTTCAAGTCAAACAGTTGAACTCTGATATTTATTCTTCCTAAAACCATATTAAAAAGGAGAAAGAATGAATGAAAGAGTAAAAAGATTACAAGCAAAAGTGTAAATGTTCAAACCCAGCCAGCCCTCTCCCTGACCTCCTACTTTTAGGTAAAAGCTAATAGCTTAATTACCACTGAAAAACCTTTCCTTCCAACCACATACTGTTGACTTTGGCCAGTAGTTTCAAAAGATATCAGGGAAGAGAAGGACACAGATGTGCAATTCCATGGGAAACCAGGCTAAACATCACTCAAAACAGGCCAGGTTTGTTGTAGCTCTGATTCCCCCTGCTTCAAGGGAGTTGAACTAATAACTGAGTTATGTAAGGAAGTCTGTTACTTCATACAACCTTGGACAGTTGTTCAGCTCCTTCAGAGCACTGTGAGAAGGCCTCCTCACATCCCTTAAAGACAGTAACATCATAGCCTGCCTCTTTATTTTAATTCACAGCTGAAAGTCTTTGATAAGAAAAAACAGGAAGCAATCCTATAAGTAAACAAAGACATGTTCAGGGTGGATCCACATCCACCTAGAAATTGAGACTTTCCATTATGGAACATGCCTAGTAATAACTCATATCTACTTTCCACAGTGAAGGCATATCCATCCAATGTATCTTCAAACTCTGAAATTCATAAAAGCCTCTAATCAAATTTTCTCTGCAGTTCAGAAAAGCTGGTGGCAAGAATGATAACATGAGCTTCCATTCCCCAGCAGTTGTTTGGGAATATCTTACTTTCTAGTAACTAAAATAAAGTTACAATAAATATACTTCCGTTGTGCACATAATAACAATTGATAAAGACACTGTACTTAATCATACAATCATTAGGGTTGCAAAAGACCACTGGGATCATCCAGACCAACCCCCCAGCCCACGTCCCTCAGTGCCACATCCCCACGGCTCTGGGACACCTCCAGGTGACCCCACCACTCCCTGGGCAGCTGTGGCAGTGCAGAATCACTTCTGGAGAAGGAATCATTGCTAACAGCCAACCCGAACCTCCCCTGGCACAACTTAAAGACTCATCCAGAGGTGAGGTAATGTCACCATCTGAACACAGCATTTCATGAGCCTTGCAGTCCACACAGCAAACCACAAATATAGAAAGCTTCAGCGATACAAGAGGTTGCAAAGGCTCTGAAAGCAATCATTGTCCCAGATAAGATGTTATCAGGAGTAACAGCTTTTTTGTGAAAGACTCACATTTTGCCACCCCCAGACCAGTATTATCACAATTCAGTTTTCCAGTTGTCTCATTTTAAAGACTTACCCCTCTCAGGGGTAAAGCTGAGGGACCAGGAGAGACGTTACGTTAATTAAAAAGATGATGAGCAACAGCAGCTTCTCTGGTGGGGACTCTGATCCAGAAGAGGCTCACACAGAGAACTCCTGCCAATAGAGATCATAAGCATTTTATCCCACAGCCATCTTTTTTCTGACAGAGACAGTAGAGTTGCTGTGTTGCAGCTTACACTTTTAATAGAAATTGTCAGATCCTTGACATTCCTTCTGAAGACCCAGCTACTGGCACCAAGTGATTGTGTAAGAGTATCAGCTCTATTTACAGATCATGCTGTTCTATCCATCAGAGAAAAAATACACTCAAAATACACTTATTTTCTTTCTTAGTGGTAGAAAAATACTTGAAAATGCATCTGAGATGTCTGAAAGCTCAAAATCTAAGGGGCAAATGGAAAAAGTTGGCCCACCTGTCTTTTTTTATGCAATCTCTTGACAGACAATTCAACCTCCTTTTCTGGAGGGATTTGGAAGTTCAAAGCTAGCAACAGTGGCAGTGAAATGAGTGGGTGGACCAAGTGAAGAGCAGGACATCTTCCTCAAATAAAGCTCTCTTCTGCTCACTAACCCAAACCAATGGAACTTCAGGAGATCTGGGGACAAAGCCATTAGTCTAAGCTTCAAAATGCCTAGCATTACTTGGTTACCTAGGCTTTTGGAAATGAGATCCTCAGACAGACATCCTAAGTGGAAAACAAAATAGAATCCGCCACAGATAACGTTTTCTTTAGGAGAGTGGAGATGGAAATTCAGTTAGCTGTTTACCTCTTGGATGAACTTGAAGCATGGTGACGTACGAGGGCAGAGAAGCCTGCAAATCCAATCCTGGGGACTTGCATCTGCACTTTGCAAAAACAGAGCTCCAGTTCCTGGTTCTTTACTTAGGATTTTCCATAAGGCACCAATTTCATTTTAAAATATGACTTTTACGTAACTAGTACATTTTGTGCAAAACTGGTTAACTCTACGTCCTCAGAATATCATGTGCTTCCCAGCATATAAATCCCAGAGCTTGACATCTAAAAAACGCTTGGCAGACCCAACAAGAAACATAGCCAAGCTCGATGTCAAAGATATTCATAAGGTTGCCAGCCAGCCAAGAATATTAACACCTTGCCCATACTTAAAAGGAATGAAATTGTTGTGGTAGTGGAGACAGTGCATGAAGAAATGCTTAGGACAGTTCTAAAGTATTTTGCAAAAAGTTCATGTGCACGGCAGGCTTTGAATGCATGCATCACAGAGAGAGCCCTGCAAGACCTGCAGTCAGAGTGCTGGCTGGATTTGGAAGTCTCACTCAGTTCCTCAGGACAGAACCTTTCTCGTGTGTGCATATAGATGAAAGCATCTGGAAAACTGCCATTAACAAAAAGCAAAGGGGAGAGTCTGACTTTACAATGCCTTGAACTCAGAGAAAAACAGAAGTGGGAAGGATCCCAGAGGACTGTTCAGCCCATCAGTCAGTCCCAGCACAGCACCCAGACCTGTCTGAAATTCCTATTTTGACAGCCACAGCCTCCACAACGTCCCTGTCTTTCGCTATGCACTTCTTCAATCACATTAAAAGTTTGCCATAAAATCCAGCCCCAAAGCATGTCCTAGGGCAGGGATTTTCTTACTGTATTGGCACTGCTCAGGCTGTGGTGGGCAGGACTTTATTACACGCAGCAGAGCAGCTTTGCTCTAGCTGAGGATCTCACTGATACCTGATAATATCAGCAGGCAATCAGGTCTGAGAAGAACATCCAGCCAACTTGTGCAGAAATCAGGAAATCTTTTCATGGACGTTAAAGTGGAGAACTCTTAAAACCCACGCTAGGTTTTGCAGATATTCCAGAAGAACACTGCTGTTTACTGCAGGCACAGCAAGGGAGCGGTGCCTGTTGGCTGCCGTGGCTGGGAGGAGCTGAGCCCTGCATGACTGAATGCAGCAGAAGCCGTGGGACCTGGCCCAGCCATGGCCTGCTTCCCACCTCTCAGCGCCTGCGGGTCTCCACCCAAGAAGCAGCCTGAGCTGCAGACACCCTACCTCTTTCCAAACAATTGTTTGTACAATTTTAATTCAGACTTTTTTTTTGTATTATCTGCTATTACTCACTATTTTTCCATTGAACTCCAGCATTCTTTGTGTTTCCAGGAAACAGGGTCCCCAAAAAGCAACAGGCTGATATAATTTTCTCCCCATTTTAATACATGCCTTCCTTTTAGCTCTTAATACACCATTTCTCATTTGCTTGCATTTTTTGCCTTCGGTGCTCACAATAAAGATACCCCACTGCTTCCTACCCCTCGCACAGGCCCCAGGCTTTGGCTTCTAATCTCTCTTTACATAGCCAAACTCAGGATTTGTATTTTCTTCGATTCTTCTCTTTGCTCACCTTTGGCTCCAGATTTTACTCTTCCCAAAAAACCTGTGTTGGTCTTAAATCCCAGCTCTGTACCCATCAGCGCCACATCTCTGTCTCTCATTACATCCCTTTCTTATTTGCATCCCCTGCCCCAGATGAGCTTGCTTTCTCTCTTCATTTTCTGCAGCTGGCACAGGAGCCCAGGAATTGGTAAGAAGACAGGAAACTCCATTTCCCTGTATTTTATAATTCACAGATTTTGCTCGTCAATTGGCAGAGGAATCACCACCAAGGCTTGCCCACAGTGAACATGTTCACTACAAACAGACTCTTCTCTGAGCTTGGCTGGCAATCTCTAACAAGTCTCCTTAGTAGGTGACATTGCAGGTGTGTTGAGGTTCAATATTGACTAAACTTGGGCTAATTCCACAGAAGTAGTAAAGCAACAGATCTGTATAACAGCCTTCCTAAGCAACAGCATGCCAGTACATTTTAACAAATTATTGAAACAAACACACAACACGTAAGGTAGGATGCACATAAGAAACAGCTGAAATACAAACAGCTGAAATACTTCAATTGAAAGTTTGAAAAACTATGTTTAACTTGAAACAGATACATAGGACAAGAGTTAGAAGTTGAGGTAAGGGAGAAAATTGGAAGTGGCAGGCAGCGTATCTGTGGCATTTATTGGCAAAGTCCATCTGAATTTTCCATAAAATCTTTTCTTGTCAGCTGAAACTTTGGGGAGATATCAATGTCTTAAGATAGCCTCCAAGTGTGACTTCTTTGCTTTACATTTTTTTGGTGAAAAAAGAAAACCTGTTCTCACCCTTCTGATCTCTGCTCTGCTGCAGCAGTTCTCACTCAGCAATCACCTCCAGAAAAATTACAGGCCATTAATTCCACCAGATGCTCACCTCTTTTGCAGCTCTGTTCAGGAAATGCTTAGCCATATCGAGCTCACTGGGGTGCTCTTCCACTGCTTAAAGCCAGGCCCTACAGCTCTCACACCAATGAACACTTCTGAGCCAGCTAATAAACCTGCAATTAATATCCGAGAATTGTCTAATGGAGAAGGCTGAGTTGTTCTTGCAGTCAGAAGAGAAAGAAATGCATAAAGGATGCCTAACCCACCAGCAGGCAGCTACGTGCTGACTTCTAGGGGGGAATACTGCAGCAGAGCACATTTGCTCACAGCCTCTGCAGTATCTGTCAGTGCTGAAGAAACCCTTTCCTCGTTAGAATTAACAACAGTGGTCCATGGGCTTCGGAAATTATGGCTGCTGATGGGAACATAAAGCTCTTTTGAGACAGGAACAAGGCTAGCCAAATGTTGAAAATTAATTAGAAGTAAACCCTAATGATCAACTCGTCATCTTAATTTCATGAAGTTTTGCCAAACTTAACGTGTCCCACTCTCTGGGAACGTGGGAATCTCTGCTCATTACTAGTAAAGCTGATCTTCTTGTTCAGTACAGACCCACAACTTAAGCACTCAGAGTGCATATGGAGACGTGCTCATCCTGCACATGTATCTGGATGGTGTGGTAACTTTTGTTGTAGGGAGGATACAGGGAAAATGTACAAAGTCAAGTATGTGTTCTTCCTCTAAAATCTGCTTATTGGCCTCAGTTCCGGATCTCCTTGACACTCACGGATGGTCCGTTGCAGATGCTGAAGTGCCTTGAACTCAGCTGGCAGTGTGGAAAATCCCAACGATCGAAACAAAAGCCTTCTTGCAAAGAAAACCACTCCCTGGGCAAGTAGAGATGCTCTCACGTGTGGCATTGAAAATAATTCAAGCTAAACTGGCCCAAACTCTATACAAGTCTGAACAGCTTCAGCTGCCACTTAAGTCCATGTGAATCACCCTCACTTATTTCAGGTTCGAGTTTGTCTCAGTGTCTTTGCTATAACTCTCACAGCAATGCGCTTTCATTTTCTGCACATTTCACTCCCTGTATTTGCTTTGATTTCAACGCTGCAAAAGTTTCTGATTCACTGAATCACAGAATCACAGAACCATTAAGGTTGGAAGAGACCACTAAGTCCCACCATCGACCCACCCTGCTGCACTTTATTCCAGGGGTGAGACACATGAGAACACAGTCTCGAGTGTCTCGTGGTCTTCCTGTTTAGCTAAAATGGTGGCACGTGTCTTTTGGACACACTCACCCCAATCCAACACCGTCTAATTGTAGCAGAAAGATTCTGAATGACTTTGACAGTTATTTTCTTTATGCTGGAAAGACAGCTGTCACTGCATTTCACTGATGTAAGGCTGTAAGCACAGTTTTTACTCACTGTTGAATTCAAACCAGAAGTGTGTTCTGGCCAATGGTTCATACCCAGCCATTTTTATCTTTGCTTTGATGCTAAGGCTTCACGTTATTTTAATTCCTATGAATCTGCTCAAGAGATGGATACATTCCATGTGGGCTTTTAATTTACCCAGGTCCCCTTTCATCTTGCAAATCTCTGAATTTAATTACATGAATTAAACAAGCTTCGTATCATACCTCCTACCTACTGAGTTTGCTCAGGTCTTTCTTTTCTTTTTGGTCTATGGAAGGAGAATGCAACTCTTAGAAGCACAGCTCTTTAATTTTAGTATGATCTGTAAGATCACCTCCCATTGTTTCTCATCTTTAATGATTGAATAAACAACTAGAAAGGACAGGGAGCATTAACAAGGGTGCTTCTAGATGAATGAATATGCTTACCAGCCATAAAAGGCTCCAGTGAGTAGCTGGAGCAGAAAGGCCTTGGTGTTGCTCTGCCACTTGCAATCAGTGTAAATGTAGTAATTTAAACTTATTCTTCACTGCTGGAAATTTTAAAATAAACAACAAAATAAAAGACAGAACTAGGAGTAACAAAGAAGTCTACACTATACTCCCAACCAACTGTACAGAACATGGAATGAGAACTGAGGAACTATCACGTTGCAGTGAGCCAAACAGGTAAAGAAGTATGATACAACAGAAAACAAAGCTGGGAGAATCCCCTCTTATTTCTGTCTCTTTGTCTAGAATCTTGCTGTCTGGCTTGATTGAGAGCTGGACCTCTTACATTTGTACCCCGTGACATTTTGAGATGCACTGACAATAGCAACTGCTATGAAGCAGATGAGGACTCGAATCACTAGAATCCATTAAAACTGAGATACTCCTTGGGACCCCTCATCCAGCATTACCAAAACTTTTTACCACCAGAACATTAAGATCAGGTTTTATGGTTTTACAAATTGAGGTTTTGACCAAATACGTTGAATTCTGAGCTAGGGAGGCACTTTCCTTTAGCATGGCAACTATACTGCTGAGTTTACCATTGGGTAGGGTCTTTAGATCCTATGTAGATTACTCCAAAAGTAATGCCTCCTATTTATTTCCATGGAAACTGCTACAGCTACAAAGGGCAAAATAGCACTGTTTGATAGAGTACTGCAGAACATTATTTTTCAACATAAGCACCACCATTATCTATCCATGTTTGCAATGATGAACAAGAACCTGCATGCCACACTCACAAAAATCTGCACCAGCAGAGATGACCCACTGTCACCACTGCTGAAATTTGTCACCTATCCCTCCCTGTGTTTACGTCTACCGGTTGGTCTCCATCAACATTCAGCAAGCATCAAAGAATGTCACTGGTGCCTTTTTTTCCCCATAGAGAAATTCAGCTTCACACCTTTGCCTCATCTTCCACACCAGGCATCATTCTGTCCAGCTGCCCTTCTGCTGCCATCTGTCACACAGCAACAAAATGGAACAGAATATTGGTGGGAAGGTTCAACCCCTACTGCCATAGCACCAATCTCTGACTTCGTGGACTGACATCATAAAACAGGAGGTATTATAGTCAGAGCAGCCTTTGTAAATCCTCAGTAGGTAGTGCTGGGCAACCAGCTCAGCTAGAACAAGCTCTCTAGCTACCAGATAACAGGATGTCAATGAACACAATGGCACTCCAGCCATACTGAAGTACTCTGCTTCTTTGTTAGCTGAGCTAGTCCCACTTTCAGATGATTTATTTTTAATTCCAGCCTGCAGGGGTGTGAGCCCTTAAGAGGCTCTGTAATGAGCCAATGGAATAGACCATCACATTATACATGTGGCAGTTCATACGTGACAGCATCTACCAGCAGATACTGAGGCACCAGGAGAATTACCTTTACCTGCACCTTGGAACCACCACCAAACAATCGACACCTTGTTTCAACCCAACTCATAGCAGCAAGAAACATGGTTTCCTACTTGATAAAACTAAAATCTCTATCTAAAATTAAGCTTCTACATTAGCTATTCATGCTATAGCTCATTAAAAATGAATAATAATTTCAAGCTCTGACATGTAAGTAGGGAAATATATTGCTCAATACGCACAAAGTACTGACATAAAATATCCATTATCTGCATGCCCCTGTTTCAGCAGAGGACTGTGGAATGCACTGGTGATTAAAACAACAAGATTTCACTGGCCAGCCATGGGCCATCCCTTCTGTTGGGTTCTACTTACAAAGCTATCAGGAAGGTGATGGGACGGAGGTCAGAAAAGATGCTGACCATCCTGCACCACGCACGGCCTCACACCACAGGGACAGGGCTTTGTACAACAGAACAACCTGACTTTGACTGCTCCTCCTTTGAAACAGGAGTGCAGGAGACAGCAGCCAGTGTCAGAGCTCACACAGCAGGCACAGAACAGTCGTAGGTACTAAAGAGAGTTTTACCATGGGCTCCTGGAATAATGAACTCACCACTGTGCATCTCTGCAGGCATCAAGCAGCACCTTAAGGCCGCAGCAGAGCCCTACATCAGAACCCTACAGGCACAGAGCTTCTCACACTGGGAAGTCTCCCCAAACCCGAACTAAGGTCAGGCCAACTTTACTGATGAGGCCTTGCTATCCGAATTCAGCCCTTAGAAGTTTCTTGTCAGACAAAGGAAGAGGGTTGCTGCTCTCTCTGAAGACACTGTCTCATAGAAACGGATGCGTTGTTGTGCTGGTACATGCTCCTAGTGTGGATCTTTGCTACAGGTTAGCTGCATAAGGAAAATCGTTTCAGCAAATTCTGAAGGCTTGTAAAGATGGTAATAAAACAAGACTGAGATGAAGCAAACTGGAAGTCACAGGGGTGGAGGCTGCAAAATAATACTCATCTGCTGTGGGTCCACACATTTCTAGATCAGACAGCTTACAAATGTGTTTTTTAACATCTGTGAATAGTACACGAAGCAGCATTATTGACAGTAAAAAAAAAAAAAAAAAAAAGATGCCCTCTGTTCTGTAGTAGGATTGAACTGTTTTCCAAGCTCAATTAGTTGACTCATTATTTTAACTTGTTACAAAGAAAGCAACAAAGTGATTCATGGGATATACAGCAAACACCTCCTCTACTCCAAGGACAAATTCTGCATCATGTGAAAGTGCAAGCATATGCATGTGAGGTGTGCATCTAGCATTCAAAACTGGCTTCTTTGAAAGATTTTTGGTCTGTGCAAATGATTCTGTCACCTGATATACCAAATGCAGTTCCTACAGTAATCCTGCAGCCGCGGCCTCCTCATCACTAGGCAGCAGATCTATGTGAACAAACACAAGGATCTTCATTAGACCTGCCTTAAATTCTCTGAATACACACCCAACTGTCAGTTCTCACTGATTTCTTTACAAAATCTCAGAAGCTGTAATTGCTGTTTTCTAGCTGCACCCACATCACCCTTGGTGCTGTAGACTCATTGACCAATTAGTGACATAAGCTCCTGTAGCCAAGGAGACTGGGAGGCAGCAGTTTAGATGAACATTAGAATATTCAGAGACACTTCCTGAGATTTAGATTTTGGTTCTGTTTAACATTTTACCACATCAGCAGATTTGCATTACAGCTAATTAGAGCTAGGCATGGATGGCACAGTCAATCTAGTCATATTGCCACCATTACTGGAACTGGGGAGACTGGAGAGTGGCCCTTCAGAATCTGAAAGGGCTGTGAGAAGGAAGGGGACATACTCTTTAACAGGGACTGTGTGACAGGACAAGGGGAAATGGTTTCAAACTAAAAGAGATGAGATGTAGACTGGATATAAGGAAGAAGTTTTTACCATAAGGGCACGGAGGCGGTGCACAGGTTGTACAGACAGGTGGTGGTGCCCCATCCCTGCACACAGCCAAGGTCAGGCTGGACAGGGCTGTGAGCACTGCTGGAGCTGTGGGTGTCCCTGTGCACTGCAGGGGAGTTGGATCAGATGGTCTTTAATGGCCCTTCCAGCTCAAACAGTTCCGTGATTCTATGATAATCATAGTACCTTGGTAGCTTAAATCAATTACAAGATCTCAAGATTCCTGCAATGCAGAATTGTCCCTACAGAGAAAGTGCTGATGCTCAGAAGAACGAATGGGTTCATATTCACTATGTGGATGGAGAAGCTCAGAGCTACCAATTTTAAACCCAGATTTTCTGAGTCCAAGCTGAGTGCTTAAATACAGATACCAACCATTCTGTTCTAGCAAATTCCTTCCACTATTTCTGCTAGGGAGAACCCAAACTTCCAAAATCATTTGCTTGCAGTGTTCTAAGAAATCACTCAGCCTAGAGATAAAAATCATTTAAAACATACTAAGTTTTAACTGTTTTTTTCAGTGAATGTCTTACTATTTTCTCCATATTATTATCTGCAAGACAGCACGGAGCAATAGGCCAGTGCTCCTTGTATAAGATGGTGCACACACTGCCTCCAGAGACATTCCACAGACAGGAGAGTAAAGGGAGGAAGGAACAGGGAAAGATTAAAGAGAACATAAGTGAGGAGATCAGTGCCAAACCTGTGTGCAATGCTCACCTTAGCTAAGCCTCAGGCAGCATAAGAACTGCTTCTTGGCTTCTGTAAACTTCACTTTCTTCTGTCATTAAAAACTGAAGAAATATTAGTCTTATTTAACAATCACATTGCTCTCACAACTCCTCTCAAGTTCTGACAAATATCTTCCCCAGGGAAGAATGTTCTCTCGCAGAACAAACGGAGAGGGATTGGAGGCAGAGTAAAGAGCTCAAGCACAACTGCACTGAGCTGTGCTAGGAAGGAATTGTAAAATACCCCAGAACGCCCCATAAATATTACTTTTTAGGTACTGTTGAATTTAAATAAAATCTTGGTCAAGACAGGGAGCAGCTCACCAGCACTTGCTTGACAGGATAATCTCCTAGAGCAAACATTACATGTTTTGACTCTAACATGCTCATTACCCTAGGTGTTTACTCACTCTGTACCAGACATTCCCCACTTTCACCCGTGGTTAGAACCACAGTGTTTTATAGATACTCTGCGGTTGCACAAACCACTTCTCCTCTCATATGCAGTGACAGCAATTGCATTCATAGAAGAGTTCTAGTAGGAACTTCCATGGGTCACAGCTTAATCCCCATTGATACATGCCAAAGAAATGCAATGGCAGGACTGCGTTCTTTTTCAAAGGCTGCAGTTTTGTCCTGCTCCCACTACTTACTACAAATGAGAGATGTGTATCAAACTGAGGCTCCACTCCTTTTGTTAGCCTGGAATCACCGAGGTTGCAATTTCATTAACTTGCAATTAGATGAAAGCCACAGCCCTCGGAGACAATGAGAACACAAAGTGTCATTACAGGGACTGATCCAACTCCGATTTATGCATTTCTATTGACTTCAACCCCAGACTATAAAGATTGGCTGGGAAAGACTTGATGGTTTGTTACAAGTGATTTCGATTCCGAGCAGTACTGCTTATTAAACATGCTGACCAGCCCCGATGCACACAGATAATGCCACACATCACAGAAATATCAGGATCTCTCTGCTTAAACTGGCAGGTAAAACAACAGCACAACATAGTGCCCAAATACTAACACTCGGGCTGCTTCACCACTCTTCACAAGTGAAGTTCCCATTCCGACTGCTATTTGCATCTAGTGGCAGAGCTTCACCTCTCCTGCACTGTTAGATGCAAACAGCAGCCTGCCCTCCTTGGAAACACACCTCTCAGTGCTGCGGTTTTGTGAATCACAGCCTAAGGCAGGATACCGCTCCCAGCATATGACTGGACGTAAAGTCTGGCAACAAGCCATTAGGTTATGGATTTTGGCTGTTTTGGCATTCATATTGCAGACAGACAGAATTGACGAGCGTGCCAACGGGCTGGAAGCAAAACCAACCTCATGAGGCACCTGTCAGCTGAGTGCAGCACAACACATTTTAGGCTGACTAGTGACAGACTAATCTATTGCAAATACACAACTGCTGGTTAGCACTAGGAGGTTTCAGAAATTCACTATCACAACCATATCGAGTAAATCTTACAAGTTCTGTTAAATCAGGTCTACAGCAGTAATATGGCTAATCATTCACTATTTTCCTTCCGTGGTTCAAATGTAAAAAAGCTTGAATGCTGCCACCTCCATGTTACCTTTCAAGACCTTCTGACTCCACAGACCATGGCTTGTCCAGGTGTGCAGACAGCTTGGTAACACATCACAAAGGTGCACACATCTACTTACCTACCTCCTACCCACTGTGCTGAACCAAGGACAAAAACGTTTATCTTTCCTAAAGCCCCTTTTATATTTAAATATTCAGAAAGACATTGACACCTCATTGGCAAGAGCTTCTCACTGCCTGGGAAAAAGGGTGTGTGAAGGAGCAAAGAAGACAGTTTGAAACCACAAGAAACCAGCTTTGCTATTTTGTGCTGGACCATGCCTATGATAGGCTGAGTACACTGCGAGATGCTGCTGCTTTCCATCACCTACACCAGGTTAGAGACTGCTGCTCTGCATGAGTGCAAGGACACTTCTGAACAGGATTGCAAACACTGCTAATGCATCCCTAGCCATTAAAATTTCTCGTAGGGCCTGTATACACATTCTGTACAGTTACTCTGCTAATGAGAGCCTTACCCCGGCAAAAGACAGCACAGCCTGTCTGGTCCCTAAAGGATGAGTAATCCTAGAGCCAGACCAGATGGATTTTTGCACCTCTCCACACTGAATTTCACTTCAGGTGATGGTCAGGGAGTGAATTTGGTGGAAGCAACAAGTGCAGCCACCAATTCTCCTTCATCCCACTTTTCTTTCTTCTTCTTTTTTTTTTTTTTTTTTTGATGGAGGTAGATAATCTGCATCTCCTCACCATGAGAGCATGGTTGCTTGTAGGCTGGGCCGGTGACCTGTGAGAAGAAATTAACTGCTTTTATCTCTCACTGTTGCCTTGAAGGGTTCTTCAGCTCCCAGAGCAATGACCCAGACACACTGGGCAGCACAGCTTCTAAAGGCATTCCTTATGACTGAGTTCCTAACAATACATCCAAATGTCACAAAAAGTTAGTGAACACTTTGAAGGCTCAAGTGCACATTCTAGCTTGCAACACCAGGAACTTCTGTTTCTAGTATCCACTGCAGAATAAAATAAAATAAAATAAATCCTAAAAAGCAAGCACATTTCAAAGATTTTACTGTATTTTTTTAGTCTCTGGCTCACAAGACATCTGATTGAAAAAAATAAAATAAGGACAGATATAAGACCAATCCTTTTTCTATACTGCATTCATTTCCTAGTAACAGCCCACGCTCATCCCTAAATCTGTGAGGGAAAGCTTAGGAGCCTTCTGCTAGAGTGCACTCATAAAATCCCTCCCTTGCAGCTTTCTTCTGGTCTAAAACTTTCCACCTGTGAGCAACCCCTGGGGGCTCCAAGGCTGGAGGAGCAGAGCAGCTTGCTGGAGATGCACATGGGGCAGTTCTGGCTGGACATACATTGGCTTAGGCCTCCAAGCTGCAGTGACTGATTTTTCATCCCACTGATGTCCAGGTTACTGTAACTGCAGCTCCTGCAGGTCTCAGTCATGAAAGTGCCTGGATTGATGTGACCATTAGCTATCTCCTGATTCATTACAAAGATCAGATTATTTTCACATTCGGTTATTTTACCTGCAAGCTGACGCTTAGACATCCTGGGAGAAAGTAATGTTTTCTCACAAATTTATTTGCATGTAAGTATTGTATATTTATGATGTCACTTAAAGCTACTTCCACAACATACATATTTTCAGAACGCATGTATTATGTAAATAGTATGGATGAAATGGAACTGTGATTTCTCCATATATACAATGAGTAGGGAAATGCTTTCATTAGCACTTAATGAAAATAAAAGGCATCAATGGAACAACAAATCAAGCTTACAAAGCAGAGAAGGTAAATATAGTTGGGTAGTAGATCTTCCCAGTAGGGAAGGAACCAGTACAGCTACTCTGAATCTACTAGAGAAGCTCAGAACAGGTGAAGTATCTTCAAAATGTGGGTCTGACACAGAGGAGAAGCCATCAATAAGACTGAAGTACAGGTACTCGGGGTGGTGTTGGAGTGTGTATTTATAGTTTGATTACGGTGTGTGAATTAAACCACATAACGTGTACTGCTTTTAGGAAATATGAATCAGAGCCTGGAAACATTTACTCATGTAAGCTATGAGTAGCAGTGTTACTCATGAGCAGGAACCAGTTATACTGGGAAGGATTTAGGCAGTCTGGCCATTTCTATTGCTGTACAGACAGTAATAACAACTGTTGACCATTTTAAAATTATACTTGTCTTAAGAAGAGAAATCTAATGCTGGCATCTGCTGATTCCATCTCATTTTAAAGTTTAAGACTGTGACTTCCTTCAGACTCCTCTGATGACACATGCTAATTGTCCAACTCTTTTTCAGGTGACATCGACTTTCCTTTAACTTTAATGAGAGATATCACACGGTCTCAGCATAACACGCCTAATGGTTTCCCTGTGGCAATAAATTTTCTGATTTAATTTGACACCAGCATGCCCTCTTATCTCATAACAGCCATTTCTTCATTATTTGAAGTAATAATGAAGAACTTGTGCTTCTAATGATGTTTCCTCTACTTGCAGAATACAGAATTCAGTCAGAAAGGTGAGATGGCATTGACAGAGGCTCTAAGAAGCTCTAGATAAGAGAGAAACACTTTCATGCAGTTTTATTTTAGAAAACACAGCTGGCATTGTGCAGGGCAACAGATAAGGATTGGAGTTCAGGTGTTTCTAAGGTGATAAAATCAAAGTAGTCCAGTGAAGATGCTCTGGGTATTGATGAGATTAAAAAAGGCTTTATTTAGATGTTCTTCCACTGATTTTAATTTTGGTGTTTATCTTTTAGAGATCTTATGTAGATTGTCCTTTGTAAAACTTAATGGCACATGAGCACAGTTTTAGGATCTGTGTGCATGTTATACAAATACCCAGTTAAATCAGTGCCGAGCTCATTTTACTCACAGAATCACAGGATTGCAAAGGAGCACAATGCTCATCCAGTTCCAACCCCCTGCTATGTGCAGGGTAGCCTACCAGCAGACCAGGCTGCCCAGAGCCACATCCAGCCTGGCCTTGAATGCCTCCAGGGATGTTCTTCTGTGCTGGCACCTGAGGAATGACACTGCACATTTATTTAAAACATCCTAGTGTCCCAAAAGGCCATCTCCTCCTGCCCAAGGTCTGTGTTGGTGTTTGCACAGTGTTTTAATTTGTCTTCACCACTCCTCCCTGCCACATGATACAAATCACAGAATCATTGAATCACCAAGGTTGGAAAAAGCCTCCAAGATCATCCAGCCCAACTGTTCACCAACCACCACCATTTCCCCACTAAACCACGTCCCTTAGTACCACATTTGAACATTTCTTGAACACCTTCCAGGATGATGACCCCACCACCTCCCTGGCAGCCCACTCCAGCACCTGGCCATACTTTTGGAAACGAAATTGTTCCTAATATCCAATCTCAACCTTAAAGTTTCTTTAAAACTTACAGCTCATAAGAAATGAAAAGTTTTAACAAATAGGATCAGCAAAATCTCCTCTCTACAAGAGCTGATCTCTTTGGCAAGATCCGTGCCTTCAAATATTGGATTTTATTGATATAGCCGTGGTGGTGGAGATGCAGCTAGTAAACAAGTGCAGTTTTCACTGATGCCACTGGAAGCTGAGTCTGCACAGCTGATGGCTAAATTAGAGAGGTTTCATACACTTGTCTGTCAACTGAAGGAAAAGGTAAAGAAATATCACAGCATCAAGTATAGGTTTGTTTGAGTTTTGGCTATAGCACAGAGGATCTAAAGAACTAAATAAACACTATCTCAAATAATTAAAAAAAAAATTCAAAGATTATTTCTCATTTTCCTATCTGACTTTGAGAGGAAAGCTTGTAAAAGATGTGGATATAGGAGGATTACCACAGCTAGGAGAACTACGCCTGTCTTAGAGTAGGAAGCTGCCTGATAGCTGATTTTTCACTACTCTCACTGCAGCAAAGAGCACCCATGAACTCCTCGGGTGTGTAAGAGGAGCCTGTCTGAGTGCTATAGGCAATAACTTGCTCTTGTGTGGTTTGTAAAAAGCTGCAAGTTAAAATTTTGACTTATGATTTTGAGTATCCCTGACACATGAATGCAGGGAAAAACCTGTTGAGAATATCAGTGAAAAGTGCAGGGAAAAATACTGGATAAATATTGTTAATAAAATATGCCTTTTGGTCTTTTGAATAATTGTTTTCTTTTAGTATGGAGGGAAAACCTACAGTAAATTAGCTGTTTTCTTGTTTAATGTGCTCTAAGACAAAATGTTTCAGAAAAGCATTTTTTCTTCCTCAAAAGGGCTTGTTCCAATGATTTCTCCTCATTAGCTGCAGAGAGCAGTGACATATTATTCTTGCATTCTTGTGGACTGCAGCAAATTGTCCCTCTTGGCTGTCATTGTTTCCTATGGAAGCAACAATAGGTTCCATTTATCCCAAGCTGACGCCACATGGCAAGTGAAACCCATCCAAAGAGATGGGCTACTCCAAAATCATGTATGTAAAAGACCTAGCAAGAAGCAAAGAAAAAGAGTTGTAAATGATCTGAAAAAATGAAGTACCTCTTCAAGAATCGCAGTGACTTCCATCTCTAACCAGCAGCATTCACTTAAAAATCATCAGGTCAAATGCTAAGAAGGACTAGAGATGGGGATGCTCCAGAGAGGGCAGTGAAATTCCACTGCTAAAAAACAAGTCCTGATAAACTTTTAGAGAGTTTGCTAGAAACATCAAAGTGTGGTGCAGCTGTTAGCATGTCAAAGGAGTATTGTGTTCCCTCCAACAATTCACTGGTGTCAGCGTGTGTTTGGCGTTATTGATATTGGAATAAGCAAAGGCACTGGCCTGACTCTAGGCTGCTTTTGTTTCAGTTGTTGACGGTGCTATCGGGGTCTGCATGTTTTTATGGACAGTAGGAAACCCATCGACCGAAGGGCGTTGCACTGCAAAGGGCTCCTCCCCAGTGGGACAGACATCCACTTCAGTTGTCTGAGAAACGCCTGAACTTTCGTGTCCTCGCACAGGAATTCTGGGCCATGCCTTTGCTGTTTCTCTGACGTCTGGTTTTGATAAGTGATTTTCAGAGCCTACCGTCTCCTAGGAATTCTGCAGGAAGAAGCTGGGTGAGGTCACTCGGCTTTTCACTGAGTTTCCTCTCTCTGTTTTTGGCCGTTCTGCGGAACATGACTCCCTAGCACTCAGGAATATTTCTGTTCCCTTAGGAACTATCGACCACTTGCTTTATCTCTGCACACACAAAAGCTCCATGTCGCTGGAAGGGGAAACAAGGTTGACATTAACCAGGGGAACATAAGCAGCTCGTAGATGCAGCTGTGAGCTGAGTTCATTTATTAGCTCAAGTGCTGGCAAAGCTTGCGCTTGTTTCTCGGCGTCTCTATCGGCCATTGGACCAGGTCCGAATAGCTGAAGGCAGTGGAATAATAGCTGGTTTGTCAGCCCATTTTATTCATGAAATGGGGCACGGCGGGAATACTTGGAAAGAAGCAACAAGTAAAAGAAAATGCATCTTATTTTCCCTGGTTCAACCGCTCTGCCTCACAGAGTGTGTGACTTGCATACGGCTCCTCTGTACGAGTCTATTCATATCAGATTTCATTTCTTGCTACACAGGTTGCCATGGATACAATTCTGAACTGCTGCTTTTGTAGGCCAGGAGATGTATGACTGCATCCCAAATGATTTTGCTCATCAGCGACACACGAGATTTTCTTTTTCCAAACGAACAGAAGTGAAAACAAACAGAGCCCGCATCTCTCAAAATATTTGTGACAACTAAATTTTGTGCTCTGGATCTCCTTGAAGATTATCCCACTCTACGGATTGGTGTCCTATTTATAGAGTTGTTGATTATTAAGAAATGCATAGCCTTACCTACAAATTCCCAAGGCCTGGCAGAAGTTCATAGAATCACAGAATGGTTTAGGTTGGAGGGGACCTTGAGGATGACTGTGCTCCAGCCCCCTGCTGCGGGCTGCCTGCCCCCCACTATCACACACAATCAAAACAGACCCTTACACATTTGCCTTGTTCTCATCGTACTCATTCCAGCTTTTCTCCATGCAAAGACAGTCGGGTTCAGTGAAGCCAAAACATAAACAGAGCCTTTAGAAATCCAAACCGTGCGATTTATCACGAGGTTGTTGTTTATCAAGACTACAGGAAGCCTTGGGTGCTACAGTAGACACAAACACAAAGATGGAGCATGTACAAGCAGGACAAAAGAGCATGCCATTAATATTAACTGCTAGCAGTTCTAAAACATCTGACAACAGATCTCAGTATTAAACAGACAGTCGGAAATTCTGGGATAAATGTGCTCCTCCGCCTTCCTGGATGTTATTAATCATACAGGATGCACATTGTCTCACCTTTCCTCAGATAGGCTCACCAGTAGGTTTTTTGGCATCGTATTGATAGCTAAAAGGAGGTCTGCCACTGCACTGAGCCACTGGGTGCTCCAGGAGCTGCAAATGGAACTGACAAATGAATGCTGTGTCATAGGACTCACACCACATGTTCCAGGGCAGCCCAGGAAGACATGCTATGCTCCGCACCAAAGAAATGTCAGCTGCTGTCCTCGGGCTGCTGAAGGCACATCTGCAGACAGCAAGACCACATTTACCACAAAGGGAAGCAGCCACAGCCTGTTGGATACTCAGCCACAGCTGCGTGTGTCATGGGAGCTCATGGCTTTGCTGAGGGGCAGCACCACTGACCCGGCTGCAGAGCAGAGGTGCTGCTGAGGTGAGGATGAGGCCAGATGTGAAGGTTTAGGAAGTGCATTTCGGCGTGGTCACTTTCAAAGCGCACGCCAGGAAGGGGCTGTCAGACCCTTTGGCAGCTGCACCATCCTTCTCAGGGTACTTTTCGCTTCCCCACGGACGTTTTACCTCTTTCTGGTACCCGCCCCCTCTGCAGGACAAATTAGAAACTGCACCATCGTTGATGCTGTTCCACTTCCCACCACATCTTTATGAGCAATGTTTCAGGCACTTTTTCATCCATCGACACAACGGTGTTGCCCTCTAAGTGAACACGAAAATTTTCCGCTGTTAATATTTAATGAAGCACTGATTGACCTATTACACTGAACTAGGGCATATCCAGGGGAGGGGACGACAGGAACAAATGTCATGCTCAACTCAAATGCCCCACCCCAAATTCTCCAAAACGACCAGCAGTTTGGAATTGTCAGCCTGAGACACGGCACAGGGCCAGATCCAGTGGGGGGCAACTGCTCAGGGGTTTCCAAAAAGTAGGACTCCTTCAAGTGTCTCAAGTGGGTCAGGCTGTCTCACGAGCCACTGCTGAAATGTAGGCCACTGCTCTTCCATCCGCACAGCAGTAGCAGAGCTAAGTCGTTAGAGTCACTAGCAGACAAAACCCTCAAACAAGCCCTGAATGCAGGAGAACTGCTGGAATCACATGAGTTTACAAGCTGACACCCCTAGGATACTGCTGGCAGCACATGAGGAGATGCTGACTTACTGCTATTCTGAGGCTGGACCAAGATCTGTACCTCCTGAGAGGTTCTACTCTTACTGAAAAGTACGTATGACAGTAGTGAATGTTTGATAATAACAGTTCATGGGTGTAATGAGCAGCATCTACTATTAACTATGAAAAAGTGCATGCTTCAAAAGGTCATACGCTTCCTCAGGGAGAAATAACGAACAACCACCAAAACCATAAAAGAAACACAACTGGCCTACTGCAAACTCTCCATTGTTACAGCTAAACTGCCTCCAGTAACCAGCTAATTCAAGGACATTTATTTTGGTAACATGCACCATCATACAGAAATAGTGGCCCATCCGCCTCATAAAGCAGCAAAGGCCAGATCAGGAATGCAAATCTTTAAGCCTGATAACCCCAAATCCTTAGTTACAGTAATAGTAGAGGAAATAAGATATGCCACTGAGAAGATAGGGAAATGGAGGTCCTCAGTGTGAGTTCCTTGAGGTCAGCACAACTGGCAGCCAAAGTGCTTAAGTGCCTGGGATAGCAGGAGAAGGGAGGGAGGAGCAGGCACACCTCTCCATGAAATGGATTTGCCAGTCTTTTTGCAAACCGGTAGTCCCAGCGGGGCTGTAATTAACATGGTGCAGCTTGCTACTGTCATACAGTCAGTATTGAGAAATGCACTGTTTGAAGATAGGTAATATGCTGAAAGTAGTTAATTAGTACTAATATGATTCTGAAGCTAGAGCAGATCTAAACATTCAAGTAGAGCACTGACAGTTTTGGGCCAATCATTCAGCAATTCTAGAGCTGTAGACATCCTGCGTTAGCAGGGGTTGGATCCTCTCCTGAGGATCTCTTCCAAACCCAGTGATTCTGTGATTCTGGTGCTGGTCAACACACACACACACACACAGACTCATGTTGCCCAAGAAGCCTTAAAAGCTTGAAGCATGCCTGGGGAAAGCTACAGCTTCCTGTGCAGGAATGATACACACTTGGAATTAACTCTCCTTATGGATGTAGAAGGAAGCATTTACTTTGATAAACTGCCTATCTAATTCTTGATGGCAGTGTATAATAATCTAATCTAGAAATGCATTTGAGGAAGATTTTATAAGCCTGAAAAATAAAATCAGATGGAAATTCTAGTTCCCAATTTTCATACTGGAAAACAGAACAAAATATGTTCATATCAACCATGGTAGTTGCTATGAATACAATACTGCTATCAATTCCACAGACTGTTCTTCTGCTGCATGGAAGATGTCTTTCTGCAGGGACAAGATGGAATCTGAACTGCTCAAAACCATATGTGATAATGCCATTGTTGGTATTTTGAGTGTGCATATGACTCACATGAAAGTAGTGAGGACTTCCTCCTCATTATCTGAACAACCGCATGTAAGACCAAAACAATCTGTGAAATAGTCACAAAATAAGTTTTGTTAGCTACCAAATGCATTATCTAACCTAATATATTTCATTACATTAATTTTTTGAATTGATCTTCTATAAAAAGACATTCATTCACATCTCCCAGTAGAATTTTAGGTATCAGAAATAAACTCAGAATATATAAATATTCCAGTAGAGATCCTTAATATCAGTTCCAATAAATAACCCAAAACCTGGGAACTCAACTGAAAGGAAGAAAAACAAATTGGTCTTCCTTCTTTCCTTTTACAGCAGCACAAAACATCTCAGGAAGAGAACTATAGTTGTCATCATAGTCCACATGCACACGAGCTGTGAAGGATGAGGATCACAAGGATGGTCAACACGCATCTCCAAGGTGCTCCAACAACATCACTGCAAACATCTTCAGACTGAATTACAATGCTTATCTGTTCATTTCCTGATATTTTATGTGTTGGAAAGTGATTTGGTATGTTCATTATTCACATCTGGAGGAATTAGCTTTGCTGCAGTGATTTGAACGATCCTGCCCACTGTGTCTCACAGTTGCAAAGGCTTTTTTTGGCTGCAGAACTAGAAGCTTGACAACTGCTCGCAATTTAGGGAGTGAAAGATTGCATTTTTTTAAGCTCCATACTGAGATCATTGGAAAGGACACAGAAAGAAGTCCACGCCTCTCTCAAAACCTGCCAGAGTGTTCTTTAAATGGGGTCACACAGTACACATGCAACATTCACTGCATGTTTTGTACTGCTGCCGTGGACGCTTCAGGAAGGATGCACTGATCTTTGCTGATGGCTGGATCAGAATCAGGCAGCTTTGGTCCAGTGGAGGTGGATGAGGGAGCTGTAGGCAGCTGAGGATCTTCTTTATATGTTAAAGATATCCTATCCAGCAGCCTTCAGCTAACATGTCCCTAGGGTACAGACCTGTGCTTGGTACAGCATGAGGTAGCAAGGCCTTAGCATCGTGGTATTTCATGATCGTCGGTCATGAAATCAATGCTCAAAGGATGGGAGCACCTCTCCTGTGAAGACAGGCTGAGTGAGCTGGGCTTGTTCAGCCTGGAGAAGAGAAGGCTCTGGGGAGACCTCACTGCGGCCTTCCTGTACTTGAAGGGAGTTAAAGCAGGAGGGTTGTTACACAGTCTGATACAAATAGGACAAGGGGGAATGGCTTTAAACTAGAAGAGGGGAGATTTAGGTTAAATGTTAGGATGAAATTCTTCACTCAGAGGGGAGTGAGGCCCTGGCAGTGCTGTCCAGAGCTGTGGGTGCCCCATCCCTGGAGGTGCCCAAGGCCAGGTTGGATGGGCCCTGGGCAGCCTGAGCTGGTGGGGGGCAGCCAGCCCATGGCAGGGGTTGGGGCTGTTGGGCTTTGAGGTCCTTGGCAACTCAAGCCATTCTATGATCCTGTGATTCTATGAGTCATCTCTAAGGTTTGAAAATTGTATTAATCTATTTGTGGAGTAATGTGCAACTAGATTGACACTTACAGAATATAAAACAAAAATAAAAACCACACAGATGGGTATGGTAGGTGCAGGACATCTCCTCGAATCTATTCAAAGAATCTGCATTTCAGCTGAGCAACCAAAGCTAGATCTCAGAAAAATCAAATTATGTCTAAAATATTAATTACCGCCAGAGAGTCTGCTGTCAAATGGCTGTTAAAATACCTATAAGAAGCTGGTTTTAGAAAGGGTGAATTCTTTTCAGTCTTGGCAGTCAATAGCCCGTGCAGCTAAGTTAGCACATAAAGCAGCATCAGCTATTGTTCTACTGGATTCCTTTTTGGGGAGGGGGGTTGAGAAGGAAGGAATTTTTATGCATATACACATACACAAAAGGACTATTTTTTCATCTATGTAAAGTCAAAACATACTGGGGCCATAAATTACATCCTGGGTAAGTGTTCAGTGTTTATATCCTTTTAAGGAATACGGCCAGTTAGCACCCCACTTCTAAGGTATAATCTTCCATCACTGCAAGATGCTGCTGCCTGATCGCAGCCAGACAACTGGCTCAACACCAACATTACGAGTGTGCCAACATATGGAAACAATTGCTTTCCTTTTCATTGGAAATGACATATTCTGGGTGTGTGCACAACACCGCCCATCCATCATCCAAAATCGTTCATTATTTGGACTTGCATTTATTAATGAGGAGATCTCTAGAGCCCTTTGTGAAGGGGAGGGAAGACATTTACATGCCCCAGCAAGCACGAGAGCTTCTGCACAGTGACAGCTGTTTGGGACACCCTGCACCTGACCAAGCTTGACTTCTGTGTAAAAGGTCTTTCCACGCAACCAACATGGATATCATTCAGCTTAAAGCAACAGCAGGGGAAACTCAAAACTCTGCTTGCATAGTAAGGCTGTGCCAGCTGCTAATCACTCCTGGGAGTCCAAAAAATCTCCACACATTGGCAGTCTCAGCAAGAGAAGCGAGGGGAAAGGTTTAAGAGTGAATATTTGACTGCAGACGTAACGGCCCTATCTCAATGAAACTGCAATGGAAGGAGGCCTGTATCATGAGGAGAAAAATCAAAAAAGATTTTTATTGAACTCATGTGGCTGATTTGGAGATTGAAAGATCAAGAAGGCAAATTCTTGCACAGAATGCAAATCTGGTTTGGTTTGCTGGGCTTATGCAGCAAAGAACAGCAAAGGGTACTAAAAGCAATCAAATTCCTGAAGAGAGAGGAGAGGCCTGCTCTGAACTCAGTGCTAGTGTAGGGGTATACTAACGTATTTTGAAGTTACTTCGGACAGAGGCCTCATGCATCTCAGGCTCAGGTCCACAACCTGAAAATGAAATTGTGGCTCAGTGGAGATAAATGTGCACTTTTCCATAGCTTTCAGTAAAGCCATGGGTTCACAAGCATGTTGGAAGCCTAATAGCAATAGGACTGTTACTATTGATGATGTAAATTCTAGCAAGTTCTGCTGTGGTTTACAGCAAGAAAGATGCTTTCACATGGAAGACAAGTAAGTAGAAGCACATTCCACCTGTAATATATAGCAGACAGAAACCATGAACAGGACTTCTTGGCAAGAGAAAGTCTCTCACTACAATTAAAGTTCTACGTGGGCAGTCAAGAGAAATAGGTTCCACTCTCATCCTTCTATGGACAAATTTTTGAACATATCTTGGCACCGTAAGATGCAACAAGCACCATGTCTGATTTATGAATACATCTATGCAGGTTAGATGTTCAGCAGCACCTGTTTGTGTCGTTTGAGCTCCCTATCTCCAAGAAGATTACTGTTGTCATCCATTCAGATCACAGCCAAATTCTACCTTTAGACATTTGCCCAACATTTCCATGTAAGTGAAAGAGGAGTGAGCTCATATCTAAGGATGGGACTTAACCACAAGTAGAATAGGAAAAAGGATTTGCTGCATGACAAAAATAGGCTGAGTGCCTTGTCACATCTGACAAATGCCTCAGATGGCATAGCACAGATTTGTGGTGGTGCTATTAAAATAGATCATATTTCCACGGAATTAACTGATTTCTTGTCAAATGGCAGGTTGGTAGCCCCTTTCTCACTGGCAGTGAAAATGCATCTCAGTAGCAGTGGGTATCAGGGAACTAATCTTTACAATGTTTTGTTAATTCGTTCCTAATGCTTCCCCTCACTGTCTCTTCCAGGCTTCCCAGGCTGGATTCTGCAGGCCATAGTGTTCTCCAACCATACTTACTCACAAGAGCTATTCAACTGGAAAGAAAGAAAATTCCACCCATTTAGCACACAGATTGCCAAACCAGGCTTTTTTTTTTTTTTTTTCTTTCATTAAAGCAGAGGGGGGATGATCAGCCTCGTTTGGATGTTTTCAATCACAGAAAAATCATATGAGGTCAGACCTTCATCTAATATGCACTCACAAAGTCAATGGCACCTGCTGCAGACAAGGGTCTCAGTGGTGGCTCTGACTCACACCACTGCCTGCTAAATGGTGCTTAACACAAGCTTCTTCACAGCCTTCCTGCATTCATCTTTCATAAACAGAAAGGCCATACTACCGAATATCACTCAAGGAGCTGCGTCTTATTTGTGAGTATGAATTGTCATGAGTCACACAAAACCCAGCAGAGAGCTGATGAGAAACTCGCCTCTTTTCATACAGCAGAGGCTGATCACACAGATGAGGAAAGAATGGCCTTTAACTCGTTTTGGTTTGAAAAACCAGAAGTGGGTGATTATGTTTTCTAGCAATAGTGCTCTGGCGCAGGAGAAATATTTGTTGATCTGACTCCAGCTGACAGTTGTTGGGTGTGTACAGCACGAGGAATACTTACATTTTTTGGCATGGCACAGCATTGCTGAAATACCAAAGACCATGGCTAATTAAGTGGAGTGATGGAACAGAATGATTTGATGATAAGATTTAATTGGTATGAACATTCTCACAGACCAGTTATTGTATCAGTCTGGGAGGGTGAGACGTCCAGCTGCACTGAGCATTGCTCAACTCTAGCCGAGGGGTAAAGGGCAGCAGGATGCTCTTTACACATCCTCAGTCCTGGGTCTATTCCATAGTCAAGTCTCAGTGCAATTTAGAGCAGATTGTACCACTCCTCTGTGGCCACACTCTGCTGTCAGAGCAGCTGAAAATCACCAGGAGCAGTCACAACCCTTTGCCCCTGCCACGCTCTCACGCTGACTGTTGGGTTATGTAGGAGCTACTACAGCAAATCTGCACTGCCCAGAGACTGTGCCATGAAAAGCAGGACTGCTCAAGCTGCGTCACAACAATAAATGGAGCATGGACTGGCATCCAACCATTAATTGCATAAATGCTTTAACTCAGCTGATTATTGTGATTCTTTTTTTTCGTAATAAAACTGAATACCTTCATTTTCCTAGTGGGAGTCAGTGCTTGGAGAATCCACTTGAAACTTAATAGAAAACCTCTGCAGTGTAGCTGACACAACAAAACAAGTTATTACTCCAATATTCTTTATCTGTACTGCTGTAGAAGCATTCTACAAGACTCCAATTTGGGGCTCCAGTACTACACATTCAGTACAGTCTGCAGCCTCCAGGGATGCAATTTAAGGGCTCCCACAAGGCTAAAATCACTGATGGAAGTCATAGAACAATTGGCAGGGTCATATTAGGACCAATGAATTTATATTGAGGGGAAGAGCTTGCATTTCAGAGCAGTCTCCTTCCTTGGACACAGATGGATCACAGCATCCTGTAACAGGCCATTTCCATCTGCCTTGACACATGGCCAACATCAGACAGAAAGGAGAGCCAAGATCCTTCCTAGAAGAGCCTGAAAGATTTCTGCCACAAGGGTACGTGTTACCTGTGATCAAGACTGTTTAGGTACAGGTATACATAGCCATGGCACCTCAACGTCACTCTAAATTTCATCAGTCACCTCCAAAATATCTCTATATTTTGCTACAGGTTGAATGAGAAAACTGAGAGCAGTTCCCTAATTGTCTCTTTTGCCTTCCTCCAAAATCTTTAGCAAAAGCTGTCACGGTTCTATATTTGGCTTTTTATTTTCCACCATGCAAACTTAGCAGTATAGAATAAATCCAAATATTCTATTTGGATAGAACCTCCCCAAAAAATCAAGTCTCCCATTTGGGGTTCCAATGATTTGCTGAAGGATTATTGCCTGTGATGATATCTTTTTCTATGTTCTTCTCCCCCATCCAGCAGAGAAAAAGAACCAGCAACTGCCGCTCTCCCCACAACCCGGAGGAAAGACAGCCTGCAAGTGGTTAGTTCTTGCTGCAGTGAAAAAAAACACCACTCTACTTCAAATGCCATTTTCTTTCCTTTGCCGCCAGAGAACTTTGGAACCCCAAAATCTGCCTAGGCAGACAGCAACACCCTTACTTTTGGCGTTGTTGTCTCTTGCAGAATGAATCTTCTTCAATTTCTGAGGAGAAAAAGAGCAGCACGTCCTCCATAAAGCAGGGTAGACACAAAATTGTCCCCCTGCTAAGGGAAATGTCTCCCTTTTTGTCTTTCTTCTAATTATTATAATTGTCAGGTTTTGTGGGCTTGTTTGTTTGTTTGTTTGAAGACTTTGAGCACTGTATAATCTCTGTCCTATTCCCTTTATTTCTCAGATTGCTCTGAAATTACCAGCTTGGGAGCCACTCTCTCTGGACTTGAAAGATTTAAGCTTCCTGTTAGCCCACATAATGCCTTAGAGTGTCAAAGCAGCATTATTCTTATTTCAAGTGTATCAGGCTCTGCTAGTTGAGAAAATACCTTAGATAGTTTAATGCTTTCTGGCATTAAAATTTATAAAAATTTCTTGGCTTCATCAAGGGCAGATTGTACCTAGCCAACCTGGTGTCCTTCTAGGATGAAATGACAGCACTGATGAACACAGGAAAGACAACTTCAATCCCTTGTCTACTCCAAATAAATATGGAGTCAAGAAACACAAAACTGCAGCTGCTCTCCAGCAAATTCTTTGAACAAAACTAAGAGATGGAAATCATTGTAGCAGAAATCTGAATTGACTTGTTGCTAACATAGCGTTACCAGGCACAAGAAGGTGCAAATTTACCATTCCTGTTTTTCTGGACAGGTGTGCTTTCCTATGACTGTTTCGTCCTCATATGCGACTGATTTTATGGAAGACAGATTAACAAATACCCTACGTGCAGAGAATAAAACCCTAAACATGATGCTGACAAAACACGAGCAAGAGAGAGAGCCCGTCTGAGCAGTCTTAAAAAAGAAATCAGTCTAGACTTGCTTTCATTAATTTACTTTAGAGATGGTTGGGAAAAAGGAGAAGAGAATTAGTGAGACAGCCCTTCATTAGCACGACATTAGTGCTGCAAAGAGCACAGTGGGGCACTTATCAGCACAGCCAGGGCGAGTAGGGCACTCCGTTAGCAAATGGGGTCTGCGAGCAGCTGTCCTCTGACAGCACAGTTTGGTCAAGCAGTCTCAGAAGCAGTTTCTGACATCTATACATTAAGAGTGGCTGAAGGATGGTTCTTAGAACCTCACAACTACCAGATGCATGTTTTTAAAACAGGGGTGTTTCCTCGTTTCCATTCTAGAACATTAGTGTTTTATAGCCAGAATTAGGGAATGACTGAACTGTGCTAGCAGAAGCGTTCAGCTCTCTTAGCTGTTCACTCAATATGGTGGGCAGACAGAAAGAAACACCTCTGTCAGGGGGGCAATTCCTAACACACACTGTTAAAAGAAGATAAAGTCATTCCTGCAGACAGGTGCTCTCCATAGAGTCTATTTTGAAAAAAATAAAAAAATAAAAAAACCAACAGCTTATAACTCTGTTAACAGACAGCAAGTATAGATATGATGGTGTACAGAGTGCAATCCAATCAGATATCATCACCTAATACTGAAGAAGAACTTTGAGAAGGTTCTCACTTCTTACAGACTGTTGCTGGTTTCTGCACTTGGTTGGTAGAACCAGTTCACAGAAAGTTCTCCTGCCACTACTGCTAAGCCCGCAATACATCTGATACCAGTTTTCTAAGTACAGAAATTCTGTGCCTCCGTCAGGTTCCAAACTCTTACATTTCCTATTCTTCCTGCTCTGCTTTGCTGTCTCTTCTCTTATTCCACATGAATAAGTCATAAATCTTCCAGGGGCTTCCACACAACTGTTATTTGCATATACATGATCTATTTTAAACCACTTTTCTGAACTCTTTCTGTAGCCATACCATTTAAGAACTGAACTGTTATGTAGGCTAATATTCATAGAAAGAAAAACTGTAGTAATTTCATTTAGGGACAAGGGAAAAGCTATGCAAAATGCCACAGCGAACGCTCATACTCAGACCTACGAGAGATGTCCTTTTTGAAGAGAAACTGATTAGAACAAAATTAACTCAAAGTGACAGTTCTTCAGCTGAACCAATCTAGAAATATGACTGCTAGGATGGTACTCTTTTTCTATTCCCAAAAGTTCCAAAACATTTTATCAAAATGTATATCCAGAAAAGAGGCCCTAAATAGAATGATCATCATAAGGTGGTCGTTCTCACTCAGACATACCCATTGTATTTAGTGGAAGTCCCCTGTATTTAAATCCCAGGGAAGGAAGACAATAGCTCAGCTATATCAAGATCTGTATATACAAAGCAGCCATGTAGAAAACAGGACCAACACAGTGAAGCCATCTAGCTAGAAACCAGCGACTGATTCTCCTGCTCTTTCTTTTAGAGTTTGTTATATTCTCACACACTGAGGATCAGAGCTCAGCCTTCCACCTATTCATCCTCAGTGTCTGAATTGCTTACCCTTTCCTCAGAACCTGGTTCATGTAAATGCCATGTTCTTACACATTTAGTGATGCTCTGAACATCTTATTTCATGGTTATTTTCTGATAGACTAGAGCATTAGTAGCATCGGTTGGGAAACAAGAATTTGCCAAGCAAAACATAACATTTTTTCAATTAGCTAGTTGGAAAAATGATTTCTGAACAGAAAGTTATGAGTCACTATGACTGAAGTCACATTTCAAAGACATAAGGGCACTTATCTTTTAATTTTTACACAGATACCCACTGAAGAATTATTTTTCTTTACTAAAATGAAGACATTAAGAAAAAAAAAAAGAATAGTAAATTTCATGAATTTTGACATAAGTCAAAACTCAGTGAGCCCACACTGGCAGCCTTTATTAATCTCTCTTTGACCACTGACTGTAAGATGACAGGTACAAATCAAAGAGAGGAGACTTGTGGTACCCCAACTTCACAGACTGACTTGTGTAGATCACTCTAAAACGTAACTTTCAGTTGCTGTACAGCTGATGGTTTCATTCAGATGTTTTGTGTTTTTTACTGCAGTTATTTCATATAACGTACATATACATACATATCTACTACAGAACTCTAAGAGGAAAAGTAAAATTGTTTATACCTATTTAGTCTCAGTGTCTTTTGTTTCCTCACAGCTCATATTTGCTCATTCAGCAATTTTATGTTAGAGCAAATAAATGCTGCATGATGTGGCCGGGGATTATTGCACCACTTACGAACCTGAGCAGTATTTATTTGGGGGGAAAGACGAAGTCTGTGTTGATAGCTCGTGCACATAGCTCTGGCATGTCCATAACAAACACAAACTATAGAATAGCTTTGGTTGGAAGGGAAGATAAAGGTCGCCCAGCTCCAACCCCTGCTATGGGCTGGATGCCCCCCACCAGCTCAGGCTGCCCTGGTCCCATCCAACCTGGCCTTGGGCACCTCCAGGGATGGGGCACACACAGCAGCAGTGCCAGGACCTCACTGTCCTCTGAGAAAAGAATTTCTGCCTAACATCTAACCTAAATTTTTTTTCTGTTAGTTCAAAGCCATCCCTCGTTGTCCTATTTGTATCAGACCACGTAAAAACTCACTCCCCCTCCTGCTCAGAAGCTCCCTTCAGGTACAGGAAGACCACAAAGAGGTCTCCCCAGAGCCTTCTCTTCTCCAGGCTCAACAAGTCCAGGTCCCTCAGCCCTTCTTCATAGGAGAGGCGCTCCAACACTCTGAGCATCTCTCTGCCCTCCTCTGGACCTGTTCTAGCAGCTCCATGTCCTTCTTGTGCTGAAGGCCCCAGCCTCACAGTACCACAGATGGGGCCTGAGACATTCTGTAAGCACTTGGACTGAAAGACAAAGTGCATTTTGCAAAGAACATTTTGCACCAGTAAGTGTAGTCTATCTATTGATAATAGTTAAATCTATTTACACCAAGCAAAAGAAAAATCACACTGGCAAAGAAGTCAGTAGGCCATATATAATATTATTCACTATTCTGAAACCAGAATACAGTTTCAGTGTAGTTATTTTGGTAGGATCTGGGATTATGTCTCAGAAAATGCCAGAGTAGATTCTGTTCTGTCACACTGAATTTGCTCCACTTGTCCTGAGTATTCTAGAGTCATCAAATTCAGACTGTACAAACAGTTGCAATGAAAGTGACAATGTCTTGGTTCTTTTAAATCAAGAATATGACTCATTTGCTTTACTATTCAATCTTGAATGCACAAAATTTATCCAAATTTGTGGGCCAGAGTACTTATTTTCCAGATTCTAAAGCAATCATAAAAGTTTTATTCCCAATTTGGTTCTAAGCAATTTAAAAAATATATAATTTGGCCATTTTGATATCCCTCTTTGGAGTGATAATGACTTGTTAACAGCTAATTCCAAAAGTTTCAATGATTCTCATCAGCTGCTTCAGACACTCATCAGCTGAGGTCTTTACTCCTGCACCAAATACCATTTTTCTGCTTCTGCTTGCAGAATATCTAACTGATCTTTCCCAGCATTCCTCCATCACCTCTCTGTAATTCATCTCCAATATTCTTGTCTTAGTCTCCTCTCCATTTTCTTTTTACTATCCCTACAATGACACCTCTGACCCTATTATTTACACAATATGCAGTTACCACTTTTTTTTTCTTCTGCAATCTATTATTTTGATCATACCCTCATCTCCTCTTCAAAACCAATTGCCAGCAATTAAACTCTTATGTCACAAAAGGAAATCATTCCCTACCACAAAATACTCACCCAACTAGTTCAGTCATTTCAAGGAAATAGTGAACTGGACTTTCATTATGATAATAAATAACAAGTAGAACCAATACTGCAGTTCATGCACTTTGGGTTTTCTGTTTGGTTGGTTGGTTTCTCATTTTGTTTTGTTTTCTTAATTGTTCTCCATTAAGACCAAGCACTTTTTTTTTTTTTTTTCTGGTAAGAAGAGAAGGACCTTTGTATGCTGTAGCTTGAAGTCATGGACAAGAAATAAGTCATTTTAACGTCTCAGAGTATTAAACTGATAAAGAGACAATAAACATACACATTGATAAATTTCTGATAGCATAGTTTTGTATTCAAATACCAAAGTAACTGTTAGCTTTACTGCTATACCTGGAATATCACCATATAAACTGGTCCCTATGGCACTAAGTATAAAAATAAACAGTGGAAAGTTGATCTTTCACCTAAAAAGCTCTTCTAGCTCTCAGTTTCTTCCATTGTCTCTGATGAAAGAGGAGAATCAGCTCTCTTAGGAGTTTCCAGTCTAATGTTATTCTACATACCAATCCCACTTACAAATAAATGTTTTTTAGAAGGATATTTTATTGGAATCAGCAAACATCACAGCTTTTCCTTTAGCAACTTCCTGATCAGTAGCTACAGCTACTGTGTATCAATTCCAGGGTGCTAATCAGACACTTCTGTTTGTAAATTCGCCATGCTCCTCCCTATTTATATTTACATATGCCATATACATACATTCTTTTTAGGGCCTCAAGAATCTACTGTTGATAGGTCGTCCTGATCATCCAAATAAACCTGCTACAGCAGGCAATTGATCATTTATGTGTTCACAAACCCTGCCTCACCTTCCAAGTGATTGATTTCTTGGGCCAACAAAACCCCTGTTCTTATCTAAGCATTATCCTGCAGCTAAAATTGGATATTCTTTCCGCTGTGACCCCAAGTGCTTACCCCTATAACACAGATGACATTTTCAAATGCCTTCGTTTCTTTCCAAATGGACTTAAAGATGACAGGTTCTCTCTGTCCCCTCTCTCAGATTAAGCACTCCCATCCTGATTACTGTACTCACTCCATCTGAAGCTGCTCCAGTTACATTTCTCGAACATCCTGTACATTCCCACTGTCAGAACTGCACACAGCACAATAGTATTAGCACCTCCCTATCTCTTCTGCAAAGACCTCACCACAGGACTCTGTTTCTGTTAGTGTGCTCTTTCAAGTCATTCAGTTCTTTCTGTTCATCAGCCTGTCACAGTCCCCGACTTACATCTCTTACATCATCATGTTTTCATTTTTTCCCCAGGTTCATTAACACAGAACATACTCACAGAAAGAGACTTGATATCATTAACATACCAGTTACGTGTCACTACAACTCATTGTCTTCATCAGCTGTTCACCCACTTTCCAACTTTTGAACCAACACCAGATTTTTTAGTTTTGTTTATATATTCTCATGGTACCCAGGAATACTGAATCTGCTGCTTTTCAACCAGTGTTGATTTGTATCACCATTGTTTATCCTTGTCTAGAAAACCAGACGTACGAATAAAAATGTAAATTAGTCTATTTTTACAAAGTCCAGGTTAACTGTAATTCTGCTTCCTGCTTGTTCTAGAATCCAAAATGAAGGAATAATGAAATCCCATGAAATTATCTCATTAAATGAGAAAATTGTAAGAGCACTAAACATTGTTTGGCTTTTTTTTTTTTTGCTTTTTTTTTTTTTTTCAGGTACAGAATATGAGAAGAACCATCTTTTTACTGGAATTCAGACATTTTCATACAAGGAGCCCTGTTTCCATTTGAGGCACAAAACTCTTTTTCTTTGTGCATATTTTGCCCTATGAGTGTAAGACCCTGTATTTTAAATGCTCGGCATTCATCACAGTCTCTGTATCATTCATACTCACCAGGCTGCTAAACCCTGCATGCTCCAGCTTCTATAAATCTGACAGGTATCTATTCAATCTGATAAAAACAGCTATTCACACTCTTGGGATCTTATTATTGGGAGTATTCTTTGCTTCTTTTCTTTCTTTCTTTTTTTTCTTTCACTCATTTACAGTTTAAGTGGGGACTGGAAAAAGGGAAGTAGGAAGTTTAGAATATTATTATATTAATTATGTATCAACTTGCCCGTAATACAGACACCATCTGTATTACCTCTTCAGAGAAAGGAAAGGACCTAGAAGAGGCTGACCTTTAAGCTTACAGCTCTTTGCCCATTGTTCTGCTTTTCCACCCATCATGATGTGCACAGAAGTTTTTACAGAGATCTGTGGTAAGAGAAAACATGACCATAACTATGGCCATACATGTTCAGAGATCACTGAATAAAAAGCTTTTCCCTGCATGCAGTTGCTAGAGGTATGACTGGACCCTAAGATTCAGCTCTCAGTGTAGATAATTTGATCATACTTTTGACTCCCTTCTCCTCCACAGTAAATCACTAGGATTGCAGTGATGTCTTCTATGGAAAGTAGAGATAATGAAGCAGAAAGAGCATGGCCATTAATCCTCTCGTTAATCTTCCAGCAGATGTTTCTGCATTATGACGTGATACTTATCTGACTGTTTCTGTCCTGAAGAAGAGTGTACTACGAAGCAATTTCATTCTACAGCCACACAAATGGATGAGTACCTTCACGCCAACTTTGAGCTCTCATACTTGGTGAAAATTTACATCTTCTCTCCCCACAGCCCCATATCAGAAAGTCCTGTAAGAAAAAAAACATCTCCAGAGGATATGGTATTCATTTTGGGCAACTTCTTAGCAGAACTGGGGATTTAACATGCCTGAGGTTCCATTAGAAAGTTATGTCCCTTCTCAGAACACTGGTACGAGAATTTATAAGCAAGATCTCTGGGGGTGAGAGGAGGGTTGTTCTGCAAAACTAGACTCACCTGGACATAAAGTCAGTGAAATTCCTCAACAATACGTCTCTGAATATTTTCAATTACACTTAGTAATTGTAGCTTAAAAAAAAAAAAAAAAGAAAAGAAAAAAAAAGAAAAAAGGAAAAGAAGTGGAAAAAGAGGAATCCTATACTTTCCTATCTACATGTTGATTGATTTGAAGTAATCAGTGTTACTAACATCTAAGTTTCTGCCAGCAGAGGTGAGACCTGTGACACTTGGAAAAACACATAAAAGGTCTTTTGAAAACCTAATTTGGGGAAGCAAGGAGGAAGGAAGGAGCTTAGCTTTTAATCCTGTAATGAGGGACTTGCTAATGAAAAAGAAATTCCTTTAAAAGAAAAGTATCTCACTTCACAAGATTCCTTTATATAACATCCACATCTTTCAGACTTTGAAAGCACTTTGAAACTCTTTATCCAGTGTGTGAGCAACTAAATAGCAAGAGAAAAAGAAGAGAAACGCACAAAATCACTGGTTTGATGGAGGAAGTCCCTTTGAGAAAGATCCTCATTGGAAAACGGCATCCCAGCTACAGGACTCAAAATGATGCTTTTGAATTTAGACCTCAGATTCTGGCTGAATAAGTTTTATGGAACAAACATGCTCTCTTCTGCTTCTATTTCTGTTTCTGTTCAGCTTTTCTGTTTACCAGTTGTCTAACATGATAGAGCCCAGATCTGAGCCTACAACCTAAAAATTCTTCTAGAGTTCACACGAGAAAAACTATTGTAAATGCCAGATATGTGTTCCCATATCCTAACATTTGTCCAAGACAGTTACAACTTCTCAGAGTCCTCTGGTACACCCACAGCTCAAGGAGCAGAGCTAGCAGATGAAGCTGGGATACAGTGGTGTGTCCCAGCCTGTGGCACCACGCAGTCAGCCCACCCTGAGTTCCAGAAGCACTGCAGTTTCAACAGTCTGGACAATTTTCCACGTTCCTCAAGATAACCAGTTAGGCAAAACACCTCCTTCCAGAACTGCTTTGTGCATGTACACACACATACACACCATGTACCCCAAAGAATCAAGCCCAACCCTGCACACCGCCACACATCTTCCATCACAAGCTCCTGATTCTACTGGCTCTCAGCTATGTATCTGAATTGCTCTCTGCATTCAAGTCACCCCTATTGAGAACAAAAGACATCTCAAGTAACGATGGGCAGCTCTGGCAGACCTCCACCCCATGCTGGCATTGCACTGCTTTACTTTGGACCTGAAGACAGTGTGGAATCCCACTGGGACCTTACGGTCTGATGAATCACATCACTCCACTCTGGTCCTGAGGGCTTAAAGCTGGGCAGCTGCTGCAGCAGCAGGAGCACTTAGAGCAGGCGGGGAGGTGCTCTCCTCTTGCTGAGCGTGCAGATCTCCAGGATCTGGCACCTGGTGTCTGGAGAGGTCCTGAGTGGGATTTTCAGTGAAAGGAGACACGTGAAGACAGAAAGCACTGTGTGCCACCTGGCAGTTGGTGCACAGTTGCTAGGATACCTCGGCTGGGATGTGAGAGGCAGTGAGACACAAATGGGTCTGAGTCATGAGGAGAGCATGGCAGTGCCTGCAGTTACTGCTGCCAAAGGTTTTGGCCCAGCCTGCTCGCCAGTGAGAGCTCCTCAGTGTGCTCTAGGTTGCCCTCAAGGCTACCTAAGACTCCCACAGTGTACTCGAGGGCACGCTGGAGTACTGTAGAGTGCTCCAAGAACTTCTCAGTGTGCTCTATGTCCAACCCACAAGCTGGCATAGCTCACAGAGCAGCCACCCTCTGTCTCACACTATAATCGTGTATATGTATATATACACATTACCTGCAAATTTTCAAATGGAATGTACAGAGTTGCCATCAGTTATTCAAGTCAACAACCCGATCATGCCTCTTTGGGACTTTCACAAGACCTCTTCAACCACAGAGAGATATCCTTTGCTTCACTAGCATGCCTTACTCATGTCACAGCTCTTTGGCAGTATGCGCTCTTGTGAATAATTGTCAAGGATGAAAGAATAAAATTTCATTAAAAATTTCTGACAAACACCTTGAAAGCTCACTGAGAATTGCAGCCACTGCCATCAAACCAGCCTGATGCATTAGTTGCACAAAAACAAGGTCACATACTCCACTAGTTTTATGTTTATCTTCCTCGTGTTTTTAAATATCTTATGAAAAATACTAAAAAGTAAAATATATATTAATGATATTGCATATTTCACAAGGGCAGTTCCATAAGTAATGTCTCCTATGTTATGACGTTGGCCCATGATGTCAGAGGTGGATATTGATGGGATGGCAGTATATGTTGAACTTTCCCATCAATATCCCATTGCATGTTGTTGCTGTGTGACAGATGGCAGCAGAGGGGTGGTCAGACACAATGGCGTCTGACATGGAAGTATGTATGAAACAAAGGTGTGCCATTAAATTCTCCCATGCAGAAAAAATGGCACTACTGACGTTTACTGATGCTTGCTGGATGCGTACGGAGATTAGCGAGTGGATGTGAGCACAGTGAGGCAGGGGGTGGTGCATTTCATCAGTGGCAACAATGGATCACTTCCACTGCTGCAGCACGCAGGCTCTTGTTCACTGCTGGTGAAAATGCATAGCTAATGGTGGTGACTATGTTGAAGAAATTGTAGATGAGAATTTGCTCCCTCAAATAGTAGTGTTGTGCCCTTTGTAGCTCATTGTAATTTCCATGGAAATAAAAAGAAAGCATTGCTTTTGGAGCAACTTATGTATATACGGCCCAAGACGGTTCCTCTTTACTCAGTGTGGCCCAGGCAAGACTAATGATTGGACACACATGCCCTCTTGGCTTCCCAGTGAGCCCTAGAGTATTCTTAGGCCATCCCAGTGTACTCTAGGGCACTGCAGAGGACACATGAGAGCTCTGGGAGTACTCTGGTGTGCCCTGCAGGCTTTCCGGAGTGTCCTAGTGTACTTCCAGGACCCCTCACTGTACTCTAGGGCATGCTGGAGTGCACCCAGAGCATCTCAGTTTGCTATAGGGTACCCCAAAGGTATCCAACTGTGTCCTAGAATGCTCTGAGGACCTCCCACTGTACCCTAGGGCACACTAGAGTACTCTCAGAGCTCATAGGTGTCCTCTGGGTTCTCCTAGATTCTACCCAGTGTGCCCTAGTGGGCTCCCAGGACCCATCAGTGTACTCTGGAGCAGTCCAGAGCACACCCAGAGCTGCTCAGTGTGCTGTAAGGTTCCCTACAAGATCCCAGAGCTCTCACTTGTATTCTGTGGTGTCCAACAGGCTTCCAGCGTGCCCTAGAGTCTCCCCAGGACCCCCCGTGTTACCTGCTCCTCTCCCCATGCATGTAAGCATGCAGCTGGTTCACACCCCCATTCTTACCCTAGCCTGAAACATGCAAGCAATTAGTAAGGAATGGAGATCAGCTCAATACTGAGCATGAAGCTGAGGCTTCCTATTTGGCTGCAAGGAAATTTACTGGATGGGAACTGTGCAGAATTTGTGCAGAATGCTGCAACTGTGGAGAGTGAAGGAACATATATTGATTGAGATAAATGACTCTGATAGATTAGGTCTCTTTCCCTTCAGCAATTAGAGATGGAAAAGAGGAAAGCAATTGCTCTGAATACACCGCCTTGTTTAAACTCACATTTTCAGTTTCTCATGCTACACCACTGATTTGTTAGGAAAAAAACATCACAGAATTGCAGGGGTTGGAAGGGAGTCCTGGAGATCATCAAGCCCAGCCTTCTGCTAAAACAGGTTCCCTACAGCAGGTCACACAGGACAACCCTCCTCCAGTCCTGAGAAGTAACAAACTGAGAAGGAATGGCCAGTAAGTTCAAGATAAAAAGGAAATCTATCCATTTCATTAACTGCTCATCTGCAGAAAAAAGGATTTCTCCACTAAGTTTTCTCAGAGTACTCAAGACCATGAGCTGAAGTGTCCCTGTCAATTCATTCTCACAAATTCATTTTAAATTATAAGTCTGCCATAGAGAGTACTGGGAAGGTTTGAGTTTCTTTTTATTTATTTATTTATTCTTATCCTCTGAAGGAAATAGCCCTTAATGTTTCATAGGAGTCATTTACCTGACCATCAGCAGATTTAAGTTCTCTCGATGAAGGTTATTCTCCACCTTGTAGAATCAGAAATGTACTGTTTATGTAAACGTAAGTGCATGCACCACAGAAATCAGCACACATGGAGAAAAGTGTGATATTTATCTACACCAGGAGTTAAAAACAAAATGACTTTCTAAGTTTAGTATCTCATGGAAGGATTTAGTCATCCTGGTTTCCCTGAAAACATAATGATAACGAGGTGGCACACTGGGCTTCCTCTTGTTTGTTGGTAAGCCAATTGCCTCTGACAGGATTGCAGGATGTGTTCAGAGGGGGATTTAGGTGGGTCTTCAGGGAAGGAGTTGGAAGTTTTTAGAGAGGGACAACTAAGTTCCAGGATCCTATTGACACTGTGTCTGTTTACTGTAAAGTGGGTTGAAGAATAAATTAAATTGGTTTGTGTAATTTTATTCTGTTGGATTACCTTCACCTGACACTGACCTTAAACTGATTCGTCAACTCCTAAACTGAATTTCCCAAGCTCTGTGCATCCATGACTTTTTTTTCATTTTCTTTTTAATGTGAGAGAAGAACAGTTTGGGTAGGTGAAAGCCTCTTAAATAGCTATAGAAGAGTCCCAAGCTTTATGGAAAAGCTCTCAGACAGAAACTAGTTCTAATCAATAAGCAACAGCTTCAGTCCTTTTGCCTGGCTGTAAATCCTGCCTCTCATTTGTTGCAATGCAAAATATGCTTGAGCCACTCCTCACAGAATAGACCAGCCCAGAGCTATCTTTTATCTTTTCATAGTTACAGCTGGGACCACGGCCTTGTTCAGAACGTGTTCTCCAAAAGCCTCCACCTGCAAGAAATGCAGAATGCACCATATCCTGATCGAGGAAGATCAGCTACGCCGATCCAAACAAAGCTCTTCTACCCTTTTTCTTACTTCTAAGAATAACATGAAAACAAATTATATGACCAATACCTACACAGAGAAAGATTTTGAAGAGAAGAGTATACTGGGATTGGTGAGCTGAGCCCTGTTTCTATCTCCAAGTTGTATTTTCATTAGGCTAGACAAGCACTTTCGCTTTTCTGCATGCCTGGCTAATCCAATCCCCAGTGGTGTTACGCTGTCAGTGAGTATCACCCCCAGTTATCCAATGGAGTGTGGCTGTCGAGGCAGGACTTCTGATGGAGGCTAACTGCAGCACAAGCAATAGGCTAAGCCATTAGTGATCACTATCAGCTCAAATGGAATAGCTAGAGGAAAAGAAAGGGGGCAAAATATAAGGCTGTTTCTGGATTAGCATTATACAGGGAGCTGTGTCACTGGTGAAAGCCTGAATTCAAATATAAAGCCAAATCCCAGAGGGAAAGAAGAAAGCTACAAAGGTTTCTGATGTTAGCAGACTATACAACTCTGGCTGACCTCAGACTCCAGGGAATTTCAAAAAGGCTGTTGAAAAGGGAATGTCTTGGAATCAGCCATTAGGATATGAAACTATAATCTGAAGCAACAAAGGACTGAAAAAACTGGAAGCAGCTCAGCGTAGAAGAATGTATATAGTCCTTACACTGTATGATGCAGTTACTTCAGATTTTGGAAGTAATAAGCCGATAAGTCTAAAATTCACAGGTCTCTCTAACCTCCTGTATCAGCATTATCAGAGTGATTTCAAAGGATTGACTTTTTATTACATGGATCCGCTCAGCATACATTAGAGAATCTCCCCATTCCTTCTCTCTCATTATACCTTGCAACTGTGCAATCAGTCTCTTTGTATAGGCTGCACTGGTGCTCATAAACATGACTTACTGTCCATGTGTCAGACTCATGCTTTGCTCCTCTGTAGTGCTTCACCTCAGCAGTGCCTTCTGCATGTAGAGGCACCGTGCCAGGCAAATCCACAGCATGGAGTAATGTTTTGATGGATGTTCTTGCCACAAAACATAGACAGGCATACGTACACTTTCATTACTGGAGCCTTTTTGCAGCTGGAGATTAGATGTACAGAACAGGAATGGTTTAGCTATGTTAAGGACAAAACAATGAGCAATCAGAAGAGAGAAGCCTGTAGGCAGGAGGTAAGACTGCATGCTTAGAGGAAATACTGTAAATATTCCTGCCTTGTAAATGTGTAAGAGCAGTGCCTTTTGACTTTCCTTTGAGTAGGATGAAAATCAGAGAGAATTGGGCCTAAGGGTATAGCATGACTTCTTATCAACAAGCTTTGCTGGGATTACAGCAGTAAGATGGGTGAAGGACCAGGCCACAACCAGTTGCAATGATTCATACAAACAAGTGAATCTAAGAGATGATAGCAAACAAGAGAACTGGGGCAAAAAGCCCTACTTCTGTAATCAGCCTGAGCATCGACTTTGGTAGCCCTAAGATACCACTTTACTAGAGCAAGCGAGACAATCAGTCTTCCATACATTGTATATTTACTATGAAGAATGTATATTTGGTGTATGGAACATACAGATGATAGATTAAGGATGACCTATTGCAGGAACAGATCCACTGAAAAAAATGTCAGTAAGCTGTGACATACAGCTGAGCTGTGTTCAGAGGCATATTTCAGAGGACAGAACTGTTCTTTTTTTTTTTTTCAAGTTGCTCTACTTAAAATTGCAGGATGTCTTAGTATCATATGTCCAAATACATAGATCTTGGATGAAGGAAAATGGTAACCAAGAAACAGAAATTTGAAATTCCATCTTGGACTAAGAATAAACATCGATGTAACAGATGGATCACAGCTCAGATGTTCAAAACATGAACTAAGATAGAAAAATAATGTAGCAGGGAAGTATGAAGCAGTAAATTGGCAGCACTTCTCTCACTGAGACCAGCATTATCTATAACACCAATGGGATATACAGAAACTAATGGATAATCCATGCCCATTGAGCACATGCACTAATCAAGAAAAAAGATACACTGATATCAGGGGTGGCAGCATCAGTAAAGAAATCTGCTTCAAAATACCTCTTTTCCTGTTTTTCTAATAGCTGGGGGGAGGGGTTGATTTTTTTTTTTAATTTTTTCATCATTTTAGTGGTTGCCTCAGGTTATTTATAAATAGGTTGTTATCTCAAGTGTTATTTCTTCTCACTGTGGGTCTTTGATCTGCAGTTGTTTTGTTTACTGCCCGAATTAAAAGTGTATTTATTCTGAGAGTATTTTCCCTCCTTTCTCATTAGAAGCACCAGAGATTTTCGATGCTAAATAATGCACAGCTGATATCTTGCTGTTTCCTTACTTCAGTGAATAGGAGCATTTAAGGTTAAATCTGCCTTTTGCTTCCCAGAAGTTAATGCCTCCGATACTGCTGTGACAACAGAAAAACCAATTCATTTTTTCTCCCTCCCTTTGGAGTGACGACAGCAAGAGAGAATAAATTATGGCTACAGTTCTTTAAAATTGACAATTCTGGAGCATTTTCAGCAGTACAGCCTTAGTTCTGCAATCTGTCTCCTCTGACCTCTTGAAAATGTTACCCTACGGGCTTGCTACAAAGCAAAACAAGATTTCAGGACTTTCCTTTAGTACTGAACGCAAGCTGGATTTCTATGGTGATTTACTCCAAGGCAAGTCTGTATTGAGCATATCAAATCATTCTCATTATCACAGCCATGTCATATCCACTACAGCTTTTCACGTCTCTGTCTCCTCACAGGCAGTTTTCAAACAGCATAAATAAGTCATGGTTATGGCTTTTGTAAGAAAGAGGACTTAAAAAAAAATCACTTTCTCTTCTGATTCTATTCCTTACGTTCATTGTACATACAACAAACACTATCTAAAAAGTTTTTTAAAAAGCAACCAGTGAACAAAGAGTGCTACTTGTGCATAACCAGCTGCTGGTGAGTAGAGCTGCCAGATAGGAAGCTGATTTACTGCTGCACTTTATGCTTTCCCATTCTAATTTCTTGCTAAGAGTGTGAAGAGGAATGTGCATGACTCAGAGGGAACTGGTTGAGGCAGATGGAAGGGAAAGTACACCACCTATGAACAGAAGGTGAAATCTTGTACCACTGACATGGAAAGGTTTCAACAGGTGTGCAATGGCCAAATTATTCCAGTTCTTTCACTTAAGAAAGTTCTTTCACTTAAGAAAGAACTTCTTATTTTTGAAGATTCATTACTACCTATCCTTTGCATCTGACACTTACAGTTCCTAGTGTCTATTCTATCAAAAACTGCTTGAAAGGTTAAAAGCAATCACTGTAACCCATTTGTATGTATACATAAAATGCCGATTGACTTCAGCATACAACAGTGTATGAAGCAGAACGAGCATTGTAGGCCTTATTTGCTAGGATCTGCTCTTCTTGCTAGGCTGAAAATCTACAAGTATTTCTCATAAATAAACATGCTTTCTCAATACTTTCAGACAACTAAGAACATGTGTTCTAAAGCATCTTGACTAAGCAAAAAAATTCAGACGTTGAGGGTGAAGAAATCTTTTAAACTTTCTGTGCCTTAGCTTCCACTTCTGGCAAACAATACTCCCTACCTTTGTTAAAGTAGTTGTTCCATGGCTGGCAGCTGAAAGGCACTAAATATTTTTATTCATCTGATGGTAATAGGCTGGAAAACTTTGGGAGAGCATTTACCATGGAATGCGCTGTGTGATCGTCTGGATCCAGCAAAACAGAAAGCTCTTGAAGAGCTAAGAATCTACAGGAATAATAATTACTACTATTATGATAAGCAATAATAAGCATAATAATAAGCATTTTTAGTTTGAGAAATGCTAACTTCAGACCAGATTAACTGCCACAATATTACTGAAAAACTGGAGGTAGAAAAGTTCATTGGTGGTGGTGAATTTTGCAGTTCTTCCAAATATTTTAGACAGTACAATGTTAGAATTCAGTGGGCTTTACAGACTTTGCTTCAGACAAAAGACTTATTATAAATGTATTTTATCTGTAAAATAAGAGAAAGGATAATTTCATCAATCACTGTGACTACGGTTCAGTTTAAAACGACAGAAATAGTTTCTTCCTTCTCACAGGCACATTGCTAACTGCTAGATTATACTGTCTGCACAATGAATTTAAGTAATCAGCATTACAGCATTCAGGCTATGGCTTAACTGTGATAAACAGCGACTAAATCCTATTCATCTTGGTGTACCACTCGTTCTTTGCATTATGCATTACTATTTAGTCATCATTTTGTTTTGAAAGTGTCAGCAAACTTAGATAACTGAACCATTTTTTTTTCCCTGAGTTATATAGCAGGTCATTAATTGGTTTTAACTCCATCTGCAAATATTTTGTTTGTCTATTTCCTGACTGCAGACATGGACATTTCTGGTAAGAGATGTTATTGTTGTAGTCCTCCCTTATCTACAGATACAGAACAAACCACGTGTTTTCCTACCTGGTAATAAGATTTCTCCCACCAACTGAACTAAGCTCCTCAGCAGCACAAAAGTTGTACAGTTCAGTACATACAAAGTTACTGGGGTTAGTTGTGACTGAAGGGGAGAATAAAATAGAAACCATCAGTGTCAGATATTGCAGAAGTCACAGTAAGGCTCAAATGTCCCCAGCTGCAACTTGCCCAAACCACAAAGATGCTGTTATCTGAACAGGTGATTGCCAATCAGGTGAAAAGCTCTTTCAATCTCTCCTGCAATGATCTAGGCATTTCTTAATTCCTCTCCTGCATGCCTTCCCAGTCTCAAGAACTCTTCTGAGATGGAATTACATTTGCTCAGACCCTCTTCCCCAGATAGCAATTCTGTTTATGCTCACTGAGAACTCATTTCCAGCAATGCCATTGCCTGAAGCTTCAAACAACATCGTGTGCATTTGTTGTTTTTTTTTAAAGTCCAGCTCCCACACCTTTCCTTGCTCTATTTGCCATCTCCAGCTCACACCTGGGATGGCATGGCTTTTTTTATTATTAATGCTTCTCAATACTGTACGTGTGCACTTAACTCCACTCCCACCCACTCTTTGCAGAACAACTCTGTAACCACAAATTAGTAATTGCATGTTTGGTTGGGACAGCAGAGTATCTGGCATGTTTTCAAATGCTGAACTCCATATTAGAATGTTCAGGCTTGCAGAAAATTTCTGAAGCCACGGTGATACTTCTTTAAGTAGGAAAAGACAAAGCCCACACCAAGAAAGTGACTTAGTGTCTTTATCTTATCTACCACTTCTCAAACCCTGTCCCATTAATAATGCATTTCCTTGCTTGGTAGTGTTCCCCCAGTCGCATGACCAATTACTGTTCCCACTGAAGCCCATGGCAGCATTCCAGCAGAACATAAGTTAGTGCCTGCAAAGGCAGAGCTTGTGTCTCTCCATTGTTTATTTTGTTAGTTCCCTGCCAGATACAAGTGAATGCCAAGTTACCTCTCAGCTAATAAAGAAACCCTAGGGATTCCAGGCATACCTCTAATTCAGCCTGGTTTTAGTGTACTGCGCATATCAGATCTGGAAAAGAATTGGTCTCAAAAAGACAAAAGGGTAGAGTCCCTTTTTTTCTTGGAATATCAGTCAGTGCACTGGCACCAGTGTGTGGTCACAACAGTCAAAATTCACTTCCTTACCCCAGTCACATGTGTGTGGATCAAAAACATGTCTGTAAGTACTTACAGCTGCAGAACAAAATTGTCATTCTCTATCTCGTTGTGCACATCAGTTTTTACTGTAAGACAGACCTTCAGGAAGTTCACTACTGCCCTACTGTCCACATTTAGGAATAATTCTTCTCATTGAGTTCAACAGAAAATGTTACATGACTTTCCTGCTCCTAAAATAGAGGAATCAAGAGGTTTAGTTGAAAACAAAAAGCTATTTGTTCTGCATAGTCATAAAAGAGCCCACGGTGCCTTTTCAAGCAGTATTTCTCTGGTGATACTAGCCAAACTTCTCATATTCTTCCATTAATGCTACCTAGAGCTTAATTCTTTGTGCTGCTACCTTCTGGTGCAAAGGTGGTAACGTTTCACAACTGATTTACAAAGTGTATCGTCGGACAAGATCTTTGCACATTTGTACTTTATGTATATTCACTATTATAGTAATATTACCTAACTGCAGAAGCTAATATGTTCACAATTTTGTAAAAAATTCCTGAATTTTTGAATCTATTTCTTCAGCCCTTTTAGCTAGAATCTTCCATTTCAGTATCTCTTATTCAGTTACATCAGCATTAATATCAAATGAACTGGCACAAGCACAATTATTTCACGTCTGTGCAATGTGCTTTGATGCACAAATAGCTTCTGACTCTAATACTAGCTCTTTTACACACTACACAAAACACTGAGGAGACTGAAGAATGAACAACGCTGTAGAAATTGAAATTTACAGTATTGCCACTGGATAGATAGACTTAAAAAAATATAGTACACACCAATTTTTCCCTTCATCCTTCATTACACCATGTTCTCTTCAAATCTGAGCACTTTTCTGTGAGTAGTAGTAGGCAGCTATGCATTAATCAGCAAGCTATCTTTTCTAATCCATTCATTCAGTGTAGTAAGAGGATTCCAGCAGCAAACATGCATACAGTTTTTTAAGACTAAAGAAAGCCAAGAAAGGCGCCTCCAGAGGCTATCAGGAAAATAAAAAGTGACAGATCGGTGTCATGTAGGAGAAAGCATGGCAGTAATGCCATCGAGCCTTCCTTTGTACTGAGGGAACAAGTAGGTATAGCAGAATATCAACATTCTGCACTAAAACATTGTAAGCAGTGAGAGTAAATAGTAAGACATAAGATTACATCATTCCTGATGAGGCAAAATTCTAATTTCCTGTTCATTGCTTGGTGAAGACTTAAATACTTATTCTTTAATTCAATATAAACATCACTTTCAAACTGTAAACACAGCTGCTACTGTTGTACAGTATATTAACATGACTGGTTAGTATTTTCACTCTTTCCTGAGATAACACACGCAGTTCTTTCCCACATCAAGCTCTTTTTACATCCCAAACACACCTACATTGCCTGGCCATTCAGGAGTTAAGCCCCAATTTTAAGTAACATGCCCAGTCTTAGGGTTTAATGATGCAAACTTTCTTAAATTATGGAAGAAACCAAGTAGAGTGAGACATAAAATATTCTTTTAAGAAAGTAAATGTTCAGAATTCACAAACAGCTTGAAAAGAGTGGGAACAGGCTCTCAGAAGTTTCAGCCCGTTCAAGTCAGAAGGTTCTGTACACTCCTTAAATGTTAACTACTTCAAATTCTTCCTAAGTTGCCAAATGTGCTGAGAATCCCCTGATCACATAGACAACGACTGGACTTTTGGCTACTCCCAGTCCTTCAGAAGCTTCAGATCTTGTTTCAGTAACAGTTAATACAAGGTAAAGTGGTATGTGCCTTTGCTCTCTCATTTACTTTATGAAGAATTTCCCATAGAACTTAATCTCCTGGTAAAGTGGTGGTTTTAAAATCCTCGAAGTCTGGCTTCCAGTGTTCACAAGGAGTGAAGTTTTCAACAGGTATGGTTCTCAGAAGCACTACAAAGCTACTTCACCACTGCTGCTGAGGATGAATGTCTATTCATACATGGGGAACAGTTAAGGAATTCTTTAAAAATTCTGCCCCTAACAGACCCATAGCTGTTTATAATACCCTTGGTGCCACTGCATCTGAGTAGTTCACAAATTCTTTGAGGAAACACGTGTAAGACTGTCTCCTCTGGCCCTGAAGCATACTTAGAAGAATATATTTACTGAGAAGTTCCCTATGTGCATATATACAGCACTACAGTCTTTGTAGTCTAGAACCTGTTTGCACTCTAAAACTCTTCTCCATATGATATAAAGGACAAGATAGGAATATATGTAAATTTAAGAGGAAATTCAAAGAGTTAATGCATAACTTTCTTTCAGAGACCACTGTGAAATTTGTTCAGATTTTTTTCAGGCATAACCAAGCTTTAAGAAAACTATTTCCACTTAGAGCAAGAATGGACATGGGCTATACATCACTTGTTCAATCTGCACTGCCTTAAAAAAAATCAAAATCAAGAATAGAGGATATCTAGCTACAGCTAACTGACATCAGTATGCAGTACAAAAGGAAAAATGTGTCATCTTAGTTTTGAAGTTTGGTTGATCCTTTTTTTCTATCTTACCATTGGAATTCACCAGATCCCCAAAAAGCAGTGTTGTTTTCACTCAATTTAGATATACTCTTCTGATGTTCTGCATACACTGTGTTTCCACAAGATGGATAATTTTCAACTCAGTACACTTCAACACAATGAGAGAATTAAATAAATGAGAAGATTAATGCATGCAGCTGTAGCTATATATGCCATACATAACAATACTACTTTAGGTGCAATAACAGCAGCACTTGACTTACTGCAGGGACAAATACTTCCAAGCAATGAAATTCTACAGACAGCTCAGCAGTACCCAAAGAGTAAGATACCTGGCCCAGACTCCAGCAGTTCCTTAAGCAAGCTGCTTTTCTAACTTCAATAGCTCTGAATTCACTGGTACCCATGCCAGCCTCGCCAGCTTCCCCAGGAAGCTGACAGGTAGAAATTACCCCTAACTCGTTATGTCACAGGCTCACCATTAAGCCTTCTTAACCTGCCCACACTGCAGGACTGCATTCTTTCTCAATCTGAAAGAACTTTCAGACAGAGAACAGAAACAGTCTTCAAATGTCCGTCTTGGAAAAATTCACCCCAGATGTAACAAACAAACTGGTATCTGTTCTTTTATAATAGCCTTTTCAGACCATCAATAAGGACACGCTCAGTCCTCTACACCACTTCTTTTCAATGTGTTTCTGACAACTCCATCCCATGTCAACTACTTACAAGTTTCAATTTCTTCTTTCTTGCAGTCAGCACAAGCCTCCATCTTGTGTGCAGGTTATTCCCACAGAAATGCAGGATTATTTGCATGTTGCTGATTACCACCTGGGCAGAAGTTCTACAATCTAAGTGGCTGTATTTACCCAAAAGTAAGGCAAGTGCCACTTTGTGCAAATCAAGCATTTCCCTGTACACAAAACAACTTAGTTCAAGCTGACTACATTCCTGGACAAATATAGGATTCTAACTGTACTGCAGGCACCTCTATGAATAAAGCATGGCTATGTGACAACAATTAAGAAAAAAGGTGATGCGTTGAAGTTTGATATTAGTGCAACGTCGAGAGCATAAAATCTCACAGATCACAGGGGTAATGGCACTTCCCTGTGGGCAAGTGTAAGGATGTCAGTGGCATGCTAATTCAAATATTTAGTGCCTCAGCTTGATAACAGATGGACTTTTGTCCAATCCTCAAGTTCATAAAAACATGCCTTTTTTTCCTCCTCCCATGTTAGATATGATTGTTGTAACCCTGATCATCATTTCAGTCCTCCACATTCAGCTAGAATGAGTGCAAGGGAAGAAATCATTTGCCCACTGGAGGAAATCCATTCACTTCAGGGGACTCTACATGTGCACGCTTCAGAAATACAACTGCTTGTACAATTCAAGGCAAGGGATTTGTTCATTATTCCCTTTTCCTTTCTCCTGAAAAGCCTGCCCAGGTCTTATGGGAGAGACTGACACACCTGGACTGCTTACTTGCTCAGTAAAATCTTAGCTTCCCCAAGAATGAAAAGCACTATGTGCAATGTATTTAGCACCATAAGAAGACTCCAATATATTATCATGCAATACATGGGATACGTAAGAATCTTAGTTTTGAATAATGTCAAAAAACACTCAGGGCTAAGCTGACTAAATAATTTCTATGTGTTTTTTGCCTCTTGTCATATCATAAAGAATAGAGGGAGAGTGAATGTGGAAAATATAAAACATCAGTACTGACAACTCAAACAAAGAGAAAGGTTATAGACGTATTTCACAATCAATCTTCCTTTCATCTGATAGACTCAAAAACAGCCTGTAAGCTGAGCTGATAAGAGCTGATAAAGAGCTGATATCTCACAGATGCAGAAAAACCTGCTGTTGCACAAAGAGTCACCAAAAGATCTGGTCTACGGTACATAGGCCACAGATCATAAGAACAATATTTGCTTAACTTTATAAGATTATAAATAACTTCTCACTTCTCTTGGTTGGAAAAGACACTAAAAATCTTGTGTAGTGCTAGTATTACTTTAAGTATTATTTTCTGGTTTTCTACGTGACAAATAGTTACATACAGACTTCTTCATCTTTCAGTTTTCTGAAGGTTTATACTTACAGTTTCTCCCCACAGAAGCCTTTTGTCAATGGCACAATTCCCATTCCCAAGCTTCACATTTCTAGTGGATTCAGGGTGAAGTTATTGAGCCCTTGTAATCACCCAACTCCACCCATGAGAACACAACAAAGCAACTTCATCTTTGGCTCTTCTTCCTGTATATCAAGTACCCCATTAATTTTTGGCCTTCCTCTGTCATTGTTTCTCACAACATGAGCAAAGCTACTTGGCAGGAAGTGCCTTTGAGGGGGTATTTTATGCCAGGTAGCTTCAAGGAAAATGTAAACTACTTATGTTTGACAGGATATGGTTTTCAGAGAGGATGTAACTGCTACTGAGCTACTGCTACACTTGAACTCTGCCATTTACCATCTGAGTTGAACGAGGGTTATTGACAATGACTTCAACAAAGGATGCTTGTGTATAATCACAGAAGTCAAGTGCAGTTTGAACTGTAACAACTTATAAATAACTCCTGCAAATTCTAGGAAGGAATTTTTACTGCTTTATACACAAAGGCCCAGTGAAAATAAATCCTGTAGTCAGTACAAACACACTTTTCTAAGCACACCTTGCTCTGCACATACGAACATGAATATTTAAATTATGAAATGGCCTTTTCTGAAATAAAAAATGAACTGAGTATTTGAGTGTTTTCTAAATTGAGGCTATTTACCCTTAGAAGAGGTACCAAATAAGTCAGCATCAACCTCACTTGTATGTACCCTCACAAAGGGCACTTTAGAGGATAGAACCCCAGCACACTGCAGAAAGGTTCAGCCCATGCTCAGAGCCATGGGACCACGTAACTACAAGTGTTACTAAGGTGCCATACAATTCTCAGAGGGACTTACAGCTTGAGACTCTATCACAGCACGTTTGCACCAATCGTGGTTAACAGTGTACTGCTGGAGCACACAGGTGCCTGCCTGGATGTATCAGGGATTTTAACAAAACCTCCCTCTGTGGACCAGTACTGACACAGAAGCACTTTAAAATTGAAGATATAAGTCAGTTCCAGCCCTGATAGACTCCTCAGTGCCTGTGAGAAGAAATTACTATATATGAGTGAGATCCCACAACTGCAAAGATCCAATGTTTATTGCATACACACGACTCAAGTTTCTCAAGACCATTTAAGGATTTGATATGATGAATGTGGGAGCATCCTGTTGAAGCTGATTCATATAACTGGATGAGCAAACACTTGTGCAACAAGGACAATAATTGAAACTATCAGTTAATTTCAGAAAAATCATAAAGGAAAGACTGAAATATCCTTTGCAGTCGGCATGGATTTAAAACATAAGCAAACAAGGAAAAAACAGTTGAGACAGTGCATTTCGTCATCTTGTTGTCCAAGAAGTATCTGCATCACCATCATTTCAAACCAGAGGTAGCTGAACCATATTAGTTTGAAGCAATGTACATTTATTTTAAATTACTGTTCTAACTATCACAGGTAATATGATCTATAATATAGAGATATTAGAATAGATCTAAGAATTCCAGTTCTGTAAGCTATGCTTTTTTGGTGAGATTACAAATAGTAGAACATGAATTAATTACTTATGAATCATTTACAGTGTAAAGATTAGATTTCATATGATTGTATATAATAAATCTCCAAGTACACAAATAATCACTGATACATTTAACCATTTATCTAACTTACAGTTTGCAATAAATTAGGTACTGGCATTTCAGATATTAAGTATTGACAATCATGTTGTGGAACACCTAATACGGCAACTAAGAGTTCTTGCTTCATGTGAACAGGAACAATTTATCTCAAGTATAGAAAGCATCCAAATGCTCTGGTGAATTTCTGGAGGCACAGCAAATATCATGCAGCAGAAACATCATTGTTTTGCACTCAGTGATGTTTTGTCTATTAGTATCTAGTACTAAATCCTGAGAAATCAAGCTTGGAAATCTCCTTTTCATTAGAAAAATTTGTTCTGTCTATGCGAGAACTTGGGCTTCCAACTTTACTCAGCCAGGATTTCCTGCAAGAAAAATAAGAGGATTAGCATGTAACGAACTGTACACATGTGGTGTTTATGCTCTTATTCTGCTTTCCCTTTTTAATAGCCATAAGAAATAGTCTTTTTAATGAGGAAACTACCCCAGATACGCTTAGTTTTCTCCTTTAAAAGAACAAACTATTTAAAAGAATAACTATCAACATTTCAAAACATGCTATGGAACATTACATAAAAATACACCTGGCAGAAAAGGTGAAAGCATAATCATTTTAATAACCTCATTTAAGTGCATATAATAGCTTTAAAGTAGGCATACTAGTTTTGCAAATTAATAGTATACTTTTAGCAAGGAAATAAAAGTCATTGATTAAAAATTAAGAAAAAAATCTAGCAGCCAGTTTGCCCTTTTCTGGCAACTAAAAGAAACAAACTGAAATCAAAATGAGACATTCAAAGCCAGCAAAAAAATAAAGCAAGCAAAACAAAATTACAGTACATAAAGTGATATTAACTTATTACGACTAACACTGAAAAATTAAAAAATGTGAGAAAAAAGAATGCTTGTGTAAAATTCAGTGACTTTTGCATACATTTCCATTACAATTCAATCTAATTAAGCTGATGCTTGCTTTTTTCTTCCAGAGCACACCAGAAAATTTGTAGTGAGTACAAATTATAATGAGGCAATTGAGTGAAAGCAGACAGTATGATGGCTGCTCCTACCTGCACATCATCTATCTTCCTATCCTGCAGCAACTGGGACTGAGGTATGTGAGTGACAAGCTACTGGTGACAGAAGCAGGTGCACAGACATTTGAAGTGCAACAGACAACACCTGCCTTTTTATAAGTGCCTTTCTGAAAACACACTCACTTCTGTTGTATTGATACCTGAGAAACACGTAGTATTCTGCTGTACAAAACTTGAAAAATGTATTCTCATACAAGTGATACCTTTTATGATGATAAATTACTATAGGCACATGCTTGCAATTAGTATTAAATTACAAACGTGCGCTTAAATTCTCACTTAAGAGCATAAAAACTGTTTAACAGTTAATTCATCCCTTGCAAAATCACGCTGAAGATCATAAAATGCAGTCTTCTTGCAACAAGACATGAGAACTGCGTATTCAAGTTACTTCTCTTCAGTCAAAAAATATAAATAGCCAGTATCAAAATGTATCTGGTTAGGGACCCTCTATGTGATAAGAATGATTTCATACTTTTTCTGACACAATGTTACACCACTAAAAAAGATCAGAAACTACAAGAACTGAGTCACTTTCCCCAAACTGTCCTATTGCTGTGTAAGATTAGCTTTATCACTAGCATGGATGGTCCCAAGTCTGCTTTCAGAACCTACACAACTAACCTCGTTCTTGGAAGGTCCTTGAATATGAAGACATGCACCCTTATGTATCTAAGAGGTAAGAAAGCAGGCATAGCGAGCACTCACATACTTAGAAATATAACCATAGGAGTAAGTTTCATGGATTACAGACTTGCAGAGACAAAGAACACTGTGAACCCTTCCCCATGTGATTGCTAAGAAGGAGGCTCTATATGTAAACACACTCTAAAAACCACTAATTGCAGATGGATATCTCATGTTCAAAATGAATTACCTGTGATTAGCTTTGGTCTACAGCTGGTACCAGCAATTCAAATCAATAAATATATCAGATGTTTACACATCGTCACATCTCTCCTTCTTTCCTTCCTCTTGTAAACAACATGCCTGCTTGTCCCTTCAGATCTGACATGTCCAACACGTAGATTGCAGGCCACATACAAAATGGATTTGATGGATGGACCACTGACTGTATAAGGAACTGGTTGGATGGTCACACAGCTGTAGTCAACGGTTCAATGTCCATGTGGAGATGGGTGATGAGTGGTGCTCCTCAGGGATCAGTGCTGGGACTGGTGTTAATTACCATCTTTAGTATCTCATGCAACATGGACAGTGAAATCGAGTGCATCCTCTGCAAGTTTGCAGGTGACACCAAGCTGAGTGGTGCAGCCAACAAATGAGAGGGAAGGGCAGCCATCCAGAGGGATCTGGACAGGCTTGAGAAGTGGGCCCAAGCCAACCTCATGAAGGTCAACAAGGCCAAGTGCAAGGTCCTGCATCCAATCCCAAGCACAGATACAGGCTGGGTGAGGAATGGCTTGAGGGCAGCCCTGAGGAGAAGGATTTGGGAGTGTTGATAGATGAAAGACTCAGCATGAACCAGCAATGTGCGCTTGCTGCCCAGGCAGCCAACCATATCCTGGGTTGCATCAAGAGAAGTGTGACCAACAGGGCAAGGGAGGTGATTCTTAGTCTGCTCTCCTGAGACCCCACCTGGAGTACTGCGTCCAGTTCTGGTGCCCCCAACACAAGAAGGATGTTGGAGCAGATCCAGAAGAGGGCCACAGAGATGATCAGAGGGCTGGAGCACCTCTCCTACAAGGACAGGCTGAGAGGGCTGGGGCTCTTCAGCCTCAAGGCTTCAAGAAGACCTTATAGCGACCTGCCAATACCTGAAGGGGCTACAGGAAAGCAGGGGAGGGACTTTTTATATGTGCATATAGTGACAGGACAAGGGGAAATGGTTTTAAACTGTCAGAAAGTAAATTTAGACTAGATATTAGGAAGACATTCTTTACTGTAAGGGTGGTGAGACACTGAACAGGCTGCCCAGTGAGGTTGCGAATGTCCCCTCCCTGGAAGCATTCAAAGCCAGGCTGGATGGGGCTGTGAGCAAGCTGGTCTAGAGGGAGGTGTCCCTGCCTATAGTAGGGGGTTGGAACTAGATGACCTAGAAGATTCCTTCCAACCCAACCCATTCTATGATTCTATGAATTTGAGAAAACGTTTCAAGATTGAAAAAAAAAAAAAAATCAACAAAAAATCAATTTTTTATATATCTGTGATTCCATTTTCAGCCAACATAAATACATTACCTGTGAATTTTCAAATGGAATATAGAGAGTTGCAATCAGATATTCAACGCAAAAATCCGATCATGTCTCTCCACCAGACTTTTGTAAGAGTTCTCTTACTGGAGAGAAACATCCTTAACAATCTGCCTCACTCATGTCACCGCTTTCCAGCAGTAGGTACATTTCTAAACAACTGTTTTCAAGGATGAAGTACAGGAAGAGTAAAATGTCATCAAAAACCTCTGACAAACACGAGAGCTTGCAGAGAATTGCAACCACAGCCATTGGACCAGCCTGATGAGTATCACAAAAACAGCATCACCTATCCCAATGGCTTCAAGGATTTATTGCTCTTTTTTATGTTTTAAAAACAAATATTCAAAATAAAAATAAATTTGGTTACTTACACATAATAACTATATGTTTTGTAAGGGCTGCTCTGAAAGTAGTGCCTCCTATTTCATGATGCTGTCGTACAACATCAGAGACAAGATGTTGGTGCTACAGCAGTAGATGTTGAACCTTCCCTCCAATATTCTGTTCCATGTTGTTGCTCTACAACAGATGGCAACAGAGGGGCAGGCTGACATGTGGTGTCTGACATGGAACCTCCATGTGGCAAAAAGGGCACCAGTGACATTCGCTGACACTTGCTAAACATTGGCAGAGACCAAACAATGGATGTGAGCACACACAGTGGTGTGTTTCAGCAGCGGTGAAAGCAGTGTGAAAGATTATCCACGTTCTAGAGAGCCATGCATAGCTGTTACATCAGGAAATGAACAGGGCTTCAATCAGACCAAGGGTGAATTGGCAAACTGTGGTGACTGTGTTGAAAATAGTAGTGTGTAGCTGAGAATCTGTGAAATAGGTGAATCACTTCAAACAGAAGCTTCTGTGAGCTACCTTTAGATTAGTCTGATGCCCACCAGAGAACAGACTTTTTCCCCCCTCCTCTCACTTAAAGATGAGCTTGTCTTGGACAAAATCAGAAATACTACCTCCTTTGCCTAGCCTTTATAACTGTATGTAACTGAGAGCATGGCTGCTCCCAATTCCCACGTTCCACTGCATGAAGAAAATAACCCTCCAGCCCGCACACAGCACAGCCAGCTCCATCATCTCATATGGAGAAGGATCAAGTGAGAATGATGAAAGCTCCGTTAGGACAATCTAGCTCCACTGATACATTACAGGATGCATGTATTGTGTCCCCTACCTTATGCAGAAAATAGGAAAGAAAGAGCTACAGAACTGCTCTCTAGTGGAATTCAGATGGCTGTATGGGCTCAGTTCTTTGCTGAGATGCTGATATTTTGCACTTACTTCACCGATTTTTCCTCATGTCTACATGAGACAGACCATTCACTGAACACCAGGAAGCAATTATTTTTTAACCAGGAAAGAAAGCAGGAAATCAGTATTTGCTACAAGTAGCATGCAGTTATTGTAATTGTTTCTTCATTTATTTGCAGAAGAGAGAATTTCCAGTATTTCTGATGTTTTTAAGCAGTTTTTGTTTTCATTACCGTGCAGATCACTAGACCTGAACTAAGATAAGGCTCCACATCCTTCTATTGCTTCACTCAGCCTTCATTTCCTTTCACACACACTGTGAATTTCAGACCACCCAGCGTGTAGAAAAGATGAGCAACAATCACCAGCATTTGGAATGTCAGCTCATCATTTATAGCATTCACTCAGAAACTAACTGCTGCTACCCACTTCTGTTCACGAGTGAGAAAAACACAAACCACCTCACTTGCCACGTGGGATCAGCCTGAACTGAATGAGGACATTCCTTTAAACTTCTCTGTAAGAGCATGGCATATAGCTTACTTTCCAATAAGTATTCCAACGGATATATTTCTGAAGTAATGCTGTTTCAGGTTGGAAGAAGAGCTAATCTCCAAATAACTCTTTTCTATTGTATTATTTCTTGGTTATTACATGTCAGCACAAGTCCTCTGGGTCACACTCTGTTCTCAGTTCAAAACCACGTTGGCTGTACAGGATGAACAGATGCCTTTAATCAGTTTTACAAACCATACAATTTCCCTGTCCCAAAGAAGAAGACCAACACCAGCTCAGCAGACCCAAGCTGCCTGCAGGCCCTGGGCTCTCCCCACTGCAGCTGCTGCCCATCTTCACATCCGTGGTCGTTTACTCCTAGGAGCTGAAGGAACAGTAGGATCTGCCCCTTTTATCTCTTATTAACAAAAATGAACCTGACACAGCAACTTGTTACCCAGGCAACCAAGATCTTTCCTTTCCACATGCTTGGAAAACAACATCTGAAGGGCTGGTTCTGCATCCCCTCGCCGTGCTTTCTGCAGACACCACTGGCTGTACGTGCTACTGGAAGCATGCACGTCTTTCTGCAACCCGAGGCACACCTGCAGACCTGGGATCTTGGTATTGGGGCTCCACTCACTCACTCACTCACTCACTCAGACATCCCATCACTCACAGCACCACTCTCTGGAAATATTATTTACTGAGCTTTCTTCCCTCTGCCATATAATATAATAGCAGCACAGCCATAAAAAGCACTAGGCTTTGAATATCACAGCCAGCAGATCAACTGATTTCCCTGAATGAGATTTTTTAAAATCCAACTGCTATAAAACAGATTTTTTCAAGTAAATGCTTTTTTATGCAGCTTCCTCTGAGCAAATTTCTTTCCTACTTTAATACGGAAAAATAAACCCTGCTGCAGGATGGAAGAGGGCTCCTGTGATTTCAGCAGTACAGGTGTGAGAGCAGTGAGAGGAATGACACCTACTGCACATCACTTTGATGAGACGGGGCACAGTACTAGAAAGAACCCTGCCATCCTCTGTGTGGGTGTGACTAGGAAGGAAAAAGAGAATCTGATGGAAGTGATGGGTGTCCTCAATGGTGCCTTATGAAGCCTTGCACTTGAATTCTGAAACTTGAATTCTGGCTCAAAAGGAAACGGTGCAAGAGTTTAGCAATAGGATATGTGGCTTTTTACCTCCTGTCTTCTACTTAAAGTCCATATTTGATCATTCAGGGAGTAACAGCTGCTTACGGTTCACAGAAAACAACAGTATTACACAAGTTCCTAGTCTCCACACCTGAAAAGACCACCACAGTTGGTATTACCAACACTGCTGTGAGCCAGCTCAGAGGTTAAGGTGAGAAGCTTTTGCCAAAATGAATTTTGGAGAAGATTATTATTTATTTTTTTTAAACTACAAAGTCATTATTCAAACAAACAAACAAACAAACAAACAAAAAACCCAATGAGCTTTCCAGAACTAATATCATAGCATTTTTCATGAGCAGCATGTCATTCACAAGGAAAAAGATGCACTGAGGGTTGGTGCATGCCAGACGAGTACATAAACGAACAATGCATTTTTCCTTTGCCAGACTCTGTATGGAATCAGGATGCTCCTATGGTAACTCATTTTTAGAATAGACAAGTTGGACTTTTTGAATACAATGGAGATTGCAGCATTTTACAGCCTGTAGCACGAGAAATGGACCTAGAGAGTGACCCATGGACACAATTTAGATATATGTTTGTTTATCTTCATCTTAACCACAGCATTACTTAGAATGGAACAAGAGAAATGCATGCTTTAATTAGAGAGAGAGAATAAAGGCATCAAAGTGTTTATGCTTTATTTCCCTTTGTTTAGGATAAAACATCTGAGAGAATGCTGCTTTTTGAAGACAGTATTTACATCTGTGGCAGTGTATAAACTAGGACTGCAAATATTTATGAAATACCTCCAAAATGTTGTTGTATCCTATAACAGTACTGTCAAGTTTTCATAAGCCCCGACATTTAAAAGTCTGCAGAAGAGAAATGCAGATTTCTTTTTCGTTGCTGTCTGCCTTTGACCTTTTGGAAGAAACTCAGAAGTGGAAGAAATCACAGCTTTCTCTGCAATCTAAAGGGCTAGGAACAGTAAGTAGAAAGCCTTTTTGTTTATTAATAGTGAAACTGGCATACAGGTAAGATTTCTTGAAGCTGGTATAGTAGAGGGGTCTCGCAGCTCATCGATCAGTGCAGAGCCATTCCATTTCCCCCACACCTCTGTCCCTGCTTCTGGAGCCTAACAGTATAAGAACAATCTGGAAAGAAAATTTATGGGGTTTGTTGTTCACATGGTAAAAAATAGTAGGAAGGTAATAAAAACATTAAGTGTTTGAAAAATATTGTTCTGTTTGACATGATGGCCTAAAAAAAGCCCTACAAAAACAAAGCAAAATAAATAAAGTACACTTAGCATTTTAAGTTTAGCAAAACAGTCAAGGTAGAGAAAACAATCCGAAGCAAGAAAATAGGAAGATTCCAGGAAGACTTGTAAACATTTTGGTCAGGATAAAGTCAAATGGATTCAATCAGAACAGTCAGATTTCTCCTACTGACCTTCATGCACTGCTCCTTGTAATTTTTATATTTATTTTTACTTGTTTTTTCAAACTCTCAAAAATAGGCTCTAGCTTGGGGTAAAACCTGAAAGCAGCCTGACCTGAAATGGAGCTGCCACTGGAGCTCTGCTACAGGGTGCCTCTGCTGCCATGGAAACTGCTGCACTCCCCCCAGGGAAATCGCATCAAGAGATTTTTAAACTCTTGTGCTTCCTGCTCGATGAACCACCAAAAATAATGCTGGCAGCAGCCCATACACTAGGTCAGGATCGAAGGTCCACCATTAATTGTACGTCCACACCTTTTGCATATACATACCTGCAAGAGGAAGGAGGAAATGGAGAACAAGCAGAGGGGACTTTCAACAAATGTACCTCGATGACCCCAACACAGTCCATCAGCAAAAGCAAAGAGACAGGTTACTTCAGAGCACTGAAGCCCCAAAAAAAGGAAGGAAAAAAACCCACCCGTAGTCTAAGGATACGGGCCAAGAAGTGGGTGGGCTAGAAATGAAGCAACCTGCTGAGGCGTAGGTGTGGTGCTCCAGAATAGAACGGAAGCCTGTGGGCATGAGGAAGGCTGCACTGCTGCTGCCTGCTTACTAGCTGCTCTGCACATCACAACAGCCATTTCTTGTCCCTCTGGATATTTAGCAAAAGTTCTCCAACTGTTTTAGAAAGGGGAGAAAAAGATACTTAATCAAGTGTTTGACTTCATATTTATAAACACAGCTGACAGATGAAAGTTATTAATGTGTTTATACTTCTTCCTTTCTGTCAAACCCTGCTGCACACAAGGCTAGCATTTTTTCTAGAGAACACATGGTCAGAGTTTCTTCGAGGTACTCCTTGAAAGTCACGTTGGCAGCAAGGACAAATTCTCAGAATCTGGCAGGTTAATGATGTGAGCTGGGTGTGACGATATCAAAAAAGCTTCAAAAACATATTTTGGTGTCACATTTTTATTTATAAACCTGAGAAAAGCAACCTGAATGCTAATGTTCATCACACACTATGGGCTATCAGGAAATGTTTGCTTTTCATGTCATTACTAGTTTGCACTTTCAACTCTTTGCATCTCAAATTTGGACTTGAAGATCATTCCACTCTAAGTAAGTCTGTGAAATTTACTTTGTTATATGACTTTGTTATCTGATCTATGTAAAGTGTCTTCATCTCTGAAAGGGGAGGAAAGATCCCCAAGTGAATGAAACAGAGCCTGAAGATTTTATTCTTGTAAAAAACAGAATTTTCCCACCCATTATTTCAGTTAACTTGAGATAGAATGTAAAGATTTACTTACAGACATGCAGTAAGTCCATTTTTATAAAAATTAGAGAATCTCTTCATTTAAAACAAGTTGGTAAGTTATATCTGGTTACTTTTCAAAAAAAAAATCTCAGAAAGCTACTCAACAATGTAGAAATTTCAACAACAAGGAATAAAGAAGTAAATGACAAAACAAACCAAATTAGCCATCTCAGTAATTCAAAATAGCTTTTATGTCCTACTGTGCTACAGAAAGTGCAAGACAAAAGCTAGCTTCCTGTTAGGCTCATGTCCTACCTTCCCAAAGCAATTAAAAGAAGCAGAGATGCAGAAGCCAAAAGGCCTATTATTTTTCCCCTGTAATATGCCTGCCTCCTACAGGGTAAGATTTGGCTCACAAGGCAGACTGAGTAAAAATTTTGGCTAATCCTCCTCTATTGCACAGAATGCAATCAAAAATGACTTCTAATAAACAAGCTACTAAACCAAAGACACCAAGGAGTTTAAATGAGGAACTGTTGCTGTTACCATACCAGTTCATGCCTCTTTAGACAAGCTAGTTCTGTAAAGCTTGGCAACTGGTTAGTAACCATAACCCATATAAGCTGTACTTCAAGCAAATGGCTGTACTGGAGTCGAGCAAGGAGTAAAGTATAAATTTAATGCTCAGAGTCAATGATATCTTCAATTTATAAACCCTAACCTTACGCATTTCAAGGAACTCTACTGGAGGACCACAGAGTCATCACACAGACCAACTCCACAGTTTCATTTGCCTGGTAAATAAAGTAAAACAGCCACTACAGTGAAGAGCTCAGTTACAGACATGCAGTCAGAATTCATACCAAACCAAGATGCACTCAGAGTCTAGAACCTTGACTCCATGTTCTGCCATGTTCTTTACCCCACAAGAACAACTTGTGGCTTCCAGCACACCAGAACGTGCCCTTGAGGTGAACTCAGCATGGTATGTTTACAAGGAAGGTAATGATTAGTACACTCCAAGTATAACACAGAGATACAATACCCCCTGTAAATAAAGTCCCCTTTGTAATTAATAACACTTGTTACAATAAATTAGGATTTGTTGATGTATAATGTGTTGTTTCTACAAAGGATAGATATTGAAGGGACTTAAAACCAGCCATATACTTCCTGCAGGCCAGCCTGCTTCCCCTTTGTGCTTTGAGGTAAGTGTGCTGCAGTAGCAAACTGCTTAGACAAAGGGCTGGGCCTCTAGTAGGCATGTCAACCCACACCAGAAGGAGAAACACTCTCATCTTCCAACATACCTCTATGGTCATTTTCTCATGACTTCATACACATTAAAAACACGATTCCCAAAAGACCTAATATTTTGTTTTTCTCTACTGGCTTCACAAGTTCCATAAATTCACCTTTTCACTTCAGATCACTTTGGTTTTAAGTCCTTAACATGACAGAGGCTGTCCTCACAAGTAAGAGCTAAACACACCAAGCAGCCTTTCAAGTCATCATCCCAAACAACCCTAGCAGAAGATATGTTGCCTGTATCAGCTGAGCACTTCAATTTAAGACAAAGTATAGCTCTCAACTGCACTTTGTTTCCTACAAATGTACATTATGCAAAACTGATCTGTAGCATCAGTTGTTAGGTTTCTGCTTTTCATTAATATCATCAGAACATCCATAGGAAGAAAGGATCTGATCATGTGAGATGCAGCAGTGCTGCAGGCACTCCTACAGCAAAAGTCCATTCCTGTGGTCTATAAACTGTCATCATGAATATACTCACTTAGTAGAAATAAACACACATTTAACATCAAAGCTCCAAGCTATTTGGGAAGGCTATCGGAGCATGAATACATTTTTGGTTCAGTGTTTCTTTAACAAAATTAAACAAGGCTTTTAATATTATTGAAACATAATCTGATTCACATTCTTCACTATTCAACATTTCCTGTGCTGCAGGACTTGGTATTTTTATTAAATCTGGTTCTTGAACTATTGCTTAAAAATGTTTTCCTGTTTATTTGCAACAGGGTTGAACTGAATCAAGAAAAGTTCCTGCCAAAAAAATGAAACTGGATAACTTAGGACTTTCTATCAGCTCCTCCAAGCACCAATGGCACTTGATGTTGCCATTTGTAACAAGCAAACCAGCAGATTTACCAATTTTTCATTATAACAACAAGCTTGATCTTCCTTTCTAATCTTGCCACTAGTTTTGGACATCTCTGGGGAATGGAACTAGATGATCTTCAAGGTCCTTTCCAACCCAAGCCATTCTATGAACTTTTTCCTGTTGTCTCATTAGAGTCTGTCTACTCCATAGCATTACAACTACTCTCTTAAAGTATTGAAACATTCAGATTCCCGGAACTACAAGAGCAGATTTCTACTTCAGACAGTGTCTCACTTCTGCCAAAGGCAATGGGAACACTTTTAGTGAAGGTAGCAAAATACTTGACTAGTTTCCAAAACTATGACTACAAGAAATAACAGTTAATATAAAAAGGCCTAAATCAAGGCTTTTAAGAGTGGATGGGCACACAGTTTGAAGTATTCCTTTTAAACAGGTATTGTTAATTACTAAGGAGCACCTTGTCCTGTGCCAAGTTTTATTTTTCCAGATGCTTCGTGCAATGTAGGCTGACAAAAGAAAGAAGCATTGGGGCAATTTTGAAGAAAAAGATGTTTTGGATCACCAGATTAACAGGCCCAGAAAACACTATGACATTTACATTCGCAGTAAAAGCTAGGGAAAGTCACCTTTTATTATATATATATTTTATATATAAGTTTATCAGTTCTTAGATTTTCTTCAAGAGCAACGTGCAGGCAATGCTACCTTGCTGCTGTGCTGCAAACGAGGACTATAACAGCAGGTAAGAGTAACACAACAGTTTATTAATATTTCTACTTAGAAATACCTGGTAAGAACAGAACTGCTATCAAAGGATATCCTCCAAAACTCGTATCTTCCCAGTTTTTCATCTTTCTTCCAAGTTTCAGGGGCTGTTAGAAAGTATCAAGCATCTCATTTGTCTTCTGTAATTTATGCTGTTTCTTTCCCATTTCCCCTCTTGATTTTATTTTGTCTGAAATAGTTAAAGCAGGCAAATCTGTTCCTGATCATTTTCAGACTGTAGCCTGCTGCAGTGACTATAAAGGTCTTGTAATCTGATTTAAGGACTTAAAAAACCTAGAAAAACAGTGATTTCTTTAAGACACAATTTTATCAGCATTCAAGTACACATTTCATTAACATGCTTGACAAAACTTATGTTTTGGAACTAACTCTCAGTGCCTCATTACTGCAGGAAAGGGTGAGTACTGAAATCCACCAAACTACTCATGATGTACCACCCTGGAATAAGTTGTTCTCCTTTGCAGAGCTTGTGTGCAGTCTACAGGGCTTCCTAATGAAATTAACAGACCTGGGATATTTTGCTGCTACAATGAGGGATGCTACGATGCATTGTGTGCCTTTGTTGGCTTCAAGCATTTTCTGTAGTGGTCACAGAATGACAGTGATTTGCCTGTGTGCAGGTTTCAACTCTTCCCTTGCAATGTGAACAATGCCTGACATTCAGTTGTGATAACACACACATCAGAAATGCATTCAAGACTGGAGTTACTAGGTCCTTATATTAGAGAAATAAATTATACATAGAACAACTAATTTCAAGGACTCATTTCCAAATAATCTTGGAATTATTTGGTGCTTCCAGTGACAAGGATTTTCAAAGGCTGAGAGTTGAAAAGCTGACATTCAAGACACTTAGAACACTCTCAAGCACTTGGAATTAAAAAATATGCTCACCCATATCTGTTTGGCCATTTATAAATGCAGAGAATAAACGTTTCTCCTGTTTTACAACACTAAGACCTTGTAACCAAAATAGCAAAATCAACAGTTTAGGATGAAGCATTACAAAAACTCACAAACATCACCAGTTGGTTACGGGGCAGGGGGAGGGGGAAGTCCTTTAAAATAACTATTTCAAGAAAATTTGTGAAGAGCAGCTCAGGTCATCATGCACTTCATAAAACCCAGGGTATATTCCAGCTTCTTTGTTGCACAGAGGAACAGACCAAACACTTTGTATAAGTTTATCAGTTAAATATGAACTTCAAGTTACAGCAGGTGCAACAAAACCTGGGATATAATCTACAGCAAATAAAAATGGTGACCAGACCAGACATGATTCCAGATAAACACTATAAGCCTTCAGCAGTTTGAACATCCCTCCTGAGGAACTGGAGCATCCACTGTGAGACAGGAAGACTGATTTCAGAATAATGGTGGCAGTATGTCAAATTCCACTGTAGGTAAAAGATCACGAAGGAGTTCTGTGCACATCACTACTGCAAGTCACATTCCAAGGTCTCAAACTGGGCATCAGTTAAAAAAAAAAGATGACTGAAAAGCCTGGTCTAAATGACTTCACAGGTGGCAGGTTCTAGCAGTGGTAGAAAAAGGCACATTTCAAGGCAGTGTTCAAAGGATCTTAGTTGGTCACCCGCCTTTGCTTCCCACCTTATTCACTGATAAGACTGGTGAAAACAAAAGGCATGAACAGAAAATACAAACCCATTAGCATACAGAACCTACTGCTTTCTCCAAACAAGCTGGCCCCAGACAAGGCTGTCGCCTCAAGCATAAAAAAGTGGTTTGTGATACTGAGGCTAAAACTGCTTACAAACAGCAAGTTACAATTTAATAAGCAAGTTGCAGACAAACACTCAACTGCACAGCTTTCTTCTGACCCTACAAGCTGTATCAGTGTGGGCATGCATCTCATTTAGGCGTAACTGCATCTCTGCCTAAGAGTCCTTTCCTACTACATTTATGATGGATGCTGCACTCTCTCTTTCTACTTACAAGTCCTCTTGGGAGTAATGCTGTGTTTAGTGAAGGCAGTCTGCCATGTCAAAGCACTCTCCACAGAAGGGCAGTCCAACCGTACAACTCTTACCTTGCAAAAATCAGTACAATTTTTTCCCATGGCGGACATAGAATTTCACCCTTTATAATCCCAACAAGTAGGCTTGATCACTGTTTTTCAAAGAATCATAGAATGGTTGGAGTTGGAAGGGACCTGAAGGATCATTTCGTTCCAATGCCCTGCCACAGGCAGGGTTGCCAGCTGCCAGATGAAGCACGAGACCAGGCTGCCCAGGGCCCCATCTAACCCAGCCTTGAACACCCCAGGAAGGGGCATCCACAGCATCTCTGAGCAGCCCGTGCCAGCACCTCAACACTCTCTCAGTAAAAAGCTTCCCCCTGACATCATGCCTAGATCTCCCTTCCTTTAGTTTAAAACTGTCCCCTATCACTATGAAAAATATTTGTGGATTTCCAATTCAAAAGACCTGCATTTTTTGAGGATCAGCATCAGATAAAATATACATCGAATTCTCAAATATCAGCACTATCTGAAGCACCAGATCGCACTTCCTCTTGGACACACGTACCAAACCACACGCTAAATTATGCAGGATCACCAAACAAACCCAAGAAATTGGAAATCCTGGTACTCAGAAATAAAGATGTAAAAGTCAAGTCACCAAGGACTTCTGCTAACAGTTCATTTGACACCAAATACATGGAACACTGATCCTAATTTTAGGAATTGCACAAAGGGTAAGAAACAATAACAACAGTAAATAAACCCATACATACACAAAAAAAGAAACCTATGGCCTCAGTTTTCATTGTAATGCATGGAATTTTGCCACAGATCTTTCATTAAAGTAAAACACATGTGTAGGCCTCCTGCACTTCTGTGAAACTCTCAGTGTATATATACACTGTAGCAATAATAAAACCACTGAATTGAGACTTAAAAGCTCTCACATGGAACTTGGCTGGCTTGCTCCTTTGTTACAAGACAAATATGCCATCTCAAGTGTAAGAACTACAAGAATTACTGCCAACAACATGCCTGCAAGTCAAAACTGCCCCCGCCTCGCTATTAGGGAGCAACTTTTTCTCTATAATAGAAAAGCAGCAGAAAGGATTTGTATTTAATTAAAGCAGTACATCCGTTTTGGCTTTAAGCTTAATACAGGATGTTGCAGTCTTGCCTGCATATTTTTTTGGTTTACTTACAAACAACAGAAAACAAGACTTTACAATACAAGGACTGACAGACCCTCTGCTACTACATCACAAATCATTCTGCTCTTCCCTTTTCCTTTGCTTTAATGGTAGGAGAAACAACCCTTTATTCCTCTAAGTAGTTATTCATTCATAGATCCTGATGCAATAAACATAGAAATGCTACATTTTCTTTTGTCCCCAAAAACTAAATAAAAATCCAGCATTGCAGCTTTAAAACAATATATTTACCCCTTTTTTTTTTTTGTTTCAGTTGTTGGACACTTTTCATCTTAGCTTCACAAAACTGGAATACAAAGACATCAAACTCATAAGTAATGAAGAGTCTATCTGCTATTCCACCTGCTAACAGTGCTTCACCTGCAAGGTGCCTTAGTGATCAGAGGTGTGTGAAAGATAACCACACAATTAAGCATTTTCCTAGTCAGGATCACTTATCAAACTGATTAACCCAAGAGTTTGGTCGTTTACAAATACACAAAAAGAATTGGTCAGCACATCTCAGTATAGTTGAGTCAAATCTTAAGTGCATTACTTTATGAAAACTGGATTCAGCTTCCTAGGCAAAAATCCAGTATGAATTTGAAGAGGCAACAGCCTTTTTGAACCAGACAAAAAGCAATGTTAGCTGAGATTCAAAAAGGTCAGACTTAATTGTTTAACATCTATTACTTTGCCTTTCTTCTTACAGCAACAATAAGTGATAAAAGTCAAAACTGCCAACTAAACAAATCGTACCTGACAACAGAGAATCCTTCAGACTCCTCTCCATACACTGAAACCTGAACGTGAAGAGTGCTGTACCTATCTATCACTCCTTCCCTGTCCGGGCACAGAGGAAGATTCAAACTGCTGCAGCTGATCCTCTCCAAAGGCAGAAGTACTGATATCTGAAAGGCTGGGAGGCATGCACACACTGGAAAAAGGAATGAGTTTCCTATCTTTCACAAATTGCAGAAAACCGTTGATTTTATCAGAAAAAATATGGCTCATTTTTCCCCAATGTATAATTAAAACACCTCTGGTATGATATGCAAATACCAGCTAGGAATCAGGCAAAGCAACAGAGCACTTTGCAGGAAATAGTGAAGTTCTTTTATTTTCTTCTTTCTTTCTATAAACATACAGAACCTTTACTTATGAGATTAAGAAAAAATATGATGGGAAAAAAACGCAATGGAGAGAACCTCCAAAGAGAACAGATTAGCAGAAGGAAAACTATGCATAAACAGTTCAGGCCTTGATCTGTGTGTATAGTTCTGATACAGTTACATGAACTGTGTGCATGTGGGACTAAAATGGTTATGTGGTTGTAGCTTTCATTGAACCATAAGCAGTTCAAAGTTGCTACCTTTAAACAGAACGGCTTCCCTGGCTGGACACCAGATTCAAGATGTCTTCAGTAGAGGTAAACGTGGCAAAAATAGGGCAAGAAAACAAACGTGGACAGTAATCATGCACCTGAACATGCATAACCAGACAGGAGATCATTTTACCACAGCACTTTGCATTCACATCTTCTGTTTTTCACCACTGTGCTCAAAATGACCACAATCTGCACCAACAGTAGCAGAAAGGTCTGCAGAGAATGAGGAAGCTACATAATATCTAGAACTGAAGACAGCTGCTTCAATCCTACCTAGTTTTCCTATGGGAGAAGGATGTGGGCTGCCATTTCCCTAAGCCTACAGGCAAACAGAACAGATTGAGAAGGGAGAGAAACACAAAATCTACACTCGCAAATAAGAATGTATTTGAACAGCCATTCACATACTTCACCTGGGGATTGTTCCAGAATAATGTGCTGTTAAGCTGAAGGATTCTCATGCAAAATGTGATCAAGAGCATCTAAATCTCTGTTACTTGTTAAGATTCAAATCACACTCTCTCCCAGTGTACTTAAAGTAATTTCTGTTCTTAAGAAAATTCCAAATCCCAAGCAATTACCAATTATTTACTTTCTCAGGGCACCTGAATGATTCCTGGAAGACAGTATGTTTACTAAGGAATGCAAAACCCTTATGGCAAAATTCTTTCAGATAATGAAACTGTTGTATGAGATAGGCTGGCTAGAGGATACAAAACACTCCACATGACAAAAGGAATTACATAAAAAAATTTTCATTATTTTTTTCCACTTACATTGGCCACTTACTGTGTTAATATATTAAGTATTCAATAGGTTGCTGTTTGTTTAAAATACCAATAGCACTTAGATAACAGGTTCAAACAACTTCCCATTTAGCCCACGGGCTGGAAGGCAGAGCAATGTTTGGCACCAGTTTTTAACAGCATTTTAAACCAGTAGAAATGGCCCTTTTGGGTTCATCCCCCAGGGGTGGTGACTTATCCAGTATGTAAAGCTGAATCTCCAACTGATACAAAGCCTGTGGAACAACACAAAACTTAACTTCAACTATCCTACCATCATCTTTCAGGAACCTCTAGATACAGAAATAAAGTTTTAAGTAAAGAAGAAAAAAAAATTCCAAGCCAAACAACTTAAAAAGTTTCAATTATTTTGAGCTTCCGTGACAAATTTGGCATTAAAAACAACATTAAAAAATACTGAAATACTTCCTCTTCAAGAAAATACTTATCCACAGTGAAACCAACCACAAAGTTTCAGTAATAACAACAAATACCAGTTAGAGATAGAAATACCTTCTTCAGCTTAAAATTGTCAGGAAAAAGCCCCCACCTGGCCTGTTTTCATATCTGCTTCCACTTAGATCCTGGTAACACTGGTTCAGGGCACCTTTAATACCTCTAACATGAGTGGCTCCTCAGCGTATGTTGTGTTTTATAATTTAGAATTAAATGGCCAAATGCTGTTAGAAACGCAACAGCTGGACAGAATTACAGGCCCTTCAAATCTCACCAAAAAGAAGCCACAAAGGCATTCAGGGAAACAGGCAGATATGCACAAGATTGTTATGTAAGTGTCTTTTTCCTCCTTTCCTCCATGCAGTAAAAAAAAAAAAAAAAAAAAAAAGCACCACTGACATTCATTAATGTTTGCTCAACATCAGTGATGACACAACAGAAGATGTGAGAACAGTGAGACAGTGGGTTATTACCCAAAAGATTTTAAAAATACAATCTGCACACAAGGAAGATTTCTGTTTTAATTCAACTATATTAACAAGACTTTTAAAAACCCATTCTGATATATAAGTATTGACAGAGAAAAAAAGAAGGTTGTATATGGCTTGCAGAGGTGTGTGCATAAACATTTTCTCATCTAGCAGTGTGATTTTTATATGGACTGTGACTGAAGGACATTTAACCCACACAGGATGTAGACGTACCCAGAAGTGCCTTTGGAGGTACCACAGCTCACGTTACCCACCTGCTTCAACAATTTATTTCGAGTAGCAGAACAAGCTGGCTGTGATCTCTCAGGGATCTGATTTCTACCAAGGATCGAGGATCCCCATCTCCTCACTCACGGCATCTGCAGAGCTGCCTGCCAAACGCACCCAGCCCAACTGGTTGATTGCTGCTCAGCCCCTCACACTGCTTTGCAAACTGCTTCTGCCCCACAGGCAGCAGCAGCTCCACATGCAGGTGGAGCCTTCCTCCTTCCTCCTCCTTCAGCACCAGGACAACTCTCAGGCCGCAGGCACCAACTCCCAACATCTCCATGGTTTGGTCACCACAGGACATTGTTAGAATGGCATCACCATGCCCTACTGATGTCAGAAGTCAGCCTTTGGTTCCGAGCCCTATAAATAGGGGGTCCCTGTGCCCAGAACTCCAGCCACTGAGCGAGAGACACCAGTGCTACTTTGTGCTACAGGGCAGAGCGTTTCCTTTACCCAGAAGGCAGATGGAGTGCCCACCAGCCAAGAGGCAGCAGTTAATGGGAAGGCTCCACACCATCGAGCTGATGGAGGTGAACCCACCTGAGAGCAGAGAGGAGCCACGGAGGTGGATTCGGGGCCCGAGGAAGAGCCAGTGGAGGTCAATGTGCCTCCATTGGGGACAAACCACCAGCAGGCCACCGCTCTCAGGCTGCATGGGAGGACATCCAGACCCCATCCCCACCATTGCAGCGAGGTGGGGTCCTGTCCACCTCCCCCCATGTGGGCGGAGGCGCTGAGCATCCTGTGCTGTAAATGCGCCATTAGATGGGAGAACCCCAAATTTCAGATCACCCGCAGGCTCACATGGGACATTCATTTCCTGGGAATTCTTCTTTTGACAGCCAAGGATCCCATGAACCTGAGTGTTACCTACAGCTCCTGCTGTAGGTATACATATATACAGCACAATACCATTCCTCTTCCATCAGGGCAGCCCAAATAAGCCAGAAGGTTGGACAGCCACATATTACAGGTTCTTTCATATGTGCCCCAGTGTTTCCATTTAGTGATCCACCTAGAGAAACTGATTGCCCTTTATTGTACTGTACAGTTATCAAAGCAGCTGTGACTACTCAATTGTGACTGCATCACACTTCATAATTAAAATTCACTGAATCTTCTTATTCAGCATGCATCCTCCCTAACCTTACAGCACCTCCACTGTGAACTAAAGGGGTTTTTGTATAAGGACAGGAACAAGAAAACAACACTAATTAATAAGCTAAAATAAGTTGAGTTCTTTGAGAAATTCAGGTTCATATCACTTTTCATCTGTAATTAATTTCATGAAGAAGCAGAAATTCATGTGCCTGCATACTCAAAATTCTTAAGTAATTTGTGAATAAGCTACCTGAAGTTACATTACAAACCACAACCAAGGTTTATCACACATGTAAGTATGGCAGTGGGCCACATCTTGCCCTGCACACACTTTTCCCAACACTGCCTCTAATGAGTTAATGACACAGAAAGGAGGACTGGAAGCTCCAGTGTGTCAGCACGTGGTTACAAAAAACCAGGCAATATCTTCACTGTCCTTGACAGTAGAAATCTGCTTTCCTGACTGAGAAGGTAGAATCACACTTATTTAAGTCTGCTCACTGCATCAATGCAAGAGCTGAAGAATGCTGTGATCACTTCAGACATTGGAACTCATCACCATGTCCTAACCACTTTTTTCCTCCTCCAAACAACCCCATACATAAGTAAAAACCTGGGATTGGGCAGAACTGACACAGTGTTACTGGAGTCAGGATTACGCCTTGCTGCATTTCCAAGAATCCCCTGGCTCTACTTTGAGCACTAGAGCATGAAGCACTCTGCTTTGAGGTGATCTTGGCAAGGAGCAGAGATGTGGAAATAAGAGGAAGGCCCACATGTACTGCTGCATACACTTGGGCAGCAGTGAGCACCCAGCCACAACTCACTGCCATGATGAAGACACTGCAAATCCAGATAGGGCTACACGTTTCTGTTACACCAGAGACAATGAACATAAACAAGAAGCCCATTTAAATGGTCACGATATTCTGCCTGTGTTCTGTTTTACTATCATGTTGAATGTATTATTTAACTTTTTTGAGGTAATGTCTAAACAATAATACCCCAGATACCTAAATCACTAGAGACTCTGATTAGCTTTGATACTTCTACACTGTTTAGAACTCTTAATCTTCTACTGATTTACTTTTACAAGTAAGGAAGATGTCAAAAAATTACAGTAAAAATAAGGTACTGATAATTACAAAAAAAACAATACAAGTGATATTGTTTTGCCTCAGAGAAAGCACTGAAAACTTGAGGAAGTAAGCAACTAATGTAGCTGCCTAACACACAATCAGAAATAATATTAAACAAAGAATACAAGTAAAACTGCTTTCATTCAGGCATGGAAATGTTAACTCTGCTCTAAATAGGAAGGGACACATAGAAAAGAATATCATGTTTCTTAAGAAGAGACTTACCTACATCAGAAAACCACTGCTGATGTGCCCAAACCCTAATGACACTCCTGCAGGAAGTTAAAGACAGAATTACTGTCACTGGAATACTTCAGTCTGACAAAGTATAATGTGAGACATGTTCATGGTGGTAACAATTTGTTTGAATACTTCCAGCTAAGGCACAGTTCATCTGACTCAGATGCTGATGAAAATGTGTTTAAAACACTGCCAGAGTATAAAATATTTTTCAGGCACTGGGGTTTAGTGCCTCAGCCAGTTCAGCCAGAAAGCCACAGCACACAATGCTTCAGTGATGCCAGCTAGTGCTCTAGGCCACGGAGCAGGCCTTCTGTTCCTTCCTGCACAGCTATTTAGCAAAGAGGTAGATCTAGTTTTGTAAGCTAGCCAAGATCAAGATGGCACAGATGACAAAGGATAGTAGCTTTGTACTGAATCGTACTTATCTTCGTCTCGAAAAAGTTCTGCAAGTTATTAGATCAATATTTTAGCAGTATCTAAAAATGTAACATTTCCTTAAAGAAAAAAAGCAGAGATCTGCACAAATCTGGAGATAACACAACGAAAGAGGCTAACAAAGCAAAGAAACAAAACCCTGACAACCACCATTACTTGCTCTGTGCCCAGACCTCAGTGTAACTCCCTGAATTCTGCCAGTAGCATCCACAGCAATTACTACTTCTATTTATTTTCCATTGTTACACTTAAGACAGAAACTTCTGCATCTTGTTTTTCTTTCCTAGATATCTGTGCTACTCCTGCCAGTCTCAGAAGTTTTCCAATTCTCTTATTGTTTCTGCAAGGTCAAGAGGAAAAATACTTTTTAGAAAAGTACTTAAGCAACAGATTAACTAGACACAGTATTGTTACATCTACATTAGCCAGGAGCACAGACCAGCAAGTGCAGGTTTGTAGAGTGTAACAGTTGGTGCTGAAGACATGACTTCTGCATAGCACTACGCATGAGACAGCTCTTCTTACTGTGATGTCCAGATACCAACTTGTTCCCCCTCCTGATTTAAATGCTGCACTCCTGCAAGAAAAATTCTTTAGAACCTAAAAGCTCCAAACAAGCTTCCCAGAACTTAAGACAACTTTGCAGTATTTGTCTATCCCAAATTCTGCAGGAGTTCATACTACATTCACCAAGGAAGAGATGCAAGTCTGCCCCACTACAACAGTGTTCACATTATGAATTCAGGTAGGATGCATGAATAACACAAGGTCAAAGTTTTGTCTCATTCTGAAGCAATCTTTTTTTTTCTTTTAAGTGGATTTCACATTACTTTAGATATATTGCCCACCACAAGTCACGTTTCCCTGCTTGAGTTCTGAGTTGATTTTTTCTAACCATGCCTACAGAGTCCAAGCCTTTGGTAGTTCGGCTGATGCTCTGCAGCAGCAACATAAGATGGACAAGCAGCTCTTTACATTGCTTTCAACTACTGACTGAAAAATGAACTGAACTTCAAAAAAAGGGTGCTGGAGCTCAGGATGCTGAATGCACATGTAGATCATACATCTCAAAGGATTCCTTCAGCTTCAAGTAACTTTTTTGACAGGCTACAAATGCACACCCATATGAGGAATTTTGGAGTTCAACCCCACTTACATGAAACTAAGATTTCTGAATTCTTGGGAAACACCAGCTCTAACTCCTGATCTGGAAACTAAGAACAACTAAAGGTCAGGTGCACCTGTGAAAAGAACCTAAGTACCTCCTTAGACTGCAGACGAACAGAGAAGCTTAGGCAAAGATTCCCAAGTCCTGGCTGACACAAGTCTAACACGAGGAGCCCAGCTCAGTTTGTCCCACTGTACTCAGAGACCTGCTCAGTGTTTCTGTGCAAGTGCCAGATCTTTCCTCCTTTCTGCTCTGAGTACAAAAGAGGGTAACAGACTAATCCTGAGAGTCAGGAAACTGATACACTTTCATTCCCGGCATACAAAGCTGCAGACAGCTCAGCAGGACTCCGCCTGCAGAGAGCTCAGTGAGTGCAACGGGCAGACGCTCCTATTAGAGTACCTGCCTGCCTCACAGGGAGAGAGCATTCCAAAAGTACTGTCCTTCCCCAGCATTCAGCTCGAACATCCACGTAGCATGAGAATCAAAACATCTCAATTCAAAGACCTCGCAGGCATGACATTTGGAAAAGGACAGGGAAAAGCAACTAAGAAATAAGCTCTGAAACATATTCTGTATTTTTATATAATATACATTCCTATTTAAGAAAGTAGATAAGAGATATGTTTAGAATTGATGTTTTCAGACTTAAATCTTTCGTACTCAGTATTTCCTTCCATACTCAGTGTTACAGTGAGTGCTCCTACTAGGCTCAGCCTTGCTCCTGTTAAATCCCTCAACACACTGCCCTGCCTGCTAAAAGAACAGAACGAGCAGAGCAGAGGAGAGGTGACACAAGCACACACCTACGATCCCCTCTAGTCTGCACTTATGTTTTTGCAGCCTCAGCAAACAACAAAACACTATTCACACAAACATTAAGCCACTTTACCACACTGATCACATACAGAGTTCAAGTAGCAAGAATCAGCTAACAAAAATGAGTACTGAATGTATTTTTCTGTTCACAGAAGCTAGGAAGGCACTACCACCTAAATCTTCCCAACTTCCACTTTTAGGTTTCTGAATTTTTTATTTCTAGTGAAGCTGTCAATCAGCTTTATGGAAATCAAAGATTTTAACTGCACAAGGCAATCCCCAAACTGCTACGCCTTACTTTGAAGAAACTGTCTTCAATGTTAGCCAGCAAAAGGAACTAGATATTTAAGTTCATTATTTTTCTCATGATGTTAGTTCTCTGCAAAGTAGGTGGAAAACAGGATTCTGCTAGACCAGTTGAAAGAAGTATCTAGAAGGCAAAATACACAACAACCTCTACATACGCAAGAAGATTGACATCTAGTGTGAAAATACTGAACTACAAAGCCTATACTGCATATAAACAGGGATGAATTCCAAATAAGCAAAAAAAAAAAAAAAAAGCCCTTTTAAACCACAGGAGAATCAAATCCTTCAACACACATTAATTCCACACCCCAATAGTTACACGGCTGAAAATACTGTGAGCAATGGCAACTTAAAAGCCTCTCAAAATAGACTGACACGTAGCCTTATGCATCATCACTTCAGCTCAGCTATGGAGATAACTCCTGAGACACAGAATAGTCTATAGGTGACTTCTGAAGCACAGAAGATCTAGGCAGGGAATATCCAGGTTGTTTCATGTCTGTAGAGACGGCAGAAACATTTTTTCCTGAAGTATAGATACAGAATACACATGAACTCAGCACTTACTGCACTACATTTGTGACCAGCAAGTCCCCAAAGCAAGAAAAACAAAACAGTGAGAAGAACTCTGCCATATTCACTAAGTTAAAATGGAAAAATCTCAGGCTGCGTCCAGTTCAATTCCCTCACGGATGTGAGGACCATAAGCAAAGGTTCATTTTTCATTATTTTAATTGCATCAGGAATTCTATCTAGCAAAGCTTTGGTAACAGCTCGAGTCCAGTAACACAAAGAAATATCATTTCCTCACTGATGCTGGCATTGGAAAACCCAGTTTCATTCTCCAGCTGAATTAGGTTTTCAGTTTCTGAATGTAAAACTCACCCTGAGAGCTTTACAATTGCTCACACCAGTCTATTTATCTGAAAATAATAATATTTATATACTTCCTTCAACATTACTGACTTAAAATATGAAATACCTTTATTTGAATTTTAACATATAATACTAACTATAGTCTACTTACAGCAACAAAATAGTGTGGACATTTAAAGGATCTATATTCTACTTTGACACATTTCATTGTGCAGTTTAACCTCATTGTTATTTTTTAGTGATTTTGCCTAGCATTTCTAGGGCTTAAGAGTGACACAGGATAAAACCACCTCTTCATAAACAGATCAGTTGTCAGAGGTTATTACTACCAGGACTGATCAGACCCAGAATGGCAGAAGAGCTCTGCATTCTACATAAAGCCTGCTTTTTTGTTTTGTTTTCCTTTTTTCAGTGCTAGTAACTGAGGAAGTGCAACTTCTAAAAAAAGAAGCAACACTTCAGCAGCAAATCCTAAAAATCAATGCAATACTCAGGACAAACTCTGAGAGAGGAAGGCTGAGGAGAGGAACACAGCCTAGCTGATCAGGCAGAACATTCTTTTCCCTGCCTGAGATAAAGCAATACATATAAGTTTGACAAAGGCAGAAGAGGAGTGCATGATTTCATAGAATGGTTTGGGTTGGAATGGACTTTAAAGACCATCTGGTTCCAACTCCTCTGCCATTTTTTTGAGCGTGTGCAGCCGAAGAGAACCCTGGATACCTTCATTTCTGCGATGCAGGCCATAGAACAAGAGGGCCTCTAGACCACTATGCTCTTTAGCAGAATACACACATCATGATAGACAAAGACCTTACTTTGTAAAACAGATAAAAGATTTTTTGTAGTGAAGATTGAAGGCTATTTTCAATATAATTATCCTATAATTTAAGTAACTGGACAAAGATGCTTTTGTTCCTCAGGAATGTTTCAGTCACCTTCTTAATCATTCCAGACTTGCATCTAAGTTCACTGTAGCACTGGCAGAGTTTGAAGCTAACCATTTTCCTAGCAGTCTCATCAGTTCAAGCCCATTTACACCCTATTCTTTTCTGCAGCAACTTTGTAAATGTGGTACCTATCTTAAAAAGCTCACAAAAGTACACTCACTACCACTCCCAATCCGCTTACGATTCATTTACTACAGCAATATTAGAATCTCTCTTCTGATCCCGATAAAATATCCTCATTTACTACCAACAGGTCTGGATATTAGATGCTTTCCACAAACTAATATTATTAGCCTATTGCTAATATTCATGTGATGATCCTTGTCTGTGCAGCCATCTTTTTGCATCAGTGTTGGAAACTGCTCTTGGCGTGCACTTTCAGCCTAAATCAGTCCACAAGCCTCCTACACAAGTATGGAATTACACAGCAGCAGCTGGAGTCATTGGAGGTGTCGTCTGCATGCATGTTCTCACCGTAGGTATTCTTAGAGACAGTGCTCACAGCCTGCCTGCCCACCCCCGCTCTTATGCTCGGCATACAAACACACTAGATGGATCACAAACATTGCTGTCTCATTCCCCCCTCAGTCACAGAATTCTGGAATTACAAAGTCTTTAAAAGAGGGAAGACAGCAGAAGCACGGAAGTTTTGCATGGGGACAATGTAATCTAGATATTGATAAGTAATTTTGTTTTACACATTTGAGTAACTGCCCACATTAAATTCCATTCAAGTCCTTCAGGCACATCAGTGTTCTATTATTTTGCATTCAACATCACCTACTATGACCAAAAACTGAGGAGCAGTCATGAGCAGACATCTACACAGTAAGTACAGGCACCTGAAGTTAAAATCATCTCCCATTAGTTTCCACATGTCCAACTATTAGTTCAATTTCATTTTTCCTTCCTCTGAACGATCTCAAGTCCAAAAGCACCACTGATACATTGGGTTCTAACGTTTAATTACCAAAATGCATTATTTTTCATAAGTAAATTTGAGTCTTTAATTTGGCACCGATGCCACATGTTAATCATTAGACAAGTGACAGTCTCTAATGTTGTAGGTATGACCAAAAACCTCGGGAAACTCACGACTCCAGGGAAGCTCTGAATGAGACCAAGATGAGTGATAATGTCAGTATTAAGCTCTGGAAACTGTAAATACATTTGGAGAAATGAGGCAGATAGCAGCTCACAGTGCCATTTCTGCAAGGGTACAGCAGAAAACTAAGCCTACATATTGAAAACTTTCCTGACAGTAACTATACTGTACATGTCAAGTCAACCAGAAAATAGTTTCTTGGCACCATTTAAATCCTACAGAGCTCCAAAGGAAAAGCTAAAAAGAATTTGCTCAATACCAAAGACCTTGCCAATCTCAAATACATCCAGTTTTGCTTCCTGAAAACCATTTGTTCAGAAGTCATACAAGCAAGCAGAGCCCGAGGGAAAAATCCGTAACTTGTCAATTTTTGTTATTACTGCTAGCATCCCCACAATATGAAACTGACTGGACAAATGCCTGATAAAAAATCATGACTGGAAATTGTTTTTTGAACAAAGATGCCTTTAGCATCTGACAGAACTAAGGAACAAGTTTTAGGTTTTACCTGACTCAATTTCCCCAATCTCACACATCAGACACAATCTGTAATCACTCATGCTACTTTTAAAATTTGTTCCTAGCAGAAGCAGTTTGTGCCTCATCTCTAGACATTAATTCTGATGCTCCAAACCCTTCTCTAGCACCCCTGTGTATTGTTTCAATGGACACAGTTTAAATGTCATAATTTCAATTAAATAAATCGGGAGCGATGTGTATGCAAGAACAGGAAGACAACCACCACACAAACCACAGATTAAATATACTTCTGTGCATTGCCCAACACAAAAATTCTACAGTCCAAATAAAGACTGCAGGAAATAAACAAGAAGGAATGCTGAAGGGATGAAGGAAGTGAAGCAACACGAGATCTGTCCCACTTAGGAGAATCTCTAATTATGCAGCAGTTGATATTTCCCACCATACCTTACTGGCTCATCAGCAACGCACACCACACTGCATTTTCACTTTTTTATAAGGTTAAATTATCTTCAGGCATTGCTCTGGCTCAACACATCACAGCAGTTCAGAATTCAGCTGGAGCAGTTACTATGAACACGGTTTCAGGATCTGCTTGTTCTTATTTGTCATTACTATTGTTATAATCAGATCCAGTTTAATAAGATTTGAACATATCTTGGTATTATCTGCACAATTATTTTCCTAATTTGAACTAGTTATCAGATGAAGTTTGGAACAGACTGTGCAATGAACCTGAACAGACAGAGCACAGATCAAGAAACAGCTGGAAACTATTCATAATACTCTTACTATCCTCTTTTCACTAGATATTAGCAATAATCCCACACTGTCAGATTTATTAATCAAGTGCCAGATAATCAGGAGAGCAGGCAAAATCATATGAGAGCTTTAAAAATGAAATTCAGAGGTTTTGCCTTCCTTTGGGTTTTGGCATTACTTTAACAGAGCTAATTCTCTCTGCAACACACAAAGTTGGAAACTTTATTTTAAATACAGGTTCAATTTCTCCATACTAGGTCTGTACCAAGGGCCGGATCCTTCAGAAAAAAGGTCACGTACTGTCACAGCAATCCTTAGGTAGCAATACAGTCACATGGGATGCAACTGGGCTGTTAGTGAATTATGCAGTACAGTGTGCCTGAAGACAGCCCTCACAAAGCAGACTGCTGCTCTTCTCTATGAAGAGAGTTACTTCATTCACCAACTAACTTCAAACATAAAATATACTAAAAACTTATTTGCTGGAGCAACAGCCCTCCTCATAGAACTTAAGTTACAGCTTTCTCCCAAATAAGCTTGGTGTGGTTCTTTTTACTTTTCTTAAACATTTAAAAAACTTAACCAAAAGTTCTGCTTAGATTGTCAGAAGAAACTGTTGGCTGTCAAGCTGCAGAGGAGACAGAACAACAGGAAGGCAAAGATTTTCAGTGCCTACTGGGCTCAACACCACTCTTCTTCTACTGGAAAGAACCAAAGAACTGAAAAAATCATTTGGTACTTTACTTCCACGCCTTATTCTTTCTTGGCCCTGGTTACAGAACCACAACTAACATTTTCTTTTGCATCAGCATGTATGAGAATTCTTCATTTTCTGCCTTCCTCTGAGTGAACTCTATTTAATTGAACTCCAAAGCTAACAGCTCACTTTTCTTATTCTATCAACAGTCCTGTTCCCTTAACAGGGAGCACACTCACAAGGTCCAGTCTGAAATACTGTCTACAACAGCAGTAACGTACAAATTTTTCCTCAAATGCTAGTTATGAAAACAAAAGCTTGATTTCAAAAAAGATAATAGGCTTATGTTACTACCATCTTGCTTTCTTTAAATATATAGCCATTTATTGTAGTCATTTATTCTTTTTCAGGTGCAGTTTGCTACAGACAGTACTGCAGCGATACAAGGGACACATTATGTTGCCTGCTGAGGGGAACCACACAGCACAGCTCTTCCAGCTAAGACCCCTGTATTAAGATAAGGCCTTGAGATTAGTTCCAAAAGCCACTGGCATGTTACGCTGTGATCCACTTTCACAGCAGGGAAGCAGAAACAAAAGGGTTACCAACCACTATGCTCTAAACAAGTGTCATCAACATGAACTTGAAATGGACTGCATGTTCCACCCTCCGGCAAGCCTCTGTCACCTCTGCTCGTGTTCATTTCACTGCTGCTAACTCTCACTTGCAGATTTACCTAATCTTCTGACCAGCTGAACATGACAATTCTGGATTATATTTTAGGAGGTATAGATCAGAGAACTTATTTCTACCTACCGGCAGCTGTTAAAAATTAATACTCCCTACATATCAGATATACTTTGACATCAGTGTATTATTCAAACTACTATAAATTCTCTGTCCTTTCCTACTTTGCCCTTTGAGGATTTTTCTAAGGCCAGCGACAAGCAACCGCCTACCAGGGAAACCACAGCTGCAAACAAACAATTTGCTATCCTGGAATAGACTGCCATTAACCAGAGGCACTCTGCATTGACTGCTTTCTGCGCTCTGCCACTTCTGCTCCTTTTCTTCTAAAAAAATTACTGGCTTGGACAACACATATCGAGCTAAGACTGAGAAAATGCAACTTTGGACAAGTACCCCACTTCTCAACAGCCCATGCCGGTATCTTGAGCAGACAATGAGAAGAGTAAGGCAAATGTGTTTCCCATAAGAAGCGCCACGATGCAGTCAGAAATACGCACAAACAGGGCCTTGCACCAAGAGTGCTGCTAAAGACACCTGGGTCCCACACTCACACAGCAGCTGTCCATTTCACAATTAACGTCATGGCTCTCGGTAGCCACATTAGCTGGTAAAATGTTTAGAGAATTTTACTAAGATCTATTTTCAAATCACGTAGTAACAGACCTTTTATACCTTTCTACTGGGAAAAATCTCCCCGGTGACACAATCCCATTGGAAGCTGAAATTTCCATGCAAGACTCCAACTAAAGCCATTAACTTAATCTGTTTCTCCATTTGGGAGGAGCCAGGGACAAGAGAGCCTGGAGCACATTCTCCTTGGGGACACTGTTGCCAGGGCACAGGCTGGTCTCCAGCAGGAAAGATTGCTCAGTGATCCCCAAACAGGTCACTGCCCTGTCCTGTGAGTTCCAGCACTCCCTTCCACATCCATCCAAGGGAGCAGGGCATTTCAATCCCCTGGGCAAAGCAAACGCTGGCATCTATCCCATCAGCATGCTGCTTCTCGCCTGGGTACCAAGGGCCCTGTGCTTTGCACTTCCATTTGATCCAGCAAGCACGACTTAAAAGCCTGACAAGTAGAAAGCAGGTAACTAAAGTCTTTTGTTCACACCCAAAATGAGGTAAAATCTTCAATGTTTCTCATGATGCATGGGGCTCAATCCATAGGTTTGGGGCCTTCTGCATATTTCTGGTTGCGAATAACAGAAAAATTACTTATTAGCTTAAAAACAATGAATCAGGCACTAAATTAAAAGTAATTTTGTTAGTCTAGACTCAGTGAATGACTGTGACTTAATTCAGGCAAGGAACAGCTTTAAAATTAATATAACATACAGCTAAGAAAGAGAAGACTACATGTCCTGTTGTTTTTTGTTTGTTTCCTTTGGAATGTGTCTTAATCCTCGGGTTTTGCAAGCCTTGAGAAATACTGTAATACTTAAACAGCACAGCACAGAAACCCTGCCTGCCACTTTGCTCCCACAGCAAAACCCTTCGAAAGGATAATGAAGACAGCATCACATTTCATACGAGACTTCATGAATGCCTGCTGAGCTGACCTTGTTTACAAGAGCTCAGTGAAACGATTAATTGCTTGTACGTTCCACTCCACAGTGCTATGGCTGAGAGTCTTCTGCCTGTGCTACCCATCATGGACATCAGCCAAGAAGAAAATTCCTACGTAATTATCCAATTATTACTAATACTAGTATTTAACAAGAAAAAGAAATTGACAGCTGGTATACATAACCGCTTCATTTCTATTGTGCAAGAACTACAAAAGGCATTTGTTTTCTTATTAAGAGCTATAAAATAAGAAGTTGCATGATGGATTTTGAACTAGAGAGGATGAAAAGGGCAAAGAGAACAAGCAGTGAAGGACTGGAACGAGAGTCAGGAAACAACCTGGATCTGCAAGATGCTTCTTGAGAGACTGAGCCCATCAGTTTATCTGCAGTTTTTCATTTGTACATTAATACTTTCACTCTCTGTCTTTAACTTTACTATGTACTATTTGGTAGGAGCCTACAGAATTTTTCCACTTGGTGTCACTTCACATTAGTGAGATCCTGAGAATAGAAAATCTCTGAACCTAGCTGAAACTTGAGGGCTGCTCCAGCTGACCCTCAAGAAATCAAGTGATAAATAATGCAACAGTTCAGTCTGAAACAGTGCAAATGGAATCACTGGTAACTAGCTAAAAGCACAGAAGCATCTCATTTTCCTTGCTAAGGCAATTCTGTAAAACACTCAGTCATTTCCATTTTTAAGGTCTTAGCCAACACTGACTGAAGGAGGAGTGTAGCTATGCTGTCCAGAAGAAGTTATCCAGTATTGACCCAGACATGTAACTTCAAAGAATTACTTAAAATATGTAACAAACAAGACCAGAGGCTCAGGACTCAGTGTTTGTACAGCAGAACAGGAGTGCAGGTTAGCCCTGATGTGATAAGGCCAAACCTGCTCAGACAAAAAAAATCACAACTGAAATGTCACCACATGACTGCCAGGAGATACACGAGCTGGAAGAAATTGGTTTTGTTGTCCCAGAAGGTTTGTTTTCTAAAATCCTAGTTTCCAGACTTTAAATAATGCTTAGAAAATCCATCTCAGAATTTTCTGTATTTCTGTTTTTTTCCCCTATCTTTCCTACACAGGAAACCTTACTAAGCACCTCATTTTACTTCCTACTACACACACGTTTCTCTGTAGAACTACTTGTCTAAAACCTCTTCCCTCAGAATGAACACAGAGTTCAAAGAATCTTTTTGTAAAGATGTAATATCCCATTTCAATGCCTGCTTTACTTTTATGAAGCCCTGAATACCTGCCAGAAGTTTTTAGACTCATTTTCTTTGTTCCTTTAGCAACAAGAAAAGAAGCAGGAAGTGCCCACAGCATCACAACATAAGAGCATGAGTTTGAACACCCCAAAAAAGGACTGATGAAACACAAGCAGAATATTCATTACAGACTAAAACAGCCAATTATTTCATACAGTCACAGGAAGATACCGTATCAAATACCAGCAGTGAAAAGAAACCTCCCTTATTCAGAAATTTACTATGCATTCACTCTGCATATACCCCAAAAGGATATCAGAAACTCAAAGTCAGAAGACAAAGATCCTCTATGACATCCAGCTACTGTGAATATCTCCAGCTATTTCTTGGATCCTGCTTATACCAACTACCACTTACCTAGAGATAATTTCATAATTCAGATAAAAACAAGTCCAATCATTTTGTACTAAAATATGTAGCATTTTTTGCATGGCTTCCAGGGCAACATCAGAGTCAGACCCATCTACACAATATTTGTGACAGATCTGTTGAGGCACATTCACCTTGTAATGTAGGTTAAAAACTTGAAAGTGCTCCAATTTATTTTGCTAGAAACCAGTATCACTCCAGAAATCTGAGGCCAAATAAAGTCTGCTTGTAGTACTAAAAAGGAAAATGAAGGTACAAATCTGATGAGCTTTAACAATCAGAGTTCTCATTAGCCGTTGTTTCCTTTCAGAAATTATTAGAAACATCACATGCAAACGGTGACCAAGATGACAAATCACTAGAGTTCACATGCAATTTGTTGCATGTGTATGTCTGCATATCTATGCATAGAAATTTAATCTCCAAATTTTCTATATTTCTATTTTTTTCTATCTTTTCCACATAGGACATAACAAGCATCCCACTGGTTTCCTTCATGTTACACATAGGTGTTTTTCCGTAGAGGAACAGGAGAGCAAGCTCTGCTTTGTTTGAAAGTGACTAGAAGCACCAAGTAGCACTGGAGAAGTCCTCAGATGAGGTAGAAAGCCCTGCTTTGATAGGCAGGCTCGCTGCTCTGCTGCTCTCTGCTCTGCTGCCATGTACACCGTCCACCACTCTGAGCTGCTTCAAAGTGAGCAAAGGAAGACTGCACCCTCAGAAGGCAGCACAGATCTTGCTTCAGAAATCCTGCAATAGAGTAAGCCCTATGCAAGGAGACAAACAATGTTACATCACTCACAGTAGTTTTAATTCATACTTCAAAAAAACAAGCAAGCAGGCATTTTTGTCAAACACAGCACCTCTAATTTATTTGAAAGAAACCCACATTCAGGGACATGCTTTTACTTGTAATGACCCATGTGCTGACAAAAACCTATTTTTAACTGTGTGCAGTTATTCCTCTTAATAAGCTGAGTATCCAAACCTTCTTTACGAATATTAGTTTAAACTGAACTTTTACTCAATAGTATTTCTGTAACCACTGTATTGGAGCAGTAAAGAATCTGGGAACAATCTTTCTCAGCATGAAGAATCCACATTAAGGGCCTCCAACTATTCTGCATCCTCCTGTATCAGTAGTAAGAGAATATCTTCACTCTGAAAATATCAGTGTTACGCATGGATCCAATGATATCAACTACACAGAACACATACATGCATGCATAAAACCCTCAAGTGCATGAAAAGGCTCCAGCAGAAGTAACACATCTAACTGGCATTTGCTTTGAAAGGTATCTTAGCTCAATCTGCATATAGGATCATTTTTTAACTGTAATCACAATAAATATTTAGACTTAAATATTTAAGTTTCTTGCTTCTTCAGTATAGGTGAAAAGTGCATGGCTATTTCTGATTATGCAAGAAAATACCTAAACTGGACATCCAGACAGCAATTCCATTTACTTCTGCTTATAGAACAATCCAATTCAGCCTTACAATCCCACTTCACCTTCAACTATGCAGCAGGATCGAATTGAATGAATACCACAGTCATCACCTAAACAAATGAAGGCTAGAATACTCCAGCTAAGAGCATCTCATGTATTAACACTGCTAAATAACTTTAAAGCATTAAAGCAACATCCTCATGGAATGATTTCCAAAGAGGTGTGCCACTAGAAATAAAGAGGAAAAAAGTTAAGTAACTCACTCAAAATCACAGTAATCCTGGAAAAAATATTTAATACTTCTCATTCTGTGAGCTAAAAGACAGCTTCTGAGGCCCACTTCTGGAAACTCAGTCTTGCTTAAATGCATGAATATGACCTAGTAGATTCTCTATGAACAGAAGAGGTAAGCAGCAGCATCTTCTCTGCATCTAGCTTTTGAACAGAGACTGATGTGCCTACTAGAATTAAGAACTGAAGGCGTACAAGAGGCCTGTAGCATCTCCCTATTGAGACCTACAAGCATGCAAAGCATGCAATATCTTAATTTTAACAAAGAAAACAAGTTACACCCCTCTCAGCAAAGCAAAAAGACATTCCTGACAGCTCCAGAGAGATTAGGTAAGGGCACTCTTCCCTGAACCAAATAACATAAGCTGTTGAAACGTGACCCCCTCCCCCCAGTAAAAGAACACATCTACAGACTTGTGTTTATGATGAGACTAAGTCACAGCATGTATTTAGAAGAACAGCTGAGAGAATTCAGCACTGCCCCAAACTAAACCAGTAACTTTAAACATTAATGAAAACACGTGAGATTTAACAAGAACTTTCGTTTTGTCCTCAGGAGGGACTGAACTGCCTAGCCTCCAAACCAAAGTGATATACAAAAGATGAAGTAAACATGAGGATTCAGACCTCAAAAGACAGTATTCAGTACATCCTAATTAACTGTTTGTACTAGAAGCTTGCATTTAACCTCATTTGTTAAATTAGCACGAGCTACATTTAGATCAAAATACATCAATAACATAACACATCACTGATCAGAAATGAAAGCAGACACTTTGAAAGAATTCTAATTCCACTGACCTACTGCAAATTCAGAGATGAAAGTAGATGAAAATTCTACAAGGTCACACAAGACAGCGACCTTTATAACCTAACAAAAGAAACAGGATTGCAAGAAAACATTATTTTAACATTATTCCGTATAAAGGATGACATAAGCACAGTTAAAAACATAACTGTTTATGGCTCTCCAAACTAAGAACAGCTGCAATACAGCAGTGTAAGGACAGAAGCCGTGCAAGGAGTTCACTTCTGTTCCCAGCTCAGTGACCCTTCAATGAAGGAAGACCTTTTCCTTCAACCAGACTTGGTCCACAGCAAGGGAAGCACGTGTTGCTGTGCCTGTGACCAACAGGAGGGCAGCAGGCCCTGCTGTACGGTATCAAAGTAAGGGCAGAACAAAGGTAAGCCACCAAATAGATGCTGGGCTTGCTGTTGGAAGTGTGCACCTTCCTCCTTCAGCTATCATTAACAGCTTATTGGTTTGAGTCTTAGAAGTCATTAAGAAACCTTGTCTTCTGATTGACCTAATCCATTCCTTGTCCTTTATGTTGAGTACAGTTGTTACAAACTAATTAATTCTTCCTTTATTTTGTTGGAACTGCTAAAACCATGAAAAATAAGTTTTACTTTATTTGTTCTTCCTCATCTTCAGTAACATCCAGTGAATTTAATTTGCAGTAATTTGCAACCTCCGAGTCTGCATAAGTGAAACTTTATAGCTTAGCCTATCAACTCCGAGCAATATTCACCCACAGTTAGAAACTAATGCCTCAAACATTCAGTATAGAAAGTCAGTCTGGTTTGAGACAATTTAAAGCAAATTAAATAGTATAGGTTAATTTCATCTTTAAATAAAGCAAAAATATATATATACATTAAGCTTGTTTTGACTGGACTCACAGTGAACTGCAAAAACCCTGCCATTTCTCTTTTCAACGACTGGTAACATCACTGAAATACCACAGGCTAATCACCTTCACTAATTAACATGACAACTGTACTTTTTACATTACACACATCTCATGAGACAACACATTTAATGCTTTTTCACACTATTCTACATTTTAGTGAAGAAAAAAAGCTTGAAGAACGATTTTAGCTAACCCTCTACCCCTTCTTTCACTATGCAGCACTGCCAGCTTCCCAAAAACATCAGATCAGGAAACATTTCAGCCATGTGATTACAGCACAGAGCTGCCTCACTGAGGAGACATCAAGTAAACATTAAGTGACCTGCATTAGAGATGCATTTTCATAGAAAAGCACTGAAAATAAGCATGGCAAGAAGTATTAATCCTTAAAATCTATGCTTTCTCTAATACAAGCACATCGTGATCAGTGTGCCTTTCATATAATCAGCTTCAAATCTCCTAGCTGCATTTTTGTGTTTGCATGCTTCTCCAGATAGCTGGAATGCTGACACTCACCTTGGCCTATCCCCTTCTTTGATCCAAGCTTGATACAGCAACATTTCAGCCAGTGCTCATTAAAAAGGGCTGTAGTTAAATCGTTCCTGTCATAAGTTATTACATCCTTTTAATACAAAGAGCTCTGAAAAGGTATACCTCTATGTTTGGAATCTGTTTTAAGAACTGCATTTGTCTCCAGAGGCAGCAAGATAATTTCTCATAGCATACCTGACAACTTGTTTTAGATGTACTTCGGACAGCCTAACGATCCCTTTCTTGCTAAAGCATCTCTGTTAGGGTTGATCAAAGCTTGTTTCTCCTCTTGGAATTTCACTGCCACTACAACTTGCTCTTGGGTCTGATGTTCTCCTCTACCACACATTAGTTCTTCCTTCTATCTCTAGGACGAATCTCAATGATTTTTTTTTCTTATCACAGCACACCTTTGATTAGCAAGTCATGCTCCCTCTTGGAGAAACAAGTGTATCTGCTTAAGTTCTGTACTTTTTCTGCTAGTCGGATGTTACTCACCACTTCTGTAGTCTACTGGTTCCCATTTCAAAGTCACAGATTGGCCTCCATGTTCTCTCCCTAATCCATATTTCCCCCTCTGAACTTTTCACTCAGCTGTCTTTGTGCTCTCTCAATAGCACGCTGCTGGGCATATCACAGATGTCTCCAATGTGTCTTTAAAAACTTAAAACCCTTCTCTGTAAAAAATGTGCTCTGCCACTTCTATCATGATGCCAAGGGTCACATGCAGTTTTTCCAAACATTTAGACTGAGCTGAAGAAATTTCACATAAGCATTTCTAAAACAGAGGCAAATCTCAGACTAAACTCTTAGCTCATTTTAAATATCCAACTTATATTTAGGCAAAGTTCTAAGATTTTGCTAAAGAAAATCACTCAGGTTAAATATGGACACCCGAGGACTAAAAGTAACAGTGCTTTAGTCTTATTTCAGCCCATCATGGCCATTCTCTGCAAACCAAGGGAAAACATTTTATTCAAAGCCAGCTGGTACAGGACAGAGTTTTGCATGTACCTGATGACAATGCAACAGATACACAGAGACAGCTGCAATATTTACTAGAAGAATTTCTTCCTCCCCCCTCCCAGTCTTTAGGTGGAATAAAGCTGGATTTTTCTGTGCACAGACTGGAGTCTCTCAAGTCACACTGCTTGTATAGTTAACACTTGCGTAGTTAACACGAATTCCTCTCAGTTGATACTAAAAGCTAAATCTAAATTAGCAATATTTTACTAATTTAAAACAACTTCCAAGACAATAATTTATAATTTAATGCCTTCTTACAAAGGCAAAAAAAATACTTCATGCTGTTACGCGTTATTTGGTCCAAATAAGAAAATCATGTGCTACAATATTACATTTTAAAGTGCTGCCTCAATTTCAAATCTCATTTTTGTAGAGATTTACATGCAGGAGCATTTTGTTTGTTTTTTTTTTTTTTAAAGATAACTGATAACAAAAAATCCTCTGAGGAAAATTACTTCTAGTCTGTCAATGCAAGTTGCTATGGCAACAACCACACTGACTGCCAATGCTCTACCCTTCATGATGAATAAAGTGGAAGAAAAATCAGAAGATATTACAATGAAAGCCCTTGTACTTTGAGTCTTTCTGTAAAAAGAAACCAAAGGACTGTCTGCCCCATTAAGTGATATCTGGACATAAGACCTGAAGCTAAAACCTCATGTCATGATGTTTTAGAAACGCATCGACTCAGCTTCGCAACTTGAATATTCTCTGCATTATAGACAGGTAAGGGACTGAGAGTGGGCTTTCAGTACCCGAGGATAGGGGTGGCACCCATGTGGAGCTACAGCCGAAACAGGACTAAAAGAGACTGCAGGGAAAAGGTCACCGTGAAGAAAAGATGGAGTCTCCCATTAAGAGTAAAAATAGATTCACTTCAAATGAAGCACAAGTGGTGCAACGTATGTAGGGAACAAACAGCTCCATCTAGAGTTTAAAAAGCAAGAGATGTGAAATTTTACACGTACAAAGTTCAGGACTGATTAAAAATACCTTTTAAGATGCTCAGCACGATATCTCAGTTAACACAAAAGTAGCTGCTAAATGTTTCTTTTAATTTAGAAGTCACTTATCCTTAAGAAACTAAAAGATATTTTCATTAAAAACAGACTGAAAACAGATCATGAAACAGAAACAGCAAAGAAATCAAGAACTGCACACTTGTACCTTACTCTTTATTTCAGTTAAACTAAAAATGTGAAATCCTACCCTTGGGCAATTCACAGTAAATTCCACTAGTTTCCAATGTAATCTCACCATAGAACACAGCAAAGAAATCAGCCTGCCCACACTGAATTCAGCAAAAATATTTATATCCACACTCAGCACTAAGTGAACAGTCCAATATGGAATGAAACTTCTTGCGTGTACAACACTCCTCATGCCCCAACCCTCCACTTTCATGTCATCTTCCACTTACTTCTGCAAAGTCAGAACATCCCTGCTAAGCTGTTACAATGTTCCAGGGCAAACTCTGGTTTGCACATCATTTTCACAATTTATCAGAATCATACATTCTGTCTGCAGTGAAACAATTACTTTTACGATTCAGGACAAAATCCAGGCTGCAGCACATTGCCTAAGAAACAACAGCAGGCTCAGATAAAGGTGGGTTAGCTTCTCTGGCAGGATGAAAAGAAACCAAGCCTTGCATTAACAAACCCTACTCAGCATGCAGAAGGAATGCTGCCATCACCAGGCACCTGCAGCAGCAGATACACAGATTCTGGCTGCCTTCCCACATCTACTTTCCCACTTCTAACACACAACATTGTATTTGGCTCCTTACCTTTAAAAAAGGCAGGATTTTTTTCTTACAATTAATAAAGATCAGCCACATTTGTACTCAAATGACAATAAATTGAGAACCCACCGACCAGAGGACCAAGTCAGCCCCTGCAGTCAAGCTAACTGTTTAAACAACGTGGTTTTGGTAGGTTTCCCCAGCACAGAACCAATGTACCACTGTCACTGCTCCCAGAGGATTCTTGCCTTCCCTGTGCTCCTCGTAAGCCTCTTTCTTAAACATTATTTGGTCTCAGGTGTAACCTCCTTTATGAGCATATTTTACAAAACATTGGACGCATTTTTATAGAGAAAACTGACCAGGTATAAAGGAGTACCAAACAGCAAAATCAAACTTAGAATCTCCAGCAGCAGGTTCCCAATACCTGCAGGTGTTGTGCACTTCCTACCACTTACCCATACAAATAATCTTCAAAACACATCTTTCCTGACATGCTCTTTTTCCTGTCCACTTCATGCTTGTTCTACTTCACACCCTCCATCTAAGCCTGACGTACACATTGCACTAAGGCTTTAAATAGATCCCCAGGACTGCCCTCAGATCCTCCCAGACCATATTTTATCTCAGGGCCTGCATAAAAACCATGCACTGGTTTGAGCCTGTGCTGAATGTTTCCTAACTGTGCCTCAGAATTCAAGGCGCAGGACAAAACAGAAGGGTCAGAAAATCAGGAACAAAGGACAGCTGCTGGAGAACAGTTGGGTTTGAGGTCTGCTGCATTTTTGTCCCAGAACAAAGGCACACCCTGGTATCCAAGTGCCTCGTCGTGTTTTTCCCCATATATTTATGCTTTCCCTTTATCTTTCTCTCGAGCTCTTATTCTTCTTCTCTTCCTCCCTTCTTGCTATTTCTACCTTCTTGCACTTTCCAAGATCATCCCTAATCTCTCTATAATCTATGTCCTTGTTTCTTTTTATAGTACCATGAAAAAAAAAAACCACTTTATGACAGACCAAACCACTCCTCTTTCCTCCCCCTAAAAGCAATACTAACATGTAAGCATTGGTGGAACAACAGTCAAATCATTTTACTACTATTTACATGTGAGCTGTGAAAGTGCTGCACCTCTGGGAAAAAAAAATAAAAAAAAAAAAAATCAGGCAACTTTGTGCCTAAAAGTTTAATGTGGAAACATGTACAAGTGTGAAAATACCTGTCCCAATACCTGTCCCAAAGACAAACCAGACTACAAAGATTTTTATAAGATAACACGTTCCAATATGTGAACTAGGAAATTGTCTTGAACTACCTCACAACATTGATTGAGGTACTGTATTCCCTCAAAAAGTGTCCTTTTAACATTAAGGTCTCCCAGTTTCTAAGAATTACACACACACACACACACACACTCTCTCTCTTAAGTTCTGAAGAGCCAAAAAACAATACAAAAGAGACCTTGCATAGGAAGTTGGTGCCAGAATTTCCTCCTGATTACTGATCTCCATGCTAACAAACACTTTTAGGATTAATGGTTTATATCAATTATCCAGAGCACTAGCTAACCTCATTTTATTTTCATTTAATATTCCATTTTAAATAACCCTTGCATCTAGAGAGCTAAGTATTATCAATTCCTTGAAAGCATGCTATGAGCTTTGAAAAACATTCTTCAAGAACTCAAAACATCAATCTTATTGTGATTTTCTATTGCCACGTAGTGCAAGAAAAAGAAAAGCCTCACAAAACAGCCATCCACATGCACATGCAAAGGAAGGAGTTCTAAGTCAACTAATTTATTATCAAAAATTAAATCCTCATCTTTCCTTTTCCACGTATCAGAGCCCACACAGGGTGCAAGCAAAATTTCTCCTTCAGCATTTTACTCTAGGAAATTTAGTAGTGTACTGAATTTCAATGTGTACTTTGAAATTACACTTCAATTTCAGTATTGAAACATTCACTCCCATGTCAAAGCAAAACACAGATTTCCAACTTAAAGTGAAGGAACAATATTTGAAAGTAACTTTTTATTTGCTCTGAATATCACAAACAATGTACATCAAAAGCTTCAACATCACTGTCACAGCTTACTGTCCCAGTCAAGCTTGCTGACCCTATTTGAAGTGGTTTAACAAAGAAAAATGAAAGCTTCCCTTCCCTTCAGAATAGCCATTATGTTGTCTCATCTTTGAGAGCAAGCCTGGTCTCGTTAGTCTAATTTTGCAGCTCTGTAAAAGGATCTCATGTTACATACACAAACTTTCTGGTGTAGGAGTAAGCAGGGTTTCCTTTAAAAGCACAAATAACAATGGCAGAACGCTGCAGCAATCCTAGTTTCATGCAAATAAAGGCACATGTCAGCAGTTATGCTGTGCTCCACATAAAACTGCTGAATTTAGTCAGTCAACTTCAGAAGTATTCTTAAACAAAACGTACTCTGAACAGAAATCAAATCATGGTATTTCATGCTCCTCCTCCCTGTTACAGATTTACTACAGATGGCAACTATACACTAAATTTTCAGATACCTAAAGATTAAATACGACACATTAACTGCTGTAGCCGACAAAATAAGAATTAACTTAAGAAACAACTAATGTATCTCTGGCTTCGTTCTGCAGTCCAACATAAGCCGTCCAATATTAAGCTCAAGAGCCAAGAAAATAATTACTACAGCTATTTCAGTCACATTAGATAATCATATACAAGTTTCTTTACCAAAAGGAGCAACGCCATTTTCCTTTTACAAAAGCCAACAGCTTCATTTTATTTTGAGTTTTGAAGCAAGTCATGTATTGGAAAGCACTGACAGAATTTGCACTAATCTTTACCTATCTGCAATAAAGCCTGCAAAGTCAAGTTTTACTTACCAGCACTTATCCTTTTGTCAGTACAACAAACCTCTGACTTTCTTTTGGGAAAAAAAGATCCAAACAATCTCTCTACACATGCAGAAGAAAAACGTGGTTGGAAGCAATGGAATATATGCTTTTGTTTTTACAGGCAGCACCCCAAAGGGTGCCTTTAAGCTTTTGGAAGCTGGCAATTTAATAAAAAAACATTCTCTCTTATTTTAAAGGCACCGACATATTTCAAAACACACTTCCAGAGAGCAGACACTGCACACCTTTGCTCCAATGTGTATTTATGCTGGTTTTGTTTGTTTTTACAGAAAAACTCACACTTAGAAGTCAGTTTTCTTCAAATTCATTTAAGTAAAAACTGAACAAGTATTTCAAGAAGCTCTTCAGTGTTTCTTCGCAGAGGAGCTTCGAGGTTAAAACAGACCTGTCCTGTTTATGACCATATGGTTTTCCCTGGGTTTCAAAAGAGCAATTTTGGGGAAATGCAATGGTAAGCTGTATGACACTAGAAATCAAAACTGACTGATGCCACAAACTACTGTTAAAGCAAAAAGACTTTTTTTGCAGCTTCAAGAATGTGTCCCCTGAACTCCTCAAATAAAGCCAACACTTGGAAAGCACTGTGAAGTTACTAATATAAACATTTACTTGTTACTTTGTATTAAGAATATTTCTGCAAATCACACTAGTAAGACCAAACAAAACAAAGATACTTACATTGCATTTACTTTATCTTCTGGGCCCTGAACTTGGCCTGTCACTGTTCCTTGTCTGGTATTTTTAACCCAGCCAACCACTCCTAATTTCCTAGCTTCCTCTTCTGTGTACTGATATGAAAAGCAATGAAAAAGGAGAGTCAGTGTCAGCACATACACCACACACACACCAATTAAAACTCCACTTAAGATTGACATTAAAAACAAAACAAAGAACACCTGATTATGCTCACACTCAGACATTAAGCCACTCCTGTCAGCCTTACAATTGCAGAAGAAGCAGCAAGAATGACATTTCACATATCATGATAAATGCATGACTGAATTCCCACTTTCATTTACACATTTCCTAATACTTTCCTTAAAAAAAAAAACAAACATGCTACGTATGATTCCTTATCCTGCTCATAATGCTCATCCTGCTGCTTGCTTTATCATTTGCACGTGCATATAAGTCTTTTGATAGCGCAAGCTTTTTCATTCATAGAACAGAGACTTGTTTTTTGCTTACAGACTCTTTAACAGCTTTAAACACAACTCTACTAAACCCAGAGCACCTCTTCTACCTACTACCCCTTCTAAGTTACCTATCCCTTTCTATAGCTCCTATCACTGCTCATTTGTCCCGTCAACAATCAGTCTCTAAGTTCTTTAAACACGTTGCACACACGAACTTAGAGGTTTTGTCTGTAGTTTCAGCCTAAATCCTTTCCACCTCACTTTCACCCCTTAAGTTCTACCCATATCTTAAAACAGCAACAAAATTCAGCAACTTCCTAATATCCTGTTTTGTTTTTTTTTTTTAAAGTTCTTATTTTCTTTCATGTACATATGAAACATCTGCGTGATCCTTCATAACGTGTGCTTGAACCCTGAAATGGCAGGGAACAGATTGGCTGTTGTACAGAAATCCATTAGTTTCATTCCCCGTGGGGCTACAAAAGAACAGCTAATACCTGGAACTTTTTCATTAAGATCCAAATTACTTTAAGATGCTTCCTCCATTTTGCTTTTTACATGTTCAATGACAAGGTATGTAGCACATGTACTCTTGAGGCACTTATTCCAAATGCCAACAGCCAAACTTCAGGTCATATAACTACATTACAAAATAGGAAAATATGGAGGTAATTTAGGCAACAGAATGCTGCTGATACTTATGTAAAGTATTTTAAAAGTTGATTACAAGCAACTTCTCCCTATCAAGCTGTCCAAGAGCATGGGAATGCAGCTGACAAGGTGTTTCTCAATACTGATGATTAGCTCAGGAGTGACGCTATACGTGTTCACATGACTGCAGGTCAGCTCAAAACAAGTCAGAACAAGCTTGCACCTGCCTACCACATGATGTACAGAGACACTTTCCACTTTGTAGAGCACAATTAAGGATGTACCATGCAGTAATCCTTCATCATTTGCAATTCTGAGCTATTTCACAATATATAAGCTATGCTGAAAAAGCTTTTAGGTCTAATATTCAATACAGTCCATTGTGCTCCAAAAAACTTTGGAAAAACACATCTCTTGTTTCTTGAGTTGCTACTCAAGCCTGCAGCTCAGATGAGGAAAACTTTGGCTGGGACACCAGTCAGGGAGACTGTATCTCTCTGCTACAAAGGAACATAAGCTTCCTTAAATAGTGGCACTGTAATTGCAATTAATAATTTCAACTGGAATGCACGGCTTCAGAAGCCAGCATTCAGCACTTCTGAATTAACCTTTCTAAAGATCTGTTCACCTGTCTGCATGTCTATCTTGTGGCTGTTACAACACAAACCAGGCAGTCTTTAGAAACCACACAAACAACGCATCAATAAGCTTCTAAAAATACTTTTAATAATAGATTTATTAATTAAAAAAAAAAGTCCTTTTTTTAAGCACAGTACTTAACTTGCCCTCAAGCCACCAAGTGGACGTGTGTACAGCCAGGGGATGAGCTGCCCTATTTTTAGCACTGGAAATGCTATACTGTAAGGTACAACTGGTAAATCAGACATTGCCTTACCATCCTGAAACAAACACCTAGAAAAGAAAGAAAAACAGAGTGAAATTACTTCAAATAACACCGTTTCTAAAGAAAAAACCCAGCTGTGTAAGTTTTCTACGAACTGCACAGGGGTGCTTCCTGAGGGAAATGAAGCACTCGCTGACCTCGAGCGGAGGCTGCCCGACCATTTCCAATAAAGGAGCTGGCGGTGGTTTCTCGAATGGAAACACACGAGTCTGGGAGCTGCCTCTGACCTCATATCCAGCGTTCTGCCGCCAACACGCTGACAGAAAACGCGGGCCTGACGTAATGGAAAGGCCTTTCGGCACAGCACATCGCGGAGCCGGGCCGGCCTTCAGCGAGGCACACCGCCGCCCTTCTCCCCTCACGAGGAGCCACGAACCCCCCCCCCCCCAGCCCACCCGGCCTGGCGCAACGCCTCAGCGCCGCCCGCCCCGCGCGCATGCGCACAGTCAGGAACTTGTACCTCTTGTGCCGGCGCGCCCTCGGCACCGCCTCAGCACCCCCGCCCCAGCCGGCGCGCAGCCCGCCCTTACCTTGCACTCGTCCGAACACTTCGTAATCCACCGACTTGAGCGCGCCGGAGGCCTTCGTCAGCGCAGACATGGCGGCCGTGCGGACGGAGTGCCGCTGCCGTGCAGCAAGTGCTCCGCGGGCCGAAACCGAGCCGGGCCGCCGAGTCCCGTCAGCGCGCGGCGCGCGGACGGCAGCGCGCGAGGCTCAAGATTCCGGAGCGCGATCGCCTGACGGCGAGGCGCCGCGCGGGCCGTGCTCTCTGTGTGGAGTTCGCGGGGCTCCGCGCCGAGCGATGGAACGGCGCGCGTCTGCCGTGTGCCAGCTGAGGCAACTCGGCGACCTCTTGCCTGGAGTGACTGCGACAGAAATCAAATCGTTGTTCTGCTGGCTCTCCCCTTCAGGCAGCCCCCCCCTACCCCAGAGTAACGCACCACAGCCCGAGTTGTTTACGTGTTTTTATGAAAAGGCTGCAGGGGAATTGCAAGCAGATCAACACTGCAAAAAGCGCTTTCCAGCCGCACCAGCACTGCTGGAAGCGGGAATGCAATCGACAATTCCATCACTCGCCTTAACGCCCTAACACGTTAAATCAGGCCTTCTGCCTCGTACCGCAGTCCTACGTTCTGCTACCGTGGAATCGGCACCATTTTGGTTTTCAACGGGATGATCCTACAGAAAGCCATCAAAAAATCTGTGGTCATTTGCTGCCATCTATCGGCAATCATGTGCAAGAACGGGTCAAAAACGAAAGGGCGTCCTGTCGAAAATACAAAGCGTTGCAACTCAGACCTTGAAACTAGGGTTAATGATGGTACTGAGGGCTAGATCTGCAGATGCAAAATGCAGCGGCAACTTTTGTTTTATCACGGGATTGAAAAAGGCAATCCTGCCTCTCAAATAAGTTTTCTTGTTGTGTTGTGTGCTCTTATCTGTTCCAGCACATCTTCAAGCTGGAAATGCATCTTGAGAGCTTCCTAATTCAGAGAAGCTCACATCTGCTGCCCTCCTCCTCCTATTTTCTTTGCCACAAGAAGCCAGTTCAATATTTTTTCTCTAATTTGTCATAACACCTTTCCATTCATTCACTAGATGACATCGAGCTTCTCATCATCTCATAACAACAAAAAGAGAAGACATCCCATGCAGCCCAAAGAACACCAAAAGACAGTACCACGAAACCCCAAGTATTTTAGGGTCTAAGCTGTCAGTATCAGTAATCAAACAATATTCAAATACATTACTTAGCAATAGAGCTTTAATATATATCATCTAGAAATTTAGATTGTATGAAGTCAATGAAGTTCTGCCTTCTTCCCCCCCTCTGTCAGCTGCTTAGTCCAGAGTAGCTATGTTGGCTTAAGAACCAACTATTTGCACTTTCTAAAGCTACAGCCATTTACAATAAATGCTAAACATTGTCTGACAGTACAGCATGAGATATACCTTTGGTTATACTGCAGAACGTGTTCATCATTATGAGCACAACTAAACTCCTGTACCATTTGGATGCACAGAAAACATAGTACCACAACATCTGTACATCAGTCTGGCAATGAAATACAGAATCTGTCTCATTGCTTCCAGCTAAATATGCTGTATTTAATATTCAGTACTCAGTAAATAAAGGTGACCTTTCGTTATTAAAGCAAAGCAGCAACAACTGTAAATAATATCTGGAGACAGATTCCTGTCATGATCACTATGTCACCAACATACACAGGTCACTGTTAGGTTCACAGCAGTTTCTTTCATAAGATTTATCTTTTATTTGTCCCTACTAACTTCACTGTAAATTTTCTTCTTTTGATCATCACGTAACCTTATTAATTCAAATTCATATTAGTTAGCCTTTATTCTTGTCTGTTTCAGAATACATTATTTTCATTTGTATTCTCACTTCTGATATTCAGATTGGATTCCACTCCCAGCACAGTATCACCTGAGAACAATTATTACTCCAACTTAAGTTTGCTTATAAAGGATTTTTTGTTCTGAAAGCCTAGAAGGTTGCTTTACTCAGTAAACTTGTATTTGGGGAAAATTTAAAAATAAAATACTATTCTAGAAAAGGCTATCGCCATCATCAAGTCATTTTGTTCTACTCTAAACATCAAGCCTCTGGAAATTCCTCCTAGTGCTTGCTTCAATCACAGTAAGCTTCTTTCACTGGCCAGTTTTTAGTCACTGCACAGAAGAAAGGATAGAGAAGAGAATCACTGTTAGAAAACACCAGAATTTGTAATGGTGCTATTAGAACAATACATCAGAAACAGAACAAATAGGGCAGAGCAAGGAACTGAAACAGATACCAATACTTACAGGTGCACTCCCACAGCACTTGAACAGAGCAGGAACACCAAAAACCATCAGTGCCTCCATAGACCGTAATCTTAAATAGCAACTACCAAAAATCAAAAGACAACAAAAATAAGATTATGATACAAAGCCAACTTATAGTTAACCAACAAGGCCAGAGACCCAGCCCTGCAGCTCAAAGCAAGTGAAGGTGTTCAGTTCTGAGCTTAAATGGAGCTTCATGACTGAGGAGCAGAGGGCTGCGTTTGGGTGCCAGATGGAGCTCACCAGGACAATCAGACTAGTTGTGTCCTCTGGGCCCTGACACTGACCACCATCAGTTGCAAGTTGTGATAAAAGGATTTTACACTTAGATAGATTTCATGTTAGTTAATAAAATTATTCTGAAAGTTGTAGCTTTGTTAGTTATGTCCTTTGTCCTGTTTTCCTGTTCAGAATAGGTGGAAAACCATTAAAACTTTCTCAACCAATTTCTCCTGCTTTCTTTCTATGTGGCTCTCTGTGATATAACACCATCACATCCATGGGATGTTTCTTACTCCCAAAATTACTGTCTTTGGTGTTCACATAGATGTTCTGTAAGGTGCATAACCTCCCATGTGGCTGTCTTAATTTATCCTTCAGCCTCTAGCTGTGTTTTATTTTCCTGCATCATTTTTATGTATTATGGCTCCTTTTCAAACCTGTTTGTGATTGAAATTCTGCTCTGTACTTCGTAGAGCTTTTTGCACAAACCATTAACTTTCCTGACTTTTCTTCAGAGTTCACCCCTCTCTCTGCCATTGGCTACCTGAAGTTTTTATCTATTGTTTTCTCTAGATTATTTAATCATTTATGCAATATTATTTCATCACTGTTTACCTGAGGCAAAGTCTAAACCTGACTCACTTACAAATGGCCCCCAGGTGATTCTGATGAGTGCTTTCCCAAAGGATATTAAAAGCTCTGTATAAAAGAAGCTCCCACTCCCTAGCTACTGCTGGTGTTTAGAAAGT